>NW_028262337.1:2968554-4452831 GCF_047370975.1 Nipponia nippon | reverse complement strand
GATGGAAGCAAAGAAAAGCTTTTTTCCTGATTGTGATGAGCTCCTTTATTTTTATGAACAGAAAAGGAGTGTCTCATGATTATCGCGGTTCTTTCAATTTTTTTTTTTTTAATGAAATATATTTATAAATATATTTATAATAAAGCACTTGGTGCTTAAACATTCTTCTTTCAAGATCTGGTACAGCATCACGCATGTATGACAACTCTTCATAGGTCATCAGAATGTATGACAACTCTTCATAGGTCATCAAAATTTTCAGACCATTACAAAGCACATTTCTGCTATCACATAAACAACAGTGAACTTCCAAAATTAATATTTAGTACAAATTGAAGGTATTATGCTATATTAAGTAAATGACACTGCAAGTAACTCTGTAACTTGTCTTACTGCAGTGCAAAATAGTGGTATCTGCAGATCTTCTAAAGTCTTATTTTGAAGTCAGGATTTTATGGCATAAATATGACTACAAAAATTGGCTAGTAGTATGGGAAGGAAGAAGAGCCCGGGGTAATTTACACTTTCTTTTGGGACCTATTGCATACAGTTTTTTGAAGTGGAGGCCCTGTATGGACTGCTGAGAGTTTGTTGGCTCCACAGCATGTATTGTAAGAACTGTCTCCCTCCAGTAGCACAAAAACTGGTTTATGTCCTCCTAATAGTCTCCCAAGAAGGGGGTCTAGGAGGAGTCCTGTGGCTCCTGTTCTGTCCACTAACTTGGTTAGTTCACATATGCTTTCTTCTACACTTGATCGATAGGTGAGTTGAGGAGCCAGAAGTTGTGCATAGAAGGATTGATATTCAGACTGCCAGTCCTTAGGGTACGGCAAATTCCCTTCCTCCCTGGATGTCTGGAAAAAGAGGAAATAGTGCATCTTCTGTGCACAGGGTAGCCGGTTCAGTCATGGGTTTGCAGTACAGTCCAGAATGCATGGGTTCGAGCTTTTGCTTTCTTGTCTCTGCCCTGGCCCTTACCTCTTCTAATAATCAACCAAGTCCTTGGTTTCCTCTGGTCATGAGAGTGGGGCTGATACCTGTGGGGCCTCCAACTCTTTGAACCTGCTAATCCTTAACAATTTCATTGTACAAGACTGCTGCGAGAGCATGAAGAGTAAGCATGAAGACAGTCTGCATCTCAGATGAGAGAGGTTGAGAGAGATACAGGCAGGAAAAGGGCTTTAGCCATTTTCCCACACAATGTGCCTATCCTATGGGACTCCAGCTGCTGCTCCAGAAGCATGTGGCATCATACCTGCTAGCCTTGTATGAATAACCTGGGTACACTTGGACTTTACAAATGGCATTAAATGTCTTTTTTTTAGGCAACTGAATCAAGCACAAAATGACGTGTCCAAAGCCTGTGGAATAGCAGGGAAAAACCCCCAAATCTGTCTCCGCTGGCCATCCCTTCTTGCTGCTGTGTTACTTTATCTCATTTATGCATGCAAAAATCCATGGATTTTCCCCATGCTTTAAAATGTGAAATGATAAAGAAAAGTTGATTATTAAAAGGAAAATTGTTTCATGAATGCATCATAAAATCCTGACCTTCAGGATTTGATCTGTATTTGGTGGCTGTCTTTTATCTATATCTACTACATTTCCTTTTTTTTTGAAGACAAAAGAATTATCTGAGGTTTGCTCGTGAAGTTTGTGCCACTTTCTTTCCTAACAGGCAGTAGAAGGTGACAGTGGTTTGGCCCAGGGTCCATGTGTTCCTTATTTCTAGCCTCATAATTCCACCTGAAGTGCACACACTTGAAAGTCCCTATTTCCAAATCTAAGCTCAGTCTGTTTCTAGTGCCTCATCACACTCATTGGCTGTATCCTGCTGAGCTCCATGACATTTTTGAGCATCCTCCACAGGATTCAAAAGGAAGATGAAATTCTGTGGTGGTGATGGTGAGAAGGCAGTGTAGTCTCCTTTCCAGCTTTGTATATAAAGGAGGCCATCTCTGCAAATGGAAAAAGTGATGGTATAGTCCAAAACTGATCCATCAGAGCATCCAAACTCCTTCTAACCTGAATGCTGTAATAGTGCTATCCGCTGTGTAGGAGCAAAACCAGCAAATGTGAGAGAGTCTTGGCAGGCCCTTGCTTCTCTATAGTGAGGTGGCAGCAGTGGTTAACTAGAGGGTGCCCTAGATCTCACTCCTCTCACCAGAGCTTTTCATGAGCTTTTGCTTTTAATGACTGCTCACCTCAGTGAGCTGCAGTATTGCCAAGGTCAAGTGTCCTGAATGTATGTCTATCGTGAGGTTTGACTCAAACAAGTCAGCTTAAATAAGTAGTATTTAATGGACTTCTCTTTTTTTCCTACTTCCTGGTTTCTGAGATGGCAATCATGTTTTCAGTTTTTTTCCGCAGAACAATGACATTTTGCAAATAATTTTTAAAAAAATGAGATTCTGATATGATGTCTGGATTCCAGTAGCTAGCATTTTAAGAAGAACATCAAATATGTCCTTGATAGAAACACTAGAATTTCCAACTAGGAAATTTAGGCCTGCAATGTATGAGGCCATGCTGGCCTTGAAAGATGTGAAAGCAGAATAGCAAAAGTGGCCTACTTTATGGAAATGTGCTTGTCAGAGAAAGACACTTTTCTTCATATTAATTTACAGAAACTGAAGAGCTTTTGGTGGAGGAGCAGGGGAGAGGGAAGGGGAAATACAGTGTAGGGGCAAATAATGGAATAATTAGAACCTCCAGAAAGGACTGTAAAGTAGAGAATCAAAACAAACTTGTGCTGTTAGATTTCCGTTGGTGTTCATGGTGATTTGGCAGAGAAAAAAAAAAAATTAAAAAGGGATCTTAGCAGTAAACAGATAGTAAGGGAGGTTTTGAGGAACAACTTGCAAATCTGATAATACATTAATTTAAAACAAAGTTCACTACTCCAAACTGACTTATAACTACAAAGAATTCATAAAATCAGAGAGACCTCTTGAGGACTAAGAATTAGCTCCATTCTTCTTAGATATCTTTGATGTCCGTGTAACTTGCTTACCTGTTGGTAATACAAAGGAAAACAGAATAAAGGAAAGCATTCCTGAGAAGACCTAAGTCAAAACTGATTTCATATCCATTAGGTGGAAAGTACATCCACAGCCAAGCGAAAGCTTTATCCACAAAATTTTGAAGCACGCTTTAGTAACCTGCTACTAGTAAAACACAAATCCTTAAAAAAATTATTCTAAAGTATCTCAAAGATGAAGGCATAACAAATCTAGACAGTAGGAGAGTCATTTAAGCATCACACTCTGTGTACTGTTCGGCTTAAACCGCAATATCCCAAAATTTAATACTGCAAGTGAAGTAACAGACCCTTTTGAGGAAAATAGCAGCATATCAACAATGTAACTTGCAATGTCTGGAACCACTTACAAATGAAACAAAAGTACTATTTTTACTGTGTCTTGTTTAAAGATACACATAATTTTTAAGACCTTCTTTAAGCCTCCTAAAAATTTTGTTAGCACATGCTCATCATCTTTATCCTGCAGTAGGACAGTTGCAGGTAATTTTTGTCTTTTTCTGGGATATTCTAATAAGACTGCAGCATGAGGGTGTTGATTGTAGTAATCTTATTTTTAAAAAGAAAAAATCTCCAAAATGTGCTTGGAGCTTCTCAGAAAAAAATCATATTCTTTTCATGCAAAAGGGAGGTCAAATTCTGGACAGGTTCCAACCCAAAGTTAAAAAAAGTAACAACTTGACACAAAGATGAATGGTCGCAGATAACAGTATGTCTGGATGTGGGGAGAGAAGGTAGATAGTAGGGGTTTATTTGCAATTAATTTTTTTTGCCTATACTATTTTAATAACTTGCCTAAAGCAATAGGATGTTTGTGATTCAATTGCAGCAATGTCCTTTTAGATGCAGAATCAAGATTATCTTCAGATCTGATCTCTCTTTTTTGAGCATTACTGTTCAGACAAGATATACAGGTACAGGTGATGCCCGTTTTTAGATCCAGGACCCATTAGTTTCTCAGTTACATGGTTATTATGCATGGCCTGTTATTTCAGCCAAACTCTTCTGCAACAATGCCTTTTTTAATGCTGTAAACATGCTTTATCTTAAAAAAAAAGTAGTTCTTCTGTATGTTGGAGGAGAAGAGACATCATTTAGCACCTTCTTTTGTCTTAATGTCTTAGAATCTGACAAGTTTTCTTGTTCCATAGGCAGCAAACTCAGGCTGAGAAAGATTTGTAGGGGGAGCTTTAAAGGCTCAGAGACACAGGCAGGGGAAAAGGACAACATTTAGGGATTTTACGGTTCATAAACTTCTTCTGCAGGAAAAACTATTGGTGTAAAGTAGAGGCTGTGCCGCTGTATTTGGACAATGAACATTAGCACTACACTGAGGCAGAGCACACCATCCTGCCTGTTACTGCCGCTGCTTAGGCTTGTCCTTTAGGCATAACCCTCTAGTGGAACAGGATGGGATTTCAGTTGCATGTGGGAAATGTCCCCAGTGTCTTTCAAACGGTGTGCCACGAAGGATGCTCCCCCTGAGAACGCTCTGATTGCATCTGAGCTCTGATGCCCTGAAAGGCCGTGCAGAAAGACACGTTTAGCATGCAGCTGTCCAGAGGGGCATTTCTGCTGTGTTCCTTGAGGAGTGTTCCCACCAGGTCCATGGGAACCCCATGGTCTGAGGTCTATGAGGTATGCTGCCCTCTCGGGTGTCCTGTCTCTGCCTGGTTAATTCATATCACATCAAGGATTACACGTGGTTGTTCTAGATTCCCTCATGATGCCTCACCTGGTTTGCTGTTGGTTTCTGAGCTTTGGTGGCCGTTCTTCTTTTGTGGAGAAAACAGAAAATAGCAGACTTCTATTAATCTGAATTCCTTGTAAAGTAAGTAAATAAAAATTAGCTGGAGAGATCCCAAGATGAAAGAAAAATGGAAACTCCAGGGTTTTTTTTAGGGAGATGGCTGGAGGGACATCTTTGGGATCATGAAACTGATTCCTTTTCAATTCAGATTGTCAGTAGCTACTTCTTTTGACTGCCTTCTCCACAAATTTCACCAGATGACCTTTTCACACTATGATGAAATCATATCTTGTTCCTGGAGTGGCTTCCTTCCCCCAGGTATCTGCTCTAAGGAAAGGCAGAATTTGATGTACACAGATCAGTTGCTTTCAGGAAATAATTGTTACCACTGACTGGGTATATTAGCTGCTGCCAGATTTAAAGGGATTATTCATCCCTTTAGAAATAGTTGGGAACCAAAGAAACAGGTTTTATTTCTCCCAGGCCTTAGGCAGTTAAGCAGTTTGCAAGAATACCTTCAGGAATCCACTGCTAAGCAATACGGTACTGGATATAAATGGACTGGCGTTGTACACGTAAGGTTAATTTGCAAAGGAGAAAGATGGATTTGGGGTTAAAACAGAACATAGCAGTTGGAAAATCCCTACTGGTCTTTCTTGTGTCATTCTGAGAAACTAATTTCATTTGTTTTGTCCTAGGTCACTGTAAATTTATGGTAATGATAATATACCTGCATGTTGTAATCTGAGTGCAATTATGAATGAAATATTTGGTCCTGGGATATTTTGAAGCTCTGCTGTCAAATACAGAATGTGCACCAGGTAGCTGCAGGGAAAATGCAGTCACCAGCGCTGGGATTGCCTGTCTGATAACCTGGATGAGGGAGGACCCACCTGCATGCTGTGCTGGCGGTGGAAAGGGAGCCTGCCTCTAGAGAGGGGAGGAACATGCTGCCCCTCAACAGCATACCATCTCTGCTGTCACATCCTAGCAGTTCTGGTGGCACATGCTGAAAGATGCCACAAATGGTGCCTTGTGACTGTATCCCTCCGCTACTTGCCCACTGTGGGGCAGAAGGGAAGGGGAGAAGGATGGGTATCTGTGCAGGTGAGGGTACAAACCAAGCGAGTGGAGGCATGGAGTGACTTTCCTTGCTGGGCGTGAAATCAAGATAGACCATGGCTGTGCAAGCAGCTGCACCTCTGCTATTGATACTTTTACTCCTGAACAGATCAGTGCTAGCACCAGTGTCTATCTGTCTCAAGCCTCTGTTTGATATCCGCAGCTCTTTTTTCCTCTTCAGGTGGGATACTCATTCCAGGATGTACAGGGCTTTGGCTCTCAGTCTAACTTAAGGCAGTATTTTTAGATTTCAAGGAAACCTTGCAAAGTAGCTATGCCATTTGTTCTTATCATTTGGAGGTGGTAGAATGACAGACTCTGAGTACCTATGCTGTCATCCATAGAGGTGTAACAGTGAGGCTTCTGACATAAGTCACCCATTTTACAGGTAGGTCAGCAATTAAAAAATGCAAGAAACTTGGTCAGTGAACAGACTTTACAGATGCAATGCACATTCAGGCATGACAGTTAAAATTAACATTTCAGCATGACCTAGCCACCTATATATTTCATTAAGCAGAACTTGTAAAGGGCCTTGTGGAAGCACCATCTGCTGATTTCCAATAAAACTGCAAAGGCTGTGGAAACTTTCTGCTGTTTGTTCTGTGTTGAAATGGGCTCAGTGCTAAATGCTAAACCCAGGGTACTTTCAGCTTGGATCCAGATTTGAATCGGAATGAGTTGTTTATGTTGTTCTGTAGTTTACGGAGTGCTTTTCTTTCCTATGCACGTTAGTGGAGAAAAACTACTACAACCTGAACTTCTCCTCTGTGCTTTCCAGACCATGTGACGTATCATCTACAGGATCGTTCCTTGTACTTTTAATAATGACTCTTCGTGATATTTATAAACATCCTAGGAGATTCCACTTCCTGATTACTTACATGATAATTATACAAAAACAAACCACCTAGGTCTAGTACAGGGCCAAGATACAGTATGCCAGCTGAATACACTAGAGTCAAAAAGCAATGACTCATTTACAGACCTGTTCTCCACAGTCATTTATAAACAAAAGGAAAAAAAACATTGTCAAGGAAATGGTGGTTGAATGGATTTTTGTAATCCTTTCCAGGTAGAACGACATGGAATACATTAAACGCAGAAATTGTGAAGGGAATGTGATATTTCACTATACTGAATCATATGTGAGAAGAACCAGGGCATCCTATTGCATTATCAGATATTTTTTTTATGTGTGGACAGCTCTCCTTCATGTTACAGGATTTAGTCTGCAGAGCTCAAGAGCGGGACATGCATTGTGCTTCAGAGTTAATAATAGTGTAAGTAATGATGAGAGATGCCTCATAACGCTGCAGAATAATTTTACAGAGAAGGTAAAGCATGACTGTCTTCCTCAGACTAGTTGTATAAATAAAGTTTGTGGGACTACTCACGTGTGCAGAGTGAGAAATATTTGACCCATGATCTTACATATCAAATATCTTTACATATTATTAACAATCTATAAAGTTGGACATAAAAATGTGACTTGCTAATGCCAAACTTATGTCATGTGGAACAGGAAGAGAAAGAACAGAGTCTTTCCTATATGGTTTGTCAAGACCTTTTTCAATAAACTTGTAAGTGGCCCATGGCCATAGGTGCAGATTATAAATTAGCTTGGAGGCAGGTGTTTCCGTGGCTGCAGGGAAACTAGTGCCAACATGTATTCACAGACTGTATCCACAATATCTACACTAAAAGTATGTGCCAGTGCTTGCAATAGACAACAAATGGAAGGAAGCTTATGATGCTGGAACAAATTTCCTATCTACTGAAACTAAAACTGGAACCATAAGTACTACAGCTGGAAGATTATTTTTTATCTCTGCCACCATTAAGATTCCCATCTCAGATGTTTTGCTTGTAAGAGTTCTGTTTCAATATGTAAAAACATGAAAGAGAGTGATTTTTTCCTCTCTTTTATTTGTTCCTCTCTCCATCTCTCACCCACAGAAAGATAAAGGGTAAAAGAAAGGAAAGAAGTTTCAGTTCTTTATCTGGGACACAGAAATAACAGTGCTGAGTGGGCTGGTGCCTCAGTGCAGTCGACTATCTCTGTCAGAGATCACCTCTACCAAAAGCCTCTGAAAAGGACCGAGAAACCCCAGGGCAGACAAATGTGGAATAACGTGACCACAGGGAAGATTATTCATTGTGGTAGTCAGTTAGTGGTCAGCTCTGTGTCTGAAACATGCAACGATGGTCTCGCTCTTACAGAGAGGGGGTCTGTTTGCTGTACATAACCGTGGTGGTTTTGACCTGTCACAGAGCCTAAGCCCTTTGAATCCCCTGAATTCTTTGCCTGGGGTTTTATCTTGTAGCAACGAGTTTAGCACTTAAGTAAAGCAGGTCTTTTCATCACTCCCCAAAATAACTCCTATTTTGATGGAAATGTGAATTAGAAACATATAATTCAGGACTACAACCGTTTAGATTCTTCTCTCTGATCATTTCCAGCACTGAATGATCCAGAAAGGAGTGTGGAGAAATGCATGATGTACTGCACAAAAAGTTCAGAGTATTAGTTGGAAACATTTGGAGCTCCATGCTTTGGTGCTGCTTTTTTGTCACCATGACTTGCCCCCGGGGAGTGGGGGCTGCGTGCCAGGGGAGGGGGGTGGTGACGGAGGGAGGGAGCTGGAGAACTTCAGCCCCACTTTCTGCACTGGCAATCCCTTGTAGTGTCCAAGCTCTCCAGTGGTGAGTAAAAAAGCTTAAAGAGAAGCGTGCTGTCCTCCTTGCCAGCCTGTGTTCGTGTCGGGGCAGTGTCTGAAGGTGGCAGGAGGCTGGGCTGCCTGAGTGGGTTGGGTGACACACCTGTGGGAGGGCAGCTTGCTCCCAGATCTCTTGCCCTCCTGGGTGAGCAGAAGATGCTTCCCAGGGCTGCATGAGCCACTGAAATGAAATAGCCACGCTTGGGGCTATGTTATAGGAGTGCTTCCTTTTTGATATTTAAAATGGGTTGTCTTTTAAATTTAATTCTCTCCTTGTTGTTTTATGAGGACAAAGGGTAAATAAGATCATTCTTGTTTGTTATGCGATTGGCTAGTGGCCATCTGTGGGCCTCATTGTGGCAGCCATGGTTCAAATTTAGAGTAATCGACAGTTCCTAATTCTCATATCTCAACATCTAAATAGACCAGACAGATGAAGGGTAAGAAAAGTGGCAGAAAATGCAAGCAATATAGGAGTATTCAATTTACATCCTTCATACCATTTTATTTTACAGTGTATGTGTGCACTGTGGCTGCTGGTTTTATTTATTTCCAAGCTAAATAGTCCTAACATTTTAAGACTATGGAATCCTTTCATGGCTGTAACATGCTTATCAGCTGTCTCCAGTCACTTTCTATTCCTGTTAAATCCTTGCTTAGGTGGAGTAATCAGAACAGAACATACTATTCAACATGAGGGCATACCACTGATTTGCATAACAGCATTCAGATATTTTCAGTATTACTCCTTATTACTTGCTGACCAAGGCAGTTGGAACAGTTGTTTCCCCTGGGCTGTACACAATGACATCTAGCTGTTTTTCTTGAGTGTATAGGCAATGCAGAAGTGGTTCAAATTATGCTTGCCATTGTACATTGCTTCCTGAATTAGTGTAGTCATATTATTTATTATCTGCTCATGCTCTGCAAAAAAAAATAATAAATGCTATTCACAATGGGCTATGTAAATGGGGATGGTGGAAGGCTTCCCCTCTGTAAGACTGCAGAAGTCATACCTTTTTGATGAATCTCTTATTAAAACTTTTCTTCGCTGAATTTTTGGACCTGGAAAAGTTTCCAATAGCCAGGAATGGCTGTGGAGAGCCAAGAATTGGGAGGCTGTGTAATTACTACATACTCCTCATCTTTCATAAGACAGGCTTATCTACAGGCTGCAATTCTGCATGAGCCGAACACTCAGGCTTGGTAACTGACTTCTGCTGTTTCCCTTTCCCTTTTCTGGAGCTCTGCCTTAAGGATAGTCAGCCACACTTTCTGTAGTGACTGCTAAGGGTGACTTTCTTCCAACTCATTTTTAAACAGACACTTTGGGTAGTTTTAAATGTAAATAATTTAATAGACCCTAGCCAGCAGTTCCTAAGGCTAAGGGAACCATAGCATCTTCTTTGTAAAATAACAACCAAGCCAAATGCATTCAGTCCTGATGCTTTTGCTATGATGTACACATATGATTTAACAACCTCCCCCCCTAGAATGGTGCATAACAAAACAATAGCTAACAAGTACTTCTGGGATAGTTGTATCTGCAGAAATCTAGAATACAGAGTATCCCAAGCAGCATAGCACAGATAGCATTTGTTGTCACAATATTTGTGTTTTTAATTTTCTTTGAGAGTAATTTTGTGTGTAAAAAGGATTTATCAAGGAAGTGAATATTGTTGTGTTGCATCTTATGCCTTATTGTCAAGTAACAGAATCACATACCGACCACTGCACTGGCACATACCCTTTATTTTGTTTTGAGGCATGAAAAGGAACAATCCTGTTGTATCCCATATTGAGATGTATGGAGCTGGCTTCAAGGCAGCACAGACCTGTATGAAATGAGAAAGGTTGAGGGCTTTGTGAACTTTTATAGAGGATCAGAAGAAAGCTGTTTGGCACAGGTGTTTCTGTAATTGTGATACACTGGAAAAATTCAGTATGTTGAAGGGCAGTTATGCTGTGGCTACAGCTGTTCTAGCTCATACTTCTGCATGGACGATGTGGTTTAGTGTTAGCACACTTGGTTGCGTAATATAAAACAATTAGGAAAGGGAATATTAGTTAGACTAAGGTAGTGCTCTTTCTTTTTTTGCTGTTTTATGATTTTTTTCCCTTCCCATAGAAATGCCACTGGCAAAAACGGTGTCATGACAAAGTGACTGGGGTGGAGAATAGCCAGATATCTCCTAACACCTCCGGTTCTCTCTGCTGTTCATCTTCATGTGCGACTTGGTTTCTCTGAGCTAGGAAGCATAAAGCACAAATGCAGAGGGAGAGACCAAGGTGGGGATGTTTTGAATCTCTCCCACAGCACTGAAGTATTGCAGTATAAGTTATTCTTTTGCTCCCTGGCTTGTAGTTTGTTCCTGTGCATTTAAAAGAAAAGGGTGCTTGAACTCCAAGGCAATTGGGTTGCACAGAATTGGTTTCAAATCATAGAATCATGGAATCATAGAATGCTTTGGGATGGAAGGGACCTTTAAAGGTCATCTAGTCCATTCCCCCCTGCAACTGGCATGGACAAATCTATAAGGGTTGTACTGTGTGCATCTAGTGATCTGAATTAATTTCAAAACAGGCACTGGCATTATCATTGTTGCTGTTATCTAATCTTTCTATATAGGGCAACAGGTTTATTTCACACGGAGAATAAGGATATGGTCCTTGCCTACAAGAGAGCCCAGTCTGTGCTGGAAAAGGCATTTTTGCAGTCTATACTCTGAGCTTGCAGTTGGCTGCTGCTGGGATGGGTGTTGGCTTGAGAAGACCTGACTGAGTGGCCAGTCTCATCGTCTAACTACCTGCCTCCTCTGGATGGTAGTGAGGTTATTCTGCAGTATATTAATCCTAAAACGAGATTGTGCATCTGTAGCCACTTAGGCATTTCCACCACAGTTTGAGAGAAATTTAACAGCGGGTGGTAGACTTTATTCCTAGTAGATCTATGAACAGTGAAGCTATTGAAATACACTTTCTTACAGAGCAGTATTTTGTGGTTAGATTCCCTAGTGTCTAATAAGTTAAAGACTCACGCCACAGCTTTTCCAGGGACACTGATAGGAGCTATTTTCTCATTCTGGCTATCTGTTTTCATGAAGCTCACAGAAACTTAACATCTCGAGAGTAAATCCCCTCTGCCATGTTGGTTAATTAAACTGAGTAATGGTTTCAAAAGCTTTGAAAAACAGCCGGAGTCAGTGAGAGGGAAACACACAGATGCATAAGCATGTGGACAGACACACGCATACACAGAATGCTCACCATAATTAGGCTAATAAGCTTAATTTTGCTACAAAAAGAGACTCAAAATATAAAAAGAGAATGAGGAACAAAGTTGGTGAAACTAACGGGGGAAATTCTGTAGAATAAACAAAAACTTAGCTTGAGTTAGATCTGATTCCTCTGATGCTTCTTGTTCTTTTTTTCATTAATGTTGATGTGTCCCTCATAATTTCAGTGTCATTCATTGTCTTATTCACCATGGTGCAAGTGAACAGTGAATGAACCGGTGGGATGAACAGAATGTCTCTTGGTAAGGGATTCTGCTGTAACTATCAGTGGTGAAACATAGAGGAAGGGTACGTTTTTGGACAGTTTTAACATAAAATCTACTGTCATTTTGGAGGCCAAGCCTTTTGCAGGAACTTCAGTGGAGTGATGCCAATTTATGCCAGACACCAAGAAAATGAAGAGCTTTAGCTTACCGATTCTGACATTCACTCTACGTGTTTATAATTTTCATTACACCTAGAGTGACACTTGATAGACTTCATATGATGGTTGGAATTAATACCGCCTGATTTTTGTTTTAAAAAGTTAGATGTTTAGTATGCATTAGTTGGCTAGCCTCCTGAGGGAGAGAAAGAGGAAGAGGGGAGTCATTTTAGCAATGATTTTGGGATGGAAGAAATTGCACTTTAGAGGTACCTTTGTAGGCAGCCTAGACTAGTAACTCAAACTAGATACTCTGCATTTGAATTGCTAATGTGAGGTAAGATGAGTATTACCTACAGCCTCCGCTGACACGCATGGACTATGTTGAAAAGGTCTTATCCAGAGATTGCCATGCTTAATATGGCTTGAAACTTCATACTACTTATGAAGTATCTACCTATTATCATGTGCTTGGAGATTTTATTCCTTTTTGAAGATTTGCAAGTTGTTGATGATGGAAGAATTCCTGTGGTTGGTGTTGGTTTTACTAGGAAAAGGTTAATGGTGCTAACATGTTCTGCTTCTCATGTATCTGCATGGTAAATTGAGTGATCACCCTTCACAAGATATTCATGGTACCCAAATGTTTCTAGAGTTCTATCAGATGTTATGGGTATGCATGACTGCATATTACTTTTCCCAAAGAACAGTTCTGAAGTGGGGAAACTTTGAGACACTGTTTTTTATCACAGTATTGTCTCTCCTTTAAACAATGTTTCTCATTAGATGGCTCCATCAATCTTCTTATAGAAGGGTGATAATATCTTATCACAACACACAGAAGGTAACATCCATCTTCCATTTCTGTCTCATGATTCATACCATTTGTATTTGCAGTTTCAGTGTGGTTAGAGGTTGACAGATATACAATTGGACTTTTTCTAAAAAGGTAGTGAGTTTTATTATTTATTTAAATAGGACAGAATGATATTGTGTTTATTTAATAGGCATTTCTTTTATCATATCTTCTGTATTTTCTCTTAAAGGATCATATGGATAATCAGGTAAAATT
This sequence comes from Nipponia nippon, assembly GCF_047370975.1. Taxonomy (NCBI): domain Eukaryota; kingdom Metazoa; phylum Chordata; class Aves; order Pelecaniformes; family Threskiornithidae; genus Nipponia; species Nipponia nippon. Next base: position 4,439,467 of record NW_028262337.1, on the reverse strand, counting down.
GTAAGACCGCTTACTTACTTACACACAACTTAAAATAACTTAACAAAAGTTAGCAATAATAGCACATCACTTACAAATCCTGTAAAAACTATAGCAGACTGGTAATCTTACTGCTGATGATAAATTGAACTTTTCCATTTCTACTACTACACTAATAAAGAGGAAGAGTTAAAGACCAGCCACTCTGTATGTGTTGAATATTTTACCCTTTCCTGGACTGGAAATATGTTATTTTCTATTCTTATTCCCTTAGCAGACTTGCATATAAAAAGGCTACCTCTTATTTTATGAACGTATGGTTGGTGCACACATCTGTTCATTTAACTGTACTGTACTGTTGTCCTAAAGCCATTTTCAGGGCATTACATTAAAGCAAAATCAGTCCTGCAAAATGAACTTACTCCATTTGCTTCTTTCCTCTCTCTGAGTTTTCCTCGTCTCCTGTATCTATCTTCTAAACTTATTGGATTATTTAAGTTCATTCAAAGTTAAACTTTAGTATCAGGTATTTTTTAGGCACCCCACAATAAAAGTATCTTGGTGTATTTTACATCCATATGAATATGGCAAATTGGTGTTTTACTTAGTCCAGTAAAGTTAGGTATCACTTTGTCTATAATGATCTTTTCCTAAAAAAAAAAAAGAAGGAAAAAATCAGAAATTGAGCTTAATATCTTATCAGACAGTAAAATCAAAGCTAACTGCTCTGTAAACAGGTTCGTGACAATTCAGAGATCTATGTTGTAAGATCCCAATCTAGTAAACAGTTACAATAATACTAAGATATTTGCCCATGGGCCATTAAAAGAGATGCAAATGTGGCTGACCTTCCTGTCTGCTCTTATGTGACCTGACATTCAAGGAATATTCTAGAAGAATCAATGAAGTGAACAGTAGTAAAGCCAGAGAGCAGAAACCTGACCTCAGAGATGATAAGCATGCTATGAATGCTTTGATAGACAGTCAGGGAGGCAGACAGAGTTCAGATATAAAGAGTTTCATGGAAGGAAGGCTGCAGGCAAAACTGAAAAGAGAATCCAGAGAAGACAATTAGGAAGAAATGTTGTCAGCATTGACACTGAAGTGTGAGAGAAGGGAGAAAGAGAGGAGCTATATCTATGGGAAGGGATACGAAATCCCCATGCAGCGTGTGAAGTGTTCAAATTAGGCTGTGAACCGTGAGTCAAGTATAAGATAGAGTGTGGATTATCTGGAGTCCCAGCAATTACAGCAGTGGTAGGAGATGTTGGCAGGTGTTTTGCCAATGGTGTGTGAGCAAAGAGAATGAAATGAAGGAAGACAGGAACAAGGTGATTCTGCTATCAGTAGGATTTTATAGTGAGAAAAGAATGATTTTTTTTTTTCTTCAGGTGCACTATTGACAAAACATCAAGACATTCAAACAACAATTACTGTTTGGAAATGGCTGGAGAAAGAGGAGGTGAAGATGCTATAGTTCAAAAAGCCAGGTGACGATTCGTGGTAATGCCAAACTGAGGTTCTAAGTCAGGGATCCCATCACCTTTCATTCTCTCTTCAGTCAAAGTAAATGAGAGATTACAGTTAAAGGCAATGCCAATAGATTAGGGCCAAGGTCTCTGTTCTGCATGGAGAGGGCATGGAAAAGACTTGGGATTGTCCATCTGCCTGTCATACTTTATTTAAGGGAGATCTGGATGTTTAAGTATATCTCGCGGTGTAGTTTCACTATAATAATTGAGTTACTTATATGCTTTACTGTCACAAATTTTGAATCTATAATTAATTACAAATGACCAAGAGGCAATATGTCACTTCCCAAGTTCATAAAGGCTGGAAAATATTTTAAATTTAAATCATCAGAGAAGGAGGGGAGTAGGGAGAAAATATGGAGAAATATTTCACGAGGGGGTAAGAAATCAACAACCAGCCACATAGCCACGAAAAAAAATCTGTCCATTATTGTTGAAGGCAAGGAAGAATAACTCTAATATTACACAACACATTTGTTTTCACATGTTTAATTAGATTTTGTAGAAATGGAAAAATAATTTGTTTTTATGGAACTACTATCAGTCTGTAACCCAAAACCTCTTTCAATATTTAAATGTTTTAATATAAACCATTCATACTGGACTAAGTAAAAAAATATGTCCAAAATGGAAATAATCCAGATAATATGCTCTGCTTTGTTTTACAAGCCTCAAATAGCTTCTATTTTACTAACAGTTTTATATCTGCATAAATGTAGGTAGGAAATGTTTGTAACATAAAGATGTATGGCCACTTTTTACATTACTGAATGGGTTATATGCCAGCAATATGTTAGGCACATTATACCTCAGTCTGACTGACTGTGGTGTTGATTTCTTTGTAGAGTCATCAGAGAGTTACAAAAAGCCATCTTTTGAAAGCCATCAAGGATTACTTTGTCATCAGAGCAGTTGGATCTCATCTGGACTGCTTGTCATCAGCTTGCTGCAATCGTTTATTGTGTTGTCACAAGCATAGTCAACCTTTTCTGAGGTTTGGCCTTTAGCTGATTGTGTAGCATTCTCTGTTAATCCAGCAGAGGATTGCAAGAGTGCCGATCTGAACTGGTAAGCAAATAGAGATTTGTGTTAAGGGGAACAACATCAGTTAAGGACGCACTAGGCATAATTTTGCAAAACTTTGAAATATCTGTCTTTGGAATGTCTCAAATCACAGGGTGAAATTTTTTAAAAATTAATTTAATTAATTCACCCCACATTGAACATTATCTTATGGTGAATGTAGTTCCACGGAAACAAGTGATACTATTTATAGGGCCAAATGCAAGTGCTGTAGAGCTGGTTGGTGGGAACTGTGCAATCACCTATGCAGCATTTTATAAGGCCTTTGAATTGGCTCTTACAGCTCTTGTGGGTGACACAATTGTATCCGAATCCACAGTATGCATGTGGATTCACGTTGAAAACCATGCTTGGAGTCCTGAGTAATGTTTCAGAAAGAGGACTTCCTTCTCCTGAGTGCAAACAGTATTTTTGTATTTTAAGTCACATATCTGACTTTCTGGCAGAGGTCAGACTTGGTGAACCTACCAAATGAATAACTAGAATAGACATTTTTTTATTTAGAAGTGCAGCTATTGTCTACTTGTCATCCATTCCCTGGGCACATGCAAGGCCCAGCAGTGCTGTCCCAAAATATAATTTTCTTGTCAGTTTGGATTGTCTCGATTATCCTTATCCCTACACTGGATACTGAGATTAACTTCACAAAAAATTCATAGTCTAAACATAAGGCATTGTTCTGAGATCATAGGAGTCAATGATTCTCCATACTGCAAAATATCACACTATGTGAGGAATTCTAGATGAAAAAAACCCATGTTGGTAGGTAGGAGAAACCAAAGGAAGTGTTTCAGTACATGAGAAGAAAAAGGTGCTTAAAAAACCTGCAACCTTGACTGACTGCAGTCTCAGATAGTGATCACCAGCAGAAAGGCTCTCCACTAAGTGTGCCTCGGCCCAGGAGGACCAAGGTAGTCCATGCAAGTTGCACACACCAAGAATGGGAGGGCCATCCAAACCAGGTCAAGAGCTGTGACAAATGCTTCTTAGTGATGCTAAATATCTCTCTGATCTTGCTATGTCCAGTACTATCTTCCGTCTTCTTTCTCCTTCAAACATTTTTTTCCCCCAAACCCAAATGCATTTAATGGCAAATGTTAAACAACCTTCTATGTTGTTAAACATACGGAAAAGGTAACTTCCTCATTTATCTAATAAATCTGATTAGAACAGTGTAGGTAGGAAGAACAGGCAAGCTGGAAGGACCTAGTTTACAGTCTACTCAACAACGTTGTTAAAATTAGTTTGGAGGCAAAACTTACAGACCTCTGCAGGGAAAAATTTTCTACTATTTAACTTATATTTGCAACATCTTTTGAGATCTTCAGCAAAATATCTTTATAAATTATATCTCTATTATAAATTATAAGTAAATAAATCATTTAAAGAGTAAATCATGATATTATGTTATTACTACATTTGAAATATCCCAGTTGTTTAGGGACATGAGTTTAGAAACACCTTTTGCCTTTCAATTTCAAGTAGAAGATGTGATTTTGTGGTATATATTTCTTTAACTGCTATATTATCTTCAGAAGTTTTTATTTTTCCTTGTCTATGTTTTCAGTGAGGGAGGGCAGGAAGTCAGAAATGATTCATACCATTTGGGGATGTGCTGCTTTCTCTGATGACGTCTGATTACAAAGCTGGGCCCACTTGTTAGCAAGAACATCACAGAGGATGTTTTCAGCTCCATCCTCTTATTAATCACTTCTTAGTTCTTGTAAATAATCTACACAAGTACATCCTTAATATGTCATAGGCACTCTAATGAATAACTGGCAGTTTAGCTTTGAGAAATGTAGCCCAGAAATATTTATATGTATTTTCTCACCATTGTGGCCCTTTTCTTTCCATTCTATTTAATTTGTCTGAGGCAATTGTTTTGAATTTTAGTCTTGAATCCAAACACTTACTTTTTGCAGTTATTTTAAAATATATTTCCACCCCCAAAAGAGGGGTTATTCAGAGAAGCAGGCTTTTAAAAAACAGGAAACATGTATAAAAAGAAATCTATTAAACAATGTTTGTCTGGGTTCCCATTGATATTTTTACTGCAATTTTTAGAAACTGTCGGTATTTTAATGAGTTTTTTTCCATCCATCTGTTTCTTCAGCTTGATTTTGCAAAGAAGATATAAATCCTGCATTTATGACATCACAGTTTGTTGCCATGGAATTTAGTATGCTATCACAAACACACTGTTGTGATTACATGACAGTTTCAAATTAGACGATAAAATACATTCCAAGTGAGAAAATGTGTCTTTAAGTCAAGAAAATATAAATGGGAGAAATAAATCACTCTTCTTAAGTGCTGAGCACCAGCCTGATGCTACACAGACACAGAATGAGGCATTTTTTTACTTCACAGAGCTCCCAACCTGATGCAGACAGAGACATTACAGAGGAGGCTTGCAATATGCCTGGCAGGAATATAGACTTGAACCAGTTATGAGACTGACAGTTGTTGCAATTGTGTTGGAGGAAGGGACTGATGAAAAAAGACAAAAAGAGATTGGAGAGCCACTGGAGTTAGAGATACTCCATGCACTTCAGAAGCAAGATGAGCTAAGAAAAAATAGGGTGAGTTCATATATACAAAGGCAAAGTTTCTCCATCACCGTGAGCAACTGACTGGAGTGTGGCATGAACTTCCACGGCATTGGAGAGGGTGGCAAAGCAGTCGAAGGAGTCTGGGCAGGGCAGAAAGCAGAGGGAGAGAGAGTCAGTGGATACTAGGGCAGAGTGTAACCGCAGCTCTGTTGTGCAAACTCTGAAGGGCTGACTGCACCTTGGCACAGAAAGGGTAGTGAGGAATTCAAAGGGATGAGCACTGCGTTCTTGAATAGTGAGAATAGGAAACGAGTCTGGGCAAATAAGAACAAAGAGAAAGAGGATAAGAAAGAAAGATTGTGGAAGTTGGTATAAAAAGTGGCTAAGGCACAAGTAAGGCTTTTAGTGGCAGAAATGAGAAAGAAAGGGTAAATGCTGGAAGAACATGAAGGAAAAACAATAGGATTCTTCAGGAGTTTGGCTACAAAGGGAATTCAGGTAGAGACACAGAGAACAGGAAACCTCTCATGCAGATATAAACAGAGCTACAAAGGTGTAAGCTTACTGGACGCTTTGGACCCTGTCTAAGAACCCAAGACAGAGGAAAAGTAAGATACTGATTACAATACTGAGAAGTGTGAAAGCAGTGGATGGAAAACAAAGGCAGGCTGCATTTGAGATGATAACGAGGAAACAGTCAGTGGAGAGAAGTGGAAATGCTGGGGAACTAGGGAAGGAGGTGCCTCAGTAACTGGAAGAGGAGCTGTGGGCCCAGCGGCCCTCCCACGGATAGAGTGTGATGTCTGTGCCATTTTCTACCTTGTGCTTTTGCTGTTGTGGTGAGTCCTGCAATTCCCTTGGGGAACAGAGTTCCCAACTAGCAAGTTAAAAATCTACTGAGTATTGACACAATTGAAAATAGAAGTGGCAGGACAGTACTGTACATATACATTGCACATACATTACACACACATGCAGGGCACAGGGCCTTTCTTCCTTCCTGTTCATAAGTAGGTTTATAACAAGGTTCTTTCTCTGTGGCAGAAATTTTCCACCTTGGTGCTCAATGACTTTTATTAATGCAGAATGATGACACTATTTGCTAATACTTTTTATGCAGCCAATGCAGAAAGCTGCAGCCATTTAGCATGAATAAACCAGGCTATTCTTGCTTAAAATCTCTGACTTGATTCAAAGCATACAGCCCATTTTACAGTGTCAGCCTTTCCCCAGCTTCATGTGGTAGGGGCACAGCCACAGCCACACCGGGCCAGCTTCTTAGCTGCTGTGAAGTAACTGTTGTTTCACCGACTTTAGCTACAGCTGTGCCAAGTCAAAACAGGAAAGAATCAGATCTGCCGTAACTATACATTTATGGATTTCTTGGTGGGGCACCGTATATGCTGTCTCCAACAGTGCCTTCGCACTTGCAGTGGGAAGTGGATCTGCACAGACAATGTTCAGTTCATGTAATGCAGCCTTGAAGAATTATCCTGAAAACTTACTGGACAATATGCACAAAATTAACTTGCCTGTCCTTTCCCCCAAGGATGGTAATACATGAAAAAGAGTTATGTGCTTTATCAATAACAAAACGCAGACATAAAATTTTGCAGGCCTATTGAAATACCTCTGTAATACCTTTTTTTTTTTTTTAAAAAAAAAAGCATCCATTATACTTGGTCTCATGTTAGCAACACATTCAAACGCTGGCACAAATTATTATTAATTCCTTTGGTATTTTTGTAACAATGTTAACCATGATGAATTCATTTGGTACCAATATGGATGTCATAAGTACTTTATCAGATTTCCAACTCAATTCATGACTAATTACCTTTACCATTATTTTAAGGAGTTACCCAGATGTGCTTATGATAGAATTAAGGTAAACAATGAGTGATGCTCAGAGGTTATGATTAGAGCAGCTCTACACAATTTGACAAAACCTCATGCGCCTTTCAATATAAAGCACCTGCCAAGCCACATGTGCACCAGATTTCTCAAATTCCTTGTCACTCATTAATGCAGATGTGGCCCATATTTTAAAAGTCAATGTGCAGAAAGGAGATTTTTTTCAAAAAACAGGTAGGCTTCCTCTTCAAAACTCATGAACTCTGTAACTGAAATTTCTAGTGACCCACTCGTTTGCTGATTGAAATACTGTTGTCATATGATCTACAGGTTTTTTTCACCCACTTCAGTACACCACTTTGACACAGAAATAACATGCCTAAAAATGTATTTTCACAAAATGGTACAATTTAGGTATGAGAAAGGCCTATTACCTCAAACTGTCCAACTTCCTGCCTTTGTCAGGCTGTTTCCTACTTTAAAGTAAGCAGGGTTTAGCAGGGTTTGCTCACTCCAGTTTTGAAACTCTCCAAGGAGCCTAACCACTTCCCCAGGGGAACTATTCCAAAACCTAATACGTCACAATGTCAGTACATAATTCAACCTAATTACTGCATATTTGTTTTTTACATCCTTTGAATATTTGAAAATGTTTACCATGGTTGTTCTGCTTCTTATTTCTGCAAGCAAGTGGGTGGGAATTTTAATAAATTATTTAATAGATATCGGACAATTTTGTTTACAAACTATCTGGGGAACATCTGATACCTTTTGCTAACTACCTATTTGGGTTATGTGGTGGCAGAAGGCGGGGGGTGGGGGGAGACTACCAGGGGGTGGAATGACTGGTTTGCTACATTAAAAAGGGTGTATCCAACTCATCAAAGACTGAAGAGGAGAAAAAGGCAGCTTCTTTGTTTACCTTGGCCTTTAGTCCTGGATTTCAAAGGTGCAGGAAGTCTAGACTTTGCAGACTGTCTAACTTGAAAGGACTGTGAACACAGCCCAGCTAGAAACCAATAGTCAGTGGGAGGTCATGCTGATCCAGGACTTCACCCACATTTTTGCATGTATTATTTCTGCTCACAAAATTAGAGTTACGCAATTTCTTGCACCTAAAGTCTTTAGGTGATCCAGGTACATATTTTATCCATGCTCAAAATACCTGCAAGGCACTTTTCTTCTTTGACTGTGCCTTGTACAGAACCATAGAACCACATAATTGTTTGGTATAATGTTGGGCAAGTGTATAGGGTGGTGAGTACTGGATGTGGGTACTAAAAATGAAGCCCATATTTACTTCAGTGCTCTATTCTATTCTTTCAATAATATCCAGCACTTACATGGCACTCATATCTAAATATCAGTTGGGCTTACATGCTTTGATGCTTTGGAAAATCCTTTGTCTGCACTTTTAAATGCTTAAAGAATTTAAAAATAAAAACACCCATTAATTAACCTTACTAGCATTTTTGACATAATAATCTGTTTTGGTTTCTTTCTCTTCTCAAATGAATTTTTCCTTTTTCCCTTTCTATTTGCAATGTTTACATGGGCAAAGGTAAACCAGAATAAGCACATCCCACAGGAAACAAGATTGTTCTGAGTTTTCTGCTTCAGGTGTCCTTTCCTGTTGATGTGCTGCAGTATTTAATACTGTATTGAATGAAGCAGGTAAATATTTCTGGAGACTTAAGTGATCTATAAATTACTTATCTCCTATTTTAGCTTTTAAATGTAACAATTTACCTTTTTAAATGCAAAGATCTTGTGAATACTTTGAAAATACAGTATTTTTCAAATACTGTGTTACAATACCATGGCAAAGCAATTGTAGTTCAATGCTTCTACACAATTTTCATGAACAGTATGTTACCAAAACTTTTTCCAAACAATGACCCTTCTAGCAAATTGCCCTCAAAGACAGACTTCTTTGAGCTGATCAGAAATGGGAACATAAAACTGACAACATTAGAACACTCCAGGAACTGGACTGTCTATCTTGTAAGAAATTTCGTGACCTAGAAAGAACTTCGCCTTACAAAAACCAACCAACCAAATGTCCTGAAAAATGAAATCCTGCTTCACTGTGAGTGCTGACAGAAAGGAATTGAGAGCTTATTTTTGATTTACTGTGTCTTTTATTCAACCGCTTAATGTATAAAAGATAAGGAAATGCTGTAATGAAAGTTATGTCAACATTGTGCCTTCTGGACTTAATGCCCCTCTCACAGTTTTACATATTTTACTCCTGTGTAACCACTGCTTGAGACTTTACCAGGGTAAGCATGAAGAGAATTGGGCTGTTTGCTTTCAGTGATTTTCAGTAGTTGTACAAAGTACTCTAGTTTCTTCAGTACTCTCAAACCGTTGGGTTTTGGTTGTTTTTGTTTGTTTTTTTTTATGGATAGATTTAGCAAATATATCTGTCCTGAGACTTTGCAAACATACAACATTGAATTTTGCATCTTATATTAATCTCTGGTGTTAGGCTGTGGCCCTGGTGAATTATTACCTCCTTGCTCCTTTCTCAGACAGTTCTGTGGGTAATGTTAGATTCTGTCCCTGGACTGAATTGTTAAAATGTCGTTTGAGGTCTAGAATGGTGCCTGCTGCCTGGTCAACTGCCACTAGCTCCCTCAGTTCCTCTTGATCCTGGTGCCCACTTTGCCTATGGACCGCTGAGCAATCATAGTGCCTGGATATGCAAATACTCAAAGGACTGATAGAATCTGGCTATGTGCTTGCTACTGCTCTTCTGGGCAGGATTACACAAACCTAATACTTACTTAGTTTTGGGTTCTAACACCCATCCGCTGCCCCAGGGGAACAGGCCAGGTGTCCTGGTTTTACAGCTCCTTTACATGACCTTATACCTTGCTCTCTTCTTAGTCATTTTCTTAGTCTGTCTGTACTTTGTATTTAGCAAATGCTGTAAACTTTTTGAAATTGGACATTGTGCATTTCTGCACAATACAAATGGTCCAAATGCCATTTTTCCACTCCAGTAGTTTCCACTGTTATAAGCTGTTCCTTAGGTTATACCCAAGGTTTGGGAGGGTTAGGCTATGTTTTGTGCCCTGATGGTATGTGGTGCTGATAAACCACCAAGGGATTGGATGTGCTGGGACTTGCCCCACTGCTGATGTGTTAAAAAGCTAGCTAACTGTTGAGCCTATTCACTGTGCCATCAGACTCAGGGTTGGGCTTGGGGTGTTCTATAGATCCCTTGACTCTGCAAAAACCTGGTTAGTTGGAAATAAAAAAAAGAATCCTTCATGGATTTCTGGGTAATACTTTTAAAACCTTAGATCTGGTCACTTGTTAGGAATTTCACTACTATTATACTTTCTTGATTTCTCATTGGGCGCCTTTCAAATCAGTTCAGAAAAGAGGGCCATCATGATGTAGAGTCCAAAGATCACCCCTACAGTTTGCGATGAGGTGTGGGAAGTTAAAGCAAACGGAAGTATCTGACAATCCAAATTCTCTGCTTTTAAGGTTACAGATTAAGGTACTAGAGAAATACTGTGATCATTCTGTCTTACTACAGTTCTCCGGCTGGCTCAGTGCCCTTCGAGGTGGCTGACTGCCAGTGAGGTCTGTGATCTTTTGATTTTCTTCTCAGTGTGAACCATCTACTCCTTGAGTCCTTGATGCAACTCAACCTTTTTAGCAAGTTCAAAGTTGGCTACACCTTTCTCAGCCTCCCTTATTTTCCAGGAAACCCTCTGATCCATGACACCCAGATTGCTGATTACCTTTTTGATTTCTTTTTACTACTAAATGATGGGAACATTGTTATTGGTCTTCCTAATGAATCCAGACATTTGTCACTGGTAGACTGAGGTGTTTTCCCTCCTACTTTTCAGTTTTTTTCTGAGCCCTTCCTGGGAAGGTTCCAGATGCTGGTTTAATTCCTTTTGCAAAGTTTCAGACTCTGACTGGAAAGCATCTTTGGCTATCTTGGAGTTTCGCATGCTCAATAGGAATCTCAGCTCACAATTTCTTCCCCTGTGGAAATCTTTCATTTCCTCTTCAAAAAGGATCTCACTACTAACACCATTGTTACTCGTTTTATAGAGTAGGTAGCTGACATTCATGGTTTTGCAGACTATTTCTGTTATGACAGAGGATATATAATATAGCCATATATTTTTTGATGTGATCTTATTTATTTACAAGGTGTACAAGGTAACATTCAGATTCCAGGAACTGAATAAAGGTCATACAAGAGAAAGGATTTTCTTCGCTCACAGATACAGGCATTTTTTCAGCCAATGCTCTGTCCCCCAAATTGCATGAGTTGGCTTTCTCTCAAACTCCCAAGTACTTGTCTTGCTGGCTTTTTGGCTTCTTTGCTTGCATCTGGCTGCTCCTGGCCATAAACACACACACTTTTACCAAAGAGTATGCAGTTTAGATGGATTTATAGACATGTCCCAGCAAAAGTCCTTCACCATCTAGCTCAGCTTCTGATTCGGCTTGCATATGGCCAGAGTTTTAGGTAGTGACTCATTTCTTTCAACTGTCTTATATGCCTTACACTAAAAAGGACAGATCTATTTATCTTTTACTAACTTATATTGTAGTTATAACCAGTAAAAAAGAGGTCAGAATATCAGATACAAAAGGTTTAGATATGACACAGAACAGGCTGAATTTAACACCTATGCTTTAAGTCAAGACTGAAGTTAAAAATAAAATTCATGTTCTATATTGATCAGCAATACTGTGAAACAAAAACTCCTTCCCAATAAGCTGGTATTTTTATTGATTATTATGACTTAAAGTATATTTGAAAACAGTGATATAATTAAGTGTTAGTTATGAAAATATACACATTCTTTTTCAAGGAATCTGTGCAAAGCATCCTTGAAACTTTACTAAAACTGCTTTCCTTCTCTCTCTTCCTGAACACACACATTTATTTGTGATGCTTACCTCCAGCCCCAATATGACTTGGTTATCACTATGAAGAATTCAATTGCACAAGTTCAGTGGGAACCTAAATGAACCCTCCCTGCAGATGGAATAGTTCTGAGAATGTCTTTATCCCTTGAGCTGGGACACTGGCCTATGTAATTTTTTGAATTAAGTCTGTTTACTTTTGCCTTAACAACCCTGGAACTTTTGTTCAGGCCAAAACCAAATCAACGCCATTCAGCCCTTTTTTTTGTTTCATTTTCTGATGGTCCTGTAATAAAAGAGAAAAGGCTTTTCAAAAATCTGTTTGTTATTATAACTTCACCCTAATTCCTCCCATACAGCAGATGGATCTCAGTGTCTCAAAACACAGAAAGTTCCTGAAGATCTCAGGGATTTAAAGGAATTAACACTGCTCTTTAAAATACCTAGCCAGCCTTTCTATACAAAGAAAACAAAAATAAATAAAGTGCTTTAAGAAGTCTATAATAAGAAGAACCTTTTCTTTTATTTGTTCTTCCTTCATCCAGACTTTATCCTGTTTCTTCTTTCTGAAAAAGAGCTGAAAGAACAGCATGGAAAATATTCGTGTGTTACCTTAGTAAACTCTAGGCAACATACCCAGTCCAGTTCTATAGAGGGTAACACCATGGAAGGCATGGGACAGCAGTTCAGTTATGCTATCCTTTTTGTTGCTGCTGAGGCTGATTCCTGACTCTATTTCCACCACCTCACCTTTTGTGTTCTGAGCACTAATAAAGAGTTTTATCTGAAATCAAGAGACGCACCAAGTAAACGATCAGAAATTCTAGGATCAATGGGCATCTGTGGTACCACAATTGTTTGGTTATCCACTTAGTACACCTATCTAGATAAAATACGGCTCAGTCATCATGGTATGTAAGACAAACACAATCAAATGATGGCAGATAATTTAGAAAACCGCTTTAGTGATGAGACATAAATAAGCTGCTCTGTCTTCTATCATCAAGACTTGTAGTTAGAGCAGTGATAAATCTGCCAGTTTTTCAGTTTCATGACAGATTGATCTAAACATTTTTACCTACTTGTATTATACAAGTTTTGAGTTAAAGCAAAAGCCTAGTGTGAAATAAATGTTGAATTTTATTAATATTTCTTAATTAAAATCCATATGACTGACTCATTTTAAGACAGTTGCTAGGTAAAAATCAAGAACAGTGATCATAGAATCCTAGAATGCTTTGGGATGGAAGGGACCTTTAAAGGTCATCTAGTGCAACCCCCCTGCAATGGTCAGGGACATCTTCAACTAGATCAGGTTGCTCAGAGCCCCATCCAGCCTGACCTTGAATGTTTCCAGGGATGGGGCATCTGCCACCTCTCTGGGCAACTCATTCTAGTGTTTCACCATGCTCATCGTGAAAAATTTTTTCCTTGTGTTTAGTCTAAATCTACCCTCCTTTAGTTTAAAACCACTACCCCTTGTCCTGTCAGGTGAACTGATCTGAAAGACTTTGTGATTTTTGTGGTAGAGAGCCTCTGAACTGTGCTTGCAGTTCAGAAAAACATATTCTTGCTGCCTTGAGGTTTTGTGAACATTTTATGGATCCAGTGGTTTTAACAAGAAAATCACAACTGCACAACTTGATTAGGTGGGATGATTTTAAACATAGTTTCTACCTAAGTTACACCAGGAGGTGTCAAGGTCTTTGCATATTCATAGTCTGATCTATCCTTACTTAGTACTGTTGTATGGTTCACAGGTCGCTTCACAGTAACTGTCTGGTTTTCATGTTAATTTAAAAATGTTAGGGTAGAATTTTGATGTTTGTCATATATAGTTGTGCATCACTCCTAAAGCATCTCTGTTGGTCATGGAGTAAGGTGACATCCAACATGAGTAATGGCAAAAGAATCAGCCCTGAGCATTGAAAAGAGTAATACGACACAGACCTAATTAATGGAACTCTAGAGATAGTCAGACACGATATTACATGCCATTGGGGAGGAAAAAAACCACCATTTTATTCAAGAGAGAATAAGAAGTATGAAAGACTATAAACTTCCAATGTGTCCCAGTTAAATAGCTCATGTGGAAGACCTTATCTGTAGAAAGATAAGTAAATAACGTGTTTAAAATTCTAAAAGAATTTAAGAATAATTCACCCTAAAATTAACTAAAAAAATTTACCCCAAAGTAGGTAATGCTGTTTGTGCAGTGTTTACCAAGATAGTATCTTCATCTCTGATGTGGTTGGAAGTGCAATTAGTTAATAGCAATATATAAATTAATTAAATGTTATTTTCATATACATAAACAATAACAAGAAGGTAGCATCCCAAATTCCATTCAACTGGGACATAGATAAAATCTGCCTATGTTGCAGACAATGTAACAGTCACTGTGTTTTTCCATCACTGTCGGGGTGCATTAATCTAATCAACTTCTCCCTGACTGGCCTGCAAGTTTCCCAGGTGCCTAACTTCAGTTGTCCACATCTGCTCACAGATATACAAAGGACATAAGTGCCCATGTCTTGCTCTAACTCCATTGCTGTATAGGCTCCAGTAGGGATGCTGCCTATGTTTTTCCTAAGTAGACAAAGAAGTCTGGTAATTTGTCATGGCTTTGTGGTTCATTTTAAAAAGTATCTTCATAAAGTGACCTCTTGCTTAGGAGGTTGTTGTCATGCTCTCCTGATCCTGACAAGATGTGAACTGTTTGAATATGTAGTAATTTGGGTGCAATGCTCTTTTGTGAAAATTGAAAATGCACACATATGGGGCCAGAAGATCAGGCTATAAGGCTCTAATTCAAACTTAAGAACAGACCAAGGCTTTTGATATTTACTCCTAACTGGGTACTTCTATTTTATTTTTGTACATCCTCAGTCTCCCCTCTGAGGGGAGAGCCATTTGTCCTTTTAGCCCATTTACTTTTGCATTTTTCAAAAGGTGGGGAGTGCATGCTTGAACCTGCTGGGTAAGTGACTTGCCTGAGCCATGGGACCTGTGACCAAACCTCTCAGACTGACAGGGGCCCAGGGCCTTCCTGATGGCCCTTCCTCTGGCTGGAAACAGCTCCCATGAGATCACATGCTTACTGTCTCTACAGGATCAGTGGAGACACAGACAGCTAATTTAGTTGGACTGAATTTCTTACAAGATGTCTTAAAGACCCCAACTTTTCTCCATTGATTTTATGGGGATGTGGGCAGTTATTTTAGAAGGACAGGATCACCCCTTCTGGAACTGGGTGACTAAGATGTATGCAATTCCTAAGCCACGCACTTATCACTGAATTCCATCTAGTGCTAACAACATTACTAGATCTGGGAGCAAACACTACTTTTGCGGTATTTCAGTGTAACACATTACATCATTACCACTAAGTCACAAATGGCAAATTTTTAATGGTACTTTAAGAAAAAAAAATCTGCTTTCCTGTGTAGTATTGGTTTATGATCATTTTCCTATTTATTTATTTATTGCTTTGTTTTCTTAATGAAGCAAACAGAGGTGGAAATCCCTCAGCTGAGTTCAGTAGTGCCATTTTATAAGCTGACAAGCTTAAAAGCTACAGTGCATGTGATTCAAATGACATAGCTTTTCCAACCCCTCTCTTGGAGGTAAGGGTGGTGACTGAGCGATGGGCAGAACACCACAAGCTGTCTGACGGCAAGAGCCCTTCCCTGTGCTGTACGGCACGCAATGTGCCGTGTCATGTTGTCATACTGTCTGCTGCCTTTGATCCGCCCTGGAACATGAACTCCCTTTTGGAGAACACCCAGATGTGATCATCCAACCTCCAGATTTCGATCAGGAGAAGTCTTAATTAGGTCAAAATATTCCTGTGTGTCCACCCTGTGTGATGCAGCTCTCACTGATGTACATAGGTTTTGCATATTTTAAATGCCTGTAGCCTGTGAGTAAGGAATGAAGGCCGAGCCCCTTTTCCCTGGCTACTTTCTTTAGCTGTACACTGGCTGCTGTGTCACACGAACAGACTGACTCAGCTATGACTTGACCTTGCATTGACCCTGTAGTTCTCAGTCTGAAGGAAACAGTTAAGTAATAACTGAAACACACAGAAAGTGTATCTGCTTACTGTATTATTTTGCGCAGATTTACAGTACTTAGGAGCCATCAAGTATTTTACTTCAAGAGAGGAATACAATAACAGTATTAAAATTAGTAGTGAGGGATCCTTCTTTCACAAGCTGTATATGCTTTTTCCCTACTGTGGACTGAAATGGAGGCCAGAAGAACAGTCATTGCTTGGCTGCAGTTTTGTTATGTGGATTTTTGTAGTTTCTTTCCTGTAGGAATTAGGCACATTGCGTGGAGCATCAGGTCCCTGCTCTGTTGCCTACATTGCATTTCAGGCATGGGAGTTGAGGTGACAGGCAAGAGCATCCTGCGTCATCAGGCAGCACATGGATGGGAATGGGGCAACTGGTCTTGTCAGACAACTAGATGGGAGGGTAGTTATCATATAAGGGAAACCATATGCTCTTAGCATCAATGAGTAGCACATAATTTTTCTCCTGGAGCAAGAACTGCCCACACCTGTAAGATATGGACTTTTCTTTAGCAAAGGCCAAATACATAGTCACCCTGAAAGGCAGTGGAGCTGCCTTTCCCTGAGTAAAGATCTATCTCACAAAAAACAATGCTGATATTTGCATCTATGCAATCTTTAGCTGACTGACTGTTAAAGGGCCTATGGCTGCTGTTCTGGACACTTGATAGAAAATGCATTTTCTATTCATTCACACACTGTAGCACTGCAAATCTTTCTATACTTTCCTCACCTGTATATGTGAGCCTTGACTTGAAGGAGCTGAATTTAGGGGTTACTTCATTCACCCTGTACCCGCCATGAGTCTGTGGTGTGGTCTCTCCACTGAAACTGCCAACAAGATCACAACTGGCTATGTGAATCATAACGACGTGACTGAAAAGGGTGTATTCTCGCCATATCAGCAAATGTTATGGATGGCTTTGTAGTATGGTCATATGTAAAGTGCGCTGAGATTCCCAATTTATTTCATAAAAAGCAGCAATGATTTGTATTCATCATCCAAAATCTGCAGAAGCATGAGTGAAAGCATTGATGGAAATGCTGCTGCCATGCCACTGAGCCATCAGTCCCGGCGGCCGCCTGGACTGCCGTACAGGCCAGCACGAACTGCTTGATAGCAGCCAGCACCCCACGGGACATGTGAGACAGAGGCAGCCTCAGTGGGGCATGGAGAGGTACAGGGGGCCACATCTCAGGGAACGAAAAGGTTCGTTTTTAACACCATTTGGGCGCCTACATACCTGCCTAGGCACTTTTTCCTTCTTGGTTTCAGCAGGAATTAGGCACTTTTAGGCATCTGTTTGTGTTTTAGCAGCTGAAATATTGAAGAAGGCGGCAAAAGCTGTTTATTCTGCAGTGATGAGCAGGTTGCCTAGCTTCCTGGGGGGGATCCTCTGATATCAGTAAAGCTTCACATAGATGAAAGGACCTGCTTGCTAAATATGTCTACAGAATCAGGGCCTCTGAGGGGGAAAAACTGAAGGAAAGGACTGGACACAGTACAAACAGGGAATCCTACTCCCAGCTGCCAAAATTGTAAATCTGGAAGTATTATTCGTGACTCAGAATTACTCATTATTCAGACGTTCTTCACATGTGCTGTATATACTCCTAGGGTGGAGATTTTAAAACGGGGAGAGGGAAGCCTGAACATTTCCTGGGGGTCATTGGAAAGAAAAGGTTATTACAGTTTTTATTTATTACTCTTGAATAATACATCTTTAGCAAAAAGTTATCCCTGAAAACATATTAAATGCAAATAAAAGATAAAAAGAAGAAAAAAAAGAAGAGGGAACAGCTGAAAGAAGTGTAGGTCATTGCAGCTGTGTTGGAATCAGAATGGTTCTGTGATGGACTAATGAAAGATATGTGAATAATTCGGTTCATATTTATCTACTTTAAGGTCATGTACAACATCTATTGTCATAACATTTGATCTCCTCACAGTCTCTGTTGTATCTTCACATTTCCCTTGTCAGATCCTATTATTTCCATTGTACAGCTGAGCAATCAAATCAGCCAGCAACCCAGGGAGGATTTACCCTGCTTTTATGCCTTTTATAGCACCTAAGTCAGAAAGTCAGCCCTTGTGAGGATGGCCTGTACTCAGGAGGGAAAGTCAGGCATTGCCAGAAGGTGCCTGAGATGTACCTGGGTTTTATCACCATCCAGGACAGCCCGTCTCTCTACCCGTCTGAAGGCCATAGGGCAGCTGGACTCCAGGGAAGACTGTTAAGTGCCATGAGATGCAAGTGAATCTCGGGGATTTGCCCACATTCAGACAAGGTGCTTGAAGCAGGCCATGAAAACAGTGCGCCCTCCTAGTTCCACATTGCTAACCTAGCTGCTTCTGCTAGCTATTTTCTGAGAGAAATACGTCCTTTCATACAGCTCAGCACAATCTATATGTATTATCAGCTTGCCCAGATGCTTTTGAATTGTCACGGATACAGAGACAGGAGAACAACTCTCTGGTAGCTGTTCTCCAGCTACCAGACTATATGCTGTTGTCAATATATGTTATTCAGTACAATTCAGCATCTCAGTACGGCTGGAAGTCTGTTACTGGCTTGCACACAGTGTGTGTCTTTTTAAAGGCAGATAAACTGTAGGCTGCTCAGATTTTATAAACATGTTTTCTTCTTCCCAGCTGAAATAAAAGCTGGCCAAAATTCAGGCTCACAGAGACACCAATTTAAGTCCCAAATAAGTCTTTAACTTATGTTATTTCAGATTTACATGCATGTAATCAGGAGCAGAATTTAGATTATTATGTTTAATCTAACTCGACTCTTTCTAATTCTTTCCTGGTGGGAGGATATTAAAGCTTTCAAGAGTCAGTCTTTGTTCCAGTTTTTTGGTGTACCCATGGCAGGTTTATAATTTTTATGTTTCATCTGATTGGAATGACAACCACATGCTGTAGGATTTTTCCCCTCATTACACAAACCTTCACTACGTACTCTGCTGAGCAAATATCTGATTTCGTATCAGGTGAGTAAAACTTAATGAGTTGACGTATAAGTCCCAACCTGCTTAGATTGATTCAAAACCCCTTTTCCCAATTCAGGTACTCTGGCTTTGCCATTGCTTGTGACTTCCCAAAATTCCTTACGAGTCTTGCAAGGCTGGACTTCTCTTTACTGCTTGTACTGATGGCTTTTCATAGATTAGGTTTTTGAAAATAAAAATACTTTGCATGAATCTAGCTCTTAAATTTTTAATATTCTTAGCTTAGGGTTTAAGTGACTTGCCCAAGGCAACACAAGGAGTTAGAGACAAAACTGGATTAGACACAAAGTGTTTCTGGCTCATTGACTTGGGCTCACACCTCTAGACAAGGCTTTTCTTTCCAGAACAGTAAAATTGCTCTTTTAGTATTAGAAAAGAAATCCAGTAGGTAAACTTCCAAAAACTGTGAGCTGAGCTCATTGAGATTTGACTTAGAATTTCCCAGGTGGTGATATATAATAGCATCATTTTTCCCTGCCCAGCACTTAGCTCTCATTTAATTTGTGTCTTTTCCTGTTGTCTTCCTTGCTTTATGTGATGCAGAAAGACGTGATATTAATATTTGATTAATTTTGCTAAACTGTTGCCATTTTAATTAGCTTCACTGTTAAGAGTGTGTTACTCATTTCTATTCTGAATTTCTTCTGTCTTCTAATGCAGACACTTACACTGGTGTCTATTAAACTGAAGAGCTAATGGTTGGTGGTGTGTTATGGATTTACAGAATATGATCAAATTGACTCTTAATTTTCTTTTGGTTAAGCAGAACAGTGTGAGCTTCTACACTCCCTCAATATAAAGTAAAATTCCCAATTACCAATTCATTCTCATGGTTCTTTCTGCAATCTTCTGTGAAATATCCACCTTTTTTCAGAATTGTGTACACTGGAAAAGACACAGTGGGTAGGAGCAAACTGACCAAATGTGGACTACTCATTCAGCAGTCCTTATATGTCACTGAAGAGAGACAGCCATTTTCAGGATGGAATTAATCTGATAGATTTCAGAAGTCTGCCCTAAATGAATCACACCATAAAAGTGCCTGTTTCTCACGCATTACTGTAAGGAAACCCAAGGTGAATAATTCTATGTGGATGACCTAAGTTAGGTGCTAAGAGTCCTACTTAATATTCCAAAAACCAGGCACACTCATTTCAGAAGAAATAAAATAACTTCCTGCTGGAGATTCCTTTAGTAATACATGCAAGGGTTAAATTACTACTTTTGGTATTGCAGGAGAGCTCAGCCCATGGTTTGTGGAGTGTTTGCAGCCTTGGGGGATAACTTCAGTTTGTGGCCCTCCAGTGCTTTCTCTGGAGCAACTTCAGAGCTAATTGCAGGCTAGGCAAGTTGCACTGGCAGGAGGGCAGCGTGTTCCCCAGTGACACCTCTCCAGGTGGCCCTGAAGCCATGCAGCCATTTGGTACAGGGCACAAAACCAGAGCTTAGCCAGGGAGCCACATAGGGAGCAGAAGCTTAATGCCTCTGGGTGAGAGTGCCTCCCAGCTCTGCTGTGTGCACAGCTGCCCAGTGCTCCCCCGAATCTCCAAATTCTCGTGTCTGCTTGTCTCAGCCTACTTGCTGTGCACGTGCATGCTCGTCCCAGCCGTTTGGCAGGTAAGGCTGCTGTAGTAGCGGTTCTTTTCTGTCATTCACAAAAGGTATGCAGCCTGTCCAGGCAGATAACTTGGATGCTGCTCTTTATCCCAACAGCTGATTTTCTTCCAAGATCACATAGTATCTTTTTAAAGTTGTTGCTTACCAAACTGGAGTCTCCATCTCCTTTAAATATGGCCTATGTTCTTGCCTCATACATGCATGATTTTGTATTTGGCTGTATACCTATGGTTTTCTAGCGCATGCAGCACCAAATAATTCAGAATTTATTTGCATCAATGACTTCTCTCTTTTTGTCATTTATCACTGCTCCAATATTTGCATGGGCTATAAACTTTAATGGTAGGAATTTTATTTTTCACTTCAGGTTAATGATAGAAGATGTCTAATGAGAGAGGAACAAAGAACAGACTGTAGAGTGACTTCAGAAGGAACAGTGATCCTCTGATTACAGTTGTAGGTTAATGCTTATCAGCCAGCCCATTTCAATCTGTGTAGGCCACACTTTATTTGTTTTCTCAATCACAAGTTTGTGTAGCAGCATATCAAATGTCTTCCAGAATTACCACATTGAGCTTCTATGTTTTAAACAATTGCTTATGAAAGGAAAGCGGGCAGACACACAAAATATTCACATTTTCCTATAATTACTTGATTTGGAGGGAAAAAATGTTCAGTGACTTTTAATAGACAAATTACCATTTTTTTTACAACCAACTTAATAGCATCCAATTATTTAAAACAGAAAACCAAAGAAAACCCTCTGCGGTGTAGACAAAATCCAGATAATGGAACTGCTGGTTGAATTTCCACAGTCTGGCTGGTACAGTCATCATGAAGAAGCAAGGAGTAAAATTGTAGTGATAAACATAGCATTATTTTGTATTCAATAACTTGAGTCCTCTGGTTTACTGAGATTACATGATGTATTTGAACACTTGCGTCTGTACTATTTTACTTTCTGATTGCATTAATAGAGCTGCTGAATTCAATTAACATCTGAAACTGCTTGGCTAGCCAGACATTAC
This sequence comes from Nipponia nippon, assembly GCF_047370975.1. Classification (NCBI taxonomy): domain Eukaryota; kingdom Metazoa; phylum Chordata; class Aves; order Pelecaniformes; family Threskiornithidae; genus Nipponia; species Nipponia nippon. Next base: position 4,417,815 of record NW_028262337.1, on the reverse strand, counting down.
ACAAATACTTTGAGAGAGAATCTGAAGTCTTCAGACAAATTGTAGTTCAGACTTTTCTTCCTAAAATGCAACAAACTGTCCCATGCCTCTAATTTCCATTAGCTACAGTGTGAGTAAATCAAAGTCCTCACAGCCTTCCAGCCAGTGCTAAAACTTGCCGGAACCGTGTTCTGTAAGTCTGTCTCCCATCTGGGCTGCGAACTGAGCAGCTGAGTTGAGGACTCACAGACACCTTTATTTTTCAAGAGGTTAAAATCTTTATAAACATTCTTCCCTGCTCTCTTGCCTTCCCTACTTATGTTGTAGTTGGTCATTTTATGAAAGTCTGTGCATCTGGAAAAGTTATGTATTCAACATGTAAAAGCAGAGCTCTACCATTCCTAATGATATTGGAACTAATCAGAGCTATTTCCCCAAAATCTCTGAGCATGATTAAACAGAGCACCCTGCGGAATTTTTCATGCATATTAGGAGACGGTTCAAAGCACTGTCAAAGTAAAGCTACTGCTTCAAAAAGAACAGATGGGAAATGTATATTTGATTTCCACACGGAATGGAATGAGGAACTGAGCCGTCCCTGGACCAGCCCTAAGCTGGAGGCAGGATCAATAGCACTGCACTTCCAGGTATGTCTGTCTGATCCGCTCATGCTTCCCCTATCTCTCCTCCATCTGTAGTGAGAGTGCTAAGGAGCTTGGTATTATTTACAGTATGTTTGCTACACCTGTCATAGATTCAATGGAGATTTAACTCTAATACAAGCCAGCACAGGTAGAATGTAAACAGGAGAGAAACATTAGAACTGCTTCTTGTTGACAGACAGCCTCCAAGTGAATTTGGATAGCTGTCCTAACTCTAGTCTGATCCATTCGGTGCAGAAGCTCTGTAGGGACACACTAGTAATATGCTGTTTAAAAAAGAAAGAAAAAGAGAGAAGCAAAATCTGGCATTTTTGTCACTGCAGTCATTACACCAATGAACGTTACTGGGCAATTGTTAATCCACTCAAAACTTGCTACATGCAAACGGGTGGCACTTCTTTAAAGTTGATGCATGGTTTCTCTGAGCAAAGGCTTTGCAGAATCAAAAGCTCTCAGGGCAGGAGATAGATATAAAGATGATTTAGACTTTTGGTCATTTGGGCAGTGACAAATCCCTCTCTCCTCTTATTCTTCATTCCCTAATTGTCCTTCCCTGGAGGTTGCACAAGTATATCCATTGCAGTGCTAATTTTGCATCTTTTGGCAGTATCTTGTATGATGCAGTCTACATTCCAGAAAAAGAAAAACACTGGTATTTATAATTGCAATTTTGATGAGCTGTGTGGCAGCTAAAATCATTATGGGTGAAATCTGATCTCAGCTTCCAGACCACAGAAATAATGTGTCTACATTTAAGTAGGGAGGGGAACACTGATTCATATAAAATATGGCTTGAATCATACAAGAATGAATACTTCTTGAAGGCTTACAAAGTTAGGTTAATTATTCGCTTTTAGTGTGCATTTTGATTTCCCACTGGGCTAGGAAAATGTAGAAATACTGTCCTAACCACAATAATACTTGTCTTCACCATGTTTCTAGCCCACAGAAACGCAAGAGATCTCCTTGAGAAGCCTTATCCCACTAGACTTCCAGCCTTGTTTCCAGAGAGTAGAGGGCAGGTAAGTCCGGATAACTTTCAAAGTTTGTACGCATACCAAAACCAGCTGCAAAATCTGTAGATGATGTAAATCAGCATAGTCCCACTGATTTAAATAGGGCTGCATCAACATTCACCAGCTGAGCATCTGGCTCCTCATCCCAACTCTTATCCCAAACATGTGTGCACTCAATATTTCACTGTATCTTTCTGACATTAATAAAGTTTTTCCTCTTACCCTGTCTCTCACTATACTTTCTAAAGCAACTCTCTTACATATGTTTGTACTTTGCAACTATCATTTCTCTCTAATACCCATTATTTGTATTTTAACTATCATGCTGTTTTTAAGAGTACATAAGAGCCACTTAGCTGGGTGGGGGGGAAGTGCCATACCAGATTGTGTTATTGCTTTTGACACTGATCTACAGCTCTAAATTATATTGCTGCTATGCTTTCATAAAAAAAAGTAGTAGATAATTTTTTTTCCTCAACAATACATGAGTATTTTCTTAAAATGTATATAATTACAGCCTAATACAATTATATTTACCAGCTGGCCAGACTTTGACATAACAATAAGCAACTTTCCTTTAAAATGTCTTCATAGTTTTGAAACACACTTTTTCTCAGCTGGTCTTACCCCTGTGGAAGACTAACTCATCTCATTTCATACCCTAGTTACAATACGATTTGGATGGAGTTCAGGAACAAATCTCCTGTTCTTAAGATCTGTATCCCAGAGCAGTGCTCTCACATTAATGTGAAGCATGTGGCTAAATCCCTTAAATGACTGAAAACTTTGACCATCATCTTTTTTTTTTTGGCTTAGCTCCTACTGTTAATCAGAAGATATGTTTTTTTGTTTTTTGTTTTTTGTTTTTTTGAACGTATCCTTTCAGAAAATAAAGAATAATGTGAAATCTAGATGAATGAGATTCCTCTGATAGTTTTCAAATTCTGTTCTTTCCAATTTTCATTATCCACCCTTAAGAATTTAGTCCATACCCAACTCCACACTACGGTTGCATTGCTAACAGTACATAAGCTAATTCGGTTAAAGCCAGTTCAGTTGGGCTGACAAGCTTCAATATCCCACTTTGACTGCAATGTAGGCACACCCACAATGTGGGAGAGGAAACAGAAGTAAAGCAATATGCCCAAGATTACAGAGGAAGCCTGCAGCTGAGCCAGCAAGGAACTCTAGACTTGTGGCTTCAGGACCAGTGCCTTCTTTTTCTTTCCAGGAATCTGTAGGATGTATTCTACCTTCCAAATTTCAGGCACAATGGGATTTATAATTTTGGAATTTATGATATATTGTGTTTTGATTCCTCTCATATTCTGTATTTTATTTTTTTAATCACATGAAGTGTTTGTGGATCTTGTCTGCCTAGCTTCTCTTATCATGAACTGGGGATGTTGGATGCCTGCAGAATTCTTTTTCTGCAGTTTTTTTACTATATACAGAGTTAAGACTGAAATATTTTCTTGCTGGTTTTTGTACTTACTAAGCCTGAGGCATCACTGCACTACTGTAGTTTTAGGTAGTAAATAATCCTTTTCCTCCATTTCCCACAGTGATTAGTGAATTAGGCCCAGTGTTTATGTGCAATTAAAAAAAAAAGAATAAAAACAAAAATGATAAAAATAAAACAATCTCTAGTGGCTCTTGGGGCTAATAGGAAAAAGTAGTAAGGAAGCATCCTCAGAGATTGTTTTAGTGTGATGTAATTTTGCTGGTACTCAGACAACATGGGAAGGAAGACCTTGGAAATACTTAAATATAAAGCTCCAGTTGATTTTAAGAGAGATTGCACATTAGGGTGGAATTTGGCCTTTCTAATTCACAGTGGTCTTATGATCAGACTCAGGCTTATTTCAGCTCCAGCTACACACTCTCCCTCTCCAAAGGCTCAGTGCCATGATCCTTTCCAGGACTGCACAGGAGGGGCATTTATAATGCAAAGCGAGGCACTGCGGCATGGTTTATTCCCAGAGCTGCCATTGTCTACCTGAATGACCTCAAACAAGCCACTTTACCTCCTGAGTTTTTCCATCTGTATAGCACTTTGAGATCTGCAGATGAAAAGTGCTATATAAAAGTGAGGAATTATTATAGGCATGGCTTAATGAAGTTATTTGTTTGCAATCAGTTGCTTGTATCACACAGTATGTTTATATTGCCTCTTTACACTTCACAGCAACATTTTCACTCTGATCAGTACTAAGAACAGGGAGGACGTGACTAGGAAGATGACTCATATGATCCTCTAGGATACAGAAATGATATCAATTATGCCTGCTAATCCTCATTATACCTGTCTCAGCCTTCTGGGAAAGAAAACTCTTGTTTTGGTTAGTCTTTTCTTAAGCAGTGGGAATTTCCCAAGTAATGTTATTTAAATACCATCTCTAAATAACCACACTAGTTCCCAAGACTGCCATTTGTTCTGAGGGTAAAAACAGCACAGCACATGCATTTCTCTGGATCAAAGCAAAGAAATGCCTAAAGGTTTAGTTTACTGGCATTACCTAGGTGGTTCTGACTCTCCAGTTTCCTTGGGGGGTTGTACTTGCAGTAGGCAGACTGCCTGGCAGAGCACAGGATGTGGAAATACATAGTGCAAAGAAATGCTATTGCCATGCAACAGTGGTTCTCATTGCTTTTATTTAGGGATGCTGGGCAGGCAGAGATTTAGGGGGGCAAAGTGTTCAGCTGTACACCTCCTTCCTAATTAACTTACAGTGTGGCCAGCAATAGTAGAGCACTGAAAGAGACTCCATTAGCCAACAGATCTTATTGAGAAAAATAAAGGGTGTGTGGCTCAGAAAAAAATAAGGCCTTCATAAAATTATTTTATTTGGATCCTTGCCTACAAAATCTCAAAAATAGTTGATATTCCCAGCTGCCCCTTTGGTCACTAAGATAATATCCAATCTTGTTTAAAGTCGTTCTTACTAGGAGAATGGATTTTCTTTCATCCCACAGGGGACCATTTCACAGTCTGATACACCTCATTCTCTCATTCGTCCTCCTTTCCTTTTCTTAGCATTTTGGTTGTCCTAAAATAATTCCTTTCCTATTAGACACCTTTTAAATATTTATCCATGTGGCCTTTTTTTTTTTTCTAGTTAACCAAATTTGACAGATTCAGTACTTAATCTTACCTATTAAAATCAATTCTCCACACCTCTATTCTTTTTTATTGTTCCCTCACTGCTCTCAAATACACCAATTTTTTTTCAGCACATAAGTTCCTAAAACATAGTGGACGGTTCTGGATGGAATAATACCTGCAATGTTCAGAAAAGGACTTTTGCCATACTGCTCACTGAGGATGTTACCCTTGCCTATGCAATTCATAGCTGCATTACCCTTTTGGATGCTATATCCTGTTCCCAGTGCATGTCTAACTTTCTGTCCACTCTCACCTCTTAACTTCTTTAAAATCACTGTTTTGCAAATTCCTCCCTTCTTCTGAATGTGTTTTCCCTTATATTCATAGGCCTCTTTAAAGGCCTTTATTTCTTTTCTCCTGTTCATTTTTCAAATCTCCCTGGATCCATTAATGTTATTTTATATCTTCAACATTTGCAACACTTACTTTAATATTACTTGAGCTCATATAGGCGTTTTGTTAGACAGAAATGCCTATGATCGACAACGAACAAAATAATTTCAAGTTATAAAATTCATCCCAATGAAAAATCCCAATTATGTTATCTTTGATGAAACTTGAAAGTTTGCAAAGCTCACGCTACAAAAATCAGTAGCGTCTTTCCTCTCACTACAGACAAGAACACTGATATTGAAGAAGCAAATCCTCTGTGAAAGTAGTTTGAAGCAGAGGTATTTTCCTGATGAATGCTTTCTGATTAGGGAGTGGTTTTGTGAACATGCAGCTCTTGTTAATCTTCTTGGGACACTTCCCAAGCTAAAAGCAGTATGGTCAGACAGTTGATATGTCAATTACATTCATATTGAGAGATTTTAGCTTCTGGATATTTCCAACATATCCAAAACCAAGGAACAGTTCAGAAGTCTTTGTTAAAAAGGTTTGGGGAAAAGATCACATTGCATGCAGCAGCTGTTTGCGTGGATTACCTAGTCTAGCCATTCTGTCAAGGCTAAAAAAAATACTGTCTGAACTGCAGGGAGAAAACAAGTCACTGAAATGTCAGTTGAAGTAAGAACGTGTTACAAGCAGCATGGCTGGACTTCCTCAGGGGTCAGACTCCAGCATGGACAAGTAAGTGGGACAATTCTAAACAAAGACCCTGCTTGGCTGTCCCATTTAGAGGTATTTTTGGAGTGAACAAGCTGAAATGATTATTTCATTGCTATGTAGAGCCTTCAGACGTCTGTTGCTTTTTATTACATATTTATGATCAAATAGAACAAATCTATATCCAAGGCTGAGAGCTTCATTTTATACAATGGTGGTACTTGGCTTGGCTTTGCTAGGCTCTCTGTGGTCTTCCACCATGTTTGTTTCCTCCCTCCCTCCTTCCCTCCCTCCCTTCCTCCCTTCCTTCCTTCCTTCCTTCCGTCCTTCCGTCCTTCCGTCCTTCTGTCCTTCCATCCTTCCGTTCTTCACTCCTCAAAAGAAAAATAACAGCAAAAGCTTCTTAGAGGTATCTGGCTTTACCTTTCTGAAACCTGCTAAGATGCATATTTATCCTGGAAGTCCTCTGCACTCTAGTCTGGTCTACTCTAAAATAGAAAGTTTTGGTTTGTTCTTGAATCACTCTTTAGCATCCTAGCTTCCATTTCTAAGCATTAGCCACTCTCATTTTCATGGAAAAAAAACATTAAAACTGATCACAGGATTTCTGCAGCAGACCTAGACCATCTGCAGTAATGAATTGAAGATATGATGATGACAAAGCAATAATTAAAACATGCCCAGTGACAGTCTGTTGACCCTAGATGGGGCATGGTGGACCATGTGGGCAAGTTTTCTCTTTTATAATTGTTAGTTAGTCAGCAATACAGTCATCAAAATTAATACCCACTAATGACGATTAAGACCTGATGAGCAGTTTTGATTCAGACTATTGTTGTTTATGATATTTTATTTCCTTTTTTCATTTTCCTATGGAATTACATATTTTGTTGTGTACTCTTTGCAAACACTCTTTACTGACATAATGGAGGGGGCATGGCTCCCTGGAAATCAGCACAGTTTAAACCAGTCTTTGCAAGTTTTATTCTTCTTTTAATCCCTCCCAAAACTTTAAGAAACCCCTCATTTAGTCACTCATGTCACTTGCTTTCCCTCACATGGGGAGCTGGCTTCATTTCTCATTGAGAAGACACAAACACAGCTCCGTACTGAGTCACTCAATGCTACTTCTAAACTAACTGCAGGAAAGAAAAAACCCAAGGGGTGCTCCTTCCATCAGAAAATGACTGCATGATATATTGACACAACAAATGAGGCTGATGTCCCTCTATAGCTGTCATGCTGTGGACCTAATTAGTCCTGAACCCCCAAATAAGAACAGCCATGTCAGATCTATCAACATTTTAGTTGGAGGGAGGAGGAGGAAGAAAGTCACTTGTGTTTTGCAAGGTTTAGTAAAGAATGATCCACGGGTATTGTCTACCAGCCACTTTCTGAACTTTCTGAACAGACCGAATCTTCTGCAGAGCCCTAAAAATCTTAATGAAGAGGCTGCAGACCCAGAAGAAGTAGCAAGGGCACTACCTTGTGCCTTGTGCAGGAGCAGGAGCCAAGGGCTCCAGTCTTCTTTCCCTCCATATGAAGAAGAGCAATTTATACTGTCTTTCTCATGTGGGCGCAGTTAATGTATGCAAAGATTTGTCAAGTTTAGACCAGCCTTTAAGTTTTCCGGATTTGCAGACTGCTGGAGATTTCCCAGTGGACATTCAAACGCTTTGGAAAAAATCTATTAGTAGGTTTTTAAGTCACCTAACAGCAGGCTTATTTTTCAGATTTGCCTTTTGTGGACCCCTCCCTCCATCCCAGGAGTCCAGAGGCAACAGTATGAGCATGACTGGACTCAGAAAAGCAAGTGAACTCCCACCCTGATTGTATCTGATTTTAGGTACTGGCACAATGTTGCCAGTTAAAACTGACACATTCTTTTCCTTCTTGTCTAAGCCTCAGCATCATGCTCAGGAAATTTCATATGCCGAGAAAAAATTATCTTATTGAAAAAAAATGATCTTCTTAACCACTGATGAGTTGTATGTACAAAATCAGTTATTTTCTTAGACATGCATTTTGATCAACTCCCTGAGGTTTTTGGGGCACAGATCATCGATGTCTCACTAGAACTGTCAGGACACGTATAGATTTCCCTCTTATTGTTCATTACAAGATAACATAACTCTAAATCGGGTTAGTGACTCACCTCCCCCTGAGGGGATGCAGTTGTAAGAGAGTTAATTATTCACCTTTCAGTCGTGGAAAGAGTCCATGCAGCTGTTGGTATTGGTCTGGCTTGTCTTCCCCCAGCCACACCTACAGAACATCAAGGAACTTACAGGGGGAAGGGGTTGGGGTTTCTCTTTCTTTCTTTCTTTCTTTTTTTTTTTTTTTTTTTTTTTTTTAACTGACCAGGCAAGATCCTCATGTGTATGTGACTCAATAGCTCGACTATGAACTCAGGTTTCATGAATGTGGAGAAATCTCCCTGAACTTTCACTTACCTCCCTGAACTTATGCTCCCTCTCTCTGTTTTAAAAGAAACCAAACAAAACAAAACATATTTTGCACTGGACGTGGCTAACATTCCCTGATCTAATCTGGTCTGCAGTTCACATTTTGAGTAAGAGGCGTATGCAATATTACGCTCCACTCAACAGGACATATCTCTAGGTCTGTAAAGTCATGCATTACCCCTCCCTTTCTCCCTCTTGCCCACTTCCCCACTAGCTGCCCACCTAACAACTGACCAAATCATTAGTAGGAAAGAATCCCCCACCTATGTTTTAATTTAATTGGCATTACACAGCCAACTGTCCCTACCAAGCCCCTGTTCAAAGATACAAAGCCTCTCCATTCTGCCTTGGGTTTCCTTTAGCACCACACCAGTCAGCACAGGTAGTAACCTCCCCTACACAAACACGCACACACACACGCACACACGCGCCCTGCATTGTTTCATTCTTCCTATTTCTGTCCTTGTCAGCTGTGTCTGCTTTCACTCAGCACTTAACTCTTTCCCCATCGGCAGCAAACCTAATGGCAAGTACAGAAACAGTCCTAGGAGTAGAGGTCAAAATCTGTGACTTCCTTCCAGGCACTGGGCTGCAGAAACACGCTTTCTCTTGTGCTCTGCCTCTTTAGCTGACTTGGTCTTAGACCTCTTCCAAGTCTGCTTAGCGACAACAGCTTTGTAAAGACAACCATTTCCTTCCAAGTGATCTGTGGTTTAGATCTAGCAACTAAGGTATTGTGCAAATATGGTTGCCACCACCAGCACCTTGAGAGACTGGATGAAAGCACCTGTCTGGGACAGAGAGTTCTGGGAAAGATGGTTGCAATGTGAATAGGGGTGCCCTAGTCACAGGGAAGAGTATTTACCATCTCCTAGTGGAAGACCTGACCTCAGCAGAGTATCTTCTGGTAGTTCAGCTTTCCCTTGATCTGTATAGGCTGATGTGTGCTCCTGGATGTGGTGCGGGGGGACAGGCACGTACACGCTTGATGTCTCCTGCCTGGGCTGTGTCTGGCCCCTGTGTCTCTGCTGTGCCTGTCCTGTGGAACAAAACCTGCCTGGGCTGTATTCCCACACGGGACATAAACCAAGCAAAAAGAAGGAAGATTAAAGTGTGTGTTGGAGTAGGACAATACTGTACTGAGCTTTAAATAGAGCAGGAAGAGAGATGAAAACTGGCTATAGCAGGGTATTAGATACTTCCCTGGAAGTCATGTTCATGCCCTGCCTCCCAAATCAAGAAGAAAGGATTTAAAAATCAGTCTTCTGGATTCATATCACAGCCCACTGGTAAATTAACTACATTAAGGTGTTCAACCATACCAGCCAGGCAGAAAGTCTTGCTTCTGGCTGCCTTTTGTGTCAGGACTAGTCCCACCTGTGTGCTCTGAATGTACCTGTCAGCTGGGCCCTGCATAAAGGGAATAAAGGAGAACATTTTTAATGCTGGGTTGAAGCAGGGTTCAGGCAGCTCAGGGATATCAGAAGTTTTACAGCTGGACATAGCCCCACTAGCATGTGATTAGGCACCTGCCCTGGGATTTTGAAGCTTCCTGTGATACCTGTATATTATACTTGAGTGCCTAACTTGGTGGGAAGGTATTAAAGTTTTGGGTTTTTTTTAATAACGCCCCCCCAAAGTAAGATTTGAAAGGTATTTTGGTGCCTGAAGAAACAAATAGGCCTTTCAGAAATGTCAGTTGGGATTAAGTTATTTGAAAACTCCACCATAATAGGAATCACTTAAAATGGCTGATGGTCACAGAGTATTTTTGTAGTGGTAGAGTATTTGTTAAATGGTGTTTCTGAATGCTGTTAATTCCGCAGGAGTGCATATTATTCTGTTTACACAAGGCCTACACAAGGCTTTTGACCATTCTGGTTTTATTAGTTTTATATATTGCTACTACCTTCTGTTTATAGTTGCAGCATAACCTGTGACAAGAAGCTGAATGACCATCTAAACTGACTGTTAAAGACTTATGGGTACTTTACTATAAAACACCCTTATCAATTCATGTTATCTCAGGACGCTATAAAACACTGTGTGGCAGCTTGCTATTATGGTAACCCAGAGTATAATAAACAAAGATGGAGGACAGCATGAGTTGATTCCCATAAAAATGTGTCCAGAGAACTTAATATCTATGCCATAAAATATGTTCACACTTAGCTTCAGTGTCATCTCATTTTCTGTTCCACATATATATATATAGTAGTGTATTTTTCTAAGCAAATAGAAAAGTATATATGGAACATATGGTCTGCTAGGAAATATAAATATAAATGACCACATATGTCTTCATTATTATTATTATGCTTTCATTGGAAGGTTCAAACTCCAGAAAAAGGCGCATATAAAATAAATATATAAGATAAATGGATAGAAAAATTGAAACTTTCTGCTCCAGCTGAACTTTCAGCTCTAAATAATTCTGGCCCCCATGTTTTCATCATCTGGATCAGGCTGAGGATCTGATTTATCAAATCAAATACTTCAGCTCTTGACTGTCTTTAACTTTGTGACTAATTCTATTGACTCCTAAGGAGCTACTCACAGCTACATATTTGTATATACATGTACATATGTATAAATGTTTATATATATACATTCATAAAACGTATATACAATATACATGTATACACATATTTAAATATATGCATTTAAATATGTATGTTAATAAAGACCAATATACATTGATATATTTGCAGAATTTGAGCCTTAAAAAGCAAAGGAAATTGATACTGCATTTCAAAAGGAGGAGTTGTTGGAAGTTAGAAGACAGAGATTCCCAGGCCTTTTAGACTAATGGTGAAGGTTCATGATGAGCATTTCTTGTAGAGCACAATTGTTTTTCACTGCAAGTACTGAAAAGGGAACTCACTAAATTTGCCCAATGATTCTGACTTTTCTAAGCCACAACCAGACAAAATTATCGATCTGATAGTTTTTACTGTTTGATATGGTTGCGGCCATGGTGGAAGACGGTTTGGAAACAACTAGTATAAAGACTTTTACATCCTTGACAGAAGGCTCATGTGACCAAGTGGAAATGGAATTTGTGTTACCAGATATGCACAGAGCCACTCTTATCTGTTCTTCTAATTTCTCCTGCTGTCACAACTTCTGCCATAGTGCCAGTAAGAAGTGAATCAGTTAATGATGGTTTGAGAAGATGACTGCGAGAGCTAGCAATTTTTTTCATCTCTTTTGTACACTAATGATTGAAAAGTGCATCTTGGGTATGAGTGCTATATTTCACTGCATTTGTCAAATTCAAAGAGTTTAGGAGTAGGCTGTGCCCAGTGCACATTATAAACACTCTTCCCACTTAGGGTAGGTATCTTTCTTAACCTTTCCCAGTCAGTCCCATGTCAAGAGGGTAATCTTGCTATTCTTTCTAATAGGGTCCATATATGATTTAGGTGCTCATACAGAGCTTCTGGCTCACCCACTAGCTGACCTGTGCAAAGGTCTTAATCTCAAGAACTGGAATACTGGCCCCTGATTCAAGCCCTCTGTCAAACAAACAGCAATGGTTGTCGTAAGATCTGCCCAGAGTACACTGTTTAACAAGAAATAAAACCAGACTCAGCTTACTTAAAGGTAGTGAGTGGAGATCCTGCACAATTTCACTGCCTGGCCAATGTAAGACTCTTCACAAGATTTTTCCCAACATCTTTCTTTACAGATAAATATAACTGTAACAGTAACTAGTGATAAACAAATACTTGTGACCAGAGACTTCTGCCATGTTTCCTTTAATTGCTTCCCCACACAGGCTAAGTAAGAGTTGTGCCTTTTATTCCCTGCTTTCTTCTTGTGATCAATGACAGGTTTCCTATGAATTGATTGTCAGAGACTTCCCTACCAACCAAGAAATGGGATCTCCACCACATGCATCTCTCTACAGTGACTCAGCCTTAGCCTTCATGTGTTATTATTGAAGAATCCTGTAACAAGTAATAATAATAATATAATGATAATAGCAAGGCTGATAATAATGATAGTAATGATAGAAGCAGTAGTAACAACAACAAGAAAACCCTCAATAAGCAATAAAGCACCAGTTCTGGAATAATGTTATTGCCAAAAACCCCCATATTTGCTTGAAAGAAGAAACAAATTAATCAGAGCCATGCAAAGATTAGCAAAGAACCTGCCATTTGTTGAAAATAAGCATTTATTCAATTTCAGCATATCTGGAACCAGAAGTGGTCAACTCAAGAGTTACTCACGTCACAGACAGACAGTAGAACAGAAGTAGAAAATATTTAAGCACTTAAAACTTGCTTTTAATCAGAAAATTTCCCAGTAGCTACAGTAGTATGGTACATTCCAGAGGTGGCACAGAGTACAATCATAGCATGGGATGGTCATTAAGACCTGAACACAGATGGACAAAGGTAGATCCATGTTGTTAATGTGAGCAGCTGCAAGGCCAAGCATGAGTTATGATAGGTCTGATACAAAACTTTGAGAGTCTGTTTCAAAGCACAAGAGGGAAGTTTCATGTATCTCTACTCTGAATATTAACAAACATAAACACTAGGCTAAATCTTAATTATGATGGTATGTTTTCCCTTCACATATATGTTATGTTATACCTTTTAATGATTGTTTGAGGTGGATGGGGAAAAACTTGTTTAGATTAGATAGACCGGTTAGCTTAGAGATATATCATAAGGTCCTCCTCGGTTATGGGAGATGGCAAGCAGACAAAATCAATCTTTCTTGACTTATGGGTAGGTCTGTATCGCAGTCAGGATGTGGAGGCTGCAAACATACATATGGAACCAAACCTAAATTAATCTGGTAAGCCGTGAAGATGTGCTGACACAGACTTTAGCTTAGGTTATGCAAACCTGTCTGGGACCTTCTGTGCTTACTTGAGTGGGTAACACATCCTGAAGTTAATGATGCAATGATTTCACTGCTATTGGTTCAAGTAACACACAGTCTGTCAGCCAGCCAGGACATGACAGGTTGTGGCTGGGGAACACTGCACCCCAGTGATCCGCAGCTAGCATAAAAAGCTGGTTGGAAAACAGCAGCGCTCAGAGGGGCCCAAAGTTACACTGCATAATAAACCGGTCCCGACAGTTCCAGAGACCATGGGAGGACAAAAGTGTCTTAGACTTACTATTCCTGCTGCCTCTCTCTTCTCAGCTGTTTCACGCAAAGTCCAAAGTTCAACCAAGTTTAACAGAGCCCAGGACCACTGTGAAGATGTGAAATCAACTGAGAATTAAAGGCTCCAGTACGTTATGTGAAACACCCTCACTGAAGCCTGATGCAAATTTCTCAAAACGTGTGTATGCATCATTTTTCTTCTGCCTTTTCCGCTTCTACATGGCAAACTAGCAAAGAGTGCAGTGTGAAAAAGCAAAAGTTATTGAACACAGAAACACAGGGTTAGTTTGGAAGGTTTGGGACCTATGCATACACACAATGCATTTCAGCCTCACTCATCCTGCCCTCTCTGCCCCAACCTCTTCTCTTTCTTTCTTACACTTTCACAAGTTCTTTTTCTACCTACATTAATTTTCTTGTTTTTAACCACAATGTATATTTGCTGAAGCCTGGACAGTCCCAGTACACTTGAACATGGTAAACACAGCATTTCACCATGGTCTCTATGCTTGGATATAGAAAACATGATATTTCCTGAAAAGTCGGTTGCACTAAACTAAATCGTGTGAAGCACTAAAAAAAAAAATAGATGCAAGGCCCCACAGAAATATAGGTCAGGCTGAGAGTTTTCTCTTCCACTTGTTATTGGTGGAAATTGCCATCCTTGCAAAAGTCTGGTTTTGTCCTTCTGCTGGGTAAAAAGATATAAACCAGAAATATAATAGCCAACACATTACTGTTTTGTAGGGAATTTGGCTTCTGTACGCATCTACAAGGCAACTGTGAATCATGCATATATTAATAGGTTTTAAAAGATTTATCATGTTTTTAACTGATGTGGTGTTCTCAGCAATGATTTCATAGAGACAGTTGTTGAAGATTGCCGTGTTTTGGTTTGCTGGGGCTTGACACAAACATTTTCTTTCTAGTCTCCTGAGTTTCATTTTGGTTTTTGTGTTTGCTCAAAGTCACATTAGCCAAAAACTGCTGGATTTGTCTGATGTGAAACTGAACCAGTGAGAAACCTCTGAGCTTTGCAGAGTTACAAGCTGGAAGAAAAGCTGGGCTAAGCGCTGTTTGCAGTTCAGTGCAGGCTGGTGCTCTGTGGTGAGCTGGCTGGGTGCCAGCGCAGTCAGCCACCATGCACCTTCATTGCCCCGTACAGGTCTGGCTTCATTCAGGCACCAAGAGCTTTTTTCCTTGAGCAGATGCACAGAGCACAATGCAATTTAAAATCTTTTGTTACAGATAATCTTCATCACATATTGTGTGCTTTTGTTTCTTTTCCTACTGTTCTGCGGACACATAACAATGATTCTTTTCAAGGCCAAGGCTATTACTAAGAGGTGACTTTTCTCCCCCTAAAATGAACCTTGACACTTGAAAAATTCCCCTGTTCTTCCTTTTGTAAAGCAGGGATGGGCACGCAACTATTTGTAGATGAATGTTTGCTTCATTAGTACGGAATAATGATAAATGAAGAATTGATACAAGTTGTTGGATCTAGTCAGTAGTCACACTAGCACTAATTCTAGCATAAGCAGTCTATATTTTAGAGATTTAAGCTCTAGGAATGTAACAGCATGCAAAAGGTTAAGAGAAACTGGAATATGGTCCAGGACATTTATGTGGCTTTATTTTTTTAGAAAAGTGAAAACTTGCTGTATTTCAATTAATTGTCCCCAGAGAATGTTCCTAAACAAATGTGAAGTTTTCAGATCAGCAGTTTAAATGCGTAAGAATGAGAAAATAAATCAGAATGAGATCAATACGAAATATGAGGTGTGTATCCAGATAAGGAACAGTCCATATTGAACACAGCTTCTGAAGAAGGGACACACTTTGATAAACGGGGCTTAACTGAAGCTGGAGGTTTCCTGCACTGCCAGGGAAGCCTGCGCACCCCTCGTCATTCCTCCTTTGTCCCTGTCCTTCTCCAGGCTGCCATGCTCTGCCCCTGTGCCCCTTTGAGGATTTCTTTCTGCCTCTGAGTCGGATAGACCAAGTGTAGGAGATAAAGACCTACATCTGAGAGGAGCTCTCACATGACTGGACGCTTCTTATTCTTGCAATCTAACAGCACACATCTATTCCTAACACACTGTATATCATAAAGCTTTAATAACTGTTTACAAGTTATGTTTTTTTGTGACTGCTGAACAGGAGTTTGGCCGTGGCCTTCATAAGATCTTCAGACAAGAAGGACCCTTTCTGCCTGCTGAATCCCCAGTCACCCTGAGACTGAAGGCAACCAAGTCCTATAATCCCTAGTATATGTTACTTTAAGAGAAGCAAGGTCAAGCCTTAGGCACAGGACACATATCCTAAGTCTGTCAATATAATTTCAGATCCCCAACTCATCCCTTTCCAAATTGCTTACAAGCCTTTTATGCATCTGTATTTTGACTAGAAGGCAGTAATTATTCAGGAGTACAGCAGCAATACAGTACTCAATAGTTTAAAACACCAAATAAAATCAAATAATGCATATCCAGGCAAATTTTCTGGGAGTATTCAGCTGTCAAGACATCTGCTCCCAGACTTTCCTGGAGGACCCAAATGAAGATCCATAGCTAAACTGACGAAAATACCAGCGACAATGCTCAAGACAGTTCTGCAAAACTGGGTAAAATGCATCATTTCAAGGTGAAATATCATGACATTTTTTGAAAATCCCCAAACTCTACCTTATCTTGGAGCAGAAGTTTTCTATATATCTTAAACAGCACAGCAGTCAAAACAGAGCTGGTTTGGTCCCACGGATGCCAGGTTGAGGGCTCAGACTCCAAGGAAAAGGTCAGGCTGGGGGACCACCTGCAGTTTTCCAGCCTATTCCCTCCTGAACTTCCAGCCAAATACAGAACAGCCTGATCACTCCCAGCCTACAAAGCTGATCACAAACAATAAAAATTACTATAACAGTTGGATTCTAGTAGTGCTTGGTGTGTGCTTGGGCCTTTCTAAACATATAACCACATGTAGACCTGGCCCCAAGGCACTCATAATCAAGACAACATGATAAGACAGAGTAAAGGAAAATTAAGCATCATTAAGGAAAGGGCAGGGGCAACTTCTTGAACCTGTCATTATTTACTGGTAATCTCTTATCAGAACAGAGGGACACATGGGGTGCATGAAGGGATCAGGACAGGGAAGGTGGTAGCTTTGCAGGTTAACACCCTTATTTTCCTCCCTGCTTAAATACACAGAAGTAAGGCCTCAGTTTCTGCTTTCTTTCTAAGAAAGAAAGTAGGTTGTTTCTATTTTGGCAGTTTATGAGTTTTTAAAAAATAATCTACATCAAAGTCTATGTGACTAATTTCACAATGAAAGCAGATTGGGCCTTAGATTTGAAAAGTGAAAAAACTTGGAAAAGAGAAAGGAAAGAAGTATTTCTGTCGCCTTGTTGCCAATATGCTCCTGGGGGGACACTTAATGAAGGTAAACAAGGATTTCCAACATTGTACATCGTGCAGCTTTTGAGTTCACTGTGTTGAAAGTGTCTTGGCAGTGAGAACTGACCATAGGATGAGTTTTAACCTTTATTTGGAAGAAAGCACAAATAAGAACAGTATCAAC
This sequence comes from Nipponia nippon, assembly GCF_047370975.1. Taxonomy (NCBI): domain Eukaryota; kingdom Metazoa; phylum Chordata; class Aves; order Pelecaniformes; family Threskiornithidae; genus Nipponia; species Nipponia nippon. Next base: position 4,400,768 of record NW_028262337.1, on the reverse strand, counting down.
ACGTGCTTTAAAGGCAGAAGGGTTCCTACCCTTTTGTGGCCTGTCTGTTCCTGGAGGTCTGCCTGGAGATAGAATCTCTTCTGGACTATCAGTAAAGGTATCTAGTGTATAACCTACAGTTATTCCCAAGAACCAGTCTGTGCTTCCCAAGACGTTGAGCCCAGTTCTGTTTCTTTGCAAATCTAAGAAATTCTTAATCATCTTCTGTATTTATCATTCTGATCTTCATTACAGTTTGTTTGCCAAACAAAATACAGACTTGCAGAGCAATAGAGTTAGCATTGGATGATAAAGCTTTGTTGACAATCATTTAAGACATTGCTTCTTTGCAGCTTTGGCCCCAGCCAGTTTAAACAACATACGCCTGATCAAGATTTTGGGAGACATAATAAGAAAACCTCTGGCAATAAAGATGAGATTATTTTAGCCAGGTTCTTTAGAAGCAAAAAACATAGCTGGGAGATAGCAGGTAAGCAAGAAGCTCTAAGAAGCAGTTTTGTGGGTTTTTTTTTTTTAGATTGTCAAAAAGGAAAATGGATCCTTTCAATTTGGAAAAAAAGAGGTCTTCCAAGGCTTATGTGGGAAGTCTTTTGTAATGTGTCTTAACTAATGTTTTTATGACACTGATTTAGAGCATGATAAGTGAAATCCATATTCCTCACTCTGAAAATAAATTATTTGCAGAATTAACACTTTTCTTTCCAGAATGAGCTGGTAAAAAATATGAAAACTGAAGTGACATGCTTTAAAGATTTATAGCCAAACTTCCTCATGCAGACATATATATTTCACTGTAAATTCTTGAAAGACTAGTGGATTTAGCTATGTGTATAAGAAATGTCTGGCAAGTAGAGTACATCAGTACACATGCCAGGTGAAGGAAGGAAGCCCAGACTACAGACAAGAAAGAAGAAAAATACTGTATTTCAGACCTTGAGCAGGGAGTCAGAAGATTAGATTTCAAGCACTGCCTAACCTAATGGGCCTTGATCACGGATGGGAGCTCTAGCCACTTTTCTAAAGCAATTAAAAAGTGATATAGGAAAATAGAAGATGACAGGAACCTCACCACAAAAAGGATTAGAGCAATCTGTTTCCATTGCTTGGGAGCACTGCACCAACAGGGCATAGGTTGTGATGTAAGAGAAGATGACATACCAACCTACCTACACACATGACAGGGAGGTATAGAGGTACTTGACAAAAGGTTCTGGTGGCCAGAATATTCTAATGAGGCAATCAGAACTTCCTGGTAATGGTGAAAATATGTCAAAGCCAACTTTGTGGGATACTATGTCTTGGCAAAGATCTTGCATTGATTTTGCAGGGGGGAATTAGCAATATGCCTAGCTGCAGTTAATGCTTATTCCAGATGACCAAAGTGGTACATATGACAATGATTTTGGCAGCTAAGACAATAGAAAGTATAGATGTCGCACATGATTTTGCATAAGGAAATCATAAGGGACGGTGACAATCATTTAGGACTCGATTTTTATTTTCTTGGGGAATATAAGATTTTCCCCAAAGGTCCCTGCCAGTTTAGTTTATTGCTTAGCACCACACATTAGCAAAACTCACATAGAGGCATTAGCAGACAAATACAGGTAGAGCCCTTAAAATACTGCAAAATTCCTTTAGTTTAAAGGTCAGTGTCAGAGATCACTGGACAGAACACATCATCAGAGTAATTTTTAAATTACAGTACTGCTTTAGTTTTATATGGTAAGACCAGATGCATCTAAAACAACCAACAAATCAACAACCAACAGATAGGAAACTCACAGAGTAAGAAATTAACAAAATAAGCTTCTCAGGGGTAAGTAAAACATTAATACTTTATTGACCTGTTATTACTAGGTAAAGGATATCTTTTCTTCTTTGCATCTTAGTCAAAGGCAATTTATGGTCCAATTCAGGGCTTAATGAGACTGCTGAGCAGAAATACTGACATAAAGAGCATCAGTCAGGAGTAAATGTTATGGTCAACACAAAAATTGTTTAAGAAACATATGATATTCAGGCCAAAACAAAACACATAGCTGTGGACTAGTCTGCAAAGCTACCAATAAATCAGTGTTGCGGCCTCAGAACCTTCAGCGTGCATCACAATCCAATTAAACAGTCACATCCTTCATGAAGGCTCCAGCACAAAGCACCAATCATCTGGAATAGTAGTCTCTGAGGATGAAGCATTCTTTTTTCAGGAACTTGTTACTAAAGTCCTTACTGGAAGTGATCAATCTGAACCCAAACTGACAGTGTTTAGATCAAACCGTAACCTGTTCCAGGAACAGGTTCCATCCTAGGAAGGATGTCTGTGAATAAATTCCATCAAATTAAAGACTGCAGGATGTAATTGTTCATGCATGACTGTATGTATTGCTTAAAAATGAAGGCTATTGGTAGCTAATAAATGCCTGAAAGCAGTTTGAAAGCATTCAAACCGAGATAAATGATTTCCAAGTATTCTTTGATTTAAATGCCCACATAAAATTTTTTAAATTGTAATTAAATTTAGTTAATTTTGTAATTGTCATAATTAAAGATTTCTTACACTGAATTAGCTGAATCAGTCCACAAACCTTACAAAGATACTTCAGATTCTTCCCATTAATTTTCTTCTTAGAAACAACCAAAACTCATTTATCATTGGACCAGTTGAGGATTACACCCCAAGCCTTGAGTGAAGGCTGTCTGGTGATGTGCTAAGGAAACACATGAACCTCAGCCGTCAACAGCCACCAGGCAGGTTTGCAGACAGACATTCCTTGCAAAGAGGAGTACCTTACTTGGCCTTTTATTTTCCTTTCCTCCTGCAGGATTTGGGGTCCACACCTCCATTAATCACCCCCAGGTAGCTGCATCTTTGGTGCAAAATCTGCTTCCTTGTGGCTTGGACTTCCTGAACTCACACTTTGTTTCTACTGCTTTAGATTACACAGTGACTGCTTGTAAGTCAGTGTGGAATGAAGTTGTTATTAGAAAGAGATGCTGTTTTGATTCAGTATTGCTCCAGCAAGTGGCTAAAAGCAGACATTTAAATGTGCAACAGATGAATGAATGTGTCTTGGGATAAATATCTTATGAACTGGAAATCATCGTCCTGTCCTTTCCAAACAACATTTCGATCTGCTTATGTGGTGAACGCCTGTGGTTTGTGGGCAGCTGATTTGGTAGGAGTTACGAAAAGCTCCCAGATAAAGTTAGCATTTAATCTTCATTGCCTCACAGCCTTTATACAGATGTTCATTTTTACATATTGCATGGATATATGACCAAGGTACATGCAGCATGTAAGACCAAATGTCTACATAAAGATTGGGTAATGAAGGTTATATTTTGAAAACAATTGGCAACTTACAAATGTTAAATGGAAATTTCTTAGACTTGCAAAGATCACTGGGAGCGCACGGTCAATAGCAGGCAGATGCTTTCATTTTCTATATTCCAGTATTCTGGAATCTCAGAGATACTTTATTTTTAATAATATTACTGTTTTGTGGATTCTTTTTCAAATTAACTAGTTGAAGTTGCAGGTCTCCATATGCCTTTGAGATGCTATTTCTGCTGTTTATACATGTCCAGATCCTGTTACAAATTTGATGCTGTGTATGGACAAATTACTTACAATAGAACTTTCAGAGGCTTTTAGATACAATGCAAAACAGCATCTAATTAGGGTTTTCAAAAGCTCCAAAGCCAGTTTAGGGTCTAACTCCTGTGAGATACTGGGCCCCATTAGGCTGCACATGCATTTTCAGGTATTTGCCATTCCCTTGACTGACTCAGGCTGCCTGGGCTCATGGGAACACCAGGGTTAGCCAGCACGCGGAGATATTAGCAATGCAGGGCTGGGAGTCACATAAATGCTCAGTCCAGTTCTCTGCCCTGGCAGCTAGCTTCATCCTGTACTTCCATACATTGTGAGATTCAGTTCATTATTGCCAGTGAAACTTTTTAGGTGCCCAAAAGGAAAGAGGAGAGAGTAGCAAAGAAAATACAGAGTGTAATTATTGTATTTACTTAACAATAAGCGTAGACTCCTGTTAATCTAAAGCACATTATTAAGAGACTATAGTATTGATATTGAGTTGTAGAATGATATTATAATGATTCCTGTTTCCAAAATAAATGAGGAAACTCATTAGCTAGCTTTACCTTTGGCCTACAAAATATATCTTGAGTTGTTTCACATGTTCTTTAATGAATACAATTTTGGATCTTATCTCTTTGTTAGCGTGATTCATACTTAATACTTTGAATCAATTCTGAGAAATGAATACTTCTCTAGTGCTTTGTTATGAGACAAGGTATCAACCACTCTTACGTCACAGTAGTGATTCATTAGTCAGACTTCTGATGCTGAAGCCAATCTCGTGACATTTGTATGGAAAACTTCTGTTCTTTGTTGGTAGCTCAAACAGTTCACTAGCTCAAACAGTTCAGTACACTCCACTTTTCATTTAACATAACATTAGTGACTCATTTGTATTTTCGGTTTTAAGCCCGTTTGTCAGGGATTCATGAATGGTATTCTTCTAACCTAGTAATTTCTTTTCTCTAAATTGCTTTCTGCCTTCCCAGACAGTGGTTGTTATATTCCAACAGGAATGTTCAACATTATACTGGAAGGGAACCCACTGTTTACCAACCTGTTTGAAATCAGGGCAGATGAGAGGGCTCAGCAGCTCTGTGAAAGTAGCTTTTTAATTAGATGCCTGCAAAAGGGTTCATTGGAGTAGCATTTTGACTACAGGTCCACAAATTTATTAAAACATAGAAGCTGTAATGGCAACAAAGGCAGGCCGGGGAGTCACAAAGACAATAAAAAGAAGATGCAAGTTTCTAACCTCCAGAGGTCTTTTTGGTTCAGTCTTCTTCATTCTAACAGCATGAAGCTGCTTCTCTTTCTGTCTGTGCAGAATAGAGGAAGGGAGACACACACCAACAAAAACGCAGTGAAAGAGGGGAGGTACCTCATGTCCTTAAAAGGCTCAGAAGGAGTCAGGGAACATGCCGTAACGTTAACAAGACTGTGTGGTTTTGGGGTAAGCATATCAAAAGTACTAAACACAGCCAATAGCAGCTCATGGCAATCCATACAGAAGCCTCTGCCTTATAATTTGGACTTTACTAATCAGAAGTTCCACGTGTTAAGAATTGCAGTGTGCCAGCTAATGCAAAGCTTTTCACTCTGATCCCTCCAAAGAACAGAAGGGATAAAGGTCTAACACAGGGCATCAGTCACCTGTGGATTGTACAAGAGTGGAGGATATTTATTTTGCTTTGGTTAGGTCTTGCTCTGATTTCACTTTTTCAATGGGAGTGTTAGAAAGTGTGATACCAGTATTTATACTATTATTCTAGATGGACTATATATTTTGTTCTGACTGAAAATAATTATTGACACAAAGGTTCAATAATTCAAAGGATATTGTGAAAAACTGAAATGGAAAAGACTCAGAACAATTTGAGAAAAACTGAAAATAAGCAGATTTGTCCTCCAAAGTTTTCCAGACATGGAACCCATAAACCTAGAAACTTAAATGCACTTTTTGTGCTTTCTCTGGCATTATATAAAACATAACACCAAATGTATTTTATATTATACAGTTAATCCAAAATATACCCTAAAGCAAGTCATAAAATGGAATGCACTTACGCACACCCAATTACACTATAAAACCAGAATGCTATATAGTAATTAATCCAAGGTAATTCATAAATCTAAGCAAAACCATTGAGAATAAAGTAAATTAAACATGATAATTTTGATTTGGCATTTAAAATATAGTAAAAATAAAATATAAAACTCTAGGGCTACATTTTGAAAGCTCATCCTTTTGACTTGTACCTGTAAATTACAGAACCAAGTCTCCATAGTAAAAACAAAATAAGTTATGTCACAAACGTGTTTCCTTTGAATGTTTAACTACTACACTGTGCTGACATATCAAATACGTAGATGAGTAAATAGCATACATTGCAGGAGCTTTCTCTTTTAATGATTTCTGTCAGGAGCAAATGTCACTTTTTGACATTTGCCAGCTTGCATGCACCTGCAAATCAGAGACATCTGAAATCCCAGAGAACTGTGCGTTTGGGCCAAAGTCCATTGGAGTCAATGAGCATCTAACCATTGACTTTTACAGGTATCAGCTCAAACTACAGGTGACCTAAATGGCAAGCGTAATTTGCTTCAGGAGCAGTGTTGCAGCCAGACCTGGTGGCTGTGCCTATGCTGTTAAATCTGTGCGAGCTTCAAAACATTCCCAAACACCAGGACATGGACAGAGCAGTCCCAGGCATGAACCTGGGCTATCCACCTTGTGCTCTCCTGAGCAATTCCTAGGCACAGTTTGGGAGTTCAGTGATCCAGAGACTGTTTCCAATAGGCAGTCTTCATGCAGCCAACCTGTGTTGGAGGCAAAGGCATAGTCTTGAGCCACTGGGTGCCAGTTGGCTTTAGTGCCTGGAAGGTTCCCAGGCATGAGTGTAGATAGAACTGCTGTGGGTCAAGAAGTGACTCTTGCAGAGAGTACAATAAGGTGGCCCTGGCCCATATGCTTCTGAGGGCTGTGTGTCTCAGGGTCATACAACAAGCATCTCAGCAATCCCAGCTAATAAATAGAGTAGAACTTGCCATGGAAATACTATCCCCCTCAGTGCAAAAGATGCAGTAAAAAAGTATATTAAGAAACTGAAGAACATGACATTGAAATGTTGTAACCTGCTTGAACAACGAGGGTTGTTGTATATCTCTATATGAAGGATGTGGAAAATTAGCATATAATAGTTTGTTGGTACACAACTCAGCATGTAAAGGTAAGAAAGTGTGCAAAGTATGCAGCGGCTGGGAAAAGCTGATCATCATACATCTGTTCAAAAATGGGGGAGGTCTGACTGTGTAGTGCTGAATCAGCTGCATTTGCATAGTGAGAAACTTGTGATAGCAGCAGGTTGAACTGCAGTGATCAGTGACACTTGTTGCAAAAAGTATGCAGCAATAGCTCTGCAGTACCAGACAAAAACTCCATTTGGTGTATGTATGAACCACATAGGGCAATCCATAAGTATAATTCATTAGGATCTCTCATTTTCATCTCTGGTGTCTTTGTGTCTATGCATTAACCTTTTAATCACTGTAAGCAAGCAATAACACAAGCAGATTAACACATTGTTTTGAATAGTAGCCAAAGAGACCTTTGTGAGAGACCACTCTGCTCACCTTCACTGGAGGTTGCTCACTGTAAACTCTGGGGAGGAGACTGCTCTGCTGCAGGTGTTCTGGGTGGTGGATGGGGTAACCCATCAGGACTGACACCATCAGACCCTGCTGAGCTCTGCAAGGGTAAGGCCAGTGCTGCCATGCTGGGTGGAGTCTACAAGTGCTTTTGGAGAATAATGGGTCTGATATAGCAAATGCTGGAACTTAATCACTTAATAAGTTTAGAGAGCTCAGTGCTTCAACATGAGAAGGTAAGGACTGGCTAGGCTTGGCCAGAATACAGGGAGCTCAGATACAGAGTCAGATTTACCAAATTAGATGTTGAAGGCAAATATTTCATGATTCCCCCTATTTAGATAGGACACCTAATTTTTTTTATGAATTCATTATATTATTAGGATATGGGCCTAAAATAAATACGTATTACTTGGCGAGTGGTTGGACATGGGTAGAAAAACACCTGAATGACATCTGCTATATTTATTTTGGACAGTGGTTCAAGAGCACCCTGCCAGATGCTGATGCTGGCTTGCACTCAGAGGCAGAAGTGCCAAAATGAAAGGAGCAAATCTTCCCTTCCCTTTCCTTTCCTTTCCTTTCCTTTCCTTTCCTTTCCTTTCCTTTCCTTTCCTTTCCTTTCCTTTCCTTTTCCTTTCCTTTCCTTTCCTTTCCTTTCCTTTCCTTTCCTTTCCTTTCCTTTCCTTTCCTTTCCTTTCCTTTCCTTTCCTTTCCTTTCCTTTCCTTTCCTTTCCTTTCCTTTCCTTTCCTTTTCCTTTCCTTTCCTTTCCTTTCCTTTTCCTTTCCTTTCCTTTCCTTTCCTTTCCTTTCCTTTCCTTTCCTTTCCTTTCCTTTCCTTTCCTTTCCTTTCCTTTCCTTTCCTTTCCTTTTCCTTTCCTTTCCTTCCCTTCCCTTCCCTTCCCTTCCCTTCCCTTCCCTTCCCTTCCCTTCCCTTCCCTTCCCTTCCCTTCCCTTCCCTTCCCTTCCCTTCCCTTCCCTTCCCTTCCTTCCTTCCCTTCCCTTCCCTTCCCTTCCCTTCCCTTCCCTTCCCTTCCTTCCCTTCCCTTCCCTTCCTTCCTTCCCTTCCCTTCCCTTCCCTTCCCTTCCTTCCCTTCCCTTCCCTTCCCTTCCCTTCCTTCCCTTCCTTCCCTTCCCTTCCCTTCCTTCCCTTCCCTTCCCTTCCCTTCCTTCCTTCCTTCCCTTCCTTCCTTCCTTCCTTCCCTTCCCTTCCTTCCCTTCCCTTCCCTTCCCTTCCCTTCCCTTCCTTCCTTCCCTTCCCTTCCCTTCCCTTCCCTTCCCTTCCCTTCCCTTCCCTTCCTTCCCTTCCCTTCCTTCCCTTCCCTTCCCTTCCTTCCCTTCCCTTCCCTTCCCTTCCTTCCCTTCCCTTCCCTTCCCTTCCCTTCCCTTCCCTTCCCTTCCCTTCCCTTCCCTTCCCTTCCCTTCCCTTCCCTTCCCTTCCCTTCCCTTCCCTTCCTTCCCTTCCCTTCCCTTCCCTTCCCTTCCCTTCCCTTCCCTTCCCTTCCCTTCCCTTCCCTTCCCTTCCCTTCCCTTCCCTTCCCTTCCCTTCCCTTCCCTTCCCTTCCCTTCCCTTCCCTTCCCTTCCCTTCCCTTCCCTTCCCTTCCCTTCCCTTCCCTTCTTTTCTCCTTTTCTTTTCTTTTCTTTTCTTTTCTTTTCTTTTCTTTTCTTTTCTTTTCTTTTCTTTTCTTTTCTTTTCTTTTCTTTTCTTTTCTTTTCTTTTCTTTTCTTTTCTTTTCTTTTCTTTTCTTTTCTTTTCTTTTCTTTTCTTTTTTCTTTAATGTAAAGGAATCTTGGCAGTAATTGGAAAAAGACAACACAATAAATTGCCTTTTAAATTCGAATAATCAATCCCATCTATTGCTTTGTTCAGCAATGATACCCTGAGTATTTTGGCCAGGTAATATGATGAGAGGAACTAATAGTGCTGTTGGGAATAAAAAATTGTGGCTGTCTGCATTGAAACAGGTGGTATAAATATGTTTCCAGTAATTCCGTGGCTGTATAAATTGTAATGTAATTACAGAGTTCTTTAAATTGTCACAGCTCTATGAACTATCACCTGTGGATTCGTTTAAAACAATTGCCTCCCTCTAGTAAGGGCAAAATCTTCTGAAATAACCATCAAGCACATATGTCTGCTGAGTCTGCAGCAAATTAAGAGATCGGAGGGTTGTGATTTCATAGGTGACCATTTTAGCATAGGCATCAAGCTAACATTTTGAGATTTTGCACCTGACATTGGATCCCTTTGTCTTCTCATTGCTATGAAAAGTTGATGAGTAGTGACAACTCAAAATCACCCCTGTGTCTTCAAAAGAAGAAGAGGAAAAGGAGATGAGGCATCACTGGCAACTACTGTGTGGATACTGAATATCATATAGCATCCCCATCTTTTCACAGAGCTTTTGTCTTTCCACAGGCAGCATCTACATATTAATTACTAAAACCTACTCCTGATGCAGTTATTTTGCGAGCAGTATATGAGCTGTTGATGTGCTAGTGAAGCACAGAAATGAGAGGGACAGCAATTTAACCTAAGCTAGGACCAAGGCTTCAGGGTGATCCTACAAGGTTTTAGCATTGTCTGTCACTTTATGCAGGCAAAAATCTGACTTTGCTGGGCTATGATGTGCTGGGCTATTCTATTGCCCCCCTGCCTTACACACAGATGTAGCACCGGTGATATGGAGCATGTCTTCAGAGTCACTCTTCTTACAGCTGCTCTTCAGCATAGCTTCTTATTTAGAAGAAGCAGGTGACCTCGTGCTAACTCTTTGTACTCTCTGAAGTTACTATGAGCGCTGAGGGCTTTGTCAAGATAATAAAATTAAAAGTGTGAGTTGTTCAGAAAGAGAAAAGCTGCAGCTCATCTCAGGAAAGAGCCTTTGGTGGCCTGTGGGATACTCTCTCCAATCTAGCAACGTTATCTGCTTTTGTCAGAAAAGGTAAAATAAGGTCATACCTCCCTGCTACTCTTGCTTTCCTCTCTTCCCTCCCTTACCCACTAACAGAGGAGCTTTTGCCAGCCTTAATAGAGGCATATTTGGTAAAATGGAAATTATCATCTGGAAAGCAGATAATTGAATTTGACCTATCGTTCCCTTAAATGCTAAAATTGGACCCTGAGTATTTCGTTTAGCTTTCTAAATTGTGTTTGCTTTATATTGATTTTGCAGTGTGGCTTCAGGGTTCTTTACACATGTAGATCTCATTAACTAGTCAACTGATATGGAAAGAGAGGGAAACACTCACTGTTTTTGTGGTGGCTCTTTGACAGATACATACACAAGCTGCTGGAACTGTCAACAAGGACAGCAGATCCAGTCAGATCATCAATCTTTGGCTTTTCTGTGGGAGATATCTTTTAATGATTCCAAGAGAGGAAGCTTTTAATTATGCTGTCACTTCTAAGATAATAAAGTAATGGGCATATATTGCAAGGAGGAACTCGTGCAACAGGAAATGGAAAGCAGAAGCGAGCATGATGCAACATAAGGGTCACCCATCCTCTCTCCATGTCTCGCCATGGGCAGCAAGTCCACTGGTTCAGTAATCCAAACACTGTCGGCAGTGTTTGTCCTAACAAATGCTGCAATATGGATTTCACTGGATTACTAGCTCAATACCAAACCACTAATTACCAAGCATTTGTTTTCAGAGACATGAAGCACACAGGTGTCTACTGCCTACGCTGTCCTACATATCTCAAAGCCACAAAGACAAATATTCAATGAATAGGCCAGAAAAGAGGTCAGAGAAAAGGAGGTCACTGTAAAATTACCTTGAAGCACACTGTGATCCAAAGATTATGGCAAATGCCTATGTTTGTCATGAGTAGAGGTTAAAGTCCTGGACATAGGAACAGAACGTGTAAAAGAGACAAACTCAAATAAAAATAATGGAGTGGGCAATTAGTACCAGCTCTGGGTTTGGTCTAAGAGCCAATGTTTCTCTTCTACAGAATAATAGCTGTGGAGAGAAACTTACAGGCAGCAAAAAGACTTCTGTAGGAAATGTGGGGTCACGGGGGACTGAGGAAGGGGCTGGCCACACCAGCCAGATGGAAATGCCTGGCTGGAGCCATATACAAGTTGTGATTTACTCAGACACAAGTTATTGGGCTTAATACAGGGGTAACGGAGGGAAATTTAATGGCCTGTGACATACAGGAGATGAATCTAGATGATTTACTGGTTCCCTTTGGCCCCCAGGCACTATGAAAAAAAAAGTGGAAAATTTTACATTGTTGTATAAACTTTTTATCTGGAAGAATATCAGATTTTTTTATTAATCATAGTAACCATCATATTTAGCACTTGTGGTGTTCTCTGTGTTTTTAAAGAATCATTTAAATGTGAACTCTAAAAACGTTTATGTGTATATTTGTGTGCGTGCCTCTGGAAGTACCAGAGTTACGAGTTAACTGAGACATTAGGCTTAATGTCCAACATTTGATTCTCTTTCAAAGACTTATCTATAATGACTTCAGAGTAGATCAGACCTCTGTGTTGCGTCTTGTCCAGATAAGTTATGGTGCCTCCAGCATGCAACTGTATGAGTGCTATAAGACATCAGTTCAGCACTGAATCACTGGCATAGCTTCTCAAATCAAAGATGAACAGATCTGTATGATACAGACTTATTGTATTTCATTGCAGTTCACATAGGCTGGGGGTGGGAATTATTAGGTGCACGTATTTTTCTGGCCCCCACGATAAGAATGCAAGTTGCACCCTGAGGTGGCAATTAGAGAGATGAACATGTGTGAAAAACAGAGACCTAGAAAGGACTGGAAGGCAAACTGATGTTTGTTTATTTATTTTTGTAAAGAAGTATAAGCCAAGAAATTTATCAGAGAAACCTTGAAGACCAAATTACATTGCCTGGGATTTCTGTCCTGTGTGCAGACAACACAAACCTTCAAATTATGCTCAGTACTGAATCCTGAGTATTAACAAAACAGGCATTGAAGAACATTTGTAATTGGACAAATCTACTAAGAGCAGTTTCAGTAAAAGAGTGCAAAACACCTGCCTTTTCCTCATGACATCAACAATACCCTATGGGCAGTGAGCTGAAATACATATGTCAACCTGCACCTCTGTAATTGTGACATAAGATACCCAGTCACTTGAAATATAAGAAAAATCTCTGCATTCCTGAATGCAAAGGTTAAAAGGTCTGGGTCTAGGAACAAAGTCCAGGGACATTTTATCTATTACACAAAAGCATGATGGAAACAACTCTTCAAGTTACCACCAGAAACACTTGACAAAGAATGACTTTTTAGAAAAAGCTCTTACATGTCTTCTTTATTATGCCAAAGCTAATGCTGCAATTATTGTCTTGGTCTGACTAGGGTGGGAATTCTGCTACTTTTAGCTAGTTACATACAGTAAAGTATTCCTATATATAGATCTTATTACACACTTCTTCAAGTATGAGGAGAAGTGAAGCTAATCCAATCTAATACAATATTGTGCTGCACATTTGTAGAAATCTTATGAAGAGAGCTTGCCAGAGGACTGCACTATCATGCTAATTAATGAACATGAAAACGGGTATTTTAGCTACATGGTTACTTAACAGGTCATTTTTCTTGGATGCTGTGTGCTGGAAGACGAAAATATGTGACAGAAAAATCAGTTATACGTCCCTGAGAGCCAGCAATCAGAAGTGAATGTTGAATATCTGCCTATTGGATTATATGTTTGCTTTCTCTGCTTGTTATATTGAAACATACTGAACAAGTTGGGAATCTTCTCTCAGGTCTACATGGAGTCTTTTCCACTCCTAAGTTGTTATTTTCAGTTAAAAAAATTCTGAAGCATCTCTCTCTCTCTCTCCAATCTGTCTGGCTAAAATGGTCCAGTGGTCTTGTAGGAGTAAGGATGATAAACATTAAGTAATCCCTTCAAGGTGATTCCTGACAGGATTTATCTTGTAACTTAGAGCATTCACACTGAGATCAGAGGCAATGCATACAACTGCCTGGGGACTTCAGGAAGGCTGCAATGGGGGGCTGCAGTGTTTGTAGTAAGGGGGGGAGGTCCACGGGCTGTTGAAAAATGACAAAAATTGACCTGCAGCTAGGACTGCTTCACAGAACCACGGAGCTTAGGGCAGCGACCGGCACGTGCACAGGGAGGGCACCTGGGTCTGGTCCATTTCAAGCTTGCTCCTGGCTGCCCAGAAGAGGAGGCTGGGTTTGGATGAGGACAGTTCATTCATGTCACGGTTTTGCGGTGGTTTGAGTGCAAGTGGTTAGTGATGTTCTTAATTAAGACTAAAGTAAATTAAAGTAACTAAATTAAATAGTAGAAACCATTAAACATCAGACAAGTCTTCCTGATCTTGTATTAGTGCATTAAATTGAGAAGGATACATACTTGTTTGGGAAGAGACCTCTTCAAAGGGCGGGCGATGACTCACCAAAAATTCAGTTCTGGACTATGAAAGTGCAAAGTCTAGCACTACCAGCCCACCAAGAAGCTACTCCAGCTGTTCAAGACTTCAGATTTAAGCCACCCGGGATGCAATCCTGTATCTGTGCAGGTAGCTGGACAGAAATTACATAAAGAATTAATTAGGCTGTTGGAAGGAAGAAAGTCATTAGTCTCCCAGCACAACATGATGAAAAAAACGGGGCTTATGGTGGAGGAGAAAAATATACAGCATTGCCAAGAACAAAAGTCAACTTGGGGAACACAAAATACAATTCAAGGTTTAACTTAAAATAGCAGTAACTTGCTTTGTTACTGACTAACGAAGAAACATAGTCAGGAGTGTTGAGAGCTAATGGGAACACTGCACACAGTTAAAAGGTCAAAATTTAATTAAACAAATCCATGGCTTAATTAGAACTCTAAGAGACAGAAAACACAATAATGTTAATCATTCTCGGCCTTCTTCATTTCAGAGTTGTCTGTATTGCAAGTAAAATGTTCCTATAATTTTCTGGAACAGAATCTAATGTAGCAAGTTGTGAGGGTCACTAGTGTTTTCTTAGCTGGCAACACAGTGATTTACAGTATTTTAGATTTAGTGTCTCCAGTAGGAAAAAAGTATGGATACATTTTACTTTTTCAAATAATCTGATTCTTAGCTTTCTTTTAAAAAAAAAAATTCTCATGATTCAAAGATACTCAAACGTAAGTTCAGCATCTGCTTTTAGTGTGAGTGGTCCCCCACACTATTTCTTATGGTGTATTGTGTTGCCCAATGTTTGCATCAATGTCATCTTTCCATTTTGTCTTGACAGACATTCCTTACATTATTTATTCCTACCATTAGGAAGACTTATGTTTCTTTACTATGCTGTAAGTCAGGTCCTCATGACTTTCTGACTTAAATATACCATCAAGTCCCATCTTTACTGCTCTTCTGAAGTACCTGCTATTGGGTCTGATCCAGCTGTTCACTGAAATAGTACAATGATTTCTATACACTTCAATAGGCTATAGATCATACCTACAGGATGCAACTAAAGATGATTTCTCTTCCACAGCATACAGAGGATTAAAGCAGCATTTGCTTTCAGCAAATCTTCTATAAATATATATATTCTATAAATATATATATATATTTATCTTCTATAAATATAATCATACCATCATTATTTTTCTTGTCACTTCATAATTATTATTCACTTGGTTTCATGTCTCGCACGTAATACTATTAAGAAAAAGCAGTGTGGTGCTTTTTTGTTTTGTTTACATGTAGTAGGAATGAGAGTATGTATTATCAGTGAGATAAAAATAGCGTTGCAATATTTATGTCCAACAAATTGCTTTTAGACAAGAAGTGTTACTGTCTGGATGGTAGTGTGTATTATTCATCTGCTGTGGTGTTTTAGCTGAAATTGAGTGGTCCCAGAAAAACTTGGTTGTAAAATACCATGTACATTCATGCAGGCGATTAGGATGGCCCACATCCTGTCTGTATACAGGACAAAAGCTGTTGTAGGGCTGCTGTTCTCCATCTGAACAGATACTCTTTAATTGGTTATATCTGTGCTTTTTCCCCATAACCACTGGGGCTTCAGAACTAAAATCCTTCTTTTTTTCCTTTAAAATGTAAGTTGATGTTGTGACTATAACCCCAGAAGCAGTACACTAGATACACATTGGGGAAAGGAAAGAGAAGGAAAAAGCTATGAAGTGGACAGCTTTGGCCAAAACCCAGAGCATACGCATCTGTCATCAAATAATTTACTGTGAACTGCAGAAGAAAGTTTTAAACATTTTATAATTTCTGTCATATCTGTGTGGCAGTATGGTACTCTCCTCTAGCCTGGCCTTGAGGTCTATCCACTCTAACCTGAGATGATAATTTTTTTCCTGCCTTGCCCAAGCAAACAGTGTTATTTATGATTGCAATACAAAATAACTGTAATAGCATTTGGGGCACATCCATTACACTGGTGCTTACAGACCAAATTCAGTGTTAATGAGATCAAGTGCATCTATTTCAAACAGTTGTGTCTCCTTAGCTGCAGTGAAAGTATTTTAAAAAATATTTGCTGTTGCATAATTTTCATTCCCAGCCTGAAATGAAATAACAAAATACTTCTTTTCACTCTTCTAATGACATTAAGAGTGTATAAAGTCATATTAAATGTTACATGAACTTCTCCATGTCATGAATTCAGTTACAATTCTTACTTCTAAATGGGAATAAGATATCAATGAATATAGGTTGCTCCAGTAGTATGGTTACATATGACAGGTGTGGTGTTTTACTGTATACAGCTTTTCAGTGTTTTTAAAAGTATTTGTATAGTTGATATTTTTTTCTGGTAGTCATATTTTTAAAGCATTTTATTTCATTGTAATAACAAGGATTGGCATTTGTCTTTTTCTTGGCCTAACATGCTGATAATGCAGTAGTAGATATATTGAGAAGTTCTAACACCCCTAATTCGTTGGCTAAACTGTTATGTCTCAATACCAACAATTTCAAAAGAAAAAAAATGTCCAAGTAGGATAACATATAACTTTATTTAAATTATTTAAAATAATTCTTTGGAAAGCCTCACCCCAGACATTCTTCATTTAAAGAAGGAACTAGGAAAAAAAGGGAAAGAAAAAAAGAGAAGTGTCTACACAGGGCTCTCCTGTTCTTAATTTTGGTTGAAACCACACATACCCCTTTGAAGTATTGGCTCTAGTAATACACACCTTATCCCTCTCTGTGCCAGCCATATGAACCTATTTACATTGTAAGATTCAGCCAGAGGCCAGGAAAGAGATATGTACAGTAATTCCAAACACAGTCTATAGGAAGTGCCTCAAAGATTTTCATAAAAGTCAATGACACCTATCAAATGGCATTAGAAACATGTAAGCAGGCATGGCCATGATTACCTCAAACTGACATGATAGTACCTGTCTCAAAGAAATTGCACTTTATTGAATTGTCTTTAAACATTTATATAAAGTAACAAAGTCAGCAAAGTAGTTTAAACTTCCACCAAAACAGATGTCAAAGAGTGACTATGCTTTGAAATATAAATGAAGTCAAGGGTCTTCTGTTGCTTTTGAGTAAGACAAGCTGACTGAAATGCAAAACAATTTAAATGAAAAACATTGTTTTTCTGTTGTGGTACTTTTAGCCATAACTATCTATCTGTCTGTCTGTCTGTCTATCTAATAAAAGTAATCTGTGCTCTTAAAAGTAAAGAAACACGACTGAAAATGCACTCCAAAGACAGCCTTTAGTACTTTGGAATAACAGGAGATATTATTTTCCATCCCTGGATCCCTCTTCTGTAGCGGGTACTGCATACCCTTATAAGGAATTACATAAATTTCAGCAAAACTTACTGAGTACCATCAATACACATTCTAGGTATGATGCTAAATATTTTGGAGATTACTTCAGCTATCTAGTTATGAAGAATGACAGTCTGGTGTATGTCATAAATCTACAGTAAATCATAAATCTGACATAAATTATCATAGTAGAAGGGGAACTGAGATAAAGCCGTACACATTCAGTGGTAACAGCTTTGGATCACCGCAGAACATATGCGTGTACTTGACTTTAAGTAGTGAAACCATCTACATTCCTCAAGGGAAATATGTGCTTGGGGGACTTTTTTGCTTATATCACCAAACCTTTGGAAAAACTGTGTTTTTCAGAATTTTCCAGGACTGAATTTTCTGGTAGTTTTTTTTTCACATTATACAATATTGACAGCATTTGTCTCTCTGTCACTGTCAACAACTGATTGGGCATAGATCCCTGGATACTCACACTGCAGCGCTTCTCTATCGTGATCTCAGTCTGTGTATGAGCATGTGTTGAACACATTAAAATGAATCATCAAAAGGCACCAGGTGCATGGAGTGAACAGAGCCATATAAAAAAGCAAGAAAGTTGTAAGTGCTATCATGCCCTGTTTTTCATGAAATAAACATGGGAATACTGTGCCATTCCTTATTTATTATGGTTAAGGGTTCATTTAGCTCCCACAGTAATCCAGTCTATCCCTAGGCCAAAGAGTTTCATGTACTAAGATAGGGGAGATGACAGAATTAACTTAGAAAGTGCTAAATACCCATCAAATAGTTGCTGTGGGCTATGTCCATATGCACTTTGCAACCCATTCTCAAACTCCAGGATTATTTAATAGTGTTTCTGCTTACACTACGATGTCTCAAATTAGCATAACATTTTTGTTCTGGAGGCTGACCCCTGGTGTTTTGGGATATCTGGCTTCCCCCAGGTTCTGGCCATTACCCAAATTCTGGCATTCCTGAACGTCCATATGGACATAAAAGTTGCTGGACTTCAAATTCCAACCAGGAGCACCTCCTGCTCTTGCTCTGCACACATCGCTGGATCACAGAGAGATTTGCAAGGTTCTTGGGTCCTTCTCTGGGTCTCCATCCCTGTTAGTTCAGCCTCAGCTTTGGATTCAATCTGTGGTGAGAGGATGCTCTGTGGATTCTCTGCAGTGCTGGTCAGATCTCTGTCTTTTCACAGATGACGTCCCTTAGGTACCTCACCTGCTCTAATGCTGATGTCCCATGTGGAAGCCAACCAAATTCAGAAGCCAAGCTCATGGGAAAAAACTGTTCCACCAGGCTCTGTGCTAACTTTGCCCCACCTGACAGGGACACAAGTTCCACTCTTTATGCCAGAAGCTCTGGAAGTCGTTCTCCAGCGCTTTCTTAATAATTTTCTGTTTACTACCTGTAGCATTACTAAGATGCCTCAAATGCCTATCAAAGTAAAAATTAGAAATGTAAGATTAATTACTTTCTGAACCTTTTCTCCCAGTGTAAATATAAAGCATCTGGCAGTGAACAGCAGTTTGACACTTCATTTGCATTACACTGATATGAAAATCTGCTAAAAGTAACCAAAGAAAATGTGTGTTTGTTACAATCAAAAAGGTTCTAGCATTATTGCTGGAAGGTTAGGATATATCCTGTTCGCTTTGCTGGTCGCATAGTGAAATTTTCCTTGTCTGCATACTGAACAGTGATTCTGAGAATTCTGTTGAAAAAAATACTGTTTCTTAGTATTATTACCATCAATTGTTCCTGTCACTATTATTACTTTTAATGCAATATGTTACAATTGACAGCTGATATCATGGGCCTACCATCCAAGCTCAGACCATCAATACCAGAATTCAGAAGTGGCCAACACGCTCCTGGAAATTACCTCAAATTCCCCAGACTCAGCCCTTTGTACACACACCACAGAGGAACTGTGTTGGTGGTCTCCGACCTGAGATCAGCTAGATGCTGTGAACCTTTGCTGGAGAGATGGGCAACAAATACCAGCTGGACCATTCAGGTGTCAGTCTTTCTTACCAGGAGCTTTTCTGGACAGTCCTGCTTACACCATTTTTCCCTTTCTTTCCAGCTTTATGCTGCCAGGTTTTGCTGAAATGTTGTCATTGCAGTTGATTTCCTGGAAAATGCTTTAAAAACACATTTTTTTTCTAAACAATAAAAGTGAACCCAGTCATGCTCTCACAAAATGATAACACAAAAGCAGCAGCTCATGTGAAGATACCCAGAAGCACAAGTTAGAAATCTTGCCTTTCTATTGGCAGGCAGCCTCTACGATCCCAGGGCGGGACGAGCAGGAATCATCATCCCACTGCTGTGATAGCACAGCCAGCTGCTTGCTAGCTTGCTTGCCAGCCTGCCAAGCTCTGTGCACCTCATGCAACGAGGGACTTGGCAGCCCTGCCTTGTCTATCCGCACCTCCAGTGCAATATTGAGAGAGGTAACCAATAGCCTTAGGGATGAGGCACTGAGCTGAAAATACAAAGTTTGGGCTTTACCACTTCAAAAGGCTGACAATAATCCTGTCTGCCTCACTAACCATATTTTTGACACTTCAATTTTTTTATATCCCTGCTGGCAGACAGTTATCATTCTGACCCGCACCCTTTGCCACAAGTTGCACAAGATCACCGCACCCAGCACGGGGAGCAGGTCCCAAGCGTGACAGATCCAGACCTTGGCCCTGTTGCTTCTCAGAAGGAATCACCCAAATCCAGCTTGCTCCATGCACATCAACAGGCAGGGGCTGAACAGAGGCATGTTTGTAGGGTTGTATTCTGTGTTGTGCATCTTCAGATCCGGGGTTTGAAGGGACAACATGTAATTTGATGATGAAAGATGAATAATAATAATAGTAGCCTACAATTGTAATGGACCACTGTTGCATGGCAGCCTTTCCCCAGGTCTGAATCAATTTTTTTAAAGCCTAAAGTGAGTCTGCAATCATAAAAATTGGCTCATTTAAAAATGCCTTAAAAATCAGACAGGGAACTGAACAAACCTGTGGCCACTAGACCCCTTCTCTGCATGACCCCACCAGTTAGCAGGCAGGGCTGAAGCAAGCTTGTTACAGCCCAATATTAAACGAACAAAGAGACAGAGTCTGGTTGCACTAGGGTGCACTTTGGAAAGAGAGAATGTGAAAAAGAGGTATTCTTTGGCAAATTTCATTTAAACGGGCTTCAATGGAAATTTAAAGAATTCATTGCATGTCGGTAGCAGAAATACGAGTGCTGTATTCAGTCGTACACCTCTCATTATATTTCTATTTCTAACACTTCATTTTTTCTCAGACAAAGCATTAGCATTTCTTTCATTTCTGTAATAATAAAACATGATATTTATTACTCAGAGGTAGAGACTAGAGACAGAAGGTGGGGAGCTTTCATCCATGGGGACAAGACAAGTGCTCTGTAAGAGCATTACTTAATGTGGAACCATGACTCACATGCAATGTCATTTTAACAGCTTTCTGTGTTTAATTTCCTTTCCTTTAACCAGTAGCCCAACACAGCGGCACTCAGACTGCGGTCTATGGACCACCAGTGGTTTGTGCGTCTCTCCCAGGTGGTCTGGGGAATTAAATGTTTTGGGAGCTACACCATACCCAACAGACCTCGGGAAAGGGAACCGAGTGCTCCAGAAGGTGATTTTTTTCTTGTTGCACGAATTGTCCCCAAAGCAAAAAAACCTGGGAAGCCATTCGGCTGGGGAGCCCTTTTGCTTTAATTTTTGTGGGGAAAAAAATGCTAACGGTTGTGTTTTGGACACTGGTTTACATTCTCAGAGTCTATAGCAGTCAGAAAGCTTTAAGCTTTTGCAAGGGAAGACAAAACAGAGCCACAGATGCTGCAGAGCAACACAACCAAAGAGTTGCAGAGGGGGCTGGAAGCCATGCAAGCTTTATCTGCCTCACACTTTGGGGAGATTTTGAGCAGTTGGATCTCATTACTTAGGCCAGATTTAATCTTGGCTTTGTGCCTCCCACCTCCTGTGAGGTCCCAACATCCTTGAGGGAGAGCTTCCCTGGGTTTCTTCTCCCCTGCTCCTTAAGAGGTTTTGTTTGGCAGGTGGGGGGTAGCAGGTGATGAAGTACATGGACCTGCTCATCTCCAAGCCCACATGATGTATCTCCCACAGAGGGACTGCATGGTGGCATGTCTTGAGGATGGATGCACTGCCAGCGGTGTCCATGGGGCTCAGCAGCCACAACGTCAACCCTGGGAGAGGGAGAGGACACTCACCGCTCTGCTTGCGGCCCTCGTGGACTTGAGTGGTGACTTGAACTTGGGTTGCAGGTGTGGATCCATCTAGCACCCAGCAGCGGCATTTCAGGGTGAACTCCAAAGGAAAGGGTGCCACCTACTGAACTGCCACCCATGACTCCCACAGCACCCGACTTCTCCTTGGAGATCCTCTCCTTGGAGTACTCACTGACCTAGCCTAACCCTGCTGCGGCTTATGAGATCCAGTGAGCTCATTGCCTAAGGGGGCATGGCTGCAGGCCAGATAGGAGAAATGTAATACTTAAATAATGTGTGTGCTTCAGTCTTCAAAAATGCAACAGTTTGGAGAGGGTAAAGAGGATGGGAGAAAACTGGAAAGCTGTTAGCATGTCCAAAATTAGAGCTTGCACCAGAAGCAAGAAAGAGGACAATATAACTAGTTTACAGGGAAAGAACACTTCCAGTAAGGTTCATTTAGCTTATTTCTAGCAATGAAGTCTGTCCTGGGAAATTTCCATTGCATTATGATGGGCTTAATTAGAATTGTTATAATCAAGTAAGTGCATTTGCCAGAGCAGTGGGAAAGGAGAATGCTACCATTGCAGGGTTAGCTGCATGTCCATCTTTTGCTCATCCTGTCCAAGAGTACCTGCTCAGACATTGGTCTTTACTTTTCCTCAGGTACAATTCCAATCGTTTCCCAGGCTCAGAATCAACTTGGGGATGCTCAGTTCTGAGCATTAGCCCCAAATGCCCAACAAGTCCAAGTACATCTGGGGCATGCAGGTCTTCTACAGACACATTTGAAAAAAAAATTAAATACAGAAACATGTTCTGGTTAAATTATTAGGTCATGGAAGCCTGTTCTGTACAGTCTAAACCCTTTGCTGTCCCTAAAAGCTAGATTGACTTCCATGGCATCAGTTTGGATCCTAACGTGAGACCTTCAGTGAGATTAAATTTAAGCTTCACATAGTGATGTCAGGTCCTGCAGTATTCCTGGGAGCCTCATAACTGCTCAAAATTGCTAGATTAGAGTATGGTGTGACCCTCTCTTGCATCCTCACTTTTGGTTTCTCTCTTGCCTCAGAGAGATTTGGGGAATGCTGGAGGCCAGAGCAAAGATGAAATGGGAGCTGCAGGAGACTGCCATAAAGAGGCTTATTTTTGAGAGAAAATCTTCCTACAACTGTTATTTAATGCTGTTTTGGCCTTTTATGTTATATGGGGTTTGACAGGAAGACTAAAGCTTCTTTCTCCTCTTATTTAGGGCTTAACTTGCAAATGTCTTTAGAGCCACAGGTCCTATCTACATTACTGGTATATCTTGCCTGGAAACATTCACGGGAATAATAGTTCTACTTTCACAAAACAGATTTTTTAGTAACATTGAATCAATTCTTCAGAATGTTTTTTTTTTTCTTCCTTCAAAGTGACTAAAAAATTGCTCTATGTTAGAAATAAAAATACCTCAAGAGCAAGAACTAAGGACCAACATCAGAACAAAACTTTCAAATGTATCCAAACAATAGGTTCTAAAAAAACCCTCCCCCCAAATCAAATGGTAATTTTGATATTTCTCCTAATTTGGCACAAAGAAATTCTAAAATGCCTTTTTTTCCTGCCCCCCATCCCTAATGGAGAGAAGAATTACTTTTCTTGTGTAGTCTTTCAGTCAGGGTTGAGGATGCTGAGCATCTTACAAGATCATGCTCTGGAACAACTCCACTGCAAGTCAATGGAATGATATTAGAGCATAATGGGGCTAAAAAAGAGGATCAGGCATGTAATACAACGCAGCAATTCCGAAAGTTCCGGTTTCCTTTCCATAGTCTTACATTACTTGCACTAGTAGCAATGCCATGAATACCTTCAGAATTTCAGTTGTTAACAGTAAGCCATTTTAATACAGAGATCACTTTAAAAATGGTGTAAAACCAGGTGATAGCAAATGCATGCTGCACTACAATCGGGAGATTAGAAGATAACTAGCCAAGGAAACCTAGGAATATTTCACATTTGGCTTCTGGGCTGAGAATACTTTTTGCCAGATTTCAAACAATTTTATTGTAGCTCTTAAAACAATACACCACTAAGCCACCAAAATGATATTTTTGGAGTGAAACAAACTTTCAGTAAAATTTGATACTTCCAAAGTACTGTTTGTAATCACTTGAGAGAGAATTTTTTTTGCCTCTTTTTTTTTAATCTTCTTGTGAAGTGAGAGGAATGTGCAAACCAGTATGGGCTAGTAAAACATATGACACAAAGTTTGGCTCTACTGAAGTCATAATTGGAAGAGACTATGATCCACCCACAGAAATAACACAAATCCTTTAACAAGAGACTTAAGAATAGTTAACTAAAGCCAACATAGCAACAAACTTCCCCTGAAAACACACCTTATCTCAGGAAGTGAAAACTATTCACTGCCTAAATTTCAATTAACTTTGTCATGCTTTTCAGAACCACAGCAGTTGCAAGCTTGATTCACGTTATGATGACAGATAATTGCTTTTACAGGTCTGGCTTGGTGGAACTGTGGAAAAAGGCTTGCCAGACTGTATTACATGAGTGAAAAACACTAAATAGACAGCTAACATGTCTCATCTCTTCCTCTACCTCTTCTCTCTTTTTTTCCCTATCTTTTGTAACCTCCCATAGAGGTTTATGCATGTGCATCTGTGTGTGTCTTTGTGTCTGTGTCAGTAAAAGCCCAAACATTAGATCACAAGTTCTTGTTTATATAAGCTTCAATTTACCCTTCAGGCAGAAACTTAGATTTCCAAACACACAGATGCTTGCCACTATCCAAATTCAATTTGAAATGCTCTGCACAACATCTCCTTTAACTTAACTAACCTTGTATTGTTCAAATACTTCATAATGTGTTTTGATTGCCAAACATCATTACTAACTTTGCCATCGTTAACAAAGCTAATTGAAACACAAATAAATGGAATTCCATAAAATGTCAAACCTTCTGAAAAAAAATTGTATTCATTTTATTAAACACATAAATCTGATTTTACAAATACTTATTATGCAAAGTTATTAAGGAAAGGCTATCACAAAACCAAAAGAAAATGTTGCTACCTGGTATGATCTAGACCCTGAAAGACACCCTACAGGAATCTGTAGGAATGGGCCATCATCTGCCAAGACTCTCAGAACTATAATTTATTCACATAGAGCAAAACCTAAGGAAGGGAGGCAGAAACCCCAGGAAACAAAGCAAGGTTTACTTAGGGAATTGCCAAAGAATGCTCCCCTCAAGGGAAGATTTGGAAGTCTGTGGAAGACAGAGGGAGAAGGGCTGAACCTAGCATGGTCTGGGGAATGTAAAGTTTTCAGACCATGACACACTGCAGTTTCTTTCCGTGGGCACGCTGTGGAGGCAGTAGTTCTGCGCTCTAGAAATAATTGAAATAGGAGAGATTCAGGAAGAGAGAATCAGTGTCGCTGACTTCCAAAAAAGCTCATGCTGCAAATAACACAGAGCAGTCTTCAAGATCTCACCCCTTATGAATTCATTTCAAGAGAATACACAAAGCAAATGTAACATAGTTACAGACAAGGGAAGCAGAAAGTTTGTCATTGTTAATCTCCATTTTTGCCCCCATGTTGCCAGAAAGTAAGGCTGCCTTTAACGGCACTTTTTTTTTCCCCCCAGAGATAACATGGTTTAGAAAGTGGCTGCACGTAACCCTTCCGAAAATCATGAAAATCTCAGTCTGTAGCAATGCCATTATCTGCTAGATTATGTGCTGAATCAGGAAGTGATATTCTGCGTTGAGGTTCTTCTGCAGGATGTGCCTGCTTGTCCCTGATCCACCTCTGTCTCCCAGAAAAGGGATGTGGGTCCCCAGCCTGCAATTTCCATCCTATGGAATGGACATTCGCAAACTCTTAATAGCAATTAGCTGACCCGATTTTACTGTTGTTAATTATTCTCTAATGAGCTAGCTGCTGCAGAGTAAATTTGTGGCAAAGCATTTACTCTGTTACAGCGGACTGTGATTTTGCAGTGTCCTCTACCAGAGATGATGTTGTTTACCTCTCAGTGAAAGACTGACAGGATGCCCTGGGTAGACTGTGAGATAAAGTAGGTAATAGTGTGTGCATGGGATGCTGCCGCAAACAGCTGAAACACTGCACGATTACTTCCTAATTTACTGAATAGTAACTTGCTCTTCTACCTATACGTGTTTGATGTATATTGAAAAGATGTTGTTCTGTGCCCACAGGATATCCATATATTGTCCCATATATTGTTTCTGGCACAACATAAATCTATTGCAGGAATTGTTGCATAGCTTGAAAGATGTAAGCACAGTGCGTTCTCCAAGATTCATAGCAACATATGTCTGTGTATCTTGTTCAGAGCTGTGCCTGAAACATGTTAATGTGCGTGTACAAGTAACGGCACGTAAAGGGCGTTTTGGTTTAGGCACATTTTACCACTGGATTTATATGGGCATGAGGTAACACCTACTTTTTTTTCTTCAAAGAGCTAATCCACATGCATAATTGAAACAAGTCCTTATTCTGCTCACTATAAATATGTACCAGATGTATCTCTTATAAATGTTACATTTTGTAGCATGGTGGGATTTGCTAGTACCTGTGGGTTATATCAACCTTGATCCAAAGGGAAATAAAAATTAAGAGCATTACATTGTAGGATATGGTGTGTCCTAGACATGGTCACAGGCACATTTGTAAGTACAGTAAACAGCTACATTATCACCCTATTGATTTACTTTGTGTAACATGATGGCTTGATTGCTGTAAACAGGAATTATGCCACTAAAATAACAAACAAAATTGATTGTACTGAAGCACACACATTGTAATTTCCACTGGCTTTTAGGCTTGCTGTGGTATACACTCACACATCATGGGGTTATGATTAGCTGTTCTTCATGGTCTAACAAGAGAATAAAGATGTGAAAATGTTGTGAATACACTGCATTGCATCCTTAAGAATTAACTTTAAGTATTGGGCTGCTTGCAGTTTGGAGGCATTTTAAGAGGACTAATCATGTGAGAGTGCCTTGGCTTTAGCTAAATAAACACTCTGGGACTTCCTTCAAAACCCTTCTGATACAATACAAGTCAACCCTTTCAAAAATACGTACCACAGAAAAAGTTGCTACTACTTTGGGTTCTCTCAAAATCTTATTTCTCTGAAAAATGCTATCACAGGATGTCAGATATGAACGGTTTTCTCACCAGGTCCAGGTGACCCAATAAAAAGGCTTTATGCCCATGTTCACCAGCAGAAAATCCTGTGTATAATCCAAAAGATACAAAACAAACTGGAGAAAAAACAACACAGCTTCAAAGCTTTCTGAGATGTTTATCCTCTCATTTGTGCATCTGCTAAAAAGTCTCTGTTTTCACTTAATGTATTAAAAAAATATAGCAAAAAATAGAAAAGCAACTTGTGAACCAATTACTAACAAGTAAAAGTATAACAGATGCAAACAAAGAGCTGCAGTATTTTTCACCATATGTTTCAAATCAATCTTATTCCTTCATCAGTTGGAAACAAAGCATAATGTTGTGGTTCTAACAGTAACGAACCTTGATCTACCAAACCATAGAAAAAACAGCAGTACTTTGACAAGCCATTTGTTCTGTATATCATAAACAGTCAATAGGATTAACTAAGATTCACCGTTCATTTAGAATTATATTATCTAATTATTCCCGTTTCAGCTCCTTTTCTAATTGCCCTCTGGTGTTCAAATTCCTCTATTGCTCATTTACTAGTTTCTGCTCTATTCAGTTGGCATTTTGTTTAACCACCTCCAGTCTGCAATTTCAGGTACACAGGTCTGGAGGCGAACAGGGTGGTGATGAGGAGGAGGACCCAGGGAAAGGGCTGTGCAGGACTGCAGCTGCTTCCCCCTTGCATGATGCAGACGGTGCAGAGCACTGGGGAGTGCCAGCGCTGTGGCTACAGTCCCTGACGTCCTCCTGAGAAATCTACCCACACGTCCAGGTACCTGCACAACATGGCATTTTTACTGTCTTTAAAACAAGCCATTCATCTTGAGGTTAATAGCAAAAAAGCTCTACATACTTTGGTTGCCACAAGACTACCTGAGAACCTCGGCATTCATTTTAAAACTAGAGGCTCTTTCCTGACTTCTATCTTCCTCTCTCTCTTTTATTTTTTCATTTAGGCATTTATTATGGCTTTTGCACCATAGAGCCCAAATGGTACTCCATGTCTGTGAGCCTGTCAGCACACAAGGGGCCTGAGAAGATGATAGTAAGAGTGAAGCACTGGAGAGAACCCCACAGTTTCAAGCTTCAGGTGGGACGCACAACTGGATGATCTCCAGAGAGCCCTTCCAACCACTGTTTCTATCACTCTCCCTTGCAGCTTCCTCATAAATGCACAGAGACAGGTTAGTAAGGACTGCAGGTGCATTTTTGTCACCTGTCTGCATTGTGTGCCGGAGTGGCTAATATCATGCAACGCTGCTTTCGATGTGGATGTTAGGGTCTCCTTTACCACCTGTAAGCAATCAGCCACCATGCCAGGATATTACATGCTGTGCTCACAAACATTTCACAGGTTTGTTGAAATGCAGCTGCCTGTGCACTCAGTGGCTTAGGCAGTGCTAGCAGGGGGATCTTCAATGTCACAGCATTTACAGGCACACTGTTACCAGGTCAGACTCTCTGCTCCCTCCTTCGCTTCCCTCCCAGCTCTCTGCACAGAGCTCTGGTCAGGCTGATGCTAGGGGGGGTAAAAACAATCTCTCTTGCTTTGAGGATGTATGAACTGTAGAAACCAAGCATTGTAGGTCTGCCAGATTCCCAGCTCTCTGAACCACCTTAGCCTGTGTTTGCCAAACTTTCATGATCATTGGCTTATGTTCATGAACTCAGTGAACTTTGCACCCAAAACTAAGGTGAGAAAGCAGTGACTTTTAATGTAAATCAGATCTAACCATGACTTTGGGTGAGCTCCAAAAGAGGACTTAAGCACTTTATTTGGGATCTAGGAGCTTAAGTCCAAAACATGACACTGAAAATACCTGCCTACCCCTGGAGACATCTGGAGTTAATAGGCAGTTGACTTTTTTCAATTTAAATTTTCCTCCAGAGTTCCTCAATTTGTGTATCTACATTCCGTCTTTACATGGACAATCAAGTTTAGTTCCCTCTTCTTTATGAGATGATTCAGAGTTATACCTCCTCCCTTAGAAGGAAATGTCCTGACATCAGACTATAAACTGATCTGGGCAGACGTACAGTCCATCACTATGCCACTGCACTGACAAGATTTCAAGGTTTATGGACCAAACACGATTCAGTAGTTTAGTGGGTAAGTGGCTCAGTTCAGTAGGAAGATTTCTGAGTTCTGGTTTTTGCTCCCAAGACAGTGTCTGCATTTTAGATGAAATAGATAAAATAAAGGAACAATCATGGAAACGGGCACCAGAACTGTGTTCCCTAGCTGTAACCCTAACCACTAGACTATACAGTCATGCTCTGCCTCTCTCAGTCAGTCTTTCTTATTTTCTGTACAGCAGCCCCATTTTCGCAAGGGAGTGAGAAAATTCCTCTTCTACCTCCTGCAGCAGCGTATCAGGATTAGGTAAACTCCTGGTGATCTCCATCTTCTGGAAAGCAGAAAAAGAGGGATTAAAGTATTTTGAGACGAGGAAAGAATTGGGTTTGTTTCCCCTGAGCGCTCTCGCCACTTTTGAAGGGCATAGCACAAGTTCTGGCTACATTTTAAAAGAAACAAATGAGCCCTGCCTAGTTCTTTAGAGACATATACTTTCCAGAGAGGGCCCTGGCTGTACGTATCAAGTGCATAAACGCAATTTCTTGCAGCCCTGAGTAAAGGGCAAGATCTAAGACACACGATATCCTTGGGGTTTCTTTTTTGGCTGGCTCCTGGCGGCTGTATGCTGACTGACATAAGGTAGCTCCTGGCTTAGCTTGCTCTTCGGTTTTTGCTGTCATTCTAAGATGCCTAAATTTGCATGGAAAATTTATAGACAACTAATTTGGGGTTCTGTTTTCATGCTGGGGTACCAGATGTCTGAAAGGTTTTGAAAACCCAGGCTGGGTATTTAAAATGGATCAAGCCTACAGTATGGGAGTACTAAAATTTCTCTCCTTTCTTGGTCTCTCCAGCCTTTCCTGCCCCTGCCCCACCATGTGCCAGTCAGAGGCAGAATGTAAGCAAGACTGTCACTCCAGAACAAGTCCCTTGGTCTCTGCCCCATTATTTTCTCCTTCATTTTCATATTAATCTCTCTCCTCCCTTCCTCCCATGGAGGGCAGCTGAGACTATGTCATCAGGGGCAACCCCCCTTTCTCCTCTCCTCATTTGTGTTTATCCTTCCCATTGGTTAAAATACAATGGTTCCACAATGATGTCACCCAGAGGAGGTGTGTCCCAGCCTCCCTGGGTGCTCGCATTGGCCGGTGCAGAGCCAGAGCCTTTGTTAAGTTAAAGATTCAGATGAAGATGAATTTGCTGTGTCTGCCCTTGCAGGCAGCAGCAACACTCCCGGCTGGGTTCTTGTGGCCAAGAGTCACCAGAAAAGCCCTTCGCTCCTGGCTGGCTGAGTAGTAAAGGTGTAGATAGACAGATGGACTCGATGTCCTGTACGGAAATAAAACTGGTTAAAACACACACACAGAGACTGGATTACGACCTCCTTTTCTGTTCAGTGTCAAGCCAGTATTAGCCAAGCAAAGGTCCAGCAAGAGCGCCATAACTATCTCATTACTGATTTTAAAATGGGGTCATACAGAGCACTTTCTGGCTCATTGGTATCATCCCTGAACTGAGGCCCAACATCCTGCTTTACAGAAAAACAAACCAGTAGCAGAAGTGAAGACCCTAGTACCTGGGTTTCTTTTCCCATGTAGACATAAAGGGGATGACATTATAATACTCCCACTGATGACTGGATGTAACTGCTTGCTCAGGCTGAAAATGGGGCACACAGTGGTCATTTTCCCTCCTGCTCTATGCAAGGACAGTGGGTCCCTCTCCAAGGAGAGAATATTGGCGCTTAATCCCATGCCTTTGCATGCATGCTGTTCTTGTCCAATGGAGTCATTACTTCAGGCTCTTTCCTGACTCAGCAAGATGTAACTAGGTCTTCCGTACTTAGAGTAAGTTTTCTTCACAGCTTTGGTTTTCCTGAAATAAAACCCCCAAATGTAATACCGCAACTGGAGTTATTGGCTCTTACACCAGTTTTGACAGGTACCGTTATGGACAGCTCACAGGACTGTGCCACTGTCTGTGGATGTCTGATCTGCCTTGACTCTGTCATTGATCATTAACTGCAGTCCTTGACACTGCCTTCAGGAACTGAGACAGAGAGCTCCTTAGTCAAAAGGAGGACAGTACCAGGTCCAAAAGGTTCATTTTTTTCCTACATAGAAAGATCGTATGCACATAGAGGCTGCCCATCATCACAGCACTTGAGTTTCTCTATGATTTGGTGTTCCTACCTACAGGACAACTCCTGTGGTACCAAAAAGGAGATGTGTCCCACCGTGTACTCAGAGGAAAAGTATCACAGCTAAGTGACCTGCGCCGTGGCCTGACAGTTTCTCACCCCACCTCTGTCTGGCCAAATCCTACACAGGACAAAGCTCAGGGTGGTGGCTGAGGATGAAGTTTTACATAGCTGAGCCTATAATTTTCAAAGATGGGTTTGGAGTCAAATTATTCTTATTTATCACCTTACCATAACACAATAAAAGCCATGCTGTATCTTTCGTAGTTGAAAATAATGCAGATGGATGACTATAATTAGTTTGTTAATTTTTGGACACAAAGGGCATTGGAGTCACAAAACTATGCAGTATCCCAGAGTGATGGATTTTGCATTTGGATCTCTTTGAATGCTGTCTAAAATGCAAGCAGGCAATTTCCTACTGAATCAGAAGATACTAATTTGTATTGCCCATTCCTTGTAGCCATGTGGGATACACTGTACTCATTAAATATGCTGCTGACACCGTACTGCCAGGAAGCATAGCTGTTGAGTAGGGGCAAAACCCACAAATATTTGATCAGAACATATCTGTCATCACAGCAATGCAGCCACATATCAAAGCAACATGATGTGGGTGGTTTAAAGCAGAAATAGTAGTAGCGAACGCATGGTTTCACTGCTGGGACAGTGGTAGGAATTGATCTTTACAATGTTGATCCCAAATAACCTTATAACCACGAGCAAGAGCAAAGCATAAGCAATGTGAGCCCAGATGGCTCCACTGAAGGTAAGAAGACATGGATTCCCTGAAAACATAAATATTTTTGCTCACCAGCATTTGTCCAAGGTAGAAGTTTGTGGTTTCTCTATCCGTTGACCAAGATTGACCAAGAGTCTTGTTACTTAAAGATACTTGTGCCCCCACTCAGCAAATAATAGACACATGCTGGAATTACTATTCTCATTGACAGACTCACTAATTTGAAAAACCGTGGGGTTAGGGTTTTAAAAAAAACCCTTATGATAATTTACACTATTTCAGCTTTATGAAAAGGACAAAAATCGTATGA
Source organism: Nipponia nippon (assembly GCF_047370975.1). Classification (NCBI taxonomy): domain Eukaryota; kingdom Metazoa; phylum Chordata; class Aves; order Pelecaniformes; family Threskiornithidae; genus Nipponia; species Nipponia nippon. Next base: position 4,368,918 of record NW_028262337.1, on the reverse strand, counting down.
AAAGTCTTTGGTTTATACCGCTACCAAGGTGGAAAACAGACATACGGTGCTTCTTTATTAGGAAAATTGATTTGTTCTTAACCAAAACATTATGACTACAACAATACACAAGCTTAGTAAAGACAAGGCAGCTTACAGTTTTCACACATTTTGGTAGGTTATGCAAACAGCAGGAAAAAATAAGGCTATGGGTAAGCCACCTCATGCTAGGAACAGAAGCTGGGTTGTCTTCAGCAGGATTTACCCTATGTTTTTTCTGGTTCTTGGCACATGAGCAAGTCACTGCAAGCACAGTGTGGGTACAGGGCTGCTCGTGATAACTGTCCTGGTGCCTCCTCTTCAGGAAATACACTCCTTAACAGCAGCAGGAGTAAGTTTTTACTTACCAGAGAGTACGGTGTGTGAGGAACAAGTACAGAGCGACCAAGCTAACGCACAGCTCTGTGGTAACAAGTTCATGTGACAAAGTTCAGCGTAGGCAAGCTCAGGGAACTCACCTCCTTCCTGATGAAGACAAAACAACTGTGTAAATGTGCAATGGGTCTATCCATCTTCCAGGGTGTTCTCCTTGTTTACATCACAAATCACTCTTTTGACTGAAGTACATGCTCATTAAGAAATCAGACACCATCTATTACAAACAATAGCTCATTGCCTGCTATATTGCTTATCTTCCTTTTAACTGTTGAAACTGTAAGAAACTTTCCCTAGCCAGTGAAATCCTCTTATTTTAGGAGATAAAGGAGAGCTCCTTTACAGCTGCTGAGGGCGAGGAGAAGGTGGCAGCTCTACCTCTTCTGTTGTTGAGGTCTTCAGTGAAAACTCCCAGTCCTTCTCTGACTTACAGTAACTTGGGTATTCCCAAAGGTAGGAATAAGTATTTACAGGTAGTACTCAAACACTGCAACTACTGCTAATAGTAGTTCTTCTATTAGCTTCAGAAAATACTGATCAAATTTCAAGGATTCCCAGTACCTTTTAGTTTGAATTGGGTTGTTACTGGAAAAAGCTATGCTTTAAATTAATGTCTAAATTGTAAACTCAATCAGATTATGTTCTCAGTATAATATATTAATTGGATGCAAAAGCAAGAAGGATATTGATGACGTGACTCAGAAACTACTGTAGAGTCCCACCCCCAGACTGTGGCTGTTTCTATATTTCTGACCATTGTATGGCATTGCAGTATTTTTAATGGTTTGGTTCTTTCACTTCCAGAACCCAAAACCCAGGAGTAGTAACACTTGTCTACTGCAGAGAGGTGTTGTGAGGTTTTATAAATGATCTGTACTGAGAAAATGTAAGCACTATAAAATATAGGAAGCTAGGCTGTCAAACTAGAGAAGATCAAATTAAACAACCAGTTCCCTATTCAAGCACTTAGCTATGCCAACAGCTACTGGAAACTTGTGTGCACCTGTAGCCCTTGGTGAAAAGTGAGGGACTTCCAAAGCTGAGACTGTTAACTTGGGTGCTCATATATCGAATTAGATTTTTAAAGTTCACAAAGACTTGAAAATGCAGAGCTTATATTCTCCTTTTTTACATAGATATGTATTACTGTGGGTATATATTTAGATATATATTTGATACATAATCTGTGCATTCTGCTCCTCCATGTCTGTATTTCAGAAATTCTCTTGCTTCCAGGAACGATTTGCAGGTGGCTGCAGCCTGCTTCAGAGCACACAGTAACATTAATACAAGCTGACTATATGTTGTTTAGTTTGAAGTTGGACTGTTGTAAAAGTCCTGAAGCTCAGTGTCCTTCTGCCCTTCCATCCTGCCATTACTTTTACAAGTTCCCTCCTCAGGCCCTTTCTAGGATCCTTTCCTGGTTTCAGTTTGTACTAATGAGCTTTTTTATACATGAGTTTACTTTAGTGCAGATGGTATTTGTCCACAGCCAGAAACACTTCCCAAGAAGTACCATAGCTCAATAAATAAGTTTAAAAAGCATCTTAGCGAAAATAAACAGTCAAATGAAATATTGCTTGGATCAAAACAGAGATTAGCAAGTACCAACCCCTATGAGCACCATAACTGGCCTCTTTTCACCTCCCTCCTCTTAGTTTTAACAATTTGATCTAGTACACGACTATAAGAAATAGAAAATTGATTTCATGACTATATATATATATATATATATATATGATTTAATGAGACTTGGTAACTCGATCTGCCAACACCTGTGCTGCATTAAAAACAGGATATTGCGCGTCTCTTTAAACTGTACCAGATAAAACTGTTCACTCAGGGTGTAGTGTACATTGCGTTGCAGGAGTGTGGTAACACAAGTCTCTTAGCAAAGACAGCGGAGAGTCCCTGGAGAAATCCTGGCTGTGGCTTTTTCCATATAGGTAGAATTTCTTCTTTGCGTGCATGCCGTTCATTTTATTTAACTTCCCTTCATTTTAATTTTGCATGTAAAGAAAAAAGAAATGCAGGCATACTGTTGATACTTCATGATAAGCATAATTCCTATGAAAATATGTCACAGTCCCTTAGAAAGAACATATGAATGTCCCATTTACCTGTTTCTCTTAGTGGGCTTTAAGAGTAGGCATTCATCCCCTAGCATTGAAGACTTTATATCAAGATTTGGCTCCAGCATTTGATATACTTGAGAGGAACAAGGTTGAGATACAACCATAATGAATAACATGATATCATCCCAAAAGTGAGGGATTGCTGCTAACGTGTACTGCCACCAAATGGTCGATTAAATGAAAAGCACCAGTTTCCCCTATACACTAGGCAAAATGACCAGTATTCCCAGAAATTACTTATATGTGGCCTGTTAGAAAAACATGTTTTTATTCATAAAATAACAAATTTGATACAGTACTTAGTATTTAATGAATAGAAAATAGGAAATTAGGTGTTTCAGATCAGAATTATTCAGAATTATTATTGAATGAAATAAAAATGTCTAACCTTTTGAAACCCCTTTCCTCTGCTTCATTCTGTCAGTTCTAGTCTTTATTACACCATGCCCTCCCCAAGAGCTGAACATCTCCTGTCTGAACTAGGATTTCCCCCTTCATTGCTGCACCAGGGAGACTTTTTTTCTCTTTTAATACAGCTTTTGTTCCCCAAGCCTATCAACATTATCTTGCCAGGTATTTCCTGTCCCTTCATTACGGCAATAAAGAAAAAAACCCTAACCAAGCTACATGCCTCCCCCTCAGTCTGCATGGCTTTGCCTACTAAATTCATCTTATCCACTTCAAGTTCTGGTTCAGGACTTGCTCCTGGTACAAAGCCTGCAAGAGACTGACACTGGCTAATGGCTGATGACAGAGTCACAGTGGGTCACTGACCAATGCTCTCCTATATCATAGAAGTCCCAGTGCATGATTTAGCACCATTCTTCGTTGAGCAGTGCCTGCCTACAGCAAGCAGTCACCCTGATGCCCATCTCACCTTGTTTACGATCCTACATTTGCTTCCTAAATTAAATTTTAAGTTTTGCAGAGCAAAGCCTGTATCTTCTTATATGCTTGTATAGTGTTAAGCACAGCAGGACCCTCATTGGGACATCTGGGTACTATTACAAAACAAAAAATGAATCATGCCAATAATAACTGGGACTTAAAAAATAGCAGCAAAACTCATGGTCAGATTTTGGTGTTTGCAGCATGGGAATGTAAGAAGTACATCTCTTTTCTCATGGTCTCATGCACAGGCTGTCCTAATTTTGATAGTTGGGCTAAATTAAAAAACACATGGTAACAAAGACTGACTTATTTGAGGTGAGGGCTATTCTTGTACAGTATTTATGTACAGTACTTAGTGCACAGGAGCTCAGAGGGACTTGCAGGCATTGCCCCAGTACAAAAGTGCTACCCCTGGCTCTGACACCCATGCAATGAGATGGAAAGGTCAAGGCTTCCCAGAGACACTCTTCTGCCCCAGACATGGAAGTGGGTGCTGAGCCATGGGGAAGGGCAGCACTCTGCCAGCATGCCACAGACAGCAAAACAGCTAAAACCTTCATAGAATCATAGAATTGTCAAGGTTGGAAAAGACCCTTAAGATCATCGAGTCCAACCGTTAACCTATCACTGCCGAGTCCATCTATACCATGTCCTCAGGCACCACATCTATCCGTTCTTTAAATACCTCCAGGGATGGAGACTCAACCACTTCCCTGGGTAGCCTGTTCCAATGCTTGACCACCCTCTCAGTGAAGAAGTTTTTCCTAATATCTAACCTAAACCTCCCCTGGCTCAGCTTGAGGCCATTTCCTCTTGTCCTATCACTTGTTACTAGGGAGAAGAGACTGACCCCCACCTCGCTACAACCTCCTTTCAGGTAGTTGTAGAGTGCAACAAGGTCTCCCCTCAGCCTCCTCTTCTCCAGACTAAACAACCCCAGCTCCCTCAGCTGCTTCTCATAAGACATGTGCTCTAGACCCTTCACCAACTTCATTGCCCTCCTCTGGACACGCTCCAGCACCTCAATGTCCTTCTTGTAGTGAGGGGCGCAAAACTGAACACAGTACTCGAGGTGTGGCCTCACCAGTGCCGAGTACAGGGGCACGATCACCTCCCTGGTCCTGCTGGTCATACTATTCCTGATACAGGCCAGGATGCCATTGGCCACCTGAGCACAGTGCTGGCTCATGTTCAGGTGGCTGTCAACCGACACCCCCAGGTCCTTTTCTGCCAGGCAGCTCTCCAGCCACTCCTCCCAAAGCCTGTAGCGTTGCATGGGGTTGTTGTGACCCAAGTGCAGGACTCAGCACTTAGCCTTGTTGAATCTCATGCAGTTGGCACCGGCCCAACGATCCAGCCTGTCCAGGTCCCTCTGCGGGGCCTTCCTATCCTCTAGCAGATCGACACTTCCACCCAACTTGGTGTCATCTGCAAACTTACTGAGGGTGCACTCGATCCCCTCATCCAGATCATCAATGAAGATGTTGAACAGGACCGGCCCCAACACTGAGCCCTGGGGAACACCACTCGTGACTGGTCGCCAACTGGATTATACTCCATTTACCACCACTCTCTGGGCTCGGCCGTCCAGACAGTTTTTAACCCAGCGTAGAGTGCACCCATCCAAGCCGTGAGCAGCCAGCTTCTCCAGGAGAATGCTGTGGGAGACAGTGTCAAAGGCCTTACTAAAGTCTAAGTAGACAACATCCACAGCCTTCCCCTCATCCACTAAGCGGGTCACCTTGTCATAGAAGGAGATCAGGTTAGTGAAACAGGATCTCCCTTTCATAAACCCATGCTGGCTGGGCCTGATCCCTCGGTTGTCCCGCACTTGCTGCATAATGGCACTCAAGATGATCTGCTCCATGACCTTTCCCGGCACCGAGGTCAGGCTGACAGGCCTGTAGTTCCCCGGATCCTCCTTCCGACCCTTCTTGTAGAGGGGCATCACGTTTGCTAGCTTCCAGTCATCTGGGACCTCCCCGGTTGACGAGGACTGTTGATAAATAATGGAGAGTGGCTTGGCCAGCTCCTCTGCCAGCTCCCTCAGTATGGGTGGATCCCATCTGGCCCCATGGACTTGTGCACGTCCAGGTGGAGAAGCAGGTCAGTGACTGCCACCTCTTCAACAACTGGGACTTCACTCTGCGTCCTATCTCCATCTCCCAGCTCAGGGGCCTGAAAAACCCGAGGATGACTAGCTTGACTCTTAAAGACTGAGGCAAAGAAGGCATTAAGGACCTCTGCCTTCTCCTCATCCTTCGTGGCAAGGTTACCTTCTGCATCCAACAAAGAAGGGAGATTCTCCCTGGCCCTCCTTTTGTCACTGATATATTTATAAAAACTTTTTTTGTTGTCTTTAATGGCGGTGGCCAGTTTAAGTTCCAGCTGCGCCTTCGCTTTTCTGATCTTCTCCCTGCAAATTCAAAATTCAGCCTATGCAGTCCTCTGGGCAGCACCATGCCTTCCTATCTGCCTGCACTGGATTTATTTATCAACACCCAGAGGCTCGCTAGAGCTAGAGCAGAGGGAGAAAGCTGCCTTTGGCATGAGCCCCTCACTCTCTGAGTTTAGATGGGATGAGAAAAAAAGGGAAAGCAGAAGTGGTGAATGAAGAAAAGATGAAGGGCAAGATAAAGTACGGAGATTGCTGGTAGTTAGAGAAGGCATGTGACCAGCCTGGGATAATAATTTTTTTATTTCCCAGCACTACTCTTAACAGAAGTAAAGCTGTTACTCTAGTCCATGTTTGTTGTTCTGGGGGACGCAATGGTTAGGCCAGATTGAGGCATAGTAGAGAAAAAAGTGCAGCTGAGATCTGAGGCAATGTAAAAAACTGTATTTCTGAGATGAATGGGGCATCAAAGCTGTCACTGCAGGAAGGACAGAGGGTGACAGCAATGCAAAAAAAGCAAATCTAAGTGCTCAACGGACAATTAAAATGGCAACAATAGAAGAAGAAAGTATAAATCCCTTTTATTATTATGCACAGCATAATTTGTAAATATGAAGTTAATTTTTTTATGAAAGGAAATGCTGGAATATAAATACCTGTGGCCAAAAGACAGGTTCCAGTATGCCAAAACCAAGCTCTGGTATGCTGTTCCAGACAGCTCAGTCACAAAACTAGACCTGGGTTAACACAAATGTTAATGCATGTACTTAGGCATCTGAGCACACCTTATGTTTTGTAGACTTACAAAGGAAAGTTAATTCCATTCAATTAAAGATAGTTATGAAAAATTATATCCTGGAGGGCAAGACATATAACAAACACTGAGATCTTATCCTATACTTGTCTGTGGCAACAACACAGGGTCTAAAAAGAAATCAAGTAAAGGGGAGACTTTACAAAACCATGGAAAAATTAGTCTCAGTTTGCATATCCTCTGGAAAATTTGTCACTGTGATGGTTCAGGATTAATTAGAGTTCTGACTGTGCTTTTAAGATAGAAAGCCAAATATCAGTCACAGTACAACAATAATCTGATTACCTCAAATAGTCACACCTACTGTAATGTCCTGAGAGGTCTCTTCAGACCTTTGGTGTCCATCCTACTACACATATGACCCTTCTGCAACTGTAGCTAACAACATAGGCTTGAGCACCAAGACCTCCTCCATATTGATTTATGGGCCACAGAAACGTTGCCTAAAAAGTTGGGGAAATAAAGCCTCCCAGAGAGGACAATAGGTTTTCTCAACAAAACATATGTGCTGAATTTCCACGTTTTTACTCTTCTCTGTTGGTTTCACTCAAGATGCATTGGAAGTTAATTGCTTTATCATTTTTCACATATGAATATTACCCATCCTGGAAAATAATCTCTGCCAGATTTCATGAAATAACAACATGCTTTTGCTTTAATTGCAGGGGGGGGCGGAAAGGAGAAGAAAAAAGAAGAAGCCTTAGTTGAAAATGTAAGACTTGTGCCAGACAGACTGGATCTGTATTTGCAATACCCTTGCTTCAGGGTATTTGGATGTATCCACAGTTTTGATTCAGACCATTAGAGAGACAGAACCCAACTGTAAAACTCTAAGTGAGATCTGAGCAATGCTTCAAGTGTATTTGGATATAGAGTTTTGGCTGACCTATTTAAAGGATGATGTTGTGCAAGCGATTACTCCATAATCTAGCCAAGAGCCAAGACATATTTAATAGGAAAAAGTAGCCAAGACCTAAAATTTTTCTTTTTTTTTTTTTAATAAAGACTGAAAAAAAAAAGGATTATATACCTCATTGTAGAGTTTTGCAGATATCTCTCTGCAGAAGTCACCATTTCTCCTAGAAAAAACAGCATTCGAGTTAGAGGGGGCAATTTAGGATTATTTCTGTAAAACAAGACAGATTTACTGTGGTTCTGAAACAACTGTGATGGTTTCTTTTCCAGTAAGCTGGAAAAGTTTAGTTAGCTACTGCTTAGTGATCTGTTTGGGCAACTTCACCCTACAGAGGATCGAACCCATGCCCTTCTCCCAGGGCTGTGTTTTATCTCTTTCTGGTCTTCTCTTGGCCTCTGCACAAAAACCAAGAGGGTTCAGCCATTATTATTCTAGTTATTAGGTTCCTCTGGAACACTGGACCAAAACTCAAGTGCTGTAAGAAACAATGTATTGCATTAGCACACTGAAAAACAGGACAAGTTAGCAAGGAAAAGGCATCATCTAAATACCGGACAAGGAATCAAGATTTTAATCTGCCTTCTGCTAATGATTTCTTTGTGGCCTGGAGGAGTATCACATATTCTGTCTGCGTTTGCTTCCACATCCTAGCGGCTCAGTAAGAGGATAATGATCTCAAAGCTTGTTGTAAGAATTAGTTAATAACAATAAGTGTGTTGATAAGGTCAACTAGCAGTTTTGTGTAACAAGAAAGTGATCTTGAGCATGAATGAGTCTTTTTTCTGATGAAAAGCTAGTTTAAAGAAAACAGATTTAATCAAGAAAAAAATGCCTTTTGGTCAAACCAGAGTGTTGAAAAGACAGAATGTCTATTACCCAAAAAAGAAGCTCTGGATTAGAAATTCAGACATAGTATTTCCTGGTAAAAAGCAAGGCCCTGTTTGTAAATATTTGCACCAAGCCCCAGATCCACTCAAACACAGATCCTGTCTAGTCTCAGAAAATAGGTCAAGTTTATAAATGTACTAGCTAACATGCGGATAAGCACTACCACACACAGAGCATCATTGCTAAAATACATTAGGTGGGCTGGCTGACGCTGAGATGCTTCTCGTTGTGGGATGACATATTCATTGAATTCCATCCATGTTTGCAACAGCTTGATGGTAATAGGCTCATTTTGCTTTCTCTTCTGAGAAAAACATCCCGTCCTTCCCACTGGGATCTTCAACTCTCTAGTAAGCCTCAAGGCATACCTGGAGACATCTGAAAATAAAAAAAAAGAAAAACATTCCAGGAAATGACATTTGGGATTTAACTTTATATGCAATCAACTGAACAACATATACGTGCAAAAACCACTAACTGTGTAAGTCAGTCTTGTGCAGGCAGGGGAGGGCTGGGAGGCTGGTGCTGGGGGAGGCTGTGCACCGCGTTGCTCTCCCCACTGCAGTGCCACAATGCCTGCCTTCTATTAAACTCTCCTCCTGGTGGGGTGGGAATTCTTGTGCTCCTAAACCACTCATGGACAATTCATAAGCATAATGGAAATTAAATTCATTGAATAAAATATGTGCTGTAAGTTAGGCAATTGTCTTTAGCATGTTCTCTGAAAGCTTTGTCCATTCAATTTCAAATGATTCCAAAGACAGATACATGGATATAACTTTTGATTTCCTCTGGCCCTCAGGACTCTAATGTCTGAGTACTTTACCATCTGCAGCGTATTTATTCTCACAAGACCTCTGTGATGTAGAGAGGGACTATTAAATCCATCTTAAGGATGAGGAACGAGAGCCAGAACAATGCTGGGATCAAAGAGGTGATCCAGGCTTGAGTAAGGTATGAATCGAAGCCTTCCTGATCATAGACTAAAGACTTAATTACTGCGTGTTTCCCCCCCCAGCACTGTCTTTGCTGGGAGCCTTTTCAAGCTGGGAAATTCTGTGGAGTTGGCAAAAATTCTATGAAAAATATTTCTTTCCTTTTTTACAGTCTATAGGGATTTTTCCCAGAATGGAAGATTGGAAGGAGCTGGAGAGTGAAATCTGACATAAGGGGAATAGGTTTACAATCATAATGTGAAGGTAGCTTCCGTGGTATCAGTGAGATAAAGATTCAAGCAAGTCCTCAAGGAGGGAGGGGATGGGAGAATTTCCTTATAGCAGTGGGCAAAAAATCCACAGGAATGATGCTTTTCACTTTTCAGATCATATCAAACTAAAGAGCACTACATGGCTATTACCCAGCACAGTCAGCTCTCCTATCAGAGCCGCAGACAGGTTCAGTTTTTCAACTTGATTTGTAACTCAGCCCCTGCTGCCCCTTACTGCCTTCTGTTGTTCCCCTATGAGTGTCTAGCCCTAAAATATACTTTTTATTTAGGCACTAGATCACATTACACATATCTAAACTGCTGTCCATTGTTACTGCCTTTCAGTTGTGCTAATTTCCAGAAATTCTAGATTCTCTAGTTATATTAGGTTGGATTTTTTCAGGCTGAATCACAGTTTAATACTTACAACCCATATTCCTTACTTCTCAGTGTGGACTTTATTATTACTCCTGGCCTCCTTCATCTTTATTTCACTTCCCAAACTTAATTACTGTAGTTTTACTATCCTATTCCATGGAATCAATACTGACATGCAATGAGACTAATGCCTACGACACTGTATGGATAATTCACCACCAGCTTAACCTACTGCTGTTAACTGTTACTCTTCATTTATAACCCTCCAGGTAATGACTGCACTGATCACATGCTTATTCACTTCCCAGTCTATTTACAATAATTTTCCAAGTTTTCAAGAAGAAATTAACAAATTCCTCTCTTATATCTGGCTAGATTTATTCCACATACAGTATCATACAAATCACTGATGCTGATTTACGTGCTGCAATTAGTATCAATAAACAGAGGATGCTAGGATCCCTTTATCTCTCCCTAACTATCCTGATATGATAATTTTTATTTTTCAATAATTCTTCGCAGCAAAAGCACATGATCAGGCTGCAAAGTGTGCAGCACATCAAATGAGCCCACTAATGGGGAGCGCTGTTAGCCCACAGCAAAGAGACTTAGTCTGCAAAGGAAAAAGTTAAAGTTCTTTTCAATGACTTTGCAACTAGTAAAGGCTGGAAGAACATACACAGTCAATTACCATGGCTTGGATGACTTATGGCAACTTAGTTGTATTTTGGAAATCAAGAGTGGTAAATTTATACTGTAAATGCTTATAGCTCACAGTTCCATTGGTTCTGACATTCCCAGTACCAATGTATGCATATGTATCATAAACCACTGAGAGCAAATATAACATCAGTCTTGCCACTGCCAGCATTGCATTGCACTAAATGACACCCTGACTCAAATTCTGATGTGACAGGATTCTACCTGGACATACTCAAAAAGCCTTTTTGTTTGAATTACACCAAATGGAAGAGTTAGAATTGTCAAGGACTTTGGGAGAAAATGTGAGCATTTTGAAGACAGGTTTTAGTGACTAAATGGGATTTTCTCATTTTAGTAAATTTTGAAACAATTCTTAAATATATTTTTTCTTTTTTTTTCTTTGCTGCTTAAGGTGCTGTTTCTGAGGAAAGGCAAAATGAGCCATAAGAACTTGTGGCAAATGAAATATTTATGGATTCCCATATCCCTATTACTGGTTCATGTATTTACAAGAAATCCGTTAAATGTGTTGACCAAATGCAAATGCTAGTAATTAGATCTGTCCTCCCTAAATATTCCCATTATTGTTTCATATGAAGACATTTTTCTTAACTTCCCTTACTCAATAAAGCTGTTATTCCTGGCATGGTATGGTTACCCTATTCTTCTCCAGCAGTAACTGCATTTCAGTGGTGGGTAAAGAATGATTTTTATATGTATAGTCTGTAAAACTCTTTGTGATCTGTCATGATGAAAGGTGCTCTGTATACAAAACTATTATTAACTTCTTGTATTTCATCAGGTTATTCTATTTCACATCATGTCAGTCTACTGAAAAAGCCTTGCCAAAAATAAAAGCTGTGCAATGTCATCAATTGAGAAAACAGACTCCTTCAAGAGGCAATGTAGCATGCAGATAGCATGAAAGCCCCCAGGAGCTCAGGCTGGCATTGCTATAGCATGTAGGGACATCTGCGGTTTCAGTGTGCATTAGGTGTAAAACACTTTGTTTTCTAATGTACAGTGAGATGAAGGATAAGAACTGAAATAGATTGTGAAGAATTCTTAATATATCAACTTTTGAATTAATACCTTTTCAGAACTACTGGAAATGATCATTTATATTTTATTAGTTTATGCAGATGGATGTAATTTGGCAAATTCTGAAACAGTTTGTTAAGCTTTTTAGCGGTCCTAATAAAAAACATCTGAGTCTTCTTAAACGGAAAGCTTCTATTCAATTATTCATTACTTTAAGAGATAAAATAAAACCATTTGTTATTTCCATTTATTTTACTGGAAAGTCAGTGTGTATTACCTTCAATAATCCCCTTTTTTTTCCTAGCTAGTTATTTGTAATGCTATAAATTGTATCATGTCATTTTTGTAAAATTTCTGGAAGACTGTTGCAGCTAAAGAACAAAGACAATGAAGATCAAACTTAGGATCTGAATGATTTTTAATAAGACTTGTGACTGTGACACCTGAAATCCTAATCATATTCAACCAACCCCTGGCTTCGTAGATGTATTCCAGAATAGCTCATTTTAAAGAAAGAAACTAGACCAGAACAAGATCTGATGGATTTTCAAGTAAAAAAAATCACATCAACACTTTATTACTTGTTTTGCAAATCTTTACACAAACAAACAAGTACTACTGTGATTAATTTATTGTATTCCTAAGGCCTCATAAATCTACAGGCATTCTGTGACAATATAATAACAAGTTTTGTTTTGAAGGTTGTAGCTAATATTCTAGTTAACAAACTTTCCTTTCCTTAAGGCTGAATGGCAGATTTGTTCCAAGCCCTAAGCAAGAGGCAGTGCATTGCTGCACTCCCACCAGCAAAGACTAGGGCTGTGCTTGTGATTTTGGGAATGACCTTCTGCTTTGCCCACCTCAGTGATGTGAGAAGGCAGTGATTACACCAGGTTTCTGCCCCTTAAAGGGTGTGTTTCATGGGAGAATGGCCAGCACAGCATGCTGTCCCCTTTACACTTCCACACTTCCAAGCTAATCAGATGGCCCTAAATTATTATCCTGATTTTAACTGAAAGGAAAAGAAAAACTGTCAGAGATGGATCAGATTCTCTGGTAAATCACGCTGTTCTGGGCACAGGGGAGTTAAAACTGAACAAAGGTGATTCTTCTCTTCATCTTCCTAATTCTGGCCTATGCCTGAAAGTGGTCTTTCCTTAGTCCAACTTAAAACAGTCCAAAAATTGCTCAAAATTAGACTAGACTGAAATAGGTCTTCATGGGCTGCTTTCTGGGGAAAGAACTAGCTAGTAAATGCAGGATGGCTATAATCTCTGCAGCTGTGGACTCCTTATCAGCAGCTCATCACCTGCATTGGAGTAAAGTGGTACCCACATTAAAGTTGTTAATGTTGCCGTATGCTAAGGGACAGGCTGCGCTCTCTTCACAGCTCTTCTTTAAATGCATAATAATGCAATATTAATACAAAAATAAAAACCTATGTTAAAGTAATATAGTTAACTTAAAAACTAAGAAACAGAGGCAGCTATACCAGAATATTTTTACCACACTGTTGTTAAAATCTCATAGGGTATTATTCTCAGCCCCCTGTGGCTGTAACTACAATGGGTGGACTGAGCATTCACTCTGCATATGCTGCTTGGCTTTAAGTCAGACTTTTTAACAGTATCTCAGTGGCATTTTCCCCAGGCCAATTCCCTTTGTTGTGTGTTTGGTTTTGTGTTTTTTTTTTTTTTTTTTTTTTTTTTTACAGGGAAATAATATATGTCACTGAAGAACCACATAAGAAACAGTCTTAAATTTGTGACATATCCTTCATCTCAATGGAAATGCCCCCAGTGTTTCATCTTAATGAAAATATTGTAGGGCTGCATTGAAATCTAACTTCTTATAAGTAAATGGAAGCAAAACCAGAAAAAACATACTTGCTACCCTAGAGTGAAGTAAACTAAACCCCACTGCTTCAGTTTGTTAGAAATGACTGATGAAGAAGAAGAAGATCAGCAGATGTAAAGCAATAAGGAAGAAGGTGAGGAGGTTTCAGCAGAAAGGAGAAGGGAGGACTGGGTGGAGGATGCTGAACAGCTGCCTGCCCCAATACCTTGTATGAAGAAAACAGAGGTGGTTTTAAGACATCTCTCCATTCAAGATCAGTAAGAGAAGAATCATGTATGACACATTTTATTTTCCAAAAAGTTGGGTTAAGCTAACCCAGCACAAGCTTTTGCAAACTGTACTGACTGGGATCTTTTTGGTAAATATTTGGGTTCTGCTACTTTGCAGAACTGCCATAAAGAATTAACAATTATGTTACCTTTAAATCAAATAAATCTGCTAGTAACTGACACTTAATAAATATAACTGAGTAGCAAACACAGTGTATAATGGTAATAATAAAATCAATAAATTCCATATATTCATATTTATAGAGCCTCTTTCAGACTTTGAATGTACTCTTGGCTTAAGGCTTGATTACTTCACACTACTTCTTAGAAAGTTTTAATCTTCCATTAATGGTCAGAAGTTTATTTTTTGTTTACAACAGTTACAGGGGTTTTATGGGTCAAGCAAGAGGCCTTAGAAAAAATGCTGGGATGGAAGGGAGGGGAAGTGCTTTGAATGTCGATGAAGAATTAATTCAGAACTCAGTTCTTCCAGGCTTTTAATGATGTTTTCTTTCTGGAAAGACATTAGAGTTATTTAATTCATGTGACCTCTACGGTACTGAGGACAATGCTTTGATTTTTTTCTTTACTATGCTTTCTGTTTTATCTTTTTTATCTGTTATATTTAGAGGTCTTTGTTACTTATCAGATGTGATGTTTAAACTCTGCTGTAATTACTGGCTTTTTTTCTTTCTCACATTTAGTTTATTAATGTTGTTGCTCATATCAGATTGTCTAAATATTTTGAGAACTCTTCAGGGATTGATAGAGGGCAATTAATATCAACTGTTGATATTGTCTTTTCTTTTTCCCGTGCTCCCAAGATCTTATCTTTAATCTAGATTAAAGGGGTGGGAGAAAGAGAGGAATTCAAGTCATTTGGACCAGGATTTAGAATCTAAATGTCTTCAAAGTTGTGCTCAGCTGTTTTGGTTTAGCCTTCTGCAGTGACAGGGACCATCTGAGGACTTTGGATTTGGATCCAGGTTTGGATTCCTTGGAAATGAGCCTCACACACAGAGGCAAAGATAAACACACAAACGTACACACAAATGTTCAGGCTGGACTGGGCCCACCTCTAGTTGCATATTTATAAAATTAATCTGGTATCATAACAAGGTTAATAGTGGAATAATCATAGACATAAATAGACAGTCAGAGACAAACTAGGAAATGTCTAAGACAAAAACCTAAACAGTATTGCTAGACCCCATTCCCTCTTCTATTAGCCAGTTTGGCACATAAAGCCAGGATATTAATTCCATGGCATGTTATGGATCAAGCAAAATGTCTTCTAGAAAACACTGAAACTTAAAATGCTAAAAGATGCTGTCTGTCTCTAATGAGATACAAGATGGCCCCAAATGTGGGCTCAGCAGTTAAAACAAGTGCACCAGATCCACTGCACTTATTCATACACACAAGCTTCAATTGGACAGAGAGTCCCAAACCACTGCAGGACTTGCTTTGCAGCAGATTGAAGTCTTTTCCTATAAAAAAATGTGGGCAACACCTGATAAAGCTGACAGGAGCTAAAGAAAGCTCTCTTTGACCCCGAAAGTGTGGGAAGCTAGCGAGATGCACCTGGTATTGACTAGTGGACAATTATTAAATATTGACAAAATGACAGCTAGGTACATGATCTGGAAATACTTAGCCAAGAGAGGAAAAAGAAATTCCTACAGAATCCGGGGCACATCAGCTGTAAGTCCCCTCTCCTCTTAGACAACTTTGCATTTCTTCCTTTTTTTCAGCTTCTTCATATTTCACCTTTTCTGTACTTCTAAACTTGTTTATCACTCATTGTTTGGGGTGGCAGGATCAAATCCAAATCAGGATCTGAATCTCATGGATCATTTTTGAGCTACTGCTGGACTCCATTCTATAACAGGGCGGAAGGGCTGGAGCACAGGGTGATGTGCAGAGCAGTTGTTTGCACTGAGGCAGGCCTCATACAGCTTTGGCCCCCACCAGGATTTAGGGGTTCCACATTCCTCCCAAAGGCCCAGATGCATATTCTCCTAACCCAAGACTTTCTACCATCCCCTCATCTTCCCCTCTTAATCTTCCTGAAAACTGAGAGAGGGTAGATTTAGATTAGATATAAGGAAGAAGTTCTTCACCATGAGGGTGGTGAGGCACTGGAACAGGTTGCCAAGAGAGGCTGTGGATGCCCCATCCCTGGAATTGTTCAAGGCCAGGTTGGATGGTGCTTTGAGCAACCTGGTCTAGTGGAAGGTGTCCCTGACCATGGCAGGGGCATTGGAACTAGATGATCTTTAAGGTCCCTTCCAACACAAACCATTCTATGATTTCATGATTCCTGTCTTTCACCTCCTCAGATCAGCACCTCATTTTCTCTCCCCTCTACCCACTGCTGTTCTGCCTCCCAAACCTGCTCGATGCCTCTGCTCCCATCCTATCTGATTTGTGGCACCTGCTTGTGGGTAGGACCTTGGGACATAACAGGTAGCTTGCTGTTGCCAACCCCTCTATAAAAGAAGAATGAATTATTGTGGAGCCCACATGTTGCTAGTAAGGACAGTGCCATTGGCATATGATTATTGAAGGACAGAAGAAAGGTTAAACAGGCCACGATGAGAGGCTAATAGGAAAACAAGATTGTTGCTTGGACTGTCTGGGATTAGGGCTGGCCTTGTTAGCATTTGTACTCTGGTTGGTTGCATGTCACCTAAGTCCAGGTAGCTGGCCAGGTACCTTAATCAGTACCTAATTTGTTGTTAGCTCCCTCTTGAAAGAGAAGGGAAAATCTTTCCAGAGTGTTATTCAGCTCACCCCTAACACCCCCTTGAAAATGTCTCTCTTTCTTAATAGACTACTAATGTAGCCTAGGGCAAATATGCTCCTAATTTAAATCCCTCAGTTAAACAGGGTGAATCAGACCTTTGCATTCAGTTCATGCCCCACAAACTTAACTCTACATGCATAAAACTGAGGAAGAATGAGCGGAAAAAGTGTACACCTGCAGGCAAGAAAGTGATGCAGCTGAATCCCGTGTGACATTTTTATTCAGCCAGTAGCATAGCACATGTCGTTGCATGAGCTGGCACTATGCATTTGTGTGTTGGGACATATGGTAACCAGAGAAGCCACAGCATTGCTCAGCGCTACAGGCAAAAAACGTGCCGGTCTTTGTTTCTTACATCCCCAGAGACTCAGCCAGCAAGAAACAAATATTGAGAGGTCTGAAAGAAACCCACAAAAACGGGTCAAATAGTGTAACCAGGTCTACTCTCTGAGGAAGATACACAAATAATGACATTTTCTGCAACTGAACAGTTTGCAACCTAATGGATTGAGAAAATATCCGGGTAGGAAGACCCTGAATGTTGGGCTAGTTCCAGCTGTGGATCAGCATTTTGTTGTCCAAACCCAATACCTGGACAGAGAGCAAAAATCTAGACCATGCCTCAGCTGAAGAAAAACATGAACTTGATGTTTTTTTCTGTCTCAGGGCTGACTGCAAACATTTAATACCGCTGACCATGTGAAACTGCAGTCAGAACAGCAAGCACACAGAAATATTTTGGCATCCAGGCTATTAAGAAAAAACGACCTGGTTCTGGTCTCAAGAATATATAGATCAGTGTTAACCCCATTCAAGAAAATGGTGTTAGGCTGCTATAAAGGTAGTTTTTGTGAAAAGAAATTCACCTTCTATTATTGGTTGACCAAGATTATTTAGTTCTTACCTAAGTTCCTAAGAAAAGTGTCCCACTTTTTAGATACCCATGTAATTTGTAAAAATCCTTTGGCTCTCTCATTTTCTCCCCCACAGTCAGCCTTGCTTAGTTGAGTTTTGACTGGAGATTCCACATCCCTTCTGGGCAACCTGTTCCAGTGCTTGCCCAATCCTGTTCTGAAAAAAATTTTCCTTAGCATCTTTAAGTGGTAATTGCCAGAGTAATAGCAGGTGTCCAATTATCTTGAACTGATTCAGACGTCCAGTGCTTGCTCCCCAAATTAAAAAAAAAAAATAACAAAGCAAAACAAACTAAACAAGTCTTGCCTAAGCCTTTCTTGGAAGAGATGAAAAATTATTATTTTTTTTTTCTGGAAACTTTAAAAATGCATGTTATAGAATTATTCTTCTTCCTTTTACCCCTTCAGAAAGTTATTCTTGGAACAGCAGCCTCTTCAGAAACTGGTATAGCTGGAAACTCTAGAAATGTCAGAACAAAACTAAAATAAAAGGGGCAGATAACAGAGCTACTAAGATTTTTGTTTTCTTTGCATAAATCTGTTGCAGAGTAACCTACAGTTCTGTGTTTTACACTCAGCACTATGTATTGGAATTAGGACAACAAACATCAAAAGAGACGTCATTGCCATCCATGGTGTGTTGAAATTCTGGGAATATTTACTCAGAACAACTACACTCCTGGCAGTTCATTCTGTTTCAAGGCTGACAAAGTTTTAGTGTCTCAAAAACAGCAAGAAAAATAAATGATTATTTTAACAGGCCCTGGCTGCAGAGCCCTGTGATGAGTCCACTTCATTGTCAGTGTCAGTTTAAGTCAATTCTGCCATTGATCTTTGCTTCCCAAGACTGTTTACAGCAACTATCCTGTTCTTTCCCCATGACTAAGTGTAATACTGATGTAATGGCCAATATTGTTGTTACATGTCAACAGTTAAAGGCAAGTGGTATGAGAATTACCCAGTTGCAAATTTTACCAAGCAAAGGTACTGAACTTGGAACAGTTGCAAAATTTATAATATGTATAATTGCATATTATCAATACCTCTTTTTTCCTGTCATATACTCTGCAAATTTGTCCCTCCCACCAGAGGGATCCTAGTCCCCTGGGATTGCTCAGTGAAATGAAGCTGAGGAGCTCCATGGTCATCTCCTGCTCCAGGGAAGACTAGTGAATTCCCAGCACATCAATGACCGAAGTGTGCAAATTCTGGGAGAGTTTTGCAGCAGATGTCAGTGACAAGCACACATCAGTGAATATCCACCCAGATTTCTCACTTACAGACACAGTGGCGTTATGTTTCTTCTGCAGAAACATACATGCTTTACCTAATAGTGTGGCCAAAGACATCTGAGTGATTTGCTTTTCCTTAGAACACCTCTCAGTATTACACTCTCCATGAATGCTAACAGGCTCTGTTGCTTGCGACTTTTGTGCTGTCATGCCCTCTTTCCAGCTTGACATGTTTTTAAGCTTTAAGATTATGGTGATCTAGTCTGCTTTAGTCTGCATGGTAATGAAATTATATAAAGTGGTCTTAAAAAGGATACTTACTAGCATCATTTTATGTATTTTAATCATATTTAAAGTTTCCTCTTGGGGTAGTAGTACTGTGAAAACTCTCATATGCTGGGAAATATTTAGTTTAAGAGATTGTTACTCTATTTGAAGTACTTCAGTTCCTACAGAATGAAGTACACTCTGTTCTTGATAATCAACATTATTTTTCCCCTTTATATTCTTAATAGTTAAAGCTGAGATACCTTCCTCCACATTTACTAAACTGTAGCAATGTCTCTGAAGCCCCAGTAGTCTGACTTTAACAATAAAACATCTTTGACAGTGGTCAAGACAGAACTGAAGAAGTTTCAAGATGCATATGTAGAAACAGTAGTAATGCAAAGTCTTTGAAAGATATTCTGCTTTTCCATCCCAGGTCCTACTTCTTTAAAGTGTTGCTCTATCTCATTCATGTGCTGGTAATATGTGGCATATCTATATACAGTCCTTTCAAATATTCGTCTTTGAATGTGAGGACATGAATTTTCTTTCAGAGCTGCCAAAAGCAATGTGCTATAATTTGCCCCAGTGTCCTGAAAAGACCAAAGAGAAGAAGGATCCATAGTTGGAAGAGGCAAAAAGACAAACCTCTGTTCAGCAACATACAAAGGCAATGCCAAAATGAAAAGTCTTCACAGCTTTCATGTATAACTAAAGTGGTGCTGTAATTTGCATCAAGCATTACATTTTCTTTATCTCTGCTTGGTCAAAGAGAATTGTGAAAAGCTAGAACAGGTACACATGAGGTATAAATGATACCAATACTGGTGAGTAATTACTTGAAGTTAATTCTGGCCCTGTTACCTTCAGTTTCACAATATCTAAGATCCCAAGAGAGTCTACAAACCAGGATTGTCACATATCAGGAGAGTAAAAAATGGAAAAGACAGTAGAAGTGATTCTCAAACCACAGTTCCTCACGTACACTATATCCCTTGTCACATTTACACTGGATTGTAAAACTAACTCTTTTAACTAACAACTCCTGCTCATCTTGCTGCAGAGAAAAAGCATCACTACACTGAGCAAGAACTTTTAGAAAAAGAAATCATGAACAGCTCCATTCTCTCTCTGATCAAATCCAAGGGAAAGATCCAAAGCAAAAGCTCAGATCTACTATAGGCTTGCAAGCTACAGGCTCCCACTAACCATATTAATTTATGTGTGGATGACTGTGTGCGTCATTCAATCTTAGTAATAAAGAGGCTAAAACTGGGCATGACCAGTTTTAAATTGGACTGGTGCCGGAGCTGTGTGAAACTGAGATGGGAGTTCAGGAAGAGAGGTCTAAAAAGAGACATTTTCCCTCAGTCCTGAGAAGCATTCCCAAGATGCTTTTACCAAAGGAAAAGTAGCAACAGAAGCACTGAAGAAAAGAATGATTACCTTGGGGTCACTGGAGGAGGCTGTGTAGCATTTGAGCCCCTGTTAGGTTTGTTATAGATCACATTCATTTCCCAGATCTGAGATCTGAGTACTGAGCCCAAAGGAAATTCCATATCAATTTCTACTTTGGAGAGTTTACTTTTACAGGGAAAGCTTTATTCCAGATTAGCTGAGTAATCCATAGGCACTCACTTAATGGTAGGAGGTTACTTGATATTCTAGAGATTTCTCCTTGTAACTTCAAATACCACTCCTTTAGTTCAACTAATCACTTGTGAGTTTCTAATTTGATAAACCAATCACAGGGTCTAGACTTATTCTCAAAATATAGGACAACTTTACTTCCAAGGAATCACCCCTAGGTCTGCCCACAATCACGTCCTGTGCCTGGGGGTACCAGCACCCTGACCCCAGCTGTATAGGTCAGCTGACGATGTGCATGGACAGCAGATGAAATGCACTCAACTTCATTAACTTGCACCTTCATTTATTTGACAACGGCATGGACATCTTTATGCACAAACTTTTAAACTGTTTCTTTTTTGAATTTAATATTGAGAAAACAATTACATTCTGGTATCAGACACCTGAAGTTCTTCTGAAATCTGGGTTCACTTTTCTGTTCTTAAATTTATGAATGACTAACAAAAGACATTATCAGTGTGAGTTTCTACTTACATATCACTGTTATATTGGCAACCCTTAGTTAGTAGATCCATGAGCAGTTTATTTTGGCATAAACCCCACACTACTGCTGAAATAAATGATCCCACCTTCCCACTGCTTGTTCCCACCCGTACCTTCTCTCCTGAGCTGGCATCAATGTCCATGCAGCTGCATGGTGAACCAATACACTTTCTTTGCAAAGTTTTTTTTGGCTGAGGCTAGATGGCTTTCAGCAGTTACCACATTTGATGGCAAGGCTGGCTACACTAGCTGAAAGTGCTTACAGAATGAGAAATGCTACACGTGTACATACTACAGCAACAAATGCTTTTGTTAGCCCTTTAATATGAGGCCAGTAATCATTAGCATCAGGTTGATTGAAGTGTATAAAAAAAGGGCTAATCACTAACGGTTATCAGCAATACTTTAAGGGTATTATGAATTTTGACAAGACTTGTAAGTGCAAATTCTGCAAAAGAGACTGTAAATGTCCTCATTGCAGAAGGCACATAAAGCTGTATGAAACTCAAGCCTGCAGATACCACACTGCAGACATGGTATGCTTCAAACTTTCCAGCTATTTTTACTTCTCACTGTTTAGATATATAGGCTTAAGAGGAAGTGACAAGACTATTCTTTGATTGAGGGACACCAGTTCTCTAAAAAAGACCCAGGTTTGCAATTCCTAGAGCCCTATAGAGTTGCTGTACATCAGTACAGAGTATGCTTCTCTCAAGCAGCTACAGGCAGCACTTTTACCACACTCTTGAAGCATTCTGCAGCGTATCTAGACTCATTGCAAATGTGGGGAAAAAAGGGCAGCTGCCATCTGTCCTTCAGAGCAAACACCAGCCAGGAGCAAGTATGCCCAGGTCCTGCTGCTGCCTGGAAAAAGAGGTTGCAGTTCCCTGGCTGTGGGTAGATATATGTATTAAATAAAATTGTATAAATATTTATTAAAAAGAAAAATTTGAGGAGGCCAAGAGAAGTCCAGACTAAGGAAGGGGAGGCCAGAGGACTGCCTTGAGGCTGAAATGTGCTGGGGAAAAACAACTGAGATGAGCCTTGGAAAAAAAAAAAAAAAAAAAAGAAGAAAAAGTAACACCATAATTCTAGTCAAATATCATTTATACTAGCAAATGTTTGTCTTTACCTGGCAGCTGGAAAAAAATTGCCATAACTGCAGTTTGCCATATCTTTGCCAATCATACCACTGCTTGATCTCCATGGTAGAGATATCTGGTAAGTCATCTGAGTTAATTCATGGAAAACATGTCAGTGCTTCTGCTCAAGGAAGGATTATTCTTCTAATAAACAGATTGTTGGCTTTTTTCTGTTAATTTTCATTTTAATTATTGAATAGCATTATTCCAAATACAGCACTGGAAAAGCAGGAGCCTATTAGGAGACTTTAGGGTTTGTATCACACAACTTCATGTTGTTAACAGATTTGGATTCAGTCTGTGAAACAGTCCGTTTGAACTGATTTACTCTATTTGTGAATTGAAGCGCTAAGGAAGAGAAACTCTTAAGTATACAGGAAGATCCATGCTCTCACTGAATACCTATTAGCAAGAGAGTTGGCGAGGAAAACACCACACATGACAACTGTGTAGTTACTTCTAAATTTTTGCCAGAGTTGCCACTTCCCAGTACAAGGATTCTTGTGTGTTCAAAGCCTGCATTCTTTGTTCGCACATGCATGACCACGCATCTGGATTGCTCATCTACATCACTGCTTTCTCCTGTGCCACATTGGTTTCATTATTTTGGTGTCATGTTTAGTACCTGGGTCTCATGTACTAAATATGAGAAAGAGTTCTACCATTAAAACTTTCTTATTTAGAGTTATAAGCCACATAGAAGTGATCATTATTCAGACACGAGCTGCAAATGCACAATACCACCTACAAATTGATGGGACTATTTCACTTAACTTTAGCTGTCTAAACATTAGGCGCCTAATCTAGTCCCAGATGATCCCTCTATAGTCAGCGAAGCTCCACAGTTGCCTCTAGACAGCAGATATCTTACCCAGATAAGGATCAAAGTTAGTCCGGTGTAAAAGATCTGAACTGCTTTCTGAAGATGTGTCTACCTCTTCATTCACTATAGGAGAAGCCTAGGCAACAAATTAAGGCTCATTAAATAACCCTTGGACAACTAAAACTAGGTCAAATGACTCCCATCCTTTCAGACAGATCTCAGCTCAGAAGCTTCTCACAGAAATCGCTGCTACTCTAGCCAGTGTTGCCATCACTCTGTGCTACAGCTTCAGTTTAGAGTCTTTTATTTTTCATCCTTATCTTAGTTCTTGTAGTTCCTGCGATGCCTTCGAAATCTCATCTGAGTTGTCAGTACCACTTAGCCTCAAGAGGCCATGACTGACACGCACCAAATGGATCCCGGCACACAGGGTGTCATCAGCTTCAAAATTCCCCTCAGGAATGAACACTCCTATAGTGCTTAGGGGGTACCAGCCCTCAGGGTTTTACTCACCAACAAAGTTATATTTTCTGCATTATTTCTGTTGTCTCAGTGTGCAGGCTGAAGTCTCAGGTTCCGTTAGGCATCATTAGATTTCTTACCTTCTCTTAGGACACGGAAGTTTTCTTTTCTCCTGTATTATCAGCTACATTGAGCTAAACTGAGGTCTGATCTATATTAAGATCAGTTATCCAGAATCTCTAGAAATCTTCTGGTGTCTCCATGGCATCAGGCTTTTCAGTTGATGAATACATATTCACCTAATCCAGCCTTCTAGATAGCTGAACAAATACTTTATGGATCAACCAGAACCTCTCTTATTGTAACACTTGTAACACTTACAACACTTACTGGCTCTGCTAATTACTTCTCCTTAAAAGTGCTTTGGAAAAAAAGCAATGCAAGAAGACAACCAAAGCATTCTCATTCCCCTCCTCCCTTCCTCTGACATACAGATGTCATTGAGATACCAGACATACTTGCTGGGGCATATAACAAACAAGCATCCATTAATCTTCTCTTGCATTACTCTTGGTAATACCTGAAGAAAGGAAATGATCACTTAACGTATCTGTGGTGCCAAAACAATATCCCAAAATACAGGTCCATATACATAAATGCCTTAACATTTTCTGGCATGCATCTAATTTATATTTAGTGGACATGAAACACTTGCATGGAGAACTTTTCTTTTTCGGTGTATAGGTGATGCAGGGAGGGATCTTACAGATATCAACTTCTTCCTCTTTCCCAAAAATAGTCACTTGAGGATTTTGGACCTAGAGTACTTTTGCAAATTTTGCAAGACTAAATTACTGTGCTAAAGGGAGGATATTGTCCTTTCAAATTACCATTTTTTTTCCTTAGAAAAAATAACCTAAACATTCTTTAAAGTCACTATTTTCCATCAGGATTTCCAGTAGATTCACATCTTCACAATTTTTTAATATCTGCTCCAATGCCCAAGTTTGTTCTCATGCTACGAACCATGCTTCTGTCTATGTATCTACATTGCAGTAAGGAGTGAGGATAGTCCTCAGATCAACACCTTTTCTGACTTTTCCAACTCTGTGGCTTTCTGACGAGAAAAAATTTTCCTTGTCTTTCCTCACTCCACAGGACTATACTATACCATGATATCTCTAATCTTTAAATAATGGTATTTTGTTTCTCCGTCACCAGGAGAGAGTATTGACTAAGACCAAGATTAGCCCCGAGAGGCCAACCTCTCCAGACCACCCCAACAGTCAATGGAGAAACAGGCTTTAGCCAGGGGAAAGCAAGAGAAGTTGTTAATTTTGTTCTTCTGAATCACTCTTTGGAAAAGCCTATGGGTTTCCATTGCTTAGAGTCTAGGGAGATTAGCCTCAGTAGGCTAAACAGCTTTTGTGAATACCCTCCAAAGCGTTTTGAAAGTTCATGACAAGTTTCTCCTTCCTTCAAAATGCTGTCCAGTTGATTTCAAAGAAAAATACCCTTTACATCACTTCATGTTGTGTGCAGTCACCTCTGTCAAATACCCCTGCAGTCTGCCTGGCTAACCGTGCCTATTTAGCTAATATATCGTTACATTCTCCTTATAGCATGCAGTCAGCTGGCCCCTGAAAAAAACCTCAAGCCTTTGCAGTTTTGATTGCCTGACACTCTGTGAGCTGGGAGAGGAAATGCAATCGTTCCTGTACTGTATTTACATTGGTCAATGTTCTTGGAGTTTAGCAGGGAAAGGAAGTGGACAATCTTGGTCCTGAATCCTGAGCCTAACCCAGAGTAGAGCACCAATTACTCTTTGCTTTTTTTTAAAAGATTGTATAACTTCAACAAATGGAATGGGTGTTGACTGCATATTTTTGTGGATTTAATAAAAATGAGGCTAAAACTTGGGATTTTTGTTCTCCTTTCAAAGATAAGAAATAATAAACTTCAGCAATTTTAATGAGAGTTCACTTACATTCCATTTTGCAGCCAGGTTAAAAAAGAATTTAAATTTTATTACTTTTAAAAACTTAACATCCCCACATCTCTATGTGATTAAAGTTTATTTCAAGATTTCTGTTGAATGTAGAGTTAAGGGAAAGTAAAAATATTGCTGCCCTAAGAACCAAAAAAAGAATAAAAGAAAATTTGGGAACTGTAGCATTTACCGTAATCTTTACTCTAGCTCTGTAAGTATAAGGCTGGAGTGATCATTGATTGATACGTTCATTTCAGAAACAGATTACACATTGGTCTGAGAATAAGATGTCAGCTGGTGCCCTCATGTGGATATGTGTGCCGTTATATATAATAGTAAATGAAACTTTTAGTCAAAACAAAGCCATAGAAACTTTAGCATCTCAGTTTTGCACACAGAATTTGGACAGTTTGTTTAAGACAGGCTTTCATTATTTGCCTGCAGTGCGAGCAATCCCATATTACTTAGTTGTAAGCAGAATTTCCTAGTTGGATGCCAGGACATAGCATGGCTCTTAACGTAAATTTGAAGTACAAAACTGAACTCATTCTTAACTGCACAGCTGCAATCTATCTCCCTCACAAAAACTACTGATTAATTTTGAAAAGTAAAAGTTATCAAGTGATTGGCTTTCATGACTGATCACACAACTTTTTTTCCAAGGTTTGGAAAAATTTCAACAGAATATAATCTTTCTTGAAAAAATACCTTTCTTATTGTCGCAGTTTAACCCCAGCCAGCAACTAAGCACCACACAGCCGCTCGCTCACTCCCCCCCGGTGGGATGGGGGAGAGAATCGGAAGAGTAAAAGTGAGAAAACTCATGGGTTGAGATAAAGACAGTTTAATGGGTAAAGCAAAAGCCACGTGCACAAGCAAAGCAAAGCAAGGAATTCATTCACTACTTCCCATCGGCAGGCAGGTGTTCAGCCATCCTCAGGAAAGCAGGGCTCCATCACGCGTAACGGTTACTTCGGAAGACAAATGCCATCACGCCGAACGTCCCCCCCTTCCTTCTTCTTCCCCCAGCTTATATACTGAGCATGATGTCATATGGTATGGAATAGCCCTTTGGCCAGTCTGGGTCAGCTGTCCTGGCTGTGCTCCCTCCCAGCTTCTTATGCACCTGGCAGAGCACAAGAAGCTGAAAAGTCCTTGACTGGTGTAAACTCTGCTCAGCAAGAACCAAAACATCAGTGCGTTATCAACATTATTCTCATCCTAAATCCAAAACACAGCGCTCTACTAGCTACTAAGAAGAAAACTAACTCTATCCCAGCTGAAACCAGAACACTTATTCACAAAGAAAGCATTCCAGTTGTCAGCCAACACAGTGGACAGTTGATTATGAACAGGACATATAGGCCGGTGGAAATAATTCCAGTTTGATCAACCTCAGTGGAAGACATTATCAGTCAAGATCTACCCATGTTTTTTTTGGAAAGGTGTAAAACAGGTGAGTGAAAAGCATACACCACTTCCAATAAGAACATTGATTCAGTTTTATATATTGACTGTATGATGGTGAACATCTGCAGACTGTCAGCAAGGGTTCTATGTAGATGGCAAGGAGGTAGGTATGGCAACACAGCATGATGCCAGCTGCAGCCAACCCCCCGCCTAGGGTCAGTTCAGGTCTGCTCCTAGTGTCTCTTATGTCACTGTCTCTTTGGAGTGCTTATAAAAGTGTATGCATTTTTGACTTTATTACTCAAAAATACTGAACTTTAAGTGTAGAATTAATCAGGATGTTTAAATATAAGCCCAACATTCTACAGAATCAGCTATATAATCTTTACATCTAAAGTGTAAGGGAAAAATTGAAGGCAAACCAACTAGAATACTTTAACAGATATCGAAAGAATTCACCATGTGATACAACCAGAATCTAAACCTAAGCTAGACTGTCGTTTGCAGAACATCCTATCACAATTGTGCTGTGTGTGTCCCAGAGTTAGGTAAAGATACTGATCTGAAATATTCTAAAAACTTCAGCAAAACTTCCATTTTCAAGCTGAGCGAAGCAGCTACAATGATTATAAAGAACTGAAGGGTAGGGTAGCTGCAATCTGTAATCTGATATGACAAGTATCTACCTCAAAACCCAAATTCTGAACTGGTGGATAAAGAGGCTGGTTTTATTTTCATCAGCCACCCACAGATCAGAGTAAGTCTTGTGGAATTCCACCAGCTTCAGCAAATCCATATTGTGAAATGTTTCCTACCTTGTGCAGTGTTTCAAATTCTTACACATTTTGATAATTAGAGGGCCAACAATTTAATCTGGGAATATAAACTAACACTTTATTAGTTATCTGCAGGTGTTTCATGTCTCCCTGTGCTAGGTGCTTTACAAAAGAAGGAGAGAAAAGCATACAAGCCAAGCGAAATACTACAGACAAGAGAGAAATTTTATCTTTTTAAACATAATATCAGAGTCATGACTTGAGATTTGGTAGCATTCAAAATTCTTTGCCCTTACAACTACTTTGTTACATGAAGTTGGGGGCTTTGCAGGAAGTAATGCATTTTTGACATTACAATTTTTTTTCTATAGTGACAGATAACACATCTGCTATTTTAAATATTTAAATTATCCAGATCAAATATTAGCCAGGTAGTTCAGCACCAGGCACTTTAAAATATGAGGTTCTATGGGTTAAAACTTGTGTTTTCCCTTGGCATCAAAGATTGAAGAAACAGTTTTTACCTTACCATCATCACTGAATGCCCTAACAGCCTTTTCTATCATTCTTCAGAGCATGTGTTATACTGCTTAATCATCAACCAAAACTCCATAGCTAGCTTTATTTGAATGATGCTGGTGTGCATGCTGGTTTAATGCAACCTTTAGCTATCCTGAGGCAAAGGACAGTTTGAAAATGAAAGAGGTCACCTCTTTAGGAATACTGTAGCCATCAACAGAAAAGGAAAATACTTTATACAAAACCCGAAAATTTATGGATTTCTTTAAATCTAAAAAGTTACATATTTCACTTACTGCTGTTGCTTAATAAAAATAAAAAGAAATTCTTGTACAAAAGACTTGGCCATTAATGAGACAGCTGAACAGAAAGAGTTGTGTGCCTATGAATTATAGTTTCAGACTGCTTATACTCTGCCTTAAAGCTGTGTATTCTTTCTCTGTACTTGTGCAATGCATTTATATTGGAAGGCCCTCTTGAAACTGGGTGATCTATTGGTTTAGGGAGCTAAAGATTAATTCCAGATGGGTCATGCTTTTCTAGCCCTTCAAAAAGTAACTACTGCACCATCTGTTTCGTAACAGACAATTTCAAAGAGTGCCAAGGGGAATGTTAAAGACGTTGGTCAAATGGCCACATATACCCCACACAACGGAATCCTAGAGGTCATAGTGCCTCAGACAGATTCATATTTTCACTTTTTTCCTCTCCATTGTTCCACCATGGAAACTCAAGGAACAGCTCTCCTTCCTCCCAAAATAGGAAGGAGATGTTTTCCAGATTATTACCAGCGTTGACAAGTATGAGGCCAAATTCAGACCTGAATTCAGTGGAATGACTGGAATTCACTCTTATACCTGCCCCACTTTTGGATCCTTGTAGATTATTCCAAACAGCTTTTTTTTTTTTTTTTTTTTTTTTCAAATTAACTCAGTAGCAGGAGGTTAATGCTAAACTGACTTGAGATCTGGCTGGTTGCCCAAGACAAATGAAGGGTGGAACAGGTAATGAAGGGTTATTCTAGATCATGATCATTTTTATTTTTCCTGGTTATTTCAGGAAGCATGAAGTAAAGGAGTTGTGTCTGTTCTTCTAAATACAGTGCTATGCATCAGTATCTACATCTCAGGTGTATACCAAAGACACACTCAGGTCTAGCACCAACATAACTTAAATTCTTCACAACCATAAAACTGGAGTAAAAGAAGTTCTCTGAAGACTTCCTGAGTACAAATCTCAACTTCAGAGCAGTAATTCACAATTTATACCAAACAGTCCTGAGAAAAGGTCTAAACTGAAAACAAAAGGAAACAGAAAATCTACTGGAGGTTAGACAATCACAATCTTGTGCAGTCCCAGACAGTCATTTTTGCTGCAGTGACGTTAAGTAAATAATTGGTAAAAAGAAATAAAGATTAACAGTATGTCGCCACTTCATTCCTCTTTGTTTTTTCCAGTGCATCCAATCATGTTTCATACCAATTCTTGTAATAAGTTATTACAAAAATAGCTTAGGACTACCAGACTAGTGTACCTACTTAAGTTTCGTTCACTTTGCTGTGGTTCTCTCCATTCAACAGCATATTGCAGAAACAGTGCCTTAGACTGTAAGCTTAGTGTCTGGGTATACTCCAGCTAGATTTCCAAGTTCAAAGTTTGCTGCTGGTAAGAAATAGAGTAACAGGAATAACAGCTCCTCACCATTTGCCTCTCCTTAGTATTATTAAAATTGAATTTCTCTTAAGCCACTGTCTGTTTGGGTGGTGTAAGGGAATTCCATAAGATTTGCACTTTTTCAGTATTAAACATTACATGAAAACAAAGAAAGGTTGGAAAGCAGAATAGGAAATGTCTGCTTTGGAGGGCTTCATCACAGCTTTTAAAATTAAAGACATCCAAAAGAAATATGTTCTGAGGCTAATACACATATTGGTGTGGAAGCATGCATATACACCCGTTAGAGAAAGCAAAAGCCTCGTGGCTTAGGACAAGATTTAATTCAAAATACTAGACTCAATAAATAATGCTTAGAACTAGACATTATACATTGCAGCTAATCACAATTACACTCCAAACCAAAAGCTGCAAGAAGAAAATGGTGCCTGAAAGAAGGCTCCAAAACAGAAAACATTTAAAAGAATATCATGTGGAGCTAGCCTAGAGAAATCATAGAGATGGTTTTGAAATCTCCGTCTCTACTGAGCTAATATTTCTCCTCCAGAGCTACAGAAACATCTCTCATTTCATCTTATGTAGGTATCGGTACTCCCCAAAACCCCCACAAAACAAGCCAAACAAACAAACAAAAAAGCAATCTGAATAAAACGCACTCTTGCAGACGAAGCAGTGTAGTAGTCACACCTCTTGCGGAGGCTGGTGTTCCTGGAAGAAAAGACCTCCAGAATGCACAGGTATTCAGGAACAGTTTTGTTTTAGACATTCATATTACACCTCATCTTAATTCCTGCTTTTCTTTAAGAACTTCTAACCTCTTTTTATCCATTCTAGAACATTGTTAATAGATTATCAGAGTCACAAATCCTACTCTATTCCTGTGCTTTCTGGACACAAATTCTGCCTTTAAATCATGCAACACAGGGCTGAAGACTGACTCATTCTTTGAAAAATACTCAAGAATTAGCTTAGGTGAGTCATTAGTTGGAGTGCAAATAAAGAAAATCCAGTAATTCACTGCCAGTAATTTTTCTCTCCTTATTCCATACTGGGACTAACTCTAAATTCAACCCTAAATGTATGGATAAATCTTTCAAAGCTCACTGTTACCTGGGCTGAGAGGCTAACTTGCTCCAGCTGAGCCCAGCACTCACCCACTTCACTCTAAGGACACACACCTGTGGCACATCTTTTGCATGGGAAAAACATGCCAGCCACTTGCTAGCTACTGCCTAGGTCATATCCACTTTGTCAACGTGATCTATTCGTTTAAGACTTATAAATCCAAAATTACACAGCCCAGAGAAAAAAGAAAGCAATTATTTTATTCACTTGACACATGCTATCTTGAGGAGAGTTCAATTTGTAACAGTAGTTAATCATTCACAAATAGAATATGGTTTTAAAAAATAACTTTATTTGTTCCTCTCAGCAGAAGATTAAGACACGGTGTACTGGATAACTGGTATAAAATACATGCTCCATGGAAATAATTGTATTTCTATTGCACATTTTTTTGAAAACTCTATCACTTGAACTTTCATTGTCTTTATACCTCAGACACAGGAATTACTATACAGAAAGGTCTGTTTCCTTTCTCAGTCATCTTTTGAAATGACTGGATAGTAGTCCTTTACTTGAGGGCTTTTTTTCTTTTTTTTTTTTTTCTTTTGCTGATAGTGTTACATCCAGCTAGGACAGATGTTTTCCACCTGACCACCTGCCTGAATCGGTTACCCACCACAAACTCCGTGTCACTGATAACGAATGCAGCGTTCCCCCTGGTTCGCTTGACAGAAGGAGCTCCGCCTTTACTGTTGTGAGGTTACAAGTGTTACCAGGCAAACAACACAGAAATAACCCTGGCCATGCACGCGGACACGGTTTCGGGGCACAGCTGTGCCCTGTGGAACAATTGCTGCAGGTCTCTCGGTAGCACCTACTACATGCCCCGTGCTGCCTTCCCCTCCTCCCTGGTGCCGAACTGCTGGAGGGTAGCCAGCGGTCCTCCACCATGCTATCTTTCCATGCAGGCGATTGCTGAAGGCGTACAGTCGTCCACCATGGCAATCTCGCCACTGAAACAGCACCTACCCCAGAAATCCTCTATCAGCATTTTGTTGGATCTTTGGCTTTTACACATTACGTATACCTGTTATGTGTATGTGCAGTGGGTGTATAATGTGTGCAAGGCAGCAGACACGTAATGTTTGCAATCATTTGCAATCCCCATGCACTCTGGGGACTGAGCCCATGGGAAAATCTGGCCTTTAAGGTGCTGTCCCCACAACTACCCCCTGCATTTTGGGGGCACAGCCACGGCCTCTCACCCCCTGCTTCCCCCCCCGCCCCGAGGGCCGTCTCCCACCTCCGTTATCCACCCGTGCGGGGGAAGGGCCCCGGCGGGGGGCTCCGCCACACCGCTAGGCCCAGCCCGGCCCAGCCAGGCCTAACGGCGCCGGAGCGGGGCCGCGCCGCGCTCCCGGCCCAGGCCGCAGGGGGCGGTCCGGGCCCTGCGCCTCTCGTCCGGGCGCAGGCGCCACCGTGAGCCCGCTGCGGAGGGCTGCCCGCCCGGGGACGGCGGCTCCATGCGCTGCCAGGTAGGTGTAGCCTGCCGGCGCCCCGGGGGAGCGGGCCCCAGCTAAAGGCGAGGCGGGTGCCGGGGAGGGCGGCGGGGCTCCCTCAGCCCCTCGCCTCGGCGGGCAGAGGCGCCGGGCGGTCGAGGCCTGGACGTCGGGAAGGGGACATGGATCCGCGCTGACTTACCGGCCCCCCCGCCCTCCTCCCTTGCTCTCCTGACAGCCGGGGCAGGAGGAACGCGACACAGCTTATCGTCATTAAAAAAAGCCGGGGAGAGCTTTTCCTCAGGCTGGTTTGGCTTCGGTTGTTCGCTTTGGTATTTTCGGAGAAGTTAACGTGCAGTAGCGGTTTTTCTTTTCAGTAGGCCCCGCTCCCCTGACGGGCGTTTGTTCCCCGAGCAGGTCTCGGTGCTGTATTTCGCCAGGAGCGCGGAGCTGGCGGGGCTGCGCTGCGAGAGCCTCTCGGTGCCGCGGCGGATCACCGCCCTGCAGCTCTGGGAGGAGATCGTCAGGGTTCACCCAAGGTAGGCGGGGGTGAGGCGCTGAGGTGCACGAAGTTTAACGTGCTTGGGGGTGTTTTGGTAAATGCACGTTTAGAGTTGAGCGGGGACACGTATCAGTGCTTTGATGCTATAAAAACAGTGACATTACCTGGTTCTTGTGACCTGCAGCAAGTGTTTTGTCCAGTTGGAAATGCTGTAGCTTTATGGATGTAGGAAAAACTAGAAATGTACCCGAAAGTTGAGCCCGAGGGGTGCTTTAAGACACGTGGCCCACTGTCCAGGAGGGCCACGGTGCGGTAACTCCGCTGCAGGTGAAAACTGAGCTGTGTTACTAACCTGTGGAGAAGGTGAGATGTCTCAAGGAGGGATCAAGCACAGCCAGGGCAATCAATAAGAAATTCATGATAATGTGCAGGTGTTTTTGATCACTTATCTTTAACTGTACTAATGCTAGCCGTTGGTCTGAGCATGTGGCACGCTCTGGAAGGCACATCGGGAAGGGAACTGAAGCCCTGGCACAGGCTTCCAGCCATTCAGCCCTGACATAGGAAACGGGCTCAGCCACTTTCAACCTCCTCTGCTCTGAAAACAGAAAAACACTGTCAGTTGCATTTCATAGGGAGTCTGGTCCTGAGAGAGCGCTAGGTGTGTGCCGAAAGGGCGCCTGCAGCGCTGGTGCTCTTTGGGGGTGTCAGCAGAAATCCCTGCTCAGGTTAAGGCTGAGGGAAGGCGCTCAGTCCTGTCAGGAATGAGTCGGATAGACAAAGGTGCAGCACCATTTTGGAGAGGGGAGTAAAAAAAAAAAAGTAAGGTGTAACAGACTTGAGGTCTTCAGGATTTAGTGCTGAATGGACTGGAATTCCTGTAACTTTGGACTTAGGTGTCGAAGCCTTCCTTTAGGCACCACCCTTCTTTATTAGATCTACTCTCAAAGGCTATGAAAAAAATTAACTATTTAGCAATGGCATCTGCTTCCAAATGAGATCTAACCAAGTGTTAGACCAGGGGCTTTTTCCTCACAGAGAATTGAGACTAAGAGTGTTTCGGGGGAGGAGGCAGTAGGGAATGAGTGTATTTTACTTTGCAGCCTAATACTCGGTGTCAGAAGCAGCAGCAGCACCTTTGGTGGGTTTGCCATAATTGGTCAACTTTGTCCTTTTATGAATGCTGACGTGGGGCAGTGCATTTTGCATGTGCCGTTGCTTCACAGTGGTCTTGGAAAATGCTTCTGCTCCTAGCTTTTCTGGAAAAACTCAACATAATTGTAGGGCATTGACCACAGACACACATTGCTAATGCATATTCAAACTGCAGCTTGAGCGTACTTGACCGTGCTCTTCTGTTCCACCCATTTTTTCCAATGAATTAACTTGCAAGTGACATTAATTAGAGCCCACCCTTCTAATGGGCACTTCAGTTCCATAGTTGTGCTCAGTTCCTCAGTGGCTTGCTTTACTGTCATACAGTCCTTCCCTTCAGTCTGCCCTCTGAGTCAGCGCTACTGTGTTTTGCTCAGCCTTTGCCTTGCCTACTTTTGTCTATCTGGCTGGTAGGAAATAAGATGATTTTTACTTGTACCCTTTCGGCATGCCTACTTGTTTCTAGGCAATACAGCTCTCCACTGTCTGTGCCAGATTTTTAGTCTCAAACAATAACAGTTATCATGCCTGCACCTTGTGAAGTAAATTGTTGGCATTCTTTTTCTGGTGTCTTACTGGTGTTGCCCGCATATTCACTGTGTGATTGCACTTAGTCATGAAAGTGACTCCCTGCCTTATGGTATACAGAGCTGTGGACTCTCACAGAAATACCTCACAGATGTGAAACCAAAAAATCTATAGAAGATCTGCCAGAAAATGCACCATATCTGCCCTCTTAGTTCTGTTGCCACTCCTTATCAATAGCAAATTTCAGACCTTTAAGTACAAAAGACCCAAAGCCTCTGAAACTCTTGAGGTTACATGACAAGAGCTGAAACTCTGAGGTTATACAACAAGAGCAACTCTTTGGCCACTGAATCTTCATGAGATCTCATGAACAGCATCCCATAATGCTTCTTGCTGTATAAGAAAATTGCTTTAGTCCAGCCAGACTGAATCAGGGGAACATTTCTGTCTAACCCCAAATTGGATGGTTGCTACCTCTTGAGTTACCTGCCTCTTTGTTAGAAGCTGCTGAAGTGGGTCTGGTATACATTGGTTTGTTCTGATGTAGGCCTATGACAAATCCAATTCTTGACTTCTGAAAATTATACTGAGTTGGTTTCTCCTTGGCCACCACAAGAAAATCCAAGAGTAGAAGGTGTGTGTTTGTTGTATTTTTGAAAGTGTATTGAAAACAGAGTTGAGTAAGTCTGTGGTATCTACAAAGTCTAGACTGTGCACCAGTTTGTTGTAAAATGAAATCTCATGGTTAAATGCAAACACTCTATTTAGAAACCTATTTGTGCTCCTGCCAATCCCCCTCAGGCTTGCTGTCATCCGGGATCAAGTGGTTTTTGCTGTTCGGCAGGAGTACGTGCTTCTTGGAGATCAGCTCCTGGACCTGCAGCCCGGAGACGAAGTTGCCATCATCCCACCAATTAGTGGAGGCTGAATCTGCCCAGGTTCTGTTAGGTAGGTATCACTTCTTGCTTAGTTTCCTATGGAGTGTCATCCTGTGCTAACATATCTCATGGATTCTGTATAATGTTCCAATAACCTTTTTTTGTTTAGGTCCAGAGATGTGATTGCAATTCTCTCCCTCCACCCCAGTACTCTTTTGAGAGAGCATAACTTGCGTTTCCCGCTGGAGAGAACCATTGTGCTGACCAGAAACTATAAGCTGGTGCACCAATAAATGGTTAATGCATATGCAGTAAATGGAAGAAAATTGTCAGAGAGGTCAGGCATTGTTTTGAATTTGGGGTTTAGGTCTTGTTAT
The DNA here is from genome assembly GCF_047370975.1 of Nipponia nippon. Taxonomy (NCBI): domain Eukaryota; kingdom Metazoa; phylum Chordata; class Aves; order Pelecaniformes; family Threskiornithidae; genus Nipponia; species Nipponia nippon. The sequence continues at coordinate 4,332,856 of NW_028262337.1, read as the reverse complement.
TCTTTGGTAGTTGTTTCTGGCTGCCAGTAGATACCCAGCTTGCCTAAATAAGATAATAATGAAAAACTTGCCACTTTTTAACAGAAAAGATGATACAGAAAAAGAACTGACTGCTGCTTAAAAAAAACCTTTTTTATGTTTGTTTGTTGCTGTCAAAGGAACGGTTGTTCTTAGAATAGCTTTATTTCTTAGCATGCTTTCAGGTGCCAGTCCATGTATTCACTGCAGCTTCTTCCATTGCTGCTGCTCAAAATACTTCTTTTCCTCCTCATTCTTAGATGAATCGAGGACTGGTTTCTTTTCAGAGAAATTGGAAGTATCTCCTGTGTCACTGAAACAGACCGACAGTATGAGGTCCTGAATGTCCTGGAGAGCATATCAGACTTTAGGGTCAGAACTCTAACCCGTGTTTATCAGATATCTCTGTTTTAAACTGTGTTTGATTTCAGGATAAGATAGGGAGGAGGGGCTGACAATTGTACCACAGATTTACTAGCACAGTGGTCCATGCTGGTTGATTGTACTGTTAAACTGGGGTCTCAGACTACTTCTAGTTTCGTCCTACTGGACCAGACTTTCCTACCAGGAAGGAACCTGTATGCATTGAAAAACCAGGTCATTGCTTGATACTTGAATTGGGGTCTCATACTACCTCTAGTTTCGTCCTACTAGACCAGACTTTCCTACCAGGAAGGAATTTGTATGCATTAAAAACCAGGTCATTGCTTGATATTTGCAGTTAATACTCTCTCAGCAAGTCTGCTGAGAAGTGAATTTGTCATGGAGACTGGTTTCTTGGGGTGAGGAAGTAGGTGGTGCACGTTTTCTGCATAAATCGGGTCATCAGCACTGCATAAAAAGCAGTTGGCCAATGCTAGTATCGCCAACACCAACAACAGAGTTTGTTTGGTTTCAGCTTTTCTAGTGAGCTATGGATGAAAGCGAAGATGTGCCAAAAGATTTTATCAAGCTCAAGTCTGAAAAGCTCTCTGTAGATGAAGTGTCAGAGCTGGTCATTTCACCATACTGTGGGGCAGTGTCTCTGTTTGTTGGTGAGTTTAATATTTCTGAGCTGGATCTCTGAGTGTGTTAATAGTCTAGTGAATGGAACCTAGATTGTCCACACCCCAGACTTGTGCTTCTCAAATAAATTCCTGGACTGCACCCAGGATGTTTAGAAAACACATTCTGAATTATTTAGAACAAGACCATGGCAGCTCTTAAACAGTTGCACTGGGACAAAGTGGTGAGAAGCTTCCCTGCTGGTGTGGCTATCCTAGGGCTGAACAGAACAGCAGCTCTGGAGTACAGGACTGCTTGGGAGCTATTCTCCCATCCCCTTGGACACAGCTTGTCCAAGGTGGGAAGTGGAATGTTGTGGCTGTGCAAACTGCAGGTCCACACCTGCATGAAAGCTCCTGCAACTCAGGTCTTGGTTGAAAGTAAAGTATTATTTTACCCATGGGCTGGTGAAGGTCAAGGCTGATAGCTCTGTCCTGTTGCTTAATGTACATGGTACAGATCTTGAAACCCCTTTGTGCTTAAACCTTAGTGCTACTGGGCTCCTAAATACTGAGCACTTAAACATTGCCTGGGCAAATGCAATAATAGCACCTTAGCAGTTACCACAGAAGATGTCCCAGCCTTGGGCATTACAGACTGCAGACTTGTATAATGTGTAAACTAAATTCTTGCTTGTATGTTAGGGGAGGTTGTTTATATTTGCACAGTGCTGACCTTGACCATAGCAAGAGATCGTGGGTTTTACTCAGTATTTATATATAATATATTATTATATAATAAGTATATAATATATATATTATAAATATATGATATATATTTATTTACTCAGTGCTTTTGGTTGATAAATCATTTGTGTTTAGGTACTACAAGAAATAATTTTGAAGGAAAAAAAGTGATTCACTTAGAATATGAAGCATATACTTCAATGGCAGAGACCGAAATAAAGAAAATCTGCAGAGATGTTAGACAGAAATGGCCATCAATCAAACATATTGCAGTGCACCATAGGCTTGGGTATGTATGACCAGATCCTGTCCTTCTGCAAGTGGATTATTAATCCTTGTCTGGTTCATGGCTGTGCTTACATAGGTGCAGGATGTGCAGGAGTCGTTATAAACAGTTATAAACTGTAATGTGGCATAGCTGGCTGCAGGTTCAAGCTCTCACTGCAGAGCTAAGTTTCAGAAAACATCTTTTCAAAAATGTGTGTATTGGTAGTGTTTGCTGGAGTCCACATTTAGCCTGCAGGATCCTTGATGCTGGTGTGATGGTTTGAAAGTGGGGAGAAGGGACTGAGATTTCATTCCAAACAAGGGGAGGCGGTTGGTTTGTTTTGTCTTTTTTTAAAGATGTGAAGTTGGCAGCACTTTCTTTTTTCTGCTCTCTTCCATTGAGGTGCCACAGAATGTTCTTATTGACAGATTTAAGTCAAATTATGCCATAGGGAACCTGAAAGCTTAGACTACGGGGAGGGGAGAGGCATGGTAATTGCCAGCCATGTTTGCCAGAGAACCTCCTGTTGTTCCTTGAGTCTTCGATAAGCGTTTTCTGTTGGGTTCAAAATGTGGAATACTAGTGTCTGACATACTCTTGAGCCTTCACTGTTCATCAGATTTCTCACTGAAGCTAGCAGGACTTGCAGAGTCTGTTGCAAATGCTTGTTTCCTTTCTCTCAGCAGAAGGAACTTAGGAGGCGATCGCAAAGGGTAATATTATCTCTGAGGGGTAGTTTCCTCTATAGTCAATAGAAAGAGTGATTCTCTTGAGGGCAGCTCAAAGCATTTAAGCTTAGATATTTCCTATGAACTGTTTGCTAGAGGAGTCGTACTACAGAGGGAGGGTTGGGAGGCAGCTTTTGGGAATACTGCCCTTGTGAGGAGCAAAACAAAACCTTGTGCTACTTCTGTTAAGTTTGGAAAACAACACACTAAACAGGAAAAACTTCATAATTTGAAATGAGAATTTGTAAAAAATTAAGTTTCATTGCAAAATCTGCATAGTTTGAGGCACTTAATTTCTTCTTTCACAAATTCTTGTGCAAACTTAGATAAGAACTGGCTGTTCCTAACTTGTTATTGTTCATGGTTAAGCCCACTTCCAGTGAGTTTCCTATGCATTGTTGCAAGTTAGCAATTTTCCCCTCTTAATTCCATAGACTTTATTTAAAAAAAAAGAAAGAATGGAAGAAAAAAGCCTATGTCTGGTGGGTTTATTTATTCTAAAGCATGGAATTCTCACATCTGGTACTGATTTTGGTTGTGGTTTTCTTTCTTTAAGAAGTGTATAATCCTTTGGACGTGGCTTGACACTTGCTCAGTATGAATGAGTCAGGAGAGCGTGTGGCCAGAATACTGACGTGACATGGCCACAACTTTTGGGTGCTCTTGATGTTAAGCATTAGCTAAAGCTGTTGTTGTTCCTCTTCTCTCCCTAGTGTGGTTCCAATAACTGAAGCAAGTGTAATTATTGCAGTCTCCTCTCCACACAGAGCAGAATCGCTTGAAGCTGTAATGTACTGCATCAATACCTTAAAAGCATCTGTGCCAATATGGAAAAAGGTATGTTTGGGGACAAATTTGATTTTAGGCCTGTGCCAGAGTCTTAGACCGCTGGGCTAAAGGCTGCTGCTGCTCTTAAGGGAAGTAGCTGAAGCATTACTTGCAGCAGTTGCTCCTGATGGGATGCCAGTGTTTAGCACCACTTTGCTTTAATGCAGCCAGACCCATCTGTGGCAGGTAGGGCACTAGGAAAGCCCTCCCTGCCTGTACCATGCAGCTCCTCTTTCTTTTGATGCCATCCAGGAGTCAAAGTGAAGGAGCCCTAAGCTCTCCTCTTTTGAGTGGCAAAACTCAGTTCTGCACAGGCTTGTGAAAGAACTTCGAGTCAGCTTTGCTTTGGACAGTCTTGCAGTTTGCAAGTAAAAGTGGCATTTCTTGTCTTTCTGTTTTCCCCTGATCCCCGTGGCCTTGAGAAAGCACAAAGCATTAAGCAACAACACACAATGAAGGGACGAGCAGAGGTCCCAAAGCTAGTATGGGCACACAACAATGTGTGGAGAGACCAGCCTGGGTCTAGAAAGAGCCTCATTGCGTAACAAGTGTTGCATGCAAGTCATGAGCCGTTACCTCTGCCTTCTCTCCCAGGCAGAACTTGGCATGTGTTACAGTGATGGTCTCTGCATCACTGCACTTTTCTGACATCTCTTCCAGGAGACTGGAGTTCTGTGGTCTAAGAAAGAATAATCAGGGGCTCAGAGCCCTGCTGAATTTGCTGCTTGGGCCTGGGCTGCTGCTGGGTAGTCCAGTCTGTCCTGAAGATCTAATACTTACTGTATTTTGTATATTGTTGTCATTTTTAGTTTTTTAATATTGACATTTTGTATAAACTTAAATACTCTCCTAAAAATGATGGTACAGTAGGTTAACATGGCAACATGTAAAAGGGAGTTTCAGACACGAGTGCTGTGTACTCTACAGCTTTTACATCATTTCTTCTAGATCTCTTTCTTGAATTGACTTCAGTATAGATGGGCCCTTGTAAATTTAATGGGGCTCAGCCTGAGGTTCAGCATCTTCCCACATGTAAGTCAGTATGTTCTAAGGGTGGTGCCCTCTTTTCTGTTTGCCCGACAAGTGCTATGTAGTCCTGTTGTGATCAGTAAATAATAGCAGGATGGCTGCTGAGTTGTTTGGCCTGGCTTGTGGCTGTATGTAGCAGACTCCCACAATATTTCCCGTTCTTTGTTTATATTTGCAGGAGATTTATGAGGATGAATATTCTTGGAAAGAAAACAAGGAATGCTTTTGGGCAAATTCAGAAAAATAACTGTACTCTTTTAAAAATAAACTGTTACTGTTCCTAATGAGCATACTGGTTTAGCTTTGAGTTGTTTTTACAGAGAATCTGTATGTTTTTAAGCAGTTGTAATAGAAATTTCAATCTGAATAATTTAATTAGGACTGAATGAAATGAATGAGCAATAATTAGGGTTTTTAAGTGTTCTTGACTCTCCTTTGAAATCATCTCTGTGCATTTTAACATGGAGTCAGTTTTTAAAACAACCTTCCCTAAAATTCTTGGTTGCATGGTGTTTAGTCCTCTGTGATATATACTGCTTTAATCCCTGTACATTGGTAGTCTGTGTTCAGTGTCTGTATGGGAGGTTACAACAGGACAATTGAATTTTTTTAATCTTAAAAAAAGTCCTCAGTAGTTTAATTTTATATGACTGTAGAATCAGTTTGCAAACTCTATGCTATTTTGACGTTATTGTAACATGAAAGCTACTTGAAGTAGATAAAACATTTTGGTACAGACAGAGAAGAAAATACAAACTATACCTCAGAGTTACTAACTTCTTAGTAGTGGTTATGTTCCAGTAGCTCTGTCTCACAGAAACATTTTTACTGTGCAGCTGATACTACAAGTCCATTGCATTAAAAAAATATGGACAGACCTTGATTCAAAGTTAGATCTCTACCAGCAACGGACTTGCATTAGCAGTAACACGCAAACCTGTAACTACTTAATGCAAACCTGTAACTACTTAATGATGTCTAGACATGATTAATGTTGAAGGAGCTTCTTTGACTGTGTTATTGTATGGTGCTGCAGGAAAAAAAGCCAGCTATTAATACAAATAGACAAGTATAAGTTTAATTAGTTTTAGTAGTTTGACTTTAGACATGTTAGGATTCAAAGTCATTGAAATGGGTTAGTTTTTCATAGGAAAGTGAGTCTATTGAACTTTTTGCAGTTTATATATGCATTTATATTCACATTTATGATTTTAATACAGTTTTTCTCTTCTTACTGTTTTGAAACCTAGTGAAAAGAGAAAAAGACTGACATAGTATGCCTGTGCTTCCACTGGAAACAATGGGCTGCTCATCTGAGTAAGATAATTTTATTTATAGTATTGTACTGTGGCGTGATAGTGTTTAGATGCTACGAGTCCGAAGTCCCATTGTGTGCGGCATTTTTACTAATGCTGAGAGGCAGTTTTTTCTAGTCATCATTATCAATGTAGAGAAGATAGATAAAAAAGAAGGGAAATGAGGTAAAAAGAAGTAAAATGATTTGCTCAAGTTTATACATCATCACATCACAAAACACTTAAGCCTCAGCTATACAATCCATTTCATTGTGTCTGCAGCAAAAATCTACAAACAGCTGCTAGCTGCACAAAATAAAATGAGAAAAATGGGTGATGATCTTTTTTCCCCCAATGATTTCAAACAGTTTTAATACTTTAGTGATGGTTACTGTACCTGGATTAAGTAAACCCCAATGAAACACATCTTCAGCCAGAAGCATGGTTCAGCTGTGCTTGTTAACTTACTGAAGCACTTTTCCTCAGTGGAAGTGAGCAAGTCCTTCAGCTGAGCAAGTTCAAGGTTGAATTTTCCTTTGCTTTGGAGGTTAGAGAGAAGCCCTCTGCTATTTGAATGTCATTTTTACCAGGAATTATACAGAATCCTCAGTACGGATCACATCCTCTGTCAAATAATTATTTTTGTTTTTAGAAAAGAAAGACATACACAAACTTTCCCATTTTTGGTGTTCATTTTTCCACATTCATGTTTGCTGTTACCATGCAACTAATTAGTGTATTAATTTCACAAAAAATAAATGGCTAGCTTGCCTTGTAGTGGATCGTTTATGAATGAAATAAAACCTATGCAGTGCTTGCATACTGGTGCTGTGCTCTGATACAGAAAAATAGTGGTATTTAGAACAGTTAAATTGTACTTGGGGCCCTATGATCCGGGGCAATTCCTGTTGCTGTAGTGCTTCTCTAGTGCTGCAGTCTCCTGGAGGATTTCTCCAGGGTGACCTTAAGTGCACCTTCCCCCTCAGCAATGCAGCTGGGAAGGAGGGTGCAGAAAAGAAGAGAAAGAAGAATTGTGTACTTCCCCACAGTGACCGGGAACAATGAATGGAAGAGATGTTGTACTGAGTCACAGCTCAGTGTTACAATGTGTGTACGCTGCCATGGTCAAAACAATGAAATGTCATTTTGTGTCCCTAGCTGTGCATGAGGCAAGTACTGCTTTGTTCTGGAACAATGATGCATCAGTCTTGTGTAACTTTTGAGTTCTTCAGCTGGCATCTAAAAGCGAAATGGAAATACCCCTAGGAGGGATGATGTACCTAATTAGAGGTAAAATGTATCTCACCGAAATTTAAGTCCATACTCTGACCTCGATGTTCCAGCTCCCTCTGTAGGGCTACCCTCTCTGTTTAGGGTAATATTATTGTAAGAGGGCAAATTACTCGTAAGATGTCTGCCTAAAGCTATGTCTGGAGCGACCCAGAAGTGCTTCCAAATTTCCAGGCCAGGGGATGAATCCCCTCAGGCAAAGATGTGGCTGCACATGTCCTGGTTTCCACACATGCAGAACTAGACTGCTGGATGAAGGCTACCTTGTGTTCTGGTGAGGTCTGTGAGTGGGATGACTGGCAGCTGCAGATCAATATATAATGCAGTCTTAGCTTCCTGGGGTGAGTCCAGCTGTTTCTCTGCCTTGGCTATAGGGGAGGGTAATCCCACCCCTCCGTGGCTCTTCCAGCTGTCTGTCCCAGCGTGCTGCGGAAGTGGTGGCTCCAGGTGCAGACAGCTGTTCCCAGGAAGAGACGCTGCAGACGAGAGGGTCAATGTGCGATTCCTGTAGACATCTGCCAGATGAGGGGTGTTTGTGGAAGGGAAGCGCATGTCTTCAGAGCGAGAAGTTATCCTTCTGAAAAGATGTGTGGGTCTTGGCTGGCAACGTTTGAAGACACTGATCCATCCCTTTGTCTGGCAGAACGTCCATATACTAGCATTGCTTGATTTGAAGAGTTTCCTTTCCTGATTTTGATCTTTCCTTCTGCTCCATCCTCAAGAGGAGCTCAGGCTGATGCGCACTATGCAAACAGTAACTGATGGATTGTCATGAAATAAACGGGGGAGGGGGAACGGGACTCTGTCGTAAGGAGCCTACCCAGGAGATGGCAGCCGAGAGACGGCTGTGTGGGAGGAGCGGCTCCCACCCTGCCCAGGTGCTGGCTCTGCTGCGAGGCAGAGGCGCTCGCTTCGGCTGTCACTTATTAAACCGCCACTGTCGCACTCAGGAATGAAGCCTTTCCGTTGCTCAACTACTAGATTTTTGGCTTTTCTCTCAGCTTGCTTTTCCCATAGCTGTTCAAGGAATTTGTAGTTTTATAGACTAACGCATTCATTTTCTCCATCAAAAACATTACAAGGAAAAATACTGCCAAAATTAATTATTAACAAAGTGAAGTTGTCTGTGAAAGCAGACAGTGCTACCCCTTGCCCCCCCAAAAGCTCTAAAAACTCAGTCTTGAGCTCTTCCATTTTAAGAGAAAGAGGCAAATACATTTTAAAAACTGCTAGCACACCAAAGCCTGTGATTGCATATTAATAATTGATCATAAATGAGGGCAGAAAGGTTGACTTAAAAGATAGGACACAACATTTCTGAGGCTGTGAAAATTATGTACACTTCATTAACTTTAAAGGCAATAAAAAGTTCAGGCAATTAGCTATAGATTTTGAGATGCATTTTCATACCTTCATTTTCTTTACTCTTCAATTTGCAAGCTTTTGTTGTACCTCCGTTTTGGATGTAAAGGGTAATACACAGAAGTCAGTATATAAGGAATCTGGCTTTCAATTCTGCAGAATACTGAGACTTGGTGAAAGATGGAGTTTTGTGCTTTAAGATTAGGGTGATCTGGTTCTGTATTATGGAAGTGTCAAAAGTTGTTAGCCTGAATGTTTATGTACCACCGTTAAAAGTACAGAGGAGTTGAAAGTGGAAAAAAAAAAGGAAGCTCTGTGAAAGTGGCTAGTTTTCAGGTGGTAGTTACTGCCATGACTGTCTTCCTATTGTCTTACTATTCACAGCCAAGTTCCTCCCTCTCTTCCTTTTCCACCGTGCTCCTGCTGAAATACTGCATTTGGCTTTTCCAGCTCATGGTGGCAAGTAGCCAGAGTTGGTGTCAGGACATGCTACTGCTGACCAATTCTGTACATAGTATACAGTGCAGGGCATGAGACTGGCAGAATACGGTGTAATTTAAGATGCCAGTAGTGATTACCCCATGTTTATAGGAAGGCCTGACCATGGTAAGGTTTTAACACCAACTATTCAACCAGAGCTATTCAAATACAGATATTTTGCACTAATGTGAACTGACTTACACTACAATGTAGCTTTGCAGTAGTGTTATGACTATAACCTACAAGACTTCAAGTGCAGCTTCTTTGTATACCTGGCAGATTTATCCCCTTTGGGTTTTCACTGTGTGCTACTGGAACAAAGACATATTTAGCCCCATTTCATGTAGTGATTTTTCAGTAGCATTTCTTCTGTTTAGGATGCTGTTTAAAAATAAATGAGTCTGTGTTCAGCAGTATTCTTCTTTTTATTGTAGTAACACTGTTAGGTGCCCACTGTAGGCACCACAGTGATACAGTCCCTGCTCCTACAGAGCTTACATGCTAGCTTTCAGAAGTCATTTGATTATAAACTCTTTTGTACATCCCAAATCTATACATAGGCTCATATGAAACTAACTCTGATTTTGGACTTGATTCTAGTACTTCAAGAAGTCAGCAGCTAGATTTCAAGACCAGAATCAGATATAACTTGAGTTTGCTGAAGGTATTCCTGACTTTACTGGCTGCAAGCACAAACAGAAGCACATGCTGAAGCTCAGCATTTCAGAATATTTCATCTATAATGTGCTGTTTTAAAAAAGTAAAACTAAAAAAACAAACCAACCCCTCACACATAATACAAAATATACATAATATTTCCAGCATTATTTGCGGCTGTGCCAACATAAAAGTGCAATAAACTCACCCATTACAAAAACTAAATTAGCCATTTAAGTATTAAGTGTAAAAGAAAAATAAACTAGTAACTTGAAGTGGTTAGGATACAAAAACCTTACCCATTGCTATGCCTTCCCTTTATTTTGGGAAAAAGTATTATGTGCAGGCTAGGGGGAAAATCCTGCTGTCTGGGACAAAACCCAGTGAAGACTACTAAATTGAGTCATTGCTACCTGATTGATAAACTGTTAAATCCCCAAAGAAGTTGGATGTCAGATATTGACCTGTACCTCCCACCAAAGATGGAAGAAGGAAATCTGGCTGAATGCCTAAATTTCCCTTGCAAGCAGCACCAGAAATGAAAGATGCTGCCATCTGCTGCATTGTGCAATTCCCCCTTCTGGCCTGGAGTGCATGACCCTGGTTATGTAGGAGCTTCCCACACATATGGGTGTAGGGTTTTGTTTTCTTCCTCACAAGTTTATACAAGAACTGAGGCAGACAAATTTTTATCTTTACTTTCAGAGCATTTGCCCTCAGGGTTTGTAATTACAGGTCAGGAGCTTATTCTTTAGCTTTATGCAATTGGTACTTTTTAGATAATTGTTTTGGTCACAAATTCAGCTGATGGCAACAGTCTTGTTTGACAATCGAGATCAGAATCTGGATTGTTTTTCAGAACGTTAAAAAAAAATCCTACCGCAAAACATAACATTTCATAGATAGAAAATAAATCCAAAACACACATAAAACTACACTGAGCACAACCCAGCTGTCACTGCAAGTGAAGCTATTTGCCAAAGACATGGTTGGCTCCTGACTGATCACTGATTAAAAAAGACTGAGTAAAACTTTCAAACATGCTCAAGCCTAGTTTTTGAAGAGTCCCTCAGAAAATAATCCGAAAGGTGCCTGAGCATAATTACAGTCCAGCTGTGGGGGAAAGAAAACATGACTTCGGATTCTGAATCAGGCACATTTAAATGTTTTGCTCTTCAAGTAAATCACCTCAAACTGGAAACAATCTCACTTGCATGGCAGCGTACATAAGGACAACACACACATCTTCTTTCACAATTGATTATAAACATAACTGCCAGCCATGAGAGAGAAAGGCAGCCAAAAGGCCAGTTCCCCTGACTGTTTACAGTCGTACAGCATGGGCCTTTTCAAGACTGAGCTTTCATTAAAACCAGGCAGCATAACGGCATGTGATAAACTTGAGGTGTGCAACCAACACAAAGTCACCCAAGTGTTGTGCTCAGAGCTCCTTCCAGAGCACTACAGTACTTTACTGTATAAAACATAAGTTAACTTCATCAAGACATGGACGTGTGGGACCAAATAAAATGTGACAGGTAAGGAGGTCATACTCAACTTTGGTCTCCTGGAGGGCACTGAGAGGCTAAAGAAACAAGTGCAGTAAACAATTTACAGAGCTTAGATCTTCACTATCCTCTGCCCTAACATGCATACTTCCTCCATTATTATCCCCTTTAGTTCACTTCATGCTCTTGGTCTTGCAAAATCTGTCAGTACAGAATTAAAGGCAAGATCTTGACTGTCTTCCCTTTTTACATCAAAAGCCAAACTGATATCAGAGGCACTGCAAGCATAAAGCCAGTGTAACAGTAGTGGTAGTGCTTCTCAAGATGAAATCTGAAAACCAATCATAACATTGCAGAGAACATGCTGTGATTACGAAATTCGTATTTTCTTCTTGGAGAGAAAGTATGCAGAAGGCAGTTATACATACCATTTGGCAATATTTCCCTAAAACAATGTACTTCAGTAATTTAGTTGTGACCTTAGTGCAAGGAATACAGTGAACTTTTGGAACAGTTTGCTCATCCAGTTGTCCTGTAGCACCCAGACATCTTCATACGCAATTCCCACTTTATAGATTAGTTAAGACAAAGGTTTGCTGGTGTGAATTCTTTCTCTAAAACAATAAGGATGGAGCTAGTCAATGAAAAAATGAGTTTTCTTCTCCCAGTCTGGAAGCAGTATTCACCACACATTCATCATCAACTTAATAGAAAACGTCCTTTACACATATGGTACTTGTCAACTGAATTACGAACTGATGCTGTTCCACAATAATCTGAAATAAATTGCTCTGTTTCACTCTGCAGTGGATCAGGAGAAGGGTTGCTGGCACAATATGTTACTGTAAACTCCGGACCTGCCAGTTCTAAGGGCTAAGTTTGTTTGAAAGGCAAAAATTTATATGAAAAGGCACTATAAATCATTTTTGAAAAAACCAAACTGTCCTGCAGTTACTCTTATAATAGAGTAAAATCTGTAAAATATTTTCATCTATAAAAAGACACTTTCATTAAAACTGTGTAAATGTTACTAAGCTTTAAGGCACTCCAGCTGAAGAACCAACTGGATCACAATTACTGTTGGTGGCTCAGATCTCCTCTCTTTATCCACATAACTCATCATCTTCAGTCTTTGTCCTTTGTGAGTTCTGTAATTTCATCGACATCTTCTATATCCTGTGTCATTTTCTCATACTGTCTCTTGAAGAAGCCAAGCTGTGAGAAGTATTAAAATAACACGACATCGCAGTGAGCCATTGATAGTTAAATTTCTCAGCTAAGCTAAATAGTGTGGTGGTAGAAATGCACATATGTGCATGCACACACATACAGTGATTTGTAGATAATGCCTAACTCTAAAATGAAAGGAGCTGGGCCTTAAACTCCTGCCTGGTGCAGCTGAATGCCAAAACAGCAGTGCTGAGCAACCAGCTGTCTCCCTGCCAAGATACAGGCATCTCCATGCTGCCTTGCTGTGCCAAGGAGCCCTTCCAGCACCAGTGCCCTGGCACAGAGAAAAAAAACTTTTCTCTTGCCTTAGTCTAGGCTTCCTTTGTAAATGACTTTTTGCCCTCACCCTTCTCTGTTCTTTTTTTGTCTGTTCAGTTTATATTCTCTCCCTCCTTGCTTCTAATCCCCAGCCTTGTCACTGGCTTCAGAGCCCCATTGGTGAGTTATGGAAGGAGGCAGGCAGTGTCAAAAGGAAAACAATAAATGCCACAGCCCCTGTTTTGAACCATTGGAAACTCATCATCTTCACGTTGCCAGTTTCTATGGGGACTTGTTTCAGAATTTTGATTTTTAAAGCCCTTCTAAATCCCATCAAGGGTGCAATACCAATGCACTATTATTCATACCACCAAACTGCATGTGCGGTTTTGTTCAGCAGCACAGAAGAGAGATGCCAAAGAAAACAGCCCAAATGTATTTATCCCTTTCTGCTTTTCTTTTTAAAAATAAAAGCACCTACTTACTTTCCACAAAACAGCAACCAATACTAACAGCAAGAGGAGTCCAGCCAATATACTGCCAATCACAACACCAACTGGTATCTCAGCTTTCTCATCCGGCTTCATTATTGTAACTGGGATCTGAAAGCAGAGAGATTGTGCATTAGGGGTTACTGTTAACTGCATATCAAGGAGGATTTGTAAACCAAATGCTTCACTAATCAAGAATAGTGGGACTGCACATATTCCATGGTCAATGACTGGAACACACCAGGCAATTACAGCCCTTTCACTGCTGTCCACAGGTACCTGGTTGCACCACCACAGCACATGGCAGCGCCAGTTAAGGATTAGGGGCCCTCATCACTCTTGGCCATACACAACAGGCAGAGAAGCAATCTCTTCCTGCCAGCCTTATACCTCTCCAGTAACAGGAGGTCTTTCAGAGTTGTTCCCATAGTACACGGACACACAGTAGGTAAACCAGACATGCTTACATGCAGGTGGGGAATAGCCTGGTGTAGAGCCCCATCTGCTCAAAACAGACTTCTGCTGCATCAGCTGGAGAAGAACTACTTCCAACCGAGCGTTGTCAGAGCCTGTTATCTGTGGTGGGCAGCTGTAGGAGGCAATACTAATCATGGAGGCCAGACACCATCATGCACTCACTGCATCTGGTTAAATTTCTCCCCTCCTGCTAGATGATTACCTCTGTCTCCTTTGCCTGCTATTTCTACCTTCTGGGAAACCACTAACAACTTGTCTCATGTTAATCTGTGTTCTCCTGAGTCAACTGCATGAATTTCCTGTAAGATGTATGGGTCAAACAGGAGTGTTTCTAGCATACCTATGTTTCCTGAACTACAAGCAATACCGGAGAGCTCCCAGAACAGCATACGGTGTCTGGAAGTTAGTATTGAGGTGATACCATATCTAGTTGGATTGGGTATGGCCAACTATATAGTTACATATAACAGTTGCTCAGGGAGACACTGTGGTAATGTTTATGAACTGTCAAATCTTTGGATTTAATCTTGGAACGATATGCATTTAGCATGAAGGTTTTTTTCCTTCCTGAAACATGATAAAAGAAGTCACATTGGTTTACTTTCTCAGAGTTGCTTGCTCAGTGCATTTGTCTGGTGTAATTTAATCTTAAGCTTTCTGGGAAACTTGCAGTGGACTGACATCTCAGTGATTTAAGTAATTTCTGCTGGAAGGCTCCAATGTTGTGCTAGGTGTGGCTATGTGTATTCATTTCACTGAGACAGGATGGCTTTGTGTATTTTCTAACTGAATGGCCATAATGATGATTATAGCAGGTTAACGTTCTGTCCTCCAGCTGGCAGTCCTTTCCAACTTGGAAAAAATCTGAAAGCTTTTACGCAAAGATACCTAAGCAGCTTCCCCACATAGCATCACAAGGCAATATTAATTCATTTGGCTACACAGCAACCCAGCTCATCCAAACTAAGGACCTCATCTCATATGTATGTGCAGTTTGCCTAGTAATGCTTTCTCCATTAGATTAACAGTGAAGTGGCACTTCACTGTTTGTGGTGGTTGGAGAGGTGAATCGATGCCTAAGAACAAATATCTTCTCTGAAGTCAAACTGTGGTCAGTAAGACACCACGGCAGGGATTCACCTCATCTAGTGTTATATCTACAATATAGTTCCTTGGCTTCCAATGGAGAAGGATAGGCTCTTTTAGGGCCTAATTCACCCTACTTATTTTCAGGATCATCTTTAAGATGAGATGAATTGCATCTCAGAGATACCTATTCTTTCTACGGATTAGGGTTTATAGAAGAGCTAACTCTGATGTGGATGACTAATGTAGATATTAAGTTGGATGAATCCTACTACCCTTGTCTAAAATAACAGGGTAAGTAGGGAAATAAACTCAGATTGCTTCTGCACTGTCCTATTCCCAAGGAAGTGTGAAGGGCAAAGACTGGGTATCACTGCTGGCCTGCCGAGAAGTACATGCAGTGCTGGGTACTGACTCCATCACTGAAGTGTCAAAGCAAACTGTCTGCCCTAGGGAAAGCGTACCTCCACTGGCTGGCACATTTTCCAAGACTTCTCACAGGGCAAGAAGCTGTCGAGTAAGGATCAGGCTGTAAGCCTCACTAAAAGCCACTGTGTTTCTTAGGAGCCCTGTGGATAAGTTTCAGGGTCTGTTCAGCCACTGCCTCAGACATGTAAAAGTCCCAGCTGCAGATGTTTCAATGGCTGGCTGAGGAATTACTTTTTATTTGTCAACTGACTTAATCAACAGTCATTTGAATAATTAAATGCTGGTTCTCCTGAAATCACCAAGACAACTGCTGGTAATATAAATTTGGCAGTGTTGTGCTCCAACTGTGGAAAAATACCTAATAATACGTGGTTTATGAGCTACCTAAAAAGCCTGTGCAATTAATTGGAATATTTGCATTGTGTATTAATGAGTTTCATCTCCCATCAGAAATAATACCGTGCCACAAAGTTGAGGTACTCAGCACACTTCAAATATAGGCATGTAATTTTTCTGCAAAAATGTGGCATTATTTCCAGAATTACACATATATTCCCTTTGCTTCTTCAGGCACTGGGGGCTTCCCTGAATACAAATGGGTCTATTTAGAGGTTCTTCACAAGAAATGGAGTGATCCATGAGAAAACAATGACAAAAAATAGTACGGAATTATGGTCTTATTTGCACATTGAGATAGATCAATCAATAACCACCTTTGTATGTATTTCACTGAATTTTCCATTGCCTGTGAATGGACTATGCTACACATTCTCACAGATATTTGACTCCCATACTAACTTGAATTTTGGTCTTCAATGGCCTTCGCTATTTTTATGGATAAAACAGGCTGGTTAATCATGTAAAAATAAATCTAAACTTAGTATTGCAAATGGAAGAGTGTTCCTCTCTAGATCGGCCAAGAGAACAAGGTATCTTTTATTACAACAGCACCACAGCACTAATGTATTCTTCAAATGTTGTTTATGTTTGTATATAGCAGATGGAAACCTTGGGAGAAGGATTCTACACTAATAAAGCAGTGGTTTGGAGACTTTTCTTGAGATTAGCCGTGTCCATATTGTCCATATGACAGCCATTCCAAATGCAAAAAATACTGCACATTCTTTTAAAAATGAGATTAAGTATATTTGCTGTAGACCTGTGCCAAACATCTGTCTACAAACATCAAACCAAATACACTTACAGAAGTAAGACTATAAATCATATCTGTGAAAATGTTTCCCAGAGCTCATTTATCTACAACAATTAATTCCGTTGTAGAAAGAAGTCCAAATTTTGATCTTTTCATGAACAGGATGCTAAATGAATTTCAGAAGTTGCTAACTGAGTTTTGCTGATAGTTCTACAATCTATTTGAGATCTACAGATTTTAACTAAGTCTGGTTTATATAGCAATTGGCTGAAATGAAAACATTTTAGTAACTTAAGGGAGGTTGTATATAGCCAAAAGGATATATTCGTTCAACATAATCATCAGAGTTTGTAATTTGCTATGTACTCCTATAGGACACTGAAAAATAAATATTATCACTTTAATACAGTAAAAGATGGAGAAGTTGAAAAAACATACTTATCTATCACTTACTGTTAGGGTATTCTCTCCAATTATAAATAACTCAGGGTTATGCGTATCAATTTTTGCCTCTGCAGAGAGTTGTAATGTCTGGAAGGTCAACTGAAAGAGAAGATTAAAAAAGACTGTAAAGCTCTATTACAGGGCAAATTGATCAGCACGTAGACATCCTAAAATAATTCTCTTGCTTTGAAATGAAGATGTCAGAACCAGAAAAAAACATCACAGTATGAAGAAAATTAAAGTGATCTTTTTATTTGTCCAAAGCTAATGTGTCTATGAAAGTAATAATGTATCATTAATCCAGACTTAATTTTGCTGTTCTTACTTTTAGCAATGAAATTGGAGAACCGCCTTTTTTTCTTTAACATACAGTTCAAGGAAAACAGGAGGAGTTGATTATGTATCCATTTTTATAGTTATTTCAAAGCTGTCACTGCTGGTAGCAGGGAAGAGATGGGGGAAAAATAACAGTGAGAAAGGGAGAAATAGATCAGCAACAAAAGACAGATGGGGGTGTATCTCTGGCCTTTAAAAGAAATGGAAACTGGATGTTCCTTCCCTCCCCCCCTCTCCCCCCCATGCTTCTGGTTTTCCCCATTGACTTTTTCCTATCACTATCTGTTCCTCTCCACCGCTCAAATTCTGACCTCGCTCCCTCAGCTTAAACAAAGAAGATGACAAAAATGTTAAGCCAGTTCCCATTTGAAAAGGGACCTTATGCCAGATCCCACTTCCCTCTGCACGTGTCGAGAGGAGAGGAGCGGAGCATGGCTGTGCAGACACTGCCAGCTCACCACTGCTTTTCTCCTTGTGCGTTGGGCACGGAGAGCCCCATTGCCTACAGCACCACTGGGATTGGCCTCAGGTTTGTAGGAGCGCTCGCTAGCCATACCAGATGCAATGCCTGCTCTGTCATTTTGCTCTGTCATTTTGCCTCAGCCATTTCTCTGTGGCAGGGCCAGGTATGGTGGGCTTGAAACAGGGAATGGGAGCAACTGTGGGTCCACAGCAGTCGATGCACGCTGAACTGGCCATCCCTGCAGCATACAGTTATTGCATGCCTGCACTGTGGCCATCTGCCCAAGTGGTCTGTCCTGCACTGCTAAATGCTTAGAAACCTACCTGAGCACTATTCAAAGGACCTCTTTAGTTCCTAAACACATCTTTGCTTTGCTTTGCTTAGCCGGTACTGGCAAGCCTGCTATCCCCTTCTTGGACAATGACTGATTGCCACCAAATATAAAAAGGCTGATTCTGTGCATTATTGAGTGCTTGCAAGATTATTTACACTGAACATTGACAATCAAATAGAAAAATAACAAAATGGGAGATGAGGGGAAAACTGTGACATGTGATCTTTCCTTCCCATCGCCCAGTGGTAAACAAATTATTTCCATTCACTGTCTTGCAAGGGTAGCAACCTTTAGTTCAAGTCTTCACCTTCTGCCTACCTGATGGTACAAACAAGTGGTCTTGACCCAGCTGACTGGAAAAATACAAACTTTAAGGACAGACAGATGATTTCCTTCACACACTTGCATACATATATTACATTATCAACCTGACCTTTTCCTTTTAGGAGCTGAATGCTAAAGCTGACAACAGCTCTGCTGTTAAATGTCAGTACCTGCCGTAAGACTTGCCAGACAAACTAAGGAGACTGCGTCATGTTCCTGACGCTCTAGTCAAACCCAGCACTCCAAGACAGTTTGGTTGGTTGCCTAGTTAAGAAGCAAACATGGTCTCATTTCAAAAGTCTGGTAATTCATGATGAGTTATATCCTGCAGGACACATGGTGATTTAAAATGAGAAAGCCAAGATATTATTGATGGATATTTTTAAGCATCCTGTAGGTCTTTAAGCAAGGACTGTTTCCTTGACACCAACTCTAATAAAAACAAAAAATCAATTAAAAAAACTTTCCACACCTTCTCTAACAAATATAACTGGCAGCACTAACAGGCTTTTGATATTTTGATGTGACTTAAAATGATCACTATGTAGGCTGTTACGTTCAAAAGCTAAAAGCAACATTCTTTTCCAGTCTATGACGATACTGTACTCTGCTGTCCTATGTTGAGTTTTGTGGAAACTGCAATTCCCCTTGAATGAATTTAACAGATGCAGAAGATGTTTTTTTCAGCTGTGAAGATTGCATTATCACAGCATTTTCTTAAGTTTTGTGCTGGACTGAAGGTTATCATCAGCTCCTTTATGCAGCCTCACTATTTATTTTACTTTCAGATTCAAGTTTTCAATCTGGAAAAACATACACAACAATGTAAAGTAAAGGAAGGTCTTTCTAGATTGGAAGGTCTCTTTCCTGAACTTTAAAAAATATCAGGAGTTAGGAAATATTTGAGTATTGGATCCTTCATGAAGATGCAGCTGATACTCACTGCAGCAAAGGTTCCGTTCCAGATTCGGGTGGACACGTTCACGAAGTACTCTCCCTTCAGCATAGTGTCTTCCAGTTTACATATGATGGTACTGCACTTCACATTCTTACAGTTCTTCCAGGGGAAACAGCAAGGAGAGGCAACAGCATGCATTAAAAATACACTTTAACAAATGTTCTTTTAACATCCAGATTTTTTGCCCTTGCCTTTGCCATTCTGTGCCTACAAATTAAATGCTTGCAGGCTGTGAAGAACATGCACCTTTTCTTCCAAGGCAGATGCAGTATGTGTGAGAACATCTGTAGGCTGCACTCCTGCACTGTGAATGAGGAATGCCACCCCCACCACAGCTGTCCCCACAGGTACAGCAGTGGGCTCATAAGGATGAGCTCTGCGCCCCTGTCCTGCGGTACCGCAGCCCTGAGTCTTAACTCACCAGTTCTTTGGAAGCTCTGAAGTTCTCCTTCGTGAAAGATGCAGAATAAGGTCTTTTTCCTATCTGCAGTGGATTTATCTGAGCTTGACAAGTAACACCTCTGGCCTAGGAAAGATGGCAGGAATGAAACTGGATGACATCATAGTCAGGAGTTTATAGTCATCATAATAATATATATTTCTGGGATGAGACAGTGGCTGTGAAAGGCTAGATCGTG
Source organism: Nipponia nippon (assembly GCF_047370975.1). Classification (NCBI taxonomy): domain Eukaryota; kingdom Metazoa; phylum Chordata; class Aves; order Pelecaniformes; family Threskiornithidae; genus Nipponia; species Nipponia nippon. Next base: position 4,313,042 of record NW_028262337.1, on the reverse strand, counting down.
AATTATATAACACTGGATACTTCAGGAAACTAAGAGATTATATGTGTTTTTAGTCAGAATTAAATGGCTCTTAGGGTAATTTTTTTCCCCCTCAATTGACCTGAAGGGTTTGTTCCGATCTAAAAATTCCATTTTTACTATAACCTTCCCAGGAACTTGGAGGAGGATCTAGCTGAAGAGTTCCAGAGTCATATGAAAAGTCAGCCATGGACCATAAAGATAATCCACATCTGCCAAGTAACAGATTAGTGTATTGCTAACATCGTGGTCCTCGCCCTTCCCTTTATGAGGAAGGGACAAGGAGAAAGCACATAGATTCTCCGAACCTCAGCCACACTTCGAGGGAAATAATCGATGTTTATGGTACTGATTAAACCCCAGAACAGAGCAGTTCATGTAATTCAGTTCCTCACCTGATCTGTGGTGACTGAAGTTATGTACATCAGTGGGTTGTTTTTGCTGGTCAGTTCTGGAAGATAGATTTTTATAGATGCCATCTTTACTGGAATACTTCCTGTTGTTACCTGCAAAGCAAATAACTCACAATTAATTCAGGTAGCTATACCTACATATGCATAAATTATTTGATACAGCAAGAAAATCAGAAAACATGCATAAGCATGGAAGAAGTGGACTCGTTTTGCATCAATTTTTTGTACTAAGACACTTACTAGGGTAGTAATTACATTATGCCAATACTAAAGCAGAAAGTGTACTGTATAGCTTCAGGTCCCTGTCTGTTTCCTTAGCAAAGCTCATATTAACTGCATGAAGTACGTTTTGAAAAGCGAATATTCTGCCCCAGCCAATAGTCCTGTTCTTTAGTCCTTTCGAGTAGCAATTACAGGAATGTAAATGGAACATTATTTAAGTTTCTTCCACGTTGCATATTTGGATCTAAGTTTTTCCAAGTTATGTAATAAATGCTGTGATCTGGCTAGTTCTTGCATCTGGTTTGAGCACTTAACCCTTGCTAAACTTCACGTTTCAAAGTCCAAGCCTGCAAAGACGTGTTTGCCTTTATCAAGTTGGCAGCAGACAAATACACTCGGTGAAAAAACAGTCTAAGTTGGCCTGAAGTTAAGCATTAACCATCTTCTAAATATGTAAACAGTGCAAGACCAATCCCTCCTCCATTCTACCTGTGCAGTATGTGCAAATTTCATCCTTAACCTTATAAAGACTGTAAGCATTTATCGCCCAGCTATTTGCAATTTTTTTTTTCTTACTTGACTGATTCAAAAGCATCAAAATCAGACAGTGAAATCAGGAATGTTTTTTCAACTACATTTTGGGACAAGGCTACAGGAGGAGGTAAGGCAGCTTCTCGAACCAGAACCAGAAACATTTACTAACCTTAACTGAGAAGTTGAATGCGGGGCCAATATCTTCAAAATTATTCACAGTGGAAGGAATGTTACAATCAGAGTATACTTCATAAAAGTTGATGTTGGCAAGCCTAGTTAACAACCATAAAACAATACATTTCAATTTGGCAGCTGCTTTGAAAACATAAGTTACTGGATGTGCCTTCATGAAACAGGTCAGAAGTACAGTCAGAGGAAAAATCAGTCACTTGTACTGCTGTTTGAATTTTACAAAGTTGGTTAAGAAAATACATGGTGTACTGAAGCCCAGAGCCAGAGCAAGCATGTGAAGGTAAGGCAGGAGGGCTGTGTGAGATGCAGGCTCTGCTCAGCCTCCTGCACCCTGTGGTGTTTCAGTGCCATACTGCAAGCTCCTCTCCTGGGCCCAAACTGCGACTTTCAGCCTTGCAGTGGTCTCCCTCCTCAGAAAGGGCCCCCCAGCAGTCCCCCTTGGTACATCTATAACAGCAAATGCCAACAGACACCAAGGGATCCCTGGGCCCTGATGCCATAGACCACAGGCAGGCTTGTTTCCATGCTGCCTGGGTGTTGAAACACACACAGCACCCTGCTCGTATGCCTGGTACGTATCACATAGACCTTGGTCTCCTCTGGCCCACTTCCTTTAGTATTTATGGGTTTCAACATTCAAAATTTCCAAAGTAACATGAGGGTGGTTGCAGCCCACCACAGCATGAAATTACAGGTGTGTGGTGGAAGGACATGGTGCGAGGGCCCGTGGATGCTTGAGGGGCTCAGCCAGCTGGGACCATGCTCAAAGACAATGAAAGCATCTCTGTGTAGTGCATCGCATCCATGTGCTACCTGTGAGCAGCTGCCTTGCTGAGCCATCCCAGAACTGTGTCTGCTCTTCATCATTAGCTTTCATTAGGAGGTTAATTTGAGCAGTCAAAAAGCAAGCTGGGGAGTGAGTTAACAAGGAGCAGGGGCTATCATGATTCTACATCAGCTTTTCCTGTAGCACAAAGTGCAGATCCATCCTCTTTACCAGTGCCACTGTCCCTATTTAATCTGGGTAACATCGGTGCATACAATCCCAAATTAACACATGTGCAGTCTCACAGAGGTGCTTCCTGATCAGTTCTGCTCCTCCATACTGCATCGTGGATCCTTTTCGATCCTCCATACTTCCTCCCATGGGCCCTTTCCTTGAAGGGCCTCCTCACAAGGACTCCTAGGAAAACCTGCGTGATGCATTTTCTGCTTCCTTATTGCTCAAATCTCCAGTCCTTCCAGGATGCACAGTATCAGCTTCCTTGTCCTTGCAGGAGTCACTTGTAAGACTGATTCCCACCTCTGCTCCTGGAGACTCAGATTAGGTGATTTTCCCTAGAAAGGCTTCACTTCAGCAAGACAACACTTTTTTTCTCAACCCTTGTATTTTAAGATGTTGCTCCTTGGCTATATTACTTGCCTCAAGAAGGAACTATCTATCTCCAGATAGGTATTTCCTAAATGGAAGAGTGTAAAAATGAGCTAATTCCAAGGGAAGCATTTAAAATTGTACCTTGGCTTAATGTGTATTTCCTTTAGTTCTTTTAAATTGATTCGGCTCCAAGAATGTGTATTTCCTTTAGTTCCTTTAAATTGATTCATCTCCAAGAATAACTAATCCTTTTGTGGCAGTAGGGATTCCTTCATGCCTTGACTTGCATATGAAATTGCATTTTCTCATACTCAGGAGATGCACCTGAATTCAAACTCCTGTTTTTCCTTGAGTAACCCTTTTATAGACTCCATGCCTGGCCTTTTCTGAAGCACTGAGTTTCTGTTCATATTTCTTAGCTAATTAAATTTGCTGTCTCAAGTTTGCACCATCCCAGTTTCCTAGGAGGCTGCTTAAGTTGCTGTGCTAGCCTCCTACTCAGATGCTCCTGTAGTCTCTGTGCCACTGCACACTTTAGTTACAAACACTCTGCTTCTGCTGAAGTCTCATGCAACTTTCTCAAGGAGCTGAAAGAACTTGCACCGCTGACTTAAATGCTTCTCTGCAATTAAAATAATCTGAAAAATTCTGCGTGACTCCAGAATTGGTGCATCTAGCCATGGTGAATGCAGGGCCTCCAAATATTCTGAAACTGCCACTGCAAAGCAGGTTATTAAACTAATCTTCTGTACTGTGGTCCCTATTCCAGCTCAGGTCATCATATGCAGCCAACAGTTCTTGTAGTTATGGTGATCTTTGAATATTTCCTGAATTCATTGTTGCTGTGCATTTTTAAGCAGCTTGCTCTTTTTCAAATTTCTTTCATTCTTTGAATAATTACTGTTTATTTTCTATCAGTTTATGTTTACAAATTTTGGAGTGCTTTGGGATGCAAAAGCATTTTTGGTGACCAAGTGCATCAAATCTAACTACACGTAGTTTATCCTAGAAATTCAGTAATTGCGAAAGACAAATCTTTTCTTTGATGAAAAGTAAAATATCCTATCTTGATCCGAGGGTCAAACCAGTGTATTTTTGTTTCAGTTCTAATTTAAGTTAAACTGCAACTGAAATCATTCTTGTTTGGAACAGTAACAGACTAATTACTGTTTCAGTGCATGCGAAATCACCAGGGGTTTCCAGGGCTGAAGATAAGAGGTTACGGGACACAATAGGAAGATCAGTCTTAAAGAGATTTTTGTCTGTCTCTCTCCCCCTGCCTGCCCAGCTGTCTCTCCTTACAAACTGCCCTTCCCAGGGTAAAGGATCCCTTTTGGAACAGCCCCAACCTGCCTTCCACAGGAAGGGGAAAGGGCTGACACCAGGAGGGAAGGGGTAGGTGTGAGCCAGAGTCTCTGGGCAGGTGCATGGGAAAGCGGGGTGTGCTGCTCCCGATGCCAGCGCAGCTCCAGCAATCTGCCATGTGCCACCTCAGGTTTTAGTTCAAATCATTATCTCAAACTGCTAACAAGAGTTTATCTTTTCAGTCTAGGTTCAGCAGGTATGTCCACAATTATTTCTTTTTCTTCTTTTTCCCCACCTTTGCTGACAGTTTGAGCTGGGGCATTTTCTTCTTTCTGTTGTTGTTTTGTTTAGTTTTGATCACTTTAACTCCAGATTTGATCCAATGCGACTACATTTGAGCCCAGAGGTCCAGCCTTATATATAGACTAATATTAGTATATACTAATATTATAGTGTGTGTATATATATATATTAGTGTATATATATTAGTGTATACTATATATATTATATGTATTAGTATATATATTAGTATATACTAATATTATAGTGTATATATATTAGTATATATATTAGTGTATACTATATATATAGTATATATATATTAGTATATATATTAGTGTATACTATATATATTATATATATATTAGTATATATATTAGTATGTACTAATATTAGTATATACTAATTGTATTATCAAAACCACAAGCACTGTTTGGTTTTTATAACACTTTCATTCACGTGAGCATCTGTAACAATTGTGCAGAGGTAAACATGGATCCACAATTTCTTACTACACATTCCATAATTTTTTACATGTAAGATTATTGGAAGAACATAAAATTCTGCTATTGTTGATGAAGAGGGAATCTCTTACGACTTCCAAAATGAAAACAAAGTTTCACTATCTTTTCAGTGGCCTTTCAAGACCGTTACTATATTCAAATGCCTTTGCAAAATGACAGTGATTCTTTACACTATTCAACATACCTTGTGAAGTGAATTTCTGCATCATATCGCAAGGGAACTGATAAGCTGACCTGGTTGTCCAGTTCTTGCTCTTCCTTACTTTCGCTGTTCATCAAAACACATTTAAGTCAGGTGTTATAATTTTATTTTATACAAATAAGATATTAATATCTAAATTGCTTTCATACAATCATATACTTTACCTCAATGCACGAAAACTTAGAACTGCCATATTCTGAAGATTTTTCAGGTTAAAATCAAAACTAATATCAAAGGATACCTATGGAAGAGACAAGGAACACACAGTAAGTGAGTTGATGGTACAACATCCAAAGGACTTCCCAATAGCAACATAATTATTGTTATGTGCAACAATCTAGAATTGCCCTCTGTATCTGAATTCTCCACCAATTTCTGTGTCATATTTTAGTAATTTCTAGTACTCCAGAATTGCTTTGTTCTCGCTTTCCCCTACAAATTGGCATTGTTACATAAACATGAGCTATCCCCAGATTTATGATATATATGAGAAAAAAGATTTATGATCTATCCTAGGGCTGTGTGGGCCACCCACCTCCTCTCAAAGCAATACTGCTTTCTTGGCGAGATGAGATTCACAGAGCAGGACAGGGAGCTACCCCAGGTTCACGCAGCAGGAGGGGTTTCATGGGAATTGTGCTCAGTTCCCGGGAGGCTACGCACGATGGATACTCTCTGCTTCTGCCCCCAGCCCTCACCCTCCAAGCGTTACAAAGCTGCAGTAGCATTTGAAAGCCGTGGGTAGGGACAAATGTGCTTCAAGAGCCTTTTTTACTTTAATCTGGCAGGGAATCACAAAAGTTTAGCCCTTAGTTTGCTCTTTTAATGCCCCTGAAAACCAAAGGGAAGTTAACCGTTGCCAAATCTAAGAAATCCTCACCAGCAGTAAATGCAGATTTCGGGGAAAACAACAAGAAAAAAGCTTTTGGATATCATTCAAAGTTATTTAAACATGCTAGCTGTACCTGTTGTCCTGTTCTGAAAACGGGATAGCTTATTTGGCAAATAACTGTACTTTGTGCTGTTCCTGTCTGACACGAGACTTCAGTCCCATCACTCTGCAGAGGAAAACAGATAGAAAAGTCATCTTAATGTGAGGTTTTGATAAAGCAGAGAGGAATTTCTCAGTCTGTATCTTCAACAGGACATGTGTTACGCTAAGGAGTAGTCCAAATAGGTGTTATGGCAGTAGTTCCTAGAGATGCAGCAGATGGGTGGAACATAGGCAGGGGTAGGAGAAAGGCAGGAGAAAGGTAGGACAAAGGACCAGTCCCATGAGATTTTTTGTAAGCTGTAATGATCTTGTTAGAATTTTGTGCTGGGCTTGGAAGAAGGAATACAGGCTAGAGAGTACAGGTCACCTCCAGCATTAACTCCAACAGTGCTTTTTTACAGCATTTTTACAGAACATTTGCAGACATATCTACATGATATGAGAGCTAATTAAGTACTCTCACTGTAGAAGTTAGTGTGCAGAGGGGAACTCTATTGTACTTTTTGTAGGAAAACCTACAATATGTAAGAGCATATTTACTACTTTGCAGAATATTTAGCATGTCATCGTCCTACATCAAAGACAAACTCATAGACCATAGCATATCATCACTTTGAGAAGAATTCATTAAAATGTACTGTCTTTTGTTACAAGCATCCCTAGCAGACATTTACCATCCATGAATTATGCTACAAAAAAAAAAAACAAAACCAAAACCAACACCCATACATTCTCAACTTATGTTTTTCTTCCTGCTTTGAAGCTGGCACATTTTTCGTCAAAAGCTTCACTTGCAGGCTGAAATCCTTCTAAGTAAATGGGCTTTTAAAGCAAAATAAAATCCTAGCTCCAGTGTGGTCTTTTGGTATGAGTGGTATGAGCAATTTTGCTGTACAACAGGATGGGGAGGTAGAAGGGCACCCTCTGCGCTGTGTGTAGTACTTCTGCCAGTTCATTGTTCAGGAAAATGCTGCTCTTGCGCAGTGATGAATGTTCCTATCCCTCTTCTCCCTTCAGTATAGAGACTGCTCTGGATTTCACCCCTAGGATTATCACGCACCTCTCCAGTAGCAGCCTGACCACGTAAGCCAAGCACTGAAGTCTGGATTTCATCCTTCATGAATTGTTTGAGAGCAACAGTTGAGATTATAGATATACTGCATTCCCCAAAATAGTACGTATAATGCCTTTCTTTTCCCTTTTATAAGACAAAATTCATTAGAAGAGCAGCTTCTGGTATAGCAATCATTTCAGTCTGATCAACTGTCTAGCTGGAACACGTGGCCTTGGCACTAACACTATGTCTAGATCCAAAGTCTGTGCTTTAAGGCCGCATCATCGATGCTACATGCTTGATTTATCAAATACAAATTCCCTGTGGCACAGCAACTGCATTCAGGCATGTTGTTGGGAGTCAAGCAGAAGATGTGGGTGCCAAGGCCTAAAGTGAGGAAAAGATGACTGAAATACTGAGGTGAGGTCAAACTCAACAGGTTGCCAACTTTTATGCTGAGTTGGCAGTGTCTCTCCTTGACCTAAATAAACTGATACGCTGAAGGGAATAGTTCTGGTATCCAAGAAAATAAATTGGGAGAGAGGTTTGCACACACATTCTTTCCTGGGACAGGTACTACTAGAAAGAAAAAAAAAATTTCTCAGAGAACCTGGAGAGTCAGTGGCAATAACAGAAACAGTGAGTTTTGGTATCACATACCGATAAAGACGATGAAGCAAAAAACAAGTTGTCTGAAAATGTAGCCTGGATTCTGGTGTTATATGCATTTTCCTTTTTATTTCTCAATTTCACGTTGAACGTTAGTCGTCTGTTTTTGCTGCTGACAACAAACTGCTGTTTGCTGTTGGAAAATAAAGTCCATTGTTGTAAACAGAGGTACTAGAACAGCTGTGGATCATGAAAATGTGTTGCCTGTAGCCAACAACAAATAACAAGCATAGCAAGACACTTCTTACGTTCTACGCACTTAAACGCTCTGCTTTCTAAACTCTTTGACATAAGAAACTCTGTGATGGTGTTTCTTAAAACCAAATGGAATTAGTGTCTTCTCAAAGTGCAGGACCTTGATTATGTATGGTCAAAGTCACTTTGCTGACTTTTCAAGGGCTCTGCCCTGGTGGGAAGGTGGGCAGAGAGAGGGCAGCATGCCTGGATGGCAGCTCCAGAAGAGGCAGCCCTGTCTCTCTGTGTACTGTACATGTATGCGTATATGTGCATATGGACTTGGGAATATGTGCTGCCGGAATGGGTGACCTCAGCTGCCCAGTGGCACAGCCTGCTGCAGGATCATTCCCTGTGGGAGGGACCAAGATGGCTGCTGCAGCCACTGCTGCTCTCCCAGTGTGTTCCCGTTCCTGACAGTAGCCAGCCAGCCAGGATTCCTCAGAATGCTCACTGTGTCCTCATCCCTAAGGTACCAAAAATTTGGTTTGTCTAAGCTGACAAGAGTCCTACTTCTATATCTGTGTTCCTATCATGCTTCTTTTTCCTTGATTAGTTATTTAGACAGAAATGCTATTGCTTTATTTATCCCTGCTATTTCTAAGTAGATATTGAACTAGAAAGACATTCTTATCTAGAAATTAATCCAAAGCCTACAGACAAACCAACTGGTGAAAACTTAACACCTGACCCCAACAATTCCACTGATTTAGGTCTTACCCATCATCTGCCTTCCGCTGAACATTCAGAACAAGATCACAGATACAAAGTTCATCTTCACCACAGTCTTTAATAAAAGGTATCTACAAAAAACAAAAATTGATTTCCTGAATGACAGGCCTCAACTTTAAAATTATCTACAGACAGTAGAGTGCAAACACCTTTGAGGTGAAGCACATTCTTCGTTTGCAGATAAGAAAATCCCTCCGAAGCATATTAAAAACTCTGATACATGAACAAATTAACATCGAGTAACATGTTACTACATATCTATTGATCCATAAGAACAGTGCAGGTAGGTTGTTGTTAACCCACAACAAATGTGATGTAATCAACAGGGTTCCATTTCTCTTTTATGTACTCCTTTATGGTAGGATAAACTAACTTAAAATAGTTCATCTTTGCCATCAACTAGAAGGTCACATCAACAGTGGCATGGCTCAACCACCATGCCATGGTGGCAGATACGTGCGTGTGTGCAAGCCCATGCAATACAGACAAAGGTATAAAAGGAACCAGGGGACACCCTGCCACATGCCTGCTTTCAGCCCAGTGACTTCACCAGAACACTGGTTTTCACTTGCCTGTACCTGTTTGGAGTTTGTGGGGGGCACACATTATGGATGTGTGTATAGCCGTACATTTTTCAATACTAAGTCTGCACACTTACACTATAGGCCACAGATGCAGGAGAATATATATCAAGGACAGGGCTGGAGCCAGGATTTGCAAGGCCAATGTCAATGCGCAAACTAAGTGAATTCACTGCATCAGAAGGTTCCTGTAAAACACATGGTTCAGATGATAGCTTTCAGGACAGCAAACAGGGTAAAAGTGGTAATTCTTTTGTAAATTGAGAATGCATAGTAAAATCATACTTGCTCTAAACAAGAAGTAACAGTACAAAGCTTCATTTCTTGACCAAAATAATTTTGTGAGATTGCCTAGTGTGGGCTCCTCTTGCTAAATAGCTTTAAGTGCTATTTCTGTGATAGAACTAGTCTTCCTAGGATTCCTAGAGACGCTGTTCATCACAGTCACTTGTAGGGCAAAGGAACATGCAGATTCTCTGCAGCTGCACAAGCTGGTTCTCAAAAGCCACCACCAGGTGGCTTTCATTCTCACCTGGCTGCACAAGTCAAATTCCTGTTCCACTCTGCCTTACCATCACAGAGAGCAGCTGGGCCTGAGCGACACTAAAAAAAAATTATACCTCGTGTCTTCTCTGTTTCTTAGTAGTGGATCAATACTCTTCTAGCCCTATGGCTCATGGCTCCACAACAGCACTAAATGTGATCAAAAAGTCATAGATATTTGCATTGCAAAGCAGAGCAGGAATCGAAGTCCTCTACCTGACCTAGCATCATGTAGGGGGCTTAAGGCAACTCTCAGGGCTGTGTTCATTCTTTGGTTCTAAAGAAAGATGGAAACTGGCTTTTTTTTATTTTTTCCTAGGTGTATACCTAGGGCCAGTATGCACCAGAAGTCTGCCTGAAACGTTGTTAGTTTGAGAGAAAACATTTGCATGTATGTCTAAGAATCTACTCAGAGGGAAACTAAAATCTATTGGAACTATGGACTATGAGCTCTGTGTTACGTCAGAGCTGAATTACATAATTAAGAACTGCCTCTTCTATCCTAAAAAGCTGTGCCGAACTTGAAAATTATTAGTTTCTTTGAAATCAGAATCTTACTAAGTATTTTTCAGTTGTGGGGGGTTTGAGAAATGTAAATCATTGACTACACCATGCGTGAAATTCATCATACAGACATAAAATTCATCAACAACTTCCTCTGATCATTTTTGTCACATAAGACTACTTGCAAGTGCACTTACCTGTACACTGAAGATGTCATGAACACAGTTCTCCTCATGACGTACAACAAGATCCCTCTGCATGTACCTTTCATTATTTTCTTTGAACAATCCTCTAGAAGTCACTCTAGAGGACTGGAGATCGGCATCCAATGTTGCGTTGTACTTTATAGCTACAAGAAGAATAACAGTACATTTTTTGCTGAGGATGACTGCCCGTGATCTCATTACTATGCTCAACATTACAGAGTGACCAGGCTTTCCAAACCACAAAATATTTTACTTTTTTCATAGCTTGCTAAACACAGAGCAGTCTCAAAATGATAAAATTTTCTCTTGTGTTTTCCAAAGCAGTCAAACAGGTTTAAAACCTGACGTAAGTTCTCATCCACGGAGAGTACATTAAATGGCAATCAATCCAGTCTCCACTGCAGATGTCTGAGCCTGCAGCTCAGGCAAGAAGCCACTCAGCTGAGCCAGGTTTACGCTAGATAAAGGGGCCTTGCAACCATATCCCTGAACTCTGAAAACACTATAAAGAATCTGCATCTTCTCATCAATCACATAATAATTTCTGTCTTCTTCTCTTCATATTATGACTGATACACTGTGAAAGTTCAGCATTATTTTACAGCTCACAATCATGAGTTCATAAAGGCACTATACAAAGCACTGAAGCAGTCCAGCTGGTGTTATCCATGACATGGATGTTTAACTAAATAGCTTCATGAGAGGCCAGTGCTAGTCTCAGAAAATTGGGTGCTCTCCTGTACTGTGAAAAGAAGAGCTTCTCTCCACTGGTATCTGCACTGGGCCTATGGGAATTTTTTTTTTTTTTGGAAGAGAGAAGAAAAGTCTTCAGTCTGCTGTTGAAACCAGCTGTTGAAAAAATCAGCTTCTCACTAATGACATTTTCTGGGGTTTGTTGAACAGCAAGGATACAACTCTCCTTTATACTGTTAATTCCTCACTTTTCAAAGATTATGGAGCCAGTGATGAAAGTAGGTCTTAAAAACACTTTCTCAAGCACTTAAGTTTTTTCTCCCTTTCTTGACATTCAATCTAATATATCTTTAGAATTTCAACTTCTCATTTGAATAATGGACTTCTGAAGAAATTCATATAAGGCAAGTCATTGAAATACTCTTACCCACTTGATTATCTCTCTTAGCAGGTCTAAATGTAGCCTGAAAACATATTTTGACAGTTACTTCTGTGTGCTTGTTAAGCAGACTGATTTTCTCAGGTTTAAATGAGGCAATTATGGACACATTTGCAATGCTTCGTGACCTGAAAAATATTTTTAAAAGGTTACATGTGATTTTCAAGAGCACTGGGTAATGTAAAAGCTGTTGTCTATTACTATCTGTAAATGTAACATTGATTTTCTTGGTTCCTAATGTAAACATTTTTTAAAGGCACCGGTAAAATTGTTTTTCTTTGCATGTAAGTGAATTTGTTGATACAGTAGCTTTCAGTAACGACAATAAATAATTTATCATGTCAAATTAATGGATAATCAATGTCTTTATTCCAATGCTTTAATCCTGAACTGAGAATGAAGCCATTGTCCTGTTTTCCCAAGAAGTAACCTTCTTCTGCTCCTTTAAGGAAGTTACTGAACTCCTCTGGGAAGGCAAAGAAGGGTAATTCTTCATTTTAATTAATACTGTTATTTTTCAGAAAAACAACTTTCATGTAATTAATCAAGATTTTGAAGAACAATTTCAAAGGAACCCTGCATGTAAAAACAAACACTTTAATCAAAAGTGAAACTCATTAATCAGACCGAATGCCAGAGTGAAAGAAAAATGAGCATCTTCATTAATTGAATGTAAATAAATGCTGGTACTCCAAGGAGCATAAGTTTCTTCAGTGCAATTCCCACCAGCACCAGCAGCAGGTCTATTGTGAAAGGTCCAAACTGACCATTCATTTTTAATAATCTTGTTTCATTATGAAATAAGTAGCAATTCAGTGATGTTTTTCTTCTTACAGTGGGGAGCCTCAGGCAAGAAGACAGGCAACAGATAGGGAATAAAGCTGCATTTTAATTTAGCTCCTCAAGGAAGTAGTGGAAAATACACAGTACTTCGGAAGGCAGAAGATTTGGGTTCTGTGAAGCCTTTTTCTTTATTTTGTGAAACTACTCAGATTGCTCTGGCAAAGGCTACATGCCAGAAAAGATGGGTTTCTTGCCAGACATAGGTTCCAACTCTTTCACTGCTCTCTGTCCTTACCCTGCAGGACAACTCTCTCCCCCAGATCAGCCTACCACTCAGTAAAGGTCACGCAGGTTGTGTGGGAAGTGGTTTCATAAGGTCAAGCACGTTGTGTGGGAAGTGGTTTCATCTGTCTCAGGCTCAGCTACCAGAATTATACTGCGGCTACTGAAGTACAAACTGCTGTTACAAGTACTCTCAAGCAAGCCCCACTCCCTACTGCTGTCCCTTCCCTCTGGACCACGTGCCTGCACAGCAGCAGTGGGCAGGAGTGTCTCCTGGCCCTCCCCATCCCTGCCTAGGTCCCTCCTGGCAGCCTCCACCACCCAGCTTCCCTCTGCGAGCCCTGGCTCTGCCCCCACGCTGCCTTGGCTTTCAATGGTTTGATGATACATGCTTAAAAGAGGTTTAGTCTAATGCTGTTTTTCAGCTAGCTATGATAGCAGCGATTACGCAATGTGTGTTAGCTCTGAACACATGGAATGAAAGAGCTTTTTCGTTTGTTTGTTTTGCTGTTTAATTAAGTAAATGCTCAACTTGCATCTGAATCATTAAGTGCTTCCTTTCTAAAAGAGTTTACCAACCATAGCAGAACCACATTTCCATCAGCACCAACTGACACGTCAGTAATGTCATCGTCATCTAAGTCTCTATGGCCATCTACTGATCTTCCAAAGAATTGGAGCCGTTGTCCGAAAGCAGAATCCGATCCTAAAATTTTCTGGGAAAGAGAGTTTCATTACTGAGTTTGCCACAAGTGTGCTTAAGTCTGTAGAGAGCAGCCTAAGCAATACATTTTCACCTATATTCCCTGTATATGCCATGTATTGTTTAAACAAAATGCTTTTGTGCATGTTTTCTCAGATACTTTTAAGCACTTTTTCCTCCCCTGTTGGAGCAGACAATGGACTAGATTTTTCTGTCTTGGGAGTAGATCAACTGACTGCTGTATGCCAGCTAGGACTTACTGGAAACTTTTTCCATCTCACATTGAGCAACTCAAAGAATAGGAAGCGTACCAGGACTTCTAACAAATACTTTCTGCAACCAGAAAGTCTGCATGGAAAGTGACATTAAAATTACCATTATATTAGCATATATGACATGCAAGGACACTTGAAAGTCTTTTCCTTTAATATTACATATTCATAATTTACAGAGCTGGGATTTATCTAATCTTCATTGCTGTACATCAACCCTAAAAACCTGAATAACGTGTGTCAAAAAATGTATAGGAAATTAGCAGACTTCGTACGCAGGCACCAAAAACTGTAAGAGGCTCAGACGTTGCATCTTGCAAGTCCTTTTCCTCTATATGCTTCAGTTATAAGCACCACAACATCAACCAGGGCATGCTGACAGCTGAAGTAAGGAGAGGTACAAAACTTGAAATAAGCCATGAAAATAACAGTACTCCTTTAAGAGGATGAAACAGTAGCCAATTAAAAGATAGAAAATCCTTCTCTGTTTTCCTCTAGCAGATCGAAAGGCACCGAGTACAGCGTTATGCAACAAAGTTATTTACCTGAGAATATTTGGTACGTATAGTCTTTTGAAATCCATTGTAAATGTAAATTGCTCCAGAGTTTTGGTTTTCCAGTGGTGCACCTATTACAACATCATTAAAGCCATCCAAATCAATGTCTGCAAGCGCTGCGATTGCTGATCCAAAGCGAGCGTTTTCTGACCCCTGCGGACCTTCCAAGAGTTCTTGTTGATCCAAAATTCCCTTTAAAAAAGGAAAAACAAGAAAAAGCAAAAATACAGCTATCATTGCACCAGATTAGACATAGGAGCAGTATCTGTGTGTATTGTTTTTTGTTTCTGTTTTGCAGTACATTCCCCTTGGACTGCTCAACCCTGAATTCCTTCCCCATTGTATTGCCCATTCAGTTTGCATTATGTCTCAGAGTCTTGGCAAGCATTACACAGCAAAATCAAAGCATGCTATGCAAAGCACTAATAGCAAATATAACCATATGTATGAAGCTTAAATGCTCTCATTGTCCTCATCTGACTCTTCTAAAAGTTTCACAATACATTGAAAAATACAGTTTCCAGTTTTGGATTACAGGTTTTTATGCAGAGGGAATGGAAATTATGTAACTGGACATAATTCTTTGAAACAGAAATGGAATTTCCTAACTAAACTAATGTGAAAAACATGTGTCCAAATGCTAAACTCCTGATCTCTCCAGTGCCAATAAAGAAAGGAAGATTGGAGATCTTTATAGTTAAATAATCACATTTACACTAGCTTACATTCAACTCTCTGGCAAATATCGTTCTCATCTTTAACCTCAGTTATCATGCTGTGCTTAAAATTTTAGAAATACCAGAGAAGTTATTTATTAAAAATGACTAGAAAAGTATTATTTGCGCAACATGGACAAGTTGCACAAATCCAGGTTCTTTAAAAAAAATAAAAATCATTCTTTCATTATTCTTAATTTTTAAATAATTTTAAACCTAACGTTTGACAAAGACTAAATGTTGTAAGGATAGTCTTCCAATTTATTCAGTTTTCAAAACATGAAAAAAAATTCCTTCATTTTTCTTTTCTTCTGTATTTCGTGTCTAGTTCCACAGTCATAAAGATGAATGTCAGCTGTCAGCAGTACCACTTCCAGCACCTCCATCTACCTTGAAATTGCCTTAGGGTAGAGTTTCCTGTTGCTCCAGGATGATCTGACTGTGAGCCGCCACTGGAGAGGATGGTCCTTCCTCTCTATTTATTTGATTGCAATTTACCTAGTAAAAAGGCCATGTTCTGTTTCTCTGATGGATGGAAGTTATTAATTTACTTTGCATATCCAGACATCCAATGACTGATTGAGAGACTGTTCAAAAGTGCCAGAGGCTTCAGGACTGTTAATACAGACATTCTGAGAACACCTACTACAGGTCTGAATAAAAACCACAGTCAGTCAAGCATCAGACAAATAACATAGCTTCACTGAACAAAGGAGATAACATGAGTAACAGCAACCATCCGGTGTGAAAGTCTATGAAACAATGCAGAAAACTGGCAGAAGAGCATTTATTAAGGCTGTTTTGGGAATACTGTTAAGTGTTGAATAGATTTGCCAAAATCAAATGGCAAACAATTAATTAGCAAAAGCCTCAGGCTAAGTTTTTCAGAGAAATGGTCAACCTTGTGTTATATTTGTGTACAGTGCCTAGCACAGTGCCTCAAACCAGGACCAGGGAGCCACCTAGAGCAGCAGGCCCCTGGTCCATAATAGTGCTTGGCTAGTAACTTGTTTATTGACTCCATTTTGGTTTGTTCCAGCTGCCTTATTCCCAGATTACATGCACAAGCAGTTATGGGGAAAGTTTGCAACTGCTCCTGAAAAGCAGAATGGGAGAGATCGCACTGGGAAGGGCCCCAAAGGCAGTCCTCTAACCCAGCATACTTGGCATCATTTACCTCTGCCCTTATGCCACACCCTGGGAAAAGCACATGCTCGGTTTCTCCTTACAAAAACACCACTCGCAATATTTGTAACACTTTGACAAAGATACACTAAATAGGCACTTTGAGGGTCTGAAGAGATCCAGGCCCAAAGGCTTTTTAGCATGCAGGTAGCCAGTCTGCTTTAAAAGAAGCTAGCCCTAAGCAATGCTGGCTTGAGCAAGTCTGCGGCACCTGCTGGCTGCGCAGCCAGGGATCGCTCTTCTCATCACTCTCTGATTTAACAGAACTGACACTGCCACTAAGTACTACTGCAGTTCGGATTGCTTTTTCCTTGGTAAAACTGTAGTCCAGTGAACAACAGTAAATCCCTCCAGCTACAAATACAAATATCAGCACTTAGCATGGATGGAGAAGCAGGAAGCTGACTCCAGCTTTGCTACAGTGCCATTCTTACCTTTGTGATGGAAAACATGTATACTCTCCCTTCCTCTTTCTTCAGGTCATTCATAAACATTGGTGCACCCACAAGCAGCACATCTGTCACAGAATCCCTGTTAATGTCCACTGAACACACCACACTGCCAAAGTAGGAGCCAATCTGAAATCAGTAGTAAGAAAGTCATGTTTTTATGTGGATTTTGTAAAGCATAATGTTTCAGCACCTGACTCAGAAAACTTACACCCAGAAATAGTCCAATACTAATGAATGAAACAGCCCATTGGAATGAAATTACTCTATAACATACTCCAGTGTTTGAAGAATCATATCTTTACTATGTGTCCACTGTTTCTGCCCAGTAGCTGCTGCTATGGCTTTACCACTCAGCAATAAGAATGCAAACAGAGAATAAGCTATGGGAGGTATATTTTTTTGCATTAAATTGTAAACATGAAACTACCGAATCTCTGATTTACTCTCAGATTTGTCTTACAAACAGACAAAACCAAAACCATCTAAAGTCACTGCTCTTTTCCAAATGGAAAAAACAGAATGAGCTTCCAAGTCTCTCTTTTGTTGTCATCTACTTCCCAACTTCTCAGAACCGAGTGGAGCTCACTGAGTCTCTCCCAATTAGAAGTGTTGACACATTAAGTAGCTTTGTATATTATCTTTTACCACTAATTGGATGACTTCCTAAAATACTGTTGAAGAGTTAGATTAACCTCATTGAAATAGTCTAGTAGCAGGGAAAAGTTCAACTGGATTCTAAATGCATTGCAAGATAGAGGAATTTTCAAAACAAATGCATTGCAGTTTACTGCTGTGTCAATAAAAACAGATGCCTGCAAAATCTGCATTCATGACCAAATACACTTGCCTGCTCTCCTCTCTGGGACTGCACAATTGCGATATTACCATAGCTGTCAACATCATAAACCACTACTCTGCCAGTGTAGTTGGATCTTGGTGCACCAGCAACAAAATAGACAGAGCTCTGAGTTGAGAGAACAGCAACAGAATAACCTGGGGAGAGAAGCCAACATTTAATATGTGTGAGAGACCATTAACTAGAAGTCATCAGTTGGTTATCCATAAAAGCACAGAGGATTAATCAATCTGGTATGTTAGTCGCAGAGAATGATGCTTCCAGATGGGCAGTTAAGCTGTCACACATGCTTAAAGTTTGCCATAGTCTTCTGGAGAGAACAGTGACACACAGATCAAGCTGAAGCAGGTTTGCAGAACAGCACAGGCAATAGTTTAGCCTATTCAGTAAAACGTAGACCACAAAAATGTCATGCTTGTGAAGCAGATAGAAAAAGAGTGCAAAGAGTATCCTTGGAATGAAGAAATAGAGAGAAACATGAGATGAACATTTGGGCCAGCCTTCAAACTGGAGAGGAACACCTAGCTTCTGCAAAGGTTGCAGTGTATTTTCCCACAGCTCACCAAACCACAGCCCAGTGCTTTGGCTGAACAGAACAGGCTATATTAATAGCTTGTCAGCTGAAGGGCTTAGGTTGATTGAACTTCTTTGAACATTTTAATCCTCATTCCCATTATTCTAACATTATTTGCTTTCAGGCAACACCTTTTAATACCTGCAAATATTTTAAACATGTATTAGCACTATAAATCTAGCATTAGTACATATTTTACGTTTCTGTGGTTTAATTACAGCAAATTTATTTTAACAGAAGAAAGCAAAATCATCCTTTATAAAGACTATAGCTAAACTGAATAACAAAATCCCAGTGACTGGGCAGAATATGCAGGTCTTTAGCAAGCTGCAGGACAATGTGAGGAGCACAGTCTAAAAAGATTATGCCTTGGTCATTACATATAGCAGTATAATTCAGATTTGTGTTCAGACACTGTTCTTCTAGGGAGAGAACATCATTGGAGACTAGAAGTTCAACAAGCAACAACAAAGTAAGATTTTATTCCACAAGCTAAGGCCACATATTCCTAATTAATATAGCATACAGCCATTTGAAGTGATATGGTGCAGTGCAGAACAAGGGCCAATATAGCAAGCAGTGTTGTGCTAGCAGCCCTTTAGCTTGGGCTCCCCTAGAGCTGGTGAGAGAAAGCCAGTACGGAGAGCTCTTAGTGGGGTACAGAAGGAGGTGGCAGGGGAATGAAGGGACAGAAAAGGCAACAACATTGTTTGCTCCAAAAAGATTAAGGCCAATATTCTAAAAGTGCCTTGTGGAGAAGTGCTGAAAGGAAGTGACCTGACCTTTTAAGAATTATTCCAGAAAAGGGAGGAATAGAAAGTCTGAAGAGGTCACACATGCAAAAGAGCTACTGCTCATTAGGTTAGGTTTAGATTTATTCATTGTGTTGGATCCAAGTAATGCTAAGCCATAGGGAAAAGGATGTGTTAGTTGCAAAAATAGCATCTCATTAAACAACTTCAAGGACAAGAAAGTCATAGGTGCTTAATGTAGAAGCATTATTCAGGGATGAATTGCCAGAGCAGACATGCTGTAGGTTTGCAGAAAACATTTCAATGAACTAAGACGACAAACTGAGTGGCATTACTGGGTCACAAAAACACCCACCAGAAAATATATGTGGGTTATAAGACCTCTGTTAAACTGCAGCAATATTCCTAAAACTATAAACTGAACTGGGAAAGGCCAAAAAAAGAGTGAGCACTGACAAAGCAACAAGTCAATCAACTTCTCATCCACATGTAACTGGGGAAGTACGTACAAATATTAAAGCAGATGGTACCCATAACGATCAGTATGATATACTAAGCAGCCTTTTCAAATGCCATGACTTCTTATGTCTCTGTGACAAAGCGTGACTTTTTTTCAGCTTACCACATTCATATGAGTAGAATTTTAAAAAGACAATAGAGATTTCATTCAATGAACTGTTAACCAGTAAATAAAATCTTTCTGGATGCAAAATTCTTTTCATATTCTCAAATCAGTTCTTAACACGAGTCTGGTTAGAGCAGAATTTCCCAAGTTCTTTAATACCTTAACAAAGGTTTGATACACTTCCAGATTTGTATTTCAGCCCCTTACCTAGATAAGAGCTATGATTTCTGTCCTGTAGAATTTTCTCAAACACATGGCTTGGAAAGGTGGTGACTCTGTCTGAAGACTCCTGAACTACTGTTCCACTCCAGTCATAGGCCCCAACAGCGCCCAGCAGCAGAACATCCTTTAAAAAATAAAAATCAACATTTTAGAACTACCTATTTCAGAAAAGGTGTGAGTGAAGTTGAAGTTACCATATGTAATTTCCTACATAGTGTTTAAGGCAGTGATGTACAGTCTAATGACGGCATGCAGTTGACTGGAGCTGCTTATAGTTACCACTTACACGCAGGACTTTACTGCCCTATTAAGAGGGATTATCACCCCTCTACTGCAAGAGGATAAGTGACTGCTTTGGCTCCCAAGGCACTGCAAGTCAAAATAAAATGGGTTTGTTTAAACCCTGTGATAATTTCGTAAGCCTGTCCACCTTGGGGTTGGGCTTGCCAAGTCTATGCTTTTATGCACTCGTGATCCCCAAAGACTAAGGATCAGACAAACAAAACTGTAAGAAAAAGCTAAAGCCAACAAAAGTGCCAAAGACAGCACACAAAAGCTGATGGAAGAAGATAAGAAATTTCATTCTTTAAGTGTATTGTAAGGAGATGTCCTTGTGAGAACAGTTAAATCTAAAATCCAAATTAATATAGCTTATTATAAAGAATACTTAATACAGAAATATACTTAATCTTAGACTTGTACACATAAACCAAACATAGTTTAGATTCACATCATTAAAATTCTTTACTGAACTGAGATACTGTTATAGAAAACTGCAGTAAAAATAGTATGTGTAATTTTCCTGAAGAAAACCCCAAATCTTTCTTAATTTTTGCCATTTCCTAGCATCAAGTGCATTGTAAATTAAAACTTCAATTTGTGCAAATACAGAGGACCTTTTAAAAATTATTTCGTTCATCTTTAAGGTATATGAGAAAGAAACAACCTTCCTGTATTTTCAGTTGAAAGCTACTTGAACCACACTTGAATTTTACAAAGAGGACCTATTGGTCAAGATAATCTTAAAACTGATTAGCAAGAAAACTATATCTGATATATTGTTCTTTCTAATTTCTAAGTGAACTATGCTTTAAACAAATGTTATTAACTTTATAAATACTAGACGAATTCTTTTCAGACTTGATTTATTTCTATCTTGGTGACTGCCTAGAAATAGGCCATGTTTACAATATGGTTTCAGTTCTTCTGAGTTATTCAACTACAAAATATTAACTTGGAGCAACTGAATTTTTCACGCTATGTGAACTCAGAAATCACTGAAATAATTGGATTAACACATCTCAAAATCATTACATGAAAGCAACTATTACTCAACTTCACACATTACTGTATACCTTTTCATTTTAGGGACATACAGCATCTACTAGAAGTAATTTTTGCGGTATTCAAATAAAAAAAAAAAAGAAGAGGATAATTTGACATTCCCCTGCTTGTAAAAAAAAAAAAAAAAAAATCTTAAAATCGGTCATTGTGTTTTATTAGTCTTATTTTGTTGCACTTCTAAGCACTCATGTCTATGTAATTAAATCTATTTGTATCATTAAATAATTAAATTCACATACCTTTTTTTGTGAGTAATGCGCACTGAAGCCCACCTGTGACATTTCCATTTGGAATGTATCACCTTGATCTGTACCTGGGAAAACAAATATTCACATACGGTTAACCCTATAGAACCACACAAGAGATCCAGTATTGCTGCCTCTGAGCGTAGCTATATAGGGACTGTATGTTATTTTTTCCAAATCCACCAATTCTGCTGAAACATTTCCAACATTTACAAACAACAGAAATACAAGCGCTAATAAACTGTAGAATATTTGGAGGATTTAATGGCAAATTGGTAAGATGGAGCCACGATGCTATGAGTCTCTTCCAAAAAAAGGCAGAAGATCCTAATGATAAAGATGGCTTGAATCAGTCTGCACAGTGTTGTCACTGTGGCTAATCTCTTTTTATGTTTCCTACGAAGCACTAATAATACACTGAAATTAGCAGCTTTAATAACTGTATATTCACAACTTTCAAATGAATGTTTATTATCATATAGGACTTAAAAAACTGTTGTAATTGTCTTGAAAAATACTGTTGACGTGGAGGAATATTTCCTAAGCTCGATGGACAGGACTCAGGTAACAGGAATTCAATGGGAGTACAAAAAACCCAAGAGGGGGAGCTCGCCCGATCCCCTTGACTTGATTAGCAGCATGGGCCTGGTAAAGAATAGACAGAGGTGAAAGAGAAGAGAAGGGAAGATTTCATCCTGAGCACGGGAAGGTTGCAGCTATGAAAAGCTCCTTAGGGAGGGCTGAGGGCAGGTCACAAGTCTCCCAAGCACAGTCTAAATTTGACTTTAAAAAGCTGGCTTTTGGGGGAACAAAGTGCCTCTGAGTTGCCTCTACAGCACCTTTCTCCAATCAGTACACAGAGGACTGTGGGCAATGCTAGGGATACAGCCTGGTAAATGCCACACAGGTTGCATTACTGTAGTGTTTCAGTTCTGTAATCAGTAACCTAGTCTTCTAATTTGCTTTTTAAATTCACAGTTGCTTAGCATTAACAGAAAAAAAAACAGGTGCGTGTGACAAGCATAAAGATACCTTTAGTCCTCTGGTGGTAATAGGTCTGAATACATTTGGACACATACGGACAAGCCCCCATTGGATGCCTGAAGCCCAGGACGTGACTGAAGTTTTCAGCACCTGGGGAATATTTCCCACAAACTGCAGAAACTAACTTGAAGCTCAGGCTCATTAGGGGTGGAGTAGCTGGGGAAACACCCGTGCAAACCAGAGCTCTCCTGGGGAGCAGGCAGCAGCCTGCAGCTCCAGCTGCCCCTCGTTTTCACAGTACTACACTAAGGTAAAGCTTAATAAAATCCTTAGCTCTCCTTAGCTGGGAGAATCTGATCTAATTTTTCAGAGACATTGAATATTTTACCTTCTATACTAAAAATGCGCTCTCCAAGTGTTCCCGCTTCTTCCAGTAGTGCAGCCTCAGATGACACATTAAAGAAATACTTTTCTGTTGGATGACTAGCAATTCCTTTGATTTCTTTAATTAAGTTTTTAGTATCGAGTTCATGCCTGATTAAGTATCCCAAAACCTTGAGTAAAAAAGAACAAAATAAGAAGAGTGAAGGCAATCACGGTGTTACTCTATTTCCTTCTGTATTATTTGAGTAAATATTCTACATATTAAAAAAAAATTACCTTCATTCATACTACTGAATTGCTTATCAGACTGTATTCCTACACAAAGAACCATTCAGACAGGAAAAATACATAAACCAAGGCAAAGGAGAAAACCACTGAAGTTGCTCAGGTAATATTGGTTTTGCTTTTTCAGTCAGTTAAAGACAACTGATATTTCACTAGTTCATAAAGATTATTTTCACTTAGTTTCAGTCTCGCCAGTGTAACAACGCATGCATTATATAAAACTTATACATAGAACATGCAGTTTCATACATATACAACAAAAAGATCTTTCAAAAATTGCAATAATGTATATAATTACAGTATTACTTACAGCAATGCCAAATCTGGTTATATTGTCTTCATTGCATTTACCTATCACTGTTTTCAAGTTGGAGCCATCATGTGATTCGCCATCCGTCACAACCACCATTACTTTCGTGGCTGTCGGACGTCCTCCGGATTCAGGCGAGAAGGCATACTGTCTGTTATAAAATATTGGATTTATCACGTCAATTTATAATGGATGGAATTTGGTATATATACTCTAATGAATATGTCTGTCACTAATGTAGAACAAGGTGCATCTGTAGTGCTTTTTGTTTAGAAAGTAATTATGATCCTGTCCTGGTTTCAGCTGGGATAGCATTGATTTTTCTGAAACCAGGACAGATCCTGATAGCTTCTTCTCAAAGCACTGCTCAAAGAGCCATCAGAAATGTACTCAAGGAAGCAGAAAAAAAAAAAAGGCAAGTAGGACTGGATGGTATTTCTGATAGAAATGCACATTCCAGGGAAAACAATTTTTTTTGGTACAAATATTTCTAAATAAAATGGATTTTTTTGTCAGAACTATTAATGTTTTGTAACACCAGAGTAGCCAGGAATTGGCTCCATGAAGTTCAAACAAAAGGGGAAGAGTATTAATAATAGGTTCCTCAATACTACTGCAAATATTGACACACCATTGAAGACTGAGTCTGCCCCTAAACAAGATTTTCAAGGCCATTTGATTCAGCATATATTTTGGCCTAGAGCCCTGTCCTCGATTCAACTGCAAAATAGCATCTTCCTATTGAGAAACAGATCTGGTTTGTGTACATATTCAGAATCACGGCACATTGTTTTAAGTTTTTCCTATTTTTCATGCTGCTGGTGCTGCAGTGACAAACTGACAACAGACAAGATATTTCATTTACTGTGCAATCAACCAAAGCCTGACCTGCAAACACAAATGTTACTGGTCCCACTGAATCCCTGGATAAACTTTACTTCTTTCAATGGTTTTGTATCTTTCCTAAAAACTTGTCCATGGTGTTCCATGTACTGTCATGTTTAGACATCTGTGACAGCCCAAACAATTCTGCTGGGTACCAGAACTACTTTAGCGTAGAGTTTAACTCAATGGTTAAAGACATGCTTTCCAGCAAGTCTAGTTTATATATCCCTGTACGGTTCTGCATGGGGCACTGTAAATGTACCTGAAGGATTCTGTCTGGCACTGAGAATCTCCTCAGAGGCTTCAAGCACATGCACTTCCAATGGGAAAGAAATTCAGGATGTGCCCGTTGCCTCATACGGTAAGTTACAAGAGTTGCACAGTAATCAGCGATGTGTTTTACCTTGCATTGTCAATGGCTTTGAAAGTATTAGTCAGATCTCCTCCCTTCTGATCTGTTCTCGCCATTGCTTTAACAACCTCATCCTTTGTTTGATATGTATTCAAGTTGAACACTACACGGGGATCATTAGCATATTGAATTAAACCCACCTATGCAATAAAGAAATTATGTTAGATTATCATGCGTTACCATCAGTTACACAGAATTATGATGCTTACTTATTTATCAGGTTGGAGCGAAAGATCTGCAGATGCACATGGGGTTATAATTTTCTTTAAACACATATAAACCCAATTAATATTAACACATTTGGAAAGCAAAGAAAGCTAAAATGCTCTTGCATCTTATGTGATTTATTATGGACTACAATATGTTAATGCAAACAGTCTGAAATAGTAGGCATTAAATGTTTGCTTCGTTACTTCTGGGAGAGCTGATGGGTAGCAATAATACAAGGAGCTCTGGGGAAAATGAAAAAATAACAAAAATTCTACAAGCTGACAGCACCTTAATCTGATCTCTTCTAAGGAAATCCTAACGGTTAGTTACTTCACAGCACTGCAAACCCTATTTATTTTTAATACAGGTGAAGCTAAAGACATATGCTAAGATGTACATTTAGCAGGAAAGAAAAAAAGAGAAGATGCTAAAGGTGAGGTTCAGAAAGGACTGAGCAGGAAGCCTAGCTTTTAAGCACCTCACTTCCAAAGTCGCCCAAGGAAGAAGGCAGCCTTTGGGAGAGAGATTTCCAGTGCCCCAGTCTTTGTTCCCAGAACTGTTTATCGAAAATGGACAACTGTAAAGACAGAAAATGTTTAAAAAAAAGGCAATAAAATTTTCCTTACCATCACCAAATTAAAAGGAAAAAAGAACGCAAAGATCAGACAGTAACCAAGCAGGAAAAACTCCTATTTTAAAGATGCAGCAGTTAGAAAGTAAGAGCCATACGAAAAGCCTATAAAAAAATCTGTTCTACCACATCCCCACAGACTACATTTTAATTACTTTTACACCTAATGCATGAAAGAGATCTGACTCCACTGGACATGACCTAGACTTCTATTTCAGTTGGTTTATGTTTTTAATCAAATTACAAATCCCTTTTGAAATCGGTTAGTTGCGAGATAAAAAAAATAACAATACTGAAAGATACAGGACAACTGCATAATCTCTGGCTTTGGGGGAGGTACTGTAGTTATGCTAAAGCACACTTGGTTTCCTTTAAAATTGCTAATAAAACCCACAGCCTTTTTTTTTTTTTTCTTTTTTTTTTTTTTTTTTGGTAAAAGATGTCTTTGACTTACCTGGGTTTTGTTAACGCCTATGTCTAAGCCTTGTACAAATTTTTCCAAAAATGCCCGCACTGCATCCCAGGGATAAATGCTGTTTGACTCATCACAAACCACCACAACATCTATGAGAGAGGAACACTCTAAAACAAAAATAAAAAGTGGAGATTAAATGCACTTTCAGTCTCAATATACTTACAACTCTTTGGCTAAATCCAGAGGTGCATATTTAGGTCTCATACAGGCAACACTTCAGATCAGGAAGGATTTGCCAGAATGAGGAGACAATAGAAGAATATCCAGATTTTGAGCCTGTGCTGGTACAACGCCTCTGAATTCAGAGGAGTGAGTCCATCCACATTTACATCAGCATTGGATCATGATTTGTCAGTCCTTACATCTGAATCACAGGACTCTGCATTTTGCACATACATTTTTTTAAAAATCCCAGGTTAAGAGTCCCCAAGACAATTTATCTTGATTTCATTTGATGTTTCTTTAATTGAATCTGTTTCACACATGTTGCCTTACTTTGAACAGCAGGAGAAAAGCTTCTTAGGATCTGGAAACTTGGACTGATTTCAGAACAGACTCCTGTTGCATAGTATTGGCTTCCACACTGCTGTGCCCACAAGGGACCACAAGTCTTTAAAAATAACAACAAAAAGAAACTGTAAAAATAACTAATACTTGTCTCACTGTATCCATATACAAAAGCACAATAAGCAGGACTACAGGCATCTAGGATCAGAGAAGCCCTCTTAGGTTATCAGGCCAAATCCCCTGCAATCACGGTGACAGTGTAACCCCTTTCATAGACTTTCTCACTGTGGATTTTCTATTCATGATCATCCTAGTGCCTCCTTCTGCAAGCTGGCCCCTCCAGACTATACGCAGCTATAACATCTAGGCAGCGTGACGCAGTCTGCAAGAAATGTGTCCTGCTTTAAGCCACCTGCTCTGCAAACTATTGGTTTAAAACCAGGGCTAGTATTTGCAAATCGCTTATAAGCGTGCCGAGAGGTACTGCCACTCACCAGGAGGTGGCATTAGAGCCACGAGCATGCAGAGAGGAGCTTTTCTTGCCGTGCACCCGATTACCACCAACAGCGTGACCAGACTGAAGAGTTTTGTGACCAGTGCGCACACACACATTTATTAATTTGAGAAGTCTTGTTCCCAAGGGAAATTCACTATTTACAAGTTAAACTTCATCATCATCTCCAGTGAAGGTGCAGCCTCACAGTATGCACTGTCCTATTTAGCTGCAGCTAAAAGAAGATTGGCCCTGGCCGCACACACCCTCGGCTATGTGTTTCATTGCCTTCCAGGGAAAATAATCTTGTTTCTTTGCTGAAAATGATCTCTGTAAAGAGAAACCAGCTGGTTGCATGACAGCCACACCTCTGATATTAGAAGAATAGGTACAAAAGTACCTAGATAAAAAAGACAGATACTCAGACAGTATTTTGTCATGAGAATATTTGAGGGGGAGGGATTTTCTTTTTAAAAGAAAATCATGTTAGGAACTCAAGAAAAAAACATAACCTCCACATCACCTCTGTCCAACAGTTCTGAAAGAAATGATAGCTTTGTTACATACACTTCTGATTGCCCTATCCAGTTGGGAGAGCCTGGAAAACAGAAAATGCACCATCTCTACTTAGGAAGAGAAGAGAGAGTGAACAGCACTATTACACTTTTCTCAAGAATATTAAAAAAAAAGGTAATTAAAGGCAGAAGTAAATGGAAAATGAGCTAAATCACACACTGGTTTACCACTGGTAGACCACATCACACTACCCTAACATATTTGGCAAGAGGGCAGATTTTCTAGACAAGGGAAAGGAAGTATACCTATGTTATCTGATCTTGAGATAAGTGGTCTTTTTAGCTGCTACATGGGGCATGATTAGTTTTACTGGAAAAGACAGATATTTATCGAGGTGAGAGGTACAAAATAAATCCTCTATATGGTTAACTATGAAGCTGGAGGAGAGTTACTAGTCTTAAAAAAGGGAAAAACCCTAATGTTCTAGCATTGTTACAGTCAGAAATTTAAGATATATCATTAATACAGGGGAAGACTAGGAGTTCACATATGAAGAACTGATAAACTTTGAAAGTGGAATATTAGAAAGGGGCATAGCCTTGCTCTTAAGGACTAATGTTAAGTAACATGGACATAAACTGGGAGCTCACTGAGTGGAAGAGAGGGGAGCAGACGGATCAGGCACTGGCTGATTGCAGTGACCATGAGCATGCAGCCAGCACGCAAAGCAAATATGGCCTAAAGATACGTGACAAGAAGCACTTGGAAGTGAGTCAGGGAAATACCAAATACACTATATAGTGCCCTGGAAAGACTCATGTAGAATACTGCATAGATCTGGTTATTCATGTCCAAGAGAGGTGTATTTTAAAAAGCACATTTCAGCCAAAAAACTGTGTTTGTTTAGCAAAGCGAAGGACAAAGGAGAATGATTGTGGGGTGTTAAATATAGAAGGGAGATTTTACATGTAGGGAGATGGGAGCTGTTCCTTTCAATTAAAAGCACAGCACTGCCCCAAGAACGAACTGATAGAAACTCAGATCAGAAATCTGGAAAAAAGTTGTTAACCATCAGTGAAATTCTTAAGCACGTTTCCAACAGGACTAAGCATGCCTGAGAAAAATTTAATGAGCGTATGGAAATTACTGCCCTGTACTTATGATACGTGTGGGAAGCAATCACATGGCATCAAACAGCTGAACCAGCAGGACTCATGAGCTACAGCACAGACACGCCAGGCTGGGTCACACTCCAGCCAAGCAGCCCAGGGATGCAGCACAGACTGGTGCAAGCGGATGGAGGCTGAGAGAGAAGCAGCTGCAGGACGAAGGAGCACAGTGAGCTGGGAGGAGGAAGCCCTGAGCATAACCCAAAAAGCCCATCACAGAGGCCAGCTGAGAGAGACAGCGTCTCCGAGCGAAGTCCTGGCCGGCAGCAGCTTGCAATTACGAGCAGACAGTCTCTGCTTGTTGTCCAGTTCTTGCCACAACTATGTCATGGGTCTTTTGATATTCGTTGAGGCTGAGTCACAGTTAAGCACCTGTCTCCATTACCCCATTCTCCTTATGTCAAGAAAAACTCCTGTCACCAAAGACGTGGCTAAACGTTCACATCTTAGCATTCAACTTTTTTTTTGTTACTTTATGCAATTTAAGGAGCGTCAATCAATAACATATGGATCAGGAAATTCTTTTTAACTGAGAGTAGTTCAAGTATTATGAGAGAATACAATTTTTTCTGCATGAGATGTTTTAAATCACTGCAATTGCTGGTACTGATTGAAAGTGGGTATGCATGGGACAATATTAACAGTAATTAAAGGTATTATGCAAGAGACAGAAGATATTGATTAAAAAAAAATCTTATTCTCAAACCAATAATCAAGAAAAGCTGTATTTTGAAGTTACGATTAACCTTACTAACTCCAAGAAAGCTGCTGGAAAGGTTGGAATTAGACTTACTTTTAAGTACTTCAGTAAACTGGGCTATGTGGTAATGAAGGTAATAAACATTTGAATACTTTTGCGATTACTAGGAAGATGCAACAGAAAAATACAAAGCTTAAAGTGAGCCTCAAAGCTCTTTTGTCTGTAGTTTATTTTTTCACTTATTTACTGCACGTGCCTACAATGTATGCACTAAACCAGGATACACCTACACTGCAACAGTTTTCATGCTTACAGTTAAGATTGTAAAAAAGCATATTAAACAGGTGTTAACTTCCTTTCAATTATGAACTCTGTTTTACAGGCTCCAAGGAGAGTGGTTTGCAGAATATACATAGAAAATGCATCTTCCTCCAGCTCACTAAACAAATAAAACTTATTGCAGATCCATGGGACTAGAAATCCTAACATCTCAGGAGAACAGTCACTGTGCAAGTGCATATGGTGGAGGAGAGATCCCATACTGTCTTTTGAAAGCGTAATCAGAACTATACAAGACTGCCTTAAAGATGTCCATGGTGGAAATATTCTTGCCTATGTTATCTGACTTAAATTACAGAATCTTTAGTTACGTGCCCTTCCATAGGATATGTAGATAAATGATGAAGGAGAGAATTCATAATTTTCCTGATTTTGGACCCTAGGTAATGACAGTGGAACGAAATATTTTAAAATATGCAAAATATGGATTAATCGATGCTGCATAATAAAATACATTCAGCTTGGACTTATCAAGAGCTGTGGAATTCTAGTTTCTTCATTCTCCAAAGGAATTTCTGTGTGTACTGAATATGTCCTTGATACATACCAAAAATCCTCCTGTTTTTGAGTTCTGTATCAGAGTCAAGCCAAGGTTCATGACTTCCTTTATCTCAGTCACATTTGGAATATTTATTAAAGCTGAAATAAGAAGAGATTAAGTAATGACAGAAGAGTAAATAGGACGTAGAAGTAATTTAGTAAATTAAAATTCCTTTTCAAAAGCTTGATTTCTCAGAATCTGAGACGCCTTTTCTGTATATAATTCTGAGACGAAATGAAAACTAATCTTTGTCAAAAATTTGCTAACCATTAACTACAGACATGAATTAAGTATGGCCATTTAGAGTACCTGCCCTCAAGAGAGCCGAAGGCAAAAGAGAGGAAGAAATGGTCTACCTATTGAGCATTTTTGGCTGGCTGAGTAGCTGCACCCAAGCAGCTACTGTTACATTCCTCAGGACACCAGACTCCTCTGATCCAGTATCAGGCTTTAGACAAAAGCCTGGAAAGAGCGGTGGAGGAAAGAAATGCTCTGCACCACAAATAAATGTAAAGTAGGCGTCCCACCTCAGTCTGCTGCCCCATATTTTCACTGTATCCAAAAGTGAATCCCATTTTATGCTCAGTTTGCAAACACACAGAGGCAGAAAAGGCTTCACACCCACTCACACACTCATCCCTCATGCACTCCACATTCACAAGTCCCCCTGGGTGTACCAGCACAGACCCCCGACCCGGCTGATAGCTGGACCCAAGGCCCCCCTAAGCTGGCTGGTCCAGCTGAAAGTTTGCTAGGGAACCCCCCCCCCCCACGCACACCTGGTTTGGGGAAGATATGGACACCCACTCTCCATGGCAGCCCGCACCAGGCCCCCTGGGCTGTGACCCACCGTCCTGGTCCAGCTGTCAGCACAGAGCCCCTCACTGATGCAGAGCCCTGGCCCCCCGCCCCCCCCCCCCCCCCAAGCGGCAGGTTTTGGGACACACACCGTTCCTGTCCCATGGCTGGAGGTTGCTCCCGTAGCTGACACTGAGACCCCAGTGGCTCCAGCAGCTGGCACCATAGGCCAGGGCACCCACACCCCCAGCCCAACTCCAGTGGCAGGCACTAATTTTCACTCACACACACATGGGTCTCATCAGTAGCTGGCACTGAGTCCTTGCAGCACACACACACGCAAAGACACACATGACAGAGACTGAGACTATGCAGAGAGATAGTTAAGAAAAAAATTAATAAGACAGATTGGCCTGGTGCAAAACCAAGGAAAAACTGAACAACTGTAGCGAGACGTTCTTCATTACAACTTACCTTGTAAATTCAATTTTTTACATGTTGTTTTGGATGTACCAACAGGACATGCATAGATATCTCCAGTTCTGTTAGCTGGATAGCCACTCCAGGGTGAACCAACCAACAACCTAAAGTAACAGGAACTTCATTAGGTCTTTAATGATACTGGGAAAGCCCAGCAGCATTATTGCACTGCACACTGTAGGTAAAGAGGCTTTTACCAGATATAGTACCTAAGGCACCTGGGAGTCTTCTCCACAGCTGTTCAGCAGCTTTACTTGCATGTTAATACACTGGATTCACCATGGGAAACTTTGGTGGAGAAACCTCTGGGGATTAGGCTGCCTCAAATATGTATACTGTTGTTTCTGTGACATTATGTCACAGTGTCAGAAGAAATACAGCGAAGATATTAATATATACAGATGCATACAAATTTAGAAATATATACATTGGGGATTGAGAGACAAAAAATGTTTTGTCCTGTCAGTTAACTGATTCCTTTGAAGTTATTCTTTTTGCTCATAAGAAGCATTTCCTACAGGATCTGCTCAGCAACAGTCAAATGCTTATGTCTGAGCTTGAACACTAACACACCTTGACAACACTGAGTCAGAGAGAAAATACTGCAAGTGATAAGAGTCCACTGTGTGAAGTATTTAATCCTGAACAAGAAAGTTAAGCTTTATGATAATTCGTGCCTACAATGTAAGTGATTAACTTTCTCTGACTCATTCCTTTGTCTGTCGTAAGATTTCCCCTCCAATATCTGCTCCTCAAGATCCCTTTAATTTTTATCTGAAAGCCTTCACAAACCCAATTAATTCACCCCCTGGGAATACTGCTTAAGAACATCTATTTTTCAGCACAATTCTCTGAGGGAGTGAAACCACCAGACAGCATAGGGCTGTGTAGGGCTGGAAGAGAAGCACCATTCTTTATACAGTTTGATGTGCAGTGAAGTAAGGGTAAGGCAAAACATGACCATAGGAAGATGACCTCAAGGGATATGAAAAAATGAAACACATTACTAGAAAGCAGAGACTCTGATTATTCGCTCCAGCAGCCATATGACTTTCCTTTCATACAGAACAGTCTATGGTAGTAATTAATGCATTTACAGGACAACAGAAGGACAAGCAATGGGACCCCAGGACAGAATATGCAGTTTCATAAGAAACCACCTTTTTCAGTTGGTCAATAGATTGCTAAAAGCAAAATTGTTGTCCTCTAAAATTTTACAGGTAGCTACTGCACATATCTTGCACTATAAAAAGAACACATTTTATGAAATCATTATGTTTCAAAGCAATTGCTAGATATCATATTAACTTTCCACGGATCATCTGATTTTACTGCTGCAATTTCATAACTAGTTTGAATAAAATGACTTTGATAAAAGTACATCGTTTTACATGCACAAGCAAGAGTCTGAGTCCTTCTTAGCTTTCTCAAAGAAAATACTGCTAACTGCATTTTTTTTTAGTTTAT
Source organism: Nipponia nippon (assembly GCF_047370975.1). Taxonomy (NCBI): domain Eukaryota; kingdom Metazoa; phylum Chordata; class Aves; order Pelecaniformes; family Threskiornithidae; genus Nipponia; species Nipponia nippon. The sequence continues at coordinate 4,280,175 of NW_028262337.1, read as the reverse complement.
TTCATCTCAATTAAACACAAACTTAAGAACAGAGACAATGTTATTCTGTTTTACCAGTTTGACTGGGGGTAACTTCGGATTCTATTTTCTCTGTGCAGCAACATTTTAAAAATACCTACCTCCTTCTCAATTACCTTGCTGAAAAACAGTGATTATGCAGGCAGCAGGAACAGGATTTTGTGTACTTTTAGCATCTCTAAACCTGCAATTCAGGTTCATATAAATACCTCTCTATATAAAACCAGTGTATGTTACACTAGCTGTGAGGAGGCCTCTGATCATCTGCTTGTTTTCTGAGGAATATAGCTTTTTCTGCATAGCTCAGGACCAAATAACTAGAGCTTAAGAGAAACTATGCTATTGCTCATGTGCCAATAAATGATACAACCCACAAATAGGTGTGGTGACACAGAGGGCTGGAGCCAGTCAATAGTGATTGACAAAAGGAAGACATGGTCTTACAGTCCCTGCCACCTTGCTAGGTACTACAGAGTTATGTGCAGTTATAAATGCTAACTTGGCTGATGGGAAAGAGGAAGCCCTAACAGTTTTCATGGAAACAGAAAACAGTTTTAAAAAGGATAGCAGAACTGCATGTGTAATATGTGAAACTGGAACAGCTTTTCAGCATTAACTGTCAAGCTGAACATTGCACTGTGTATGTTTATAAATATTTGTACGTTTTTTCTAAGTTTCCCAGAAGGCAAATGTATTTCCGAGTCCCTACAGGAGGACAGCTACTGTTCAAAGAATGACCACAACAGATCTTGGAAATACCCCCTGCACCGCTCTGTCTGGTCACAAAACAGACTGTATATCTCTGCACCGCACTGGCATCGCTCTGCATTCATGGGTTATCCTGAAGCCCAAAGCCCACAGTTTCACTCACAGAGTGAGAACAAGAGAAGGAGAAGTGTCCTTGAGTACTAGCTGTTCACAAATCCAAGCCTAACTCCAAGCCTAACTCCAACTCTCACCCTTGCTATTGGCATAAGCTAGAGACAACCACCACCCACAGAGTTTAGAAAAAGCAGTTCTCTCCCTTTCAGCATGCATATTTGTGCTCACTCCATGGGCTTTATGCTGCTTCAGCGGTAATATGGGCTCTGAAACTCCTGTTTTCCCCAACCTCAACATTAATCCCAAGCCAGATATCTATTTACACCAAGGAACCATCACTCTTTATACCCAATCCACTTCTAGAACTTAAAATTCAGAACTGTATTGTCCTTTTGCTAGCCCTAAAACTAACCTTGTAGCTGTTGCATGGTACAAACAGAAAAATGTAAGCCAAACAAGACAAACTCTTATAATTTTAATCCCAAATTGAAATCTATGCCAACTGTGCCCGAAGCAAACTTAATTTTGTCTTTGATTTGGCTTGCACTCCTCATACTTTACTGGAAGTTATTATACTACTTTCCCCTTTGCTGTACTAGCCTTCCTTGTAGATTTGTAGGGTCCATGAATCTCAATGCCGTAACTATGCTGTAAGCCAAAAAATGCCACTCGATACAGAGAATTTAACACTTAGAACTGACTATTACCGACACTGATTTTCAGAAATGAACAGAGCTATTAAAACCCTTCCCTTATTTGACTTAACTAGTCTAACCTGCCATCAATACGCTCCTGAGAAAAAGTTATTAACTGACTTCTGCCAAGCCTAGCCCTCTACTTTTAATTGCCAACCTTAAAAGTCCTAGGAAATAATTTAGTTATTATTTCTCTCATATCCTAAGCCTTACTTAAGCTTAGTACTAGCCTTAATCTAGATTAGAAATCAGCAAGCCTTTGAAAATTAACATAAATGACGACAGTAGAGAGTTACACAATACTGCTCTGGGAAAATGTATGTGTATATTTCTGAAACATCAAAAGTGAAGAAATCAAGAGAGTATATGGCTACCATCCTGCTAACTACAAAAATATTTTTTTACTGTGATTAAACAGGATGCACAGGAAGTGGAGTGCAACAGAATGTATCAGGAAAGCATGCAAGAAATGAGTACTAAAATACTTGAAAATGCTTGTTTCCAAATAAACTTTATCATGTATAGTATATTAATTAAGGGTCTGTTTCAGCAATGAGTTAAATATTTATTTTTACAAAACTTCCTTATGTGTCCTTGTAGACTGTCTTTACACAATACTACAGTGATTAGCATGTAATATTGCCACTAATTTTATTATTCAGCTCCTCAATCAGTCTCCAACACTGTATACAAAGCAATGGAACTACATGAAGTCAAATAAAGTTCAGCGGCAATGCCATACCACACAGGCTGCAGGAGTGGCAGATCAAAGTGCAACAGGAATTATTTCTGGGAAATTACACCATGACAAAGCTAGTAACTGGCAAAGTGTGATGTAGCAGAAAACAAAATCAGAATTCATGGCGAAGGGCTGAATTCCCAGCTGTTGTCAGAGCACGTTTTATATTTTCTGGTTTCTGTTTTTCTTTTCATGTGTTTGCTCTTTAGTGTGTTTTTTTAAACACAAAGATGGCTAACAGGAAGTAGGAAAATAAAAGTAGAAAGGACCTCTTAAATCATCTGTCCCTTTTCCCTACAACTGCAGGAAGCAATGAATAGATATGAAGACCAGAAAACTCTTCACTCTCATAGATGCTTCTCTGCACACCCTAAAACACTTATCGCCATCTAAAACTTTCGATCCTTTGAACAAAAGACTCAAAACTTCAAAAACTACAGCGAGCTATGCCAAGAGAGTTTGACTGACAAACTTAAAAGGCCTAGAAAACAGAAGCCAGAGCTGCTTCTCCAAGCAGGAAAAAGGCAAACTGTAGGGCATGCAGTTGGGGGAAGCAAAAGCTGGGCAAAGAACTCAATGTTAGCAGTGGTGCTGGCACTGAAAAGATGGAGCTGTAACAATGGCAGCATTTCGTTTTTGTTTCTGGTGGTTTGTTTTTGTTTTTTTTTTAAAGTTGGCAGAAATTACCCTCCTCATTAAAATCAGAAGGCTTTGAAAATGTATTGATTTCAACAAGAGTTGCTAGAGAAATGTGTCTTTTTGGCAAAACATCTTACAGGTCTCAAGAGGCAACACACCCCCTCAGGAGAAAGGCTGCTGGGCTTTGATGACTAGTGAGCAGTGTGCAATGATTTTTAAAACTATTTAGTAGTGCAATGATTATGTGATATATCCATAAGGGCAGTGCATATTAAAGTGTCATTACTAACACGATATGGAAGGAAACAAAATATTTAAAAACACAGAAATTCCATAACATAAACTCCAAAACAAAATTCAAAAATTCCAAATCCTAAGCATGCAGACACAACTGAGCGGGGTGGCTGCAACTTAATACTAAACAGTCCCACAAGAGCAGACCATGATTTTAGCTCTGTTGTGGGATGTATCCACAGGCTGAAGACACATATGGGTAGGAAAAAACATTTTAACAGCTATATACAGCTGTTCAATCTTCCTCACCTGAGACAGGTATAAAAACAAATCTCAGCATGGAGTAAGTACTGTTATCTTTGCAGAATGTACTATCAGCTTCTGTTCAGGGCATGCACATTCAAGACGAACTTGACAGGGTACAATACACCTTTCTAAAAGGTTATGTTTCTAAAATAACAGAGAATTTGGTCTCAATTTAACGTTCAAATACAGATCATCTCATGACAGGGAGAACCAGAGCATAAACTGAATGATGTTTCTGTTGTGGCTAATTACTTGTGTGGTGGACTGCCTAAACTTTTCTAATTGATGAGTTTCTTTGGTGTTCACAATTTTCCTTGAGTTCATTAAAGAGCTCTTGTTTTGAAATTCCCACCAGACACCGTGAAATGCTTGAGCTGTGCTTGACTTGCAAGTTTGTCCTTATTTACGAGCATCACATGCCATCAATGCCCATCAATGCACAGCAGACCAGTGTCCAATTATCCTGGATCATCTGACTCTACACAAAAAGGGCTCCCTTGCTGGTTTGTGTCACAGCTTCCCAACATGTACCAGCCCCCTCTGTAGCCCTGCGCTCCTGGTTGGACTGTCTTCCCTCTTCTCTCTGAGCTCAATGCCAAGCAAAACTGATAATATACTGCTGCATGCCATCCCAATTCTGCAAAAATTCTCATATCATTTTCTGTAGCCCTTATTGCCTCAGAAGATACACCTCCCAGAACTACAGCTGAATAATACAACTAGCATCTGCTGTTTTTTTCTTTCTCTCTCCTTTCTGCTCTTAGAGAGTACAGGAGGATTTTTAAAGCTGTATTTAATATAGCACCATGTGATTTTACAGAAGCAAGGTCTAGGAGGTGATGAAATTTCTAGTGGATCTCAGATTCTGGATAACCTCTCTCTTGGAGAGAGGTGCCACCCCAGCAGCATCTGATGTGGTGAGCAGCCCCACTATGCCTGAACAGAGTTTTCAAGTGCATCATATTCTTGCTGCACAATGACAGTCCCTTCATAAAAGCATACGGTGATAAATGCTTCCCTCTCACAGAAAGTAGCGTCTCAAACTCATGCAAAGCTCGGACTGTTGATCACCCTCTTAGTTCAGCCATGTCTAGTGCTCTACACATGGACTGCAGCCTCTGCATCACTTATATGAGAAACCAACTCTACTGAACAGCTTGAGTGTTGTTTTTTGGGTTTTTTTTTTGTTTGCTTGTTTTTTAAATAATGCACTCAAGAATAAGCTCTATTGTCCCAAGAAAAAGAAAACAGCCTAGAAATGAAGAGAACAAGAGAGTAAACCATGACTGACTTATTTTTTTTTTATGATTATCTAATGATTTATTGAGAGAAAGACTGAAAAGAGCTTTTCTTCACTGAAGAGTATGTAACAAGTCATGGTTACTCGAACAAGAGCTGATAAAATCTCTCTGACTTTTGGAGCTATGGTCAGACACCGTGCAGTGAGTGAACAAATGATGAAGTGCCTATTTACAGAAAAGTATCCCAGATTAATAATATTCATATACGTGGGAGAAGATAAGAAAAAGTTAATCCTTTCTTTCCCGAACTCCACCACACGTTATCCAAGAAAGTGGTAGTGGAGGAGGCTTTATATCAGAAGTAAAAATAAAACAGGGAAATATAAAACATAAATAGCTTGGTTGAGTCTGGAACCTAGTGCTCCTGTTGCAAGCTTATAGAAAAACTTACAAGAAGAATGAAAAACAAAACATAATTTCTCCATGTATGAGCCAAAGCATTCGATTCACTTCAGGCAGACATTCTTGTTCTCCTTCAATGGCTTTACACAGAAGTTTCAAAAAAAGAGAGCTCTGATCTATGGGTGACTAAACACATAATTAAAGCAGGCAGAAACACAGCGAGAAGCCACCACAACATCAGGCAAGGAGTGGGGGTAGGTTGGGAGCCTACCCAACAGAGGGAGAGAAAACGCCGAGCTCTTAGTTTGGAGGCTACAGCTCTGCTCTCCTCTTAATTTACCTCCTGGTCACCAGTGGTAAACACAGTAATGCAGAGACACAGTGACATCTAAGTAGTCTTACATCTTTGCATATGTAACCAATTGCAACTGCACAGTGTCTCTGTGCAGGGCTATGTATAAATGTCTCAGCTAGCTCAGTGGTTTTGTATGGGCTTTTCCAAACTTGAACATAAAAAACATCTTCACATGCATTTCCATGGATTTCAGATTTTAACATCTTACTTTTTATTGAAAAAAGTTCAGTTATTTACTATCTGTCCATCATCACTTAAGCAAACATGCCAGTTTGTGGCTATTTTGGCTCTAACTCTGTTTCAATCTATGGATCTAAAATGTTGTATCAGCTTATGATAATATATATAACTTGTGTGACTTTCCGCTATAGACTTAAAACCATGTATACCCAAATAACCACTTAAAGTATTTGAGCAACACTGAACTATTTATTGACACACAGTCCTTGCCATGAAAAACACCTAAAGCTTTGTAGCTGCTGAGGCTGCAGAAGAGGAAACAGTATTTTCCACTAAACGGCCTTACTCTGGGTTACTATTATAAAGTTCTTTTTGAAACCAACATTACTAGAAAAAATATTTTACTAATTACTCATCAAGCCCAATATTGTGGCAACAGTGGATTTCACATCAAATTTTATGGCTGAAGAGATGCAGCAGACACAACGCCTTTGCTAGTATTATGTTATTATATACATCCAAATATGCCATCCCTTGAGAAGTGAACACTTAATACTGTATCAGACACAAAAGTATATAAATTTAAGTTCACTTAATTTTAGTATTAATAATTAGAACTTCCCAGCCCTAATCATTTGTTTTAACCTCAACAATGTTAAAATGGAAAAATATCCCACATATATGTAATGTGTTACAAAGATGCTATTGGTACAGGATGGAATGAAATGAGTTAAAATTCTACAGAAATTGTGAGTCTGAGGAAACATGTATTGGAAATGAAAGTAAAAGATTAACAGAAAGAAAGACCTCAGATCGCACTGCGTAAAGGAAAAAAGCCTGAACCTTCACATGCATATCTTCAGAATATTTCAACTTTTGTTTTAATAACATAAGTATTTATTCATAAGAAGATAATTCTGATATAAAAAGGAACTAACCGGAACACATTTAAATGAAATGTGGAATTATAAAAGAAAAATGAGTTGCAACATTTTCTTCCTTTACCTTTTAACTGGACGTATAACAAGTTGTTCAAACTGCTTACCATTTGCCTTGTTCACTTATAAACTGTTGAACTGCATATCCAAATTGCTCTCTTGATGGACCAGAAAATGTTTTTGCTTCTAGGAGCCCAACATTGTAGGCTTCACAGCAGTTATGAAGAATGCCTGTTAACAGAAAGGTTATGATTATCACAGAAGCAATTAAAGAAGAATTTTGATCCCAGTGAAAAAGGCTCTTCATCTGTGCCAGCTCCCCTGATAGAAGAAAATAAAATGTAGCCTTTGACACGTGCAAGAAAAAAACAGCCTTTTCCCTACAGTATCCGTTTATGCATGCGTAATGACTGTCTAGCACTCTTTACAGGTGTTATAATATTGTGGGCAGAGATCAATGACTCATTCACTGTTTGCCTTAACAAAAATTGCAGCATTACTAATGGGAATATTTTAGCTGAAGGGAGACAAGAAATATGATTCAGAGTCTGTTATCCTCCTTTACCTCAAGGCAGAAGTTAAGCTTATGGCACAGCAAACACGTCAACGGCCTGCTGAGGTATGTTAAAATCAAAATGCACTGACTGTAACTGCTAATACTGTTTGTATTCTAGTGTCTATCTGCAACTTAATGTTTTAAGCACTGGAACAGAAATCAGATTATCTACTGCATCAGAAAACCTATATTTTTGAGTCATTTCATTATCATGCCAGAAGCCTTTGTTTTCAGTCCAAACAGTCTGAACAGTTGTCCAAACAGGAAAACTTATAAATACAAACATGCAAGATAGAACTGCATTAATAAATCATGACACTTAACACTGAAACTCCACTTTGCTGTGGTCACAGTATTAATTGCTTTTCCTTGGGCACTTGTGTGCATAGGAATAAGGGTATTGCCACTTCATGCCATTTTGGAGGGAACCGGCAGTGTGGACTGGGGACAAGGTCCTAAGCGTCACAAGTTTGCAGGGCATGGGGGCCCACTCCTCATTCATAAAGGACGTGATTTCTTTCTGATCAAGAGCTGTAGGTGGACATCTAGGAGAATGTACGCTAAAGAAGCTGCAGGAAAAGGGCCAGAGTCCCCTAACAGCCGGGAGCAGATAACTCCTCCTCCAGCTTGGACGTGGAAGGACTGAGACAATGGTGGGATCCCAGGAACAAGCTACAGCCCAGCTAAGGAACACCTTAGGGCTCCTGACAACCCTCCAAAAACGGCAGCGATGGAAGAAATCATGACCTGTGGTTGCACTGTGCAGTTACTGCCCGAGGTTCCCAGGTGAGGCAGATTCACGGAGTTGCTCACTGGTTAAACAACATCCCTCATGTTTCCCCTCCCTTCCTGTGTGCCCAGACAGAATGAGTTTTATCTGCTCTACACATAAAACACACCTCACCATAGGTATTTAGTATGAGTCACTGTGTAGTAAAGTGGCAGCGTTTATGATAATCCCTTGTAACAGGGACACTTTAAGGAGAGATGTGCCGATCTTTGGTACTTAAAAATATAAGCTTAAATTCTAAGTGTTTCTCTAGTTTTGATGGGCAGAGGGCTCATTGTTGGTATCACTCTCCTCCAGGTCCCAAAACCAGTTTTGGAAGGGAGGTTAACAGGGATTATATCAGCATAAAATAACCCATCACAGTAGCTTAGCTGTAATAGTAAGAACAATAATAACATCATAGTGAGAACATTAAAATCACAACTGCAGGTTTGCAGGCAAAGTTCACGACATGTAAAAAATTTCAATGAATTCTGTACCTTTGCCCATAGAATAGAAAACACAAACGTTACTAGCAGAAGACTAAATACAACTCACACAGTTACTGCTTTTTTACCACAAACTCAAAACAGGAAATCATATATTAGTTACTTCTAACAACCACTATCTACAGCTGGCCTCTGGAAAGTAAGCAAATCACCCTTTGCTAAAAGTATAGTTCCTTGAGAAACATCCTTAGAGATAAATATATTTCCTGAGTCATGGAGAAGAGAATGTGTACAGACATATCTCCCTGTGTTTTGCAATACTTTTGACACTAAACACAACCGCATATATTCATAGTTCAAGCCCGGGTTTTGGGGAGAGGGAAAAGAGCAGCTGAGATAGATATTGACTATTGCCAGTAATTCTTTTGTGATCTAATATACTTGCATGTTATCAAAATATTTTGCTCATGTCACATCCTAGGTTTATTTTTGGGTCTGTTGTTTTCAAGTTATATTATCCCCAGTCAGAAATCAAGCACAATTTAGCGGTGCCCCATTCTTTGAAGGCACAGGAGACTGTACTGCAATGCCATCCCACATGTAAATACAGAGGAAGAATAATTCTCCAAGTTATATGATGTACATGGAAATAAACCCTGGCTTTCAAATGAAGAACTAAAAGTATCCTAGAATGATAAACGTTTCCACTCTGACCCCAAATCCAATGGCATCTAGAGAAAAACTCTTGACTGCCTGGACTCGTGTTACACAGCTATTAGCAATTCACACTGCTAGCCAAACTGTAACTTTGCTAAACATCTTCTGTCTAAGTGCACTGGCCAACCTCGGTGCAAATGCCTGGAAGATCTTTCAAATTGTGTCCAAGGCAAGGGTTTTATTAAATGCTAGAGCCAGGGCAAAAATTTCCCTAACTGGATAAAACTACAGAGACCAGATGTCACAACCAACAGCCTGAAGAGAAGTCCCTGTGCTGGTTCAAATTCCGCTAGGGTGCCTTGACAAGTCAGACGGGGGTCAACACAACACATGCTCGGTTACACATTGCCTGTCCACCTCTCCCTTTGCCCTGCCTCGGGTGCTGTGGCATCCCTCCCTGGACCTTCCAGGGCCGCACTTATGCTCCTGCTTTCTCCAAGATGGGGCCTGATTCCAAGGAGCAAAGACATGGCCTGGCCCAGCCTGGGGATGCTTCAGCTCCTTGTGGTTTCTCTGGGCCTCATCATGGCTTAGGGATGCAATGCTCTTTTTTTATCCTGAGCCTCCCACCCCATCAGTCCTCACTGAACTGTTTCACTTGTCCTTCCCATTTACCACTGGGGCTTGATTTTATTCTTTTTAATTGTTTGCACTACTGCAGCATCAGAGCACTGCTCTTTGAGGGCAAGAGTTTCTACCTGGAATAATGGGAAAAGTGTCTGCCAGACCACAGGTCTCTTCTCAAAACTGCCTCTATCATCCTCACTTTCTGGCCAGGCAGCCAGTCAAGGACAGCAAAAAGAGCAAAAAGGCAACCAGAAAACGCTGCAACTGAAGACATGCTGTCATCTGCAATATTCTTGTGGATCAGCTTTGCCTCTTGCTCTTGACTGCTTTGCAAAATCAAAGTAGAAAAGCTGGCAAAATACTCTGACTCACCAGGAACATTATCAAGTGAACCACAGCTCATATTTCAATCACAGTCATTTTAAATTTCACATTTTTATAATCATCACCAGGTTTTTGATTTTTAGATCTACTCCACACAAATGTTACTTGGTTTGGGCCTAGCAAGTATATACTTGCAATAATTTACTAGGCATTTTCCTGTCATTTTCCTCATCTTATACAGTGCTTATACTGTAAGGACATCCTTTATCCATTTTGTATATCTATCTAAATACAGTATTCAGAACAAGAAATTCAAGCATTTGTAGCCAAAAAAAGAGAAAATGCTAAAGTTTGCTTCAAACCTATTTTAAGCCTGTGCCAGAATAAGAGGGTCTCTTATGCATTAAAAGGGTGCCAGTCATTGAAGCATCTAGGTTCAAAGTTCTGTACATTCTAGGCTGGAAAGATTCAGTAGCTGTTGCTGCCTTCAGGCAATGAACTTTGATAATTTAAGAATCTTGAAATAAAGAAAACTAATTCACTATCTGGATTTTAATAGCTTTTGGTGATAGACTTCTACTTTGTGACCTAACGATCACGATGAGAGATTATTTGGGGAACTAAAAATCCACTTCCTAACTTCTGTCTGTAAATGGCACTTTATTTACAATCAAATAAACAGACTGCATGGAACAAAGGGAGCCAGATACAAACCTAAAGCTTCTGAAGGCCCCTGTGAATACTTCAAAACCAGCAGTTCCTCTCAGCTGACTGGGTAGGGGGCATGGGCGCTTTGGTTTAAAGAGGACAGCTTCATCGAGCAGTGTAGCTCCCAACATAAAGCTTCAGACAAGAATAGTTAGAAAAAAATCCTTAGTGGGATAAAAGGAACTGTAAGCTTTCCAATAAACTCCAGTATCTCTTTGCATGGATTTTTTTTTTCTGGGAATTCCCATATTTAAGCAACTGCATTATTGCACTGTATACCACAGCTGCTGTAGTGTAGGAGTATAGTGGCTTTTATACTTCTGCACCACCATTTTCTTGCTCCTAGCCAGATGAAAAATAATACATGTTCTGACTGTGCACCTTTAAGCCTGAACGTGTGGGAATTCTTCCATAACTATAAACGACATGTCTGATGATGGCTATAATAAAAATGCCTTCTGTTTGCTGCTGTTGAAGTACAAGCTGAAGCAAGTTTATTGAAGTAATAGTTCATATTAGGTACACCCAATTCATAACTGTTTTGATTTTGTAAGCAAAGCTCACAGCTTAAAGTGAGCAAGCAGAAAATGGCTGTTGGGTAATCAATCATTTAATGTCATAATTACAATAGCTTTCTGATTGTAACCCCTTATTCAGATTAATCAGTATAACAAAAAAATTTGTTCAATTGGATGAGAAAAAATGAAATCAAATTTTGTGTGTTTGATTACTTGGTTTGTGAAATAAGTTTATAGAAGTTTAATAGAATACACTAAAAATATTATTAGTCTGCATTTTTTGTCATAAGTGTCATAATAAATGTGTCATTTTGTTTTCAGTCTAAATAGCAAAACTGAATTTCCAATCACTTCATACTACATTACGAAGGTGATGCTCCAATTTAAGATGGCAATATATGACAGAATCCTATAATCACACAGACTCAGTTATGCCAAGTCTCATCTCTCATTAAAATGTCCAGTCAGAGGCATTGATTGCTGCTGTTATTCATAGCTTGCATCAAACAGGTATAGCCATCACAATATAATGGAATTTGGAATTCCACAATATAGTGGAATTTGACCACTGAGTCTATAAGGACCCAGCTCTTGCTCAGCATTAGTTATAAATTTATCTAGTGTTAACCTTGCCAGTAGGAAACTTTACGATGAAGGAAACTTCATCACCTTTTTTCCTTAACGCTATGTTGTCCGCTTCTTCGAACAACTATTAGCTATGAAACAGAAAAAGTTTGTTATATAATCCAGCCAAGTGACCATTTGTCCTTGTGCGTGAGCATTCACAGCAGTAACGACGTCAGGAGAGGGAACAGAACGAGCCCCTGTGGGCAGCTCGCCTCTGCTCGGTAGCACGGCCACAGCTGTAACTCCTGCCCCTTGGGCCGTCTGCAACAGGGCAGCGGACCCTGACAAACCCAAAGTCATCGGCATGCTGGGGGATTTCGGGGTGAAAGGGGTAAGCATGTAGTCACTAAAGAAGAGCAAGGCATGACCTGGCATTACGGTAACACCAAGATAGTACAACATGCATTCATTTTTACATGGGTTTTTTTAGTCCATGAATTGTTTTGGAAAAAAATATCAAGATAATCCTACTGAATTATTGTCTGCTTCCTGAAGCAGTTTCATAGATTGGCAGCCAGTAAGATGTCTACAGCCTACATTTTCTTAATTGCTCAGGCTAGCATTTTAAAGTATCTGTTCTTTCCAGAAGAGGGCTTTACTTTGCCCGTTATGTTAATCTGCTTCAAGACAGCCACTACAAATTCCACAAAGAAAACTTTTCCCTTGGTCTCAAAGATCTCTTCCTCCAAAGAGCACACATTGGCAGGGCCCTGAAGCCTGTCAGACCCTGCTGGGGGCAGAGAAAAAGAAAGGGGTGGGAGGGATGAGAGAGCTCGTAACTCTTGGTTTCCTCTGGCTTCCTCTCACAGCGGATTGCACACTCTTGTTCAAGCTTTCTCCTTGAGTGAAGCATTTCTAAGGGCTCTCTTCAGGGTGGATTTTCTGGTGTTTTGCATTGTGTAAGGTCACACTGGATCTCCTTAGTTGTCAGGGAACTTGTAAAGGCACTTTTGTCTCACTCCAATACCCAACTCATTATTTTTTTCCATCCCTCTGCAAAAACTTGCTGAAATTGGCTCAGGTTCCAAAGTTAGTAAGGGAGTACAGGTACCTCTACAGATACCATTCACACTGTACTCACCTACTGTCCTTGAAATATTAGGCAGAAGGGGGAATGAAGGCAGGAAGGGAAAGAATAAAGTTATGAAAGAGGGCAGTCAAGTAGTATTTGCTTCATATTAAATACACTTAGTGTTACTTTACTGCTTTTTATTAAAAGGCAACAACATTTTGGTTTAAGAGTAAAGTTACTCCCTTATTATTCAGAACCTATGTTATCAGAGCAGTAATCCAACTGGAATTAGTCAACTATTCATACAGAATGGACAACCCATAATTTGAGCAGCTTTCATAATACATCATGTTTTGAAGGTTTTATTGACAAGACTGTGAATACATAAAGAACAAAACAAGCAGCATGCAGTTACTTCATTCTATTGAACTGCAGCACAGATATTCTTCATTGTGGCTTTCAGAAGCCACCAAGCAATTCTCACTGCAATGAGCTTGTTCAGGGAGCAAATCTGCCCAAAAATTAACCACTTTTTTTTTTTTTTTTTTTGCTAATGTATTAGCCTTCAGCCTGATCCACTTTACTGTATTGGTATGTGCATTGCATGCATCCACAGATAATGACATCAAATCAAGTTCTTTTCATGTAAAACAAGTAATTCTATATTGGTTGCACTGTTTGAGGCTTTTCCGTAAATAAGCATAAATATAAAACACCTTAAGTATACTCTGTCAGGGCTATGTGGAATCCAACCCACTTGATGCAGGGAAAACAGACGCCTACTTGCAATTCAGTTTGGAAAGGTATATTAACCTTTACCCAGTATAGTCAATATAAGTGAAAAATATTTTCTCATTAGTTTTCTCCTGTATATTACTTCTGTATTTTTTGTAATTTTTTCTTCAATATGCACAACCTCATCAGTATACACTCACAATGGCAAGTAGGTATCGTCAACTCATGTACTGAAACAGCAGTGCTATAATCACAGTTAATCTGTTTTTATTTTAAATCAAACAGATTTCTTACTGAGAATAACCTTCTAAATAAAGACAATGTGAACCTCTGACAGGAATCAAAAGGAGGAAAGAATGCAATTGGCAAGACATTGGATTTTTTGTACTAAAAGTCGGAGTATTTTATAATCCTCACTTCAGTTACTTTGCTGATATTTTATTATGTTTACAGAAGCCTTAAAAGGCAAGTCTTTGTTTTACTGCTTCATCTATTAGTTTTACTTTCTTTTATCTTGAGACCGACGTTTTCTTCACATCAACTACAATATCTGAAACTATTTAATAATTAACGGAGATTATAACGTTTAGTGTAGAAATACACTACAGGCCACAAAAAAAAAAAAAAACCCACACCAAAAAAACCCCCACCCAGAAGAAAGGAAAAACAATGCCTCATTTAGTAACAAATCCTCCCTCCCTCCCCTCTTCTTCCCCTCCTCTCCCTCCCTCCAATGAGTTTTCTTGGCTTAGTTGGCTGACTGCTTCTTCCTGGAAGTAGGTCAGCTTCCAGCCTGAAAGCCTTCGAGTGTGTGAAAGTCTGAGTCACTGCCTTTCAATTACAACTGTTTATGATCCAAGAAGCTGCACCGAAGAGTTACCAATAACCTGCTACAAAAGCAACCCAAACATGATACGATGCACAAATTGTGAATGACAAGTTGGAGAGACTGGGATAACATGACTAGGTGCTGTCTATTTTACTGTTCTAGCACTGCTGCAGACTAAGAGATCAAGTAAGATTTACCCACAATTGCATTAGTTACTCCGAAAGACCTGTCCTTCTCTTGATAACTCCCTATTTGTGGCCCACACATTGCCCTCCTTGGCTCCCAGAGCAGAAGAATAAGCTGCTCTTCATCTGGAGTTAAGAAATCTCAGCAACCTACTATACACACAAGGACTGATTCCAAGGTAATGCTTAAGAGCAGTTCCTGCAGGACTGACAACTTCCTATGTGCTTTTAATAAAGACAGCAAGAATTCAAGCCTATTCAAATTTATTATTCTGGCATGTTTCCATCATTAAATGGGAAAAACTTTCTTTTACAGAAAACTCACATAAATTGCATCCTTTTAAACTGATCTGCAGTTTTTCTTTTCTTTTATATTGGTACAATAAACAGGATTGTTTCAACCTTGTCCTTATACTACCATAATCCAAAATTTGTTCTCTACGATGCCACAAAGACATTAAAAGTACATGAGGCTAACAAGCTGTACACAGTTATATGTTTTATATGCAGTTAGGTCACTGGCTTCACAAGGAATAAAAACCCTGCATGTGCTTCCCTGTGATAAAACCAACTTTTCATGCAGTATTTCTCTCCAGCAAACTCTGTTTCCTTGTGTCCACATTATCAGTTGATGACCCTTTTTTAAACCAGCAATATTTCCAAATATAGTCAGAGAAGCATGAGCCACACTACGACTAAGAGAGGAAATGCCTGTCATCACACAGAAACTGATGCGATTATCTCTATACCATTATTTGCTGCATTTGCTTCTCTCAGCTGCTGTGAAAGCATGTTTGTACACAGATGAAAATGCATGTTTGCACACAGGTATCAGGAAGATGGAAAAGCAACCAAAGGCATCTGTATTTCCCTACCCATATCACACTCTAGGCTATATGAAAATTTCCGTCTATTATAGCATATTAGCGTATTATATCATTATATCACTGCTAAATGTGACGTGAAAAGGCTAAATTAGAAAAAGGCTGCAGGACTCGCCATCACCATCGATCCCTGTGCCACTCCAGAGTCGCAGCCTGCAGTGTAAGAACTGCAGTGGCTTAAAAGTGATCCTACCATCACGCTGTTTAGGATACCGTGTTTAAGACCCTGTTCCTCCCTCACAGCTTCTCAAGAGCTAGGCCGGAGCTCAGCTTTCTGTGCTGTACACAGACAGCCTGAGAAACAAGAACAGCCTCAGTTGTAAAAAGTTTGCTACATCAGCTTCCTGCAACAAGAAAACTTCCAAAGCACCACAGGATATGTAATACAATAGTTGGAAGAGCTATAATTATCAGAACTTTTGTTTTCCTATAGCAGACTTAACGACTTTTTCTCTGCCCTGATTTTAATGGGAGCTCATGGCTGGGCAGTCTGAATGGTAGGCAGGTGGTCCCAATCACTCACCTGAAATTCCTCCTTAATGCACATTGAAATGATCAGTTCTGGTACCAGATAGGGCCTAGGTGGAATTTGGGCTCATTAAAATTAGGAAAACAATCCAGGAAGCCCAAACTTCAATAGGTGCCTAACCCAGAATGAACTTAAGATTAACTGTCACCTAGGTTTCACAGCACAAAGTCACATAAAAATTTACAATATGACACAGGGGTAGAAGCATCCCTGTATAAGAGCAAAGTATCCTATCCTACTGTAGACCCACTCCGATATCATGGCCAGAGGCAATGAATGCTTCCTGGTTAAATAATTTCTGCTCTAAATAATTAAATGATTTAACTAAACAGCTAAATAACTTCTTTTTATGCATTGCCTATGTACCAAATGTGAATTGCACGAGCAGCCCAAAAGGGCCAACTCAGAACTCCTCTCCTCCCAGCTAAGTGCCCCAGACGTTAGGCCACAGGCAAGATGTGTCTTTGCTTGTCTGCCTGGAAACATGAATATGCATCCCGGGATGAGCCGAGACCTGGTTTCAATACCAGAGGTAGAGAGCGCTTCTTTTTGCTTTGTTGCCTGGTAGCAAAGATGCTTCTGGAAAAGTCCGAGAGGTAAGTCTACACTGCCATGACCCTCAAGGGAGAACTAAGCCCATGGTTCCAAGGTGACTATTACCAACACTTCTCACGCAGCTACTTCTTGAAAAAAACGTGACCCCTACTGCTCAAAATTCTTCCCCACCCCTAACCTCAAGGGAAGGAAGCACCTGAGAAAGATGGAGTTCACACACTCCCCTTGACCCTCCTGAGCCTTCCTGCTTTGCAAGCAAATATTTTTCATGCACTTTAAAAGCACCTAAATGTCTCTGCTGAGGCCAAGCCACATAAGTCTGCTTCCCTGGGGCAGGACAACCAGGTTTCTGGTGAAGTGGGCTGCACTGTGCTCCCTCCCAGCCCGCAGCCTGCACACCGGACTCTGGCAAATCCAGATGCCTGTGGTCAGGTGGGTGAGAGGCTATCTCTAGTTAGAGTTCAGAAAGAAGTTATCTTTTTGTAAAATGCAGCCATTGTACATTTTGGGGTCAGAGAGGAGGGACCATGTACATTTAAGAAGAGTTTTCTGGAGATAATACTTGCTACCACAAAAGCAGAACAGTTGCTTTTTGTCTTCAGAGAAGCAAAGTCTATTGTAGCTGTCAACCTCTCAGAAAGACAACTCCAGAGACTCTTAAAGTATTTTTTTACTGTTCAATATGATGAACTGGCTTTGGGCAGTTTGGAAAATAAAACAGAAACAGAGAGAGTAGAGACAGTGAAATGAAACGGTATTTTGCTAGAGTCAAACGGGTAACTCTTATTAACAGAGATACTAATGGACTACTATCCAAGCAGTGCTGCTGGATTTTTTTCTCTGTTTATTGTTTTGCCCATCTTAATAACAAAGTTATTTAATTTTCAGTCATTTCTGCTATTCTAAATTTGACCTATATGTATTTCAGGCATATTTAAATGGGAACTCTATTTGGTGGGCATAGTTAGACGAAGTGTTAGGCCCTTACATTTTTTCCACTTAGGAAAGGTTAGCTAAACTCTCGTTTGAGAAATTTCAGCTAAATCTGAGTTTAATATCTATAAACCCAATCAGTTTTATATGCATCTGAAGTACTGCACATAAATACAACTGAATTTTATACCACACAGTAGGAATACTGGATTAAATTGCTCTCATTCATTATTAGAGCACTACTCTTATTGTCTTACTAGCATTTGCAGTTAAGAAAGTAGAATCAGTGTAAAACTATTTAATAAAATGTTGTGCCTTTTTGTTATTTGAGCAATTACCATTGTCCTCAAATAGAAAATGCAAGCAAGGATACAGGCATGGAAACATTTGAGTCACACACTCTCCATTGTAACGATATTTGGTAATCATCTGAGACACACTATTTGCCTGCGGACAAGATACCCCACTTGCTTCTGCTTCAGACAGGTGTCTATCAAGGGGATTCTTCTATGTTTTACTTACTTTATTGAAGCATGTTGCTATTAGGAAAGCAGGCCACTAACTCTTGACACAGGTTGCCCTGATTTGGACACGTACGTAGTTATCTAGCTTACTGAGAGAAGGGCGCTAGCCAAGAGTAAAATTTAGGCTTAAAGTCCAGTAATTTACTGATTTGTTATTTTAGCAGATTATGCAATTAAGTAGAATTTCTCACCTGGTGTCCTTTCACAGTTGAAGGGAGACATGAACACAGCAGTCACAAGAACTGAGAAGTTATGAGAAGTGACTGCTATGTATGTGCAAAAGGTGACGCCCTGTTAGTTAATCCAGATGGTTTACCTACAGGCAGCTGCCTTACTCTAGGCAGCAGAGCATGGCAAAAGCACACCCCAAAAAAGTGCTGGCTTCACAACTTCTCGTAACGGCACCCAGTGCTGCACTAAGCTCATGTGAGCTGAGTGTGAGTCGACTGTTACTCATTCAGACAAGAAGTCTAATCTTGCAGTTGGTTGAGGTAGTTCTTTACTGGGTAATCCAGGGGGTCAGGCAGCTTCAGCATCTGCAGTCTTACCGCTACATACAGCTTTGCATTGCAGCCTTAACACAGCATCAACTGCTGCCAGCTTTCTTCTATAAGAGTAACTTATATTTGAGACAGATAGCTAGACTGGCAGATAGACAGATTGGTAGATAGATAAAAGGTAAAAACCTAATTCAACCTTTTGCCACCACCACCCCCATCCTCAAACTCCACTATTTCCTTATGTATTGCCACTGTGCAATACACTCCCTTCCAGAAATCTGTTGTTAACAGTAATTTTCCTCAAGATTTCTTTATTGTCTGTTCTTTAGAAATCAGCTAAAGAGATATATTAGCCAAAGAGATTTGTATAATTAAAAAATATGTCCTTTATGAAACAAAAGAAGAACGATAAATTTGGAAGCAGGATTAAAAGGGCAAATAAATCAGGAATAAGGCAGGAGAGTTCCATCAGGGCTATGCATAACTTCCAAGCCCTTCAGCCTGTCTACCAGTAATTTGAAAGGGACAAAAGAATCCGTGACATTCATCATATGTGACATTCAACCGTGCAGATGCCGTTCGGTTATACACAAAATGTCTTTGCTCATATGGCATTCAAAGAGTCTGTGTTTATCTTACTTCTTTCCCTGCACAGTTCCTCTTTTAAGTCCTGAAAAACACTCAAGTCTTACTAGATTTTTAAAGAATACACATCTCCAGGAGAAAATAAAACAAAACTTAGTCCTCTGAAGATCCTGGAATGCTGTTCAGGGGCTAATTCAAAGTAACAATTACTAGCACTCAGAATATTGAGTTTATTTGCTAATTCAGAACTCCCATCCTGATGTGGAAGCAATGGAATTGCTCACACAGCTTATGTTGACTCCACTAGTTGCCTTTAGTGTTCTCCACCGCCAGAAAATGAGTGCAGCGTGAGCAGGAAGAATGTTATCGCATATTGCTTTACAGATATACACACTCACACTCAGCTAATATAGACAGAAGGTATCATTTATCCTGTGTAATTCACATTAATTTATCTTTATTATCCTTTCATCAGTGCCTTGAAAAGGGGGTATGTTCATATAACTATTTAGCACAGATACATGCCAGTCTTTCACCTGAAGGTTTATAAATAAAAATCCTTCTCTTATCTTTAACAGAAACGAAAACCAAGGCTGAGACAGCTCTCTGATGTCCTTGACTAATTTGAATGGGAACAGTTCAGCCAACTGATTTACACAAAAAATAAGCTTATCACCTTGCTTTCTCTCGCTGTACAGGGTCTGAAATCCTAACACAGCGTAGTATCACAGGGCCAGAGATCACTTTGTGAAAAAGAAGCCCTAAACATTAAAACTGCTAATAGAAACGTCCTAAGCCAAGCAGATAACGTGTTGGTATGCAAGTGCATGGCTACGCCGATGAGAATCCGGCCTGTGTCCTGTCTGCATTTCAGCATGGTAACCATGGAAATGGGAACCAGCCTGCACAGAGCCTAACAAAGGAAACCTTTAAATGAAAATAACAACACTGGATAGAGACTGCCCAAGATTTCTACTGGGGAAAATGACTTGCTTTACTCGTCTGAAGATGTATGAACTCGCTTTTACCTGTATTAACCCTGAAGGAAAGTATTTGATTTACATTTAGCTGTTTGGACATTAAGCCATTACATTGGCAGTTCTAGTTATTAGCCCTTATGAAAATACATTACATGAAGTACATGAAAAACCCCACTTTCATTCATTCAAAATTAACAATAGTGAAGAAAGACCACAATGAATAACATTTATATAGTGGCTAAGAAACACGATAAAACCAAGGAGTATCAATCTTGTTACTTCTTTGACTTCTTAAATGAAAATTCTGTGTCACTGAATCAAAAAAGCAAACGACAATTCAGAAATTGTTCCAGAGCCAGACAGCACATAGTTAAAACTTGTTGGTAAGGTCTCATGTTTACTTTGACCACATTATGCACAAATAAATATTAACTGTTAATGTGTTTAGGAGTGTGATGGTAATACCCTGTATGCTTTCTAAAATAAACATAATTCATACAAAATACAAGTCCTGTAATGCAGTATGAATGAAGCCTTACTTCAATGAGCAATGCTGTGAAAGGCAAAACTCCAAAAATAATATATAATAACACTCCTACTACCTGACAAGCTCAAAGTAGGAAAAACTAGAGATAGTTTTAGTTTAAGAAGAGTTCAAGTTTGGGCCCTGCTTTCAAACAATCTCCAGATTTTAGAATTATTTTTAACATTGACATTAGTCACAAATATGATAATAAAACAGCAAAGTAACAAAAGATGATTACAAAGAAAAAGGCAAAAATTAAGACGAGTTGTACAGTCTTACAGGTTGTAAGCTAGTGTGTATGCATGTGCCTTATGATCATACACTGCATTCTCACCTGGACTTCTGGCTTCATTTATTGCACCAAATGTGCAATTTTCATTTGCTATTCAGTAATCAGTTTAGTCCCTGCTGCTCAGTACATGGCTTTGTACTTTTTATGTATATTATTTTAACCTACTGAATTAGCAGCTCAGCTTCCCTTTGGATTCATCTCTACATATCTTAATCATAAGCATCTAAGTATTTGCAAGCGACAGAGATTTTTCAGCACTCAGGTGAAATGAGAGACCTTCCTTAGCCCCATTTAAAAAAAAAAAAAAAAAAAAAAAAGAAAAAGATTAAGGTCAAAAGTACTTAAAAGTACTTACCACTGTGGGGTACTTAGTAATACAGCTAAAAACCTTATTTTTTCAGAATACTTAGCACATTCAAAATACAATTTCCATTTACTTCATTCACAGCTGTGAATACACAGCAGCTTTGCATGTCAAGATGCACTTTCACAACCAGCTGAAGCCAGTGGAAGTGCTGGCTACCAGTGAAAGGGACTTTTCCAGCTGCCCTCCCTCCTCTGGCCATGAGTTCTGACTGTCCCCTTATGCCAGTGCTAACACTTCAATAAATTGCTTAAGTGAACAGCATCAGTTTAGCTCATCTCCAAAGCCGACCTGGCTCAAAAAAGGGAAAAAATTATTCAGGCAAATGGGTCCCTGACCTGTTCCCCAGCCTCAGTGGTAGCACTGGGAAACCGGTGGGAACATGCAATCAGGAGCGGACAAAATGTCCTTGCAGCGTCAGCCCCACATTCAGGTCAGCTTAACCAGATCGTGAAAATGCAGCTTCAGTTTTGAGAACCCCTGGCTGAGCAAAGAGAAAGAGAGGAACACAAAAGCTCCAACCACGTGTCAAAGATTTGATTTAAATGACTCGCCTGAAATTTCACTCAGCTTTTCTAACAAAAAAAGGAGAGAAAGAATCCATTTTTGCAAAGGGGGGGGGGAATATTCCTTTCTCTTCATCCTTTCTTCCTCATTCATAGACCACCTTCTAATTTCAAAACTAAGCAAGGCAGGAGTCCCAGCCTCTTTGGTCACACAACCTTCCCCTTTGCACAGGCAGCGACAGCAGCAAGGCTGTGCACGTGGACCCAAGGGACCATGTGATGCACTGATGTGCAGAAGGGACAAATCCAGGTCGCTAACTTATTTCAGGCACTTCCTAACTTTTGCGTGTTAAAACTCTGTTCTTTTATCACAACCTTCATTCCAGTTTAAACAGAAGTGATCTGAAGAAAAAGACTATGTTAGTGGGGTCCTCTCCTATCCCTCTATACAGCTCTACAGCCCATTGCCAACAAGGTCCTCAGGACAACAGGACGTTTTTTTATCAGCAAAGGTCAGATATGTACCAAACAGAAAAGGGATTACACTTGGAAATTCTGGATTCTATCCAAAGTTTGACAGACCCCCCCCCCCCCGCCCAATTTCAGATAGAGCTGCTTTCTCTTCCAGGCTCCCTGGGTCCCACAGGGAGGCTTGAGGACTTGCGGTCCTCAAGTGGTACACCTGTGGCCCAAAAGTGATTTTTCACTTCAGAGTGCATACTTCAAAGAGTGAGGATTTTAAGAACATATCAGAGTTATACCATTCATGTCCTGGGTTGCTGAAGGAAGGTGCATGGTGTGCTTGAATATGAAGGCCTGCTAAGGTAGTATTGGTGAGGCCACACTAAATTTTATTTCCTCCACTTGGCACAGTCCTCCAACACTACCACTTGAGAATTGTCTCTGAAGTGAATTATTCTGATAAAAGGAAGAACAAGCTGATTCACCCAGAGCCCAGCAATCAGCTGACAGCATGCAGTACGGACAATCAGTGGACCAGGATCCAGAAGCAAACTGGAAAGCAGAGTGCCTCAAACAACAACAGAGATTGCTGTAAAAATACCAAATAACATGAGAACGCAAGAGAGAGTTTCTATGTTTTCAGGTGTAGACCTAGACCTCACACAGAAACAGCTACACCCCACTACAACTCCAATAGCAAAGGAAGTCTGACTGAGCTTCACACCAAGGATGGACAGAATTTATGTTAGAATCAAGCTGATAAAAATAGATTTCTTTCCAGAGGAATGCAGTTTTCCAAAGATTCGTTACTTTTGCCAAATTTACGTAGATTTTCAAGATGATGCAGATACCACCTTCCTGCCAAATTTCAAATATCTCCTCTGAAGCATGAGGACACTAGCGCTTTCCAAAGAAAATGTTACCAGAATTGAGCCCAGGAAAGCTACTGTATTTTCCACTGGCCTCACTCTCAGAAAGAGCTGGGCTATTTTGGCCGTGATTTTTAAGAACAAGCTAAGGAAAAAACTGTGTGCTTAAAATGTAAATTTAAAGAACTAGATGGGGCAAACCTATAAGCAGCTAAGAGCAGTGTGTTAAAACAGAAAGCATCAGGCTTTGTTGTACAGGTTGCTCTATTAAGTCCTTCACTTATTGTTATTCCTCTTAACATAATCTACTTCCGTGTGCTATATACTTTTTGGTCAACGAGTAACAGGGTTGCTAGCAAAGTCATATTATCAAAATGGCAGTTCTGTGGCATTTCTATTCCTTTCTTCCTGTAGCACCTACAAAGTCTTAACTACTTTCCAAACACAAAAGTACATACCAACAATTAATAATCTTTACTAACTGTTGCATTATTTTCAGTTGCATTTGGAGACACAACAAAGCAACACCGCTATGTGGTCCATTTAATATAGCTGATAATTCATATACCAACATAAAATCAAGTTTAAAATAAACTTGGAATATTTTCCTGAAGTATTGACTAATTCAGCTAAGCTAGCCCAATTAAATTCAAGAATGCTGCCTTTGAAAGTAAAAGAGTTCAAGAGAATTCAATCAATTTGAAAATGATTATGAAAGAGCTACATCAGTACCACCACAGCGGGACTCCAGATCACTCAGGAAAAATGCTCCCATCCTGAAACTTTCTTTTCCCTGCTACTTCTACAAGATCAAAAAGGCCTAAGTGAGTATTAACTCAGCAATTACACCCACTAATACCAAATGTCATGACACATCCGAAATCAAAATTATGACAGCTTTCAACTATAAATGAAGACAAATCATGGACAGTGCCTGAACAAAGGAGACCTATCCCACTTCTGTCAGTCTCAGTGCCAGGGGAATTTTCCTCTCACCATCAGTCCTCATCTTCTGCTTTCAGCACCACTCTACAAACCTTAGCAAGTCCTAAGACCCCATGAATTACAGGGCATGTTAATGGTCCTGGTGTGCAGTGACTGTAACCAGGAGAATAAAGGATGAATTAAGAGAAAATGCAGAGTCAATGTTTTGCCCTTTGATACTTCCATGATTTTTCTTTTTATAAAAAATTACCAGGTTGTTTGTACACTGCATATCGCATCACAGGTTAATATTTTTGTGTTTGATTTCACACCCTGCAGCCTCACATTCCACTGCAGTGTTCGCTATAGTTACTGAAAGAACAAGTTGGAACAGCTCATCAGTGAAAACTCATTTTCATTCTGCTTCTTCAGTGACTTGCTAATTAAGGGTTTCTGAGAGTATACAGTAATATTAAAACTCTGCAAGTGCTTGGGAATTTGCTCATGGCAAGTGAATATGATGGCTTATAGTTCCCAGGAAAACATATGTAATGGTAATTTAGTCAGCCAAGAGAAGGAAGAGAAGGTTCAAGTTTCCCTGTCCTTTTCCAAGGAGCGACATCTGCCCAACAGGGTGGGAACAGACCTAGAAGACTCTTGCAAATCAGGAACAGCGTTCACAATGAAGACTATCACCTTCCCTTTTAAAAAGGCATAATCACCATATAACAGTAATTTCACACCTCAAACCGCACCCATTCCCTCCCCCCCAGCGCACACACACTGCATTTATGGAAAGGTGAACTCCACGCCAATCCGGGCGTTTAGGGGTTTAACCTGCTTTAAAAACGCCGCCGATGCATCGCACGCCACACACAGCCGCAGCCGCACACGCTTCTGGCCCAGAAACCACAGGGGCGCTCGCAGCCGGGCACTCACCGCCCGGCCCGGACCCGGCCCGGACCCGGCGCCGCGGTGAGAGGCGGCAGCCCCAACCGGAGGCCGAGCCCGCGCCCCCCGCTCCGCACCGGGCGCAGCCGCCGCCCCGAGTTCGCGGGGAGACCTACCCAGAGCGAGCGGGGAGACAGAGGGACCTGCCCAGCGCGGGGTGACAGACAGACCTACCCAGAGCCAGGAGCAGCGGCGGCAGCGCCGCGCCCGCGGAGCCCATGGCGCGCTGCGGTGCAGAAGCCGGGCCGGTACCGCTCTCGAGCTGGCCGCTTCCCAGCGCGGCACTGAGCGCCACCTGCTCCTCGCCGACCCGAAATACCCCTCCTGCTCCTCCTCTTTCTCCTCCTCCCCGCCCCCAGCGCCCCGCGGCCGCGGAGCGGCCGGAGGCTGCCCCCCCTCTCCGCCGCCGCCCCCGCCCCGCACCCGCGGTGCTCGCCGGCGGGGCCCCGGCCGTCCCCTCCCTGCAGCCGCTGCAGCCCGCCTGTCCCACTCGGTTCTCCCCCAGGTTCAGTCCCCAGAGGAGACAGCAGGGCCGCCTGGCCGCTGCCCGGCGTTGCGCTGGAAGGAGCGCTGCGGAGGGAGCCGGGACCTGCCGCCGGCATTCAGCCCGGGGTACCCTGAGACAACGCTTTGGAGGGTTGGGGGTGCCTCTTCCCGAGTTTTGGGGTGAGAAAAATGTAGAATCGTACTGAAACGTGGATTTACATAACAGTGTAGAGTGGCTGTCTTCCTCGAGTGTTAAAATGCACATTTAATGACATTGAGCCTGTATCTTCTCCTTTAAATGAAATTCCTGCAGAATGTGCCCTCAGCTACGCAGGAGTGCAAAAGGATCCAGGAGCCTTGCCACACAACTGATCCGAAGTTGGCAATGGTGGTGAGGATGTATTGCCTGTGCAAAATACTGGCTACGCTGGCTTAGGTGCCAGGCCAATGTCCAGGGACACAATGTAAATCAAAGCCCGTAAAAATAGGGAGGTGAGAATTTCAACTTGCTGAGAAATCAGAAAGAAGCGCAAAGTGCAGGGCACCTGTGTGCTGTGCAGCTTTCAGCCTATCTAGCCTTGTCAGCACTGTTTGAATACTGTGTATTCAGGGTGTTTGAGAAACATTCATTTTCTCCATCCCGCAGTTGTGGTAAATACCAAAATCTGTGGCACAACCTTTTCATATGGGATGTATTCTATTTTGTAACAATGATTTCTGCTGAATAATTTTGAACTTCTTGGCCTTAACATTGTGTAATGAAAAAGACAGTTTGCCTGGAAAATTGAAATAGAAATGCTTCCTTCCTTCCCCCTTGTCAGCATCTAGGTCACGGTCCTTTTGGTGTGACACAGACTGTAGCTTTTATTTCAGGAGTGCTATAAAAGTACACGTGTTCTCTCAGTTTATTATTTCTTTTTAATATTCTGAATCTGAATTGCAAGTTAAAATGAAGAAGTCTGTCAACAGGTGGGATTGTTCAACAGGTATTTATTTGGGCATTCGTTCTTTATGGACAAGAAAGCTCTGCCAGGACACTAAAATCATTGACAGAAGTACAGCAGGGACCTGTCCCTGGACAACTCACATATTGGTTTCTTTCATGTATTTACTCTTTTAGGAGACACAGACGTGTTACTCATCCTAACGCGTGAACTTGCACACGGACTCACCCTTTGTGATCACTTCCCAGGACACGTCACTGCCAGCCTCTGAAGCCCTCGGCCAGTGATTACCAGGAATGACTCATGTGTCTCTCAGAGCAGTCCCTGGGTTTCCTCTTCGTGGTGTCACAGAAGCCCTGCAAAGGCACTTCGAGGTGCAGCTACCAAAGCCAGAAACGTCAGCTTCAGTACCAAGTGTGATCCAGTGACCAGCAGGCAAATTGTGGTCGGGAGAGCAGCTCTAGCCGCTTCTATTCCTGTCTGCGCTGAATGTATAAATATGTGTGCAGCTCTGGGATGAGGAGGAAAATCTGTACTTCCACAGGGAAGAAGAAGAAAACTAATTAATGGATACTAATGAAAGGACAATAACAAAAAAATCCGCAGCATAGAGAAAAATGGTTTCTTAATAGATGAAATAAACATAGAATCCCCCTCTGCCCCACCCTAAAATAACCTCCGCAGACTAAGATGTCTCAGTTTCCTAAGAAACAATGTCTTTGATTCAGTTACATCATTCTAATTATAAATACACCCTAAGGATATGAAACTTTCTTCCTCATCCAGACACAACGTTGAAAAATGGTTTCTCACACACAAAGACTGTCTCCCAGGGTGTTGCTTCTCAGACCAACATTTGTATGTAACTACAAAGAATAGGTCATAGGAGAATAAATACTGTGAGAATTACTGTGTTTTTTAACAATATTCCCTTAGATGAATACTTCTGTTATAAGTAGATTATAAGGCATCTGATAACAACCCTTTCATATAATCCAGAACTGTATATTGCATATTATAGAAAACAAGATTTTCTATATTGTGCAGTATTTCACCTTTTTGGCTCTCTTCAGCTATTTTATACATATTACACTTATTCAGAAAAATGATTCTTTATTATAGTTCACCTACACTGATAAAAAAAATCATTCCGAGAACAGTTTGGTTAGTGGTCTTTATCTGTGCCGTTTAAAATGGGGTCTGATACACACCCTTTGCTCTACATGTCTTTGTTGTTTAATGATGTGTTTTATGGCACTCTGTTGTGTCTGCTTGTCAGTGATCACAGGGACACTTGCCAAAAATGCTGTATCTGCCTGAGCTAGTTTGCAAAGTTTCAGGCTTGGTTCTATGCAAATATAGATTACTTACACGTTAGAAGAAACTATTTTGTTGGCAAGGGCCAATCAAACTTTATTCTTCATGGTAAAGACTGTGGGAAGCAAGTAGCTTGATCCGTTCAACTACAAAAAGGTCACTATAATTTTTGCATTTTCAAGAAAAATTAACAGTTGCAGAGGGAAGATCCTGAACAAATATTTGATTTTTAAAAGATATTCTGGTGAGCACATACTTAATAATCAGTTTTATTGTGGAATTTTACATCTAATGTGTGTTATCGTAGTTTTCTAATGTGATGACAAAATCTACAATTAATGCCAACCTTCTCAGCAAAACATTCAGGTATTTCCATTTTTGTCATCTGTGAGGGATGGCCACAGAATCAGAGTTTCTGTGGTATGCAAAACCGAGGAGTTTTTTTATTAATGTATTTCTGGGAGGGGCTCTTGCAAAGGTGATGTAATTTACACACAGGAGCCAAGGTGTATGGCTCCAGGTCACTCCTTTGATGTGATTTGTCTGAAGATGTCAGAGGGAAGGGCTACCAAGTATCGGTTATTATTTTTGGCAGGCACATGATGTCTGTAACAAAAATGTCACGTTAAGGACTGCACTGAAGGAAAAAAGAATCAGCTACTTAAAAAAAAATCAAATCTGAAAAGGAAATGTTAAAATTAGCTGTGAGGATGTAGTTTAGACATTAGTAATAATTCAGTTTCAGAATTAAACTGGAAAAGGACAAAAATACACAAATGAGATTTTAGGAATTATTTAGGCAATGAGTAGAGAATAAAACAGCACTTCACTATGCTACTGTCCAAACCACACATTTTTAACACTTTGTGCAATTTTGGTTCAATGATCTTAAAGTGCTACAGTAGAGCTAGAAAAAGTTGAGACAGAATAAGGAAGGTGGGGAATGGCCTCAATTCCAAGGCTAATTAAGTAAATTAAGACTCTTTGCTCTGGAAAAGAGATGCCTTTAAAAGGCTGTAGTAAACATAGACTAGAAGGGGCATGGATCAGGCCGATGGGGTCAGTTGTACTCTGTCTTTTACAATATGTGAGGGCGGGATGATGAAGCTACCACATAATCAGATCAGCACAAACAGAAGAAGACAATTCTTCTCCCAGGGAGCATGCAGGTGCAGATTGCAGCGCTGCAGGGTGGCGGATGTTTAAAGTTAACCTCGGTTCCCAATCAAGGTCAGGGAAGAGAAATCCGCCAAGGATTTCTAAACACCTTGAAACCTTCCCAGCCTATGAAGACCTTGAGCTGCAAAAAGGCTGGACGCTGGAAGAGTGCTTGTGGGAAGCTGGTCGCCTACATGCCTTGGTCTTACGCTTTTCCCGTGGTGTCTGCTTTGGCTGACATGAAACAGGACTTGGTACTACATAGACCTTTGGTCTGACCCAATATTGGTTCTTTTGTACGTTTCTGCTATTGGGCAGAATTTATTTATAGTTTTCTATTCAGTTGATTTAATTGTAATGAATAATCAGGAAGACAGACTTCTTAGTATGTATAAGGATTGGTTATTTTTAGTATTCAGCTCATTCTATGATTTAATTCGAAGCCATCATTGAGAATATCATGGGTGATTTAACTTTAATAGATACAGTTCTGTAACCTTAATATTGTATTATTAACAAGATAGTTGCTTTCCTCTACTGGTAATCTGCATAAAGGGCAGAAGATTAGTGACAGTTGAAAATATCCTGTAGTCTCGCTTCACTGTGAAAGTCTCTGCGTGCAAAGGGTGAACAGCTAATTCAGGCAGCAAGACTCCTATGTAGGTTTCAGAAATACCTACACTGCTGACTTGAAGGGAAAGGCAGCCTCATAGTTCAGAACTGGTGTGTCAGACACCTGAAGTAGCATGTAATATGTAATGTGTAAAATGGTACGGTAAGTCCCCTCCCCACATGCACACACACATGCACACCCCGTGTAAGACAAACTGAGCCCCACATTTAGTGCCTGTGCCTGAGCTTAGTCTTCACACTTGAAAAGTCACAAGGTACAGCAGTTAATGGATCACGCCTGCCATAGGTGACGTATTCTTTCTGTCTCACTCTTTGTGCTTTTAAACCAAGGTAAGTCTGGACTCAGTCTCATCTTTGCCTGGCTGTGCATACGCAACTCCACCTCTTGTGGTGGCACTAGCACTTGTAAGAGGGTGTAAGGAGGCAGTCAGGGAGTTGGTGTGGCTGTAAACTAACATACACACACACACACAGAGGCAGACACAAAGACAGTTGCAGATGGGTTCCAAAAGCAGACAAAATGAAGATCGGTTTAAAATCCATGGAGTTGCCTTCTTTACCTCCCCATGCATCTCAGTCCCTCTGAGAATCATCCAAATCCACTTTGGGAAGCTGATTTTCTTACATGGTGATCAAGAGTAATCTACCTTGTTACACAAGCCATCCCAGAGTAAAAATTTTAAACCAAGTAACCTGTTCCCTACAAAAGGTGTTAAAAATGAACAGAAAAGGGCTAATAGAGATGACAAAGACTCAATATGGTCCATGGCAAAACGTTTGAAAGTCCGTCTGCATCAGCATGCACTTGATTTCTTAACCAGATAATATGAACCTTGGAGGGACTAAATGGGATTGAATATTGAGGAAGTCAGGATTTTAGGGAGAAAACACAGCAGCCATAGGTAGTTTAATGCTCCTTTTCACTGCAGGCAAAGACAAGTATGCCAGTATTCTGGTCTGAAGAGCAGTCCTGCAGGAATAATATTCATGTCATTTAAAGTGAAGCTATCCTCTTTAAAATAAATATGCAATTGATATTCAAGAAAGGGTTCAAAGTAAAACCTGCAAAAGGCATATATCACGGGTGTCATGTCCTCAGCAATAGCTGCATCACTCTCTAGTACTGCTCCTGATGCACAGCACTGTTTCCTGCTCTAGACATGCCAGCACACATTTACTTATTCCATGCTGTTTTGACTGAACTATGTCCTACCAAGCACAGAGTATATACATATTTTTATCAATTCTTTTTCCAGATGAGCAGACCTTGTGCCTGTCACGAGGAAATTGCATTAACGGGAAATACAAGTAGCCAGTGAAGAAATGTTCCCATTCACCTGTGATCCCCAAAAGTGAGGCCCTATACGGAAGCCAGCTAATGCAGCCTACATAATTTCATGCTCTAGAGCTGCTGGTGTGCTACCCCAGCAACTTCAGCCCATTTACCAAATCATTAACCTTGATACAGCTCCAATAACCACTTGAACTCATAAAAATACTGGGTATCTGGAAAATACTTCTCAGACATGAGTTATAAGTACATGATGAGAAGCTGAGAACCTCTATCTCCTCAGAATATGCCTTTATTTACATTTTTGACCATTTCTATTTTGAAAACATAGTACTTGTTTTCTGGTTTGTGGAATTAAGACCTATCCATTCTTCCTTTTTGTCTGCCTGTCAGAAAAAGTTGCTCAATTGTTTGGTAGGCATTTTTTAGCAAACCTGACTCCCTTAACAATTCCCACTGAATCACTTGGAATTTTAAAGTAATTAGGTGATGTGAATTTAAGTCTTAATGCACTGCTTTGTTGTTTTTTTTTTTTTCTTTTTTTCTTTCTTATATTGTTTGCAGCTTAAATGTGTTAAGCTAATAAAAAATAATACTGAATATAAAAAAATACCTTTTGGTATATACATAACTGCTGAATTGGACCTATTCACAACTGAACACTTGCTACATTATCTACCATTAGCTACTAAACCTTGAGTTAAAGATAAAATACAAGACAGGTGGGTGGAAGATAAGATGTGGTAACAGGATCAAGTGTCATCTAGTTGACTGGATATACAAAAGCGTTCCTTATCAGATCGCAGAAATCTTACTCATCCTATAAGAAAAATTCTCTTAGGGGGGGCAAACAGGCCAGCCCTCAGTAAGTAGAATGAAACCTGAAGGTGCCTTGCATGAAGGGACGAATTATGTTGCAGCAGTATAAGACACATATTGCTCTCTAAATATACTTGCTAATGGCTGTTTGCTGAGAGCTATAGACATCTTTCCAAATACTGGAAATTCATGAAACAAAGGAGGCCAGAGACTGTGAATTAATTTTGGCAGATCCCTTAAATAAATGGTAAAAAGCAACTCAGTAGTCTCTGAGGTACCTGAGACTCTCCAAACCTACAACACCAATACCACCAGAACTTTTTTCTCCTGGCTAACAGGGTAGTGGGAAGTTTCAGCTGAACCCTAGAAGTTTTGAGATGTAATAGCATCTGTTGTGGCATAGTGTAAAATGACTGAGGCCAGAGTAATAGGCTCTTGTCAGTGAGATTTTACGAGCCGGCAAACAAGAAAGTGAGCTGTTAATGGCTATTAATTTGGGCCATGAGATGAGACTACTCAGCAAGGTTTGTGTATGCAGTTCCCCAAACAGAAAGAAAATTAATTACTTTTCTCAGACTATGTCTACTGTCACAAAATTGCAAAACTTCAAATGCTTTTCAGAGAAAACTGAGAAGATCCTCTGTTTTTCATCTTATCCTCTCTGATAAGATGAAAAGGCTCTGTAAGGGAAGATGATATAAAGAAACTTTCACTAGAGAGAGAGATCCTATTCCTTTACCCCAGGAGGAAGAACAATGGCACCCTTAACATGAATAAAGCTTAACAACCACATGTAATGCTGAACCAGATACATGAAGCTTTGCAATAAATATTAACTTCCAGTACCAAATCAAGTTGAACCATAACTGAGAAGTGGGGTTTCACCATGGCCACTGCTGGAAGTGAACAGAGAGTGTGCAAAGGGGATGGACAAAATGTGCCAAGACAGCTGGCCCGCTAGATCTACATGTGCAATCCACTTTGAATACTTCTGGTCCTTCTCCATTTCTTTGAAAATCCCTAGGAGGTGCAACATTCAGTGAGCACTTGAGGAATGTCTGTCCTTTCTGAGAAGACTTACAACACTGAGAAAAGGAGAAGGGCAGAAGGGTAAGTGCACGAGAAGGGAAAAGCAGTAAAGGAGCACTGTGCTCCTCTGTACTAGAGTCAGAAGAAAAATCTGCCTGAGGGTCTTTTACTCATCCCTTTTTTTGACTGAATGAGCAAAGTCCAATATCTCTGGGGTGTCAGCCCTCAGTCTTCGTAATTAGAACATGATTGCATTGAGTACAGCTCCCTTTATCATCCACCTCTTTAAACAGAATCCAGTTGTGCTGTCTAAGCTGTGGTATCAGCCAGTTGGTACTAAAACTTCCTTAGTGTTTTAATCTTTATGACTCTTCATTCTCACAGGGCTGAAACCACACTTACTGTATGAACTGCTATTGCCTTTGAACTGTGAACTGTGTGTTGGGGCTGTTTCTGATAAATGCAATGAATTATAATCCAGTTTTGTGCAAATTATACATAATATTACACTTCTTGCTGTGAGAAAGTGATTCTAGTTCTTTTTTAACTCCATTGAAAAACAATTTAAAACAAACAAACAAAAATAGAAGTGGCTTTTTTTCTGATTTTCATTTCAATACTCCCATGGAAAATGTCCAGCAAACTCTAATGATCAGATATATACAGCATAGGACATTTGGTAATCACTCCCCTATGACTAGACAGGATGTTGCTATTAGAGAATTGTGATTCACCATCAAAGTACTCTCTGATGAGATAACAGTTAAGTAATTACATCGTTTGTAACGTTTTCTAAAAATTAACTGTGATATAAAAGGTGTAATCTTTGTCTTCTAGGAAGTTTTGATACAAATGTTTACTAGGCTTTAAGGAGGACGATGTGAATCATTTACAATTATGCAAGACAACAGACTATTTGGGACACAGGAATAAGTTGTACAGAAAAACCACTGGATAGAAAGAATGGTTAGCTGAATGAATGTGTCTTCAACTTTTTTATGTATGTAATGTCATGAAACAAATCTGTGTCAGGAAGTTGTATGGTCCTCTGAAAAACTTTCAAATGTGGCTGTAAGTACAGAATCCATACAATTAATAGCAATGTATTTCTGACAGCTTGACCACTTTCAAACTTTCCTTGATGTTATGCTGTGCAAGAATGCTTATTTCTACAATAGCTTTCTATTGACAGGTAGATGGATTTGGTTTTAGGTACTGACATGCCTTTATATGATTCTTATATCAATGAAAAGCAAACAAAATACAAAGGAGGCTCACTAGACTCTTTAAATTTTTTTTAATCAATAAAACACATGGAATAATTTTACAGGAAAAAGAAAATGCTGTGCAGAATGTTGTGATTTTCTTAAAAAGGATGCAAATTCCCTCTTATTCTTGTTAAATGGTATAATTAACAACGGTACATTCTGATTCTCTTGCTCTGCTTTTATTTTTGAATGGGATCATAATCTATACAATAGTTAATTCAAGAAATTAAAACAATTAGACTATGTGGAATTCATTGGGTGAGTGTGACCCTAACTCCAGCCTCTCGGTGCCAAGTGAGATGAAAACCTTTGGCTCCAGTTGAAGGTGGATTCCCCTGACTCAAGCTCTGCCCAAGAGGAACATAACGCTCAAAATGACTCAGCACAGGATATGTACTAAAAGGGGTCACGTAAGAGGTCAGGATAGGTGGGTTGTGTCTGTAGCAAGGGCTCATAATACAGACCTAGAGTGACACAAGACAAACACAGGAACATAAGCAGCAGTCCAGGGAGACTACTCTAATGTAGGTGCTGTTTTCTAAGTCTTCTAAAATTACATATGGAATCAACAGCCTCTAGAACAGCATCACATTGAAGCAGGAGTGATGGTTTAAAGCTCTTGCTCCTTTCCAGAGAAGTTCTATGCTATAGAAATGTAGCTTGTCTATTCCCTCTAAGATTAGCTACCTCAGTGCTGAAGTTAGGAACTGAGCTGGGCCAGACTCCCTCCGTTGCTTAAGCTCTGGTTATACACCCAAATTATATTTTTTTTTATAGGCTTTTATTTGAATAAAAAAATGTTTACCTTGTTAGCTATTAGTATCATATTAGAATCCTAATGTGTCTTTTTATAGGAACGAAACAGATTACATGCTATTCTGATATTTTTTGTGCCTGCCAAATTTCAGTGAGATGTTCCTGATGTTTGAAATATTGCTTTCAGTAGTAGGCTTTTCTGTTTTTTATAGTGAAAAGCAGTAAAATACTGCTCTTGCAATGCTGTGTGGAAAGGCCCTTACAGATAAAAATAGTGATTTTACTAATTTAGCCTGTGTAAGAATAATGTGCTATAGTGATATCCCCTTTACATACTTATAAATAGATATTATAATTGAAAATCTGATAATAGGACTAACATGAAAAGGAAGAAAGCATCACGACAAAGAGGAAAGCTGTGTGGTTATATGAAGCTTATTACTGTTTTTACAGTGCAAAACAAGTCTAAAAAGAATGAAACATTGATCCCCATACTTTGCATTGATAAAATACTTAGGTATTTTTGCTTAGTCTTTATCTAGAGAAATAGACTGTTCTATTGACTTACATTTTTTCAGTTAGGCTGATACTTTAAATAAGTAATGAAATGTCATCAGAAAAGTAAAAAGCTCTGGTTAACAGCTTATCATAACTAAAAAGTGAAACATTTAAATAAAATAAAAGTATGCTGCATAAAAATGATGTGTGGCTTGCACAACTTGTGAGTAATTTTATGAAGCCAGGAAAAATGACCTCACAGTTAACAAATTGGCTGAATAATAATAAATATAAGTATTTCCTCTGCTACCACAGACTTTCGGTGTGTGCATAGTTGGGTCACAATTCCTTCATAATTCTGTTCCTTTACAAAACCATAATAGGATAACAGTACTGCTATGCCTTTACAGAGATACTGTAAGGAAAAAACATTTACAATTCTGAGGCATTCAGATGCTATGGTCACAAGTGTCATTTAAATCTTTCAAACAAATTGTCAAAATCATACATTTTCTTAAAATAAAATCTGCATCTGAAACCTCTCTAAATATTAATATATCTTCACTGTTCAACAAATGGATTTTTGCCTTCCTGCAAGGACTATTTAACTCGCAAAATTAATGAAGTAGGGATTCTATCCACCACTCCTCCACGTAATTTTTTTGCTTCCATTCAGATAGGGTGCACTTTCAGGTGTGCAGATGAGCACAGCAAGAAAGTCCGCCGACTCGGTGGGTCTCCCAGGCTCGCAAAGCACAGCCACCCACAGCGTTCCCATGGAGGGCTTTGCCCTCTCCTCTGAGTCATGCTGCTACCTTCAGCAGGCTGTTGTTATGAAATAACCACCTTTCCCACAGACAGAGGGAGAAATTGCAGACACTTTCAAACTTAATCCTACTTGCTGCGTTCACATAAGTCTCAGCCTTTCCCTGTAACTACTCTGTCTAATTTAGGAACTAAATAGAAGGGACTTAAGAGTGACAGCATCTTTCAAACAATAAAGCACCTTCTGGCACTCTTCCAGAGTTGTACTTGCCAGCATGTTCAACCCAATCTATGGTCTCTTCTTAAAGAAAACGGAAGTCTTTATAAAATATATTACTGCTTTTTAAGCTATTACTATAAAGTCAGTGCTAAATTAAAACTTTTTGGAAACTGCAATGTTTTTTTTTTTTTAATTTCAGTGACATTTGTACCAACAGGAGGAACACATTTTCCTGGCTTCTTTGGCAAGGCAAAGCTTTTCTGCAAACAAGTATGGCTTATAGAACTTGGTATGTCTCCTCAACATTTTCTGATGTATTGGCAATCAATACTAAGTCGTCTCATGCTGAGGCAACATTGCACTTTGCCAGCATGCCTCCATTTTATTCTGTTAATTTTGTGTGGCTGCAAGTAATATAGGAAGTTCTTAAGGACAAGGCACAGTCCAAGGGCCCCAGGGAGAGATCCTTGTGGAAGGAAGACAAGTGCATGAAAGAAAGGAGGAAACTGAATAGTCTAAATAGAAAGAAAACATTTCTTAAAGAAAGATTTTCTTAAAGAAATCTTTTGCTATCTACATTTCAGTGTATTCTCATATAAGCTTTTAATCTTTGACACAAAATAAACATAATTTGTTAAGTGCTTATTTAGTATGCAAATTCTTCATCACTTCTTAAACTCTTAAGTAACAAAGATGAGGTGTGACTTATAATACTAGAAGAAACTTGCCAGTGCTGAATTTCCTATCTGTGCTCTTCTGTTAGTTATAATTTTGTACACTTTAAACTCATTGGATTAAATAGCTACACAATAAATTTACAGTGACAGTTTATGAAGCACCCTCCTGGCTACTCCAAGATATACAGCAAGAGTCAAACTTTCAGGGTACCTCTAAACATTTTCTGCATAAATATGGACATTTCAATTTGCAGGTACAATTGTGCCCCTGCTTATTTGAGTACAGTGTACAATCAGATGGGTTTGAATATTTTGCGCATACATTTTTAGGCCTGCCAAAAATCTGTGTCAAGTTCAAACAATTATATAATTTAATGGATCAATCCTTTATGGTCTGCTTGACCATAAAAATCTCTTTCTTGGAGTATCCTGGGTTCAGCTGGACACGCTAAAACAAGCAGAAAGAGAAGTCCAAGGTATTTCAGTAATTTTCACCCAGAATTCTGCAGGTACTCCTATCTTCTGAATTGTCATTACATCAGTTACCATACAGTATTTGGTGCATTCTCAAAGTTTGCATATTCTGCTTCACGAACTGACAGTCTGCTTGCACAGAACTGACATAAAGAGGAAATTTGGAAAATGATGCTTTTTCCTTTTGAAAATTGTAAGGTGATAAAAAAAGACTGGGATTGCCACATACAGGCTGACTTGTTGCATAATTTGGAATGAAAAATGATTCTACATACATTGGTATATAAAAATATGATCACACATTTTCCATATGAAAAAACATTAGAATCTTTGAACTTAGTTACTCTCAAAAAACGAGTAGCACTTGAAAGTATGTCCTTGAATATCACAAAATGCAATAAGGCTGTTTATTCTTCCTTTGCATCATTCTTTTGCATGTGTGCTTGATTTGCTTCTTGTTGTTCTGCTTCTTGTTTTTTTTAATGCACCAGAGTTTCAAAAACATGACCACTGCATCTAAGTTTATAATTTTACAGTAACATTTTTGAGGCAGACCTGAGCAAAAATTTCTGCATTTTTTTTTCTTCATTTCTCCATTTTCTTCTTTAGCGGTCTCTTGAAAAATCCAGCCTGCAGAAAAGAAAAAAGTGACTAGGAACTGCTCAAAGCATATAACCCATATTGGTAGCATTCATGTGCTGGTTCTTACTACTATTTTAGTAGTTTCAGTACAGTAAAAAGTCATTTAATATGTTATCACTGAAGTACAACATTGTTTTTCCTGGAATCGAAAAACTAAAGAGACATGTCATGAAAGCAGACAAAAGGAGTACAGTTAATATACAGCGAGTGATTGCTGAATCATTGTTATGCTCATATAATGTCAAAGGCTAAAACACTTAATAATATTTGGTACCCAATTCAATAAATAATACTTTATTTTATACTTGTCAAATTTTTCAAGAGATTATGCATGTTGAAATTTATAAATTGTAACCTTCTAATGCGCTGAACGAAATATTTAGCTTAGAGAAGAGTGCCCACTTGTGGCAATACTTACACCACAGGCTTAGCATCTCGGATAACGAGAAAACCTAGTTATCAAAGGCCACAGACAAAGCTAATTAAAAAAAACCCTTAACAAACACTTAATCATACTCAAATCTCTTTTTATTTTTCTTTTCATAACATACTGTCAATACAGGTTTCAATTGGTTAGCATTGCACGTTACACATCAGAAAAATGTAGTGTTATTAGTTATTTTGTTATTTCTACAAGATTTCACTCTACTTATTAGATAATATTAGTGTCTGTGAGGTTCTAGATATGAGAAGGACACAGCAGAGAATTTAAGCGTATTTGATTATTTTCATGAAGACAAGGATATGCAGCTTACCTTCCACAAAGCAAATATAAGTAGTGCAAGAATCAAGAGGCCAGCAAAGATACTCAGGAGGATAACCCATAAGGGGACTGTACCCGGTGGGAGTTCTTTGGAAATCTTAATCATGGTCTGCAAAGTGTTCAGAATGTAAGCAATAAATAACATGTTCTTCTAAAATATCAACAGAGCAGCATGACTTTTATCAGTGTGTAGTGATTATCCAGAGTACCACTTCATTCTAAGTACAGGAATTTGTAGGACGGAATTGAGAAAATAATCTCCACCATTTACATAATATCTTGCACTTTGTAAGTGCATTCATTTCATAAGAGTCAGCCCTGCTGTAACTCAGTAGTAATTGTTATAAAGGATACCGGACCAAAACCATAAGTAGTTGAAGTGTATGCTAGGGAGTTTCTTTAGTATATTCTTCATCACTCAATGCCTGCCTCCCTGAAAGGTGGCAGTGGTTAACAAGCCTTTACACCAGTTAAATGAAATAAGTCTAAAAGGCTGTGTAGATACTAATTTGATTTTAAACCAGGCGTATCTGGTGTAAAATAACCTTAAATAAGGAATATTCTCATTTAAATAAACATGGCCATATAGGAGTTTGAATTATTTTAGCTTAAGTATTAGAGACACAACTTCATAGTTCCAAAAAGCATCGAAGAGCTGAATACTAAGCATTCAACTTGAAATTGTGTCTTATGAAAAGTTAATTCTGAAATTCCTTGGTTTGTAAAGGCAGCTCTCACCATCTGCAAGCCTCTCAGCTGTGTTTTCACTCCTGGATTGAATTTTAATCTGTCACTTACAAGAAATGCCTGGATGCAGTACCAGCTAATAGTTGACCTGTGATGTTTGTATTTCCAAAAATACTTTACACAAGATGTAATTCACAGTGAATATTACTTTGCTCTAAATTTTGGAGGTATTAACAATAATAACACATAATAAGACTTTTGCTTAAAAATGTACGTTGTAGTAAATAAGCCCCTGCATGTATAAGTTACCACAGAAAAGCAATGCATTAACCACTATAAATGTCTTGGAATAAAGAGTATTAAAGGATAAATAACAACTCTAACAAAATTAAAGACATTTCTTTTTATACCTGACACCCCTACCATAATGTTATATACTTTCTTATCTAAGAAAATGACAGGGAACTTCTGAAAAATAAAACACCTTGTTTCAAATATATAACCTGGATAATGAAGTAGAAAGAAATAATTAATAAAGAAATAATAAAGAAAATACAATGTACAAAGTAAGATCACTTCTAAATGACCCAGGACAATTTTTAAAATACTATATATTCCTTAAAAGAATTTTAATTATGCTTTTCATTTACATAGATGCAGGAAGCATTTATACTGCAAGCAGGCAGAAATACTTCAGACAGTACTTCTTCTCACCCAGGTACATTGGTGGGTAATGGGATTTTGATATCATTTGACTAATTCTGACATTTCCACTGTAATATGAAATCACCAACTTTTATTTAGAGTAGGATAATACATTAAACAGGTAACAATCAGCTCACTAGTAATGAGAGAAAATGAATGATTCAGTAGCACAA
The DNA here is from genome assembly GCF_047370975.1 of Nipponia nippon. NCBI lineage: Eukaryota > Metazoa > Chordata > Aves > Pelecaniformes > Threskiornithidae > Nipponia > Nipponia nippon. Next base: position 4,239,921 of record NW_028262337.1, on the reverse strand, counting down.
TAAATCCTATTAAGAGTAAATCCATGAATTATCATGTTCTTACCTCCAGTTTTTGATGATCATTTCTCAAAATCAGTGATGAGTTCTCACTCCTAAGTAATGCTTTCGCAACAAGGGTTAAGCTGTGAATGCTTGCCTGGAAGAAGAGAGAAATGGCTACGGTTTATAATTAGGTATTTTGAAGTAGAAAGCTTTGTGGAAATGAGAAGGGTGAAAGCAAAACTTAATGCTAAAGTTTTGGGAGATGCTGAAAAATGTGAAAGTCAGTGAAGCTGCTCATGTGTATCACTTTCAGCGCACACATCCCTGTTTATGAGACAGCAATACAGCTTTGAAAAAGTAGAGAGCAGAGATTTCAAAGAAATACTAATTAATCCTGGAATACTACTTTGGCCACAGGGACAGATTTTGGCGTTCTAAAATTCTGCTGTATCTCGCCTCCTGTACTGTTATTTTCCAGAGAAAAACAAAGACACAAAACAGGAACTCATTATCAGAAATTTATCAACTGTGCAAAACAGACCACAGCCTGGTCATTGTTGTAACCATCAGACAATACTGAGATGTGCTCTGAGGTAGACTCTCTCTCCTCTGCTCTTTTTGATCAAAAAATCCTTTCTAGGCTTGAGAAATCTTTCCAGATTAAAATTAATTTAAAAATTATATGCTTCTGTGTACCTCTCCTTACATCTGCTGAATTAGAATTTGTGGATGTATAAGTAGCTATTACAAAAGGACCATCAATACAGAATAAGTCAGGGGTGTCTTCTTAGCATGTTTTGAAATTCCTGCTAAGTTCTAAGTATTTGCTTTAAGGATAATAAAATGTCTTCAGCTTAGTTTTGACAAAATTTTAAAATAGCAAAAGAAATGATTTCAAATACTAGGGGACTGTGGAGACTTAAGGAAATGAAAAGTCTAATTTTAATAGATATTAGAAACATTGACTTGTTTCTCAAACCCGAGTATTCTAAATACGAATGGGATTTACTTACTTTTATGATGGTAGGTTTCCAGACCCTTAATGAAACATTCACTATATACGTGTCAGATGGGACCAGTGCACAATTAATAGATGCACAGCTGTATGTATCACAGTCCTGTTAAAAAGGCACCAGCATGAATTAATAGGAAGAGACTTGTCACATTACTAAAATAAAAAACATGTAAACTACTATATATACAGATCATAGACTTGCTATGACACAATACTAAACTAATATTAATTACTGGGGCTTTTTATGCAAAAACGACACTGCAGTATATAAAACAAGTTGAGGTGTTCATGCTGTGGTAGAATAGATACAGTTTTTGCAGGCTTGCTTAGCCTTGAGGAAGCTCTGTTACTGTAGGTATGCAGCAAAAGGTATCAGCAGAGCTCCTAAAAGAAGCACAGCCTGTAACAGCATATGTTTTTCTGCCAACACAGCTATGGCTTCTCGGCAGTGTTTCTTGATCCTTTCAAATCGTGGGGCACCTGAATCTTTCAAGCAGGGCAGGATGTGTGTGTGAAAATTTAAGTATCTTTACTTCCCAGTAAAGATACTCCCTCTGCTAGCTGGGAGGGCAGCAGAATTATGTTCAGCACTTTGGAAACATTTGCTTAGCCTAGACCTTTATCACCTCTGTGAAGGACTATGATAAGCATGGCAAAATAGTCTTCTCATGGCATGGTTTCATTTGCACCAGAAACTCAACTCCTCTCTGCTGAGGAAGTAATATGACGGTTTTCCTCCTGACATGCCAACATAACTACTGCAGCAAAATTACTTTGCAACTCTTCCATCTAAATGTGAGAGGTTAATCCTTTCCAAATGGGATCATCAATTACATTTCTACCAGTTGCATGGAAAATCTGTCAGATCAGAGTGCTAGCATTTGAAAGTATTTTCAACTGGATGTCTAAAAAAGTTGCAAGGGAGATGAGAATGTTCTAAAATATTGTTAGTTATTAATTACAATGGGAATATAGAAGGTGAAGATTTACTCAGCTGTCAAATATGCTATTGTTATTTACACATTTTATAAATTAAAAAAAAAAGCCACCCCAAATTCAGTTCCACATACAGTTTTGCAGTCAAATAAAAACTATAGCTAGTCTATATAAAGATGGCTTTTCAAGCTATTAAGGCAAATAGAGTTTCCACAGGATACAGTTTGAGAGAAGCTTTTGTATATTTATTGCAGAAGTACTCAAAGGTCTGGGTTAATATCTGGGATGAATATATATACTATACATAGGCTTACCATAATCGTATCCTTTGTAGGTTCTTTTATTTTTGGTAACACATATGGTTTCCCAGTGCTGATCTTTAAGGGATCTACAGGGTAACTAGTTTGGCAGATGGCATTCTGTTAGCAGAAATACAGATATTATTCTTATTGTCTGAATATGCAAACTATTACAAAAAGTGCTCTGGAAACAAGCCAACATCAATGGTATTTTATATTTAATAACATTAATAATATTTACTAATTGCTAAATGCCATAAAACCGCATATTGCAAGAGTGCAGAATGGGAAATTCAGATGGTGTAGGTATTGAAGTATCATTATTCAAACAACAGATGAGCTTTTTATGAGATAATTTAACCTAGAACCTATCCAGCTACTTAAACATCTGTAGAAGCAAACAAGAGCTTCCTGCAAGGTGACGACTACATGAACCAGCAAGAGTTGGCTATTAAAAGAGATAAAAAGCTTTTGCATGGGAGTCCACAGAGGTTCTGCCTTAGCAAGCGGACAGTGCAGGATTCAGGAGCTTCCGTTGCAGTGCCCAGGGAGCGGGAGCAGGTGCTGGAGCACTGTTAGACCTCCATGGCTCCTTCAAAGGCAGCTGGGAAATCCTTTGGTGTCTTTGGTGCGGGGGAATTTGTTTTTTTCAGTCAGGTCATTCACTTTCAGACTGCTAGCATGAAAAGGAGTGCAAATACCCTACAGTGCACTTTGGCACACTACTATCCCTAGGGTGTAGCTAGCGGTAGATGAATTACACCCACGGAAAAAGCACAGATTTGTTGAGTTTATGTGCAAACTTGGGTCAAATGTGGTGATTGCCTAGGAATGAAAATAGTGGGGGAAGGAACTTAAGAATAGACACAATTCCTTTGTATTCTAAACATGAAATATTTTGGGGTTTTTTTTGGATTTTTTTTGTTTTAAAGTGAACCTTGAACTTTCATTTAGACCATTTGGTTTATTTTTCACTGGTGCAACACCTCAAAACTAAGTGAAATATTTGGAAAGACATGCACATGTGGGTGCGTCTCTGAGGGAAAGAAAAAAAAAAAAAAAGATGTTTAGGTCACCACTTAGTGATATTTGGGTTCTTCAACCATTCAGTTATTGATATAGCTCTAGTTCTAATATCTACAGATCTGGAATCATGGTATTTGCTGGAATTGTGGTGTCCTCCAGCTGCTCTGGAGGAGTGAAATGAAAAAACTCAAATGAGGGCTGCAGTGAAGAGCAGTTGAAAGACATGACCTACCATCCCCTTCAAGATGTCTCAGTGCCCCAGAGAAGGAAGAGGCCAGAGGACTGCTAGTTCTGGAGAGCAGACTTGCAGGAAGGCTAATTTCAGTAACAGAAAGAATAGGACTGAACAGGAGATTGAGCTCTAGATGTACACAGCATGACTAGAGCATTTGCAATAAGCACTGCTGACAGTGGAGATAATCTGAGGCTGAGTAAGCAAAATAAAAAAGAAACTCCTGTCACACATATCTCAGTCTGGACCTCTCATCACTTGACAATATATCAAATTAACCCTGTTATAGTCCAGTTATTGTTCAACACCATTTTAAATTTGCTGGTTTCCTTTTAAGAAAATTTATCTGTCTTCTTATGCACATCTGTACATACTCTTAAACACCAGCATCTTGTCTTTTAGACTAAAAGCAATATCTATCTGGAAGCAAGGCATAATCCCAAATATTTGCATTTTGCAGCTACTTACAACAAAAATTTGAAATTTAAATTAATCCTAAAAATACAAATTCCTAGCTTACTTGGGAATGTGACAATGCAGTAAGGTAGAGAAGAGTGTTCTTGGCTGCTGTTACATTGGGAAACAAGATCTGCAGTGTGAGGTTTGGCATTGGAAAGTGTTCACCTTTTTCAATCTATAAAAAAAAAGAAAAATATTTTGATTAGTACTTTCCTTATTTTGTTGGCATTTGATTGTGAGTTTTTTCCTTTCCTGTGTCTTTCTTTTCTTCTGTGTTTTTTTACGTTTCCACAGTCAGTTATGCAAAAAGTGGTGTGATGAACTCTTACTTTTTCCCTGAGAACAGCTTGTTGTGAATTAGCAGACATATTCTTCTGTGGTCTTTGGTAATACAATGCTCTATTGAAGAAAATCAAATGAACAGGATGAAAGGGCACATTTTGACATAAATTCCTTCTTGTTCTCTTGTTTACTGCATCCTTTTATCATCTGGGACTTCTATCTAAGGTCATTTCATTTCAATTCTTAATAAGGCCCCCAAAGTGCTTTAACAGGGGAGAAGAGCCACTGTACCAGCGGTGGCTCCTGCTGGTTCCTCCTCAGGTGTGCTTAGGCAACAGCCCTCCTGGCTCACCTGCTCCCCTCACCTGTTTTCCCTGAGAAGATCACAGGACGTATCTGTAAGCTGCTGCTCTTTCTGAACAGGCCTGCTGTGGCTGAGGATGGAGAAAATGCCTAGGTGGAATTGCTGGCAAGGGAATTGGCAATCCTGTCTCTGAAGTGGATGAGCTTAATAAATACTCAAGAACCTGTTTAACTTTTTTTCTTGTAACTACTGGTTTGTGATAAGCTGCTTGCAGAGTTGAGTTTTGCTTATGAGATGATAAATGGTATGCTCTGCAGTCCACCAGCTTTTATATTCAGAAAGCAAAGATTTTGAAATAAGATGAATAATGTCTTAAACATCCACAAAAAGCTTTGAGATTATTTGGTTTGAACTTTTAAACTAAAATAGTAGCTGAGTAAAACACTGTAGGTGGGCTAAAACATATAAAAAAACTTTGCCATTGCTATTTAGTGAGAGTGAGAACTTTCCCATGGCCCATTTTTTACAGAGAGAAAGTTGATTCAGAGACTTTTATCCTTTGTATATTGGACCCTTGTTCAGCTTTGGATTTGACACTGGGAAACAAGGATGCTCTCGAGATAACTAAATTCACTCCCACTGCAACTTGAGGCTGGGCTTCTAGTCCACTAAATATCTTTTCCAAGTGATTTTAGTTTGCAGTATTCATTCCATTAGGAAGATAATGTTCTGGAGCATGGCATTTGCCTTTTTCAAAGCTGACTGGATTTTGGAAATATCTGTTCTAAACTGCACTGAACATAGGTCAAGTTCTCATTCACTAGTGTATGCTCTCTTTCCCCGCTGAGGGCAGCAGCTCTAAACCCCACCCAAACTACTCCACAGGAGATGGACCACTCTGAGAACCTCTGACTCGCCTTATTCCAAAGCAAGGAAGAAAAAAAAATAGTATTAAACACAAAATACCCATGTAGAAGGTTTAACATATTGCATAGCTGCTATTTAAGTAATTGGATATCACATTAAGCAATTCAAACCAAATGAAAACAAAGATGAAACCAGTACCTATACCATGCAGTTTTAATTGTTTCTTACCCTATAGTGCAGAGTAACTTCATCCCCAATCTGCTCTGTTGTGTTAATAGCAGTAGGGACAGTATCATTTGCTGCTATTATAACATGGTGCTCTTTGAAAACACTGCAGATTAAAAAAACAAAACAAAACAAAAAAAAAACCAATAAGCACAAAAACTTCATAAAAACTCTAGCAGGTAATAGTATTGGTCTTTTCATTATTTCATGAATTCTTCAGGACTAGTCTTGCAATTAAGAGTGAACTGCTACTTGCACTGAAGTTCAATTCATCCATTTTCTGAGTAGTGCTGACTTTTTATTATGTACATTTTAAATGTTTTGTGCAGATAAAACTACAAAATGGGCAAATATTGTTCCATATAATAATACACCAAGGTCTGATTTTGCTGTTCTTATTCTAGCTATGCAGTCCTTTATCCTGAGTATTGCCATGTAAAACAGGCAGGGTCCTATAAAAGACAGAATCAAGTGAAAAGAGAATAAACCCAGCATGTTCTAAATTCAACGTTATTCCCTATGGGACAAACAAGGGCTGGATCTGAACCATGAAATGCATCCAAAATGAATTTGACGTAATTATTTACACCTGCACACCATGCAATGTACTGATAATATTTACAATGTTTTTCAGGGATGAAATTTAGCTGAATTCTAGCTATTGCTGTAAATAAAGTGTACTACAAGACCTGCATTAAAGTTTATGTCTGAATTGATAAAAATAAACCACTGGGAATCTAAAATTAAGGCTAATTTTTGAAGCTGGAAATCAAACACCACACCATGCAATATTCTAGTGATACAAACTCATGGCTATCAGGAAGCTGGAAGTATTTGCTTTCTTATATACCTGAAATGCCTTTGAATGAAAAGATCAAAGTACAAAAATCAACAAAAGCTGCTGTTGTACTTGCAAACTGCAGATCGATTTCAAATAGATAAAACAGAGCTACAGCAAGGTAGGGACAGTGACTGCTCTATTATTTCATGTAACTGCTCTTTTCAGTGAAGCCTGTGCTTCCTATTCATGAGCCTAGAAGCTGTCATTTGTGGATACCAACTGAGCACAGCTCAACAAAACAACAATACTATATTCTTTTTGAACACCTGCTCTTTACTGTGCTAGCAAATAGAAGTACAGAGAAGCATCAATACCTTACAAATATTAATCCTACTTCATATTTTACTGGAATTGTAACGTGTCCTCTGTTGTCACTCAAGGTCTCAGGTGGTTCTTCGCTGTCACTAAAATAAAACAACATATGCCACTCAGATCAGAGTGTGATAGTCATCTGCACATGCAACACAAATACTAGGTGGGAAGAGATCTTAAGAAACTGGTATACCTACAGCTCTGGGTATGAAAGTGCACTACTCATTTCCAGTTAATTACTATCTCCTAAAAATAAATTCAAAAGACTATTTCCAGTAACTAAAAAGTTAAGTCCTGCACCAGTCCCAGCTCAGAGACACATCGCTGTTAAAATTACAGAGTGCAGCTGACTGAATAAAAATGTACCAAATAAGGGCCACTACTCTCACACCATCCCTGTATTGTGCAGGGACAGCAAACACTGAGGGCAAGTGCATTCCTTTACTTTATCACAGACAACTTCTGCAATTCCCTTGCTCTTTGAAGGCCAGACGTTTTTGTTTAGCATAAACTGTGAGTCATGCTAAAGTATGGAGTAATTTTGTAAGAGAATAAACCTTTTCTGAAGGTAAAACTACTGGAAATTATGACTCATTTGTGACTCTCAGGCTCTGAAGACAGCTATTTATTTAGTCCACTCAGTCCACTGCTGCACATCCCTAAAACTGCCAGCTCTACAGACTGTTTAACCACTTCTGAGTTCAGAAAAGTCATCCTCGTTTTCCTGTGAAACACAAAGCTGTAAAGCTTTCTAAGAAAAAAAAAAATCAGAATGTAAACAAGCAATGATTGCAACTAACCTTGTTGCATATACGTGAACAGTAGCATTTTCGAGGAGATAGGATGCGTTGAACTGGAATGATATTTTGAAGGAAATCTGTTTGGAGAAATAGAGTACACATTTTAAAAGGGAAAAAAAAGAAATAAAAGCACGCTAATAAGGTTTGATCGGATGAAAAATGAGGAAAATTTTGCTACTTTTATCTGTGGAATCCTTATTCACATTTTAACACTTCTATGAATGAATCCACTTTTTTGACTTTGTCCCAACCAAGAAGGAAATCTAATAGCTATCACTTATTAAACAGAAGGCTCAAATTTTCAGAACTGAGAAGCCTCAGTAAAACGTTACAGAGTATATTAAAAATATATAGCTAAGTAATTCTTAATAGAAATTAACTGGTCTTGCAAGCAATTTATCAAGACCATTTTTTCTCTTGAGTGAGGAAAAAACAAAGCTTCAAAGCCTGGCAATTACAGTGGAGATGAGCTGCCTATAGAAGGCTGCTGGAATATAGTAAAACACCTAGAATACCAAACAGAAATTTTTACAATGTAAAGAAATGACTACTAGGTCTCACAAAAATTCCCTACTCATTATAAGTAGGGCAAATCTATCACAATTTGGCACTACACAAGATTTGGGAGCACTGTCCCAAACACATCTCTCTTCATATCCTGACACTTAAGGGTAATTTTATATGAAACAAAAGTTTTACTATGTGTTACTGTACATGATTTTTCAGCTCAGACTTTTATTTTTCCTTCAATTTCCATCTTTATTACAAAGTGACCCAGGGAAAGTTGTCTTAGATATTTCTTCATATTAAATAAAAAAAGATCCAGGAAGAGGCTTTAAAAAGGAATGTATTAGGGATGCTTATCAGAGATTAATTGATTTCTGAACGCAAAGGAGAGTACGAAATTTCTAAATGGAAGCATCTATAACTACAGACAAACTAAGAATTAAAGCATGAAAGGAAAATGTGAAAAATCCAGTAAAGCTGGGAGTGGAGCATTGTGGGCACTGGCATTGGCTAGTATGCTTATTTGGCTGCAAGAAAGTAACAGCTGACTTAATTCCTACAAGTCCAAGACACAAGCTGGCGTGTGCATATGGGAGGCAATGTAAGAGGACATCTCTCCTGATCCTCCCTCTGTTATGCGTCTGCAATACAGACCTGATATGACAGAGAAACAGACAAGAAACCGTCAGGAAAGACAGTTGGTCTTATTTGAATGCAATTTGATATTTCCCAATTCAATATCAGAACTATTTAGGTGAGACTTAGATGCATATTTTCAAAGGCTAAGTTCAGCTAAAGGTCCCTCTCTATTCCAGCAGGAGATACAGACTTACCACCGGAGCTGTTGAAGCTGGAGCTCAATTTTAAGATCCGGCTTAAGCAGATCCAGGTTAGCATTTCCACATACCAGCCTATTCTCTTTTCAACCATCTGATTAAATTTTATATACAAAATAACTAGTCATAGGCTCCAATCTGTGGAATGCCACCGTATCTAATGTCTTATCCTAACCAATATCCTATACAGCTGGAGACAGACCCTTCTGGCCAGGTGTGCCACTTGCCTTCTGACAGTAACAAGGATGGCAATATGCACCTTCTACCTCCTCACATAGCACAGCTGACTGCCTAGGTGCTGAAGACTTGATGTTTTCCTATCTGACTCAGTGCAGTTCATATCAATGATAGCTTGGGAAACTAGCATGGATAGGTTTTGGGGTGAACACAAGAGAAAAGAAATTCAGAGGTGACAGGGACTGCCCTAGCCTTAGAACAACATGGAGCAAGTAGAGTTGGCATGCAGGGTGACTTTTTACCTCTTCTGCAGGTTTTAGAAATGGATATCCCACTTTACAGGTGATGTTGTGATTAGATTCACAGCTATCTTTCTGTATGTCCTAAAGGAAAAAGAAAGTGAAATCATGACCTTGTGCAAACTCTTTTTAAATTTTGACTAAGCATCAAGGGCCTGTTGAACACATATACCATTGCTTTTTTTCATCGTCAAAACACCATAAGAGTCAAAGCTTTAATTGAACTGGAACAAAAATAGGAAGCCACAACTCCCGGAAAACAATATCCATCTATGGACTTCTACATCAATTAGTAGCCATTATTCTCTTCCAGTGAAAGTGTTTGGAACATTAGCAATTATGTACAAACTGGACATCACGCAAATTAGTTATGGGGCCTAACAGATCAATATATGTATAAGTACACAGTTTTTACAGGTAATTTTGTAAATGCGTTCCTAACTTGGCAATGAAAGTGACATTCATATTCCATAAATTATTGCCACAGGGTCAGCAACAGTGCTATGGATCCCTGACTTCTCCTGATGGATCCCTGATTTCTCCTAATGTGCAATAGCAGGACTGTTGATTGAAAACAAACTTCTCCTAATGTTTCCCACCTGAACTGAGGTAAATTCGTAGCATATCTGCTGAGGCAGGCAGAAAAACAGCTACTTTGGAAATGCTGTCTGAAGTAGGGATGAGGCAGGCACTGATCTATGCTGCCCTACCAAGACAGTGCTTTTTCTATACACATGCAAAAGGAGAACTCCAGAGGCTCAAGAGCTATACTGATGAATAAAAAGGCATTTGTGGCTCTACAGACGTACAAATGATTCATGGTGCTGATGTTCATCCAAGATGCAGGCACTTATTGTCTAAGTGTCATTGTGGAACCTTGTGTCTGTAGTTAATGAAGACTAGGCAAGAGTCCACTCAGGTCAAAATAAATACACTCTTTTAGAGGGACAAGCAAGGGCAGCACTCCCAGGGTATCTCTTCCAATCAACTGAGATTATGCCAGTGCAGTGAAATTCAGGCTTAATAAAAAGGCTTCCTCAGATCTCTCTAGCAATATAGGTTATGATAAATGTGATAATGTGAAAAAGTCCTACCTCAATGCCAGCAAAAATAATATTTGGAGAATACTGAACCAAGACTCTGGTATTATAGGCACTGTCTTTTTTGTTCTTCACAGAGAGCTGGATTGTGAACTTATCATTGCGTGACTTTACAATGAATGGAGAAGACCTGTAAAATAAAGTAAGAATGTCGGACATCTTAACTTTTGAATCTCTTTTTAACATAAAGAGGAACTTCTTTCAGTGTCCAGACTATACTGTTTCTGATTTGGAAATTATGCCACAGCATTATCTTATTACACTACTAAATTTATAATTTACATAGAAATTTTGTACAGATATCAAGTGATACAATAAACCCAGTGTAGTTACCTGTCTCCAGCTATGCTTGCTTTTACATTCAGAACAAGATCTGAAATGCATTTATTTTTGGCTCCACAATCTTTTGTGAAAGGAATCTGCAACAATAGTATTTTTATTCTCAATTTTATTACATTTATTATTAAAATTAAATACTTGCATTTTAATTCATTATCTAATTTTATATAAGGTCTTCTGTTTGACAGTCAAAGAAGTCTTTCCTAATATTAACCAGTTAAACATGCCAATATCCTGTAAAATGCACAGGTAAAACATAATCTTTCGACTCATTCCCTTCTAAGTGATTTATCTAGATTAGAAAAAGAAGCAATAGTAGAAGTATGAATGATGCCAAGCACCATCAAAGTATATGACTAACATTCCCCTGCTCTATCTATGTAAAAAATGACAACAAAATTGCTTGTACTCTTTTCTATTTTCAGTTAACTCTGGACAGTTTTAAAACCCTAGGCTGGTTCCCAAGCACATTGAATCAAGCTTTTCACTCCTGAAGACTCATTTAGAGGAAACATCTTCTGGACAAGGTCAATGACCTCTTTAGCCAATTTGTGGGCAATACTTTCAGCTCTTGTGTGGGCTATGAATTTTACCTTAAATACTTTGGATATTAATACAGAATCTTGCTGACTTACATATTCAGATATTGAATTTGGCAGGTTGCTATCAAGAACAGGTCCACTCTCTGGATCAGAAAAATTGAACTCCAGCAAAACCTTTACAGAGTCCTGAAAGTCAGGCTTATCCTAGAACATAAAGAAAACAAAATTGCTGTTATGGACATTCACTTTAATATCTAAGGAGGTTAAAAAAATGCAAACAATGCTGAAGTAAATATTTTTCAGTCACACTGTCGCCATCCTTGCTAGAGAAGCATTTGAATGCTTGCCATTGATGATAAAGCATTTCTTGTGCAAGCCAATCCTTATAAATATCTACTACAGTTTTTGTGTATCATCTCATCTCATCATAAAAATGTCACATAGCCTGAGCATGTCCAACACAGTTACATTTAAGAATGCCTCAGAACAGTCAACTCATAGACTTTCCTCTTTTAGTTGTGCTTAAAGGATCAATAAGACAAACAGCAGCAATATCACCTTGTGTGAAGTCAAACTGATGCCTGCTGTTAAGAGATGCATTGCATATTCAAGCAAATTCTGGGCATCATTTGTCATTAGTTTTGAATTATGATACAACTGTGAAGCCACTAAACATTTTAAATGTCAGTAGGTTATAATATACATCTCCATTCACTCTGCACATTAGTTACAATCTGGGCAATTTCATACTCACAGTTGCTAATTACATTCCTGTTTTGCAGTGAATAATTATTCTCTATCTCAATGTGAGTTTTTTTACCTATATTTTAGAAGGAGGAATTGCATCAGTACGCAAACTAGACTTCCAGCTCACATGCTCCTGCTGAGTTTTGAATGCACCTAAACTGCTAACCACGGTAGCTGCTTGGTTCCACTAAGTGTGTTATGCTCTTTCTTAAGACAGACGCAAACAAAGAGACAAAGGTAAATAGACTGTACATATAAGTAAATAGTTTATATCTATATATATACACAAATATATAAATCCTAAGTAGTAAACACACTATATGTATTTTATTAAGATTAATTCTGGATGCAGATTTTGTTGTTCAATTCACAATTAATGGAATAAATTTGGGTTATTATAATGTCAACATGAGAAAAACACTTTAAATGATTTACTTGCCAACATGTAGAAGTTATGTTTAATACATTCTGACCCCTTGATAGTTATATTTTTTTGCATTTTCCTCTCATGGCTTTCTGTGAACAAGCTTCGAGATATTTGTCTTTGTGAGTCAAGAGTAATCCAATATTGCAGACCTGCAAAGGAAGTTGAGATGAATATTATGAGCTAATTTGCCTCTACACATTCTGTTTTCCCCAGTATCTTAAATGCACTTGGAATAGTGAATTTAGAAGAGTTGCATTCCATTTTTGGAGCAATAAATGAATGCAAGCATAGCAGTTTTATAGCATAAAGATTCCATATCTTAGTGCTTATCTACTTACTGGATTCAAATGCATCTTCCTTTGACTTTAGCCTGGTCTTAAAACAAATTGTGGCGTTTATGCATATTGTTTTTCTTTTATTTATCTGACAATTTTGTTGTTGGATATTGATGCTTTTGGGTGTAAATTGCATGGAAACATTTACTTCAGCCACATCACGAGACCTTAACAAAAACACAAACAGAAAAAGTGCCTTGAAAATAATAGCAGCAACTTTTTTTAACTTAAGAAGGAACTTACAAAATGTGCAACATTTAAGATTAAAATACACATATGTGATCATCTAGACAAATAATTAATGATACACTCTATACCTAGTGCCAGTAAACAACAAATTACAGAGAAAATGGTCACGGGGTTTCTCCACAGTGCTGTACTTGCTTTAGAATAGATACCAGATGAAAGAAAATGTTTTCAAAAGCATTTAAGCAACTCTGTACAGCCAGTCCCATTTTAAAAGAGACTGAAGGCCCAGACCCATCCTTGAGGTTATCCACAGATGAACATATTATACATGAGCTGGAGGGTAGTATGCCATTTCTTAGTCTGTGGGTAGATAAACAGGCTGAGATTCACTACCAATTTGCTTCACTTTAACGCCCCTTCGCCCCTGTCCCTGCATTCCTGCCTCTCCCTTTGCTCAGGCTCAGATCCCTTTTGGCCTTGAGACAGGGTATGCTGGTGTACTAAACCAGCAGAAGATTTAGCTGGCAAAATAGCTTTCTTCAGATTTGTGATCTAAACAATGCAGGGAAGAGGTATCTCATCGTGTTCACACACAGAGGTTTTCGAAAGGCAAACTACCAGATGAAGGTGAGGAGAAGCTGGCAGCTTGAGGATGGTAGCAAGACCTGATAAACTTGATCACCTAGAAAGTGAGTTAGGTGGAACAGCAGGACAAGAAAAGCAAGGAACTGGCTTAGCAATTGCCTTACCAGAGAGAGAAATGGTTTTAGTTGTACTTTAGAAATGAGGGATTACACGTTAGTTTGTTTATTTCTCTTACTGGTATTTTTCTCTTCTCCCTTAAAAAATATATTGCTCATTATGCCACCTGAATCATGCTCTTTTGTGAAGAAAATGAATTCACTGTTAACCAGAAAGTTAAGTTAAATTTTTCTAAGATTTTCTGTAGGGAGTCAAACTTGAGTTTTCTTATTAGGAAGTCAAATGAGTTTTCTTAGTGACCTCTTTACATTTGAACCTGTCCTTGATATTGCTAATAAGATAATAAACAATAAAGTGTGAAAAAGAGAACGCTTGGCGGTTTTTTATATTTTACTTAGTGCTACACGTCGAATCAGTTTCTATTTTGAATATGGTCTACGAGGACAAGGTCTTCATACTAGGCTAACAAGGTCTCTAAAACACTCCTATATTTATTACTGTTATCCATTAAGTTTTATACTCGTTCCTCCAGAGAGACATGAAAATATGAAGATTCATAGCCAGTGTCAAAGCATGAGATGAAAACAGTATCCTCAAAACAGTCCAAACAGTAGCACATGCAAGTTACATCAGTATCCCAAGACAAATGGTTATTTTCTGGCCTGACAGCTGCAGTGAGTATCCGTACCAGAAGAGGGCAGCCCCACCAAGGCCTCCAATGGTGACATCAATCAGCCCGTCATCATTTAAATCCATTTCTCCATGCACAGACTGGCCAAAAAATTTCACTTTTTCCCCATCTCCACCTGATGCAATACGCTGTGAAAAGCATTAAGAGGTTTATGCAGTGCATATTGAAGGATTTTATAAGAACATTCAAGATGCATTTGTTGGCTGTTAGACAGCTCTTACACTCTTTAAATATATTAAATTTTCATTACAATACTCCTAAAAGGGTTACCATGGTGATGAACACACTATAAATTTTCAGAATTACAAAACATCTACTTTTCTGGCTGTACAGAACATTTCAGAAGGTTTCTAATGAAAACATGCAAATATATTTTCTAACATTATTAGAGTCAAATTCAGTTAAATTAGACTGAGTTTAAAAGTACAGAGCATCTTAAAAAAGAAGCTGTCATGACAGGTGAAGTTCACAGTTTGATTCTATGTTGGGAAGGCACAGGAAAACAGGATTTGTGCTACATACAGTTACAGTGTCTGCCAATCTGTAAAGTTTTACTTCATACCTGTGAATATTTTTTACTGATTGTGTTGCCATGGCCATGATAAATATAAACAGCTCCCCGGTGATCATCCTCTAAGGGAGAACCTATTACAATGTCATTATATCCATCAAGGTTGAGATCTTTCACTGCAGCAACTGCAGTCCCGAAGCGTGCACCGCAAGGCTCATTCTTAAGAACTTTGCAGGTGTCGTGTTTTAACGGCGAACAGCATGTTTGCTTTATAGGTTCAAGACTCATCTGATATTCAAAATTTGTCTGTGAAAGAACAGATTTAGAGTTTGTGGATTTCCATCAACATTTTAGCAATGCAGGCTTTTAAGAGCTCCTGTCCAGAAGACAAACTGATGAATCAAATGAAACAATTACATCCTATTCTTAGTGATTGAGTGCACTGTAAAAACTGTGATTCTGTGACTATAATTCAAATGTTCTTTCTGAGCAGTGGGTGGGAAAGACATTCTTGCTCCCTCTCTTTCTGCATCTAGATACACATATTTTTTGAAGTTAGAGGTTCACAGGAAAGTGTGGTATCATAACAATATTTGGATGTTATTTTAAGTAAACCAATTAATTCTTAAGATAGTGTAAAGAGTTCTTTTAAAGGCATTCTCTTAATCTGAGAAGTAAGCCAAGTTTCTGATGAAACACAGATGACAATACTGTTATTCCAGAACAAAAGACAGCTTTTCTTTTACATAGGCTGAATTTTGTCCTCAGTAGTCAAATACTCCATGGCCTAACATATATTTTCTTCTGGTCCAGTGTGCATCCTAGATCAAAAACACACATACAGTATGGTATGTAAGCAATCTTTCCAAGAGATTGGCCCCATGAGTTCCATGTTAGAGATTAGCAGCAGCAAGCAGATACTGTATCTCCTTTATGTGGAGATGGACAAAAGGAAGCACAGGAAAAACTAATTTCAAACTCTCACATTACTGGAGGACATGGAATTCTTGTTTTCTCGCCAACCCTATTCACCAGCAATTTGTTGTTAGCAACATGCATGTAGAAACTGGAAGAGTTCCTTGTCAAATCAATCCAGTCTCTTCAGGTCCTTTTCTTGCAATAGTATTTTAGGAGACCATAATTGCTAGGACATGCTTTGATAACTGTTATAACGATACACAATGGTACAGGACTAAAAGAAGAAAAAAAAGAAGAAAAAGTATGCATAGACATTGGAAGGAGAGACTTATCAAATTAAGAAGTTGAGGTGTAGCTGGTATATTCCTCAATCTAGTCGTGACCTGTTTAAAAGCTGTTGGATGTATGGGGTTTAGCTCTAGGTTGGTAAGCAAGTCACAAGCATATTGGAGCACACACTTTCAGGATGGATGAGCCCTATTGTTCCCTAATCTGTGAAAGCAAAAAGAAAATGTGACAGAAAATTAATCCTATAAATTTGTATCTATGCCATATTGCACCTTACAGGATATAGTGCTTATCTATATAATATACTCTGTTAGAAAAAAAGGTGAGAAAACAAGAGTTTGAGAAGAAAGTTTTAAAAAACAATCTGTATTACATGCTCAATTGTCAAAATAATGTGTCTCTGTTTTCAACAAGTCACCCTCCCCAGCTCAAATTATCGTATTTCTTTAAAATAAGGACATGAAGATAATAAGGAGTATGTTCTGTTCCTGGTCAATAAACACCATCCTTACCTTGTTTAGGCCATAAACATATACTTTCCCTTGCTCCTCTTTCTCAGTTCCCATATACATAGGTGCTCCAACAAGAAGAAGGTCTGTAAATGAGTCCCTATTGATATCAATTGTGGTAATAACACCGCCAAAGTATGACCCAATCTGCAGGAAAATGCAAGGTATAGATCAGAGACAGAGTCAGCAACATCTCCTCTTCAGAGACCTGGTGTATGGTTGCTTACAACAATGCCAAATATTAAGAATTAGGCAGAAATTTTCTTTGCTACTTGGAAGATCTTTTTGGTCTGTTTGCCTTTGAAGCTGGTTTTCTGTTTTAGGGTTTGTTGTCAGATTTTTTTATTTAAGAATTGTCCATTCAACCTTCAGCTCTCCTGAGTTTGAAAGGTACAAATGGTGCCTTCTACCTGCTAAGGGGAGTAGGAGCTCTTAAGACAGCATTTGAATAGAAGTGTCTTGGGGAAGCTAGTTTTGTCTTCAGTCCCAAAAATAATACATAGAAGGAGCAAAATCAATGGTCTTAGGCTTGCCAGGGGAAAATGCTAGGACGGTGGAGGACAAAAGCTCTGAGACAACACAGTGCAGGCAGTCTTCAAAACTCCCAAGTTGCCACTAAATGCAGAAGAACAAGATCTACACGAAGAGCTAGATGCATTCATTGACTGCGTACAAGGTGTGGGATATATTCACTTCACATCTAAGCTAGACACCCTCTCTTTCCTTTACACTTAATGTGAGAAGCAGTCCCATCTAGTGCAGTATGCATCTCATGTCACCTAACAGAAGATGCTTCAGGTAGGCCAGATCCCTCAAACCTTAAAAATGCCTACTTTCCTTCATTGACTCTAAAAGGACTGATTGGTTAGCTGAGTTGCAGACATTGGCTATAGATGAAAATTAGGTAACCTGAATTCTCCTGAAAGAAGCTTGTACTGCAGTCTGGGGAGACCTGAGTATGCAGGTCTTTCAACCCTCATGTGCATTATATTATACTACTGTCTTTAATTATGTGATTACTTGTTTTTTTTCCTGCAGGAACAGCTCTCAGTGAGCTGCTACTCAATATAACAAGCAGCTATTCAATATTTCATGCTATCCCAGCTGATGCTCTCGCACAGAACCCTGCTTGTCGCACCTGTTTCCTGCCAGTGACATAGCCCTTCCACTCAGCAGACAGAGAAAATTACAAGTACGGAGATGGCTACAACTGCTTTGACAATGCTGAAGGTTTAACCCCCAAAGAGAAAATTTCCAAGGGTCTCTGACTACTGTAGAGTTCACTTCCCATTACTTACTATACCAGAGCATCTACCTAACATTTCCTTCTGATCTTGCTTACAACTCCCAGTTTCATTTGCTCTTCTGATGCAGAGTTCTTATTTGAAATCATTATTTCTGTTTCTCATGCCATATTCCTCTCATCTGTTAATCATGAATGCATACTTACTTGTTCTCCATTTAACCTCTGAAGTACTTGTACCTCTCTTCCTTCCATTTTATAAATGATAACTTGGCCAGTGTGATTGTATCGTGGCTGTCCTGCTATGTACAGTACACCTCCAGGTGTCAATGCTGAATTCACAGTATATCCTAGGAAGGAGAAAAGAAGTCAAGATGCAGTATACACAGAATGCATCAGAAATACTTGCTGTGATTCAGAGCCTTTTTAAGGCTTATTCTACAACTAGATGTTTAGCCCTACTTATGCTAGAGAATAATAGCAGAGTTAATTAAAAGGGCTGGATGTGTATTTGTCTACAGTGTCAGAGTCATGAGCACCACTGTGTTATTAAACCTGTTCACAGGCTGGTGAGTCATGTTCACTTTGCTATTCTCACACAGTGTGTGATACGATGGTACTGATGAAATAACTTGTGAATAGCTGGTTGAAAAGCTACTTTCAAAGAACAGTTGTCACTGGCTCACTGTCAAACTAACGGAGTCTTGCAAATGTGATTCTGGGGGCATTTTGAACCTAGCTCTGTTTAATATTAAGAATTTAACAACTTGGGTGAAAGAAGACTTAAAATTTTGCTTTAAACTTAAAATCTACATTTAAAATTACTTTACCAAACTTGAGATATTAAAAAAATAGCTAGTGGCATTCTGCAAAGAAGATAAACAGTGTACTTAGGGAAAAAAATGAAATTATTCTAGTGTTGACTCTTGATCAGTGAAAATGTGGCTTAAATGAGATAACAGAGCAAACAGAACCATGAGGTGTAGAAAGCAAGACCTAGTGGAGAGAGCAAGGCCACTGGTGCTTTTTGTAGAAAAGGCTGAGAGGAAAACAATAGCCTGCCAGTATGCAAAACATTATTATAAAAAAAGATAGTGGTAAACTGTTGTTCTTGTCCATTGAGTGACAGAAATCAGTTCAATTTTAAGCAAAGATTTAGAGTGAATATCGTATAAAACATTTTAACTATCAAGGTATAGAAAAACTTGATAAGAATACTAGAGGAATCTATGAAATCTTCTCTGAACAGATTAGACATCTCTGTTGGGGAAAGTCTAGACATACTTAGGTACGTAAGTATTTAGACTAGTTTTTTCATTGTAGCAGTAGTAATTTTTTTAAAAAAGAACAAGAAAATCATACAGTAGACATGTCCATACATTATAAATTTTCCCAGGCTTCTAGAATATAAGATCGTATTATGTAAGATACTCTTTGTGAAAGTTTTGAGAGAGGTCTTGTCAAAAAGCGTTATAAGACAGGCAATGTCTCTTACCTAGATAGGCTGCAAGGGGTTCATTTTTTTCTGAAAGCCTGTCACGAAAAGTGTCATTAGTTGGCATTGAAGTACCACTGTCCTTCACCATCAGCACTGTGCCGTTCCAGTCATATGCTCCAACTGCTCCAAGCATGATCCAATCCTTACACAGAGAAAAACAAAAAGCCTATTCTCTATGTGAAACATCTTTAGACATTCATTGACCATGATGGTCACATTTGGGTAATGTTTCCCATATATATTTTAGTCATGCTTTTCCTGTTATAGTATGGCCCCTACAATCATAGTATGTCTCCCACTTCTTGTTAAAAATGCACCCAACTTAAAAAAAAAAAAAGAAAAAAAAAAGCCATTCAGGAAAAGCAGCAGAACGAAACACAGCTCCTACAGCTTCAGCCCACCATTGCAGGCCAAATAGAAAGACAAAAGGGACTTAGCAAAGCGAATCACAGAATACAACACTTAAATGCATTCCCCAGACAACCTTTCAGAAACTTGGACCTTTCTCTGTTGAATCTATGAGTCTTGTATATTGTGCAAGAGCCTTTTGTCAATGAGAAATGGTTTGCTGACCTTTCTTGCCTAAAGGTATGAACGTGGCCTTCTAGATAAGACAGACACCAGAGACCCTGAGTCTGTCAATGCACCAAGGACTGAAGACCCACTTCTGAAGTGAGTTGTTTGTGAACTTCAAGAATATACTCTACCAAATAGATAATCTTATAAATAATCCTCGTGCTCCCTATCAGGGTAATACTTCTTTCTAAGGTATGATACACCATCTGAAGAATCATCTGTAATGTCGTGCAGAGAGTAAAAATGAATGGAGAGTACTTCTGCAATAAAGTATTTATGTTAAATCATATTGAAGGTCTTTTATTCTCTTTTTTACCAGTGATATGCTGAGCTGTATACAAAGTCATGTTGCAGGTTTTTCTATGGATGTCAGTTTGTCTTGGATTGCTTGGTGTTCAGTTCAGTTACTCTCCTATTGTGTTCTTTTCCACTGTCACTACTTTTTTGTACCTTTAAAGCTTAACTCTTCCCAGTTCTCTTGATCTTGTGAAATTTTAAATTTCATTTGTGTACACTGAACAGATCACCACAATGGATATGTTTTGATTTTTAAAGAATAAATAAAATACGTAGGGAGTGATTTTCTGCTAATACAAATTCCCAAGGATTTTTGCATCCCAGTTTAATAAATATTTACCCCCTGAGAACTGAGGTATGCAATGTGTTAACAGAACTAAGAATATGTTGTGTTACTAATAATGCAGATCATATCCATGACAGAAATACCCTTTTTATATATCTTCTGTCTCAATTTCACCAACACAATGCAATATCAATTTATACATTAATATTTAAAGAGAACAGTTTTATAGTTCATAGAATCATAGAATGATTTGGGTTGGGACAGACCTTTAAAGATAATCTATTCCAACCCCCCTGCCATGGGGGACATCTTCCACTAGATCAGGTTCCTCAAAGCCCCATCCAAACTGACTTTGAACACTTCTAGGGAGGGGGCATCCACCACTTCTCTGGGCAACCTGTTGCAGTGTCTCACCACTCTCATGATAAAAAATTTCTTCCTTATATCCAATCTAAATATGCCCTCTTTCAGTTCAAAAACATTGCTCCTTGTCCTGTCACTAAAGGCCCTGGAAAAAGTCTGTCTCTGTCTTTCTTAACATATTATAGACTATTCTCCTGATTGATAGAAAGTGCTATGGGAGCATTAAATTTAGAGTTTGTGTGAAGAAGGCTCCTATTCTCTTATGCTATCATTGTTTATAATCATTCCTTACATATATTTTTACAAAAAAAACCCTGGTTATGGGAAACTTCCAACAGCAAACAGGACTGTACAAAGAATTCTGAAATACTTATTCCAAATTGATACCATCACCAACAAAAATCTACTTTGTAAAAGAACTTCTGTTTTCAAACAGTTTGTTTACCTGAGAGTAATGAGCACTGAAACCAGCTTGAGACATTTCCATTTCAAATGAGGCTGCCTGCTGGTCTGTTGTTGCTATTAAACAGAAAAAAATTATGTTTCAAAAATGAATTAGTTTCAATCTGAAAAGGTATCTGAACAGTGTAATGAAAATATTCACATGATAGTAAAGGATAGCATAATTAACTAGAATATTCAGTGAATATAGTTTGCCATAGATTTTTATAATAAATACAGAAATTAAGATCTGTGTTAAATGCTACCATTAAGTACAAGAGTTTCCATTTTAAGATCATGTCTCAGAACTTGTCCAAGAAATATTTCTGGGCTAAAACTGACCAGATTTGACCTCAGGCTGATGGTAAGTATGTTTGGAATGTTTGATTAATACGGTTAAACCATTTTCCACTTGAGCTAGGCGAACAATAAAACACCAGCCATGTAACCCTGGCCTTGTATTCAAGCAACTAAAAATTCGTAGGCAGCTGGTAGAACTTTAAATGAAAAACACTTGATGTTTGTATGAACCTTTGCAAAAAACAACATAGGAAAATCCCAGCTGTCCAAGATTCATAAGCCTCAGGGCAGCGCTTGGGAACTATAATCCTGCCCAGAAAGTTACATGAAAATCTTCCTGATTTTCTTAAGTGACTTTGAATAAGAAATGTATCAGGTGATTTAGTACTAGTTTCAGTATCTTGTCAGGTAGTCATATGCCAGTTATTAAACTCTGATGGGCTGCTTTGCTCCCAGGTACACTTGAAATATCAGGGAAGAGAAAGGTCTGCCTCTTCCTCTACTTAAAAGCAATACTCAAGGACTATTTTGCCACCTTAAGCACCACTACTTAAGTCAGGCAACTATATTCTGCATATTGATTCCTCCTTGAGAGCAAGATATGGTAATGGGCAGTAGAGGGGAACTATGAAATCTGCTCTGATGCTTGTCCAGGAAGAGTTCACGATTTGCTACCAGATGAGTGCTGAGGCAAACCTCCAACTGTGTGAATGAAACCGAGGCATAGCAAGCCATGGCTGCATGAAATTCCAGGCATCTGGATTATTAAATAATACTGAACTTTTGATATTCAGCAGCTAAACCACAGAGGTTGCTCCCTGGGACATGATGTCTTTGTTAATTGTCGGGACTTATGGCCAGGCATAGGAAGGAGACATGATCTCAAACACAAAATGTTTGACACACAAACACAGGCAATCATGTTTCACAAGATGTAGCTGCTTTGCTAAGTCTGAAAAAATTATGTTCCTCTATAAGCATTAAACTGTGAAGTTGCGCATTTGCTGATAAACAATATTTTCATGTAGTAAAGGATGCTCCTTAATGAGCTGAGAAAGGCAGGACTCTCACAGTCTGAAGAAGGGTACAATGCTTGTACTGTTGGTGTGTGCAGCTCTGAATGCTGCTTAGATAATAGCTCCCAGTCTGACTTTCCATTGAGTTTCAAACTGCCAAGCATCCTACAAAGGATATTTTGTGAAAAAACATTTGTGCCTGCCTATGGGTTGGATAAAACATAAAATTTCTGTTAAAACCAGAAGTCCATGACATAAGACACACAGGCATATGAAAAAGATTATGTGTAAAAATCCGCTGGCTGTCAAGTGTGGGTTTTTGTTGGATTTGATTTTTCAACTCTCTCTCAATTTTCCTTTGCATTTTTTTAAAGGCCAAAACCAAAAAGAAAACAAGAAATGCAAGAAAAAAATCAAATGTACTATTATACTACCAGGAGGCTATTTAGATTGAGAATTTAAACAGATTCAGATACGGAATTTCAAGAATGAAAGTTCCTGTGACCTCCATGTTATGCACAGAAGTTAATTCAACTACAGTGTATCGGGTTAATTAATCTTTTCTATTTTGCACACATCCAATAAGCTGGATTGTCACCAGAAAGCTAGGTGGGACAGAATTATCTGCTTTTCTCTCCCACCACAATAATGTGTCCATGGACACAGCTGCAAATCTAGAATAGCTCCTGAAATGCTTTGGGAGGGACAGAAAACCATTCTTGAAGAATCAACAGAAACTGATTTAGTCAGCATCTTCTAGCTCCAGCCTTACCAAGCCATTGCAGCAACTCAACCTTGCTATGTTTTGACATAAAGCTAAGATCCCATTTCCAGTTTCCATTCTGACTTCCCCTGCAGCCAGACTATGTTATTTCTGGGACTTTCACAGGTGGAGGAAGTGACATTTCTTATATCACAGGTGTCTTACACAGAAATCTTAGCACACTCTGAGTTCCTACTGAAAATCTGGAAATCAAGAAGCCTTTTGGGAGTGGTGAGATCACCTAGCTCATCTCTTACAGTGTGGATGAAAAGAATTTTCCACAATTTATTTTTCAAATGCATATTTTTTGTAATACAGCTAAGATTATATAAAATAAAAATTGAAAATATGGCAGATATATCAAGGCACAAATATCATAGAATCATAAAATCATTTAGGTTAGAAAAGACCTTTAAGATCATCGAGTCCAACCATTAACCTAGCACTGCCAAGTCCACCACTAAACCATGTCACTAAGCACCATGTCTACACATCTTTTAAATACCTCCAGGGATGGAGACTCAACCACTTCCCTGGGCAGCCTGGTCCAATGATTGACAACCCTTTTGGTGAAGAAATTTTTCCTAGTATCCAAACTAAACCTCTCCTGGTGCAACTTGAGGCTGTTTCCTCTTGTCCTATCACTTGCTACTTGGGAGAAGAGATCGACCCCCACCTCGCTACAGCCTCCTTTCAGGTAGTTGTAGAGAGCAATAAGGTCTCTCCTCAGCCTCCTTTTCTCCAAGCTAAACAACCCCAGCTCCCTCAGCCGCTCCTCATAAGACTTTATAATAGGTTTATGTTAAATAAAAAGTAATAATATCCAAGAAATATATATTTGTTACTACACCTTTTGCAGAAAATTAAAGCTGAATTCAAGGAGTACTGCAGAACTTGTTGATACTTAAATAGGCACAATATGCTTAGAGTACCAAAATACTGGAAGACATGATGATAACATGTCCTGGGTTCAGTTGGGATAGAGTTAATTTTCTTCCTAGTAGCTGGTATAGTGCTGTGGTTTGGATTTAGTATGAGAATAATGTTGATAACACACTGATGTTTTAGTTGTTGCTGAGTAGTGCTTACACCAGTCAAAGACTTTTCAGGTTCCCATGCTCTGCCAGGTGCACAAGAAGCTGGGAGGGGGCACAGCCAGGACAGCTGACCCCGACTGGCCACAGGGCTGTTCCATACCGTATGACGTCATGCCGAGTATATAAACTGGGGGGGGCTGGCCGGGAGGCAGCAATCGCTGCTTGGGGATGGGATGGGCATCAGTCAGTGGGTGGTGATTGCATTGTGCATCACTTGGTTTGTATATCCCATTATTATTATTATTATTATTATTATTATTGTTGTTGTTGTTGTTGTTGTTGTTGTTGTTGTTGTTGTTGTTGTTATTACCTCTTACCTCTTCCTCTGCTGTCCTATTAAACTGTCTTTATCTCAACCCATGGGTTTTACTTTTTTTTCTGATTCTCTCCCCAACCCCACTGCAGGAGGGAGGGTGAGCAAGCAGCTGTGTGGTGCTTAGTTGCTGAGTGGGGTTAAACCACAACACAAGGATTAGTCATCTCAGGAGCTGACTATCACATAAACAGATAACATTTCTACAATTTATTCAAACAGTTAGTTTCATGACTGTCAACATAACTACATTTGTTTGGATATTTTATTAAGCTACAGAACTTTTTTAATGTTCAAATGTTTTGTAATTTTTTCTTATTATTAGAGGAATGAATTACTGAAGTCAATGGACTAGTTAGATATCAAGCATTCTCCCCAGCAGCAGGGAGTTTAAGCCAGCACAATTTACTCCACCGTTTGGAGGCTGGGGTTTACTGTGACAGACAGGCACTACCTAATGGCTACTGATTCCTAAAAGTGACAAGGTGGAGCGTTACAGAGCGAGACTGCCTCTTCCAGTGGTGTTTGGTTGTTCAAAGGGTTGAGCTATGGCATGAAACCTTGAATTTGAGTAAACAGATGTCCAGAAACTCAGTCATGTTAGGTCCCTTGTCTGTTGTCGTGACTATCAGTTGATTAACTTTTTATTCCATATCCATTACATTTAATAGGTGTAACTAACAGATTTTATTCTATTAATGAAAGACAATGATTTTTCTCACTTTTCTCGAAGTACAAAGCACAAATCGAAGACTAAGTTTTCAGTTTCTGTTTGAACAACTATTTTTCCACTGACAGTGTATTCTTCCCAAGAAACAGGGACTTAAAAGAGCCACCTAGTCAATGAACTTTGAAGTACTCAATGAGCTTAAGGAGGCTAAACTTTGGGCTTTAGAGAGATTAAATTCTCCTCAAATGAATTTGTTTCAAAAGTGAGGAAAACAAAAACTTCCAGAAAATAAAAAGATAAGAACACATAAACTGGAAAAAATATTTAGTAATAATCAGCTGAAAATAGTAACATTTGATCAAGCTAAATGGTACACTAAAAAAATACCTAAATATGTCTGAGAAATATAGCTCCAATTTAAAAAACTTTCAAATACAGTCTCATATTTGTATTATTTCTTGACATTCAAGTCAACATTATCTTTTGTTCCAGCTGGAAACTACACTATTCCAGCTACTTAGAAAGTTGAGATGTTGAAAAAAATAAGTCCAAATAGATGGATGGTTTCTTTGTATGACATTAATCCCTTCAGAGTTGGCCAGTGTAATCTATAACTTATAAACTTAGTCTTCTGTTACCAGTAGTGTGATTGAAACAAACAGAAATTTGGACAACATTGCCTAACTTCCATGGAGAATGTAAGCAGACATTATGAGAGTATCACTTTTCTGTGCTGAAATCTGAGTATCATGAACATTTCCAAAGGAAAAATATGTCTTGTCAACTCTATACACCAAGTCCATGTTAACTTGTACAGAAAAGTAATATGTTGTAATTAACAACTAACCAAAAAGAGAACCTAAAAGTATAGGCAGATGAACTCATGATCATGGGGTAATCAGGATATGGTCTGGCAACGCTTTTTTACCTAAGGGAAGGCAACTTCATGTCTACCCCAGCTAAAACAGTAATGGTTACCTACCCTTTCAGGCTATCGTCTCCACAGGCTCTAACCCATCTGAATATATTTCAGATCATTATCTATGTTTTTGATGTCTATTGTAAAATATTTTTATGATCAGCATGAAAAAAATACATGCATAATACATTTTATGCAGCACAATACTTTGCAAAGGAAGATAAAAGCAGGTGATCTTCTATTTGCTTCAGTTGTAATGCATGCATGAAGTAAAATTTCAAATAATGTCATACCTTCCAGGGCAAAGATTCTCTCTCCAAGTGCTTCAACGATAGTTACAAGAGCTAATTCATCTGAGACATTGAAGAAATGCTTTTCAGTAGGCTTACTGGCAATTGATTTTATTTCCTCTACAAATTTCTCAGTACTTAAATTTCCTCTGTTGTAGCTGCCAAGAATCTAAAGAGAATTAAAAAAAAAGTAGTCAAGGATAAATTTTATAACCTGTTTTAAAAGATAATTTTGAGGCAGGTTGTCAGAGAATATTGGGAAATCATATCTAACCTTAATTTGCTCTGTTAAAACCTCCCTCAAATTGATTTGAAACCATTCTTTTCCAATGAGAACAGAACTGTATGAGAGCTTGGTCGTTTTTCTGCAAGTGTCAACAATAGCAAACAAAGCAACTGTATAGTGTAATGTCTGCTGTCCTCAACTGTCCTTTTTTCCCCTTCACAAAATTCTAATGATTTAGTCTATGATTCTATGATTTGTTGAAGTAGGCCTTAATTTAGGAAAAAAAAACAACACAACAAAACCCAAACCAGAATACACAATTGCACTGGCTTCTGCATAGGTACCACCAGTTCTCATCATAACATGGTTATGAGCAATTAATGACATGTTAATTAGGCTTAGGATAATTCTTTCTTGTGTGCAGATTTGCCCTATAAATACATATACAACAACACTTGCATCCAGTGCTAACAACTCCAACACAGTACAAGACAGTACAAGATTTGGACTGCAGTTTTAACACCACTGATGTAAAAACTCAGGATGCCTCAGAACAGAATGACTCCCTTCTCCAATTCCCACACTGACAAATATTTTTCATAGAAAAAAAGTGCTCTATACACTTAACTTTGAGAGGGAAATAAAAAACAAAATCACATGTTCTAGCATTCCTGGACACTGGAACAATCCAAATTTGGTTCTGGACAGCGATTTTATTGCTAAAAATTATTGCAGCTTCAAGGATGACTTTTTCTTTAATGATCTCTAGCTTTACAAAGGAAAGTACTGAAAATTTGTGTGCTGCTGGATTCAACTTTTGGTTTATGTCTTTCTCTAAACTAAAGATAACATCTTTCTTGAAGTTGTATGGTTCCATACCACCTCATTGTACCAAAACAAAGAGAGATAGGAAAGGAGAAACAACAATCCAATGTACCTTCAAAATAAACACGAGAAAACAGATGATCTGAGTATAGAATACACAAATACAGTGGAGAGTTCACACCAGATCTATCATTAATGTTTCCATATTTCTCGATATCGGTTAACCTCCATCATGTTTATTCTCTCGTTCAGCTACTAAGTTTGCTCAACATGAAAATGACAACTTTAGAATCCCAGCACACAGAACAGCCATAATAAACCTTTCTTTTGTGGATGGTTTACATTTGTTTTTTTTTTTTAAAGTCGGTAATATGTCTACAGAAATTGCTCAGAAGATTTGAACTAATCCACTCTATTCAATATTACTCTTAACAAAAAGGATTCGATTTTATACTGCCCCTCAAATGCTTTCTCCTTTTTCTTCACATGCACACACACCTGTAATTACCAGGAAGACAGATAGATTGCTTTTTCTTATGTGCTATAAAATCAGAAAGCAAGTGTTTAATGGTGGGTTTTTTTCAGCTTCTTTCTTTTTTTCTTCTCTGAAATGATTATATTTCCATAAAAATTCTGTGAAATGAACTTTTTAAACAGAAATTACATTTGGAAGATGAAACATGCTTTTAAGATTCTGAATTTTCCCATTAAATTTCACTTACAGCAATAGCAAATCTCTGAATGTTTTCATCTTCACAATTATC
This sequence comes from Nipponia nippon, assembly GCF_047370975.1. Classification (NCBI taxonomy): domain Eukaryota; kingdom Metazoa; phylum Chordata; class Aves; order Pelecaniformes; family Threskiornithidae; genus Nipponia; species Nipponia nippon. Next base: position 4,211,337 of record NW_028262337.1, on the reverse strand, counting down.
GATCACTTCTTTTAATCTGTAGTTGTCGTGTGATTCTCCATCAGTCACAATAACCATTACTTTTTGTACTCCTCTTCGGGCACCATGAGCCTCAGTAAAAGCCTCTTTCCTAAAGGGAGCATAAAGTGTTTGGAGAAAGGCAACTTCAGCATTTAGCACATGCACCATATTCACACAGTCAACCATAAACTAAAAGACTTTATATTAACTAAGAAGCAGGAAAAGATTAACATTAACCATGAACAAATACAAACAACAACAGCTGGAACTTACAAGACAGTTCACAGCCAGAGTTTCACAAGCATTCAGTCATTATTCATTCTTTTGAGACCAACAGCAGAAAATACAATGCTGGATAGTGAAGAATTCTTCCCCTCTCCAGATAAACTTCTGGCACCTTAAAACAGCTTTTGGCAGCTTAAAAAAACCCCAGCCAACACCTGCCCATCCCGAAACCCACATACAAAAAACCAACCTATTTCCACCATACAGCAGCACTTCAAGTAGTCACACTATTCAGCTACCAGCACACCTCTGCACATCTACAACAAAACTGGGTGTTGGGGATGTGGCAGAAGTAGGTGGCAGGTGAGTGGAGGAAGGTGGGGGCAAGCGGTTGAATTCTACAGCCGCAGATGGGCAAAGGGGCAGCTGCTCACCCAGACTCTGGAGGGGAGCAGAAAAGGCGAGGTTGGATTAGGGTTCTGGAGGAGAAGGAAGGAAGCAGGCCTTCCTCTCTTTAGAAAAATATCACAGAATTGTAAGACTGGCCACATGAGTTAAAGCTACGGTCTGCCAATGACGATGGCCAAAAGTGGATGGATAGGAAGACTGCAAGAACAGAGGAAGCTTTTGCTGGTAGTTTCTGTATATACAAGCCTGCAAGAGTTTGTGGTGCACAGGGACTTTCTGAACCACATGTGGTTTCTGAGTATTTGGCAATTGTCAGCTGGCTCTGTTTTCTTGAACTTGTTCAGACTCCCTCAAGCTTCTGCTTGTATCTAAGGAAAACATCACTGGTGAATATGTAAGAACATCATTGGATTTAAGACATCATATCAACAAAACTTTGGTCAGATACTAAAGCAGTTCATCAGAAAGATGCTGCATATTTCATTAAATGGTTGTTTGGAAATCTTTTATGGAATAAACTCATGCTGTCATGCTGGAAAAAAAAAGAAGAAAAGAAAAAAGGTACCAGGACACCATTGTACAGTTTGAAAGTGTCTGAGAGATTTTGCATTTACTGCCTGTTCTGCAAAAGTCAGATTTCATTTTTCTCATAAAGGAAGCATTTCTAAATAATGCTATTGCTCCCAATGATCCAGAAGCTTCAAAGACTTTGGATATAAAATGTATAGGCTTTCTGACAAGTGTGAGCTCAAACCTCATAATAATCTTAACTTCAGAATGAAGACAAATTAACATTAAAAAGTTCTATTTTTTCCTGTTTCCTGTGAAAAACTTAATTTCCTTCATTCCTCTACGTACACAGTTCCTACCTGCTCTGTGTGGACATCAGATTGTCAGCCCTTTGCTTAGGACTACAACCTTGCTCCATGTCTCTTCTTATTCCCTATTTCCTCCATTCAAGTGACAGCTGCCTTTTCAGGGTGCCATATACAACTGCTCTAGATTCTGGACAGTGTCTGTTTATTCACCCTCCTTCTAAATTTTGTTTGCTTACCTAAAAACAAGTCAGATGTCAGCCACATCATATTTTTAATTTATAAAACCAGAACCGTCACCATATCTGTTTATCTTTGTTTCTACCTTATGCCGGTCAATATTTTGCAAATGTACCTTGCCGTATCTATTCCCAGGGCTGTCATAGTTTGCGTGCCACCCCGCTGGTGTATTCTCGTGGCTGCAGCCATCACATCTTCTGTTGTTGAGTATGTATTCAGGAAAAATTCATGGACTACAGTCTGTCCGTACTGAACAATTCCAACCTGAAACATACAGTTCATGCTAAAAATCAACTACCCTTAAATAAAGCATCTGTGTCTCCTGCAGTGGGGTAAATGCCCATCTGTCCCTACAGCCAGGAAAAGAAATTAACTTTGTGTGTTTCCCTCAGCATGAAACACCTATAAGCATTTGAGTAAGACTGGCTAGAAGACACGCAATCTCATGAAACATTTTGAAGTTTCTAAATTGTTTTTATTAAAAATAGGAACAAAGTCAAATGCAGGCTCAACTCCTTGCTGTTCCTGACTTGTGGTAGTCTGTGCTGCAGCTCTGCTCTCCTCTAGGCCAAGGCAGACCAATGCCCTAATCACCAGTCACAACTTCTCAAAATAATTTTCCTTATAGCATACAAGGCCATGGTTCACTCACAATTATCTTCATTCCATCCAAATATAATGTTCCTACATCTGATAGTTTATTTATCCTAGCTTATTATTGAGCTTAGAAACAGCACTGTAATGACAAATTAAGGCCCTCAGGGTGAGAAGACCCAAATATCCTTATCTTGATGAAGACAGCAGGGCAGTCCAGGACATGGCCATTCTCCCATGAGAGAATCCAAAGGTAATCCTCCAAAGAGGTAATCCAAAGTAAGACACCTGACAAGTGCCAGAGGGAACAACGTGAATAAAGTGGTGGCTTCTGGAATGGGGGAGGATGATGGAAAGACTCTAGATGACCTCAGCAGGACAACTCTTTGTGTGAAAGATCAATGCATGGGATTGGAACTCAACCACAAATGCCTGAGGGAACTTGCTGCAAAAACAAGAGTGAAATAAAAAGATGAGCAATATTCTTAAATACTAATTTCTCTCATTCATTTCTGTTGGTTTTAATGTTTTGGCAGGTTCCTGACAGCTTTTACTGGGAAGAATCCACACAATGTTCCATTAGCATATTTCAATTTTATGTTACACATGGCAATTTATAGGTGTTATTTAGGATAATGCAGTATTACATGGCATATTTATGTCTCACTCATCTATTATTAAAAGCACTCTAGCATTTAGGTACTGAAGATCAATAAGACCTCTGGGATGTTTATGCCATCATATTATTTTAGAAGTGTCTTAGTATGTACTTTGCCATTCCTTTATAGATGTTTTTTGAGGTACTTTCATAGCCTCTCAGATTCTGCACAATGTTTGTTTGCTTGTAGAAGGGTTAGGGTTGGATAAATATTTGATACTAAACATCAATATCACGATCATTATGAAAAGCTAGTTACATATGATTATGGGACTATAATTATAATGGTATGTGGTAGCAAAATCTATCCCACTTAATTTCTGTATCCTTTTGAAAATACAATCAAATCTGGAAGAACTGATGTAAGTTCAAAGTTAGACAAGTTGCTCCCCTTTAAGATACTTTAATTCTCTCTCGGAGGCATGTCCTCCTCCACCCGTAGCCGAGAGCATCCAGAGGCTGCATGTTCTCGTGGGCAGCAACCTATTAATCCTGCACAGTGTTTACACAATAGGCTGGGGCACACACTGTATTACTGCTCAGAGCAGTCATGTGGCACCGACTAAACCCCAAGCTGAAGACAAAATTTTTAACCTGTTCCCTCCAAGACAACTATTGTGTCATGCATCTAAAGTGACATACAGCATAATCTGAACAGGATGCTGCTAGTCATTTAAAAAGACTGCCATTAACTGGTGATAAACAAGAGGTTTGCATTATGTTTGGTCTTTCGGAGCAGGAGGAGTGCCTTAAGTATTCCAGAACCGTGCACAAGTGTAGCCACAGACTATTGTGTGCGAGGGAGCCCACCGCTGTGGATTCACAGGCTCCTTATCTGCAGCTTTGAGGATTTTATTGGTATCAAGGATTAAACCAACTATTGACTGCTGCCAGCGCGAAAAGCATCTGCCAGTCTTTCATGATTCTAGAGACTCATGTTGGTGTTGTCGTTTTCCTAAAAAAGATTACACGCTGACATTGAGTTGTATCATTTCCTATTTGAAAGGAAATATTGTCCATGATCACAGCAAGTAAACATTTTGAGCATTTCCTTCTCAGGAAGTAAATGGGAAGAACATCTGAGTCTGGAAAACTGCACTGTGTTGCATAGCTTGTAAATCAGGAAGGAAGGGGAGCATGTGGTTATCTTATGGGATACAATTGTTCTGTGGGACCCTTCCTTAGCACTAGCTTTGAAAACACTGATCATGTTCTACATATTTCATGGCATCAAAGATGAGCCATTCCTCAAAAAGGGGTAACGAAAATCTTCCCAGAACCAACAAAATATGACTAGGCTGCATGTTCCAGTCTCCTATAGGATCACAGAATCAAGTCCACCTTGTAAAATTAGAATTACATTCTATTAGATAGCAATGAAGGTTTGAGCTTTTGCAGCTTTTTAATCTAATGAAAGACTATAAATGACACATCTACGTGATGCAAATGTGCCTTTACAGGACAATAAACCTGCTCAAACTGTGTAACTTCAGCAAACCCCCAAGAATGATGCTTATGGGCATTGTATGTTTTGATTTGCTTATTTAATTTAAATCTGGAAAATGCAAGAGTACTACACAGAAGAATGTACTTCTGCTCTACTCCAGAAAACCTAATATTTTTCCCAGCATTACTGACCATAATCTATTGAACATCTTTGTAATTCCTAAGTTTATGTTCCCTTCCCTAGCATTCCATGGCTTTTATTTTACACAAGGGAATAATTCTTTAATTGTCCCCAGTTCCTGTGAAAAAGTGTTGTACAAGAGAACAGGCAAGTGAAGGACTGTTCTACTTTAGCACAAAATATTTCTGAGGCCAATTATTTATTGTTGTTCTATAAGTAAATACAGCCCCTGATTTGGAAAGTACATTCTAGTTTTCCCAATAAATTATTAAGCTAATCTATTTGGTAAAAAAAAAACAACAACAAAAAAAGAAAGGAAAACCATTTAGTACATGGAAAGGATATGCTAGGAATTTCACTATTGGGATGTGGAGGAAAGTGAGAAATATTTTTGGTTGTACTTAAATAATATTTAATATAAAGGAAAGTCAGAAATGCCTTGGGGAGCACTAGTGGATAATATATTTTATCGTATGGAGAGCCAGCTAAAGATACCTCAATCAAAGCAAAATTGAATTAATTCTGCTACATTTTGTTTGCTCCCAGGGACTCAGACAGAAATTATTTGCAAACTATTGCAAAGGTCTTTCTTCATCCTGAATCTTTTTAATACCTCTTTAATACACCTCTGTTCTTCTGGAGATAAAACTGATCATAAGATAGGACATGGCATGACTTATCAGTCCACTAATACTTTGGAGATATAATAAGGTACAGGCCAAATGCCTATAACTGCCTATGTCATCTATTAATGAAGAAATAAAACCGGTCTGAAAATTTCTGAAGGCTGTTGCAACATAGCTTTAAAGCTGGAATTGAACATATCAAAGTATTCTGCTTTCTCTTTTGATATCCTTCTACCACAGAAGGTTGCTCATATGTAAAGGATTAAAAAACACACCCTCATATTAAAAAGACAATTATCTCTACAAAACTTAAAAAAAAGGAAAAAAACTATCTTGCTTTGCAGTTACGTTAAAATGTGGAATAAAGCTGGGAGAAATATTTTGTTCCTACTTGTACCATTTTTTCCTTATTTAATTCCTTCTTCCTTTTCCATTTTTCTATCATCACTTTCCTTTTACTTCTTTTATCCTTAAGCTCAGGATATGCAGCTTAACCATCAGTATGGTGTTGTGGATTTTCTGGAGAACGGAAAGAGGAAAGGAAGGAAATACTTCTGCAAAAATTATACCATAAACTTTGGCTTTTTGCATCTGGCTTTCTGCATCTGGCTTTCACTTTCAAATTTGCCAAACATGGGACACTGAGGAATTTCTCTTTTGACTTGCCACAAATCTAATGATGTTTGTTGATGAAGGGGGTAAGTGGAAAAAAAAAAAAAAATCTCACAAGGCTCTAATCAAAACAAGGTTTTGAACAAGTCACACCCAAGCTGCTAAGGAGTTATTCTGTAATCACCTCATTCCTTTCCCGTGCAAGAGGAAAACAATCTGAAGTCAGTGAAAGTCCACTGATTTCTATGTGCTCAACAATCCCCAAAAGATGAATATGGAAAAATCAATTTAAACAGACAGAAAGTAAACAATTGTTCCTGTATTTCTATTCTGTGCTCCCAGAGAAGAGGGGAGAAATAAGCCTGCTCTGGCGTTTCTCCTCTTCCCCATTCAATAGTAATGTAAACACGGTTTCTGAGAAAGGAGAGAGTGTGGGTGGAGATGGTATAAACTTGTTACTACCTTAGTTGTGCCAGGGTTCCCAAGCAGGGGGCTTGAAGGAGAGAAGAGAGATGGCATATGTTCTGGGGAGAGGGGGGAAGGTAAGAGAAACCAAGAAAATTCCACTTAGCTTTTGCCTTCCATTTCCAGTTTTTCAGCCTCTCTCCCCCTTATCCCATTCTTATCTCCCCTTCAAATGTTTCTGCTCTGTAGCAATCAGATGCCAAAGCTAACGTTCTTGAGTGAGTAAGTGTATGTGTGAGAAGAGGGGTAGCTATGCCAAACTGTGGGTAGAACAGATTTTGTGGGTGGAGATGGCAGGCTGCTGGAGTGCAGGCCAGCAAGGAACCTTTTGTGCACAATCTGAGTGCACAGATGAGGAAGGATTCCAAAACCAAACATAACAGAGGTGTGGCAATGTAAAAATTTAGGAATTGAAGGGTTAGGAAGAGAGGTGAGGGTGCAGTAGAATTGATTGCCCTGTGTACTATTCCCGTGAAGCCCTTTGGGCAGAAGGCAGTGATGATTTCCATGCAGCCATTGCCCTGTACTGGAAAGTTCAGATTTAAGTATTTTCCCAAGATCACACATGTTTGAGTAATCACCAGCTTAAGGGACCAGGAAGAATTTTTTTGTTTTTCCTTCTTCCTCACAATATCTGGAAGAACAACATGTTTAAAATAATAGGATATGATTGTAAACTTGACAGTTTATAAGTAATAGTTTTATCAGCCAGTGTTCAGTACAGCCAACAGGGGAGCTGGGTGGTAACTCACAAACCCCAATTAACTTGGAAAATGATGGGGATACTCTCTGCAGACAGAGGTATCCTTTACACCTTCTCACAGTCTCCTTTGTGAAGGCAGCAGCTGAATGTCAGGAGCTAACCTGAAGTGGCAAAAATGCTAAGTATTGGCCTGCAGCATATCAAATATCATGCAGGATCCCAGAAAATCCTTGATTTCGGGAGGAGGAAAAGGGACCAGTGAAAAGAAGACCTGGTTTCTTCTGTTGCTGTTAATAAAGCTTTCTCTGTTAAAATGTATCCCAGCATCCATGTTTCCCCCTTCCCCGAGTTCTGCCAGAATTGCTATTTACATACTCTGTTCAGCAGACTGTGAAACATATGTCAGATCCTCGCTGGGGTAATTGGTTCTAGCTCCGTTAATTCTGGTGGAACTGTGCTGATTTATAGCAGCTGGGAATTTGGCCCTCTCCACTCATTATATAAATGCAGCTTCTGACATTAATAACATGCAGCTTAACAGCCACTCGTTAATTATGATTTCATATGTCTAAAAACTGTATGCTCAATGCTCCACAGTACAAAATATTGAACGCTGCTCCAACAAGCTTATAATCAAAGGCTGTCTGAAACATGCATGTGCACCTCAGAGAAGCAGAAATGACCTTTGTGCTATGAAGTACAAAGAAGACAAGAAGCGGTTGTGGAGACGAAGGAAGTGGGAAAGGACAACATGCAAACGGCCTCACTTAATGCACTGAACTTTTGTCTCTAGGTTAGAAAGTCGCTTTCTGCAGAATGCCTGAGCAGTAGGGGGAGGGAGAGCCTCCCTGACATTGTTACTTGGCAGCAGACACTGACTTATTTGTGGTTTCAGCTATTTTGTTTTAGTACCCCATTGCCGTAAGTTCTTGGAATTGAAGAGCTCCACAGATGACACTCCACCCCATTTTCTGGAAACCCTTTTTTTCCTTGCAAATTAAATAGCCATAAAATACCTACTGTGTTACCTGTGTTTGCTGAGGACCAATATCCATGTTTTTCAGGAGGCTGTTTAGGAAGGCTGTGACACTCTCCCATGGATAAATACTGTTGGACCCATCGAGGACTATGACAATGTCCAACTGGGTTTTACATTCTGCAACACAAATTGCCACATAAGAATCGATACTAACATGGATTAAATATATCTCACAGCTCCGGTTACTTTTGTGATTAGTAACAAATGCATATCTTTCTGCAGTGGGGCTGAACTGCATATTTGATGCCAACTGTCATTCATCAACTTTTGCCTCGCATTTTACATGAGTTGTGTTCCCTTTATCACCAAGGCACTTTCTTGTAGCAGAAATTTAAGAATGGGATTAGAAGATCACATAACTGGAGTATTTACCAATGACTCCTACTTTCTTCAATGTCAATCTGTTCCTCTTTGATTTTTCCGAAGGACCAGGTCTTTAAGACTTTTATCTATATTACTAAATTGGGTTTGTATTAGGTCTTAACATGTCGTCATTATTTAAAAAGAGTCTTTTGGCCGTAACTAAAAAACATAAGCAACTATTTTTAGCAATTGTGTTTGGATGTCACATAGCACTCTAATGATTGTTTATACTAAGATAAATTCCGAAAGTAGCAAGAATTTAGGTTATATACGGACAATGAAAACATTTACTTAACTTGGTAATGCTGGTAGCTAGTTAAGCAGTTCATACTTTTTGGTATGCCCATGTGTATACATTTGTCTTGTTTGCACTTTGTATTTTCAGACACACAAGAGAATTACTGTGGCATGCATACCTTGCACAGACGGAGCAATCGCCTCAACGGTTTCAAAAGTGGAGCTGACATTAGAGCAAACGCCAGTTGTGTAATGCAAACGCCCACATTTATAAGCGTAAAGTGGTCCACATGCCTGTAAAAGATGAAAAAGGGTGAAATTTTTTTGTTATGGTACCTTACGAAAAAACAGACTTCTTTTAAAATTGGCAAAAAGTCCTTTCTTACCAGAAAGCCTCCTTTTGGGTTAGTCACTAAGGTCGTTCCAAGAGTCATGTTTTCTTTTACTTCCACAACGTTAGGAACTGAAGTAGCAGCTATAAATAGATTAAAATGTTAAGTATTTGGGAACATGAAAACAAAATGTTAAAGCATATATCCCCTAGTATGGAGCTTCCAGCTTCTAAAATAAAACCCAGACTGACACTGGTTTCATCAAATATTTTAGCACCCTTCCTCCTCCTTCTTCAATTGCAACAATCAAGAAAAATTTCTGAGACTGGCCTTTATCCCAGAAAATTTGTCTGGGTTGCTGTCTCAAATAGTTTTCCTGAACCGCAAAAAAGAAAAGAAGTAAAAATAACAGCACATCAGGAAAGCAGGAGATTACTGTTCACACAGTTTGGTTAATTAGAAAATAAACATTCATTTTTTACCCTGGCCTGCTATAAATGACTTAAAAGCTTTTAGATTTGTTACTGTTATGTTACATTACTGACACTTAGGCTTTCAAGGAAAAAGAGGAGATGAAAAATACCACGACAGGTGTATTTACTGAAATTCATATTAACAGGAAGTCTCTTCCTGTCTACATCACGTATCTCTTGACATGAGCAAGAAAAGGATTAATAATTACCTGTATCATATTAAGATGCATCAGCTTCCTTCTGGCTAGTTAGGTTCTCATCAAAAGCCTACTGATGAGATTATGAAGGCTGTTGCTGGCTTCAGAGAGCTTTGGAAAGGGTAATCCATGAAACTATGCTCCATGGCCTTTCTGGCTCCTTGGCCAGGACTGCCAACCACAGTCAATTAATGCCAGTCATAATAAAGTTTTGATAACACAGCCAAATGCCCATTCTAAAATTATGAGCATGTTTTCCATAGGACAATGAGAAGCTTTAAAATAAAATTATTTTTGATGTTACAAACACAACTTCCTTCACATTTAGCTCTGGAGTCCTAAGTAAATTTTCTCTATAGAAACAATTCTAATGCATATTTCCTAGCTAAAAATCTCCTAAGATCTGACCTCTATTATTCCTTCACATGACACAACTTCATTTTCTTTCATACCTGGTAAGTTCAGTTTTATGCAGGGTGATTGGTTGTCCCTTCCTACAGGGCATTTGTATACATCTCCTGTTCTTTTCTCAGGTTGGCCAACTAACGGTGAACCAATAAGTACCCTGCAAATGAAATAAGTTACCTGAAATTTCTTCTTTCTTAAAAGGCACAAAAGTCAGCAAATAAAACTTACAAAGAGCACAGCTGCAGCAAACTCTGTACAAAGAGTACAGGATGGAGAGCAAGAAAAGTATCTATTATGCTAGTTCAGATACAAGCAAAAGCAGCCGTTCTGTCTCCTCTTTAATAAGGACACAGAAAGGAAATGTGCCTATATAACAAATTAAACAATAGAATAACATTAAAAAAAATTCCAGTGGCAAATAAAAGCAATATTGGTGGGTGGATGACAAGTAGTAAAAGTAATACAGAAGGAACGGTTTTATTTAATATCTCCTTGATCTTTAATATATTTTAGAAGAAAATGTATTTTCAATGCTGAGAGACCACATGCCAAAGAAGAGGCTCACAGGCACCCAGAAGAAGAATCCAGTCTTAAGTAATGCGAGCCAGCAGTGTAAAATACATGATTTTTCCTCTCATTGATAAAAATAATGGTATTTAAAGGATTATTAAAAGAAATGTCAAATTTTTAAAATGTTAAGGATTTTTATCCTGTGCATTTTTTTTTTAAATTTTGGTGTGATCGAAAATCACTATTCTCATACAGTACTTTGTAAACATCACAAATTAGCATCCACTCCTAAATCCAGTTTTCATCAGGAAACGTTATTTAGAGATGGACATTGTTTTTGTTCTCAAATCTTCATTAGCTACACTAAATAACCCAGCATTACCCAGCAGTTAACAACTGGCTCCATTAAATGTGTAAGGAAGAACCTGGATTAAATTAGAATTTACAGCACACACTGGAAACAGAAATCCTGCCATTAAGAGTAGTAGTTCAGTAAGGTTTGCTCCTGGACACTTAGATGATTGTGAAGAGTTATTGAGAGAACCATTTCAACCTTTAATCATAAATTAATGAGTCCAGGCAGAAGATAGTTGAATACAAGGACATAATAGGTAAAATGTAGCCTACGGATTTGAAAAAGACAGAAAGGAGAATTTAAACCCAGTACACAATCCAGCTTCTAAAAAACCATACTGGAACAGCTCATTATGATCCATTAAGATTTTTTCATGACTAAGAAATTAATTCTAAAGCAAAATAAAATGCTCCAAGTGGATCTGACTGCTCTTTCAAGCTATATACTGTAATGTATGTATTTTTTACACCAAAATTGAGAGACAGGCACCATAACCTATCATGCATCCTTGACTTCCATTTAACTGTAGAGAAGCTGAGTGTGCTTGACATCCACGGGAGGTGATCAATGCTCAGCAGCATTATGTCCCTGTGCTCTTCTTTTCTCAAAAAGAAAGAGCCCATGAACAGAGAGAAGGGGTCTGAAAAGCTATTTTGTCTTTTTGCACCGAGGATTTTTTTAGGGGACCCCAGTTTTATTGAGAAACAATTGCGGTCAGGTTTACAGAACATCTGCGGCTGAAAAGCTCTATCTGTGGTATCTAGGCAGCATTATAGCAGTTGACAAAGCATCACAAGGCTGCTTTGTATATTTATTTTTAACCATCAACCTACAGATTTCCTGCTCTGGATGTTCTTATGCTGAAAGCAACTTGAAAGCTTGACAATTTCACAGCAGCTCTGGAGTTTAATTTCAGAGATGTTCAGATCTAGCACACTAGATTAGAGTCCTGTCTTCCTTAAGCTACTGGAAGAGTCCCCATTTCCAGCTTGAATTATTTTTTGCTCTTGAAAGGTTTCAGGACAGTTTACGACAATATAGCTTACTTTGCAAAATCCCAGCTCCTAGAATGGATAACATTTCCTGAAAGTCTAAATTAGCTCAAAGAAAGTCATTATTACTCTCCCATGACCCTCATGCAGATGTATATTTAAACATCCTACAACCTGGGCAATCAAGAGCTAGCATTTTCAACAGCAGGCTCTGCAATTTCATTTCTGTGAACACCCCTTATGTCTAACGGTGAACATTGTGTTGCAGTGGTGGACAGATTCTTGGAGCCAGACAGCCCCAGTGCTTGCAGAGAGGGATTGTTTGGGCACTGCAGAACAGCCTGACCTGGCTGTCATGCAGCCATGTGCCTGTCATCCCAGGCTGCCCACGGGAGTCCCTGGGTTTACCAGGAATGTAAAATTACTGGCAAAGCTCTGGGAAGACCAGAGCAATCTGCAAAGAACGATGAAGGTCTCAGGATTCCCAAACCTTTTGCCATTCAATTGTTATTTCAGCCCTCCAGCCCAGTGGTTAGCCTGCAAAGTTTGTTCTTACAAGGGAAAAGCATAAGCAGGTGTTTATCAAAAGACGAAGAAGCAATGATACCAGTAAGCTTGCCAAAATGCAACTTCTAATTCAGGAGAACAACAAGAAGGAAAAGATGGGTTAAGAAGGTGGCTCCAAGTCCCAAATGTGAATGTATTACCAGTTACAAGACATAATTAGCCCTCCAAAAGGGAAGGCAGAGTACTGTATTAACAAATATTTCAACATGGAAATCTTCCCACCAGTTAAAAAACTCAGTTCAGACAATCTCTGACAGAAAACTTCAGAAAAAAATACATAATACAGATTAGTTAGGTAAAACAGGAGCAATTTCACTGCCAATACATTAACACAAGGAAAAGATAAATAGTGATTTTATTTGGTAAATGGAAAAAAGAAGGCTCAGGCATAACACAAAACTTTCTCAGCTCCATCAACAAGGGAATTTACCCACTTTGTGAACTCATTTATGTCTTTGAGGAAATAAATGTAGATATAAATTTGGATCTTTCAGTCTCCGAGTCTTTCCAGGTTTCCTTGGGACTGTGCATTAGTTTAAGAAATATGGCCGACAGAATCTGACTGTTAGATATCAGGCATACTCACAAATAATAGTATAGCACCTGAGTAACTGAATACCTGATAATTTGGAGTTTTCATTTAAGAAAAGAAAAACAGCTTACCATTTCCCTTCCTCATTTTCATACTGTTGGACTGTGTACCCGAACATGTCTTCCAGAGGCCCACTGAAGGTCATTGCATTTTTCACATCAACATTGGAAGAGCCGACGAGGTGAAAGAGAGCTTTAAAAAAAAAGTAATATGTAGCAATAGACATAAACCCCAACACTTTTAAGAAATCAAGGTTCAATTATGACTTAACTGATGGTACAAGACAGGGGTTGAAAGTGGCATTTGGGGCATATTTGTCATAGTTGGTAAGAGATTTAAAACATACTTCCTCACACATACATATGCAGCTAAATTCAGAGATGTTAGCAACTGGACTTCTGTATCCAAAACCTGTTTTGCAAAGTCCATCATTCATTTGTAAATCACAATTCAAATAACATTAAGTAAAAAATTATTACTTTTAATAGGAAATAAAACAACTTTTTAGTTATTTTTACTCCTTTTAGCTCCATTCATTTCTAATGTAAGAATTTTACACAAAATGTTCCTTCCATCATTCAAGGTAGTAGTTCTCAAGTTTTCATAAATTTGAGAATTAACTAATTTTCAACTGTTTGCACAAGGCACACATAGGAAAAGAACAAGGAAAAGTTTTCAGATATATTTAATTTTAATTTATATTAGAGAAAAAAAAAATAGTTTTCTCTTAATTCCATTCTAAAGTACCTGTAAACCTCTCATATTTGGAAAAGAACAGAATGATTTTTAATGGAACCAGATGCTGTTATCTCAAAAGTACCTGTATGTGTCTATGTGCAGAAATCCAACATTTACCCACTTAGGAAAAGTTGCTCTACAATAGTGGTGTTGGACTATGATGAGATCAGTCATGAGAGCAGATGCTTCGTTAGACTGATTTCCTGTGCCCTAAAGCTCAGTGATCATCATCAGGGAAGATACTGTAGAAATATGAGTGTATAGCAAGTTTCAGAAAAATGAGGTATGTAGGGTGAAAACTCCAGCTTGAAGTGATAATCATAAGCCACTGTGAGTCTCATTAAGAAGCCAAAATTACTATTTCTATATAAAAATAAGGCTATTTATCTTTTCTTTACTTTTTATTTCTTATAGTGATCTCTTCCATCTTTGTCCAGTTGAAGTCAGTTTCAAAAGCAACCACTGGCTCTGCTACGGCAGAGCTGTGTATTTAATACACAAGAGGCAAAAATTAGTTGCATTTGTAGAATATCAAGACTACTTAAAACCACAATTATACACAACTTCCATTTCATTTCAAAGAAGCATTTCATGATCATTTGCTGACATTTAACAGCTACATAAAAATACCCAAATCCATAATACTTGCTGCTTGTCAAAGCATCTAAATAATGTCCAGTTACTAAAATACATCTCTGTGTTATTCACCATTGAGACAATGATATTCTCATTGAAAGCTTGTTACTATAATTAAGCTCCCAAGTGGTCAATGCTAATCTGTCTCTCTCAGCATATTATTTCCTGCTTAATGCAGTAAAATTATCACAAAAGACTATTTATCACTTAGTTGGTATTTCCAGTTTCACTGGACAGCAAAAAAGGAAAAGTTTCCTTTGTGTTATTTTAGCTTGTCTTCCTCCAGTCAGAGTCAGGAAATATAAAGAAGTGAACAAATTAAAACAGAGTTTACTTTCGTTCTTCAGAAAAGATACATTGCAAGCGATAAGAAAAAATTAATGGCTGACGGTCTGACAGGAAGCAATTTGCTGGAAAAGTAATCTATGCATCTTTTGTCTTCCTTAAATGCTTATGTTTAAAGAAATTCTTCTTTGCCTGTTTATGTGCAATAGGTATTTTCCTCCCCTACTCTCGGTCATCAAAGCATAATTAAAATCAACGAAACTGATTTTTAAAAACTCAGTCAAGTTATCACTGGTTCAAATCTTCTTTTGTTACATTTCAGAGTAAAAATAATTGCTAGTATTATTATTTTTGACACCATGTGTGGGATTCAGACCACATCATCTAGACTCCCAACCTATCTCCTAGACAACAAAACCGTTCTAATGAGATCACCTGATAAAGTAATTGTCTAAGTTCATTATTTAGCTGAAGAAGAAAGGTAGATGCAAAATCTATCCATGTCAACTTCCCTCTTAAAGATCTCCAGAAGTCTGTTTACTTTAGCCCCTGAATAAGATGGACAGAACATCCTTCTAGAGGTCTTCAGAGGCATGTTTTTTTCACCTTATGATGATATTTAAAACATATTATGATATGAAATATTAACGGTCACAGATTCCAGCTCATCTCTTCCAATTTACTTTCTCCTAATGCTACCAAAGGTCACACATGCACTCTGTGCTCTGTACACTCCATTATGATACCCTCCATCATCATTCCATCACTTGCTGACAGACAAGGAATTTCTTCAAAATGATGCAGTATTGACAACTACCGTGATTTTTACTGTGCATTCACTACACTAAATGGTCTTGAAGTTTCTTTAAAGAATACACTTCTAATCCTCATAGCTGTAACAGAAAGTTTGAAAATGTGAAATGCTAAAACAAGCAAACTAGAACACAAAAAATGCCAGCTATTTGCTACTAACCCTCCAAATCATTGTGCTTCTGAGTGAGGTCAAATTAAAACCAGCAATAATAATAAATGTTCTTCTAATAAATAAAGCTAGAGTAATAAAAAAGAAGCTAGATGGGCCAGACTGACCAGAAATAAAAAGGAGGTGACTCCACACAGCAGGGAATAGACCTCGTAGACCTTGTTGACAAAGGATGTTTTGGATGCTAAAAGTTTTGTATTCAATGGGTAACTGAATAAGTTAATGGAAGACATTACCACTGCAGGTTACAAACCATACAGGATGCACATCTGGTTGAGGAAATCCCCTCAGCCGGCAATATTTGGAAACTGGAAGAGGAATATTATATATGCTTGCTTAGTTATTTTTTGTCTCTAGCTATTGGCTTACATGTACTTCTGCAGACATGACACTGGACAAAACATGGTCTTGATTTGATCCAGTATGGCTACCCTTTTGCTCTCTTACCTTCCTGTTATATCTTAGCCAGAAATCAGATGCTTTGAAGTTTGCCTTCATATACAAACTGTGTGGCATATTTTAATACGCAAATGTATTACATGACCTTCTGTGGCTTCCGTGTGCTATGAAACACCATGAGCATAATGTTTTTGAATAAAAGTAAGGGTCATGATAAGCAGTGTAAGATTAACTTAGAAATAATTAACAGATTTAAAGGTATCTTACTGCATTTTCCACCAGTTCTGTAAAAGGAAATGTTACTAGTCAAAGATGTGTTCAAATCTGCAGATGGTAAATGGAAAAGTGGAGTTTACGGTGACCCACGTTACACTGTTAACTAACGATAATCTATTGACTTAAGGCAACCTGGCTTTCACATTTTGTTTCATTTTTCAGTACAAAGAACACTGTACACATGAGCTGACGATTCAGAACATTTAAAAATATCATTGATTGTGACTGTGAAAATGATACTTTATATTAGTAACAATATCTAGCTTGCACCTTTCCCAACTTCCAGTTTCTGTCTAAATGCACACATACTCATCTGTTCCTAGAAAACTTGTGTATATGAATTAAAAAGACTATTGGCAGAAGCAGTGGAAAAAGAAGAGCTACAGCGAAGCTGGAGAGGATTCTTTTGAGAGTTATGGGGATTAAGGAGAAAAAAAACATTTTTTGGTAATGTACGTAGTATTTAACTATATACTTAATCAGAACTAATGCAGGTAAATTAAGATTTTGAACGATTTCATGTTGTGTTAACATAAACACTAAAAATATAGATCAAAGCACTGATCAGAAATGCAGAATATAAATGTTTATCACAGGATAAAACTGAAGTTCCAGTTTTTCACTTCATGCTCTACAAGAAATGAGGCACTTCAGAAAACCTGGGACAACATCCCTCTCACTACTGATTTAAACTGAGAACACTAGCTGATGCATGCGGCATTCTTTGCTGAGTGCAGTTTGTACCTATATGTGAAACGTTAACGCTCAGTCACCAAGGCAACAACCCAAATATTATTTCTATTACAAACCTAGCATGATAGCTCATACTTGTCCAGTAGCCACTAATAAATTTTTTTCTGTTTTATTTAATGAGGTCTTTTAACCCAACGTTCGTGCTGTATGCTTGGTTACTCTGCCTCTAAACCATGCAAAACTAGATTTCCCTGGTGCTTGTACATGTGCATGTTGCCTGGCCACTCTAACATTTGCAAACAGAGAACTGCAGAATAGGCGCCCTTATTTTCCTAGAATAGACAGATATAAACATAACCCGAACTGTAGAACAAAGCCTAACACCTGGCTCTTTACTGAGGAAAAAATAGATCACTGCAAATCACCACAATAAATGACATCACGAAGATTGATTTAGCCAAGAAAAGAGAGTAAATTCAGTTAGGATATTTTATCTGTGCACGGTCTGTAGCAAATAACAATTGCATCCTCTATAAATGTTATTCTGAGAAATACAAGTGTTTTTTGCAAAAATGGTAAAGGACAAATTTGCACTTTGCATTGAATAGGGCTTACACGTTGGTTGCACACTACTTCTCCCCACCAGCATGTGGTCAAGGTGTTATTTTTGTTCCATTTCATACTTACTGCTATAGCATTTCAAGTGCCCTTATTAATTCCTCTGCATTTTGCAAAAAGAGACTGAAACAAAGCAGGTCTAAGTGTGATCAAGGAGGACAACAAACCAAGTAGAAATGTCTTGCAAAAGTATGCACAACTGGAAAATATTGGGAAGCTCAAAAGAAGTTAGTAGCAGAAAAACAAATCAGACTGCTTCCATCCTGGAAAATAGAAGAGGATAGAGAAATTTAAGCTGAAGATTAAAATATAATTAAAATGTTTTATGGAGTTCTCATATACCTGGACCTCTTGCAAAAATAAATTAAAAAAAAAATATTGCTTTAATGGTTTGTGCAGCACATATTACAACCAATAATGCTGTAAGGATATTTTAAAGACCTGCAAACAACAAAGGAGTGCAATACAGCAACACAGAACAGTGCATCTGATCAAAATGTATTGAAAGCTAAGTGATATTAGGAAGGATGTCCTAGTTTATAAGGCAATAACTGATTGTCTTTATAAGTATTTTATGCTGATATTGCAAAGGACTACTTGCCTCTATTGTGATCTTAGAAAACCTATGAAGCAAACAGCATAAAAGGAAACAATTGGGATGCTGGTGACAGTTACTTAGTAAGGGGAGCAGGACTAGGATCATTGGCTTGGTCTCCCACAAAAGCTTATTTTGAAAATGGTGGCAAATAGTATCATACTCTGCAATTAGGAAACTCTCTCACTTGAGGAAATTCATACCACTGAGTGCTGGCATGTGTAAGCCTGTGCTGCTGCTCTCAGATAGCTGGAATCAAGCCAGTAGCAGAGAACAAACTGTGTCCTTCAGTAAGCACAGCACTGAGCCTCAGCAAATAAAACCTCCTGAAAGCTGGATCTTTTTAGCTGCATCCACACAACACCATGGATTTGGGTTCAAGGCTGGACTGCATCTGGCTGGAAGCAAGGGAAGATTAAACATGCATCTCCTTCAAAGACACACCTATAAAAATGCTATTTGTAAAATCATGAAACACGTGAAAAGTGAAACACGTGAAAGTGGACCAGCAAATGGGAGAATCTTTAGATATTATTTTCTGCTTCATTTGCAATAATGTCACTGCAGGATTATACAGTCTTGTCTTATGAAAAAGAGATTTAGTCACAGACATCCCAAGTGGAAGAAAATACGATGGCATGCTACAATTGCCATCTGTGAGCTCAGGGGCCACAGTGCTCTGGCCTTATTGTGGAAGGCCAAGGAGGCTGTGGTAGGAGTTCCTGCTGCATTCAGTTCTGGCTGGCTAAATATCAGCATATTTCAAATAAAGCTGTATATTAAAAAAAAAGTTTCAACTTCTGAAACTTTTTCAGTACTGCTTAAATCAAGCCTTTTATTTTTCGGGGCTACAAAAGAACCTTTGTATAATTTTGCCTCCAGCATTTTTTCTTTAATCTTCAACCTTTGAAGAGCAGAAGACTGACTTTCTGGAATGAGACCAAATAATTAAAAAAAAAAGACTTCTTATTAAAAGTAGATAAATATCCCCAAGAGACAACAAAATATATATTTGAAAGTGGTTCCAGATTCAGTAGCCACATACTTTTCAAAACCAATTAAATGCTTTGTACAACCCATTAAATAAAGCTTCCTTTGCTGGTTTTGTACTGAATAATTTGTACTGGAAAATAGCTTTCTAATGCGGTGTCAAGCCTGAAAATACACTACATCAATGCTTTGTAATGTGGTCCCAAATGAGTAACACAATGCAATAGGCAAAACTTTTGGAAACACAATAGCAGAGACCAAGACTATGTGCCCCACTCAGTTGACAGTCATCAAAGTATTTTTTTTGAAGTTTGGAAAGTAGTCCTCTCATCAGCACAATTCTTAGCACTTGGCAGTTTCTAACATAAGGGAGAAAAAGCATTAGAAATATGCAGTCACATACAGAAAACTTTGTGAGTTCAGCTATTAGACTTGTACAGATGTACATAGACTTAGCAAATTTAGCAGCTTGATGGAAGTGAAAAAACTCCTAGAAAATGTTTCAGCTTGTCTCCAGTGATCTCCAGTCCATCTTTTGGATGTAGTTTTTCCATCGACACTTAATTCCATTCAAGTTCCCACAATCTTTGTGTTCCTCTCTAGGCCCACCCTCCTTTGCTATCAAAGACCATTTCCTCCTGAACATCCCGCTATAACTTTTGTTTCCTGCCATCTAGCTTTATCTATGAGCCCCCCAGGACCTTTCATCTCTTGACCTTTTTTTTTGAGATAGAAGATATTTATAGTCATCTATAGTTAGCTCAGATTTCACACAGAAAGCATGGTTAAAATGAACATGTATGCTATTTTCTGAAATAAACCCCAGAAACTTAAAAAGGAGCAAAAAGATTAATTTCATGCAAAAAGTGAATAAGCAAGGACTCTTTAACCTAAAGAAAAATGTGTTCTTCACACTACTCTCCAAAACTGCTCATGGACCTGTAGGTTATCCTCCTCACAAAATTCCTCTAGATTGATAGGAACAGTCAAGTATGATGTTTCAGTTGGTTTTCTACAAGCTTTCTACTTGCCCAATTATGCTGAGTCCCAGTTTGCAGGCTGATGTCCTGCCACTGTAAGCTTTCCACTGTGTAGCCTTGTCGAAATCACAGAACATGAATCATAGCACACACACACACAAGAAGAAAATCAGTCTATCCGATCAGTCTAGACTTCGTCAGCCTACCCCATCAACCTTAAAATCACCCATCTAATAAAATGCC
This sequence comes from Nipponia nippon, assembly GCF_047370975.1. Taxonomy (NCBI): domain Eukaryota; kingdom Metazoa; phylum Chordata; class Aves; order Pelecaniformes; family Threskiornithidae; genus Nipponia; species Nipponia nippon. Next base: position 4,190,864 of record NW_028262337.1, on the reverse strand, counting down.
CCAGGAGGACAGAAATTCCTTTTGAACATTTTGGGAAATGTGATAATTCAAGAAGTGATGCAAAAAATGATGCCTAGCTGAAAACGCATGTCACCATCTCCCTACCAGGATGAAGGACAATTATTATTTTTTTTGCCTTCCTGACTTGGTATCGTTATTCGTTAATTTTTCCCCCCAGTTGTTTTAAGGGATTGTTGGGTAATTTTTCTCAAAGGTCAGCAGTCCTAAGGCTAATATCAGAGTGGCAATAAAGGCTTTCTGTAAAGCAGCAACTTTTTCCATTTCTTTACTTCACAATGGCTACAAACTCCTGTCTTTCATTGCCTTATGCTGAGCATAATCATTGGCTTGCTCTCAACTGAATCACTCAAGGCTTCAGGAAGAGAAGAAATCTTCCAAAAGGAAGTGCAAATATCCTGATGTGACCCTCTCACACCCAGCTAGCCAGAGCACCACAGAACTTAAATCCAAGCTAGTTTTTATATAGTACAGTAAAAACATACGCAGTCAACATGCATGCTAAAAGCCGATAACTCATATTTTATGTTCATGGAACGTATCAATATCAATTCAGGTGTGATCCAAGAAACTGCAATAAGTGCAGTGGAAGGGAAAAGATGGAAGCTTACAAATAGTTGTCTTTTCCTTTTGTCCCATACAACGCTGCTATGCAGTGATTTTGGGGAAAAAAGAAACCCAAAAGCAAGCAGAGAGCTTGACCAAGCAAAAATTCCAAAGCCAAGCAGGGAGGGACGGACACATTTCAGAATTAAATCTCAGATGTGTATATTAAAAGAAAAATAAAGATCAACTTGCAAACTATAGTCAATTTGTATAGAGAACACCTTTCCTATTATTTCTGATAATACAACATCTATAATAATTTTCATTGGAACACAACAGAATATTCATTTTCTTTATCTGAGCCATCTTCTAGTAGAGTAAGAAGGAACCACTATGTTGGTCCAGCTTCTTATGTCACGGCTACATAAAAAAGAATTCCATGTTTGCCTGTTTACAATATGTACTCCCGTACTTCAACAGGGACTTGAACACTCTTTAAACTGCTTCTTAGCACAAAGACTTACATTATTTTTCAGACAAACTCATTATATAAAGCCAACGGGTTCCAGCAAAATGTAAATCAAGAGGATTTTTACAAAACTGAATTCCATTTAAATGGCACAGGGAAATGCTACAACAGTCTAAGATAGAAAACACTTTTACAAACACATGTATCCTAGTAAAGTTTAAACCAATTTTTTGGTATTCAAATAATCATACTTGCAGTTTTCTGAGAGCAGAACTGGAGTGTGAGGAAACCTACTGTTGCTAAAAGTGAATTTTGAAAGACTTAAAAATGCTTGACATTGAGCTTAGACTGAAAAAATAAACCATCATCCAAATAATTCCTCTTTTCTATTGCATGTTAATTCTTTGCAATGAATCAACTGTATTGTCAATATTACTGTTTTTTTAAACCTTTTCTCCTGTCAGTAACCAGAAAAATGACTACAGTGAGAATATAGTTGATAAGAGATTGCTACAGGCAGTAATGGAAAATAAGTCACATATTTGTTGAAAGGCTGGAATTCCACCATGAATGGTCCCCAGCTGCTAGCGCTCTCACACCACCAGGTCAGATGGAAGTGCCTCTTCATCCCCAACTGCACAGCACTGAAATGCCTGCAGGGAATGCCAACTCTGTCCTGCAGAAGCACGGGGTAGCAGGCACTGCCTCTTTGCACAGATCAGCTCTGACCTGCTCACTAGCAAAATCTTCAGCCTGTCTCAAGCATGCAACAGCATGGGTAATCATGGTATCAGCTCTCTACCAAGACATACAGAGCTTTTCTGGTTTGAAACTTAGGGCTGTTCACTGCTAAAAGAGAAGATAATCCTCAGCCATTCTGTTTCCCTACTCATCTCTAGCTATGAATTGTTAACTGTGATAAAAAAACCTTTTCTTGCACTGGACAGTTTAAAGAATATCGCCCAGTGATAAGATACATTTTACATTTTTAATGGAGAAATCCAAGCAGACAAGAATATGGGACTGCAAATGATCACAGTAGTCATTAAATCCAATCTTCCATGAACATAAACAACCATAAAATAACTGACCAACCTAGAAAAGGCTGCAAAAACCTGCAGACACATCACAAAAGACACTGCACCCTAAGAAAAACTGAAGATCAGCAATACAAAGGTTTGTTCATTTGGACAAAAAAACCCAACAACTGGTATTGCACTAGGAATTCATAAACTGCTGCTACACATATTTATTTACTTTACTTGAGCAGCTTTACTCATCTTATGGTCTAAGACAATCACAAGGACTTTCCCAGGCTCACCATTTTATATGTTAGTAGATATTCTCCAGTCTACCTGTGAGGTGAACATAATTCACATAAAAAACAAACTTTCTGTAAATGGATTCATATACCAGTTAGTCAGGAAGTGGTATACAGTGTTCACCTGAGATCATCAGAAAAACCGACAAAGCCAAAATGCAAACTTCACACTAGTATCGTTCAGCTGAAATGAGAACAAAAGATACCCCTCTAGTGTATGTTAGAAACTTATTCCCTGAAATAATCATGTGTGACATATTTGAAGTGGAATATGATCAAGGTTGGTGCCTCTACCATTGTCATTTCACAGTGCAATTCGGGAAATAAAGTAATTTTTAAAATTGCAGCAACAGTTTATGGGGATTTAATATTCTTCTTTTATGTGGTATATTTTTATAGTCAAGATACTTCTTTTTCTTCAGTTAAAAAGTTAATAAAGTCTCCAAAAGCCATTATCAATATTGAACAGTAACGTATTGAAAACTTTAGCATAATAATATGCCTTATCAACATATCTACTAATTTTTAAAGACTAAGACACTCAAGTCCCAGTAAGAGCATGAGCACCTCTTTTGCTGTACCATTGGTGCAGGGATTTTACTGGTAAACCAGCTGAAAGCACTACAGAATTAATCCTAGGTCTTTTTACTGCAAATGTTCTTTTTTACTGGTCAATAAACAATTCAGGGAAATTTGGAACTAGCCATGAAGTGATTGTAAGAGGAAGGTTTGTTTCCCCCCCAAAAATTAAAGCTGGACTCTAGAGGTAGAAAAACATCCTGTCTTTTAGATGCAGTTTAAGATAGAGCTTTCTACATGAATTACTGGCACTAATAACTTATATTTCCCACCCACAGCACATGAAGTACACCCATGATTTTAAGATATCTGTCTGGCCCAGTCCTGTTCAGAAAGTATTCTGGTGTTACCAGGAGTTCCATAAAGAACCTGTTACTCCTTCTTTCAAACATCTGCGTCAACGTTACGAAAGTACCATGGAAGCTTAACAGTGAGGAAATTTTATTTTCTTGTGTAGATGCCACTTGCCCAGGCTAAATTGAAGTTTGCAAAGCTAAGGTCAATTTTGGTGTTATTTAAGAGTGACTCAGTCTTCTACAGTCAACAGGAACTGTGAGTGTTAAAAAAGGACCTCCTAAAAAGGCACAAAAGAACCTTGTGCCACCACGTTATGTCTCACAATACTCCTTTTGCAAATACATGCTACCTTATCACAGATTTAACATCATCTTTATGCACGTAGCACCTCAAGTAGAGTTTCGGCAGCAAAGAGTGGCAATGGATCACTTCCAGCTTTTCCTTTCAGCCCAGCTACGAGGCAGCACAGCAGTGCTGATGCTGCACTCTGTTTTTATTCTTCTTTGGTCTATAGCTCTTTGGATACCGCAGTTGCCTTTGTCTGAAACAGACTTTTCTAAGCTGTGCCGATATACACAGAGGACCAGCTCACAACAGCTTGCTTCAGAATTGTTGGAGAAAACACGCTTTCTAAAGGAGACACATTTAATGATCAATGACTTCAGTCTCATGCTTGTTTACAAATAAAATGCTGAAAAATTATTTTTTAATAGATCTTTAAAGATCCTGGAGGACATCAAACTGGCAGAGACAGAAAGGAAAGTACTCATTAAACCCATATCAGGTACCTAACCTAACCACCTTTGCACCATCAGCTCCAATGGCCAATCCCTGTCTGACACGAAGTCAGTATTGTGGTCCATCTGTTACATCTGTTGGGATGTGATGCAAACGTATGCACTAAAAATTGGACTGATCTAAACAGGGCAACACAATGCTCTGCTAAAATAACAACAACAAGCACTCTGCTTCTGTTCAGAGCATAGGGTACAGGATTGCTGAACTGATTCCTATCTATTGCTGGCAACTAGATCATATTTTTCAGGGTAAACAAATTCCATATAAAAGCGACCTTTTGCTCTGATTTTTCTGACTGGAAGGCTGTTCCAGCTTCTCATTTTTCCAGTAGTAGGAACTTTCTGCTCTCCAACATACATTTATTTCTTGCCAGTTCTTATGTCAAAACAAAAGTGCTTAAGCTAGGGAACAAAGTAGTTTTAAAAATGTTCTAGAAGTAAAAGAGAAAACTTCAGTTTCAAAATACTACTGCCTAAAGCCCTAAACATTTTTCAGTGACAATTTCAATACTCTCCCCTGAAAAAAAAAGATACTATTATAAATGCATATAACCTATTTAGGCTAGAAAGACAAGTCCTCAAAATTAGGAAAGGTTAGACTCACAGTTGTCAGCATTAATTGTCAACATTAATTTTGTTCTTTCTGAACACTGAATGAGACTTTTGTCTCATAACAAAAATACACAGGACCATGCAAGTAGACTTGGACAAAACATATGCAGATGGCTTGCAATTGCTTAAGCAAACATAAATCTGTTGTTAACCAAGATCACAATGCTTGACTGTGTACTAATAGATTTTTAATAACTGATCTCTGAGGCTTTCCAGAGAAAAAGTCTAAAAACCTGCCATTTGACTGACTTGACTTACTAGTCTGGTTATCTTAAAAAACAATGCTTTAGTTGAAACAACCTGAAACACTGTTAAAAAAAACCAAACACACCTTTAAAGATTTTTTTTCCTGGCTTTCTCTTACTATTTCTTCTCACTAAGCACCCCCTCAAAAACTCTGGAATGTTTATTTCAATCAGCTTCTGTTGTTTTGGTTTTTTTTAACCTCTGACTAGAAATTTTTGCTTTGCTTATCACGCCAATTGACAAAACAACACAGAGGTGTTTGTTTCACAAAGCACTACATACTAATTTTGTAAAAGAAGCTAGCTTTCAGACAGGTATGAAAGGAAGACAAAGTTAGTCTTTCACAAGCCTCAGATACAGCAATGACTCCACATATGACACTTGTGTAGCAGGCTTGTCAGAAGTTAGTTACTCCATAGCGACAGGATTAGCAAGGTCTCAGTATCTCAATTTCAAGTCTCGGCCTCAGACTCAAGGCTCCTCTCCCTCAGACACAAGCTTAAACACATCAGCTGGCATCTTAACCCTCAACTGAGGATGAGTTGTTAGAACTGTGTATAGATATTCAAACATCCACTGCGGCTCTCTTTGGGGAAGAAGTCTTGTGTCCATCACAGCATCTCGTGTTTTCCATTGAACCATAGCTTTTCATCTTTCCTCACAGCTCTGGAACTTGGAAAAGCTCCCTCATGAGGCAGCTGCTCCTTTTCTGCCTCTCATCACCACTGTCGCAGCAGCTCCTAGGTACAGCCTTGCAGCGAGGGCAGCCGCTGCCCCAGGAGACACGGCTGTCCTTGCAGACAGCTGATGTTCTCCCAGCACCATATCTGAAGAAAGTCCATTTCAGTTTCTCTTAGCCACCCTATTGCAGAACAGCAATTTCCACTCAGGAGAGGAATAAATTATATGGGATAAAACAGTTCTCATTACCAAAGGGAGGGGAAGTGGTCTTATGGCAACTATTTGGGTAAGATAAACAAATGCAATTAATTAATTTCTATTACACCTAAACCAAAATACCTATACCAGTATTACACACTTTAAGTCACCAGGCTGAACACTGCAGGTCAAAAAAAAGGCAATTCTCTTCAGCGAAACCTGCTGCAGCTTTCAGAGCTTCAGAAACCACTGAGGCAGACGTTCATCAGCAACGGTCAGGCATCCTAAATGTAGCACTTGCTACCAAGCTCCTCCTACCATAAACAAATCTTGAGGCCTGAAGATAATTATCACACCTGCGTCTCGAGTCATTCCTTCAGCTACCAAAGCAACTACAAGTTAAAAGAGTCAAGTTAGCTTTTTTTTTTTAACATGAAGATACCACATTCTTTGAGGGTACTGCATTTTTACACACATACATATATATATATCTTTCTGTAGATTTTGTTTTCAATTTCTTTGTTCTGAAGTCCTTTCAGTCAGCTAAAAACATTTGTTCTAAGTAACATAAATGTCTAATGGTTTGTATTAAGGCTGCACAAGAAATCCTCTGCCTGTCTTCAAAAGTAGATTTGCTTGGCTGCCACCAGATCCAAAATATTTTTGAAACATGGAATCCTACTCACGTATTTTTTCTGAAACATGAAGACTATAGCTGGAGTGCGTTAGGTAGGAACAGTCCCAGCTTTCAATCACTTTCCTGTCACATTCAGATCAGAAATCTGAAAATTGTCTCCCACATCCCAAGAGATATTATACCTGAGACAGTTGTGGTTTAGCTATCTCAGCCAAAATGTAAAAATATGTATTTGCTTATACAATGCGGAATAGCACTTACCAAAGACACTGACAGAAAAGGGAGCATCTTTAGCCTAGTGTTAACATGAAACAGAAAAGGGTCTTAAGCTTCGTATCTTCTCTCCCATGAGACTCCTTAAACTCCTAGACTCTTTCTTCGCTATTCTAGACTTGGCTTTGATTGGAAATTCCATTTTGGACCAGAGAAAAAACTTCCCGTCAAGTCTGGTGTGTACATTCCTAAAAAGGAGGACTGGTTTCAATTAATTAACATTCTCTAATGGAACAGCTATTTTGTCAGAGGATTCATGATCAGCTCTGATTTGACTTCTAAGTGACTATTAGAGCAGCATGACAGTAATTACATTAGCTGTGAACATAGCATTTCCCAAAAAGAGGGCAATAAATTAGAGATCGATATAGCAAAATCTGACAAGAGCTGGCAGGGCTTGAAAGCTGCTGCTTCGTGTTGCATTTCCCAGAAGACACTGACTTGGAAGCAAGTGTTGCTCTGATATCAGCACCCCTCTCTGTTTCTTGTACAGCCCTCAAGTGGGACAAAAGGAAGAATTATTTTCAGACGAGAATAAACAAGTATGATTTCAGAGACCTTTTCTTCACACTCTGTTTTAGGCTAAGACACCTTAGGAGACAATTTTTTCACATAAAAGCTATACTGCATTTCTAAAGCAATCAAGTTCATAAGTTTACAGAGAATATGCACTACAGTTTGGTTGTTAGACTGGAGACATTTCTTTCCTTCATATTCTGTATCACGCAAGCAGTTATCCTCAAATCAAAGTCAATGTCCTACTTGAGTCAAGCATAAAAAATGTGGCAGGACTAAACTTTCCGCTTATTAAGCAATTCTTTGGGCAACTGTCACACAGGAAGCTCCACAGCCTATGTTTACTCTTTCCCCTGCTGAAAAAACCCAGGCTCGACCCATGTCAGAGTCTTAATTAAGAACTATAACAATAATCACAAGACCCAAATGGCTAGGCATTTTCTTAACCCTAAATGAGCAGAATAATGATTTTGCAAAATACTATTTTCCTATACAAAATCTGAATACAACAGTCTCTAAAAGCAAGTTGTGGCCATTACTGAAGAAACACAGATACTGCAAAATAATCTCCTGCAATGTTGTATCTCTCTTCTGCTCCCACCATCTACTAAATCAAACCAAAACTGAGAAATCCTAACAGCATCAAAACTTTTATCATTCACTTCGTAACAAGTTGCAGGTGTATATTTAACAAGAACTGAGAAGGGAATGACTCCCAGACCTGTATCATTCCCCGCATTAGCACCGCTTGAAGGAGAAACTTCTTGTTTGTTTAATAGTCATCAACCTGAACCACGTCAGCTGCACCTAGCTCTACCTTTTAAGAACTTCATTCCAAAATAAACATTTTATCTTAAAAAAAAAAAAGGGAACTGATAAAAACAACTGGCATATCAGAGACGAAGGAAAAAAAAAATTCAAGTCTGAAGTTTTGCCGTATCTAAAAAGTACAAAGATAAGTAGTTTTCTGAAGTCTTTCCTTCATTTTTTTGCTACTATGTGCGTTGCAGGAATTCCAATTTTGGGTTATAAACAAGGATTCCTAATTGCAGACCTTCTAATGCAGTTTCACATTTTAAAAATTGCTTTCTTAGATCTTCTGTAGAAGAAACAGACCACACACTGCACAAATGTGGCTTCAGATAAAACAGCAGCATAAATACTCTGAGAACATGTTTTTTCCTGCAAAACTAGACATCTATTCCTTCATGATACAGGATTGTTTTCTTTAAAAACAGAGATATGAAAATCTGAAAGAAAAGTGAATGGACTGGGTGACTAAAAAAAGATCACATGCACATGATTACACCTTTTATCCCCACTTTGCCTTTATGAAACTGAGCACCTTTTCTGGATGGATAATGCAGCTTCCAGAAAGAAATCAGAGAGGCTCAAGCTATAAATCAGTCAGCTGAGAAGGTAGCTATAATATACTTTCACAGAAAAAGGCAAACCAAGGTCAGCACCTCGGAAGTTAAACTAGAGAAATTTTCAAACGTAAAGTAAGATAGTAAGATAGTTTCAATATTCAGGGCCACTTAACCTTTGAGAAAACAGTAGCAGATGAAAATTACTCCGGACATTTACACGGCTTTAAAAACATCATGCTACTTACATGACAAATTAAGCTGAAGAGCTCTTGTTACACTGGTGGCCAGGCAGTGGTCAAAAGATCATTTTTTACCAGCATTTTACTCATATAGTGTACAAGGATGAAGACAGGAAGGAGGGAGATGAGGAATTCCCTAGGTCAAATACTGGTAAATGCTTTACAGTTTTACTGAAATATTTATCTTTTATTTTGCTTTATAACAAGCAGAATTATTTTGATCTCTTGATGGTGGTGATCTCATGTTTTGCACCAAACTTTATTTGGTAAACACCCACAAAAAAATTGATATAATAACAACTGGATTTAAATGCCAAAGGTGACAAAACTAACAAACTGGGGCCTGTTCCAAAGTATGAGTTTGCAAGAGAGGCTTTATGACCTAAATTAATGAATTTATTTGACTCTTTGAAGCTAAGAGCACAACAGGGTTCAAGGATCGAGCTGAGTTCATGATACTTTTTACAGCATTCTTCCTACCACACGTAATAAACATTAAGAAGTCCTATAATGTGTGTTCATTTATTTTGAAAACTGAAAAAATTGCAAGATAAACCATGCTACTAATTCACAGAATTATGTCAGAACATAATCAGAAACTAAACCAAGACACTGTTCAAAATACTTTATGGTGCAAGAGAATAGTTTTCATATTGTTGACAGTTTTTAGTTCACGTATGTTTAGTTCCAAAGAAAAGACACAAAAAATATTTTCCCATGGCTCTAGCACTTACTCATTTGATCTGCAGATAACATGCATCTTCTGCGTAAGTGTGAGGTACACACAGACATTAAGGTCTGTGTTAAGCAAGCATCTTTGTCAATATGCACTTTTCAACTATTTACAATTCCTTTAAATATAAAAGATACTAGCAACCCTGGAACTTTGCCAGGTCAAGCATCTGCAACTACTGAACACAGCCTACTTTCAATACCAAGCCCTTAAGCTGTTTCCTGAAACAGGATGCATTTGTCTACATAGTGATTGTATATTTATTTTACTACAAATATGTTTACCAAAAAAAAAAAAAAAAATCCCACCCTTCCATACTTTGGGCAACTAGATGGGTATTTCTTTCAGAGACTTAATGCCATGATAGCAATAGCTAAAAAAAAAGAAAAATACTCATAATGAATTGTAAAGTCAGTGCAGAATTTTCATTCTAAGTGTAAATAATTCCAAGAATCACCGTGAACGTATTTTCTTACCAGATGTTTGCTGTTTTACCTTAAAAAAACAAATAAGCACCAAAATGGCTGCTGCTTCATGGTGATACACCACCACAAGCACAAAACATAGACTTGCAGAATTGCCATTGTAATCTTCTTACACAGCAAAAACTCTTCGTAATTTCTTGTTTAAAATGGAATAACTGAAATCAGTTTGGTCTCATAAAATAGCAAACCATTCCACAACCAAGGAACAGTTTGATTTGTCTCTCAGTTTGCTAAGAATTAAACTAAGAATTTCCTGGTGTATTTAAATTTTGAATGTAAGTATCATTTGTGTTCAATTGCGACAAATTGGCATTACTTATAAGAAGGGAAGTACTAATATACCAGCGTATCTTAAAGAAATTAATGATTTTGTTTAGACATTATGAGCCTGTTTAAAGCCACAGTTTGCTGCATATAAGTAATATTTATTGAAGGTCAGATTCTTCTACCTTTTTGTATGTTCTTTACATTTAACTCTGTATATAGCAGGAATCAGGGTGCTTTCTAGCTGGCAAAGTGTATAATCAGCTTAGGCAGATTTTTAAAAGAAAAAAAAAGAAATTCTAATTTAACCAGTCCTAACTGCTGAAGGAAGCCTACCCAAGCATTCTATGACTTGGGCCACTCAACACCATTCAAGACAAAAACATAAACCTCAAATACCAGCTTCTCTGTGCAAGCTGACTTTAAACAACTGTCTTAATCGGCTTGCTTGTCTTCACTGACAGAAGAATCAAGGTGTTAATAAAGTACAGCTCTAATGTAAGTTCTGTTCATGCATTCCTTAGAGACTGTGTGGATCATGGGAAAAGGGGAGGTGGCTTTTAACCCAGAAGTACTTCTCTATTAAGGAGTTTAGGCAGATGTTTCACCTAGCAATAGATAATATCAAATTCACAGAGCTGGCACACAGTACCATTAAAAATGTGTTTTCTAAAATTATTCTACACAGACTATAAGTTTTGGTGTTTTTAATCTTCCATTGCTATGTCCTTTCCATATTTCAGAAGTATGGTTTTCTTAAAGGAAAGGTATTTTTGGCAAGTCTCTCCTGTTACCCCCCTCCCACAACATTTGAACAATAAATGCTTATTTACACACGCAACCTACATCATCAAACGTTGGTTTAAATTGAACAACCCCCCTGCAGATATGTCAGAATCTGAAGGCAGTTTCTGCTTCCTCAGCCTAAGATTTGCTGTCCAGTGAAGAAACAAAACTCATAGTGGCTCTCAATACTTGGAGCAGATCACATAACTGGAAAAGTAATTTTGATTTTTACAGTTGTCATTATCTTAAGCTGAAGTTTGATTTATAAATTTGTAATCCTTACTTCTGTATCACAGCTTATGTATGTTTTTTTAAAGAGGTACACAAAGAGACACATACCAGATTATGAACATACTTAACTATTTGTTGTCAAAAGATTCCTCATGGAAACTACAGTCCTGATTTTGTAAGCCCTTTCATATACCTTCTCAGAATCGGGGGCTAACTCATCCCAATGCCAGTTCATCAGAACACAGTCAATGACAAGACACATCGTACCCTGTTAGCTTTCAGGACAACGTCCCAAGAAAACAGCATTCAGAAAGGTAACTGAAATGGGTGCACTGAGCTTCACAATTTGTCTTGCATCTACTCTCATATTAGGGAGGCAACAGTTAATTTAAAGGGTCTGGTTTCTGAAAGATTGCTTCAAGTGTTTCACAGAAATATTTAAAGTGGTTAGACTCCTAACACCAAAAAAAACCCCTAACAGATGATGTTGATCCCATTCCTTTGCCACGTCTTAGGAGGAATGGTGAGTTCCTAATAAGATCAAGCACAGTTTTGATAGGTCTCACATGAATAAGTTTACATTTGTTTTGCAATACTGTTTTCAAGCATTTAAACAGAAATAGACAGTGCGACATCATTTTTTCCCCTCTTAGTTTATTATGTTCTCATACACATTCTGAAACACTAAGCTGCCAGTCTGCCTTAACATGCAGAATGAGCAGCTTTGGGGAGTCAAATTAGTTTTTTGTACTGCTGGAGGTCCAGGGTGTAACTTGCAACAACAGTCAGCTCCAATGCACAGTATACCAATAATCATTACCATAGAACAGATAACCATTAGTGTGCTGCGCAGAGCTATATACTGTAAGAAATACTATCAAAAACTTAAATTACATGTCATGGCACATCACACAGTATTTAGGAAGGGAGAGTCTTTAACATCATTTCAATATGACTTGGAAAAGAAACTGCGGAATGAAGTCACTGTTATCAATCCTCTTCAGAGCTAGACTCATCTTCCTGGTCAGAGAGCTCAGCAACAGGAAAGCGCAGGATGGCTGCCACCCCTGTCAGCTGGCCAAGCTGCTCTCCAGACACATGAAGGCTGGAGAAAATGCGTACTGTGCCCATGTTCTCCCGTACGCTATCTACCAATTTAACATATCGGGCACGTGTAGCCACATCCTGGTGCCGGAAGAGCTCATCACTGATCAGCAAGGTATCGATGGCCATGGCTTCATTGGCCTTTTCCACATGTTTTAGACCATAAAAAGCCCGGTCAGGCTCATGCTGCAGCATTTTATAGAAGTCATCTAAGGCTTTGACCTCACCAGCTGCCTTAGTGTCAGAGAGACGGCTAGTTACAGCTGGGTCGCAGAGGGCTTCCTTCAATGCATATTTATGTCCCGAGGAAGAGTGGACCTAGAGTGAAAAAAATCAAAGGTTTGTTTTTTTTAAATAAAAAGGACCATTTTCTTGATTAGCCAGTCACAGTTTCCACTATACATAATACTAATCTTGATAATTATTCAAGGAAGTTATCTCTTTCTTGAAACCTACACGATTCTTTTTTTAAAAGGATCTCTCCTGCAACCCAAAGCCTACACCAAATCCACTAAACTGTATTTTAAGAAGTGCAGGAAAGCTGTTTCTCTTATTCAAAGACTGGGTTAAACATGCAACCTGTTGCAGACAGTCCTCAAGGTAGGGCCACTTGAAACTACTAATAAACTAAGACTTAAGCCTCTTCCTTTTAAAGCATTCCAGAAGAGGAACACCTCTTAAGGCTGCAGATATATCGTGCAAAAGCATCGTCTTGCACAACTGCAAAGCTATTATGCTTGCAAAGCTGTGAAGTACACTAAAACTTTCCACACTTACTATTATCACTTTTCTACTAATGCAAAAGGAGGCTTCTTGGTGCAATTTGTCTCCTAAACGTTGTCACCGTTAAGTATTGGCATACACTTCTCCCTGCCCCGCCCCGCTGCGTTTTGCAAGCACAGATTACAGGCCTACTCCAACTAAAAATTGATACAAGTATCCTTATGAAAAGGAAAACTTATTTTAGGCTCCGAGTTTGCCTATTTCAGCGAAAGGCAAAAAACCATACCCAATCAATCAACGAGATGACTAAGAAACAGGAAAAAATGCTATGGTCAGCTTTACCTTTAACTATGTAGTACAAAACTTACAACACAATTAACTAACCTCTACCACATCCAAATACTTTTTTTTCTTCTTTAAAAAAGCTTTAGAAAGCTGTTATTAAACATGCACGTATGACCGATTAACACTACAGTTAAACTATTTTCCAAGATTACACATGCCCTTACAGGGAGTTTGAAATACTTAATACTTTCTCTACTCCACATTAAGGTATCCTAGGAAAGAACCATCCCCACATCCTGCATAACCACCTTATAGTTTGGGAGGCATAATTTTCTTATGATGCTCAGACAAAAATTTATTTTGTCTAACAAGTGAATTATTTCCCATCACCCTTGTAATTATCTTCTATTATCACACACAGCTTTTAAGCCTCTTTTTATCCACTTTGGAGACTGTTTAGCTCCTTACCTGTAGGAATTTGGACCTGTTCTCCAGCAGAAGCTTGTTGTCAGTCTTGACTGCCTGCTGGAACATGTAGTCACAAAACTGCTCCCGTACGAAGCCTGGGCTAGCCACCAGTACACACTTCACCACCTCAAAGTTGATATGCCGCTGGATGGCTTGCACCACCTGCTCATAAAACCTCTCCAGGGCCCGGTCGTGCTGACTGCAGTTGCCTTTCCGCTTGCGGGGGATGTTCACCTCCACCTTGGCACGGGTAAGCGTCATGCTTGGGGTGACCAGGCAGACATGAGCCAGCCCTTCCTGCATGACCACGGCTGCCACATCGGCGTTCCAGGCTGGGTCACAGGCCTGCTCGATGCGCTCCAGCACCACGCTGTCCCACTGCTTCTTTGCCAGCGTGAACTGCCGGTTGGGTTCCAGCTCGATGGTGTGGTAGGCCCCCATCTTGACATACTCGTTCTCTTGGATGTTAGTGCCCTTGACCCGCACCTGGCAGGCCTGTGAGTCAAAGTCGATGGCCTCCACGCAGAGAGTGAGGGTGGTGCGGATGCGGTTGCTGCCCACGCTGCCCGTGGCCGACTCGGTCTGCACCTTCCGGATGGTGGAGGCCCGCAGGCTGTCACCCACCTGCAGCAGGTTGTAGGTGTGCCACATGTCCTCGGGCTCCTCGGGGATCAGTGTCACCTGCCCCGCGTTATCCTTCTCCAGGTCCTTCCTCACCAGCTTCATCCTGGCGGTTCCTTGCGCCGCCGCGCCCCCCCCGGCTTCCCGGCTTCCCCTCAGCCGCGGCGGCAGCGGCCGGCAGGCCTGCCCCCCGGGAGGCCTGGCGGCGGGAGGCCGGGCGGCGGGACCCGGCCGGCGGACGAAGGGCCTGCCCCGCGATGCGCGGCCTTTCCCGAACACTGGCCCGCCCCGGGCCCGCGGCGAAGCCTCGGCTGAACCTCCGGCGCGGCGAGTCGGCTCCTCCGAGCACCCACAGCCCCCGCCCGCCCCGGCCCCGCCGCGCATGCGTAGCGCCCGCCGCCCCAGGGCGCATGCGCACAGCCCCTCCCAAAGGGCGCCGGCTGGGCGCGCGCCTCCCCCGCCTTTCCGCCCCTGGGGCCGACACGCGTGCGCACGGGCCCTTCCCCCCCGCCGCTGGCCGCGGCGCATGCGCGTAGGGGGGAGGGGCCGTGCCCCGGGCGGCGGCGCGGAGGCGTCGGGAGGGGAAACCCGGGGCGGGACAGGGGGCAGCCGCGGTGCTGCTGCGCGCTGCAGGGCAGGAGGGGGCTGGCAGCTGGTCCGTGTCCCCACTGCAGCCCCTCAGTGAGTGAGGCGGGAGGGCGTCGGGCACCGCGACCGCCCTACCCCTCTAGCTCTTTGCAGCGGCGATTCACACCCCCAGAGGCTTCTAACACGGCCCCTCACGTTTGAGAGGAGAAAAAAACCCCGAAACTAAGTAGTTGTGGAAGGCTATGGTTACAGATCGAGAAAAAGATGAGGAAGGTATGGCTAAATAGCCAGTGTTCTGGGGGCGGTAAGCGAATGCCGTGGTACCCGAGAGTCGGGGGGGAGAGGCCGTACCAGCCGGCGGCTGCTGGGGGTGAAGGGGCGGGTGGTCGGCGGCCGTCCCCGGGAGGCGTGAAAACCAGGCCCAGGCACCATCAGAACCTGAACTGTTACTTTGACATTGCTCCTAAGCGGAACTTCAGCTTAAAAGTTTTTGTTTAAACTTGGAAGCTACACTTCAGCTTATACTGAACTATGACCTGCTTCCTGAATCCACTAGTTAGTCAGAATGAGACAGTTCTGAGAAGCTTCGGAGGCAGATAAGCACGCTTCAAATGAAGTTTGATGTTGACAAATGTAAGTAATATACCTCGCAAAACCACAGAGTTTAATTCAATGATATTTGCACAGAAAAGGGACCTGAACTACACAGCTCAATTTGCAGCCTAGACAAGCCGGAAATAATATTTTAAAAAGATAATGTCATTATGCAAGTACTGCAGCTTATTTTGAAATGGTGTACGACGCTATTTCAGAATAAATGTTGCCCGTTTAGAAAGAATGAGGAAAAGGAACTAATGGAGAATAGAAGAAAATGCTTGTAGGAAGAATGATTCAAAAGAACAAAAAAATATTAGAGAAAGTAGACAAACTAATGTGCCATGATAACTGTATTGCGGCAACTGGAACAGATACAGTGAGTTTGGAATGTCTACACACTCAGTCTGATAATCAAAAAGCAAGAGGACATCCTCTTAGAGATGAGAAAGTAGCAAATTTAGAATTGTTAAAAGGAAGTTTATGGTTTCTTTTAGTTATTTCTCTTTTTTTTTGTCAAAAAATACTGTGGGTTATGGAATTTGCTGACTTGGAAAGGCTTTGGAGTCAAGGACTTCATGAGATACAAAACTACTGTGAGCAAAAATCATCCCATATCTCCCATTACGGTGTACATATAAATTTCCCTCAAGTACCTAACACTAGTGAGTTGTTGTGACAGGACACTGAACTCAGATTTGGCCCAGTAATGTGCGTTCCTTGTTTCTAAGCTTGATACTGATGTAAACCCAACTTTATCGGATCTTATATAATAGGATTTATTTGTGAAACCTCAGACTCTCTTCCTGTGAGTACACATGCTTAACTCTGTTAGCATGAATAGTTTCACAGAAGGAAGCTGGACCACCCAAGGGAATATAACATAAGCACATGTATAAATAACGGTTTGTTTAATTTGGGCTTGTACATACTCATAATTTTGTATTAATGTTTTGTGGCTTAGGCAGAGAGTGTGCCTTCAGCTTTTCTTTAGGAGTTCCTTTCACTTATCTGTGTAAATGCTGCATGGTGAATTTATGGTGAATTTTCTTCTCTATGTTCTTTGTGATTATAAAAGTGCAAGAGTTGACCTCATGCTATTCTTTTAAGAAAAATTAGCTGTAGTGCATATTTACCTTCCAAATTAATATTTAATTTTTTATTCTTTTGCTGCTGTGTATTTACAAACTTTTCTCTGCTTCTTGGCTCCAGTCTAATTTTTACAAGCAGCCTCACATCCCTGGAGATGTGTTATATATTTTAGATACAGGTTGCAAGTTGGCATCCAGTACCATCCAGTAGAAAATAAACATTCAGTTCATGCAAGCAGGTGACTTGCTGTATTAAAAAAAAATG
Organism: Nipponia nippon; assembly: GCF_047370975.1. Lineage (NCBI taxonomy): Eukaryota > Metazoa > Chordata > Aves > Pelecaniformes > Threskiornithidae > Nipponia > Nipponia nippon. The sequence goes on along the minus strand of NW_028262337.1, from coordinate 4,173,827 downwards.
CAAACAAAAAACCCCAACTGAAAACAAAGAACAACCACTTTGAAAGAAAGTTGCCGTCCAACATACTAAATTGACTGTTGTTGTAGAAAGAGACATTTTGGGATGCATTGAAGTCCTTTCTCAAACCAAAATCATGAGATTTTATACAGTTATGAACAATGATCCACAAGTATTTAGAGGAAACTGTAAACTTCAATGATGTATCCACAATTAGCAAGACCATTGTCAGCTTACAAAGTAAAACATTTACTAGTGATGATGCTTTGCCTACTCTGGTAAAAAGTAAGTAGTGGGTATTGTTATTTGTTTGAATATGTCAAAGAATGAGCAGTAGAAGAAAACTGCCATTTCCAAAAATTTAAGAATCATATAACTAAGTTTTAAGTTCATACTAGTTTTGCTAATGTCAGGGAGAGAGATGAATTTGACCACAGTAGAGCCAAAGCAAGTGGACACTTTTAACTCTACATACAGTTTTAACATAAAAGTTCAAAATTGCATGGTCTGTTCCAGTCTTGGTAAAAGATTAAGACTAAGTGTAGAACCTGATGGTTCTTGCTATTTATCACTTTTTAAAAACAATTTTATAGACACTAATAATTGCAGCAATTTGGCATCCATTTTCAGACCTTCTCAAGCACAGTACAAGACAAGATAAAAATGCTGATAGCATATATTTGTAGGGATTTTGGAGCGATGCTGTTTTCGTAAGATTATTATTTTGAAAACATTTGAGGCACACTGCCCTACATCTTCAAGTTTTGATCAGCTGCTTTATGAAGATGGGTCGTGTACAGATTTTAAACAGGGAGAGGTCATGTTCATAGGAAACCCCCTTTCCCCCATATTATAGCCATTTTAGCTAGAATTCATGCAGACACACTCAAGTCCAGGATAAGAAAAACTAGTGGGAAATAATCTCAAATATAGGGGAAAATCTGCTGAGAAATGTTGGACTTTATTGTTTCAAGAGCAAAGGAAGATAAAAGATAAAGATGGAGAGAAAAACTGGGGAAAATGTGTTTTTTCATGCTTCCCTTTTATGCTGTGTCTGTCCTGCCTTTGCAGGCTCTGGACAGAGACCACTTAATTTTCTGCATACAGTTCTGTCTTTACAAGTACTGGTCCTTTCTATTATAAAGATGAGTACTCTTAATGAGTACCAACAATTATGACCAATAAGGAGAGAATTCCAGGAGGGAGCAGGCTATGTGTGAAACTATAAGCAAAGAAGAATTAAAAAGTAATGGAACCCTTTGGGTTGATTTCTTCCTTCCTCTTCTGTTGAAACATAGAGCTGGAGAAAACTTCAGGAGATCCCTATTCAAACCACTTACACTGAGGCTGGGTGAAGTAACCTCCACCATCCCTCACAGGTGCTTATCCAACTTCATCAAAACTTTCAGTGAAGGAGATTATGCAGGGCTGGGGTTTTTTGGTAGCCTGTTCTAGCAATTCATTACCTGAAGAGTAAGAGAGGAGTTCTGAATATTCCCAAAGTTTTTTGCGCAGCGAGTTACGTTGATTTTCTCTTGTCCTTTATTGGACATGGAGAACCAACTATTCATCGATCTCCTTATAAACCAACATATGTGATACAGACAGCCATGACCGAGTGCTCTCACAAAACAGAGAAGACATTGACATTTGGAAGAATATTCTCACTAATAATAATTTGGTAAAAATGCTTCAAAATGCTTCAACACTTTGCCCTTAGTTTTCCCTCTTCTAGATAAACAAGCCTAACTCATTCAGTCTGTCTTCATAGATCATTTTCCTCAGCCCTTATCAGGCTTGTCACTTCTCTATGCACTTCTGCCTGATTGTCTGCATCTGTCAGCCTTTCTATACTCAAGATTCTCAGAGGCCTCACCAATATAAAGTTGAATTAAAAAAAAAAATCTGTATAAATACAAGCATACACCTCTATGCACCTCCTTTATTCTAGATTGTTTTGTCTGCTAGCGCATGCCAGATTATTTGCCTCTTTTTTTTTCCCTAAGAGGAGCACGTAGCTAATTTGCATTTATTTTTTTATTCTACCATAATTCTAAAACTCCTTGTCCTTATTTTTATGACATTTTGACTTGTTTATGTAGGATGACTACTCTTATTTACACTTTACAAAGCCTCCTTCTGTGAAGGAACACAAACAAAAGCATATTTTGGAGAATATCACTGTAATAAAAGTAATAAAGGCATCTATGAACAAGGGCTAAATATGGCACGCCAAAGTACTACATTCAGATTTTCACATTTTCCTGTATCTGTTCTTTTTTGCACAATAAGCTCAGAGTGAAGAGGGAAAAGCCCTAGTCTTGCCTTTACCCCGCTTGCTGCCACCAGCATTTTAATGATTCTTATGAAATTGGTTTCTTCCTCTGTACTGCCTTAGGTTCACTGTGTGCTAGTTGCCAGCACAAGAGCTGCTGGGGAGCTCCGTGTCACAGTTCGCAAGCGCATGGGTCCCAGCGTTGCCTTAGCCTCTTTCCCACTTCTTGGGTTCCCCTGATTTCAGATCCAAAACGTTACTACAGATTGACTAGCCAGGGGGATTGTTACTTGCTGTATTTGTTTTACTAAAAAAGCAAGTAAATCCGTAAGAATAAATGAAACCCTAAAAGGAAATAATACATACTCCATCTCCGGATGAACTCATCTTTCTGAAGTTAGTTGGGTGCAGTTAACTGCTTCCTCACTTCCCCTTTTACCACACAGAACATCTGAAAGCCTAACGCAGGAAAACAAAAGCTTCCCGAGTTTAAAAACTGTTGCCAGGTGCACCTCTTTTCCCAAGCCAGATGCCATTATAGTATTTCTTCTCACCCACTCATCCTCATCTAGCAGCCTTCCGTCAACGCCCCCGGGTTCTAAGCCTGCTTTAGGGATTAAAGTTCCCAGAGAGAAGCAAGCCGGAGAAGTCCCTCTCGGGCTCCAGCCGGAGGGCAGCTCCGGGCAGGGCATTCCCGGGGCAGGGGCCGGTGGAGGGATCGGGGTGGGGGACGCGGTCCCTCGGGTGCCAGCCCCCGACAGCTTCACCCCCCTCCCGCAGGGCGCAGAACTGCTCTCGGGACCTGGCTCTTCAAAGCGAGACAGAAGGGGGTTTTTTCCTCACCTGTCAGCATCCAGTAGGAGGCAGCCATGCCTGGGCTCCTGCGCGCCCGGGGCCGGGAGCCGGGGCCGGGGGCAGGGGCGGCGGGAGCGGTCCGGCCGCCGGCGCGCCCGCGCTGCTGCGCTGCCAGTGGCGTTCGGCGCTCTGCACCGCCCGCCCGCCTCGCAGCCGAGTTAGGCATTTCCTGTTTGTTATTCGGTCTTTATGTTGTTTCTTCGCATCAAGAAGAATTTAGCTTCCTCCCCCCGCAGACGACTTTCCTCCTACCCACCCTGCGAAGACCTCTGAGCTTTGGAAACCTCCCCGTAAAGCTAGCCCAGCGCTAAGATGTACAAATAAAGCCAAATCTCGCCCCCAAAGCCTCCGGCTGCAGCCCTCGGAGAGCACAGCAGACCTTAAAGGGACATCTGCCCGCTCGTAATTAATTAATAAGTGTCTCCCGCCGGCCAGCCCCCCTCCCACTAGGGCAGGAGAGAGCTAGGCGTGCTCCACGGCCACCTCTCTCGCCCTTCTCAGCAGGAGAAACACATCGTTGAGGTAGGGGGTGTGTTTGGCTGGTCAAGTTTAATTTCTCTTACATCAGCCCTTAAAAACGCACTCTACGGCCGGTCATTTGCCTGCAGGAGGAAGCCAGCCACCCCCTCCCCATTCTCAGCGGCTCGGGGGATGCAGTAACTCTTCAGACAGTGAGCGATTTTCTCGAGTCTCTGCATCTCCCTGTGCTTTGCTGCGTGAAGGAAACACCAGACAGCTGCCTTTGCCCTCATCTACCGAACATTTGCATGGCATCCCTTCCCCGCCTTTCCCTGCCCCCTGAATGACTTCACTAATAAATAACTGAATAAATCGCAAAGGTAATAATCAGCCAGATTCAGGCCTGTGAGCAGGGATTTTCAGGGTTCATTAAACAGTAAAAGAGCAGCTTGCAGGACTTTGTGTTTACCAGAGTGATGCTCAGGTGGAGCGACATCCCTTCAAGCAGTGTATGAGTTTTTGCACTGGACCTGGTGAAAAATCATGTTGTTCTTCATAAAACAAGAGAAGCCATGGTCCCTCAAGCAAGAAAAAGAGAAATTAAAATACTCTATAAGGATTTGGAGATCTTGATGCTGCTAGAAAAATCCCGCATTTTTTCTTTGAATTGGAGCAAAGAATTTGGTGAGTAAGTGGAAGTTAGTGGAATTTTTGTAAGTTCCTCTGAGGCTAATAAACTATAGCTGTTAATCATCACTATAATAGTTAAATACGTCTTCCAACTTCTGTCTTAATTTTATGAGAACACTTTGGGTGCACCTTTACTTGTAGATCTGTGGAAATATTAGAAAATAGTGCATGATTTCAAAGCTGGGTTTAAGGCAAAGGTCCTCATTCAGTAACAATTTATGCATATGCTTGCCTTTACACATTATAAAATATACTTTTAATTACCAGAGTGGGACTACTCAAAGTTGATGAAATTAAGCACGTGTCACTTTTGCTGAATAAGGATCTGAGCTCTGTTGGTACCAGCTACCAGACTAGACACATGTTTTTCTGCTAAAGGTTTTGTGCATGAAGTTAAAGGAAACCAAAATGGCACTCAAAATCAAAGAAGACTGAGATTTTTGAAAAAACTGTAATTTCTTTTTTTGCAAGTGAGTTGTTTTACTACTGCCTGTTTTACCCCAGTTTCAAAGGTGGCAATAACTTCCTGTGTTTTTTGTTTTTTTTTTTTCCAACAAGTCTTTGTATTCCCTTTCTGTCACTGTACTTCAACTAAATGCACATGGAGGAGTTGAGCTTGCTTTCAAATCATAGTGAAGGACTTCTTTCTGTGATACAATTAACTACACCACAGGAAGAAACAGGGAAACTAAGGACTTCTGCATGGATGAAAATAATCAGTTCAAACCTGTTTGAAGTATATGTGATATTTGGTACATATGTGGGGAATGTACATCCTGTTGGAGAATAAGACTTCTTGAGAATAAAAAGAAACATTCTTGATGTAGGGTTATTCCTAATTTCTTCCAAATTATTCTTTGTATTATTTATTAATTTATTTTTGTGGTTGTGTCCTATGCATCTTGCATCAGGCAGTGTCAAAAGGAACACATTAGACAAACTGCTGGACTGAGGTAGCATTTCTTATTAATTTGCACACATTTGAAAAAGTAAAATATGTTACAGACTTACAGACCATTATTTATTTTGGAATGCTGAACTAATTCAGAAAAAAGCAAACTCCTATTGCTTGTAGAATAGCTGCTGTATCTTTTCACAGTCTTTGTTGCTTTGGGTGCATTCATTCAGGCAACTGTTCATAACATATCGCTAAATGGTCTTCTTGGAGTTTAAAGTTTTATACATTAGTAGTAAGGAACACAAGTAGGAATCCCTAGATGAGGTGCAGTCAGGCCCAGAAGTAGTTAAGATATTAGGTAATTTCAATATCTGCATAACAAATATTATTAGCTTCAGTGGATCGTAATAGTGTAGAAAATCATTACCTATAATGATGGATAAAACAAAAAGGTCAAATCAGTTTACAGAATATAATTGTTTTGCATATTCTTTTGTGCCTTTCTAAAGTGTCACAGAATGCTGAGGAAGGATTTTTTTTTCTAGTGCTATAAATTAAACATGATTTGTAATTTTGAACTCTGCCTCCCAATTCAGTTTCAGCAAAGTATTTTAGAATATGCATTATAGAATAAGTACACTAGTAGTTCCATGGAATGTGATAGAAGTACTTATCATTAAAGATTTATTTAAAAACTTTGAAGGATTAGAGTTTGAAAAGACAACAAAAATTAAAAATATCAGGAAGACCCAATTCTTCTCCCTTCAAGTGGGTGTTATTCCTGCAAAAAACAGTGGAAATGCATTCTGTCCCAAAAGTGAGGGGTGAAGGAACAGGAACCAAATCTTTTCAAATAGCTTCAAAGGCAGGCAGTCTTCTAAATAATGTGAATGTAATGTACATAGAACTCATTTTCCATGGAAATTGTTCTTCCATTCTTATAGAGGATATGAGCAATTTTAATTTATTTTGATTGTTAGGTAAAAAGGACCTCCAACCTGTAGCACAACAGAGCAATGAGTAATGTAAGACTTTGACTACAAATAGCCAGAAGCATGCTTAACTTACTTCCATTAAAGGAATACTATGACAACATCAATAATTGTAAGAGAGACATAACATGTTTCTGCAATGTTCACTGTTGTTATTACACCGTATTATGCACTGCTTGGAAAATTCTACAGAGCTTGTTCATATAGCTTCTAAGTGAAGATTTATCATTGAAAGCACTTATTATCGTCTTTGATGGTTTACATTGTGCTGTAGATTAGTGATAATTTACATTTACATTTTTTTCTAACACTTGCTTATTCACAATCTCCAAGTTGTCTTTCACCTTGATTACTCTGTTGTTCATTTTCATGATCTCCATTTTTTTTCCTATCTGATTCTAGGACCATGCTAGAATTCACTTGGCAGAACTTGTGCGGCTGTAGTCTTATTTTTATTATGTCTGAGATACTCAAGGGCTCCTTCTTCAAGTTCCAGAACTAAGACCTTGCAGGATTTGGTGTGGTTCCAGCAATACTCCATGCATAAATCTTTTCATGTTTTACAGCTCAGCTTTTAGCTGATACTTAATAATCTTGGAGAATGCCCATGTCTCTGCTCCATCTGTATTAACCAGTGGTACCAATGTGCCAAAAATCCTTTTTACTATACAAAGGGATCTTCATAAAAATTCTGTTTTGCAGCTTGTGCTAGTTTAATTAATGTTGGTAGCAAATGTTATGGAAAATGCCCTTTGTGTTCTGTGTTAAATTTATTCTCTACAATATCTTTTATGTCTTCTTCATTGGTCTTTTTTTGATTATATGCCAACTATCACAGAGTATTTGTGAACCAAATTAATATACAGTCTGTATTCTTACCAAAATAAAATAGTCTGATTTTCCTCTTCAACAGATTTAAAGTGTCTCACATCCTCAGTCATGCTGCTTTTCTTTCTGCATTTTCTTGGGTACATCTTTTTGGATACTCATCCTACATTTGTAGAGATCAAAACTAGCTGTATCACAAAAATACAGGAAGACCATGAAGGCATAAGTTTATATGGCATCATTTACTGTTATAAATCTTCCACCAATCTCTTTATTTTATGATTGTCTCTTCATACTCATGTAGAAGGATTTTTGTATTAGAATGGAATTTAAGATTCTTGCAGATGATACCTCTACTCTTTTCATCATTTCTTGTGCTATTTCTGTTTCATTTGTGTCAGCTTCTTACAATTTAAATCCTGATTCACAGTTTTCTTGTGCAATGTGGTTTTAATTTTCTGCTTGCTTATTTACTTATCTATTTATCTGTTATTTACTATGTCAGCAATGTATCTTTGAGCTCTGTAATATATTACCAGACTTTAACATGAATATGTATATCTTCAAAGCATATGCTAAAAATAAGGCTAGAAAAACACAAACTGGTTTATCTATTCAACTTGAATGAGATACCGATCTCTCTGGCCTGAGTATTTCAGCCTTTTTTGTGCTGAAGCACTTTTTCTGAAGCACTGAAGTCATTGGAGCTATGGCATTGAGTCTGAGGGGAATGGAACTGGTAACTTCAAGTGAGGGGAGATGAAAGAAATAAATTAATATTTTATTGTACAAAATCAAGGGGCTGAACTAGAAATTGCAATATGTTTATAAGGTTTTTGACTAAAGGTACATATAACATCCCAGCTAATGTTGGTCCATCAGTGCATTAGCTTCACTGCATTATACAAATGAAATTATTTGAAATGAGGCCAGAATTTAGGGGCAGAAGATTAACTGATTCTTATTATTATCTTGGGCTTTCTGCAATCCACCCACACTTCTTTTTATTACAGCTTCTTAACAACTAAGTGTCTTGATTTTTAACATGCTGCTCATGGTATGTTGCATAGCCAATATTAATTATTTTTCAGATAGATTTCAATTATGAAACTGTATAAAACATTAACTTACTGAGAACGTGCTGTGAAGGGAGGCTAATAGATGACAACAATTTTTCAAAATAATTACATAGTCTGCAGAGTTTTACATTTTATTGCATTGCACTGCATTCATTGCCTTCACAGCTGGTCTGCATAATATAATTACTTATTACTATTTGGTGACAGAAAAAAGGTAGCTGTGACTGCAATAACCACGTTGAACACTCTTAGTTTATTCTATATTTTTTTCCTATTCTACGTAGATAAAAACATTAACTTTCCCCTTTTTCTTTAATGCATGCACACGTTCCTCTTCCATTTCTATTATTTTGCTCTGTTAGTGAAAAAACAACATTTAAATATAGATCACTGCCCAGGCTTCCTTTAATCTTCATGATCAGGAGAAAAATCTTGCTTTTTACAGGAACATGAGCCTGGTCATGGTGCCAGTGTATGTTTTATGGCATACATTAGAAAAAAATAAAAAATAAAAAAACAAAAAACCAAAACAGCACACACATAAGAAAAATATCCCTGTAGTGCAGAAACTTCAGCTTTTGCAATGATTACCTTTTTATTTTTTAACTATGTGATTTTAAGACAAATTACTAGTTTGCAACAATCCTTCTATAATGAGCAACACATTGCTACTTTTTTAGTGGATGTTGCAAGCCAGAATCCTGCTGGGATTCCAACTTCTGTAGATTGCTATAACTCTTTGTTTCAGGGATGCTACAGTAATTTTTACCTACTGAGACCTGTAATCTAAATCCCACTGCTCCACCTGCCTTTCCATGTGAATAATTTGTTTTTGTGGCCTGAAACCCTTTGATGGTTTTATTTTAGCAGTTAGGTCACTCTGGTAAGAAGACAGTCCTGGGCTTCATACCGAAGCCCATATTGGGTTTTATTATCCTATGTTGGGTTTGCCAGAAGTAAGATGATTATCAAATACATAAGTAAGTCTGAAATCCAGCCTCTTTTTCAAGCCTAGGTGTTTCAGTACAAGACACAGATAGGCATCTCTGACCACCTCCAGGCTGGAATCTGGAACCTACTGAATGTGAGTTACATAGAAACAGTGGACAGCTGACAGAGAAGGTAATGTACATCATTTTATTAGCAGACTAATAAAGCACTCAGCTTCAAAGTCAGAGGTATAAATTGGTGCTCTTTTTCACATTGAAAGACTTTTAAAAAAGCGTCTCCAGTCTCTCAGAGTCACGTCAAAACCAGCAGGCTTTTGCCTAACTGGTTGTAGCATTCCATTGAAACTAATAGTGTGTACTGGAGAACTAAGGTTTCTTCAGGCCAGAAATGAGTAGCGGAACAGTAATTCTGGAAGCTACTGCAATGAGCCTTTTTTACCCATGCAAGCTGAGTTACATAGCTCTTTATGTCATGAGATGTGCTCTCCTCAGGTAACCAATATGTTAACATGCCTGCCACATGACTGAATACACATATATGTGCCCTGTCAGATGAGTACAATGCAGATATTCCATGACATCATTGTGCTTTTGCATATCATGCCTTTTAGATATGATAGACGTGTGTGATCATGTGATGAAAGAGGTGCTGCCAGGCCCTCATGAAAGAGGGTGACAAAAGACAAGGCTACCATCACGATCCATTTAATATGCTGCCTACTCCGTCACCATGTCCAAACAACCTTCAGGTAGCCAGGAGGAGGGCCTTAGATGTGACTGAGTTGTTCTGGTGGTCTGGATCCACTCAGTCATTTTAGTTCAGTTGACTTACATAGGAGTGTCCTGAGCATCATATAGAATGCATATGGTCCTAGGAAAAGGAACCAGAGATCAGGACTCTCTCATCACCGCAACGACAACTTCGCCATCTTGTCAAAGGACTCAAAAGTTGGGACATTTTCCTTGGGGTGTAAGACATTGTGAATCTGTCCAGACTGGGAAGGGAAGTGAATCCAATGAATGCTGTAAACATTAAGCTATTACACAAAAGATGGACAGAGTCTCTTCTTCCAGCCATGCCTTAAAAGAAGTGGTGGCAACTGCATTTTGTGAGGGCACCAATCCTGTCAATTTATGCTAAGCATGGTCTGAGTGTGTCTACAGGATCTGGCTTTTTAGGAAAATTGAGGGGAAGAATGTCTGGTCTGGAGGTCTGATCCAGACAGCAAACTGTTTTGGAAGCACAGTTCTAGCCATGCAAAACCAAAATGCTAAATATCTGGAGAACCTTACAGACTCATACAGGTTAGGGCCCAAACAGAGTAATTATCTCCAAGTTCAGAGAAGAGGTGAAAGAATTTTTAGATCACAATTTTGGATGTAAGTATCTAGTTTAATTTAGGAATTGCTTTACTATTATCAGTGGATCTAGATCATAGGGCAAGCGTAGCTTTTAGTTTAATTTAAAAAGAGAGAGATTTCTTATAGTATTTTAACCAAATGGTAGCAATATTTGCTGATACAAAAATTAAGAAGCTGTGTTCCATTTCTGTAAAGTGATCCTTGGGTATAAGAAATATAACTTTAGCACTTCCTAGAAATTGTTTAAAGTATGTAGTCATAATGAAAGAGGAAGTTCTACTCTGACAATAGGAGTCTATGATTAGTAGCTTTTTCTTAGCCTGAAAACTCATCTTCTGTGAAACACAGCAAAGTTGCTCATGCTGTATTATTATTCTCCTTTCTAGCTTAGCAACAGAGCTAGAAAGTAATAGAAGTTATACTATACATGTGTCATTGTTATGGCATTTGAGTGATGTCTAAATATTTTCTGTTTGTTATAAAAGTATATTCTGAAAAAAGAAAGATGCAGATATATCCTCCAGATTGCAGAAAACTGTAACAGGTTTTAGAGACCAGAACAAACTCGAAACTCAGTGGGCAAGGAGAAAGTTATCTCTTAGGTGGAAATTTTCAGAGCTGATGGTTATCACTGTCATAAACCAGGAATCCCATGGACAGATGTGCAGTGTTCTACTGCGGGGTAGTGTTGACTCAGATGATAGAGCATTAATAGAGGCAGCTTCAGAGTGACCTGGGTTTTGTACACAGGTGGAAGTAAAAAAAAAAATCTTATTTTGTACACATTAGTAAGGTCTAAGGAAACAATTTTTCTTCATCCTCAAGATGTTCTCCAATGTAACAAGCATGAACAAATCAACCTGTTTCTCCAGACTATGTAATATGCTTTCTCTTTAAACAAATGGTGTCACCTTCATCACAGATGGTTTATTAGAGTACAGCAGAGTCCAAGCATTGAGTGACCACAATGGGGTTGTTAAAATAACCAACATATCTGCCAGAGGCAGAGTTAATTATATTATTAATAGTGTGCTTATTGGTGAGTCAGTGGATGAGACTGTTATGCCTGGATTAATTTGTGTTTACTGTCTATGGAAATCTTGTTTCTCCAATAGGGCTGGGCTCAGAGCCAAGACCTTGGTTCAGGTCAGCACCCTTTGCAGAGGCTTTAAAGCTAGCTCAGCAATCCAAATAACTCCCTGTGGAGTAATTCAGGAAAACATCCCCCCAGACTCTGCAGTCAAACTAGCCTTTCTGACCTTGTCCGGAACTCATAGGTTGCAGGTTTTTGATTAACTCAGTCTAGCATCATTATCAAATACCTGTGCACCTAACATGCATTTAACCTGGGATCTTCAGCTCTTTTAGAAGCCTTCCAGGCTCTAACGTAAGGTCTTGGGTCACCAGGACGTAGTTTAGTTTTGACTGCTAGAAGAACAGCATTTGTTTGCTTTCATGAGTGCTCTTTCAGTGCTCTTATTAAAGTAACATGAAAGGTTATATCCTTGACTATGTTTGTTCTCATTCCCATTTCCTCTCCTGTTTAGAGTCTCATGGCCTTTTCTGAAAGTATTTTACTCAGCCAGGGCAGAACACATATCTCACAGATGTCAAAACTTTATTTCTTCTACGAATCTATTGCCTCAGTTCTCAGCTAAGTCATTATGGCTGCTGCAAAGCTACTTGAAAAAGCTAGAAGAAAAGTATTTTTGGTAGGTCTTTGCTGAGATTTTGAAGTATTCTGCAGATGAGATATTTTTTCCAGGAATGGTCCAAAGCTGGTATCTCACCAGCTTGTCCACCTGACATTTGCAGCCCACTTTGTAAGCTGATTTGGGGCCAGCCGTCACAAAGCTCCAGGACCTGTATTTTGTAGATTCACAGCACCTTATCACGTGTGGTTCCTATGCTCCTGGATTATTGGTCTGACAAGAAGCTAAACCCATTAATCCCAGCTTCCAGGTTTATTATTTCTTGAATGACATTGATACTGGTGTATATAGATCCAAGTAGGCTGCTAGATGGACTGTACGAATTAGGAAAGTGAGGCCTGTGGCGGTATGGCGATATGGGCTAGTCCACCTGAAGTGTTTCACTTACTTTGTGGAGGAAGATAAGAACTTGGTGGTAAATTTGAACAAAAAACAATTTATACAGGGTAAAAATCACCTTTTCACATACAGCTGGGTAGATTACACTGTCTATACTGTAGCCATTCCCATGACTCATGTAGACACACTTGGAATTATTTTATAGCTAGTTTTCCAGTTACATTTCAACCAGCTGTATTGGTGTGTTTGAGCGATGTAGCCAGCTGGTACTTAGAGCAGCATGGAGACCCTCCCAAGTAGCAAGATAAAGAAAGGGGTGCAGAAAGAGGGGAATTTAGACCACAGTGATTACCACACTGCTGTGCCTTGTAGTCACAATGTCTAATTTAAGATAAGACAGCCATTTTAGCTGCAGCTATGGCAACAAGATTCATAGTAGTGATTATGATACTCAATCAGCATTGTGTGTTTCATGTGGGAAATAGCAAAGCTGTGGAGAAGAGAGCCTTGACAAGTCACAGGGTTTCTAGTTGTCAAAACAAAGTCACTCGAACTAAAAGAGAAAGAAACTTTGAGACCAAATTTTTTTACTGTTATTAGTCATGTGTACAACGCCAAAGGAATTTATGCAGCTAGGTACATAGTAGCAGTGTAGGTACATAGTAAGATCTCAAAACATTGAGCTTTCCAGTTGAAACCCAGTTTGCTATTTGAAATTTTGCACATGGTATCAGTATGTGGTTTTTGTGAAGCAACAAAGCTACGAATTAATGTCAAGAACATTCTGAACTTGGTGATTTTTTTTAGTTACTGACTCTTCCAAAATTTGTCTGCATACAGAGCTTGATTGGCAAATTGGCAAGGGATTGTGTTGTGAATCAGATAGATTGATAGTAAATTCATGCATTTAGTGTAATTAAAATCAGAGTAAGTGGTATAATGATGTAAGATATATAATGATACAAACGCGGTAATGATAACATTATACAATGAAACTGGCTTCTTATAATTTGATTTAACCCTTCTTGATAGATTATATTAGATTAATTGTTCACATTTTGTTAATACTGTTTGGACTTCAGAGACTATTTTGGTGGGAGGAAAAAGCTTTTAAATTCAGATAAATGCTCAGTTCTGTACTTTCATTAAGCATTTAAAATCCAATATATAATCTAATTTTAAAATAAGCCAAGCTATTCAGTCAGTTTGATTTGATATTTTGCATACTATGTTGTCTGCAATCCTGATATCCCGTTATTTTACATTACAAAAGTAATTTACTGCATGTGTTTCAAGACATATTTTATTGACTTTCTCTAAATCTCTAGGCCTGCAAAATATATAAGAAAACCTGTAACAGTGGAGGAATTGTATTTCCAGTGGGATGGCCAAAAATTTATTTCAGAGTGAACAGATTTTAAGGCCAAAGGAATTATTATGGTTGTTTAGTCTGACCTACTGTAGTGCACAGACTTCTGGTTTAATATTGTCTTTAGATCAGATAAAAGTATGAAATATATTTATATATGTATATACAATACAATACAAATACAATTCTGCCAGTCTAATAGACAAATTCTAATTCTTTTATCTTAGATCTATCCAACCCATTAATTGTTGCCTTTTCCAGCAGAGCTGAGAATTTTCAGATGGGACTTGAACTCAAGCCAGTAGGGTGGAAGGAGAAGTTAGGGAACCAAAAAAAGGAACAGAATTAGAACTGATATCCATCATATTTGTTAAAATCCTTGCCCTGAACATTGCCAATAACTTTTGTCTAAGCAGGCAGTGAGTAAGCTTGACTTAGGTCTGTCTTTCAACTTTTTCATGAACTTCAGAAGGCAAGCATGAGCCAGTTTATGAGAGCAAATATGTGCTTAAAATTATAACAAGGCATGGTATCTTCTTGTTGAAATGCAGCTTCTTACATGAAAATATTACAACCAGTCCATAAGCTAGCTCAACATGTTTCATGCTATTAACAACTGAGTTCAGTCATAACCGCATTTTGACTGGTTTTAGGAGGTATGATGCAAAATCATAATTTACAGATATAATGAATAGACCCTATATTTTGGACTAGAATTGTAAGTTGATTGGAGTGGAATAGGTCTTGGGGATTTCAAGAAGGAAAGTGAGAGGGGCTTAAAGCATACGTTTTGGAATATCTTCAAAATATAAGGAATATTGTGAGGAAAAGGACAAAGCAGTATAATCTTACATAGCAGGAGGTAATGAGTTAAGCTATAAATAGTAACATCATTAGTCCTGTGTTTAGTATGAACTAAGCCTAGTTTCCTATTAACAAACTGTTTTCTATCCACTCCGCAGTATAAAAAACCCCGACGCCACAACTGTAAACATTAACTTAACCTGCGTAAATGTTTATCAGAGTTCCACATGTAAAGGAATCCTATTAAAGCAGCTGAGGAAATAGATTAGCAGACATGCATGTAACAGACAATGAATAATGCTAGCATTTTCTCCTGTCATGGCCTCACAAAATGAGTTCCTAAAAAATGGACTCTGAACATTTACATAGTCATAGCATCCAACAGAAAGGTTCCTTCTTAGTCCCTGTGAACTAGAATTCTATTTATTTTTTCTTTTATTGGTTTATTTGAATAACAAAGTTTACTTAGGAATGACAGTTAAAATGATGTTGCAAGAGGAAAACTGTGTGACCATTTTACCTGCAGAAGGGAAATACAGCTACTAAGTATACACTTCACATTGATAAATGCCACTTGTAGTATACAAAGAACTTACTAGTACTGACTGCCTTTACCTGCAGCTAAACTAAGTCCTGTGAATAAAATTTATTTGAGTACACGGAGATATCTTTACCTGAACTAGTAATTTTAGGCTTTTCTTATAACCAATGAAAACAAACAGGTTTTTCCAGTGTGTGAAAGATGTCGTATTCTAAGAGGCCTAAAAAAAATTAGAAATCTCATGACCTGAAACATCTTTTGTCTCTTTATTGTCTATAAGGCATTCTGGTAGATAGCTGAGATGTAGAAGTCTACACTCTAGACTTACAAACTGAAGAATTTAATCCATCCTGGGACTGAAATCCTTAATTTAGAAAAATCTGTAACAAATCTTTTGATTGCTTCATTAAGGACAGATTGTCAACGTGTGTTCTGAAAGGGACATACACACTATATGGAAGGTAGCTAGGATTACAAAGGCTGGTTTTCTGTAGCGAACGCTACACATCAAGGTTATCCTGCCAGATCTCCAGCTGACCCGGGCTTTATACCCCCAGCAGTGGGCGTGTCATGTTATAAGGGGCGGAGACAAGGGAGGGTCGACCCTTAACTCTTTCCGTACAGCGCGTGATCTTCCAGTTGCCAGCCCTTATCTTTACTACAGTTTTCTACTTGCAATTTTCCACCTACACAATTGATGGAACTGCCAAACATTCATTATGTGTTCATTGGTAGGGAGAAAAATCTTTCTACTACTTTGTGGCCCACATAATAAATACATGGAGATTTCCTTGTTCAAAGAATCGTGAAAAGAGGGAAACTACTTCTGACATGATTTATTCAAAGAATGCCAATGGGTGTTTTCAGGGAGACAAATCAGAGTTAAAATGTCCTTATGTGTATCTATAGTAGTTACCAATCTTTTCTGCATATGTTGATGACAAAGGAAGATTTGTCACTGTAATTAGGAAGGGAGAAAAAAATCCACTTGCTTTAAGATAGACTACAAAAAATACTGTTTTCACATATCGTTGTGATGGCTGATAGTATCAGTGTTCATTGTTTGGAATACATGGGTATTGGTCAAATGCTCTTTTGCAGTGAGCTCTCCTGTCATAGAAAGAGAAAAAGAAAAAAAAAAAAAAGACTAATGAAGAGAAATAAAGAGTGTCATGACATGGAAAAGGCACTGGAAATCCACCAGATAGATTTTCCTTTCAACTTCTCTTACATGTTTTTTTGGTCTATATTGCTAGACTGGAATACATGGCATACATAGAATTCACAGTAATAATGCCTCATCTTTTGTTGTATCTCTTAAAGGAGATTTTTTTCTGTTTTCATTTCTTTGTCCTTACAAGGGCCCTGCTAAAATGCAAGAGAATAATTCTGAGTAACTGTGGTGACCCCATTTGGTCAAGAGGATGGTGTTTTCAAATCATGACAAACATATTCCTTTTTCAGCTTTTAATTTTCTGATTTTATTCACCCTTCTGGAGTTGAAGATTGTGCAATTATGCTGTCAGTTTATCAGTTTGATTGCTTATGTGCTGTTTTCCTGAGTAATCTTTCAACCTAGCAGTCAGTTTCAGCTGAGTCCATTTGGTGGAGAAGCAGAGGACTGAGTATGGTCTCGCAAGTCTGGGGAAGTATGAGTATTAGTCAAACAAGTAAGGGTAAATTAGAGCCTCATCTTTTCCACCAGTTCCCCTGTAGGATGATGTTAGACCCTCGATCAAGCAGTGTATGTTATACCAGATAGCTAATTATCATGCTTAAAAGTTCAGTATAGCAACAGCACTGTTGTCTCATGAGTGGGGAAAGGTGTTTGATAGGAGATGTGGGTGAAGGAAAGGAAGGAGAAGTTGAGATCGTCACAACAGAGGAAGAGATTCACAAGACAAACTCACAGAAAAATAGTCATTTTTCATTAGTTTTGTTATTCATAGAACTTTTTTTTTTTTTTAGGTTTCAAACAATTTACCTCATTTGTATTTAAAAATTTAATTCAAAACCAATAAACCTTCTTGGTCTTAAATCAACTTTCAGTTAGATATAGAAAGTGAAACAATTTTGTTCCCTTTACAAGAAACCCAATTAAAAGACTGAAACTTGTGGTAAATTTACTGGAATTCTGTGGCAACATCTGGGAACTGACTGGGCACAGCTGCCTGTTCAAAGTTATCAAACAGTATGGCAGACTAATGAAAAAAAGGTGTTGCAACTTTCCAGCCACTGTTGTGGAAAATAACAATATATTGTAAAATTTTGAAAAGATATTGACCTCCAGTTCTTTATACATATAATAGTGAAGAAAAATCAGATTGTTTGAATGCTCAATTCCATCTAATAGTATTTTAAAGATGTTATTTTGAAATAGCACTCATTAATGGACATATGATACGTGATTTTCTTCTGGTTTTGTCTCTGTTGATTTTTTTTTACTGTGAAATAGGGACCAAAATGCTATAAAGTAAAAAAAAATGCAAGAGAGAATCTAGAATTAAAAGAATAGGATAACTTCAACAGTATGATTATAGTATGATTTTTTTTTATCGGTTACACAATTTGAATTTGAAGTACTTTTACTATTGAAGTACAACATCTATAATTAGAGATGTAACTGTAATATGTATTTTTTGTTATGAGTCAAATACATAGTTATATAGTGTGAAGAGTTGTATCGTATTTCTAAACAATATTTGCATACTCTTTGGTTATTAAAATACGCTGATCAAGTACTTTTGTAAAGTTAATTTTCAGGTCCAGCTTAACAGCTTCTTTCTCCAGCAACTTGCACACAAATTTCCTCCAGTGTCTTTCTGCAGCAGGACTGTGGGAGTTATATTGTGACACAGGCCATCCAGAGCTGCAGAAAAGCCAACACAATAGCAAGAAAGCAAGATATTATTTATATTTTTTATCACCAGCTTTTTAGGTCACTTGTGCTCTATTTCCTGTTACAGAGGTCAGTATACAAGCAGATGCTATAATAATTAATAGATGATATTTTCCCACCTATGAAAGACAATGCAAATTTTCACAACAGCTTAAGTTCTATCTAGAACAGAAATATTTGAGGGAAAACCATATACTGTATTTTGCCATAGGAAGCAAAAACATTGGGAGATGTATATTCCCAAAATAACAGTGTTCAATAAGAAGTGGAATGGATTTAAAAGCTTTATAACAAAGCAAATTCCTTGTAAACATAGTTTTCAGGAAATTTCGTATGCAAGCTATCCACGCCTTTTCCTGACGATGCATTGTATGATATCTGTGAAACCACAGTTCTTTATCCCAGGTCTAATACTTACAAGGATTTTAGTTATCTTAGACACATGGAGGGTCAAGGTTTAGTCTTTTTTTGTTTAAATAAAAATCGCTGAGGGGTTTTACATGAAAGATAGGTGGATTTAAAAGAATGTGTAGAGGTCAGTGCAGAGGGTGCCTTGAAGTTTGGTGGAATTTGTTTTCTCAAACAGACCACTGTATTTGCATCTCATGCCTGTCATATACTGCATAGGTCAAGCTTTTCATACTGCTTGGAATATAAAAACTGATTTCCTGAATTAAGTTTGTACAATATCTCCCATAAGAGATAAAATTAGTTTCATGAAATTTCACTGGCTTTGTTTTTTACTGAGCCAAATAATACTTTTTATCTTATTTCCCCAAAATGACAGTTTAGCTTTTAAAAGCCCTCATTCTATTGAACAGTTAAATAATTTTTTACCTTTTAAGAATCAATTATCTCTAAAATGTGCACGATTTGATTGTTATAAAGTCTCATCTAGCTTAATTTTTATCTAACATGATAAAATTATTTGACAAAAAACAGAATTCTCATATGCAACCCAGTGAAATAAAAATATGATCCTTTGAAGGCTGGAAAAGGGACATAAAGTCTGAAAGCCAGGCACAAATAAATTAGATTCAGTCTTGGATGAAACCTAGTGCCGATACAGTGCATATCAGATACAGGGGTTTTGATCTTCACTTCTGTTACATTTCTTAACAGCCCTGACCCTGAAATTCAGTATTGGAGAGGATTCCTTAGTAAGTCATGCCACCACATTTAGTGATAAGATACAGCTTCTGCATTTAAAATGTGTCTGTCTAATCTAAGCCATTTGTCAAGGCTCGTTTTACAGTCAATGAAATGAAGTACTCCCCTAGCCATATCTAGTCTACATTTTTCAGAACAGCTACAGTAGCTCTCCTGTACCTTCTTTTCTCCATCAACTCTAGAGGGATCCTACCTGCCATCTTAGGCTAAAAGTATTAACATTTAAATGGTTAAAGGTAGGGGAAGTGAAGTCTACATTTTGTTGGCTTTCTATGTCTATATATAATACAGAAGTATTACAATTGTTATTATTAGGAAGGTATCCATTAGTATCAGCTAGATCATGATTTGATATGTATGGATGTTTTTGTTTATTGCTTGTTTCCTCATCCTCTAGTTCTCTAGCTTTGGAGTACTTTTTTTTTCCTCTTCAAATCATTTTTTCAGTATCAAAATTTGATTAATGTTTTCTTGGAAATTGTTCATAAGTTTGGGTGTGTTTCTTTTTGTTCAAGTTAATTAAATTGGAAGTGAAAGTAGCTAAACAATGCACGACCTTGAATAAACTAACATGATTTTAACACAATGTAAGTGAACCTCCCATCCAAAATAAACACTGTGGCAAGTTCTTGAAATGATACAACATAGACTGTTAACCATTAAAAAAGCACTGTGTGAATAACTCCATATTTGAGCATTCAGGATAAAAACATTTCACACCTTTTCCCAGGTGCTTCAACATTCAGGGATGCAAAAAGATGTTTCATTGCTTGTCTTCCAGGAGGAGAGCTGCAGTGGTTTATAAAATAATAACAGAGCTCTTTTTTACTGTTAGTTTTCTAGCCAGGCAAATAGACTGAAGATAAGATGAGATAAAAAGTGTATCTGCTGAGGTTTTGCCTGCAACTATAATTTAATCTATGGGTGGTTAGAAGCTGGATTGCCCTAGAATGATGTACTGTACGAGAGCTTGAGAGGTTTTCAGGCAGATAAGCAGGAGATCTGAACTGGAATTAAAGGAATTTCCTCATTTAACATCAAGAATTTGCAATATTTTCTTTTCTGTTTCAGTTCTTGCATGTATTTGAAAAGATTTTTCTGACATTGATATGGTAAAATACTACATTGCTTAATCGCCAGGTTTGTTCAGCCTCAGACTGACTCAAGGGTTCTATGTATATTTTGCCAAAAATGGGACCACCAGCCTTCAGTCTTCCTGTTAAGTCACATCCTTAGGAGCATGGGTATGCTAATAAGCAGAGATTTTTTTTCAGCCCTAAATAGACTTTTATTCTAGAGAACTGTAATAATAATTCAATAATCTATTTCTACATAGTTGAAAATACTGAGATTTTTCAAAAATAATAATTTGAAATAGCTTATGAACTTTAAAAGCAACAAGAACATTTTAGCTGACTGCTAACTGCAGCATGGGAATCCTTTTTGCTGAGTCAAGTAATGAGCTCTAGTTTCCTTTTAACAAGAAAGTTCATAATAGAGCAAGGTAATTTTTGCAGTGCTAGTGTGGAAAACACCATTTATCCTTCAAGCTTGCAACAACAATATACTTCCTTGTAATTTCTGTTGTGTAATTAATAAATATTTTATTTGTTCTCAGAGCATTTATACTTGGAAGAATTACTTCTTGCTTATGCAAGTAGTCCTTTTGGACCAACTGGATTTATTCACTTGAGAAAATATTGTTTTAGTAATCAAAGACTGCAGGACTGAACTCCAAATGCAAAATGTTTTTCTTAGTTTGGATCTGTACAGGATATAAATCAATGATTAATTTAAGATTATTGGAGCAACCTAACATTTTAAAATTTCTGGATTTTAAACCAGACTTTCTCACATTTCCATATTGATTTGTGTGTTTGCTACAAAGACTTTCATATATTGTTGTTTTCATCCAAAAGAAACAAAACAGTTTACAACGTGACTTGATTCCTATTAACTTCATCCCACAAAATTAGATCCATATTTAAGGTAGAGGGCAACATTATAAGCAATAGGATAAATCCTAATTCTTTTCTTCAAGTGGCTATAAAGACTACTATGAAATTCTCTTGTACTGCATGAAATTAAAATTTATGACATGCTTAGGTATTAGCACAAAGATTAATTTCATTGTCTGTAAATTGCGTCTTGGACCTTATGAAGGATGAAGGAGTGTGCTGGTTTTGGCTGGGATAGAGTTGGGTTTCTTCACAGTAGCCTGTATGGGGCTATGCTTTGGATTTGTGCTGAAAGCAGTGTTGATAACACAGGGATGTTTTGGTTACTGCTGAGCAGTGCCTACACAGAGTCAAGGCCTTTTCTGCTTCTCACCCCACCCCACCAGCGAGTAGGCTGGGAGTGCACAAGAAGTTAGGAGGCAACAGAGCTGGGACAGCTGACCCCAACTGACCAAAGGGCTGTTCCATACCATATGACATCATGCTCAGCATATAAAACTGGGGGAAGAAGAAGGAAGGCGGGGGGGGGGGGCATTCAGAGTGATGGCGTTTGTCTTTCCAAGTAACCGTTACGCGTGATGGAGCCCTGCTTTCCTGGAGATGGCTGAACACCTGCCTGCCGATGGGAAGGAGTGAAGGCATTCGTTGTTTTGCTTTGCTTGTGTGTGCAGCTTTTGCTTTATGTATTAAACTGTCTTTATCTCAAACCACAAGTTTTCTTGTTTTTACTCTTCTGATTCTCTCCCCCATCCCACCGGTGGGGAGTGAATGAGTGGCTGTGTGGTGCTTAGTTGCTGGCTGGGGTTAAACCATGACCAGGAGCAAAGCTGTAGCCAAATACTCTAATAAATCTCTTTTTAGGGTGTCACACTTTTATAGATTGACTTAGATTCGTGTCCTGTTTCATCATTTGAGTGAACCTGGACTTTTCCTTGCCCCATGACAATTTTTTTGGTATTACTCAAAAGCACCACTTCTGTTCAGACTACTTCTATCCCGCATCTTCAATAGGAAATGCATGTGGAAGGGACTTCCATTTCTTTGATTCTGGCTATTCTCCACCTCAATCCTGTTAACAAACAGCTGGAACAGCTGGATTCAACAATGCTGACAAAAAACATTGCTGCTCAGTTGGAGCTGAAGTCTGAGCTCTATGACACTGCAGAATAATAAGTTGCATTTCCCAAGTGTTTTTCATGATCCCAGCTGGGGACTATAGATATAATTCAATGTGGGCAGGAATATCTGGATGGAAAGTAATTTTTAGAACATATGTAATTTTATGGTCTAACTGAAATAGTGTATTTTGGAGTTATTAGCTATCTGAATCAATTCAGGCCCAGTGTTGAGAAGGAAGCCAAAGGCAGTAATAAACACACTGGAGTCAAAAGAGAGCCCTTCTACCGTAACGGGCAGCTACATCTGGGAGAGTGACATGACGTTGGAGTACACCAGAGCTTCTGTAAGGAAGAATGCGAGATGATCTCTGAGACCAGTTTTCATGTGCTGGGAATACTGAGGAAAACTAGAATGAGAAGTATCTGTAGTAGAAGAGTCAAAAGGAGTCAAGTCTAGGGAAGAGGCAGGAGGAAAGCTTCTGGGAGTGAGGAACCTTAAAAAAGGTGTCCAGAATCTATGCGGTAACCTGACTGTCACAACAGACACTTCTGTGGACACGTTCTTTCCCCTTCCCCCCACCCTTTTCTTCTTTTAGATGCTTCTTTTTTGCAGTTCTATGGTAGATTTTTTGTGAGACTTCTTTGATGGGAGTGTGCTTCCAGTCTAGGTTCCTTGGAAGCTGAACTTTGTCAGTCATCGCTGGCATTATGCTTCTGGAGCTCTCTAGTCACCTCTGCTATAATGTCCAGGTCACAAATTAGCAAGTTGAAGGGAGCAAGTGGGACCACAGATGTTCTTGGCTGACCCAAAGCAGAATTTCTCTATGAGTGAAGCACCATCAGCCACAGTTAGCCTGAATTAAGAACTATCCAAATAGCAGAGGTTGGTTTTTAATTGCAATGCTCATTGTCCACTTTTTGACCCCAAATGAACTTGTAATGAAGTAGAATGAATATGGATTGCCAGATTCTGTGTGATCAAATCACCTTTTTAATGCCAATCGGCATGTCAGTTTCATGCCCCTCCAAGTAAGGAAAGTGCTTAGGGGTGATCTTCAAATGTCACATCTCCTCTCCCTCAGTTTTTCCTACTCTGGTGGTCCTCCCACTTTTGTAGCGTTTGCTCTTTTGATTGCTTTGCTCAGTTTTGCTCTTAGAATTAGAGTTGATAGCTATGAGCAACAATACAGCGTGCTAAGTGTATACAGGACCTCAAGGACTGTCAGACTACTTACCTTCTTTCCAGAGTCCTTATGTACAGCCACTTCCAGAATGTGATTTCTGATCCCACCAGCCTAGAACCTGGAGCAGCCAAGGAATACCAGAGCACATCACGTGGAGAATCCTATGTCAAACACAGACAGACCTGGCATAGTTTGTGGACATGGAGCAAAATTAGGCCTTCTACTGTAAAGGATGGCTCCAGTTCCACCAAGACCATGACTTCTGCAGGTACAAGACCTAGGCAAGGGTGTACTACTCCTGATGCAAATATACTGAGAAGCTAGAGAGTGAGGGATGAGATAATGGAAGTGGATATTTAATTTGGGATGTGTTAAATTCTGAACCTTCAGCTCTTCTTCTTACTGTAGGCACTGTCAACAAGGAGCAGGCTGAGTACCAGGAGAGATGGTGACTCCTCCAAGAGAGAGGACTGGTTGATTTTGCTAGCTGTGCAATTCTGACCAAATTTGTATTGACATGTGATCTAGTAATGGACAGAACTGATACAACAATTCTCTGAGTGTTGCCTGAGCCAAGTTCCCCACTTGAGGGATGTGTACCACAAAACTGTATGAAACTCTCATTTGTATTTAAAAATTGGTTGCTGGAAGAAGAACAGAGAAAGTGTGCTCACTGGAGTTCTCTGTATGTGACAACCTTGTAATGCAGGATGCTGATTCCTCTTTGTTTATTCTGAGAGTAATATACTTGCTAGGGTTTTTTTGTGAGTGATTTGCTTCATTGGTAATGCTATTTGCTGTTTTAACACTCAATTTTATTTTTGGCAGGACACTGGCAGAAATAACACAGCAGCAGTTGGAATGACTGTGTTTCTGAAATTAACTACAAGGGCAGGCAGCATCATCTTAGTGAAGAATACATGTATTAAATCAAGAAATGTGTAATGTACCATTTGTATTTTCTTCCCAAGGCTGTGCAGTAACTTGAAACAAAGTAGTAATCCCTGTCTTCCCAACCCCCTTCTCATAGCATTGTAAAACTTTTCAGACCTGGATACACAGCTCTAGATATCGCTGATAAAAAACAGAGGGCCATTTTAATGAGAAGAAATCATAAATCTAGGATTTAGCTCCCAAGGAAAGGGAGGAGTATCAGGAGCTAAAGGACAGCCAGGCTGTTTCTAGTTTAGCTAGCTCTAACAACAACAAAAAAATGTAAAGCTATTCTACCTTTATCGTTTGCCAAATAGCTGTCCAGAAAATACCACTATGAATAGAGGAGAGTGTGTTTTGTCTCCCATTAGGAACTGTGCAGGTACGGAGTCTGAGGACAGCTATTGTGCCAATAGTGGTGGAAGCCCAGGTCCATTCCTTTGGGTGGAGTCTGTGTTGCAGAATTTTTGCCATACTTCTGCGTAGGGGTGTTAGAAAGGTTGTTTGTGCCCTCTCCTTGTCTCTCCTTCAGCTCAGAGATGAATAGTGGTTCCGTCCTTTGTCCTTTAGCCTAAAGTAACCTGTTACAGTTCAAGAATTCTGTCAGGAGTTTCTGTTTGATGTTATGACACAGACATATTAAGAATTGCCTCAATGTCTAAATCTACTATGAACTGACAAGGCTGTTACATGTGCCTACAAAATTCCATCATTAACCCTTATAATTGCCTAATCTAGAGCAAATGCCTTGGGACAATAGATGGCTAAAGATTTGGTGAACTAGGCCAACCACATTTCTCTGCAAAGATAGTTTTGCAGAATGGAAAATCCTCAAGACAGGCAAAAAGGGCTGATGTAATGCTTTCTGAACCAGAGACTGGTTGGGTCAGCAATGACTCTGTGATCCATGGTACAAGCTTGAGCCAGGAAAGGGAAGAGGTAGGGAAGTTATATGATGTAAATGTGCAGAAGTTCCGGTCTGACAGAAGGAGAGCTGAGGAATAAGAAGCAGGGGTGGGGGGAGGAGGCAGAGAGGGAGAGAGGAAGGGACCCAGAATTCTGGGGAGGTGCCATATGCATGGTGAAATCCTGCCTGCCTCATGTCACTCAACTGTTCTGTTTTGGTTTGGTTTGTTTCCCCAATTTCTTTTTAGCATGGTGTGGAAAGAAGGCAGAGAAGTGGGTTACTGTGAGTTTTTTAAAAAGTGAAATAAATGTAAATTATATATAAATATACCTTTGTTTTAGAATCCTAATCAAAGTTTGTTCTATACTTACCTCATGCCCATACTTATAACATTGTAAATGCAAAGTGCTGGCATGCTGGGCTGTACGAGGAAGGGCATGTTTCAGTTGAGCGGGGAGGCAAGCACTGACTGAAGGCTGTGGAGTCTCTGTTCTGTGAAGGAACATATGCCAGGCTGCTAGGAGGAACTAGGAGAAATGCTTCCTTTCTGGGCCCAGGGAAGCTTCAGAGCCAGAGGCCCTGTAAACCAGAAGAAAAAAAGAAAAAAGAACAGAACAGGGAAGGGAAGGGAAGGGAAGGGAAGGGAAGGGAAGGGAAGGGAAGGGAAGGGAAGGGAAGGGAAGGGAAGGGAAGGGAAGGGAAGGGAAGGGAAGGGAAGGGAAGGGAAGGGAAGGAAGGGAAGGGAAGGGAAGGGAAGGGAAGGAAAGGAAAGGAAAGGAAAGGAAAGGAAAGGAAAGGAAAGGAAAGGAAAGGAAAGGAAAGGAAAGGAAAGGAAAGGAAAGGAAAGGAAAGGAAAGGAAAGGAAAGGAAAGGAAAGGAAAGGAAAGGAAAGGAAAGGAAAGGAAAGGAAAGGAAAGGAAAGGAAAGGAAAGGAAAGGAAAGGAAAGAGAAAAGACAGTATGTGGATTGTGCAGCAGGAGAAATATAATATGTGCTTTAACCTATCAGAAGGACAAGACTTTTTAACCTGAGCAGGACCATTGCTGCTAATAAGAGTAATGACAGCTCACATAAGCTGGAGTGGCAAGATTTAGTACTGAATGCTGTTTTTGGTTTTTTTTTTAGTAGAAGTATCTATTTATTTTTAACTGTTGTAAAACATATATATACTACTTGAGTATAATAATACATAATGTCATTTAAAATGTAGATGCCAATGAAGCAGAGAGTCAAGAGACAAAAATCCATAAAATAAATTGAGGAAAATGCTGCCATTATCATTACTGTTAGAATGACAATAGTGTCTGTAGCAAGTCAAATATTTTTGACACTTCTAGGTGGTCTCAGGCCAGATTCTTAGACAACTTTAATAATCAGTGACATTAATGGGGGCTGTATTGATTGATGGCCTCTGTGGGTTTGTCCCTCCAGTTTTGCTATGAAAATTTGAGTATGTCTCCAGGTAAACCAACACAGTAGCCAAACTTTTTTTTTTAGTATTTCTTCTTCAATCTGTGTTGTCAGTAGGATTCCCAGAAAAATAAAACAATATAGTAGGCCTGATACCAAGATTGCTGACAACTAGGGAATCTGTCCCTTGCCTTTCTCCTCAAGCCCCAACCTGGCTTTTGGATCAAGCCCACAACTTGGGAGAGGAATATAATGTAACTGTGAGTACCTGCTGAGTTTTACTAACTCTTGTTCTGGTTGCTAGGAGGAGAGTTGGCTTTTATAAACAAAGATATTTTTCATTGCTTCGTTGTCTTCATTTTGACATACAGCTACTTTTTCCTTTAGGCTCAGTTATAGAATCTAGGAGTTTCTATGCTCACTTGCTAGATAATGTTCAATTCCAGTATGAACAACAAATTTCTTAGGAAAACAATCAGGAAACGTCTTAAACACCAACTTTAGTTTTAGTGCATTATTACTTATAGTAATGTATTACCTAATTCACAACTTTTGTCCCTCTGAGGGACAGACTGAGGCACGTGTGAGTAATTTTGAACAGTGAATGATGCCTGCAGTATTCTCTAAAACACCTAACAAAGTCGACTTTGTTCTCTGAAATTCCATTTCACTCATTTCTGCTCTTCCCCATCCTTCTAGGGAGGTATTCTGAAATCCTACTGTCCCCTATCAGTATCTTGAGCACCCACAGGCTCCCCCAAGCTTTCCTAGCCCTTTTCTTTACCGTAACCTCCACTGAACTATTCCAACCTGCTAAAACTCTCACTGACGTTTCCCAGGCTCCCTCCCACCTCCAGAACTTCCTGGACCCCTCCCAGCTGCTTGTACAAAAATATTGCACTGCTGAGCAGGAGACTGGCTCTGTTCAGGTAGACTACTATGAAGGTTTAAACAGCAATATACTGGAATGTAAAACTTGGATTCAATAACAGTTCATAGACTGCAGGAAAAGCTACATTTTTTACAAGTGCTTCCTGGCTTCCATTAACTGGAAAGCATAAGACAAGGGAATCTGTCAGGAGTTATAACAATTATTGCCATACCACAAATCTAAAAAATGGGATTTGTTTTAGTGTTCAATGGAACATATATATTTCTCTGAATCAGTAAAGACTCCTTACTTATACGTTCATAGCCAGAATCACTCTAAGGAATAGAAGTCAATACCCAGCTATTCTTCAAAATACCTGGCTTAAGCAGCAATCCCTTTTGGGTCAGATCTCCAGTCCCTGACATGACTGCATAAAGCAACTGCAGAGCTTCTTTAAAGCAGAAATTGAGAAGTCTTCCTAATGTGGAAGAATAGTGGTTATCAGAAAGCCCTTCAGGCTTGTTCTGTATGTTTTCTGCCCTGCTACATACTGTGGCAAGCTGAACATAAGATTGGGGGGTAAGATCTTACGTCCAGTTGGCTTGCTATGGTACTAATACAGATATCGGAATGCTAATGGACTTTCTGTAGAAGACAACCATTTGCACCCTGGAGAGAATGGAAAAAGAGGGAGAAATATTAGGGTGATCAGAAGCTATTCATCAGCTGGACAGTAAAGTCTTTTAGCACATGTCCACTAAATATTGTCCTTAACAGAGGAAGTATTTTTTTGAGATACAAAATCTCTGTCTTCAAGATATGTACCAGTAATAAAATCAGCCATTTTTTATTTATAGTGGATAAAGTAATTCAAATATTAAACTATTAAAACAGATTGATAGATAAGGAGAGGAATAGTAAAGGCTTCATTTAAACTAGCATGGGAACAGGATAAAAGAACAGCAAGTGAGAGGCAGAATAGGTGTTTTAAAACTACAAAGCTGTATGAAACATTGTAAAAATTAAACAGATCTAGAGTATTGAGTAAAATATTTTAAGATACTTGAAAACACTCCAGCAGCACCTCCTTATTTTTGCTAAATGTCTTCCTAACCTAAAAAGTAGAGCAAATGAACTACAGAAAAAATAGATCTTGCTTGGATATTAATCATAGATGAGATTATGTACTGACAGTGGATAAAGCAAACCTTCCCATTTATAAAAGATGAATGGATGAAAAAAAAAGAAAAAGGCAATATAGTACAGTGTTCCTCTGTGTTGTTAAAAAGCTGCTAAAAGCAGAGAGTTTGCTGCCTTTCTGTGATGAGTGAAATTAGTCCTTCATATATTCCTCCACCCATAATACTTTGCTAATTGAGCTGTAGGGCAAAATCATGTTACTACAGCTTGAAAAGATATTTTGTGTCATTGAGACTTAAGGCTATCAATTTGACTTCCCGTTTGTCTTGTTTATGACCATTTACATGGTCAAGTGGTGTATGCCTTATAACATTAAACCAAAAAATTTAGATTGCATGTTCAGATGTCAAGAGATGAAGCTGAACAAATGTAGTTACTCAATGACAAAATGCTTAGAAGCAGGAATACTGTTAAGATAACACTGACATCAAATCCTAGCCTATGTAAGTTCCCAAACTTCATATCATGCTATTCCTACGTTGTCATTTTCAACTGTGATGAACCCACAATAGTGATGCACACATCAAAAGTACTTTGACATGAACTTCAAAATGCAAAATTTCATGTCTGAGCTGCTGGTGTTATTTTAAATAATTTATTGAGATTTTTTACTTTAACACGGGAAAGTTAGAACTTCTGCTAACATTTATTTGTGGTCTGCTAACCACTCCAGAACAAATATGATCAGCTTTGCCACATGATCAGCTTTGCACACCAGCCAGAATAAGCAAGTGAAGATATTTAGAGCCCTCCATTACCTACTGAAATGCATTATGTATAACATCTGTATGGGGTTTGCATGGTAGGTTTTCATAGCAGGGGTGCTACAGGGCTGGCTTCTGTGAGAAGCTGCTAGAGGCTTCCCCTGTGTCCAATAGAGCCAGTTCCAGCTGGCTCCAAGATGGACCCGCTGCTGGCCAAGGCTGAGCCTATCAGGGACAGCGGTAGTGCCTCTATGATAGCATATTTAAGAAGGGGAAAAAACACCTGTACAACAGCAATTGCAGCCGGAAAGAGGAGTGAGAATATGTGAGAGAAACAACTATGTAGACACCAAGGTCAGTGAAGAAGGAAGGGGAGGAGGTGCTCCAGGCCCTGGAGCAAAGATTCCGCTGCAGCCCGTGGTGAAGCCCATGGTGAGGCAGGCTGGCCCCCTGCAGCCCATGGAGGTTAACAGTGGTGCAGATACCCACCTGCAGCCCATGGAGGACCCCATGCTGGAGCAGGTGGATGCCTGAAGGAGGCTGTGACCCCGTGGGAAGACAATGCTGGAGCCAGCTCCAGGAAGGACCTGTGGCCCCATGGAGAAAGGAGCCCAGGCTGGAACAGGTTTGCTGGCAGGACTTC
Source organism: Nipponia nippon (assembly GCF_047370975.1). Lineage (NCBI taxonomy): Eukaryota > Metazoa > Chordata > Aves > Pelecaniformes > Threskiornithidae > Nipponia > Nipponia nippon. Next base: position 4,143,680 of record NW_028262337.1, on the reverse strand, counting down.
GACCCCATGGGAGACCCTCTCTGGAGCAGTCTGTTCCTGGAGGACTGCACCCCATGGAAGGGACCCACGGCCAGCATGGTTCGTGAAGACCTGCAGCCCGTGGGAAGGACTTCCAATGGAGAAATTCATGGAGGACTGTCTCCTTGTGGGAGGAACCCCACCCTGGAGCAGGGGAAGAGTGTGAGGAATCTTCCCCTGAGGAGGAAGGAGCAGCAGAGACAATGTGTGAGGAACTGGCTGCAACCCGCATTCCCGGTCCCCCTGCGCCAGTTGCGGGGACGAGGTAGAGAAATCAGGAGTGAAGTTGAGCCCAGGAATAAGGGAGGGGTGGGGGCAAGGTGTTTTAAGATTTAGTTTTTATTTTCTCATTACCTTACTCTGATTTGATTGGCAATAAATTAAACTAATTTCCCCAAGTCGAGTCTGTTTTGTCTGTGATCGTAACTGGTGAATGATCTCTCCCTGTCCTTATCTCAACCCACAAACCTTTTGTTATATTTTCTCTCCCCCTGTCCAGCTGAGGAGGGGAGTGATAGAGTGGCTTTGGCGTCCTGGCGTCCTGGCGTCCACCCAGGGTCAACCCATCACACATTATTCAAGTGTACATGGACACAGTTGTTCAGTATTATCTGGGCTTTGAAGAGATTAACAGATGAATGCAAAGGGTGAATTTTTCACCATGATGGATCCAAAGAGTATGTGCTTACATTTTAAAAATGGAAAGAAAGGGAAGGACAGAGAGAAGTAATGCTATAAGGGAGGCAATGTGTAGTATGGAAGTTTAGGATTATGCTAGTCACTTGTAATGAGTTATGAGTGAAGTTCAACATGAAGAGGAATGGAAGAGACGTGTGAGCTAACAGATGAACATCATCCTATTGGGCATTTCCATTCAAGGAGGAGGAAAAGAATCAACAAGCTGTTTAAGTTACTTTTGCCTATAATTCATGAAAATATATTGGTTTTATGTTCTTAGTCCATGTAAATTTGTCCTGCTTCAAAGACAGACTCAGCTATGATCCTAATCCAGAGAAACTGAGTCATTTTGTCTTTCTTTAATATTATTGAATTACTATTTTCTAGAATCTTGACTGATATTACAGTAACAGTGAGATTCTCAGAAGTCTGTGTTGACAGGAAATAGCATACAACCTAAATACCAAATTTTTCTGCATGTGAAAGGGCCAATTAATTGCACTGTGCTAACAGGCATCACAATGCTAAGTCAAGGCAACATACCTAGAGTTTGTCTGGGATGATGTGCATTTGTTTTAAGCAATGGTCTGTCTTCACTTCCATGTTCTTGGTACCCATTCTAAATCTTGTTAAAGTAACTGGAAATTCATGGGATTTTTTGACATTTTCTTCACTGCAACCACATCAAAAATGTCTCTTTGAGAAATGAGTTAAAGTGTAATATAAAGGTGGAGAGCTGTATTGTGAATAGCCAGGTCCAGTTCTTTTCATGTCAATTCCTCTACAATCTATAGCAGAAAAGAGTGTTCAGAAGTATGCTTATTCTTAACTGTTTTTTTTCCATAGTTTGTATCAGAGAAACTGACTGCAGTTACGAGAGTTTGTGTTTCCTCTTCTTTACCCGTTGCAAGAAACTTTCTGAGTTGTAGATTTAAAAACCAAATCAAACCAAACCAAACACCACAATGGGACTTCAATGGCATTGCACTACCGTGGAATAGCAGTGGGGGAACTGAGGTCTACCCTAAAACCACAGTTGTGTGTATATTAGAATGTGTGTATGTCAGCCTTGCTAACTCAGTATCCTGCCTGTATTTTTAAACAATCTCAGTGCTCCACTTGCAACCACATCATGTGCCTTGTATGCAGGAAAGTACTTCGATATGAATTCGAGTTTTGTTTCTTGGTAATGCAAAGAAAATACAGATACAAAACTACCTAGAAGAATGGTATGATGAATTCTCCTTTTGCCTTTAAATGCCTTTATACCGATGTATCCTTATTAGTATAAGGGAAACCTCAGTGGCTCCGAGGGCACTGTCTTGTTTTTTGTAGAAAATATGACTTAGATATTTCCCTCTCCTGCCTCCCATACCTATTGTGATACACTGAGATGCTGATGCAAGCCATGGGCAGCAGCAGGCTTTTCAGATGGAAAAGTGCAGGAACAAACTCGGTATAGAATTTTCAGGTACTGTTGTGTAATGGTCAGTATGATTGTATTTGCTTTTGATTTGTGTTTTGTTCACAGAAATAATATATTCAGGAATCATGCTAATCATTCCATGAAAATGTCCACCCAGGAGATGACAGATATGACACAATTACTTTCAACTTTACATGATCGTCTAGTTACTTGCAACTTTGAACAGGGAATAGAATAAAGAACATTCTGAATAGAAGTACTCTGGGCAACTATTGAATATATCTAGGCTTCATATTGATGCACAGTGTATATCTAAAAGGCTTAATATAGTGGAACTAGTACTAATGACCCTGCAGTCTGATGAGTAAGATGATCAAAGGGCTGGAGCACCTCTGCTATGAAGAGAGGCTGAGAGAGTTGGGGTTGTTCAGCCTGGAGAAGAGAAGGCTCTGGGGAGACCTTGTAGTGGCCTTCCAATACTTAAAGGGGGCTTATATAAAAGAGGGGGAGAGACTCTTTATAAGGGCAGACAGCGATAGGACAAGGGGGAACGGTTTCAAACTGAAAGAGGGGAGATTTAGATTAGATGTTAGGAAAAAATTCTTTACTCAGAGGGTGGTGAGGCACTGGAACAGGTTGCCCAGAGAGGTTGTGGACGCCCCATCCCTGGCAGAGACGTTTAAGGCCAGGCTGGACGAGGCCCTGAGCAACCTGGTCTAGTGGGTGGCATCCCTGCCCATGGCAACAGGGCTGGAGTTAGATGATCTTTAAGGTCCCTTCCAGACCAACCCATTCTATGATTCTGTGAAGAAGTTTTTTTTTAATACAGCGGTCCTTATTTATGCTACCATCAACTTCAACAGGGATTTTTTTGGGTGAAAGTTTTAGAATCTAACCAAAAGTGTCTCTTACTGATCCAATGCCAATGCTAGACCATTGCTATTACTGTATGGTTTCTTTTTTGAAGTATTTTTAAGTTTCTCTAAAAATACCCTATTAATTCTTAGATTCTGGCTGATTTCTTGCGTTTTACAGAGGAATGCTATTCTGCAAGAAAAATGACACAAAAATGCAATTATTTTTGAAATGTTAAAAAGGGCCCTGATGTGTCATGTCATACATCATTGTGTTTGCTTTTAAACAGATCCCCAGGAACTATTACAATTTTTATTCTCTGCCTTTCAATAAACCAGGAAAATGCGTGTTGGAACCATCATGCTAAATCAGACCAGTGCTTCACTGAATCCATGTCACTGTCCAGTCTGTGACCAAAACCGACTGGTCCACTGTAGGATACATAAAACCTACAGAAGTTTGATGATTAAGTCTGTCCACATCTTCTTGACTATTTCAGTCTGATCACACCTTAAAACCCATTGTTAACATTAGTAGTCTCTGCTTTACATCTGGCAGCTGTGTTTCAAACACTCACTCTCTATAAAACACTGGTTTCTTACTTCAGCTTTTCCAAAATGTAGCCATTAAAAATAAAGTGAGAATTGAAGCGGTGTAGCAATCAAAATGGTTCTAAGTTTATTGTGTTTTGCCTAACTTCGGAAATCATTAGTTTCCAAGTACACGTGCTCCCAGGAACAGTAAAATATTCTAGACTATGCTGTCAGACCAGCAGTCTGTCAGACTGGTTCTGTTTTTACTTATGAACAACAAAAAAATAGTGAGTTTTCCTGTACATTTTCTATGTAATAATCTTCAGAAGTTATAAGTAGAAAACAGTTGTCACTTTTACTATATCTATAATCTATATCGATAATATATATTAAATCTGGGATATAAGATTCTGGAACATTTTATTTTTAGTCACTCCATTATTGGTAATTATAATGGTGCCCTGCTAGTCAATTAAATATTAATTTCACTCTTTCTTATGTATACATTACCAGTACTTCCTAGATGTCTTGCTAAGGATATGAGTTTGGAAAGTTTGCCCTGTCCTTTCTTAAAAGAAAAAAGATCAGCAATTCCATAACATCAAATAATGCAATAGGAAATCTGCTTTCTGACCTGGCTGAAAAGATAATTTATGCAGTGTTCTGACTGTATCAATAGGCCTAAAAAGAAAGAGAAAGAAGGGGAGAGGGAGGGAAAGAGAGAAACCAAAGCCTATTCTGAACATCAAATGCTAATTGCAGCTGAAGACAAGCACCTGAATTTCTGCCACAAAGGGAGAATTGTGTTGCTAGGAGCATTGCAACGGCCATTTGGCATTTCAGCTGTCGGCCCTGCAGCATATAATCACAGGGTGTATTTAAGTTCTCCAGCAATTGTAAGTCTACTGCAAATGTAGTATTCTGACATCCATCAAGCTGAAGGAATGACAGGTAAAAAATACATATGAATATAAATTGCATTCTTCCTGAGGGTGCTTTTTGTATAAAAAGTGATTGAGCTTGCATATGAGTAAGGTTTTTTCATTCTTCTTTGCAATCCTTGAAGTCACTTGGTAACAATAACACAGTGTAATTGTTTTATGAAACTATTATGAGCATTTAGCTTCCTAACCACTACCTGTGCACTATGCAGAGAGAAATTTTCCACTGCTGCAGTACAAAACTCTCTATGCCTTTGAAAAGTGCATGCCATTTCCCTCAGCACATCAAACAGTTTCAGGGATGGTTGTGAGGGACTGGGAAAGCACAGCTGTCTTTCTTTCCTGCTGCTTTGGAAACTATCTGTGCTAGTAACCTCTGTTCCCTTCATGTGATGACATTCCTAGAAGAAATGTCTCTTATGCAATGGCTTCCAGGTCATAGAAAATAAAAGTAACTGAGTGGCCTATGTGGCAAAACCTAAAGAAATGGAATGAAATACCAGCTCGATGGTGACATAGGGTAGAAACCCCATATCATAGGCAAGTAGCAGTTAAGCCCTTGCTTACCTCTATCATTGTGGGCTTCTGGTTGAAAGCTTATCTTCAAGAGCTAAGGTATTAAGGTCTCTGCCCAGCATAGCACTGATACATAGGCTTAATGTTAAGTATATTGGTAATTCTATTGAGTCAACAATATTCTTCATGTCATTTCAACAATATTGTTCCTGTCAACTTTCCAGTTAAAAGTCTCAAGTAGGCAGTGCTATACAGGCAGAATGTTGAAGAATTGTATAAAAACCATAGTTTTAATCCACTAAATCAAGAACATCTTTTCCACTGCAGACTGAAACATTAATTTGCTTTCTCTTCTGGAAATACCTTCCTTGAAACGTATTTTCTTCAGCTCTATCTCAGTAGTGGCAAAGGGAGAAGTTTGGAGGTCAGACTTTAAGAATATCCTTTATTTCAGTACCTGCAAAGGTATTGAACAAAACAAAGATGTGCTGCAAGTCAGTCTCCAAATGGGACCATTGTTGACACAGCTAAATAGGATTATTGGCAACAGCCTTAACTCATTAATGTATTCATTCTCTCAGACTGAATATACCTTGCTTACTTGTATATAATTGGTTTAATCTTTCTGCATGCCACTTTGTTGGATCTTGGAGGTGTAGTTTATACAGCAAAATCTTAATTCCTTATTCATTTTGTTGGAAGTTTTGTGTAAATAATGACACAAAAATGAACCTTTTGCCTCTGGTTTGTTCATCCAATTGAAAAAGCACAAAAACTCTCCACCCTGCCTGCAAACCGGCTTCAACATTACACACGTTTACCTGAGTTTAGAAGCAAATGTACAGCTAAAATAGTGTCTCCATAGTAAACTACCGGTGCAAGCATTGTGAGAATATCCTTATCAAGGCATGCCGAAATGATGACTCAGGACCATCTACGGTAACACTTTTCTTGAATAGCAAGAGGATAATGAAAGTGCCCAGCCTCCACTATACCCTTCAAGATTGTTTAATGACAGGAGCAATTGAAGGCTCAACAAATTTAGTAGGCTCAACAAATAGATAGTAGATCTTGAGAGCAGTTACAGCTACCACAGACCCAGACTGAGGCCAGAGTCTGGGCTTGGCTGGGGTAGGAGTTATGTTAATTCAGTGTAATAGCTAGAAAGCCTCTACAAGCAAGGCTGCAATGGAGACATGAAAGGAATTTAAAGCTACTTCTCTGATAAAATTTGAGAAGGAAAGATTATATTAAATGCAGGGCAAGAGGCCACATACAATCCCATAGCTGAATATTCCTGAGGGGAAAAAGAGAAAGGAAAACAGGCCCAGATGAAGAGGTGCCCTTGAATTAGTCTTGAAGCAAAAATCTGTGGTGACTGCTGATCTGAGATCGTTTATTCACCATTCTAGCTGTTAAGTTTACAGATCTCAGCTGGGCCCATTTGGTATTTATCCTTTCTCTAGGGACAGAAGGGAAAAAACAGTGTACAGACTTCCCAGTCTTTGAAAGCCCAAAATAATAGCTGTTACGCTTCACATTGGCTGACCTTTGCAAGTGAGGACATGCCTCCAACTGGCTCAGCTATTTTCTCAGTAGAGATGTCAGTGTGCTGCACATACTCCATGTTACCGAAGGAAACTTTAGGCACATCTTAGTAATCAGTACTCCAATGAAAGCAGCTTTCATTTACATGAGAAGATTCCTTCCAAACTGCACCTGGCAAATTAAGAATTGTGAATTCACTGTGTTTAGGTTGTGTGACTCTGCTAAACCTAACAAATGGTATTACTTCATACACTAAACATGTTTTATTGTAATAATGCATCAAAAGATGATGCTCTAAGATAGTTCTTCAGATAACTCTGCAGGCACTATAAAATGATTACTTCAAAATATGAGAGCACAAGAAAAACTGTTCTTCATAAACTGTGCTATAGACTTTATGACCAAGATTTTAGCTGCATCTGGTCTAGCCATTTTCTTTGAACTTCAGAACTGCAGCAATGTATGTGGCTTAAAAACTAACCCTGATTTTTGTCATTATAGTATGGCTGCCTAAGAACTCTTTTCTCCTTGATAGTGCATAAGCCATCTACTATAATAAGGGCTGGGATCAAGTTTAATAAGGCTGTGTTATAAAAAAAAAGGGGGGGGGAAAGCACAATAAAAATGAAATCAGCTTCAAAAGAAAAGTACTTCTTACTCCAAAATGCTCCACTACCTGGGCCATAAAAATATCTCAAGGGAAAAGGAAGGCAAATGAAAGAAAGGTTCTTTCTTGTTCTTCTGTGCATGATACCAAAGACCTTACTATTTAGGTAGTAACTTTACAAGAAAACAAAGCTCTGAGACCATGTGAAGCACCTAAACTTGCGGATGGATTTCAAAGTGTGGAGAGTAGTGGAAAAGACATTCCCGGTATTGGCTTAGTGGTAGGTTATATTTTAGGTACCAATCCACAGGAATTTAAGAGAGGCTTAGAAGCTCCATTTATATTTGCATATAGTATGGCTGGACTCTAGATAAAAGTGTTGAGAGCAGAATGAATGAATTAGAGCCTCTTGAGCTTGGGGACGTGGGGTATTGGTCTCTTACAGTTACTGGTCAGATGAATAAGTTCTAGTTTGCAGCTGCCATATGGCCACCCCATATACATTTCCAAGTCCTGGAAGCAGCTGGTGTGGTGTTCAAAATTATTTTTGTTCAAGACTTTCTCTATTGCAGTTGAGAGTTTAGAGGCCAGAATTAGAGGGTGCTGAATTCTTTCAGCTCCAACCAAACACAGCAAAAGTTGAAAGCATGCAGATTGGACCTTTTGAAGATACCAATTGAACATCTTGTGGGAAAACTGTTTGTGCTTACATGATCATGCTGCTCTGTGCATCTTGGAAACGTAAGATTAATCTTGTGCAGGAAATACTGTAACAGGACAGAAAACTAAACAAACAGCAGTCATTCCCCACTCTCAGCTATTTCATCAACTTTCTGCTATTGTTACAGATAGTTTGACTAAAAACAGAGAGAAGTGAGTCTGAGCGCCCCTCCTACAGGAAAACCTGCAGTGCAGCATAATGGGTAAGGAAATCTCTGCAAATTCTATTAGGGGGTACTTCTCAGTCATTCCAGACGGGGAGGGGAGGAGGCAAGGTTTGCTTTCCTGTAAAGGGACGCAGCAAATTCCTGTGGACATCAGCTACGGTCTGACGTCAGAGTGATCCCAGGCAATAAACTGCAGAGAAAACCATTCAGCCATGGAGGTATCTAACAAACTTGCACAAAAGATAATCCCTGGGGAGAAGCCTTGGGAGTAATCACACACATAATCCTATTATGAAAGAAGTCCCTCGTAAGCTTTAAAGGTTAAATGACATCAAGACCCTCCCAAAATAAAAACAAAACAGATCATCAGGGATTTGTTTCTGATTGTTAGAATATCAGAACTGTGTTGCCAGTTCAAACACTCTGAAAGACATTGGTCTGTGAAACCATACGATACAATTAATTGGACAATGACCTGCACAGACAGCAAGCTGCTGTCTAGCTGTTAATACTGGGGTCATGAGGAGGGGAAGAAAAAAATTGCTATGAAAAGAACCACCATAGGATTGCAAAATTCAGCAAATGAACTGAACTCTTGCGGAACTGTGATTCACAAAAAGATAATTTATTTTCTGGATTACAGACTAGGAAAGGTGTATGGATTTCTAAGACCTGTTGGAGTTTCAGGTATGTATGATGCCTCTGCCCTGGGAATACTTTGGAGTTTACCAAGCATGAAGAGTACTCATGGTATTCCTAATCCGTCATGGTTTGGTGTGTCTCAAGTAGGGCAAAATTGCATGTCTTTGTTTAAAATAAAATAAAAATGCTGCAGTGTGACAGGCAGTTCAAAAAGAAAGAGGAAACATAAAAATGCTTACTTGAAAAGGGTGGACATGAGAAACATGCAAACACTGTATGAAACAAGTGAAAGGGAATGTATTCTGAAAGAAAAGCCTGGCTGCGATGTGGAGACTTGTCCTCTCATAACATGCAGCTCTGGGCTGTGATAAACCCAGTGTTATTTGCCAGTGTTGTTTCTGCTGTCTGATGCATATATTAAATTTATACACAACTGAGTTCTTCAAGTTGTGACATAAGACTTGAGACTGTTAATTTTGAACGTGTGGATCTGGAACATGTGAACTGTCAATAGCATATCTAATTATTACCTTGCTTATTTAACTTACATCCTCCAGAAGAAAAACAGAATGATATAAATTGGTCATCAGACATTTGAGTTTCTGCTGTTAGAATGGTAGACTAATCCACCTGCAACACCTTACAGCAGTTTATCCATTATTTTATCTGTTTTGCAGGTGGGGTGCTTCTCCCTGCCTTTGGTTGCCCCAGGATTTCAGCTTCCATTCTCCCATTGTTGACTTTTCAAACAAGCACTGTTAGAACTGTTTCAGTCCTGCCATTTGTGTTTGGAAGGAGATTCCCAAGACAAGAATGCCTCTATCTCCAGCCAAACCCATCTTATTTTTTTTTTCCCTGTGATCCCTGCAACTGTTATGTTACTGACTTGCAGACCATTGCTTAGGATGGTAAGACAGTATCCTGCCTGTACTGCTTCATTTGGCTCTTTCCATCCGTTGATTCCTGTAGACTGCAAGACATTTTCATCCAGGATCATAATTTTCTTCTGTGTTTGTAAACAACATAGAGCTGGGATTCCAGCAGGGCCCTTAAGAGCTCTGCTAAACAGCAACAGCACCAAGCAATGACAAAATAATGCATGTGGTAGAAATACTTTTGTTGGATGACTATATGTTTAATGGAAAAGACAGTAAATATATTTCTTAACATTTTTGCTTTTTTTTTAATGAAGTGAATGGCATGACCACCATGAGTAAATTAAAAGAGCTGCACTGAAAGGGTTTATGGCCAACTTGACATCACAGACGTGAAGTTTAGGAGTTGCTTGAATTATTTTGAGGGAAATAGCTAAATGGAAATTGTGGGGTTTGTAGTGAATTAAATGATAGATGGAATCTGTGCAGGTAGTCTTTGATGAATGGGAAAGGAAGTGAAGTCAGAAGGGGGTTGTATATACAGTGAGTGAACAGAGGAAGGAAGAGTTGTCTAAAGTAAGCAAATGGTTGACAGAAAGAAAATTGTATTAAGTAGGGAAACAGACAGATCTAGGAAGAAAGAAAAAAAGAAAGAGTTTTGAGGGAAGAACTATCAGAAAGTAGAGACAGGTATTGGGCAGTTAAGAGCATCAATATTTGAAAACGTTTGATGCCTGTCTTTCAAAAGGAAACATGGAAAATGAAATTAAATAAACTGAACATGGAATACTTTAGCAATCACTTAAAAAGCAGGATAACTAAGATAATAATAATAGAGTTTTTTTTTTTAAACAAAACAGTCAAAGTAGTTTGCAAAGAAAAAAGTGGAAAACTCAAAGATTTAAGCCACTATTACTGTAGCTTGGTATTAAAAAGAAAAGAATCAAACTGATTGTGTTTTACAGCATTGTAATCTGGAAAACCAGGTTCAGCAGCTAAATTCAAAAGATAAAGGTGATAAACTATGGGTGAGAGCTGAAGCACACTAAAGTATTAACTATGTTACACAGAGGACTATTTTTCAAGTTACAAAACTAACTGATTTGGTGGCGCACATATGTTAAGATGCAGTTATTCAAATACCCTCCTTTGGAATCATTTATTGAAGATTTGATTGAGCATTTCTGTTCGGGATCTTAACTTAGTATATTAAGAAGATGGTAACAACAGAGTTGATATTCTGCATTAGGCCCATGACTCATGTAACCCATATCTCTCTGACTAGCCACCAAAGACATTTCATTCAGGATTATTAGAACTACAGCAAGCACTGAGTAATACTTTCTCTGTATATGGATACAGCACTCATTTATTCAGTAATGTGATGATGCTTCTCCTTTATTCTCCATTTCTTTCCTAACTTCGTTTTTATTTTGTTTGTTTGTATTTTTCTTTTTAAATTTTATTTTGTTCCTCGGCCAATCATTGCACAGACTTTTTTCAGAGAATTTAAATTGTGGTTCTCTTTTCTGACCAGTAAGTGCTAATTCAAAGACCAGCTGTTTTTTCCTGGATACCCTTAGGAAGAATTGGGGAATGAATACTCCCACAGGAATGCCTATTATTTCCCCCAGTAGCTTTGTGAAGATTCTTGTAGAATACTCCTAGCTGTTTTTTTTTTTTTTGAGGAAACCTTGTTAAAAGTAAGTTTGTGACAAAGGGCTGCCAAAAAGTATGAATGAATCCAGCAGGCTTATTGCATGGAAGGTGCACTGTATGTGGCACAGTGCTGACAGTATGACAAGAAGTATATAGAGTTTGTGAAGTGTCCCTGTTGTCTACCATGTAGTGTCTATTCTTGCTTTCTTGATGAAATGGCTGGGGAGCAGATGTTTCAAAGAGTTTTGCTCCCTTACCCTGGATTTTGCCACTGAAAACATCAACTGAACGTTTAGCACAGGCAATCATAGACACTGTGTTTACAAATACAAAGAAAATAAGAATATAAACCTGGAGTAATCTGTACATTTGCACAGTGACAAATTCTGCTCTCAGTTATAGCTGAGACACAACCTTGTTGACCCAATTAATATTACCCAAGGTCCAAATTGACCTGAGGCTGAGTTGGCCCCTTCTTTTTTTTGAATAACATGATTATTTGGAGAGGCGGCTGTAGGGTAGTCTTAAAACAGAGATTAATAATGTAATTATGTTACATTCCAGGCTAATAGAACTGTAGCATCTGAGTGTGGTGAATTATTGAAGAAGACAGAAGATCCTGGCTGAAGTAATAAAAGAGAGATGATAAAGACAAACTGATTACAATTAGTAAGTATCACTGAGGTGACACATGGTAGCTTATGATTAGTTTACTGCAAGGGAAATTGGCACAGCTACAGTCAGTGACAAAAAAAGTAATGAAGTGAAACAGAAGCATGCTGGATGTAAATATGAAGCAACGAATAGAGAAGATAAGATTGAGCATAAACAATTATAATGCAATCAGAATTGAATGGTATTTAAGAAGTGCCGAACTGAAACAAAACTCTTCTCATTACATAAGGAATAAAGATAATTTAAAAGAGATAGCAGAGCTTAGGATGTAATTTGCTGACAGAAAGAAGTACACATAGCTAGACTTATAAAAAGACATTTAAATTAGGACTCCCAAAAGAATATAGGCACAAACAGTAGACACTCATTGCCCAAGGGCAGAAGAAGAAATACTGAAGAAAAATAAGAATTTGCCAACAGAGATGATCAGGGAATCAGAGTGTCTGAAGCCTGTGAAAATGTCAGGACAGACAGACCCATTCCAGATCTGCCAAGGAAGCAGCAGGAGAGATAGGGAAGGTTTTATCAGATACATAATAGGCAAAGCCATTCTGAAGGAGACTGGGAATGAAGCATTGGCTTTACTTAGTCTTCCCTGTATATCTTCTAAAATATTAAGATGACAACTGACCTCTGAATTTAAATCAGCAGACTGCACACCTGAAAGGCAACACTGATCAAGATAAATAGCACAGTGGGTGTTTGTGAGTCTAAGGTTATAACAGCAAGTTGTTGTTGGATATTGGCAAATACTCAATATATGCCTCAGTTTCTCCATGTGTAAAGTTGGCATATTGATATTTATTACAAAGAATTCTAATTGTAGCTAATAAATTATTTACACTTTTTTTTTTTTTTTAAATTTAGGAAGCAAGGAAATTTCTGATTAATGAAAACTGTTTTGTCATGATTTCATCTGCTTTGGAGAATCCCAGCCTAATTTTATGTAGTTTCCACAGGGCTTTATGGTCTGCTTATAACATTTTTGACAGAACTTCAGTAGCTACAAGGGGTGTCTTTTTCCTATGAAATCAGGAGGGTTCAAATAGTCTGGATTTTAGCTCTGTTTAGTGTTATGGTCTTATCCAATCCAATCATTTTCTGGTGATTTAACACACAGGAGAGACTCCTCACTTTCTCACTACTAGATGGTTGTTTCCTTATGCTACAGCATTCAGCCAGACAGGAGCTGCAAAACACTGGCTTCTCTTTCTAAAATTCCGTCAGGTCTATTTTTTGGAGTCAAACAGTGAAGCTGTAATAGATTTGGTTTCCTCTGTCTTGATTTCTATTCTTAAGATCACAGAAGTTTATAATAAGGTGATTTATTGAAAATTGCTTTGGTTGTTTTAAGGATCAGTGATGTCACAGAGAACACAGAATTCATATTGGACTTGAGGGTTTCTGGAGAGACATTATCGTTTCTGCTAACAAATTGAGGTTTACTTCCATTTGTAAAAGCAACAGCTACATTGTTAAAATGTGTATCACTGTTGCAGTTTCACATTAATTATTTTCACAAGAACAGGTGTCAAAATTGCACAGCAATAAAAGAATGTAGTAAACAAACTGAAGTGCTTCCACAAGACAACAGACAGTACTGTATATAAGCCTGAATAATTCAGAATACAGTAATATTTTGTAATGCAAAAGATACTAAAAAGTGAAGTAGGATTTTTGGGGAGAACTGGGGTGTTTGTTTCATTAGCTTTAGTGGTTTTGGGATAGGCCAAGACAAAAATCTCATTGTGAAAGTAACTGCATGCTAATGAAAAAGTAGCAGAAGCAATTAATAGAAATACAAAAGCTGTTGAATGACAGTAGTTCTGTCTCAGAAATTAGGTCTTTTAAAGACTGTTGAGAATTGTCTGGTTCTATCTGTGGAGAGAATTTGGTCAGATTTCAGCTTCAGAGACATTCTTCTCATCATGAAGTCCATATTTAGGCACAGATTCCCAGGCTGATGATTTGCTTGGGAGAAAAATTTATCTGTCTCCAGCTGAAGTAATTTGAAATGTTCCCATTGGCTCCAAATGGAAGTTGGAGCAGGCTATGTGTAAGAAAGTAGCCCCTAATCTCTCTAGCTGACTAATTTATCTTTGCTGCTTTTTAAATTAAGTTTTCTAGCACTGCCAGATCAACGAGTTTCAGTTGCTAAACATGATATCAAACCAAAACATTTCTAGCTAAGATGTGCTAGAACAAAGCAACATGGTTTAACTAGCCACCACTGAGCAAAATGTAGTAAAACAGAAACAAAACTGTACAGACAAAGTAAAATAGGATCGACCCAAAATAAAACTAGCCTCAAATCCTATCTTGCTGTTGTTTAAAGTGGCACTTTGGCAGACGTTAATGAAAGTTGATTTCTAATGGTATAGGTGGGGAATTTTAATACGGTCAAACAGGGAGCAGCATTTTGCTCTTGTGACAAACTATTTCCTTTTTGTGCCTCCCCCCTCAGTTCTTGTGTATGATGCTATGCTTTCCCCACTTACACTTTTAATACTGATTTATGGAATAGAAAACATCTCCTGGATTTGTTGGCCTTCAAAACAATGGAAAATATTTCCAGACATTAGGAAAATTATATGTTAAACATATTTTGTAGTTGAAATGGCCTCAGTACATTTATTTGTTGTGCAACAATACTATAAAAATCTTGATGCAAATAGCAACACAAAGTTATGGGGAAGCAAACGAAATGGTCATAGATCCTTGGCTGGTACACTTTGGATCAGTGTCCTGCTGTTTGCAGGATCCAATCTCTGCAGTGGGTATCAAACTCTGTAATTCTGGGTTTGGAGATTTTCCTGCTTCACCACATTAATTAATGTCTCCCAAGCTTCTGTTTCATACACTGTTGTTCCTAGGAGCGATTGAGATGGAGGAGTAAGATAATCATTCACAGAATTGCTATGCTTTTGCAGAATGAATTCACAGATAGTATTTTCATTTACATTTCTGTTGAAATAAGTGAAGAAGAGTCAGAAGGTTTCCTGGCAAAGGACATGTGTCATTTCTTCATTGCAGACTTTACAAATTGGTATATATTCATAGATTAAGAAGCAGCCAATTTTAGAGGTAGTTACAATGCTTATATATTTACATTGGCATAAAGTTTAGCTACCTTGTTTTCTACCTCTGAAAGATGAGAGCAATGAGCCCTTAACAGCTGACATGTAATAAGATACTGTGCTGCAGCAATGTTATGTATTATTAATTCAGTTTTGATAATGCTCTAAACTGTAGATAATGCTGTAGGATACAGGGGGAATGATGGGAGAAGGGAGAGAAGGTCAAGAGAAAACTGATTGGAATCAGTTTCAAAACAAGTAAAAGACGTAGTTCTTCCTGGAAAAGGTAGCTGATTAGTGCAACTCCCTGCTAAAGGATGCTGTGGATAGTAAAAATCTACATAGATTCAAGAGAAAAAATGGAAAATTTAATAGAATAGAAATTAATTGAAGATTACTAAATGTGTAGAAACCATTTCTAGCTTATGAAGAGCTGAAAATTCTTGAAGGCTGGAAGGTTTTAGGGAGGGACAATGTATATCCTTGCCCTGTTCTTACTCATACTTAGGTATCTGCCTGTGGTCCCTGCCAGAGACTAGACTCTGGGCTGGACAGACTTTTGCTGTCACCCAGGATGGCTTTCTAATGTTCCTATGTTTTAGGAATCAAAGTTTAATATTTACTGAGTACAGTAAATAATTTTCATTTACCATACATTATATATAAAATATAAACGTATAAAATATTCCTTACCTGAAAAAGAAATATATACCACAAAAATGCGTAGTCCCTCATTTTCTTCTGGTGTAATATTCCATGTAAGAATAGTGATCTCATTGTATCACTGTCTGTCTCCCTATGAACCGTAATTTAATTAGCAGGAAAGCTTAAACTGAAGGTCCTTAGAAGTAAGACTTTTGTATGGGAATTTGAATGCTCTGCTTTGAATGTAGTGGCTTCATTTGCCTGGAGTGGGTAATCGGAGTTCTCTGAATACGAGGTGTCTTCACTGGGGCATTTAAAATAGAAGCATTAGAGAATTTTGGTGATGTGACATATGCTTTTTCTAAAAGAAAACATTTCTCCAGCCTAAAATGAAATACATATGGACAAACCCCAAGTGCCTTACAGTGAAAATCGGTGCAGGCAGAAGTGTCCACCCACACAGATTAAATAATGGGATTGGATTTCAAATATGTAACAGCCCCCCTAGCTCCATATATAGCACACTGAAGGTTTTCCAAACACAAAACATGTGGTCAGTGGTATATCATTTTGGATGCCTTTCTGATAGCATCCTATAACCCCTTTAGCAATTTTTCTGCCTTGATATGATAAACAGTGCCATGCATTATGGGGTGAGAACTCCTTGATTTATGAACATTTCAAAGGAGCAATGTGTACTTGTTCACTTGGTATATGCAAGAATAAATTCTAGAAAAGCTCATTTGTCTCTTGCTTTGGTTTGATTTGCTGAAACATTACAAAATTGAGTTTTAGTATTTAAAACTTATGAAAAAATGGCAGAATTTTATTCTTTTCTGAAGCCTGGTCCAAATTCCTTGAAATCAATGACAACCTTGATTTGATTTTGGTTGGTCTTGGATCAGCCTTTTAGTCATCACAAAATAAAGATAGATTCTTTTACAATCAGGCCATATTAGTACAAAACTTTGTATTTAACTCAGTACTTTATTATTATGTTGATCTCATTTAAAATATATTTTATTTTAATGCTTATTCTGCATTTTGCATGTTCAAATGGATTCCTTTTATTCTCTCTTCAATTATTCATCTCTAATGTCAACTAGGGTTCTGCTGCTTCACGACCCTAATTCCTCTATTTGTGATTTATTCTCTTCTTACAAATAGTCCTTCTATTTTGTCCTTGTAATACCCTGCTTATGTGTAGAAACATTTGTAGAAGACTGAAGTTATTTCACTGTAGTATTTAAGCATGAGGAATTATGTGGCAGTAAAGTAAATGGTGAGTGGAAGGAGGTCATGTCTTTATTCTTTCCTTCTTTAAAGCAGGATCCAGTGGGTGTGATTAGCAGCAACTTTTAGTTCAGCATCTGCATTTAATCAGAAGTTATTTCCCCATTTCCTAGGCTGCTTAGTGTCACGCTTCACCACTTCATCTCTCTTCCGTGCCAACCAGGCAATAAAAGAAGGGTTTCTAACTTTCTCCTTTTTTTTTTTTTTTTTTTAGCCAACCTTGATAAACCTTAAATATCTGATTTTCTGTAAAGAAGTGATAACATCATAAATAAATATGTAATTTTGTCTAGTAAATGACTAGACAAAACTTTTCAGCTGTTTCTGAAGTTTTTGTACAGCACAGCGCAGGAGTGACTCAGCGACACAGAACAGGATGTTTAAATAATTACCTACATTTAATTTTAAGTTCAAGTATTAATTTTAACTTAGTGTAATTAGAGGTGCAAAAGAGCAGTGTTTTTTTGCTTTCTGGCACATCGATGACATTTACCCTATATCAAGACTCATGAGTTTGCATTAAGGAATCCTCAGCCTTGAATCTCCCCCTCCCTGCCCCTGACAAAAGTGCTTAATCTGCTCTTCATGTAAGCAGTGCATCAAAAGCAATTCATATATCCATGGGAAATCACATGAAGAAACAACAATTTAACTACATAAAGTTGAAAGAAATGTTTACCTTTTTTATTAAGAAAAGACGCATCCCTTTTCTTGTACAAGGCTTATAGCCACAAAAACATTGACATTCACATTCAAATGTAGGTAATTTTTTATAACATAGAAATGTAATTTTCTCCTGTTTTTTTTTGTTTGTTTGTTTTTTGTTTTTGTAATCAGACATCAAACCTGAGTTCGGTTACATTGAAAGCAAAGATGGGTAAAATACCTTTTAAAATGATCTCTTGCATAAAAATCTCCCAGCAGGTTTAATTAGTATTAGGTGATTAATAATTAGAAATTAATTCTGTATTACTTTTCTTTGAGATAATCTCATGAGATTTTTAAATACATTCTGTTGCCCTTCCGCTTGCTGTATCTTTGCTTGCCATCATGCCCAAATACTATGCAAAGATTTTTATGGTATATATAATATATATAGCATCACCACAAGGAACGGATTGGATGGACCCATATGGCTGTGCCCAGATGTTGCAGATATGAAATTATCAGTAAAAAAATCTCAGCAATTCTTACTTCCTGCAGGTGAGGAGTTCATGTGACCCTGTGCCGATTGATACCAGACTGAAGCTAATTGCCTGTTCACTTCCAGATCATGGGAACTGGGGAAGAATCCAAGGCATTACTAAAATATGGAAAAAAAATGTTTAACAAGTTAAAAGTTCAGAATCCCATATCAAATGTTATGATTTTAATGGATCTGTTGCAGAACTGTTCTCTGTCCATGAAAGTGAAGGATTTTAAAGTATTCTATGTGGGGGCTAAAATCTGTCTCTGAATACTTAGAAGGTGTTTGCTGTCATCTTAGATCTGAGTTGCCTCAGAGCTTAGAGTCTTGAGAAAGTCTACCCTTGAAGTGCAACAATAACATGAGGTAAAGTACAAAGTAAAACAGAAAAAAATATGTCGACTTAAATAGAAGTATTTTTCACTCTGCAGTATATTGCACAAGCACAGACAGTAAGGCAGCTAGTATTCCTTAGAAGTCTAGAACAGACTTGATTGATAATGATATTCAGCTCCAAAAACTTTGTTTCCCTCTTAAGAGTTTAAAGAGACAAAAAGAACTGTAGTTCACAGGTTGTGAAATAGAAATTTCAAGTCTTTGTAATGAGATTGTGTTACACATTACCCAGATTTTCCCATCACTTAACTTCCAGGCACAGCTGAATGTTACCGTTTATGTCATTAAGGAACATCTGGGGACTGTTTTTTAAGGGTGGGAGGCGAGAGCTATGTGTGGTGGTTTCTTTCTTTTAATTTATGCTTCGCTTACTTGTTCTGACATGCATTACATCACATAAGTGGCTCAAATTAAAGTTAGTCTGCTACCTTGTGGCTGTAACTTGAAATACCATACCTTCAGTGGTTTAATTTATAAAAATCTCCATTATATTGACACTCATTTCACTTGGCATTTGTTAAACTGCATCCAGAATACTGTACTCGGTTTTAGACCCCTCCCCAGTAGAAGAGATAACTCTCTTGTACCAGAGGCTGAGTGTCAGAGGTGATAAATTATTCATTTTTCCTCACCCTTCTTCTGTCTCACCTTTGAAGCATAGAAACAGAACACAGAGGGGAAATATGCACTGCTGCTGTTCTTGTGCCTGAATATATCTTAAATTTTGATGACAGCAGTCCAAGGATGATGGAGAATGTCACACATAATCCTGGAGAACTAAAAAACATGACAACTTTGATGTTTAGATGACATAGAAAGTATATGCCTTCAGGATCAGAATTTTATGTGCCTCAGTGTTGCTTATATACCCTTCTTTAGCTCTTCTTACATATCCTCCTTTGAATATATTTTTTTTTTTTTTACTTTTCTTGAAATGAAAAAGGCATTTAGTTCAGAGGAATCATCTATTAGGCACTTGCAGTGACCATGTGTGTCATACTTTGTCAGTATGCATAAAGCATTTGTCCAGTCTATGTGAATAATTGATCCATAGCTCTCTTTGAGACACTTCTAGAAAGGTCTTCCTGTGGACCTTTAGACATGAGAAAGAGGTAATTTTGGAAAGCTGAACTCTTCCATTAGCCTCTTCTCTCTTTTCCTGAGGGCTTTGTAGTGTGATGTCCATCATGGGCCCAGATATAAATTTCTGTAGCAGTAAAAAGACACTGTATAACCCATTTTAACTGATTTTTTTCCTATCCTGACTTAATTAAAATGAGTACAAAGGGCTTATCATAAAAATTACTATGCTGAGACTTTGAATGTCTGGGCCTTTCTAATTACCTAATTTTGAACAGATTATGCAAACGTTATTTAAATTCCTAAGTGTTCAGAATTCCTGATTTCTGGTGTCTGATTGTAGATATACTGACATTAAAGCATCAATGACGTAATATTTAAATAGCATAGAAACAGTGAGATAGTCTCTAGCCTCAGTCTAGCCATAATAATAACAGTCAGATAATTCAAATATCCAGGATCCCATTCTGTTGCAGGTATTTTGAGAAATACTTTATATAGCTCTATTTCCTTGTCCATCTTCAGGTGACTTCAAAAGACCTATTCTCATTGAAACCAGATTTAGATCTGTCCTGGTATTTTTAGCTGTTCTTAGCAGGAACAGTTTGAATAACTCAATTAGCTTTTAAAATAGTGTAAAATAGTGGCAGAATAGTGTCTTAATAACATTAGCTTTCAAGCCATATTCTAAAGTAATAATTTATTTGTGCTAATATTGACAATAATTGTAAATTACCGGTATGAATCATTGTTGTTTATTACATGCCAAATACGCAGAGAAGCCATTCCTTCATAATCTCCAAATTGTGTTGCACTGAATCAGATTTGCTGGATGAACTGTCTTCATCTTGTATTTTATAGAAAAACACATTAACTAGACTTCTCAACAGTGTTTTCCTGCTAGTGTTTTTTATTATATTAAGAGATATCAAGGGTCATGCTGGATAAAGAGAGAGCTTTAAAAGATCTCTGTTTAATGCAAGAGAAGAAAAAAACCTTCATTTTTTAATTATAAATTCAAAATTCCATTAGAGGCCCAAAATACTCATTTCAGTACTATTTTGTACTTTAAATATGGAACAAATTTTTGCTTTTTAAAATGAAGGGCAAAGTCCCTCTATTGACAGAAGCACGTCTAACACAGAAATAAGTACAGATCAATGTCAGACAGTGAGAATTTAAGGAAACATTATGCAGCAGAAGTTGTTTCAGGAAGTGGCTGTGTCTGGGGAAGCTGCTGATAAAAAAGGAAAAAATCTTCCATTCATGTTACAAATAAGGCATTTAGGTATGAAATGACAATATCATGTAAAATAGAGCCAAATAATTGTAGATTTGTATGGACAGACACTGAACACCACATTTGGTGAATATAAATTTGTAAACATTTTCTTATATTTTGACACTGAGGAGATGTGCAGCTGGCATACAAACTGTTGTTTCATGGTACTGTACGAGACAAGCACACAATATAGGCTTTACCTTGCTATGGTATCTCATTCACAATTTACCTCACTACTTACTTTCAGTGGCAAGACAATTCTGCAATATAGAAAACAAATCTTAGAGGGGAGGAACCTGTGCATTATTTAGTACAAAATCACCATATGCTTTTTACTGCCATTGATCAAATTACAACCAAGTTTTTCTTAATAGCTACATCATTGGGGAGGAGTGGCTAGAGAGCAGCCTAGCAGCAAAAAGACCTGGGGGTGTTGGTTGACAGCCACCTGAACATGAGCCAGCAGTGTGCTCAGGTGGCCAAGAGGGCCAATGGCATCCTGGCTTGTATCAAGAATAGTGTGGCCAGCAGGACCAGGGAGGTGATAGTGCCCCTGTACTTGGCACTGGTGAGACCGCACCTCGAGTACTGTGTTCAGTTTTGGGCCCCTCCCTACAAGAAGGACATCGAGGTGCTGGAGCATGTCCAGAGAAGGGCCACGAAGTTGGTGATGGGTCTAGAGCACAAGCCTTATGAGAAGAGGCTAAGGGAACTGGGGTTGTTTAGTCTGGAGAAAAGGAGGCTGAAGGGAGACCTTCTTGGTGTCTACAACTACCAGAAAGGAGGTTGTAGTGAGGTGGGGGTTGGTCTCTTCTCCCTAGTAACAAGCAATAGGACGAGAGGAAACGGCCTCAAGCTGCACCAGGCAAGGGTTAGGTTGGATTTTAGGAAAAATTTCTTCACCAAAAGGGTAGTCAGGCATTGGACCAGGCTGCCCAGGGAAGTGGTTGAGTCTCCATCCCTGGAGGTATTTAAAGAACGGATAGATGTGGTGCTTGAGGACATGGTTTAGTGGTGGACTTGGCAGTGTTAGGTTAATGGTTGGACTTGATGATCTTAAGAGTCTTTTCCAACCTTAATGATTCTATGATTCTATGATCATGTTGACAAAGAAAGGTATTTATTATCAGAATGTTGAAAGTGACCAAACCTCTACAATTAAAAAACCTTATTTATTTTTCTTATAGAAAATCTGTAGCTCTAACTTTATTCATAATGGCAGAGTACCAGAAATACTCAGACTGGAATGATAACACAGCAAATCCATGAATCTGAAACTCTTTTTTCAAAATTTTTGAAATAAATGTCTTCCTTAAAACATGGCTGCTGGGTGGCTTGGATTAAAAACTGCTTAGTATGTATATTAATCCCATTTAGGTTCATGGGCTATGTTAGTACAGAACCTTATGTGCCTTGTTAATTTTTGACATAGCATTATAACTTTTCTCTCTTCAGTCTACAGCAAGAGTTTCTTAAATGGGAGACAGAAAATTATTTTTTATGGATGGCACTGGACGATAGTACGACAAAGCTTAAGAGTGTGAACTAGATATGAAATTTATGTATGCCAAGAGAGAAGACCAAATGGCTTTTCTTTGGATGCAAATCTCAAATCATAGATTAAAATTTTGCCACCACAAAAGAGACACCTACAAAATGCTCTCACCCAGACTTTCCCATACTTAAGTAGCTGAACAGCAGCTGCATTCAGCTGTTCCTTCTCACATAGAATCATCTTTACGTGGTTGAGTGAAAGCTCTTTTAATTTTTAGCTCCCATTATTTTAATTACATATGTAGTCTGTCATGAAAACTGGGTTTATTTATTACAACTGTTTGGGACTGTCTGGTGCTTGGAGCATTCTCTTTGATTTTTTTTTTTTTCCATCAGTTTTCCAAATGGAGAGTCTTCGATTGTAACTGTATTTTGATGGAAAGGATGCATTCATTTCAGACTTGTGACTCTTTCTATAGGTCATGGGCTTCTCCTCAAGTTAATTCTCATTCTTCGGCAAGAGAAAAAACACAACTGCTACTAAAAATTCCCATCCTTTCATCAGAAGGATCTGCTCCCATGAAAGATGGAGGAAACTGTTGCTGAGCTGAGTTCCTTGGCTATGTAGGATAAGAAATAGAACGATATAATATTTGGAAAGATTTCCCAGAAGTCTATGTTACTGCAGCATTATGTGACTTTTGCAGATGCAAACTCCTCTATTTTTATGTGTTTTTTACATCTATGAGTGTTTAATTTCTGAGAGAAGAATGTACACAATTTCCGGTCAAGATGGTTTTTATTTTGCTTATAAAAAAAGTCTCTAACTCTTTTTTAAGGTGATGGTAGGCAAGAAGGCCCACTTTCCTCCTTTGCCCTGGTACCATCAATAACCAAGAATTGGCCAGCTGATTCCTTACCGAGTGCAGCTTTTTTCTATTGTATATAGGACTGGCTGTGAATACTTGAGTTTTGGTCATTTTTTAATGCACTCTGAAATTAAAGACGAAATCTGTCCAAGTGGCTGCTGGAATTGGTGAGGCTGTACTGCTAAATTTGGGAGAAAAAAGCTGAAATGGTGACCGAATGATTCCATCCCACTGCTTTGGAATATCCCAGACTCAGATACAGTCTTGTCTGGGCAGTCTTGGACATCATTGTGAAATCAGGACCCAGACAATGCTCTGTCTGGCAGACAAGATATTGGAATGAAACAGGAGGGAAAAGCCAAGCAGAAAATTAAGCTGGCAAAGCTACTGTTAACATAGGTTAAACAGAGCAGAAACAGATCCTAATAGTGTTTTCTAGAGTTCTGACTAGTTGCATTTTATCCTGAGTAGATCAGCTAGATGATTCAGTCTCTTTGTACCTTTCTTCTCATCTGTTTAGTCCACCTTCGCTTGTCTAGGTTCTCCCTTCTGTGCCTAACCACTGAACTATAAAGTGCATGTGCAGTCTGCAGTGTTACAGTGTGTATTGCTTCTGTTTATTTATTTGTTTTTCTCCAATTTTTCACTTGTCTTGCTTGTGTGGAGGTGGTGTTTATAGAGTGTTGTTTTCACTATGGATGGTTCTGGTTTTGTTCCTACATAGGCACTGCCATAAATACAATTAATAATGATGCAGAAATTACCCAGTATGATCACTCACACATGGCATAAGAGTAGAACAGTGCAAACTGCAATTTTTTTAGTTCAAAGACTCATTTGGGCAGTAATAAAAACAAACATTTAGTGTATGATAATAATAGCTGCATTACTACATTGAATAATGTAAAATTACTCGGCCCAAGAATAGCATTATGTTCACATGGATAATGGAAGTTATTAGCCAGTTTCCTTAGTGTGCAGGGTTCATCTAGGTACAGGTAGATATATTTGCATCGAAGGTACCCTAAGCTCTGTGAAATGACCACAGAGGAATGCAGTGGTTAATGTCATTCTAAAATCGGTGTCTACAGGTGTTCAGATGAATCATGTCTTAAAAGTGTCAGTTTCTCTTCACTGACTATATAGAGAGCCTGCAAGAATAAGCTCATATGTAAAATCTATGTTATAGAAATCTGAAGTGAGGTGAAATGAGTCACACCTGAAAGATTTTATTTCCATTTTCATTACTGTTAACAAACACAAAGCCATGAAGATGAAAAGCTAGATTTGTATATCTGTCAAAAAACAAAAGGCAAAAGAGAAGCTACAATCATGACTTGGTAAGAAAAGAAAGCTAAAATACCCAACAGTCGATTGTTAGGATGCCACCCACTTAGGGTACTAATTTCAGTTATGTCCATTGCCTGAAGGTTTCCCACTTTCCAAGAAATATCTTCATTAGTAGACTATAAGCTTTGTGTAGTGGAAAACTGCTTCCAGTTTTGTTATTGACACTCTGCCATTCTGAGTGTCATACTTAAAAATGAGTTACTGGATACTTAACTTCTGATGGACTGAAACTTGTTGACCTAGTGAACACTGGCCTGGTGTGATTATGAAAGAGACAGGTAAGGCATATCACTCCACACTCTCAGCAACCAAAATATCCTGTCTCAGATAAGAAAATGGGCATACAATTTTTCTTCTCATTTTTTCTGAAATGTCAGGCCAAATGGTGAACAAATCTGAAAATCCCCAGTAGCATGTTGGGGAGGAGCAAACATTGCCAGTCATCAGTTCAAGTTCTACCAAATGCACTTATTCCCTCTGGGGAAAAAATCCAAACAAAACCAAAATAAAAACACCCATACAAGGGGAACATAGACATAAAGATTTCACCAAACCCAAAACTTTTTCTTTGAATTATTGAGACCCTGATTTCATAACTGATAAGCAAAAGTCAGGTGATCTAGTAATTGGATCAGGTTTGGTTCCTTGTTTTTCATGGAAGCACAATCTGGCTCTTTGTGATCAATGTAACCTTTTGTAATACACTTATTTTAATACTGTGTATCAATATCAACATTCCTGTTTAGTAATGTAGAATTCATGTTGCACTTGAAGATCTGAAACCTTATGGTATTACTTAGCAGTTAAATTCAACTTGTATTCTTAGCATAACAAGTTAGTAACATAATTCAGCAAGCAGGAAGTCGTTTGGAATTCTATACTTGTAGGAAGCAGTTGTGTGCTAATTTGGTAATTATGCATATCCCCACTTGGTATCTATATTTCAACAATAGGTGGAGTAGAAAGTCATGCATAAATTTTGAAGGTATGACTTCAGGAGCTGCCTCAGGCTGAAGATCATTGTATCTATTGCACTGTTACAGATGTTGCACACTTACTGCCTCTAGCAACAGTGAAGTCCTGAAAGATCTATTTATCTGTGGCACATTACAGTTCCACAATATTTTTCTGATGTAAAGTTTTCTATGGGAAGAACTTTTCATGAAAATCTGTGTTTTCTATAGGAATATATAAATCTGACAAAAACTTTGTAAAAATTGCTTGAAGGGAGTTAAAGCGTTCTGACTTTTTCTGGTCTTTCAGTATTTCCTAGCTATAAGAAAATGAAACAAAGTCTATTTCAGTTCAAATTACTTGTCACTTGAAATAAATCACAGGCTATAAATACAGCTTGTCTGACCCAAAGGAAGATTTTGAAAAATTCTCTTTCCTGGCAGAATTGGTTTTTGTTCTGATTTCTAATGGGAAAAAACATTCATGGTCCGAATTTCTTCTCAGCTGTCTTTTACTTGCCTCCATTGCATGAATGCTTTGATTAAAATGAATAAATATATATCAATATAAATATTTGGATTGAGCCTAGAAAACAAGGCTTATGTAATCAACAGTTTGCTTGTACACCCTAGGGTTTGAAATTGCTGGCTAATTTCAATCACATTTAGAGGAGGGAGGATATCTCAACCGTAAGTGTGTTTCTATAAATTTTGCAAATACAGCAGCTGGATGGAGGAGTTGAATCCAGGTCATTGTGTCCCCAGAACAAAGTGGAGGCAGAACTCAACTGTTACACATTTTATTTGGCAGCAGATGGCTGCCAGCTAGTCCTTCAGACCAGCCACGTTACTGCTGATTCTTTCCCTGGCGACGATACGGAATACGTGTGTTGAATAATACGAGAGAGCAAAGAAGACAAATTCTGAAACAAACTTCACTAGTTCTACTGACCACAAAAACAGTTTTTAATTGTTAAGGTAGCATTCTTAGCCTATAGTCAGCAATTAAATGATTAGCCCCGGTTTATCTTTGACATCTGTCACATTGGACTAAGGTTATCATGTTGGATTGGGATACGGTTGACGTGATTTCTGATGACCTTACATGAGACTAGACCAGACTGGCAGAGAAACTGTGCAAATTGCCTTAGAGGGTGCTGTATCTATATTGTAGACAAATCAATGACTTCTATTTACAATCTTCCCTAATATGGCTTTAGATCTATTCTATTTACAATATTTCTTATAGCATTATGCCTAAGCTCTTAAAATATGCAGTCACAGAAAAAATTAAGTGAAAGGGACCTCCACAGGTCTTCTACTTCGGCCTCTTGTTCAGTGCAGAACTCAATGTCAGGCCTCAATGCAGGACTCAGTGCAAGACTCACTGAAGGTGTTTTGGCCTGTGTACTTACAGAGTAACGTAGAGAGTTAAAGATGTTATTGTTGCTGCTCTTCTTGTGTCTTTTCTCCCTTTTTTACTGTCTGTATCCTATGAATATGGCATTTCATTCCTCTGAGGCTGACATGCCCCAACTTCAGTCTTGTGCTCCCTCATAATTTGACGCTGCTTTGGGGGTCTGGTTTATGAGCAAATTTGCGGACAGAGAACTCCGTTCACCTGATGAGTTGCAATTTCTGGGTTATGAACCTTAGCTAAACACTTCTGTTGAGACATTTTGCTAGCAGGCTTGTTAGTGAACAGTTCGAACCCTCCTGACTGGTTGTTGCTGTCTTTGAAAATGCACTTTGTGAATCTTCATAGAATCATAGAATGTCCTGAGTTGCAAGGGACAAGGATCGTCGAGCCCAACTCCTGTTCCTGCATAGGACAACCCCAAAATTCACACCATATGCCTGAGGGTGTTGTCCAAATGTTTCCTGAATATTGTCAAGGCTTGGTGCTGTGACTACCTCCCAGGGGAGCCTTTTCTAGTGCTCCACCACCCTCTGGGTGAAGAACCTTTTCCTAATGTCCAACCTAGACCTCCCCTGGCACATCCCCCTGCCATTCCCTCAGGTTCTATTACTGGTAGTCAGGGAGAAGAGATCAGTGCCTGCCCCTCCTCTTCCCCTTGTGAGGAAGCTGTAGACCGCCATGAGGTCTCCCCTCAGTCTCCTCTTCTCCAGGCTGAACAGACCAAGTGACTTCAGCTGCTCCTCATACGGCTTCCCCTCTAAACCCTTCACCATCTCCATGGCTCTCCTCTGGACACTCTCTAGTAGCTTCGTATCCTTTTTGTACTGTGGCGCCCAAAATGGCACACAGTGCTCAAGATGAGGCAGCACCAGTGCAGAGTAAAGCGGGACAATCACCTCCCTTGACCGGCTAGTAATACAGTGCTTGATGCGCTCCAGGACACGGTTGGCCCTCCTGGCTGCCAGGGCACACTGCTGGCTCATGTTCAACTTGCCGTCAACCAGAACCCCCAGATCCCTCTCCACGGGGCTGCTCTCCAGCCTCTCGTTCCCCAGTCTGTATGTAAATCCAGGGTTGCCATGTGCCAGATGCAAAATCCAGCACTTGCCCTTGTTAAACTTCATATGGTTGGTGATTGCCCAGCTCTCTAATTTGTCCAGATCTCTCTGCAGGGCCTCTCTGCCCTCAAGAGTGTCAACAGCTCCTCCCAATTTTGTGTCGTTGGCAAACTTAGATAACAAACCTTCAAGTCCTGCATCCAAGTCATTTATGAAGACATTAAAGAGCACTGGCCCTAAGATGGATCCCTGCAGAACCCCGCTAGTGACTGGTTGCCAGCCTGATGTAACCCCATTTACTATAACCCTTTGAGCCAGAAGACCTGTCAGCCAATTGCTCACCCATTGCATGATGTGTTTATCCAGCTGTATGGATAAACATTTTGTCCAGGAGGATACTGTGAGAGATGGTATCGAAAGCTTTACTGAAATCCAAAAAGATTACATTGACTGGCTTCCCTTGGTCAATTAGGTGGGTAACCTTGTCATAGAAAGAACTTAATTTTGTGAAGCAGGACTTTCCCCTTGTGAACCCGTGCCAGCTGGGGCCAATGACTGCGTTGTCTTTCAGGTGCTTTTCAGTAACTCCCAGAATAATCTTCATGATTTTTCCAGGCACAGAGGTGAGACTGACAGGCCTGTAGTTACCAGGGTCATCCCTGTTGCCCTTCTTGAAGACTGGAACAACGTTTGCCAGCTTCCAGTCAACTGGGACTTCTACAGATTCCCAAGAGCATTGAAAAATCATTGTGAGAGGTCTCTCTATGACATCAGCCAGCTCTTTAAGTGCCCTCGGATGAATCTTTTGCTTTGAAATGTTACATCTACTATGTCTGTTGAGCACTGAGCTGGCTCTCAAGGCCAGCTTCATCTGCTGTCAATGCTGTTAACATGCATGAGAGCTCTCTGTGTTTCACCCTTTCCACTTTGGTAAGACAGAACCCCTCACTACATGCATGGTTCACATATTTCCAAGTAGTCCCGTTTCTAAGTCAATAGTCTGGACCTTGGTCTCATTTCAGTCACATGGGGAGATAGGTGAGAACAAAACACAGTGTTTATGAGCTTGAGCCTTAATGTTCTCTAAATCTTCCCATTCTATATATTGAGTTGTATTATGTGACCCAGTATATTTAAGTGATGTTCAAGCTTCTTTAGAAAGTTTTGTCCTTCCATATTTGATTCTTCTCATTAAGATGATACTACTGACTCATCATCTCTGTAATTGTCATCCATTCCAACTTTACAACCATGCTTCCAGCTGTGTTTCCACTGACAACATTATCTTCTGAAACTTTATGCTTGGCATTTCCCAGGAACTGGCTATGTCCAAACATTAAAGCAAATAGCTCAGTGTCAGTGTCTTCCAAACAGAGCAGAAGAACTCTCACATTGGTATTGGCATTAGCACACATTATAAACTATCACTATTTTTCCTTTGAGATGCTAATGTAGGAACAGGATACATACTATCTTAATACTTGTAAGGACACAGTGAAATGATACAGGAAGCAAGTTTATTCAGCAATGATTTGTGTAAGTAAGTAGGATATACGGGTACCTAACATCGGACCCATATAGGGCCTTTAATGAGGCACATCAGCCACATACTCTTCATTTCAGCCTTATGCAGTTAGCTAACAAATCAAGAAGAAAAATCTTTTGAAGACCTAGGAAAAGTGAGACTTGCCCCTGCTTCTGAGGCTTATAGAATTGCAGAAATCAGAGTTGTATCAATTGCATCCAGGTGCTGTGAATGAACTACTTCTTTGTGCTCCATCATGTACTCTTCACTGCTAGTACTACTTACTGCCCCACTGGCCTGTGAGCTTCCATCACATCCCTGCCTTCATTCAGGAGCCATTGAATTCAAAGTATGGCAGAAGTGGACTTCTTCCTCTCAACTTCCTGCAATTAGGAATTTGCTGAAGAAACTCCATGTCTTGTGGCTAGATGTGGATGAAAAAAATTCCACATCCTTCCTTCTCTGAATAGAATGTTGACAGCTCTAAGATCCAAATTTAATGATGACATGGAAGAAAAATTCTGTTCAAGTAAATTCTTATTTATAAACTCTCTGCATGAAACTATGATTTTTTTCTTTTTTTTTTTTTTAGATATGTGCATTTTCTTCATGAACCACAAGATGGGAGTATTGGCTTTTAAAACTGTGTTTTAGTTTGTTTTTTTTCTTTTTTCCCTTGTGCTGTGCCAGGCAAAGAGTTTGAGAAAATGTTCTGTTCCCTCCTGAACAAGTTTTCTGCAATGAATTAAACTGGAGAGAGTTTCTGGAATGTTTAGAAAATGTTAGTCAGCCTCATTCCCAGTATGAATCCAGGGGCAAATGTCATGTGTACATTAAAAGAATTTCTTGTGACTAAGCATCACATTTCTCTGATACAAGTTTCAGAGTGGTTCTTTTTCAGTTCTGCACTGACCTGACACCTTTTCGGATAATGGTTTCCCTTTAGCACTCTCACTAGGCTGTAAGGATAAGTGGAGTAACAGATCAAAACACTTCATGCTGCATTTACAGGTCACCATCTGCAAGTCTGATAGAGCACAGCTTACTTGATAAAATGACCAGCTCTGAGTAATTTTGGGAATGAGAACTCATGTTAAGAAAACATTAAGAAATAGAAAATCCCACAGTTAAATTTTACTACATGGGCAATTGAAGGACTACTTGTTCTGCCTTCAGGCTTATTTCTGAAAGGTGTGAGCATGTCCTATTTGTTGTGTGACACATAGTGCCTATGAAGGCACTAAAAGAAAATGGACCAATGCCAAACTATTGATTCTGAAATTTCTGAGCATTGAGGAAGTTCAGATATGAACCTCCTTGGCTGTAGTCAAAGCATTCATAACTTTTGGGAAACTTTTATCTGCACATAAGCTATGTGACCCATAGCCCTCTTATATCTGAAACACAGCATCACCCAAGCTGCCTTTTTTAATTTCTTCAGGTTTTTTTCTTGCCACAGCAATCCTCCCCTTCTCCTTCAGTTAAAGAGGGAAGCATTTTACTAAGGAGTGTGTAGGAGGTACTTGCATATATTGTTACCTGTTAATGGAGTTTGTATATGTATACAGGTGTCTGTGAACACCTTTGAAAACTTATTAAGTGTAAGCAGGCATGTGCTTATTTCCAAGCAGCTGGTGCAAAGAAGAGAGGGAATGACTTAACTATTACATGCTATATACAGGTATTGAAGCAAGAGTATTCAGACAAAATATCATTTCCAACTTGGCTCATTAGATGAATATTATAAACAAGAGTTGATTAATTCTTTTGAAAGATAATACCCTAATACATTTTCAAAAAAATTTGGGTCCTGTTCAAATACTGAAAAGAAAAAGCAGATTTTTTCAGAAGCCCAGTACTTGCCATTGAGAAATTTTAATTCAGACTATATTGTGCACTGTTGTTTTTTTTTTAAAGTAGCATGCTAAATTTTCATTGTTTTATTCTTTTCCATTAAAAACTATTGAAACCGATGCTGGATTTAAACTAGTTTATTGCAAGCAGATGTAGTAGGAACAACCCCTTATTTGATACAGATGATACTAGTAAAAAATGGATTAGCCGTTACATTTTGCATTGGTAAAGTCCATCTTTTCAAGGTTTGTCAACTGTACCTAGTGGTAAATTATTAGTCAACTTTTGGTTGCTTTTTAACAAGCTGAAAACTTGAATCTTCTTGCTCCTGTATTACAGGAACACTGAAAACTTTTGGGCTTCTCTTCCTTTCACGCCTACAATAAGGAACAGACAGGCTGAGCTGACTTGTGGCAAGCAGTAACAAAATTGTGGCAGATATATTCATGCTCTCCCCGTACGTCTGGGCCTCCTGTTAAACCTGAAACCTTGTCTTCCCTCACTGTGATCCTGCTAGGAACTTGATATTATGGCCTCTACAAGGATAAAAGAGACTAGTCATAGACATATAAAAGTAGCTGAGGAAATATGCCTTAGACATAGTGCTACATTTAAAGAAATAAAAAGAAATCTCACTAAGAGAAGAGGAAAGGAAGTGCAGCATTTCCACGGTAAATTGCATGCTCTTCCTTTGGCAGAAGTGATCTTGGAAGAATATGCTTCCTGCCTCTGTTCTCTAGTTTTCTGTTTTCTCCCTGAGTGCGGTTGTACTATGAAAAATGGCTGATGCCTTTTTGTACCATGTCTTTGCTCCTTCTGTATATCCAGAATCAGTCGTGTTTGCCTTCAGGTCAGTAAAACATTTTTTTTTTGTTTTCCATTTCTGTTAACAATGTAACTGTATAGCTATGTGAGAATCTTTCCCTTAATGTCCATTCACAACATAGTTTACTGACTTGCAGTCAATTTAATCTTTTCGAGTCTCACACAGAGCATGAAGGTAGTTTCTGGAAGAAGAGCCCAGAGACAGTATGTTTCACAAAGGAGTATTCAGTGCCTCCTGAATGTGACACTACAGCTCTTTTGTAGTGTGCCCTTTCAGGCTTTCCTAAGGCCCTCCTAAGCCACCTGGTGCATATTTATGGAGGAGAAGAAGGATTAATTCCCACGTGGGAGGCAGACCTAGCTCAAGGAGTACTGAAAATTTAAAACTAATTGTTTGCTGGGTTACTCCCTGAGCCAGGAACTCCTGAAGAAAAATAGAGCTGGTTTTCTTTCCTTTCCCAGTATATTTTAATGGAGATTTGGAGTTTCTGGATAATAAACTGCCTGGTAGGAAGGCAGCCAAAGACCTTTGCCAGCTATGAACTCTTTTGATTAAAGGAGAACTCCTTTGATGTACATGTAGAAAGAATGAATCAGACAATATAATATTGGAGATGCCACTTTATTTAAAAATGTTATCTGAGTGAAAGAACCACCTTACAGTACCAGACTGTGTTACTTCTGTAACAGGTTCAAGTAGGATCAAAGGTTTCTACATATAGTAAAATGGAAGGTAATCATGGAAATCATGCTCCTGTGTGCCCACAGGCCTGAAAGGCTGACTTCAAGTCTATTTTCACTCTGTGATAAAATGGGAGCAAAAGGAAAATCACAAGCTGGGTGAGACAGGAGTCACAAGTCTCTAGGCAATGCCACGTCTGGATCAATAAACAGCCATGAGAGGCTTCAATGTGCATCTCATTAATGTGGGGATCTATTAAGGTGTTTCTTGTTGCCTCCCGTAGGAGAGTTTCCACTGGATAAATTGACTTTTGCGGATTGTATTATAAGGAAAACAATTCCACGTAAGAATTTTATAGAGGTCCCTCAGCACTTGCCTGAGAGCTCATGAGAGAGGTCAGTCAAGTATTAGACAACTTCAATCTTTTTGCCCTGTCTCATTTACAAGTCCCTTAATTTCAAATGCACTGACAGTCCCAAAGCAACCAATGGTCCTTGTCACATGTGCTTATATACTTAGTGTCTAAAAGGGCTTTCTTTCTATATTCCTGATGTAAGATATCACGTTATTGCAAGGACAACATTGGTGAGATATAAGACTTCCTACCACAGTTGAATTCACCTGTTTTTGTTTAGTTATCTTACCACAGCAAACTTTTTTTGTGAGTAGTATTTGTCCATGGATTTTTTTCAGTATAGTGACAGAATATGTTAACAAAGCAGCATCACAGAGGTGTGAAAAAGAGACACATAATATCATGAAGAGCTCTAGAGGCATTTCAGTTTTTCATCTGCAATAGTGATTAAAAAGTGGCACAAAAGAATTTTCTTTATAGGTCTAATAGGAACTGGGATAAAATACCAGTAGCATTTTTAATTCACTGAAGGCTGTGGGCAAACAAAAATATTTCCCATACCTCGTGGAAGTTCAGAAAGTATTGTGGAACACATCTATTACTCAAACCTTATAGAGGTGGAACAGCAACATAAGGCATTTCTGGTCTTAGTATCTCCTTTACAATGCTATTTTGTTTTTGTTCTGTCCTCAGGTTGCAATCTGTATGCATAGAGATTACATGTGTTATGTGCAGCACCACCTGTTGTCTCTGCATGCTCCCTGGAACAGTCAAGACAGAGCAGGGAAGGAACAGGGAGAATTGGGGCTGGAGTGGAACTGGAATTCAATTACACATCTGCTGTAGACCCATCCTCATCATAAAAACTGGCCTGACAATTTTAGCTTTAATCATCCCTATCTGAACTCTCTTTGATGTTAAAGATGGGTTACTCTCATCCTCCTTTCTTGTCATATTGTGGGCAAGCATCACTAAATCAGGTAGCAAGATGCAGACCTTTCAGGAAACCTAGGCATGGAGTGAACATTTTTCTCCAGCCCTTGAAAGTACATGGGATTGATCTGTTTGCTGTACAATCCCCAAGCCCCAGGCAAAGGATAAAATTTCTTAGAAGAGAGGCAAACTAAATCAATTATCTCCTGTTGCTGGGATAAAGTTGGTCAATAGCTGATATTTTAAAGCACCTCCATCAACAATTTATGAGATTTATTCAGTTTATGCGAAAGAGCACTCCATAATCATCACTACACAGTGATGGCCCAACAGGGTGTTGCTAACTGGATATCATTTAATAAAAGTTTTTCAAGTGCTCAGCATGCTTTCATCAGAGGGTGATTTTTGTTTTTATCCTTGTTTTGTATGAACATTAGGAGGTAATCAAGAAGTTATAAAAGTTGATGATTTATGAAGCTTTTGAAGTGGTGGGTGAAATTGTAGGCTAGATATAATGCTCATATTGATCAAACTGTTGGTAAAAGCATGGTAAGACTGTTGACTAAAAGTACTATTAAAATAAGTTTTATGACAGGCTGTTAAATAGAGATTTAGTATTATTTTCATAACTTGATTTTCGCTAATAGTGGTCTTTGTCAACACTGGGCTGTATAGTGTTGATAGAGGCATAAACCTCACAAATATTACCAAAACTGGTAGATAGTCCTGGTGTGTTTTCAGAATTGAGAGTGTAGTTACACAGTTACCAAATCTCTCCTCCACCAGCTCTTCAATTAGGTTGTCAGCAGTATTCTTGTCTCGTACACCAACCTTTTGAAATTTTTGTTCCATGCTCATGGCTTCATCCCACTCTGCTGCTTTGATCCCTCAATCTCCTCTTGTTTTGTTGATATTTTTTAAAACAATTCCTCTACTTTTTCTTCCTTTTCCATTTCTCATATTCTGAGACTACCTTGATTATTACATTTCTTTTTCCAGTTTTGAAAGCACAAGGGAAAACAAAGTAATGATTTATCTTTTTGCATATGTAGTCCCATGCCCTTTAGTTCCTATCACATATTATCCACCATTTACAAAGAAGTCTGAGAGAGTCTTTTTAAAGTTTCATAAGTATCTCTTATTCAGTCTTTCTTTTTAGCTCTTTTCTCTCCCACGACTATGTTTTTTCATTTCTGGCTACTTTTATTCTGAAGAGTGTCTCAGAATTTATATTTCTCTTTCAGATAAACCACGACCAAAACACAGAAGCAAATTTTGGCTTCTCATTTTGATACATTTTATCTTTACATCTCCTTCCTGTACTTTATTTACATTCTGTTTCACTGCATTCAATTGAAGAGCTGGTGTCTTCATATCAATGCCTTTTCAATCTTTTAGTAGTTAGGTGAATAGATATGTACAACCCCGAAGTTTGGAAAACAATCCAATGCTAGCTTTTAGGACTGTGCAGCTTCCATCTCTTTTTTGTGCACAGATTTTTGTTTCTTTGGTTTTCTCATATTGGTGCCGACTGTCATTTTTGAGATAAAAATACTGATTCAAGTACTTTTGGAATGAGATGTGGTTTCTTTGGCTGATTTAGTTTATCACACATCTGATGTGTAATCTAGCCATGATATGAGAATGTCCAATGCTATTATGAGAAAACTGCAAAATCTGTTTTATACTAATACAGAACCATGTTTTGAAAATAAACAAAGGTATGTCATGAAAAACATTTGTCAAGGACCTCATCTGAGAACACAGCTGCCTTGGTCTGTATTTGTGCGTGATCATCTGGGGCTGCACAGTACAGATCTCTGAAGGACGTGCTGTGTTCTTCTTGAAGAATTACTCTCTTCAATCTAATCCGTACAAGCTACTTATGTTCATAGGTGTTGCCACCTTTCCTCTTTCATATATAAGTAAATACAGTAAAAATCACCAGAACAAGATTATCAGTGTCATAAAACCAATCTGAAATCTCACTTACTCATTTAAAGTTAGACTGGGTATTTTGTTATTCTTCTACAATCTTCTTTTGACAAAGCATAAAACTTAATTTTAGTTTTGTTTTTCTTCAGAAGCATTTCAGAAGCAGAGGTTCACTGATGTTAGTTACTGTGTTCCTGTTCATTCCAGTACCTAAACAAATGTTTTAAGAGTAAAATCACTGAAGAGACACAGTGCAGTTGCTGGATTTTTTTTTTTCAAATTCATTTAGAAAACATTGCCAACAGTAGAGGTTTTTTTATTGTTCATATGGCCAAATATACCAAGATACCTAAGACAAAATCTTAGCAAAACTAGAAATGCTGTCAAATCTGGATGTAGTTTTCATTTCTCTTGAAAATATGGTGAGTTACCTCTGAAAAAAAACACAAAGGATTGGGAAAGGTTGGCTTAAGAATGACCTTACGTAATAATCACATATGTGAACTTTAAATGACTGGCTGTATTTATGGACATTAGACAAGCATGCAATTATTTGGAAACTTATCTAAGCAGTATGGGAGTTCTCATGTTTTTGTTCGTGGTGACATAAGTGATAACAACACTGATAAGCCTAAATATTGAAAAGAAAAACAGGAGAGAAGATTATATCATTATTAGATTTTTTTTTGTTACAACAATTAACTGAACCATTCTGTATAAATTAACTAAGCCTTGCCTGCTGAATCATTGGTTTGGCTTGAATCTTTATAGGTAGAATACCCTGCCAGAGTTGCACCATGTTCTCCTCCCAAAGGTCCTTATTTGCACCTGGACAGATGTAAGAAAAATCTTTTGTGGTGTGTTAGAAAATTAGCAAAAACTTTTCTATGTTTATGCACTGGACAGTGATCTTTTTTAACATGGATTCCCACATGATACAAATCAGAACAGCTCTGTCAAAGTCAGTGGCACAAA
Organism: Nipponia nippon; assembly: GCF_047370975.1. Taxonomy (NCBI): domain Eukaryota; kingdom Metazoa; phylum Chordata; class Aves; order Pelecaniformes; family Threskiornithidae; genus Nipponia; species Nipponia nippon. The sequence goes on along the minus strand of NW_028262337.1, from coordinate 4,106,633 downwards.
TCAATCAATACTGGCTAAAGGTTTTGTCCCCAGTCAGTGTTTTGATGGGAAGACAGAAAAGGGACACTTTTCAGTGTCACGTACTGAAAAACATCATATGTCTTACTGGGTCAGGCTAAAGACTGCCCTTTGGAAAAAAAAAAAAAATCACTGCCTCTTGGCTAAGCAAAAGAATTGTGCAGTTTTGAGTACAAACAATAGAGCCTTTGAACTAAAGATGTGCAGGCATGAAACTGTTTATTTACAGGGAAAAATGACCCACTTCTCTAGGAACATGACCCAGTTTAATCTGCTAGAAAAAAATTGAAAATCTATTTGACCTAAATTTTCTGAAGCAAAAGGTGTGTGGCAGAGAACTGTCCATACAGTTCACGAGGCAGCATCATTTACAGGTCATTTGCTCCATGAGTCAGACAGGATTTTGTTTCTTTTAATAGGCTGTGATTAGGAACATTACCTGAAGAACCTCCACAGAGCTTTGATCTGTGGTGTCACTCTTTTGCAGCTGTCTTAGGGATGCAACTACACTGTAAACACTAGTATCACTTAAGTACACTCAGAATCTCAGGACAGGGTTAGATAACATTTGGTGATAATAAAGTACCTTCCGCAGGCAGATGTGCAGAGACAGGAAGACCTGACTGTTGACTTGTCAGATCTGAGGTAATTTGGGTAAAGGATTCATCTCAGTATGGTTGTCCCAAAAGCTCAGCCTACAATACCTCTGCTTTTAGAAATGGGTACAAAAATTATAACTTGATCAGTTCAGATGGTCAGTATGGTGGAAATCTCACATGCTTATTTTGTCTGAAGAAATTCATGCTCCCTTGTCCACACAGGAGTCTTTCCTGGGAACAGACCTGCTTTGACTTTGACATATTTCTTGTTCTCTACATATCCATCAATGTACTGAATCATCAGAGACAGTCAAAACTGCATCACTGCAGAAGTATTTATTCACAGTATTTCAATGGCAAGTCTTTCCATGCACTCCCCTCGATGTGAAGACCAATCCTGCAATTTTAGAGAATTGTATGAGTGGCATGTAGTATTCAAATCATGTTGGCATTTTTATTAAAAGCCCAGATATATATCCATGCCTCTTCTCAAGTAAATCAAAAGCTGGATAGAGAATGCTCGATGGACATTTCTTCTTTTTGTCTACAAAACTGCAAATGCAAAATGACTCATAGCTGCTTCCTACTCTTTTGCTCACAGAATTATGAAGGGACCACTAATTTGGAACAAAGAACAATATGAGAAAACTATCATCCAGGTTTTTTGTAAAACTGACTATGTGAGATAGCAGTAGCAAAAAAGGTAGTTTAAGACTGTGAGCTTCAGTCACAGTGAGATCAATAAAATTAGTTGAGGTGTGAGATACTCTTCATTATGGGGATTTCAGCATTTACTCCATAGTAATTTCTTCTTGTATGTGTATAGACAATATGTGACAAATAGGACAATGGATTTTTTTAATTAATGTTTTTGTTCATTTGTTATTTTGTAGGTACTTTGTATTATCACTCTTTGATATTTTGTACTGCCTCTGCATGTGCAGCAAAAAGTCCTGTGTGAACTTGGGAAGCAACTGAAAGGTGCTGGGAAGTAAAATAAAACTGAAGAATACCCTCAAAGGATATGGTGGCCAGAGGTATGTTGACATTAAAGCATTTTATTAGGTCCCAGTAATTCTGCCTTTCTCAGTGATTTACCTTACTACAGGTAATTCTTGTGGTGTCATAAAACTTCAGCTTTAACAGTTTGATTCAGTGGGTATTACTGCTAGGATTTTCACTGCTGTCATGATATACAAAATCATAACATCTTTTGTGGAAGGCACGTAATAAAATATAGCAGCATGCTAGAGAGCAACAGATTTTCAGTGTGCACAAAACTCAATTTTCTCTACTTTCTTTAACAGAGGATGCACTGTGTGGTTCATTCAGCCACTGAACATGACTTCACATAAACGTATGAACGCAGTTATGTGGCATGTACAGGGCCTGAACAGGCCTTTCCAGTTACCCATACTCAGCTCTATCTACATTGCAGAAACTCTAATAAAAGTCAAATCAGTCTGTTGAGCAATCTGGGAATAAATATTCATATCTCTAAAACCTAGTAGGATTGGCAGAAGAAGATAGCAGTTATCTCAAGCACAAAAATGGAGCAAACAGCAAAATTCTCCCAGCCCAGGTGTGCATATGTCATAAATAAAAGGGACTCATGAATATCATCATATCAAATTCACTCCTTCCATTTGCAAAGATTTTCAGATACAAAATACCTTTCAGTATCTGTCCAATCTGTCCAACTGAACTGCTTGCTCATTCTGATGAGATAATTATCTAGCAGTATCAATTTTGACAGTGATTCTCAACAGACAAATGGTTTATCACAGAATTTTTCAGTATCTGTAGTGAATCCAAGTTGGTAATTTTCAGATGCAGGCTTTAACTCCCCTAAACTAACCAGAGCTCTCTAATTAGTGTTTGGAATTTTTTGCTTATTTTCTTCACAATACTCATCTTCAAGTTTTCCACTTTCATATTTGCCCTTATACTAAGTGTGGTGCTAAGCGCTACTTGTATGTCACAATGACAGATTTACAGCCTTGATTACCCGTAGCTTTCCTAGTCATCAACAGTGTGCATTTGAATATGAACCTTTCACAACAGACTCCTCTTGTTTACAGACAGCATGTGGCTTACCATGGCCTTTTTAATCTAATGCAGGAATTTAACATTAGAAATCGAAGCTAATTAAGTAAAGATAAGAGCACTGCCAGTTGTTATACAATTGGAAATAAATAACTGAGCTTGGTGACTGAAATTAGTGGAGTATTGCATTGTTGGGACTAAGAAAGTTTTTAATTCTTAAAGGAATACTTCAGAACTATTAATTTAGCCAATATAACTGCTAAAAACGTGTTAAGAATTTCCTCTGACAAACACTATAGAAAAAGAGTGCCTTGTGCTTTTAGAGAACTTTCATATCAAAGGATTGTCAGGAGTGTTTGGCTGACAAAAGCCCCCATCTTCAAGGTCACCTGCAGGTCTATCCTACTTTCCTCTTCTGTCTCCCTGCCAGCAGTTCTGCTTTGAGTGGTGCTGCCACTGTGGTACAACTACTAGAAATTATGAATGGGGAAAACTTCTTATGAGCATTTTTCATATCAGGTATAATGCTACAGCTATTAATTTTCTTGAATATTAAATTTATTTTAAAGGAGCATTATTTCTTTACAGTTAATAGATTTTTTTCCTACTCACACACTTCCAGTATCTACATTTCAAAAATCAGAATTCTGGCAATTATTTTAGGTATGGATATTTAAAAATTATTATTTAAAATTTGTCTGATTTTTTTCTTCAAAGGGTACCTATGGTGTATAGAGTATTAGTCAAAAAACTGTACTTTTCATTATTTTTTATCTAAAATATTTCTTGTGTTTATTAGCAGCTGAATTCTCCACCAAATCCTGCTTTGCAGAATTTATTTTAATACAAGTTATGCAAGTGACGCATAGAAGGTTGTTTTTATTTAAGGGAAAAAAATGATTTATGCACGTACTAAGTGGTTCTGGAATAGAGTTTGCAGATTCAATCTTACAGTGCTGCACAATTTGTCACAGAGCTGTGATTCAGCCCTTGGCTTAGGATTAAGGAATGAAATAAAAAATATGAAAAAAGGAGACCCTTCTTCCCCCATATGTACAAAAGATATAATATAAATTAACATTTACCATGTTTTCTAAATCACTTTCTAGAATCTAATAACCTCTTTAATAGACATAACAGCACAACTGTTTAATACCATTTATTTTCCATTGCTGTTTTAGTGTCTTATTTTTGTCCAAATCCTGGTTCCAGGAGAGCCCAAATAACCCCGCTTAGCATGGAAGTGCAGTACCTTCCCAGTTTGCCATTTGGGAAGAGAAATGCTGTAGAAGTTGCAGTAGTCTTATGGCCTGCATCTTGCTCAATTTGTTTCAGGCACTTTGCCCTTCCTCCTGCTGACTGAAGACATTACCTACATTCCTCTGCTTGAAATAATCACCTGTCTTATGGTGGTTAATTCATTTATGCAAATTTTGTTCTGCCTGTTTTTGGAGATACGGTCTCCCTGAGCATTTAACCATCGACATCCATTCCTCACAACTCCTTCTTTTCCATGCAGACGTTTACTGCCTGTAACATGGGGTGTGTATTCAGAGCACTGCACCCCCCCCAGCAGTCAAGAGGTCTGTCCGTCACACATCCTATCTGAATCTTCATAATCAGTTATGATGCAGCTCTTCTCCCCAAATTCAGCTTGTTCCAGTTCATTTTCCTGAAGTACTCCTTCCAGCACCTGGCTGTCTTTATTCTAGACCCTTATCCCAAGCTTTTCCTCTCCAAAATTATTTTTTGCCAAATCCTGATTCCAGGACAGAGCCCAGAAAATTAACAATTCTTGCCATTGTTTACTGGGGAGGAAATGGGATCCTTTCCCCAGTTTCCATCTGGGAGGAGAGGTGCTATTGGCCCAAGAAATTTCCTTCATCATGACCCTACCGCAGGTTTTTTTTTTTTCCCTCTCAGAGAGAAACCCCATTTTATTTTAACTGTCTTCTTCCTTTCCAGTCAGCCTCACTATCATCCTACAGTTCTTTTTGCTTTTGGCAGCTCTCCCAGAATGCTGAGCTGAAAGCAGAGAGAAACCACACTGATTCTGTGGTTTCCAGAAGAGACCAAGGCTCCTTTTTACATATTTCATGCAGCTGTGCTTTCTTGGCCATCTCTCTCACTTCCCCAGCTAAATCCCAGTCTTTTTTCTCCATTAGCACATATGGATTTCTAAGATGATCAGGTCAATGACTCATTGTACACACTTGTTAGAGGGGATCATTTTGGAGGTGCTTTGCAGTGAAGTGGTCTAGTTCAGTTTGGGTGTGCTGGAATGCAGAATTACTTCTCTTGCCTTTGGAAAGAATAGGTGCTTCTATTTTGTGTCTTCTTGAATATTGGTAGGCGGCCTTTCATGCTAAAATACACTAACTTATCTATATCCAAACTGTATACATCACTATTAAATCACTTTAAATATGTTCACTTTTACTAAACCTGTACTTTCTTCTGGGCTCTGTCAAGGAGATCATGGAAATATGGATTTCATCTGTGTGATTGTGTATATATGTGTCAGTATATATGTATATTTTCATACATATATGTATACAGAGAAAATAGTGATGCTTTCATATATAATTTTTTCAAAATATAAAAGTAATTATGATGACTGACAATAAATCTTTGCAATCAAATTCCCAAAAAACCTTAAATCACTATTAGAATGTGTATCAGATAGAGAAATGATATACACACATACAGACAATTTTTTTTTTTTTTTATGGGTAATCCCAGTTTTATTTGTATTGTACAGTCCAAGGGGAAAAAAGAGTGGCTGTCCTATCTGTCCATTTAAATTGTAGTAATTTCACACTTCTTAATAGATTTTGGGAGAAAGTGAGACATTTTACTATCATTAACAGCCGAACATAAATAATTAGCTTTAGAACTCTTCTGGGAAAAAAAAAAATAATGTAATGGGATAGTATAAGCCTACATGTGGGATAGAAAAAGTATATATATTATTGAAGGTTAATGAAATGTAGTTTTAGGTTTATATAGGTTTACAGGCTGGATCGTTAGGCCGGGGCCAACTGCATGAGGTTCAACAAGGCTAAGTGCCGGGTCCTGCACTTGGGTCACAACAACCCCATGCAACGCTACAGGCTGGGGGAGGAGTGGCTGGAGAGCTGCCTGGCAGAAAAGGACCTGGGGGTGTTGGTTGACAGCCACCTGAACATGAGCCAGCAGTGTGCTCAGGTGGCCAAGAGGGCCAATGGCATCTTGACTTGTATCAGGAATAGTGTGGCCAGCAGGACCAGGGAGGTGATAGTGCCCCTGTACTCGGCACTGGTGAGACCGCACCTCGAGTACTGTGCTCAGTTTTGGGCCCTTCCCTACAAGAAGGACATTGAGGGGCTGGAGCATGTCCAGAGAAGGGCCATGAAGTTGGTGATGGGTCTAGAGCACAAGTCTTATGAGGAGTGGCTGAGGGATCTGGGGTTGTTTAGTTTGGAGAAGAGGAGGCTGAGGGGAGACCTTATTGGTGTCTACAACTACCAGAAAGGAGGTTGTAGTGAGGTGGGGGTCGGTCTCTTCTCCCAAGTAACAAGTGACAGGATGAGAGGAAACGGCCTCAAGCTGCACCAGGGGAGGTTTAGGTTAGATATTAGGAAAAACTTCTTCACCGAAAGGGTGGTCAAGCATTGGACCAGGCTGCCCAGGGAAGTGGTTGAGTCTCCATCCCTGGAGGTATTTAAAGAACGGATAGATGTGGTGCTTGAGGACATGGTATAGTGATGGACTTGGCAGTGTTAGGTTAATGGTTGGACTCAATGATCTTAAGGGTCTTTTCCAACCTTGACAATTCTATGATTCTATGATTCTATATGTTTCCCTATGATATTCTCTTTCTTTTGTCATAATCACCCTGTTTGCACAAAGGAAAGACACAGTTAGAACCCTTTACCCTGCATTTGGAGGTTCACAGAGAGCAACAGAAATGTGTTAGAGGAGCCTGTAATCCTGTGAATTTTCAGAGCTGGCTCATGGTGCAGCTCTGCAGATTCTATAGAAGTGAAATGCTTTCTTTGTGGTAATTATAAACATGTGCTTTAGAAATTAGAAGTCAGATCTCACCAAACTTTATGCATTGAACAATTGTTAGTGTGACTTGGCATCATAAGCTTTTATACAATGAATGAAATGGTTCTCCCTGTACAGATGACTGCCCTCATCTCATCCTTACCTCCCAATCCCTTGTGTGTGCAGGTGTCAGTCCAATTACATTTCCTGTTTTGCTGTCATTTCTAGATCATGGATTTTTCAGTGGATCCAACAAAAATGGTAGGGAAGCGAAAGCAGCAATTTCAATTATATCCAAAGTTTGCATTTTAGATATAAGGAGAACACTTCTGCTGTGAATAGTACTGCATTATGAGAAACAAGAAAAGAAAGAATAACAAAAACAGAGTTTCTAACAAAGAACATGTGGCATGGGTTCCTTCTGTGCCATAGAGGATGGACTCTCCCTCACACATCAGCAGTAATTTGAGCAGATCAGGGTACTTTAAGAAGGCTTCATGCAGGAAAAAAAATAGGAACTGCTGCACTGCAACTCTGATGTTTGGGGTTGTGCAATTTGAACAAGCTCTCCGGGTTCGTATCTTTTTTAATCCCTGGGGTTAAGACATGCTGAGAGAATTAACTGAGGGCTTTGCACAGCTAATCACCCATCCTGAATTTGTCTTGAAAGAATGGTAGAAGGATGCAGCTGGGTTGAAGATGTGTTTAATTTGGCTGACTGCTTCTCTCCCTCTTTCATTGCCTAGTCTGGTAGTTCATCTCATACCTTTTCCTAGCCTCTTTTATGGGGGTGGATATCACTGTATCACTGCCATCTTTGCATTTTTGTAAATGTTAAAATTCACTTCAGCATCTGTCTTTTTTATACGTCATCTCGAGGGTGTGATATGGCAGCATTCCAACACTGGATAAAAAAATAGAGTGAAAATGGAAAAATCTTTGAACACAAAAATCTTTGAACACACAAATATTTACAGCAAAGCCTTACTTGGTATAGGCTTTCCTCACACTGTGATATACCAGGGAAGATACCCTTCTTCAGATTCAGGCTGCCATTTCTGTGCAGCTGTATTCTAATATGAACTTGTGGACGGATTATATGAACTGTGGATGAACTTTTCTTGGCTACCTTGCTGCTAAAAATTTTCCACCATCACAAAACTCACAATTAAGGTTTGGTTCATAAATGCCCCACTAGTATCAACTAAATGGTTACTGGATGCGGCTGCATGTGTTAATAACTTATGAAGTACAATAATGATACATTTTTAATGGGTTAAAACATTATTACAGCAGAAAGGAAACAAGTATCTTACTCTCATTTATAGTATGACAGCCTACAAGAGTTGGGAAGAAATGTTTCTTCTCTGGTGTAATTATCTAGTTACATTAGAAGGGTGAAAGGGGATTTGATTTCCACTGAAATCTCAGATGCTAGCCTCTACTGGAAATACGATGATGAAGTAGCAGTCTATGCTAGGATGGAGGCACCGATTATTCATAGATTTTAAGACCCAGAAGGGACCATTATGATAATTTAGTCTGACCTCCTGTATAACATAAGCCTTATAATTTCACACAGTAATTCTTGTGCTGAGCTCCTAACACATTCCTGTGCATTAGTAGAACAGTTTTAATAAACCAAAGCCTGAAATCTTACTTTGGCACAGAACAGAAAGTGGAAGTCAATAAGAGGGAAGAATATCTCAGTCCTTTCTCTGTCCCACTGAAATCAATGGTAGCTTCACCTGAGTACATAATAAAGGACAGTCAGTAAAGGATTTCAGAGCACAGGCCCATATTAATATCCTGAAATTTGAATAATGTAGAAAGTGTATGCCAAGTTTAAATATTGTAATTTATTTTAAATTGGTGAAGAGCATTATAGAATATTATAGCTTGGACTAACTGTAAATGGTTCATTAACATTTCTGAATTTTATTTCTGCATCACCTTTAGCACTGTGGGGACAGTTAAAGCATACCTGGTTTGCTGTCAGTGTGCTCCTTCTGTTCTTAGTGTGTGCTTCTATTTTGACATTGTTTTTCTGTGCTATAGGAGGTCTTTTAATGCACACAGTATCACCAACCAGTAACACTGAGAGCTGCTTCAGCTTATCTGCAGGGTAATGTTACTCTGCCTGAGCATGAAGTTCTCTGTGTGTTTTTCTTGACTTCCATCACTTGTTTATTTCTTGGCTTAGTTAACTGACCCGTGCTCATTCAGCCAAGCTCAAACTTTCATACAGGTGGATTTTTCCTGTGTTTTCCTTCTGTTTTCATCTTCTCAGTTCTTTCATCTTTATTCTGGGGCAGGGAGATGGGGGAAAAGAAGACATGCAATACAGCCTTGCAATGCAGGCAAACAGCTTTATACTCCAGTACTTTTTTGCTGGTGAGTGGTGGATACATGTGTCTTAGCTACTCCTGGGAGAGCCTAACCAATGGGAAAGATAATTAAGATAGTTTCAGATGAAGTATTGTTTGTATTCCTTCTCTTTTACTTTCTGTGCTTGTATTTTCCCTTCAGTAGAGATCAGTTCCTCAAAGGCATTACCAGGTATGTTCAATACACTATTTGGCTTTTAAATCTTTTTAGAAAGTGTCAAGACTGAACACATAGAAGTTTATTCTGGCAAAAGAAAATTGGGTTGTAAATTTTCATAGGACTCTGTACTGGACAGAATCAACTGGTGTGATTCTGACAGAGCCTTGTGATGAAGTAGTAGTATAAACTTCAGTCCTAAGATGGATCTGCAAATTGAATCAGGGAAAGTGTGATCTGGATCTTAAGTTCACAGAATGCATTAAAAATAGCATTAGGAAACCATTATATAAAAAGGAAGGTTGATTACGTACTTCAGTAGTGTTCAGGCTTTCTTGAATTTTTTTCTAAAATATTTACAAACTGAATGCCATGGGTTATATGGAAATACTGGCATGTGTTCCCAGTATTACAGATCAAATAACAGGCTGTTCATGATAATACCCATATTTGTATACTACTTCAAGGTCTAACCAGCTACTTTAAACTAACATATTAAATAAAGGAAGTAAATTAGCAAGGAACAGTGTATTCTTTCATTTTTTACCAATGAACTCTAAAAGCTTGGTTTCCAAAATTTGTGCAAAACATATTTTGTATATACTGGTTAGTTTAGACAATAGCTGTATGGTATGGTATTTTTAGCTAGATCAGTAGCACCAAACCTGAAAACAAACTTTATATATATAAAAATACTGAAAAAAAAAAATATATATATATATTCAGTATGGTGTTGGAGGAGGCAGTGTGCTCAAAAATTCTTTTTTTTTATTGACTATTCTTCTAAATCTATGTCAGTCCAATCTTTAGTTATATTGCAATTTAGTCTTCATTGCAATGGTAAAGTATGAATAAAATGTAAAAAGACCAGATTGTCAGTTTAAGGTGGGTCAAAAAAGTGCTACTCAGCAACTTTGCACATAATCGCTTCTGTCTTTATTTCTGTACTCAGAGTCTTGAAAATGAACTGGGGAAAAAAAATCTGTTTTTCTTGTTGTCTATCCCAGTATTTATTTTTTCCTGTGTTGTTTTGCCTGGAAAGTAAACCCCAACTAATTATTTTACCTTTCACTTCACAGTCAGTTTCATTCCTGTTTCTCAAGTGTTCATGTTCTGTGTGCCTGTGTGTGCAGATGTTTGAAGCATCAAGGAAATGCACATATTCCTCTTTTTGCACTTAACTGCTTTTTATTTTAGCTGTATAGAAAACATGACTGTATTCAGAGTGTGCCATTTCCTTCAAAATATGTACATAGTTGCATTAAAGTATCTTTTGACCAATCTACTCAGATAAAGAGATCTCAGAAATATGACTATATGACCTTAATTGCTAGCGCCAGAATAAAAAGCAAGTGGAAAAAGGGAGTATATATGGGTTTTATTTCAATTTATTTTCCCACTTCTTGAGTGGCCACTATAGAAACTACACAAGCTAACCTGAGGAAAGAGGTAGGATTTAATCTACCATATCATTAGTTCCTAACATCTTCTTTTTGTTCTGCTGATACATAGCTATCTGTCAAATGTGCCAGGGCAGTCTGTATCTGAACTTTATCCAAACATGAGCAAAATTAAAGAGAGATTTGGCAGATTGAAACATAGTCCCGACACCTATACTTCTCTAGCATAAAAATTTGTAGGTGTGGATAAGCTCCCCTGAGTGTGACCAGGCTGTAAGCAGGTCTGCAGATAGGATAGCAGAGAAGTAGTTAGATTTGTAGATGATGGGAAGTTTCAGGAACTCAGAATGTACATGGTTTTAGAAAAGGGACTGCTCTTTAAAGCAGGGATTCTCAGCTTACAGGCTGCGTTCCTCAGGCAACTTGCCAGGAGAATTCATGTGATCCATCATCTACTTCCAAAACTTTGTTTCCTGGGAAATTTTGAGCTCTGATGCAGGCCATGCAGCAGATAGCAGTGATATTAGCCTTCTCTTGATCACTGTCTTCACTGGATCATCGCTCCACTTCTTTGCATTGTTATACAGGCACAGAGCAAATAAAATGCATATGCACTGTGCCATCCGTCATTCTTTGGAGAAGCGAAGGCTGAGGGGAGACCTTATTGCTCTCTACAACTACCTGAAAGGAGGTTGTAGCGAGGTGGGGGTTGGTCTCTTCTCCCAAGTAACAAGTGATAGGACAAGAGGAAACGGCCTCAAGCTGTGCCAAGGGAGGTTTAGGTTGGATATTAGGAAAAATTTCTTCACTGAAAGGGTAGTCAGGCACTGGACCAGGCTGCCCAGGGAAGTGGTTGAGTGCCCATCCCTGGAGGTATTTAAAAGATGTGTAGATGTGGTGCTTGAGGACATGGTTTAGTGGTGGACTTGGCAGTGTTAGGTTAATGGTTGGACTTGATGATCTTAAGAGTCTTTTCCAACCTTAACGATTCTATGATTCTATGATTCTATGAATAGACTAAATTCTTTTATTAACTAGACTGAATTTTCACAGGCAGGCACCAAACAGGAGACCTGTGTGATATCATGAGAAAAGGACATGGGAATAAGTCCCAGAATGGCAAGTATGTTCTGGTGCTGTCCATTACCATGTAATTACACCATTTCAGAATGGTTCTATTATTGTTTTTATATATTTTCATTGTCATTGATTCACATAACCATAAGGATAAAAGAAATGTTAACTGTAATTACTCTTTCTGCCTAACAATTAATATACAGATATTCTGATATTATCATATATTAGCTTCATGACAATATAGCTATTATTTTTGAGTTGCTATTTCTGATATAAGTAACTGCAAAGGAGGGCAATCACAGGCTTAATTTTGTGACCGGATTTCTTTATTTCCTCATCAATCCAGGTTCTTATCTTTGCAAATGAATACTGGTATGCTATGTTTATGCCCCAAACCCACCATATTTTATTGAATTTTCATCATCATTATTTGTCCTTGCATTTGCTTTTTAGGAATATAAGTTAATTTGTTCTGTAGTTAACTGGGCCTACAAAAATACATAAACAATGTGCAACATAAGAATTAAAGAAGTCAGAATTGTGCCTCAATCTTTGCCACTTCTTAAGAAGAGGATGAAATGCGAAGATGCAATATTTATGAAACTGTAGCATCCTTCTGGTTTTAACTCAGAAGCACATAAAAACAGGATGTAACAACTATTTGGAACTATAAATAGTAAGTCTAATTCCCAGTAGTTCTTACATCCTAATTCCTAAGCAATTAGTGTATATGTAATATGAAATGCATTTGGTTAAAAGTAAAAAAACCAGCCTACCCCATACAGCCAAACCCTCCCCAAGCAGAAGAGAAAGAGCACCTAAAACTTAAGCTCTAAAAAAAGAAGCAGGTTTAAGGCTTAGTTATCTCTACGCTGATGCTTTCAGAGAAACACAATTGTGAGACAAATAATTTCCCATTTTGTCCTCACTCTTATAATCTGTGCAGGATTAGCTACCAAAAGGAAATACCAGTCTGCTGAGACAATGAAACTGAGGACAGCCTGTGTGAATATTGTAGATGCTTCAAGATATTTCCTACAATTCGCTACAATTATGCCCCTGCTGACACATTGTCAGTCTTCCAGTGATTCTTCTTACCCTGGATGAGGGGATTGAGTGCACCCTCAGTAAGTTTGCAGGTGATACTAAGTTGGGTGGAAGTGTTGATCTGCTGGAGGGTAGGAAGGGTCTACAGATGGACCTGGACAGGCTGGATCATTGGGCCGGGGCCAAGTGCATGAGGTTCAACAAGGCTAAGTGCCGGGTCCTGCACTTGGGTCACAACAACCCCATGCAACGCTACAGGCTGGGGGAGGAGTGGCTGGAGAGCTGCCTGGCAGAAAAGGACCTGGGGGTGTTGGTTGACAGCCACCTGAACATGAGCCAGCAGTGTGCTCAGGTGGCCAAGAGGGCCAATGGCATCTTGACTTGTATCAGGAATAGTGTGGCCAGCAGGACCAGGGAGGTGATAGTGCCCTTGTACTCGGCACTGGTGAGACCGCACCTCGAGTACTGTGCTCAGTTTTGGGCCCTTCCCTACAAGAAGGACATTGAGGGGCTGGAGCATGTCCAAAGAAGGGCAACGAAGCTGGTGATGGGTCTAGAGCACAAGTCTTATGAGGAGCGGCTGAGGGAGCTGGGGTTGTTTAGTCTGGAGAAGAGGAGGCTGAAGGGAGACCTTATTGGTGTCTACAACTACCAGAAAGGAGGTTGTAGTGAGGTGGGGGTCGGTCTCTTCTCCCAAGTAACAAGTGACAGGATGAGAGGAAACGGCCTCAAGCTGCACCAGGGGAGGTTTAGGTTAGATATTAGGAAAAACTTCTTCACCGAAAGGGTGGTCAAGCATTGGACCAGGCTGCCCAGGGAAGTGGTTGAGTCTCCATCCCTGGAGGTATTTAAAGAACGGATAGATGTGGTGCTTGAGGACATGGTTTAGTGGTGGTCTTGGCAGTGTTAGGTTAACGGTTGGACTTGATGATCTTAAGGGTCTTTTCCAACCTTGACGATTCTATGATTCTATAATTCTATGAAACAGTCAAAACTATGATGATCCAAAGGAGCACTGGGCTTCTTGAATGATGATGACGGTATCTTTGTTTTTCTTATTTTTTCAGCTGTCCCTCTCTAGCATGGGTTAAAGCCATCCTCCGTGTTCCTGAATTGTCCATGTATCTGGGGTTTACTCTGGGAGCTCCGTGAGGATAGCAGATGGCTGGGGACCTTAAACTGCCTAATAGGAGTTTTATGAAAGGCCAGTCTGGTCCAGAACACCAAAGGATAAATGTAATCACATTATGAAGCATGACAGTACTAGAAAACAAAGAAGAGGGATACAGTCTGTAAAATATAGGTACATTCTGATAGAAATGTAACAAAAAATAAATGGATTCATTGAAACTGGTTAGTGCAAAAATAAGGGAAAATGGAGTGAGGAGTTCAGCCTTCGAAGATCAAAAAAATCATGTTACCAAAACGTGTAACTTAATTTTAGGGTTTTTTTATCCTTTATGTTGATTAAATAATATTTTTTTTATTTTAGGTATTTATTTTTTATTTTAGCAATAAAATTATATTGCCATGATTCATTTAAAAAGTGGGAAGAAAAGTAGTGCAAAAGATGCACTAGGTTTTAAAATTATTTTTTTCAGCATTTACTTAAAAGCTGTTTCCTCTTAGTTTAATTACACTTTGAAATCTAATACTTTGCTAGTAATATAACATCCATATTCAGGCTACATGGTTCACCTTCTGTTGGGAAAAGGTGAATTTTAAATCATGTAGTGTATTGTAAAATACCCTCATTTGTTTAATGTGTTTTTATCTCTTATGATCGTATCATCCCTGATTCAATTAGCTCAGTGGTGACTCCTGGGTTTTCTTCAGATTTACTGCAATAGGGTTTCTCTTTCTGGCATATCTGATATGCAGAGGAGTTACCTCCTGTCATTTCATTCAGAGACGGATGGTAATGCTAATTTTCTAGGGAGGAAATCTTTGTCTGCAGTTTTATTAGTAATATGACTCCAAATTATCTTACAGGTGTTTTTCAGTGGTGAGGTTAGACTCCATCTCAATCTGATAAGGCATTCCTAATAAGGGGAAATTAGGCCAGTACTTGCAGAAAGAATAAAGTGCCATATGTCCTGACTTTTCACAGCGATCATTAAATCCCAGGAGGGTACGTATACAGTGTATTCAATTCTGAGAAAACAAAGGAAGTCTTCATGAAGCAGTTACAGTTTTCTAACAAACAGCTAATTAGGATCAAGATGTTAGGTACTCTGGTTACTATACGAAGAGAGAGAACATGTTTGTAAGGAGAGAACTCTGCAAACTGATCCCTTTTCTCAATCTTGATAATTTATTTTTATGCATGAGCATAACCAAATATGATCTGAGTTGATATATTCTGAAATACAATTTGGAAAAAAAAGGAATTATACTTCCACGCGATTTAATCGCATCCCTCTGTTTATAAATATTTTATAAAGATTTCCTTTTTTTTTTTTTTAATTTTTATTTGTGGATTAAAGCCTTCCAAGTCTCACAGATCTTATTTCTAAGCAATATGACATAGACAGTTCAGAGTCTGTAAGCCATCCATTATTACTTATAATCTAAATCTGAAGAATGAAATATTGCAAGTATATCTTATACTTTCATATTTATGAAATTATAAACCACAAAGACATTGACAATGTACTCAATGTGAAATTTTCTACCAGGTTTTAATGATACATAGATTTGCGGTCAGATACTGCTGCCCCTTTGTGGCCTATCTGTGAAACAGAGAATCACCATTACCAAATGGCTCTCCTTACCACAGCCATCATTCAGCCAGTGTGTTTTGTATAACATTTGTATACATATTACAGTTTAATTTTAAAAGAACGATTAGAACTCTGTGCTTTGAAATGCAATTTGCTTTTGCTTTTTATATTGACTACTACAAAATGGCACTACATTTCAACCTAGTAACAATATATAAAAGAGTAAACAGAACATTGAAAGATGTATTTTTAGGGAAATTCTATTCCACTGAGTTCTCCAAAGCAGCACAAAACCGTGCATTGTGGAAAATTTTTTAATACAAGTAAATGTAGAAACCCTACAAACCCTGGGGATATTTGTTCTTTTCAGATTGCAGTGAAGTACAGGCTGCAAAATGTGATATAAATATAACTTAAGGAAAAGGTAAATGCAAGCTGCAAAAGTCAATTACTTTAGTTTTCAGCAGGGGTAAAATTTACTAACACAAGCATTAAAAACCCAATGTGCTATGGAAAATATACAGTAAACTGTGTATAATACATTTTGGAAGGCTAAGGGCTAAAGCAGGTGTTTAAATTCATAGCAAATTACTCAGAAACATAGGAAAACATGGTAGTTTTCTGAAAGAAAAGGCTTCCTTTCTTCTTGGAAGACCTGTTTTTCTTCTTTGAAAATAAAACATACATTTGAAAAAAGTATGATGGTGCTATTTATCTTTGATTTATTTTATTATGAAAACATTATTGAGAGAGAGATTTATTAACAAAAAGAATTGCATTTTCTTCCCCCTAATTAGCTCTAGGGAGAAATTAAAACTTCAGTTTATAGCTTCCAGGAAAGTGCAGCATATATGAGTCTGTATTATCCAGTGGTGCTGTTATTATTTTGATTTGGATCATTACTTCCTTCTAGTTAAGGTCAAAATTTTGGAAACTTTCTGGTTAGAATCAGGTGTGACACAGGTCAGTTTTCAGAGATTCTATATTCTCACCACCTTTGAAAAATCAAGTAGTTTACTGAGGTCTTTTGCATTGAAGTGCCTCATTTTCAATTTGAAGAAATGCAGATTGTATTTACACTGGTCGTGAGCCTCTGGCAGAGAATTTAGATATAGGTAATGATGTCAGTTAAAAGGAAAAGGAAATGAATCAGCTGAGAACTTTGGATTTAACTATGGAGCTCTGGCTTTGGTTCTTTCCCAACACTGTCTTTTGCGGACTTCAGGAATTGCATTAGGGAGAGGCTTAAAGACAAATTGACATTTCATGTGCTAAATTAGATGTGCTTGTAGAGCAAAAAAAAATATTTCCACTGCTGCAGGAAACCTGCAGATTCTTGGTGAAAACTATAGGTAAAACCTGCAGTTCTCTTAAACTTCACAAGCTTCCAGCCTGTGGAGAACTATACAATTATTATCTCTTTCTAAATAAAGACTTTTTTCACACTGTCTGAAAATAGCAGTGCTGTAAAGCATGGTTTATCCATGTACTGGAGAACTGAAGCCTGATGATTACAGTACATAACCTAACCAAAGAGCTAAACAGGTGTAGCATGAGATTTACTGCTTCAAACAGTCATCACACGGTATGGGTGAAAATTTTATCACCGCTGACAGGTTTACTAAATTCCAAAAGTTGCTCAAGAGAACAGCAGTAACACCAAGGCCATCACACTGAACTCAGCATGTTGCTCTCTGTTCACTCCCTGTGGCACATTATTGGATGAACTTTGACTGTGAGCAATTTTTGCACTTTGGAACGTACTGATGTGAGTCCTGGCTTCTCTCATTGATTTGAACTTAATCTGCATGTTGCATCTTTATTGTATTGCCATGATTCATTTAAAAGCAAATGCTTTTGAGCGTGGCTGTTTGGCTTTCACGATAGGTTGGGCAGCCAGAAAATGAAGACACTTCAGTGCTGGGTTTTTTTGGCTTATGTCTGGAAGGGAAAATGGCTAAAAACATTAGTCTCTCTGCTATTCAGAGTTTTGACTGCTTTAGCTAGGGGGGCTGGATTCATGATCCATTTACTGTTTCCTGTCCAGCATCTAGTTGGTGCATTATGTTCCATGTCTCTTTCCATTAGCTGAGCCCTATATGATGTCAATTGAGAAAAGCAGTAGCTGTACATTATAAAATCCTTGTAACGGTATGACAATGGCAGTGTTATAGTGGCCTTTTACTTGGTTCCAATATACATTTTACCATTATATTTCATGCCTTCAGCTCAGCTGCAGTGATAGAAAACGGTACAGCTATAGCCCAGTTTTTTTTAGGATTTTTAAAATTTTCTCTGAAACATTACGTAAGGGAGCACTTGCTAGATGGAAAACACTGACATTCCTTTCAGTTTACCAAATGTAATACAGTAATCTCAGTAACAGGCCTGGCAACATCATAGATACTTTCTTCCCTTTGAAAAAGAATAAAAAAGCAAAACAAAAAATATCTTAGTAAAGTAGAAATTATATATTGTCAGAATACTTTTTTTCTTTAACCCTTATGTCACAGAGAAAGCTTTTCTGATGATAGTAAATTCAAGGAAGGTAAATGAAATAGACTCTTTTGAGAGACATGTTTACACTTAGATTTGGAAAGAAGTTAGTGTAATGTGATTCGAAAGACTGGAGCAGTAGGAAGGCAGTCTCTCTTTTCACAAGAGTTGGGTGCTCATTCAGAATTGGATTGTATTTAGATTGAATATTTACTAAAAGCAGAATCACAGCAGCTGTGCAATTTATGACATCTTATTTGATGTCATAAGTGTGTGGCCCAAAGTGTGCCCCATTTCTGTGCAGAGTTTCACATTTGCCTGTATTGTATGGGTAAACCATGACTATGCATAGGGCTGCCAGGCAACTACAGCTCTGCCTGTGGAGACATACTTAAAAGTATCATGAGACACTGCAACTACAAGTGCTTTTTCTACCAACCAAATCCAAAATGCTCTATGAGATTTATTAGGGATGGAGTATAGCACTGTCTGGTTGGGGTTAAAAAAGAATGTTTCCATTCTGAAAGGCCAATTTCAATTCCCTGTAGTTTTTGTCAGTCCTTTATCTTGCAAGCTGATATTTTGTAGGCTCACGTGCAGAAGGCAACAATTTTGCTCAAAAAAAGGCAGGCAGGTAAGTATTTCTCACTATAGGAAAAAACCCAAAACATTTGTTAGAGAAATGCACAGTGGTAGAAAGTCCATGACCAGGAGAAGGAGAGACTCTGGAAGCAGATATCTGAAGAAGAGGAAGGTACAATATGGATGGCTTACTGGACTGCATTATATCTATTGTGTATAAACACATACTCTCCTGAGCATATATGTATTTTTATAAAATGTTGTGATAAGGAAATGTTTCACACCCATCACAACAAAGCTCGCTTAATGTATTGTATCATCAGTGATAGAAAAATAATGTGTTCCTAAGAAGTTCACCTCAAAAAATCGGTCAAAGAATCCTTTTGATGCCTAACCTTTTTCGGTGCTTTATATTTGAAAAAGAAATGGGATTTCTACTGTCTCCAAACAGAATAGATGCACATGATTGTTCATTATTTTTTTCCTTCCCTGAAGGTTGCTTTAGTGATAACTCATTACAGATTTACATGGTTATAGGAAAACAAAACCTTTTCTCCAGTCTTCTCAGTTCATGGGATAGCATTTTTTATTTTCTCTGCATGTTGAGCTACCCTGTCCATCCCAAGCCCCTGATTCTTTACACAAATAAGACTGTCTTTTCTATGTCTGGACTGGAGTTCATAAGAATCACAGAAGCAGCTGAAATTATTCTGTATCATTGTATAGATTACTAATCTCTGAGGCTGTCAAAAGAAATGAGAGGAGAGCTATGTTTGTGCCAAGCTCTCTAGCTATTATCTTATGGTACTACTAGTAATCCAGAAGCAGATTATTACAGAAGGCCAACTAATATCAGAAAAGATCCTGGAGGTCCTCTGGGAAGTTTTAAAGTACAGACAAGAAATTAACAATATTAGAGTATAGTGAAGACCTGAAGATACTGAAAACTGTGAAATTGCTATTACTATAGAATCCTAAAGAATGTTTAAATCCCCAAAAGAATAAATGTTTATTTTACAGAACATATTCCCATCATGTTATTAGTTAAAAAGGTTATGCATTTCTCCCTTCCAGCTTTTCCCTATGTCCTTAGTAAGAAAGCATTCTTAACTGTACAGTATTTTGTAAAAGTAGTGGACAAATGAAGATTTAAGAACAGTTAGCTGCCTTGTTGCCATGGTTACCAAGAGTATTCGACACTGATTGCTGAATAGAGTAAAACAGAAACAGAGTGTACCATTTTAAAGAGGGTACATCTAGAATATTTAAAAGTAAATTAACACTCAAGAAGAGAAAACCAACACAAATTATTTTAGACTGAGTTTCCTACTCAATATAGTTCTGTGCACAAAGCATATTTTATAGATGGCATAGTGATAAAAAAATACATCCATCATTTGGAAGTGGTTTTAAATAATGTATCTCTTCAGTTTGGTAACTGGAAGAGTCTGTGTTTCTGTGTGTGTATGTGAATGTGCAGACATGAATATCTGTTGTAGGGTTGTAGACAAATAGTGTCCTTTATTCCAGATACTGATAATAGCATACAATTTCATCTATACTGCATGTGGTAAAATGTTTAGTTGTTATTCTAGAATATAGACAACTTATGAAGTCAGGTTGTCTGTTTTCCAGAGTTCTGCTCCATGCCATCATTTCAGATGAAACTCTTAAATAAGATGTCTTACTTAAATATAATAGAAACAAACAGACGAGGAGTTGTATATCTCCATACACAATGAATTTGAATATCAAAAGCAATACACTTTTGGTTTTGAGCAACTAGAACACAGAACATCTCTGAATTTTTGTAAAACCAGCATTGGTTTTGCTCTTTTATTATTGTTTTTCTTTAACAGTTAGAAAGCTTGAACAGAAACTAAGCCCTTTTTATATGTTTTATCCTAGAATGTGTGTTTAGCCCTTAGGATTTATGCATAATGAACCAAGTTAGAGTTGATCTTGCTTTAAGGCTGTGAGATGGACAGGTGTGATGAACTCACACCTCATTTGTCTATGATTTTCTTCTATTAGTAAAGGTTTTGTAAGGGGCAATTATCCCCTATGTATGGGGGATGTAGGAAAGAATGTATATATGCCAGAATGTAGGAAACGGTGAGATTGTTTTTGTACTTGGTTAGTGCAGAAAGTGGATTTCTATAGCACTGCAGATTTTTATTAACTGTTAATTTCCTTGCAACACTTACAGGCTACATAGAGATAATATTGGGTCCCATGACTTTCACTGAGGAAACTGAGGTAGATTTTCTAAGTATGTGTGACTGCATTTAGACACTGAACGCCATCATTTTAAAAAAAATCTCAGCTCTCCATAAGATGAATTTTCAAAAGCTTGCTGGTTATTGGGCACTTTCAAAAATCTGGTTTCTAACTCAGGTGCCCAAAATTGGCCTACACCATTAGCAGATATGGAAGCTAAATGCTCAGGGTTCTATTGAATCAAAAGCATAATCTATTTTCATATTGAACTGCACCATTTTCTTATGGTAACTCATGCATGTAGTTTAGTTGGCAACCAGTTAAAAATGTCATTTTGGCAAAATATTTGAAATCATCACCAATGCAGCTAGAAAAGAGAAAAGATTGATCAGTAAAAAGCAGCCATTCAAAGCCAAAAACCAACCTGGATGCAGCTTAATATTAGTAAAAAGGAAAGATTTCACCCAAACCAGGGACTTTCACATGAGATCCCAGTGAAACAAGAAGAATTAAAACTATGAATTACTATGTTAGTGAATTAGAAATAATTATCATTAAGGCACCTTTATGGTAACAATCTTGACTTATGCTAGCAACATCTTCAGTGGGGCTGAATTAGACTTTCTACGCCCAGACTGTTGTGATCATACAACCTTCCCAGGCTTCGGGACTGAACATCTTTACTTTGTCTCTTTTGGCTTTCTGTAAAACTCTAGTGGTTCTCACAAGGCAGAGGGACCTTACTCATATATTTGCCTCTGCAACAGTATTGAACAGAAGCCATCACCGTGATGCATATTGACCCCTTTTAGACTGAGATCAAAAGAACAGCTTTGAAACTTAGGGACAGGGATGGCTGGAATAGTTTTGCCTGTAAACTAGCCTAGTGAAGCAATGGGTTTCAGACCATGGGAAGCACCTCTCACCTGACTCTTGTGAGTTGCTTAGGTAAGTAAATGCCAGTTCCCAAGGTGCTTTCTGCAGCACCTTGCTCTAGGCAAGTGGCACTTGAATAGTAAAGACAAGGATATTAGAGTGAGTCCTCTAGGAAAACTGGAAGAAGAGGGTTTTCTAGACTTCTTTCTTGCAAGGGGAGGAACTACTTCAGTTGCTGGAGTTAAAAAAATGAAGGGGATAATCCTCTACAACTTCTATCCCAGTTTAACTTTGATGCTTTCTTTGTCAATGTACCACTCATAGAATCATAGAATCGTTATGGTTGGAAAAGACCCTTAAGATCATCAAGTCCAACCGTTAACCTAGCACTGCCAAGTCCACCACTAAACCATGTCCTCAAGCACCGCATCTACACATCTTTTAAATACCTCTAGGGATGGAGACTCAACCACTTCCCTGGAAAGCCTGGTCCAATGCCTGACTACCCTTTTGGTGAAGAAATTTTTCCTAAAATCCAAGCTAAACTTCCCCTGGCGCAGCTTGAGGCCGTTTCCTCTCGTCCTATCGCTTGTTACTTGGGAGAAGAGACCGACCCCCACCTCACTACAACCTCCTTTCAGGTAGTTGTAGAGAGCAATAAGGTCTCCCTTCAGCCTCCTCTTCTCCAGACTAAACAACCCCAGCTCCCTCAGCTGCTCCTCATAAGACTTGTTCTCTAGACCCATCACCAACTTCGTGGCCCTTCTCTGGACATGCTCCAGCCCCTCAATGTCCTTCTTGTAGGGAAGGGCCCAAAACTGAGCACAGTACTCGAGGTGCGGTCTCACCAGTGCCGAGTACAGGGGCACTATCACCTCCCTGGTCCTGCTGGCCACACTATTCCTGATACAAGTCAAGATGCCATTGGCCCTCTTGGCCACCTGAGCACACTGCTGGCTCATGTTCAGGTGGCTGTCAACCAACACCCCCAGGTCCTTTTCTGCCAGGCAGCTCTCCAGCCACTCCTCCCCCAGCCTGTAGCGTTGCATGGGGTTGTTGTGACCCAAGTGCAGGACCCGGCACTTAGCCTTGTTGAACCTCATGCAGTTGGCCCCGGCCTAATGATCCAGCCTGTCCAGGTCCATCTGTAAACCCTTCCTACCCTCCAGCAGATCAACACTTCCACCCAACTTAGTATCATCTGCAAACTTACTGAGGGTGCACTCAATCCCCTCATCCAGATCATTGATAAAGATATTAAACAGAACTGGCCCCAGTACTGAGCCCTGGGCAGCACCACTTGTGACTGGCCGCCAACTGGATTTGACTCCATTCACCCCCACTCTCTGGGCTCAGCCATCCAGCCAGTTTTTAACCCAGCGCAGGGTGCACTTATCCAAGCTGTGAGCAGCCATCTTCTCCAGGAGAATGCTGTGGGAGACAGTGTCAAAGGCCTTCCTAAAGTCCAAGTAAACAAATTCCACAGCCTTTCCCTCATCCAACAAGCAGGTCACCTTGTCATAGAAGGAGTTCAGGTTAGCGAAGCAGGACCTGCCTTTCGTAAACCCATGCTGGCTGAGCCTCATCCCCTGGCTGTCCCACACATGCCACGTAATGGCACTCAAGAAGATCTGCTCCATGATCTTCCCTGGCACCGAGGTCAGTCTGACTGGCCTGTAGTTCCCTCCTGTCATCCAGGGCTAGTTGCAGAACAGATTTACTTCCTGTGGGTGTGAAGTTTACTCCTGACTGTAATAATATTGGGGTAGCTATTGATATTTCACCACCCTAACGATTGGCAATGAGTTACCTTGAAGAACTGAGGTGAGCTGGCTTGAGGTGCTAGGCACTAATGTAGAGTGAAGGCTCTGGAGACTGCTGCTCTGGAGTGAGAAGCTGTGTGAGAAACCTTCCTCATTCAGCTGCTACTGCACCCCACCAGTCCCCTCAGGATACATCTATGCTTGCAGTCCTAAGTGATTGTAATGTTTGCTGTGTGTGAAAATGCACATTAGCTAGGTTTAGAGGTGGAAAATATACCCCAGAAGCAGGGTAAATAAGCTTAGCAAGGGTGTTCTGTGTACCTGATCAGGGATGTTAGTAATAGCTCTTGTGCACAGACAAAGATGAATTGAATTGCTGCTGTGACAGCTGCAAAGACAGATCCCTAGCTGTTAAGAGGGCTACGGGCTTCACAGTCCTATTCTGAAATTCTGTGTATGTGTGTGTGTTTTGTTTTTGGGGCTTTTTTTTATACATATACCAATGTTTTCTCCTTATTGTTTTCCTAATACTCTGATCTAGTAAAATTACATTTGTCTATCATGCTGCCTGGCCATATAACTACAAAATGATATTTTTAGTTTTGAAAAGAAATTCTACCCCTGCTGGTAGGTAAATCTACAGGGAACATCCTGTAGCAGTGACTGTTTCACTCCAGATAACAAAGCATTATCCACAGGTTTAATTTTATTATTGCTTTTAGTTTTCTGCCAAGGATGCCTAGTAAGAAAGGTCAAGGTATCATCAAAGCATAGACAGATTTTTGCTGAATGACATAAAACTGTCAGAGATGCTGAGCTTTGATGTTCCATTAAGTGATCGATGTAGATTACTGACTTTTGGCTAAATGCTGCTCAACTCTATAAGGTCAATATTTGTTAGTTCATTGGTAGAATAATTAATCAATCAATACAGGATGCTTGAAGTCAGGAAAAAAATATTGCCAAGACTGTATGTCTGGCATTAGTAACTAAAATTATTTCACAACCTCTTTGGAGTGTTATTAACCCTCTGTGTACAGAATTTATGTGTAACCATCACATTTCTAGTGGAAGGAAGAAAAAAAAAAATCCAAGTGAAGAGCACTTCTTGTAACCTTGAGCTCTTGGAAGGAAAAACCTCTAACAAGCAGAGTGCATCATCATTAGTTCTTCCCTTTCACATCATCACGCTCAGCTTGGGAAATAATTACATGCAATTTTTCTATTTTGCAGTTGGGCCACATGACACAATGTTCTTTCTTTAGAGTTTGTACTCCAGTTCTCCCATTTTGTCTTTTATTGTAGTCTATAGCATTGCCAATAGCCTCTCACGTCTCCTCTGGAAGCTTTTACAACACTGCATGTACAGTGCCTTGCACGAGGGTCTGAACCATCAGCTGGGACTTTTAGACCACAGACTACTGCAGTAATATTAATGAATAGGGATAAAGGGCTTCCATAGATACCCTGGTTATTTTCTAGGTGTAATAGCTTTAAACTTCACAATTCCATTAGAATTTATACTCTAATGCCCCGACATTCCTTTCAACTTACAGGCAAAAAGTGTGTATAGACTTGTCTAGAATGCTAAGATGAGCACTTCTTCATGCACTTCATATATCCTGGATGCTTTCAGGCTGTGAGAATTGAAAGGAAGACCTCTTTCTCAGAGGATTACAAAAGGAGATGTTTGTAATGGAGGATTTTGAATAAATTTAAAAGCAAATTCCTTCTTTATATATCTTGTAGTTGTGCATGCACAAATGTCATCTTTTTGTGGTAAATTTCTGCAGTCCTGAGCACAGTGAGATCTTGATATGTGTATGACACTATAAAAATAATAAATCATAATAAAAGAGTGTTTCTAAAATAATTGCATATAATTGATGGTTGCATTCAATAATGAGATCCAAATGTTTTCCTGAAAATTAAGGAAATAACATGCTGAATGTTTGAAGAATAGCTAGCTGATCCTCTCCATTAGGAAAGAAGTAATAATATTTTTTCCTTGTGTGTTTCTTCTTACCAAATGTGAATATCAAACTCAAATTAATCAATATCAAATTTAATTAATAGAAGTGGGAAAGAAGGGAATTGCAATACAGATCCTAGCTTTGCTAGGTTCAATCACTTAGGACTTGGAAAAGTAGAGAAAGAACAGCTTCATGATGTTTTCCATGGTGAAAGACACAGCTGTATTTTGTCAATGCTTAAGAGCTCCATGCCAGCTGGCTTGCAAATGATAGACCTAAATATGGGCATCTCCCTGGCTTTGATTTTTAAGCAGGCTACGCTGTGGTTTTATATAACCCCCTCAACCATGCAGTCTGGTAGAAAGATTCTGCAAGGGAGAGGCTGAGCACCGCTGTACTGTAGTCCATTCCTGGCCATCTGACACTGAGGGCACATTGTTCAGAGCAATTGGGGCTGCACCAAGTAGGATGGGGGAGAAATTATGGTCCTTTAGACCCTGCTTATCCTGACAACAACAGAAGAGACTTTTGCTTCCATTTTAACAATGGAGAACTGAAGCACCAAGAACCTACATATCTTGAATTAGGAGCAGGGCAGGAAACTGTGCCCAGATTTACCAAATAAATTTATTTTTAGTCAAGTGAAAATACATAAGTCTCTTGCTACTTTATTAAAATTACTAGAAGTTTGATATACTCTTACAAGAAGTTTGATTCACAGGATGTGACAGTTATGTCACTCATTTTCTCACAGTTACCTCAAAGATATGGATTTGTGATGGCTTGTTAATTTGTAACTATATAATTTCATTGATTTTCTTTAAGAGATATTTTATTACAGAAATATTTGTTTGTGATTTACCATAACGGAGCCCAGAAAAGATGGGCTCAGAGCTTTTCTTTCATGTTATTGGTTAGTTTGAAGGTTATATAAAGTCAATGTAAGACCATAAATTACAAGGAAATTCTCTGACATAACTTCTCCAACAAGGTGAAAGTTTTACAGTTTGGCTGTTCAACATATTACCTCATGGTTTAATTTTTCTGGATGTCTATGTAGAATTAGAGGAATGTACTTCCCTTTTCAAATCTTGTAATAACATTAGAGATCCATTTGCCTTGCACTGTCATCTACTCATTCAATTTGAGAAGACTCAAGGTGTCAGATGGTCTGAGCTTTGTAGAAAGGAAAAGGACCACTTCAGTGAAGTTTCCTATGTACCGTGTTTCATCGGATTGTACTGGGTTATTGTGCCACAACTTGTTCTATCACATCACAACTAACATGCCATGAGAGAAATAAGTCAATGAGGACACAAGGTACCACAACACTTAGCTCTAGTAAATGCATACAAACCAGAAAATCAAATGGCATTGAAACAGACGTTGTACCTTGATTACTATAATTTCCCTTTCACCAACAGTTTGCACATAGAGATTCTAGGATTTTTATTCTGAGAAAAGGCCATCATGATCCAAACTGTGGTTCCAAGCAGGAGTTAAACATCTCTCTAAAATGGGAAAGCCTTCTCTGAGCAACAATTACTTTGAAAATCAGAAGTCTGAACAACTGTTTTCTTCCCTAATATGGGACTGCAGAAATATCTCTAAACTTACGTGTTACCATTATTATGCTCCCTGTTGTACTCCATCAGGTTGCAAATATCTCAGTACCCAGTGCTGTACAGATATATAGAAAGATACGTTATCTGATTCGGCATAAGTAACTTGACATTTGAAAGAACGTTGGAAAGAAAGCTGGAAGTCCTGAACAGCTACTTTCACTGGGAATCAAGATGAGGGTGTAAGTTACAACACAGCAATCTCTCTACCATCAGGAGATGCTGGAGAGCTTCCCAAAGGAGGTAATGTTGTTGTCTCTACTTTACAGAAAAGGAGGAGAACAATGAATTGATTTGTTCAGACTGACCCAGGAGATGAGTGGCCAAGACTGGACCACAGGTAATGCCATCAGGGAGGTGAATAAATACTACTCTGTCTGATCCATGGGGTGCATGTTCTATGGCTTCTGATGAAGAAGCTGTCTAAGGAATAACAACATAGTCAACGTGTACTCAAAAGTCTCCTGGAGTACTAGTATGTTAAGACTGGCTGCCTATAATGTTCCCCTTTTAAAAATTTTTTCAAGGAAGGTTCTTCAAAGCAATTATGATATTAGTAAAAGGTTATATCCTTTTAAGAATTTTAACTATTGGAAGTCGTCTTTTTCTGAAGAATTTTGTGCAGGTGAAATTCTTGACATTAGTCATTTTCTCAGTT
This sequence comes from Nipponia nippon, assembly GCF_047370975.1. Lineage (NCBI taxonomy): Eukaryota > Metazoa > Chordata > Aves > Pelecaniformes > Threskiornithidae > Nipponia > Nipponia nippon. Next base: position 4,078,957 of record NW_028262337.1, on the reverse strand, counting down.
TGTTTTTCCCCTCTGGCTGAAAGCATTTAACTCAGAGGCAAATGAAAACTTTTGCTTTCTGGGAATATTGTCCTAAAACCATTTTTTTTTTCTGACAGTGGGATAGAAATACAAAGCAAAAAAAGAGAAAGATGATCAATCCTTTCCTACTTATCCATCTTTCTTTTTTTATGTTTGGTTGCAGTAAAAGAAACAGATAGATGATTTGCCACTATTTAAATGTGAGTTTTGTCTTGAACCCTGTCAGAGTGAGTAGCATTCAATAAAAAACTGCAAAATCAACAACTCTTAGGAAGGGTTCTTGCAAACAGCAATTACAAATGTCTCAGAGATTTTATCCTTTAATATGCCAGGATGGCATCTTTAGCATGAGCTATGATTTAAGTCCATAGTTGTGTTTCAAAGCAGGATGGTTAGCAGGTAAGTTTTCTAAGCCAGACAGGTTGCCAATGTAGAGGGACTGGAATAGCAGCCAATGTTGTGGGTACAATTGTTTCCTGGATTAGAGGAACATACAGTCGTGTGAAGCTTCCTTTCCAGAGAGCAGCTGGACAGAACTAGACATTTGGAGGTTATGTACATATAAATGGTATTCCTCAGTATATTGGTATATATTTTCACGTATTTTTAATGAGCAGATATACAAAGAAGGTTTGTAGGAAACCTGATGGCATACACATTTGCTAATATCGGTTATACCCAATTAGGAAATGCTGCAATGGTGGAAGTGATAGGCAACCTCTATATTGTGAATTCTGATAGGAGGCACTAAACATGAAAGTGTTGTTCTCCTTTGGCTGCTTAGGGCTGTCTTGAGTGCTAGGCTTTTGATCACAGTGACAGTTTTAAACCCCTTCAGAAAACTAGAACTGAGAATAAAAAAGCTGACAGCTGTGGTTCACCTCTCTCTGTCTCTCTTTGCCTTCCTATTATTCTAAACCCTTGAAGATCTCTGGAGAGAGATACAGCTCATACCGCACATATGATGAAACAGCACTCATCATGTGTCCACTGCAAGTGCACTATATATGTCCTTTTTACTTCTGTCAGGTTATTGAGACTACTAAAAGGCATGAGCCTCAAGAAATGAACACATGTTACTCAAAGAGCCAAGGTGGTGCATATTTATAGTATATATGGCATCCTTATGTCTGCATGAATTCTGAAATCTGGTTGCTATTGAATAGTAGGCAGCGAGCAGTTTATGGTTTAAGTAAATTAAACTGTGAAGCCAATTAACATCTTTGGGGGAAAAAAAAAGCAAGCTCTTGATAGGAACAGGGAAAGCTTAAAAACAGACTACATAAATAAAAATATAATTTTATGGTATAATAGTTACTACATGTTTAAAAATTTTCATGTTATATTTGGCCAATGGAGGAAAGGAGATAAAATCTGAACATGTCAGGTTAATAGTAAGTCTATTCTAGCTGTCGATGCTGTTGCTGTAATTATGGCATTCATCGTCACCCCCGGAAAAAGCACAAACCCGTAAGAGTAGAAATACCTACACTCAGATTTTATGTGCAAGCACAAAAGTGGGCTTTTAACAAATGCAGTTGTGTAACTGTGAATTTTGCAGGTATAGCTGGAAAGATCTGTTCAAAATAGGGTTAGTAACAGCCACTCTAACATAAGCTATTAAGATCTTTTATGGAAACCCTAACGCCACCTATACAAATTCTTTATCACAATCAGTTCAGCTGAATAGCTACATGGGGAACTGTAGAAACAGTTAGATGAGCCATTCCACTGATGGCCTTGAAGGTCATTGTAATGATCTATTGTCCAAGATCATCAGTGCTGTGGCTCCTAAACTCTCTTCCCCATATACCACTTTTTAAAGTCATAATAGTTTATGGATGACAATGACTGATTGCATGTTTGGAAGCACCACTGGCAGAAATTATGCTACAGTTATGGCTGAGAAAGTTTTCAAATTCCTGTACTGCAGGTGAAGTGGAAGTAAAAGATAAATAAAAATTGTCTTCTATTATAGCATCTGATAAATCTGCTTCGGTAGAATTCTAATATTTGCTGCTGACAGAATGATAAATCATTGCAGGCTCCACTTAAAACAAGTTAGATTTCTCATACCGTAGGGAAATTTTCTGTTGACTTCAAGGATTAGATCAGAATCAGACAGAACTGTGTTTGTGGTAGGTGAAATGCACTTTTTTATTTGGTAGACTTAGACTAACATTATTCATTAAGTTTCTAAAGACAATAACAGAGATTAATCCAGTGTTCTCTGAATCCTTCTGTGATTAATGGGCATGACATTGGGTTACCAGACTAAAACAAACTGAAACAGCCTCCCTTTAAAAAAAATATTCAGTCTGAAATACATACTTTTTTGTCAAAATAGAAAAAAAAATCTCAGTGCATGAAGAGGAGTATAGGATACCACGTGTAGTGTCATGTGAAGTAGATACATTGGATTTTTCTACATGAATCTATGGAGGAATTTCTTTGGAGAGTTTCTTTAGGGGTTTCCGGTGCAGGTGTGGAAGCACTGTGCAACTAGTACAAGAATCCACTGATTTGTTAAAGCCCTGTACTGTTGATGGCCTTATATATTTTGGTCAAGATTGCTTCTGCTCCTGTGTTTATGCACACAATACAAAGAACAGTAAGTCACGGTTAACAGTGATGTAGTGGCCAATAAAAATATGCTTCAGGTTTCCCAAAACAACTTTTTAGGAATATTCTCAATTTGGAGATATGTGTTCAAGTTTAATTAATCCTGCTAGCTGAGAACTACAAAAAAGACTGTGGCAAAAACCAAAATGTGGAAGATGATATGAAATGGTTCAAAATTTTTAAGGTGGACAGAAAAATACACTGTCAATCCCACTAAGTCCAGAATCAACAAGGAAAATGACAGAGTAATTGTAAGGGTTGATCTGGCTCCTGGGTCCTTCTGAGCAATGGGAGATATATTTATACTGCAAAAACATGTAATGTATCACTGTAATTTTTGTATTTTACAGCCAAAAGCTTTCTAAGGTTGAAAGCATAATAAACAGGTAACGGAGAAGAAATACTTCAACACTGTATATAATCCAAGCAAGCTTTAGAGTCCTATGTATCTTTGTAACTTCCTCTCTAGGAAGTAAGCCCTGTTTTGGAAAGGTACTATATAAGTGCTTTGCTTAATGATACTTCACTGAATTGGGGCTGTAGAGCCATTGCATTGAATGTGTCAAATTTGTCACCATATAGTTACCTTCTAAAAGATACACAGTCACTTAAAATCCTCTTCTTCATATTTGATGATGTTGATAAAACATTTTCAACATTTAAATTATGTTAATAGCCTCAATGACAGAAATCACACCAAGCAATATAATTCATTTTAGACTCTCACAGCCTGGTAACCGTATTCTGTAACTCAGAACCATCCAGCTCACAAATGAGATGACACAAATTTTAAACTCCTATGAGAATTTTAATTTGGCGCTTGACAGAACCTGTTCTAGACATAAAACAAGTATTGCATGAAAGTCCAATAGTTACTACCTAAACACAGAGAATACCTGGACTCAAGATCTGGTTTCGGGGTTGAGACTTGTCATGGAGCATAGAGAATTGATTTTGGTGAAGTCGATGCAGAATTGCCTTTATAGAGAGTTTGATAACAATAGGAATTGCCATATTCTGTTTTTACCACATATCATTTCATTAAAGCATAGCATTGAAACAATTATCATGTATAAAAATGGTATAGGACAGTATTTATTAGGAATAAAAATGCGTTGTTTAATTTGCTTGATGTTTTCCTGTCCAAAAATTTAAATGGTAATGAAAATGGTGTCTGTCTTTTACAATCATGATTAAAAAAAATCCAGGAGAAAAACATTGGTACAGATTAACCTATGTGTACAGTGATTGTCTGTAGTGTAAATGGACTTTTCTTTGTGCATACAATAATGTTATCTTTAGCAACCTGTCCTGCTTAGCAGAAGCTCCTTAATTTTGCAACACAACTGCTTCAAAACACCTCCTTGCTTTCTTTTCAAACAGCCATTTTTTTCTAGTGGAGTTCTGATGACCTTGATGGGTATTATATCCTGTTTCTATTGTCCTAATGCCCCAGTTAGGGTCTCTGGTAGCTTGCTGATAATTTCCTTGCTGTGTTTGTAGGTGATGACAGTTGTGATAAGCTACTTAGACCTCTGTAATATTTCAGATTAAAATTTTATGCTGCATCTCCTTTTATTCTCAGTTTATTAGTTCTAATATTCAGTGACATGTTTGTCAGGTCAAAGTGAAGGCAGAATAAATAAAGAATAAATAATGAATAAAGAGTTATTACTAATAAAGAGATATTACCACGCTTTATGAATTCTTTTTTCATTACAACAGAAAGGCCAACTCTATTATATTTTCAAGGACACTTCACACATTTGCATAAACCCCCTTCTATTAAAATTAACAGAAAAAGTATGAGACTTATCCAATAAAATAAATGCTCGATTCCTCAGTTATTGAAGAATGTATTCAGTGTATCCACTTAGCCCATGTACTAGAAAAATCCATCTCGGTAAAAATTTTTTGTTTTGGTGGAAGTTTAAGTGCCTAACCCAACAACGAATTTTTAATTCAGTAAGCCAAGTAGTTGACTAAAAATCCATTGCTTGCGAGCAATGTGGCAAAGGGAAACATCTGATAAAAACAAAACCACATTGAATTATCTGCTGAATCTTCACTTACATGTTCCAAAAGAGGGCAGCAAATGTCTGCCTATCTGGTGCTTTTCAGTTCTGGTCAGCAGTGGTCACTGATGATGGACTGATGCAGACCTTTCCTATATTCACATCTTAAAGTATTTGTTGTGATCAGAAAAGATTTTTCGGGGAAGGGGTGTAAGTCTGATTGATTGGCTCATCTGTACAATATGTATCTTTTAAAATATAAACAGAAGGAAGAGACTGCATGCTGGACTTTATCTTATGCCAGGTCTGGTAAAATACAGTTCAGAATAGACAAAACAAAATAATCTGTGCAGTTCAGAATAAAATCTCTCATAGGTTTTTTTACACTCATATTAATTTCCTCCATTTTTTTCTCTCCTATAATAGTGAAAACATTGGAAAAAAATAAATAGCCACTCCTCCCCAACCCAGAGATACATGCAGGAAACAAACAAACAAATCTTTTGCAATATGGAAGTGGATTTTTTACAGTACATTAAGGGGGTTGTAGAAGCAGTGTACATCTTCAGAAAGGCTGAGTAGAAAAAACAGGGATGAAGTTAAAACTTTCTTCTGAAAATTTGATACACTAGGTCCAAAATGCTGCTTCTTCTCAGACAAAAATCTGAAAAATAGGGGAGATATATATAATTTATTGAATATTTTACTGTTCACATTACTTCTCCTAAAATGGCTTACTAACTCTCATCACTGTGAATGTGTATTCTTACATTCACACTTACACACACTTATTCATGTTTTTGTGAATTTCCTTTCAACTACTACCTTTTCCACTTGCTTGTATGATGCTCATTACCAAAGTAGCTAGTCTTTAAGCACAGAAAAATTAAGGAAGGAAAAAAATTCAACTGCCACATAAAAGCAAAGACGTAATTAAAAATATCTCTCTCTCTTTTTCATAGGGAGAATAAAACTGGGATTTTATTATTTATTATTTATTGGGATTTTATTATTTATTATTATTATCCACTCTAGGATATTTCTGGTTTTTTTTTTTTCTTTTTTTTCAAATCCAGAGTAACTTTTTTTTTTTAAATAGAATCTTGAAAGTAATGGCACAATATGTTGAAGGTGTTTTGGCTTGCTTTTGCAGAATTAGAAGACATTTAATAGAAAAGTGTGTCGGAATGGCTTGCAAGGATAGAAGGTACAGCTATAAGCTAATGTCAAAAGGCACATCGTGCATTATGAATAAAATACCTTGAAATATGTATATGTTGGTAAATTCTTGTCGTGCTGAAGTATTTGAATTCTGTGCATATGTTCAGCATGTTAGAAGGCTCTCAGCCTATCCGCTTTTAGTCTTCTTTCCAATATGTGTCTCCTTTAAAAGCATTTGGATTTTCTGGATGTTAATTCACTTGTTACTTGTTGGCTGAAGGTTATTATTAGAACTTCATATTCCTATCTGAAATGCTCAGAGCAGGGCTAAATTCAGACTTAAAGCAGGCCAACTGGGGCTTTGTCTGGCTGAGGTTTCAAAACCTGCAGGAATGGAGATCTCACAGCCTGTCTGGGTAAATTGTTCCAGTGTTTAAACGCTCTCATGGGGAAGAACTGTCAGTATGTACAGCTGGAATTTCCTTTGTTCATCTTCGTATCTGTTGCCCCTTCTTCTTCCACTGTGCACGTCCCAGAATAGTCATCTATGTCTTCTCAAGAACTCCTTTTCATACACAAACACATCTATGGAAAGAGCTGGCTAGAAAAACAAAGGATGAACTAATTTTCAAGGCATTATCCACCAGGATTGCTAAGTCCCGTTCTGTATAGTTGCTACCTAGCCAGCTGGGCCCCAGGCTGCACTGATGTATGAGGGTACTCTCCCTCAGGGGCAGGACATTGCATTTGCCTTTGTTGAGCTGCATCAGGTTATTGTCTGTCCATTCCATCATTTGAGCATGATGACCTTCAAATATGCACAGAGAAAGGAGAAATGTACTGTCCATAACCATGATGGACAGCTATAGCAAGAAGGATCTAGGTTAGATGTTAGGGAGACATGTCAAGTAGTAATGAGGATGAAGAACCAAAACTGGTTGCTTCAGAAGACTGTGGAATCCCTGTCATTAGAGGTTGTTTCAAATGGATTAGGCAAACATCTGGCAGGGAAGAGGTAGGGCTCGATGCACCTATCTTGGGACAAAGAGATTCAGTAAAGGGAAGCAGAGGTGAGATCCCCTCCAGTACAGTTGGTTTCGTAAATGGGCCTTAGGCATTTGCCATCAGGTTAATTCCTCAAATGATGGAAAACTTCAGATTTCCTTATACCACACAATTCTTTAAGGGATTGTTTCTGATAAACATAACTCTAAAAGAAATGCATGTATTTCATTTATGCAGAGAAGCTAAAAGTCCCATTTTCTAATAACTAGACTAAAGTTATCAACAACACCTAAGTTAGAAGCAAATGGAACTTAGTCCTGTTCGTTAGAAATTTTAATTGTTTTCCTTTCCTCCTCCATTTTTTCATTTATAGAACAATTGCTCTTGATATTTCCTTCAATATTTTTTAATTCTCACTCAGTAGCTAAATAAATGTAAACAATTACAATGCTTATGTTGCTACTGCAACTAATTGTAATATTAAATTCCCCCTGTGAATGTAATTTTAATGTTCTTGGTGGCGTTTTTGTCAGCAATTTTCCTGCTGTTTAAAAGATCAGAGTCTAATGGGATTAAGGTGGATAATCAAATCTCAAACTGGAATCAGGGTATGAGGTTTGGATGCCTGGGGAGTACTTCCTTATTGAATATGAATTAAAGATGTTCAGTGCTTACAGTGGAGAAAAATAAATGGAAGGCCATATTTTCACACTATGGTGTTACCTCAGACTTCTTGGTAAGGAACTTGGATTCTTTTTCTGATAGTTGGACCATTAGACAACATGAAGAATAAATCCAGCTCGTCATCCAATATTTGGGATTGAAATAATATTTCAAGGGATTTATAAAGTATATGACATTATTCAGAGGACATAGCAATGTGGTTTTGACTACAATTTTTAGTGCAGCATTGAACCTATTGCTGTTTTTTTTAAAAATTGTTAAACTCTACTTATGGGCATACTATATTTTTGGTAATGATTTTAATTCTCCCATCTCAGACACAATTCTGGGCTCTGTGTGTGTGTGCGTGCGTGCAGGTGAGATAGTTGGGGCAAAAGAGTATGCCTGGCATTAGGTGATGTTTACTTCCTGCATGTGGGAGCTATGAAACTTACTTTGTAAACTGTAATAAATAAGTGGAAGTAACTGATTTCCATATAGGAGTGTTATCTATGCAAGTTGAAATAATGAAAGGAGAAAAAAAATTACATAGCTAGCAAACTCCTGCCAATTGCTATCAGAGCTGCTTTGAGTAGTGTACGTAAGCTCAATGCAGACAGAAGGCAACCTGTAGGAGAGCGTAGGCATCCGGAAACTGTCTTGTGTGTTTGGTTTGATATAGTCTGTGGGTATAAATTCTGTAAGGTGTCTTCCAAGCTGAATTCCCTTGCTTTGCTGTTTTATCCGAGGAAACTAATTTTCTTCCATCAGAAATAAAAGGATAATAGTGTTTATTTAGATGATTGTTATCATAGTGGTTGACACAGGTATTGAATGGAAGACCATATGACACACATCTGTAGAAAAAACTTGAGCTGAATGTTTATGCTCCATAGCTGAGATCAGTAGCAGATAGATGTCCTCTGTAGTTTCCATGGAGAGAAGCATATATAACGCATGCTCACCATTGTTTAAATGCATATGTTCCAGAATATTTTCTAATTTATTCAATGCCATTTTCTTATTTTCTAAACTAGGAATTGTCCTGTAGCAGTACAGAGGCCATCTTCCCAAAGGTAATAATTTTAATCTAATGATATCTGAAGCTATACTAACATATAGCTGCATACATCCTGGCAGTAGTAGATCTGTAAATGACTGTGAAAATGAATCTAATTTATGTACATTTAAACTGTGAATAAATGCTTACTTTTTAATATATTTTGTCAGGCTGTTTCATAACTTACTAAATTCCAGACTTAGAGCAAGGTAATTTCATGTATTTCAATTTCAGTGTATTTATTCTTAACTTCTGGCTGATTTTTCTTTCACAATTGTTTAATACTTCTATAACTCCTCTAAAGCAATAACTTTATGCCTGTTATGCATTCCTATAAGACAGTAGAGTGTAAAGACCTTATATATTTGTTACTCTATTAACCTTGTTTCTAAAAATTCTCTAGAGACACTAAAAAATATCTTTAGCAAACTGTAAACAACCTGTAAATGAGGCACATTCTGATATGTACTGCACTTGTTTAATATGTTTCCTATATATTTAATGTATTTTAATTCTTTTTCAGTTGAAATGATGTAATAATTAAGTTTCCCTTTTACTGAAGAATAGAATTGTGTTCCCCATCTAGTGACATTTGTATTAAACACATTTTTGTGCTGATATTTTTCCTTAATCAAAATTCTTGGCAATGGTTTGTAAACATACATCCAAATTCAACTCCTGTTGAAATTAGCGGGAGTCTTCCAGGTACCTCTATGGCAGCTGAGTAATATTCTTAGCATAAACTACTTTGCTCAGTTCCTGTTTTAGAACGTTTCTTCGTGGAGCTGTCCCTGTGCCAAAGCAGACTGTCTCGCATTCATGTCTTCTTGACTGGAAGATAACAAGTAGCAATGAGGAAATACTTTTTTTTTCTGCAGAAAAGAACAACCGATCTTAAATTCTTGTATATGAAAATATGTATTCCAATGCTAATAATAGAGTTTCTTCCTACATTTCTCATTTTAACTCTCAAAATTTTGATTTTAAGAAAACTGACTAATCATGTGATTTTAAGGCTTTCACACTGAATGGATCTGCAGGCATGTTACTAAATAAGAAGTAATATTTACAGATTTAATTCAGACATAATTTCTGACACCAAAACCTAAGACACTAAATAATTACTGAAAAACAAAATGTTTTGGGCTTTGCATACTTAGTCACTTAGATGTGGGCCTGATTTCTACAAATTAGGAGAAACTATACTAATATCCTCAGACTGTCCTGTGTGCTCTTAAGACATGTCATCAAACATAATTTCCACAAGAACAGTTTACTGAGGCAGAATAAAGGGAGGATCAAATCAATAACAGAAATGGCAGCTGTCGGTATTTAAAATTGTAAGGATATAAACATATCTGATTTAAGATGGGGTAGGTCTTAAAGGAAGAAAAGCTGAGTAGAAAAGTTATTGCTGTCAATTTGGAAATCACAATCCACATGCTACAGGTTTTGATAAGAAATACTGCTTTCTGTCTGGTAAAAAAGATTTTACTTAATGACTTCGCTAGAGCTATGCTGATGTACATTGCCTTAGGATATGACCCACTGCTTCCCGACTTCAACACCTCAACACTGCAAACCACATGCAATAGAGCTGTGCAGGACTAAAATGCATTAACCAGCTAATTTTTACATGGCCACATTAATACAGAATAAAAACTGATCTATGAAAAAGGGGTGGAAGCGCTTGGCAGCACTGTCAGCAGCAGCAAAGGCTTTTCATTCAAACACTGCCCTTTAGATACAGAGTTATACTCTGTGTAATATATTTGCTGTGGATACATGTTTACCAAGAATAGGGGGGACAATTAGTACAGAAGGACTCATTCTATATCTCATATTTTTTAGCATGTTCTTATACACACAAAGCCAGGGAATTAAAAGTACAGACTAAAATGGTCTTGCAGGAGCTGGACAACCAGGGCCTTAAAGACGGTGTAGTGCTGTGGCCTGAAAGCTCAGACAGACATAGTTAAGTCTGTCACTAGAAGAAGCTGAAATCTCAATCCCAGAAATATCAAGTCAATTATCCCACACAGCAATGTTCTTCACGTTTCTGTCGGTCATCCCAGTATCACATGTGTATGGTAGTCATTTAAAACACTGTGTGCCTTGTACTGTCTGTTATGCATTTTCTGACACAGCACATTATATGCAGTATCCTTTGGGTACCTGTTGGGATAGAGTATAACCACGCTGTAGTCATGGTTTCTGTGGGTATTCCCCTGCTGATGTACACAAGAAAATTGATGACAACTGTATTATTGCACCTTTTGCTGGTGATATTACTGATTGAACGATCTCTTTCAGTTGTTCATCTCCACCATTTTCCTACTCATTTTGCTACCCTTCTCCCCCATTCTTGTTTTGCATACCAGCTGAGTGATCTCTGATTGCCGATTAACTCTGGTGAGTCTTCTGAAACATAAGCAATTTGCTCAACTTTGAATGTCATGTGTTCAGATTCCAAGTTATGATGATGATTGCACATTTAGTTTAAAAGTGTTTTGCACCCACTTTCATTGCTTATTCAAGTCCTATAAATAAGAAAACTTGAAATGCAGCTCTTCTCTACTGCTGTTGATTGACTGAGCCCCCTGAGGCATAAATGTCTCCAAAGGGCTTAATGAGATGACAAATTGTTCAGCCTTGAGCTTGTAGGAGACATGTTATGAGCATCAGCACTGGATGCATAGTTAACAGCTGTAGATGTGATAACATTTACCATCTGTACAAAGAAACAGTGTAATTTATTGAAACAATGCAGGTAACAAGGCATTGTAAGTAGCTCTTCTCTCCCTTTCATTTCTCCCCTCTTAATGCTGATTACAAGATTTCACCTATCCATTGGGCCAACAGTAACACTGACACATGGTCTGTGTCCTTTTTAGGAAGATAGTTAATGACGGTTCTTAGCTATCCCCATTTCAAGAACTCAGTTCCTTTTTTGCTTTGTGACTGACAAGTCTGCTGCCTTCATCCAGATAAACGGCAATGTGGAAAGCCTCAACAGCTGAGTGTGATCCTTTCTTTGCTTTCTTGATGGCTGCATCCCCAAAGATAAGAATGCGAGTACAAGTGAGGGGCCATTGACATTTATTCCTCTACAGAACCTGTCAAGAAGAGTAAGACAAGTGCCACATTCTCCAGCATTACCCATACAAGGGGTTGACTCTTGACCAGGCATAAAAGCATAGTCTTCATAAGGTTAATGAAAGATACCATTATTAGGGCAGTGGCGGATAAAGAGAATATGCCACTCTAAAAACTAGATTAAACCAGGAGTTAATTGTGATGACTGAAAAAGCAGCCATGAGCTGAAAGGGAATCCTAATTGTCAGCATGACCCAAATTCAGGCCAGCACTGGCCACAAGCAAATATATGATGAAAGGGAGAATCAGAATCACTGTACACAAAGCTGTAGCACCGCATTCCCCTTGGTAACACCACTTAAATATAGCAACAGAATTTGCTGATGGTTATGTTTTTTTCTTACTTGATTGTAAAAATCAATTCTAAAGTGCAGTTTCATAAAGTGCTTAGAGATAAGTTATGCTATGTAGCGATTGCCCTATCACTACAGTGCAAAGGAGTAATTAACAATATTAACTATCCTTGCCACTTCAAAGCCATATTATTTTATATCAGTTACAGACAAAGAGCAAAAGAGGGCATCAGGATAACCTAACACTATAGATTCTAATACTAAAAAAGTAAACTTCGTGAAGATCTTTAGATAGAAGGACTTACCAGGTGTCATTTTAAGGTGCACATCCTTTAGATTTCCCTTAGAGAGGTTGGTAATGTCCTTTAGGTTATAACATACTTCCATGAAATGAATTCCTGATCCTCTTTCCTACCCCCCATCATCCAAGAATGAGAAAAAGGGATAGAATTTGAAATATAACTACTTGGAGAATTATACTTTTTATATCTCGGTTGAGCTTCTACGTAATAAAAATGCCACTTTTATAAGAAGGAGTTTCAACTCCATTTACAGAAGATACACATTCTTAGGACATCCAAGGCAGCACAAATTTGACTTGATTTCCCATCTGCTTCTTTTTTCATTTTTCATACATTCCACTAGGTTACAAATCCTGCAGGTTAGTATTTTTTCCTTTGGAGAAAAGCAATTGAAAAAAAAATCACACCATCTTATTTAATTCAATATAGATTATCTGAAAGTATTTCTGAAACCTAAATGTTTTGAGCCTTTGTTGGTCTGTAATAATATTTTTTAATCTTGAATAAGCATTCATTTTACACTAGTGGAAAGTAGAGTACTCTGCTGTACTAAAACTACTGATCTGAGAAAAAAATAATAATTGTTCAAAATCCGTAGGAATCCCCAGCAAACTACACTCAGTGGGACAAATTCTGTTCTCGCTTACACCTTTATGTACACGAAACTGCTTCACTGAAAACCACTTGATTCTTTACACCACAGTGTAAGGAAGAGACTTACTTTGGCCAAAGGTTCTACATAAAGTATTAAATAGTATTTAATAGTATTAAAGTATTAAATAGTAACATTTGTATCTTGGTGTTTATATTAAAAAAACAAGGGCATGGATTATCTGAGAATAGAACAAATTCCTTTTACTTTTATGAACTAATATCAATAAGTGCAGCACTGAAGGAATTGATTCCTTCCACAATTGACTGCAATTTCAGTCTGTGCCATGGCCTGTTTCACCTTTGTTGCACAGTATAAACTGACCCCAGCTGCATTTCTTCATCACTATTGGATTTGCTGTCTCCATTCTTTTTGTCAGGGTTTCTCATGAGTCCACCTGGTCTTGAAGAAAGTTTTTTTTCTCTCCTTGGATTGTTTGGTGACAGAAGTTCTGTCTAAAAATTATTCTGTCTTGCCTACCTGCGCTTTTGTTACAATTTTCCTTGCCCCTTTGTACCCTTTCCTCTCCAAGGCTCTGCCTGACAGTTTCTGATCTTCTAACTATGTGTTATGCTGAGTATCCTGGTAAGCTGTGAGTGCTTCTCCTTAGAGGGTTACTAGAGTCAGTTGCGCTGCTGCCATGTCTCCATTCAAAAGGGCTGGAGTATGCTTCTACGCTATTCAAATGTATTAGCCATGACCCAGGCTTATACCCACGTCATATCTCTTGTCATCAAAGTCTCTTGTGAAAGTTGTGAGATAACAATTACTGTGAAAAGGAAAAGGAAACTTCTCAAAGGAATATATCACAACTCAAACTCTTAAAAACTATACCCATTCATATCGGGGCAAATATTGGGTAATTTTTATGTAACACAAGAGGAATTACCAACTCCACAGCTTGAAACTAGTCCTAAGATCGTGAATACAACTTGAGAGCTGAACAACCTCATATTTTGCAAAGTGTGAGTACTTCCATAAGAATTGCTAAGACTCTATATGAAATAACATTTTAAACTAAGCTTAATTTGGAGATGGTCAGAACAGCAAATCTACAATGTAGACAACAAAAAAGAGATTAAATTTCCCATAGTGCCTGCACAGCAAAGGCACGTATGTGACTTCCTTCAGGTCCTGTGGAGGGTATTGATCCCTTTTTCATCTGCTTGTTCCTGCTTCTCTTCTTCTGTGCACCTTTGTGCTGTAATATGACAAAATTATTGGGTTTGCTTCCTGCAAACCCTCTGAAGATCTGAACATGGAATAGATCATGCCACTAACTAACAACTGTCATTTCAGTTTACAGACTAACTATGTGCTCATAATCTTACACAGGATTTCTGAACTAGCTGTTTCATCTCCAGCTCTCCTAAGACTTGGCTCACACCAAGATTATTGCCTTTGCAACAAGCCTAGGCTCTGCTTGGGTTTGTTCTTTCTTCAAGCACCATCTGCCATAGGAATAGTCTGTGGAGATTTAAATTTACTTCTTTAATGCCAACTTGATAGTTACTGTTTTTACTATTCAATTTTCTTTATTTCTATATTAACATAAATAACGAAATGCAACTCTGTGTATCAGTTACATGGATATAGTACTAAGAAACCCTGTGATCCCTGGGTCTCCCTCAAACATGGGGAACACAGTCACTTCTTAAAAATGTATAATCTAAGAAAATATAATCCATAATATTTTCTGGTGGAAGATATGTTTGAGATAAATAATGTTGCAATAGATCACATTGGGAGAGACTAGGGTCTTGTGTCCTCTATTTTCTATTTTTCCTCTATTGACTTAACGACCAAAATATTTTGGTTCTTTTGAATGTCAAACACATCTTGATTAACTGTCTGGAAAATTAATTTTTTAAATACTAGTATGTTTTCACAACAAACAAATTTTTATACCCTTGCTTTTCCATTCAGTGTACTTAACCTTGCAAATTGCTCTGCAGTGCAAGCCCTCATCCAAGCAAATAAAATCACATTGTAAAAACAGCTGCTTTAGTGAAAAAAATACTGGGGGAAAGTTTATTTCCGTCTTCCTAGAATGGACTTTCGATGAATCACTATTCATTCTGGGTCATTTATGGAACCAGCTCAGTTTACTAATGATCTTAGCTATTATTCCCATTGCAGATTTTAAGGTTTTCTACTAGTCTTTTGCACATTGCTAATACGTTTGAGTATCACGTATAGTTCAGTTACACTTGAGCATTTGTGTTTTGATAGATGCTTGTCAAAAGGAAGCAAAAGCATCACATCACTATTACAGCATCTTCACAGAAGTGTTTTACTGAACATGTTTCCTAATTTTTTGATGCAACTATCCATAACATAGCCTAATACGATGATCAAGCTGTGAAAAATAAAAACCGGTAGTTAGGTAGTAATCCTTCTGCTTCTGAACCTGTGATGGACTTGTGTGATTCATAGCTTAAAACCCCTGCTGCAGAACTGGCTACAGGTAGTAGATGCATCTATTTTTTGTGACCAGAGAGTAATACCATAGGCTCAAAAGATGTCACAGAAAATTCTGCAGACTTCAGGTGGAATAGGGAGTACTTAGCTCACCCAGAAAGCAGGCCTATTATAAGTCAGATGTTGGGTAACTAAAAGCTACAATATCTAAAAATTATGATTGCTTTTGAAAAGTGGCCCTCTAGTGCCCCCATGCATCAATAAAATATTATTATGTAGTACTGTGAGTGCTCTGACACCTTGTCAAGTTTATGAAGAATATTTTGATCACATGAATAAGATAGTAGAAGATATGAAAATGATTATAATCAACATTGTAGCTCTTATGCCTAGCTATTTTTTTTCATTCTAATAGTCTATATTTTGTTTTCTCTGATGTCTTCCAGAATTAGTTTATTTAAAAAGTATTTTTCTTCCAGTCCTTTATCTTTATTCTTAGGGGGATGGACTTTATAACATTAATTTAGTCTTTCTCTCTCTCATGTTTTTCTTATCTTATTTTAGTAGTAACAATTTTACCTCAGGAACGAAGCTTTAATGTCTTTTAACGATGTATCATTTACAGAAGAGTGCTCTGGTTGTAGCATATCCACTTCTGGTTTAATTAGACTGCTGCTCTTCTAGGTTCCTTTCATCTTTCAAAATATATCCTGCCATTCTCTATTTTTCCCTTGCACTTCTTCTATCGGGTTTCTAATTTTCATGGGAGTTGAAGAGCTTGCCCACTTTTAATATTCTTTGGCTTCAGAGAGCTTGTATACTAGCTCACAAACAAATGCTAGTAACAAGCACACATGCTCAGTAAGCTCAGCTATTTGTTTTTCCATGGAACAAAAGAAAAAAGAAATGTGCATCAGGAATAAAGGAGATGTTCTTTACAATAAAAGACAGAGAGAGTTTGAATTAATTGAATTATTTATTTGGTAGTCCACTCGTATCTACAGTAACATAAACTTTATCATGTTTCTTTAACCCTGGAGAGTAGTCATATGCTATAGCATTAATGAGTTTCTCCACATTTTTAATGTGCTTTGAACACAGTGTTTACACTAATCTCCCAAGTGTCTGTTGATCATGATCTTCATTTTCTTAAGAACATCCAGAGTCACACTTTTCCCTTTCTTTCATGGTCAAGATGAAGCATCTGCTGCCTGCCATCTTCATTATCATCATAAAGAATGATAGTTTAAAAGCTAGAAGGCTAGTGAAAGTGTGCAGCATGCACTTGAGAGATAAGTGTCCTGGAAAACTGGCAGCCCATGTGTATCCAGTGGGCTATCTTTCCTTCTCTCCCCTCACCTTTTTTTTTCTTTTACAGAATTAGCTTTGGCAGCAGCATTGTACAACTGATTAGTGCAAGACAAATAGATTGCTTGTTTGTTTGTTTGTTTGTTTTTTGAAACTGAGAACTTGTATTCCATCTTCATTTAAAAAAACAAACAAACAGGGTTCTCCAAAGAAGGGGGAAGAACAAGTGATTTTTAGGTTCTGAGTCTTCCAAATTTCTGTTGTCTGTGATCTACATGAAAAATTAGATCATGCACATATCAAAGATTGTTAGCATTTCTTAAAGTATTGATGGTTTCACTTCACAAATGGGAGGGGACTGACTAAAGGAAGATTAATACCCTGTGACTAGTGGAAAATATAAATCTATTAATTCTCACAACACTCTGTTAACAATGGCTTATATTCAGTTGAAGGCAATTTACTCTAAACATGTAAGTTTTTATGGCAGAATAAGCAAGATTTAGCACCCAGAGAACCACATTTCTTTACTTGTTTTAAAATTCTTGACAAATAATCTGAGATTAATCTCTACTTATTTTTTATCTTTATTATTTACACAACTCTAAATTACTGAATTAAAACTAGCAAATCTGGACAGCTGTGTTTGATCTTTGGTCAGTGAATCCAAATTGTCCTTAAAGTCAGGGTTTCACTGCGTTTCGTACAAAGGTGCAGTAGGAAATGATTTAGGAATAAACACTTTCTAGATGAAAAAAAAAGATAGGAAGGTGGAAGCAGCCTCTTCTTCACAGAAAGGGAACCGAAGCACAGATGTGGTGATTTACCTAGAGTTTCTCAGTGGCTGGCAAGAGAATATGCAGCAACATCCTGCATCTCAGTGTGCTCCTCCCTGTAGGGCCATCTTTACAGAATTATTCATGGCGCATAGAAAACAAAAGTCTGAAAAATGTGGAAGGCACAGTTTTGCCCAGACTTTATAGAAAGGAAAATGTCTCCCAGCATTCTTTCTCACTTTTTGTTCTCTGTAATTCTGGAATGAATTCTACGTGGAATTTCCATATGTCATAGCAACAATTAAAATTATATTTAACTCTGGCCTGAGTTTTTTCCCTCTTTTTATGCACAATTATAGAAAAACACTGAGGTAGGTATAAACAAATCTTTGAATTCTTGTTAGTAGCGCTATGCACAGCTTTTAGAAATCACCCTATAAAACAGTGAACCTTGTACAATTCAGTCTCATCGGTGCTATAAGTTTTCAGAGGAATTGAGGAGGAATTGAGAATAATATATTTTTTAAAAAAAGAAAAAACACAAACCACACCAGTATCATTTCGTCTGATTAAGTGAAAGTTAATAGCTGGAATCAAGGTTGCTTCTGATGTCCTAATGAGTAGATTGGAATTGAGTAGGATCATACTGTTTTCTAATATTGCTTAAATATGTTACATATGTTTTCTTCAGTATTTGGTGGCTCGATGATCCTTTCAGTAGAGCGATGCAAATTTATAATGGTCAGGACACAGAAGAACTTCTCACTCTGTGTGCTACATTGTAGACAATTACTGGTCATAAAATTTCATTTTCACTAGTCCAGTTGCAAGGTGCAAATGAAGACAGAATGTATTCCTGTCTGTACTGTGTTCAGCCAAGAGCAAGCATGACTTAAAATAAACAGATAAGCTACATTAACATGACCTGAACAAATAAGAACAAATTATTATTCCAATTGTGGTATATATTAGCAAACCATTCCTTGATCTTGAATGCTTTTCTTTCAAAATGCTGGATGACAGAATGATGGCAGATGGCTTGGTATGAAATGTCCAGCTTTCATTACTCATGTCTGATGGCAGCCACTCATTGTCACACAATACTTTTACATCAACACAATATTAATAATCAACTTTATCCCTGCCCATGGCAGGGCAGTGGAACTAGATGATCTTTGAGGTCTCTTCCAACCCAAACCATTCTATGAGTCTATGATTCTAACTTCATCTATGAATTTTTATCTAAATGAACACTTCTAATTTGGCTACTCATGATTCAGGAACACTGTCTCAAGTAAAGATCTCCATGATGAAGTAGAGGCTGAAAGGACTTCAACTACTGCCATTGATACTGCCCAGCTCAGTGCACTTTCCTGAGATTTCCAAGTATTTGGTGTGTAAAAGCCTCAAAAGCGTGGTGACTCCACAGATGCAGGTAATGTGTTCAGATGTACTAAATCCAAGATAATACATGCAGTTCACATGCCTATTGCCTATTCAGAAAGAAATATAGGGACTCTAAATAGCTATACATTATCCTCTGCTTTTAGTATATTAAAAAAAAAAATCAACCAAACAAGAAGAAATGTCATAATTTGGAAATCAGTGCCCAATATTGTTATGCTTAAGTCTAGGAACTGTGGTTTTCCTCTTTTAAAGTGAGGAGAAAATACATTGTTTTGATAAATTTTACGTGATTTGAATAAATTTTAATTCTTTCATGATATCTGCAAATATTGTGAAGATGATGTAAAGAAGCATGAGGACTATATGCAAAATTCTTTACCTGGTAAGTCTATTTCTGAAACTGATTGATGTTTTATTTGTATGGAGAGTCTAGGACTGAACAAAAAACCCTACCTATTAGGTCAGCCAGTATATTTCATTAGGAAAAGATCATTGCTTAGAGGTGTGTCTGATTTTCAATGAATATAGGTATATTTAGAAAACTATGAGTTTTCTGCTTTATATCCTCATGTGCTTGCTGAAACAGTTTACCTCAAAGCCCTCAGTACAGTGTTTTCTCAATTTTTACCCTTTAGTATAAATTCAAATTAAATATTATCAGAGTAACAGATAAAAAGGACCTAAGAGGAAGTTGAGTGACCTAGAAAATATTCTGAATGGGGAAAATTTTTGTACAGAGATAAGAAAAACAAGTATTGTAGCCCAATCTTCACCCATTTTGCAGTAGAAAACTGTTCATTTTGGTGGGAAAGGATCTGTTCCATTATGTATTTCAGCTAAGATCATTAGAACAGGTAGTGATGACTTTGCAATCTGTGCTTTTCATAAACTCACTGAAGAATGATTGGCAACTAAGGAAAATTCCAGAAATTTACACAAATCCTATTACAGTATACCACTCTGTATATAAAAATTTAAATCCCGTGGGAGTTACAAGAAAATACAGAATCATTTTACTAATCCAATGTTCAGAAATTGTATATTGCATTTACACAAGAATATGGATATCTGTCAAAATAGTAATAAGTGCTTTGGAAAAAAGTTGTTAGAAAGTTTATCAGAAAACTGATAACGGATAAAAATGTAATCAATTGTTTTCTGGCATTTTTTCATAAACCACTTTTTCTAATTTTGATCTTATTTCCTGCATAATCTTAATCACGTTTCTACTCAAGACAGTGTTCAAATACTTGCATAACAGTGCATGTAAAATGGTAGCAGTTATTTTAAAGACTAGAGTCCTTTTCACTGGGCCATCCAAAAAACTTGGTCAGTTTTTACTTGTCTAATTTCTGTATAATGCCATGCAAATGTGAGTCAAAAGCCAATTTCCTGGTGGTGGCAGTTTACTTCTAGGGTTAGGAACCCTCATGCTGAAAAAGAAATTGAACCTGCTGCTACCTAAGTTGAACAATTAAGCCCCTGACTTGTGATAGACACCACTATGGGCATGGTTAAACAACATTTTTTAGAGTATACTTTGTGTTCTGAGCACCTCTCTCAGGTGAAGGTCTGTGAGAGCACAAAGGGGTTGTTCATCTGTAGATTCTAACAGGACTTGAGGTATTTAAATCTGCTAATCACAGAGCTGTTTGACTCTGCCAGGGCTGAAACCTCCCTAAGTAAGTTCTGAAGTTGTAATTCTATGCTGAAAATTCTGACACCTGCAGACTTTATTTGCTTTTAGGATTAGATCGCATCTTGGAGATTTTAAATTCATGTCATCTAATTAGAGTGCCATTTAGTTATTTAAGGATGATTTAGTTACTAGGGGAAAATGAAAGGAGGAAAGAAGCAGGGAGAAGAAATTTTTCTAGGAACATATGATGGGTTACAAGCTTTGCAAAATAAAAGTATTAATGTATTTCTGCACTTCACAATGTGGCTATCCCTAAGGGAGAAGTGCTTACATAAAGTGCGTACATCAAAGGACTGTGTGTACTCTAGAATGCATTTCCCTCCTCTCACAAATGCCACTGGAGTGTGAGCTTCTATGTTTTCTTCTCACTCTTTCTTTTCCCCTTTTGTCTGCCACTTCTTTCTACCTTCACAGCTGTCCTTATCGTTCCTTTTTCTGCCTACTTGATTGTTTATGTTTCCTTAAAAGCTCAGTGACGGGAATATGAAGGCAAGGGATCTTGCTTATAAGTATGGCACTCTGAAATAGCCATCATTGCTCCTGCAGATAGAACCATGGCAGTCCTTGCCTTATGTATAGACAGACTAGATCTGATAAGTGCACTGGTTACAACCCACAAATTTGACTGGAATAAGCCGAAGAAGCTAATTAGCTCATCTTGAGTTAAGAAACAATTTTATTTCCTCCTGTCTAAATCTTTGCAAAATGCAAAATGATGGGCAGGCTTACTGGCACTGGTTCTTCAATCCATTGATCTCTTGTTAAAGGTTGTGAAATCAAAACTAATGGAAGTGCAGAAGGGCACAAAATTAAATAGGTTATTATTTCATGAGTAGATGTATCCAGTGGAGTTTCACTGATGTCTGACTTCTGGGATATTCGGAAGGTTAAGGTCAAGGACAAAAAAACAATAAAAAACCCACCAAACAAGCAATGCAGTACAACAAATGTCAAAGTTCTGATGTAGCAGAAAAATCAATCTAAATATCACACAAAAAATACACAACAAAAATATCTGTCAGAACTTTTGTACAGGGCATAAGCATTTCAGCTCAGAGCTTGCAACCAGGGACATTTTAGGATTCCTCTCTTGAATGGCAAGAGACTATAATCTTGCAAATGGTTTTGATAGGGAGCAGTACATATCTGAACTGTTCCAACAACTCATCAGGGACTGAATTGTTACTGAGACAAAGATTCAGCCTTTCTTCCACTGCTGTGACAGACAGTTGTGCCCTTGTGCCCTTTTAGGAGAAGAGCTCAGAGCATCTCTACGTGGCCAGTTAGAGAAAGAAACTGAGCTTTCTCTCCGCTTGGTCCCTGTGGGCAAGATTTAGCAAACAATCACCACAGACTGTCTGAAACCGTAAACAAAAGGGTGTAGTCCTTATTGTCTTTACTGAGTAAAAGTTGTCATACAGAATGGTGGATAATTTCTTGGACTACATCTGAACCTAACACTGACCAGTAAAGGTTATTTTTATACTACTGAGTTGGAAACACCTCATTTTGCAGCAGTGTGCTAGTCACCCACACTGCACACCCTTCTCTCTGAATGAGCTAAACACTTCCCTTGAATGAGAAATTGGCAACTACATTTTATACTTCCACACCCTGCACTTCAAATGGCTATAAATAGAGGCAGGTGCAGCTCTCAGCATGGCCCAGCCCAGCAGCATGCCTTCCAGCCCCACTGCAGTGGGAGTCCAGACACCATCAGCAGTAAGGTGGATGCAATTCTGTGCTCTGGATAAAAGGCAGACCCTGACCCAGTAGTTGTGTGTGGCACATCAACATGTTCATCAGCAGCAAGATGTGTGTGGTGCAGTCAGACTGGCAACTGAAGGTGTAGCCTGTCTGCCAAAGCACAAGGAACAACTGAAAGGATCTTGTGCCACAGTTTGCTTCTGCCAAAATGCAAAATGATGTGAGCACTGTGACTGTTGTTCACAGGAGGTACAGTGCGGAATATGTTCCCAGGATACACTGAATAAGAAGGTTGATCCACACATATAAATCTGTAAATGCTCCTAAAGTTTGTTATATTAGTTCTGCTAAAGTGCATGCTTCTTTGCTCTGTAGGCGCAGTCATTTACAAACAACGTAATTTCCAAGGAGTTTCTCTAGCAAACAAAACTACCTCTGGCTTGATGACTTTCAGCAAATTGATAGCATTAATTTGATAAAACATAAAACCCCTAAAAATAGTGGATTGTACAACTGGAATGAAATTGGAATCAGGAATTTGTTCAAGCTTATTAGCACAGCAGAAAACAAACAAACAAATCTTTGCAAACTAAAGGCAATCCAATTAAATCCAGTAATCAGTCTATGTGATTTAGTTTGGCAATCTTAATTGCAATATGTCAGTCTTAATTTTGGTTTCTTACTCTGTTGTGCTACCTGAGATCCTTCACACAGTCAAGAATGCCACAGTGATCAAATAAGTTAAAAATACCCCAGATAGACAGAGGCCACTGCTGACATAAACTGTTAATAATGAAAATATGGACCAACAAAGGAAACACAATGATGTAGTATCTGTCTGAAAGCATATTGATTATCCAGTACATTAATCCTTTACACTGAAGAATTATTGTCAGAGAATGAGTCACAGGACAAAATATAAGATGTATGTTTCACTGTTCTCATTTACAATATTTTAAAAAGTGATTAATGTATTTTTGATTTATTATATATTAATTTAACACACTTAAGTTCAAAACATGGAATCTTTCTCAGAAAATATTATATACCAACTGATTATAGTGGTATTTGGTATAGAAAATTTAGCAAAATATTTATATACATATATACTTTTATCTATAAATATATATACATAAAAGACAGAAAAGCAATAAAAATTCATCTAATTATGAAGAGGTGTTTAGATAATACAGGCAAAGAAGATTTTTTTTGAAAGTAGGCAATAAAAGACTTGTCTAGAAGAGGAAGTTGCACGTGCATTACCTTATAAATTGGCACAAAAAAACCCCAAAACACAGAGAAAGGCTGTGTATGTCATCTGAGTTTATGTCTTTCAGTTTAGTTGTTCTTCTTCCTTACTAAATTAACTTAAAATAAGACTGATTGTGTGAAGTTACTGTGGACTGCCCTTTGCAAAGATTTAATGAAAACTGCTAAGATTCACACCTTACATCATTGCCATTTTCTCATGGAAAAAAAATCCCATGCTGAATTGCATTTAATAGAAATGTGAGTGGTGGTTTTGCAGAAAAAATAATATCATTAGATTGGTAAAAGTGCAAATGCAAAAGATGTTGTGATATGTCAAAAACTCCCTTGAGAACTTGGGGGGTTCAAGTGTTCTCAGTGTCTTACTGCATTTCAGAGATCCTTCCTGATTATCAGCACTGACCAAAGATGCTTCTTCCTCCTTTGATTTCTGTCATACTGGCTCTCCGTATGGCTCAGACTGTTGAAATGGGAAGACCTTCTAATATCTCTGTCATACTTTGGAGAAGCTGGATGCTTGCTGAACGATCCAAGTGCTCCTGTTTCTGAATTCTCCACAGCACTATTTGGGAAATAATTTCTTGTAATTCAATTACCTTGAAGCCTTGCTTAAGATTAAAAATGAAAAAGTAAAAAAAAAAATAAAAAATTGGACCATTAATACCAGGAAAGACGACTGAAAAAATAAAAAATATAAAAGCATTTTGCTTTATCTATTTTGGTGAGATAAAATTGGAAACAACTTTTTCTTTCCTTCTGTTGTCCGTTTCCATTGGACATGCAATTGACTTATAGGCTTCTATATTCAGGCATACTGTGCATCTAGGGCTACACATCCTGGGGAGACTGCTTCTCTGGTAGAGCACATAGCATTTGAACACTGCTGGAGTCTTTTCAGGTACCAATACTCTCACTGAAATTTGTTCCTTTGTCTGTGCTGTTCTGATATTTTAACAAGCAGGGTGGCAAGATGAAGGCATTGTTTTCATTGGTGGCTTAGTGGATCCTATGGCTCTCCACCTCTGAAAGGTGGAAGTCTTGCTCCCCTGCAGCCCCCAGCCACTGCTCCTGGTTGTTTTCTCTGTCTGCCCTTCAGGCTGGGTCCTTCTGTGAGCTGACTGAACTCAGCTTCTTAACTCAGGGTAGCTGGTGGGAGCACAAGGGAAGGAGTCAGACTTATTACAGCTGTGAGACAATGGTAGGTTTGCTCACCCTGCCTTGTCAGCCTAAACAGTCCACTGAGCTGGAAAAAGGAAATATCTCCTTAGGTTAGGTGCCACCTTCTGTGCTTGGCTGACCTACACACAAAGAGGAGTCTTTCCACACTTCAGTGACCAAGGTTGAGATTTCATTCAAGAGGTGACAAAAGAGCCCTGAGGGAAAGTTTTATGTATGTTTTTTGCAGACTTTATGCCCAACATAATGTACAGATACTGGCATTTCCTAAGACTTCTCCTGTAAGTCTTCCTTTTCTTCTTGTTCTAGCTGTTTCTTGTCTGAAAAGACCTACTAAACCTTTTAACCTGCTGAACTTTATAGTGTTCAACCAGCTGCTCAACTGAAAGGATGAGTCAAAAGAATAGTTATTCACAGTCTCTGACAGTTTGCTATAGGGCACAGCCTCAAGATTATATACAAGTAAAGGGGCTGATACTATAAACTCTGTACAGTAACACTAAATAGAAGGTTATGATGTACATTAATTGACTTGGGCTGCAGAAATCATGTAAATGAGTTAGAATTTTTCCAATAATTTTTTTGAAAATATTTTTTAGCTGCAAATCAGCATAGCAGTGCTTCATACTGATATTAGTGTATATTTGTATATTGCCTTTCTATCTATTTAATAGATTTAAGGCTATCAGATCAAATAATCATGTCAGTTTAGGATTTAACAATGAGTTAGCAATAGCTATAATATTTTCTAGAAAGTGGAATTTAGCTTTTTGCTGGTATTTCATGAAGTTATTTATTCTACTTGTATCCTATTGTTTACTTAACAATCAATATAGTTCAGTATACTTTAAATATACAATAGTATAGATAGTACATTAATCAGAAACCACAGAATATGAGAGGGAAAAAATAAGATTACCTAGAAAATATTTTTCATCTGCAAAATACTATGAAGTACAATTATCTAAATGACTTTCAAAAATATTTGACAGTGTAGACACAATTATAATATTAATCACATCTTCCACACTGCATGTGCCCGGTTCAAAACCTTGAAAATTTTTTCTAATGGCAATTATATTGCTGAAATTTAATAAGATGTATTTGGGCTAGTGAATTGTACCCTAGATCAGTATTTCTTACTACATCATTTGACAGATACTTTCAACGATTGCTGATGCTAAAGACATTGTTACCCAGAATCTTAGGAGAATGTGGTATACCATTGTGGAGACCCTGCTCCATTATATAAGGTGAAATTTGATCAGAATAAAGACAAAATAAGAACACTTGCACTTTCAATTGTAATAATAAAAAATATGGTTAGATCAAAACCATCAATAGGCAGTGCCTTGCTATTAACTTTTGTTGTTTGTTCGTTTGTTTTCCTAAACCTTCTATCCCAAGTGAAGTTTCAGTATTTTGAATTTTTTATCAATTCAGGAATGAATTGAAATACAAAAACAATTGGAACAGTCTAGTGGAATATCATCGTATACAAATAATTTTTTAGGTGAGGTCTATTTAAACTGATGAATATCTGTCCTGACATTGCTCCAATCAAGAACAATCAAAAGGGACCTAACACAACTCCTATAAGCTCAAAACTAGACACAATTCATCTGGCTAAATGTGTGGATGTCTGCCTCTACAGTGAGCAAGGCACTGTAGGCTTGGTACTCTTCCCTAAGTAGCACAATCTTTTCAACTTTACAACACTCTCACTGTTTGCATTTCATCCAAGATCCACAAGGACTGTGACCTGTTTTCCTAAAGTCCAAATCTCGCCAGTGTCTAACAGCCACCGCTGTTAGGATTAATGGTTACTTGTAGCCTGGTACTTTGGTTCCCCCTTTAATGATACTTCATTTCTGTCATAACCTTGACTGCAGAGTGGAAGAGGAGGTGACAAATCCGACTTAAATCAATTTGGCCTCTAAATAAGGGGGTTTTAGATTGCTTTTGGTGGGGTTTTTTTGGTAGCAGCTCTTGACTGTTTCTCTGATTTAACAATAGCTGGCAAGAAATGCATTTCCTAAGACCAGTGCATCTCAGATTGTCCCAATTATCCAGTTATCAGTGCTAAATTGAATGCATTGGATAAGTAAGTTAATGATCCTCCATAGTCTTCTTCAATTGATACAGTTTTTCTTTCTCATGTTTGGATAAATAGTGATGCAGTTTTCCTGTGGCTATTCATAAATCTTGGTTCATTTTACAGGGGGAGTAACTATGGCTCTCTTAATAGGAACTACTCTTAGTTGCTAGCTGGGTTTTACATATGAGATTACACCTCCTCATGGGCCCACTGTAGTTTTGCTCATATTTTGGTGGTCTATCCAGCGGTTCAGGATTCCTGTGCTAAATAACATAACAAACTATGTTTCTTAGCTGAAGAAGCTGAGAAAGTGTGGGCAGTATATAATGACCCATATCTGAGGGATGATGAAAATGAACTCTTGAAACCCAGTTTGTCTTTATTAGAGGCAATCTGGCTCAGCTACTGGACCTGAATGTGTGCTATGAATGTAAACATTCCATGTTCTTAAGTGTGGCTGTCGAGAAAGTACATGAATACAAGCAGATTAAGATTTGAAAAAACACCAAAGCCATAAAATATTTCAGTTTCTCTGGTGGCACTAAGGGGAAATGGTGTTCTGCTAGTTACACCTTCTTGACATCCTGGAGCCTCACAAAGACCATAGCAAATTGGGTAAAAAAACTTTAGCCAGTGACCTTTACTCGTTATTATGGATGTGATAAACACCTTTTCAGTTATTGGATGAACTGATAATGATGGCTACATTGAGACTAGCGATTATTGATCAGATTATTTGTTCATTTTATGATGGTGTCACAATGACGACTCACAGCGGTTTGGACAGTTCACTTTTAATATCCTGAACCAGGTTACCCAGTGGGGTTCATCAATTAGAGCAAACATAGTTCCTTGCTGGGTCCTACCAGATATCCTGAATTAATCAAGGAATCTCCAGCCCAGCTCAGCAAACACCACCCTTCTGATAATAGCACCTAGTTATTTGTATCACTAGGTCAGACCAAATTATAATAATGGATCTTCTGGATGTTATCCAGAGCCTGTCCTAATGGCAGAAAATAAGGTACATGTGGTGGTATGCCCCATCGCGTGACTTATCAGTACTCCGTGGATGAACATAAAGGGCTGATCCACCATGGCTGAACAGAAACGGAGTCAATGGTTTGATGTAATCACATATCAGTTAGTATTACATGATTCTATAATACCTCTCATATATCAGATAGTATTATCCAATATTTTTAGATATCTTTGGTTTGCCTGGTATATCTTCAGTACAGAATGAGTGATGTTGGAAAGACTGATAGTCTCACCCATGGTGTGGAATGCTCAGAAATTCAGCAGTAGAGTCATCATCATCACTGAAAAGTCTGAGCTGATCCCGGGAAGGATATTATTATTCTTCCATTTTGCTCCTGAGAGATGTTGTCCTATAACCGCCAAATAATATTTTGGTTTTTATTTTTATAGGAAATAAAATCCAATCTGCATTCTGAAGTATCAGGCAGCAGCTTGCAAATATTATAATACCTATTTTATTTACAGATGTTGTAGGTAATAGGTACTTCAGGTTTAGTAAAGTACATGATTGCTTTTTAAACTGAGCATTTTTTCATAATAATGCATTGTAAATAAATTGTTGTACTGTAAAACATCACCACTCTTTCACAAGCTTCTAAAGTCCTTAAAAGCACTCGCTCTTATTTGGCTTTTAAAAAACTAGCTATTAATATTTACATTTGTGACTGTGCACAAATACATAAAATCATCGTAAAAGCCAGAGGTTTAAGTGCCTGCCCTTCCGTTCATCAGGTCAGAAAGAACTTTTAGATCTGTCTCAGAGGATTTTTTGCTATTACAAATATGAAACTAGGATGTTAAAATGAAAAAGAACCAAATTTAATAATAATAATAATAAAAAATACTTGCAAGGGACAGAGCTCAGCTTGATGGCTCCAGAGAGTGGAAGGAGATTATGTTAAAGCATAAATGGAGTTTTAACATTTTTAAATCCAGAAGGTCTAATCTAATCTAATCCTTTTCAATCCAATTTTTTTAATGCAGCCTAGACATCAGATTAAAGCTTGCACTTTTCTTTTTTAGGCCATTGCAAACAGAATCAGCATCTGTGCTGCCTTTCTAATATTCAGCATTTCAAAAGGGATTTTAAATGAATCAAAAGTATAATTATGAAAAATAAACAAAGGAAAGGCTATAAATTGGATACCAGGTATCTTATTTTTACTTTAAGGTGGAACAAACTATAATTCCTTTTGATAAAGATGCCTTTTCTGGTAAATGAAATGACTAATAAATAAAAAAAGAAAAAAAGAAGAAGATAACCCTATTCCTGAGCTCACAGAACACTATAAATGCAATAGTTACCGAGGAAGAGTTTTTTTGTGCAATAATTCCTTTTTTTTGAAAGTGATTTAATGCCAATAGCTCTATAAAATCAATAATTTTAATTTTATC
Source organism: Nipponia nippon (assembly GCF_047370975.1). Lineage (NCBI taxonomy): Eukaryota > Metazoa > Chordata > Aves > Pelecaniformes > Threskiornithidae > Nipponia > Nipponia nippon. The sequence goes on along the minus strand of NW_028262337.1, from coordinate 4,049,710 downwards.
TGCTGAGTTTTCTAAGACCGATGCTAATGAAATATATTAATAATCGGATAAAAAGCCTTGCATTCTTTCCATTGTTTTTCTGATTTATAGATGCTACTGCATTATTGTACCTTTTGAGTTTCAAGTGAATCTTAAGTCCTTGCAAAGTGCAAAATAATATACTCTAGATTATCATGTCCCATAGTGAATATAGCATCTCTTCTGCCTGTACAAATATTTTCAAGCTCTTGCTTACCTGCTGCACCAGTCACATGATAAACTACTCATTGCTGATGCAACAAATCTGTCTTGTTGAGTCATCCTTCTTGTAACACACTTGTTTCTCTAGAGTAAATCCGCAATATTTTATGAGAACATTTCAGTTAGATTAGCCAGTTTTTAGGTGTTGGACTCAAGAAAGATTTTTATGTCAAAATTTAAGATAATGACAAATGATTAAAACACACTGAGTCGCCACAAGCTCTTGCTTCTGAAGACAGCCTGAAATGAACCTTCAGTGTCTAATTCTGAAGCCAGTCAGGATGAGTCTGATGACTACCCAAAGGACTGCGTAATTCAGAACCCATTTATCCTTTCTGCCTTTTGTATAACACCCCGTAACTAATCAATTTCAGAATCAAATAAACAGTATACAAGACAAAAGAAGTGCTGAGCAGTGTTTAGAAGTTCATGTGCAGCAATTAATCAGGATGTACCATATTCCCCACCCTTTCTTCATGCATAAGGACTGCACAAGAGCAGAAATTAACCCACGCTTATACTTTGAGAGGAAAGCTTTCGTATCACTTCCAAAATCTCAGAGGTTCTCTTCAGGTTCTCTCCAAAGAGGACATTTTCACTCGATGATACCAAGTGCAGTTTTAAGATTGTTTTATGTAGGACCATTTTCTGCTATGTCCCCATGAAAGGTGTGCACCTACCTAGACAGAAGAAGCAGTCAAACATCCATCCAGCTGTTCTTAGTACTAAGTTATTCTAACACTGATATTGCTGGGCACTTGAGGACATTATAGCAAATGCATCTTTTAAACCTTCCTGTATTTCAGTCCATTTCTACAATGAATGCCAAAATGTCAGTGCAGTTTGTTTAGTGACAGATAGGAAAACCAGGGGACCCTTGATGTTATTCAGTATTATGAGTGATTTTCCCACATTGGCAGCTGATGCTGACTCTGTGCTGTTCTTTTGGAGGTGTTGTTTTCATGGATACTACCAAGTGACACCAAGTAGAGAGAAGGCAGGCTGGGGTAGGAAATAATAGAGGCACTGAAATAAGTGATATCTAAACCTTAAAAGAAGCCAAATTCTTGGAAGGATTTTGGCAAAAGGCCTTTTATGGTCTCATCTGTCTTTCTTTTTTCTTTCTCTTCCTCCTTTCCATATGCTTTCCATAAAATTTCCAATTATTTTGAGATAAAGTTAGCAAGAAGATACACTTAAAGAAATGGCTCACTGCTGATAAAGGTAGCACAGTGATTGGGTTGCATGTGATTGGTGATAGCCATGCAATAATAAGAGTGAAGAACAGAGAAAATCCTGCCCCATCTCTGCTGTGGAACCTAAACAACACAGCACTCCTATTGCTTCAAGGGATTTTGTTTGTTTGTTTGTTTTTGCAAATATTTCCTGGCTTTGCTTGAGCTGTCCATGTAACAGCCTCATGTAGGTGAGACAAAGGTATAAGATACAAAGAGAAGAGCAAGTTCAAAAAATCTAATGCAACCATGTCATTTATCTCCATCTTTCTCTGAAGGGGGTTAAAGACAGTACTTCAACAAACCATATAGTAACTACTGCAGAGGAACTTCCATCATTTGGCAGCAGGTTGTCCTTCATGTCTTTCGTCTCCTTAAACATTCCCTGCAGTACCAGTCTTGCTATCTGCGCTAACAGCTAAAACGTGCCAGATACAGTTTTCCAAGAACACACTGAAAACATGTATTTTTCTGACTTTTCTTGCCAGCTTTGTGCTAGATGCTGTTCTAAATGTTTTTTGTTATGTGCTAAATATATTTGTGAATAGAACTAGGGTAATTCTTTACCTGAAGTTTCTTACTAGTAGCTGAAAAATGCAAACTCATTCCTGTAAAAAGAGTCTGAATTTGTGCCAAGTTAGTTCAGTCCTTTCAGCCAAAAAAACCCTTTGAAAAAAGAAGAAAATTCCCTTCCCCTCGTCACCCCAGTACATTCTAGACTAGCATCTAGAATTGCAGCAGCAGCTTAAAAGCAGTCATATAAAGCAGGCATAGCAGAATATCATCACTTCGGCAAGCTCTGAATGCACACACCTAAGTTGAGGGAACTGAGAAAGCTTCCCATATCTCACTCTACATGTATGCACACTGGCCATATTAAAACTCCTTTCTGGAATGAGTGTATGTGCACCACAACCTGCATTAACTGGAAGAAGACTTGAATAAACAAGGAAACAGAGACTTTAATGGATTTGAATTGGTCCACTTGTGAAAGGACCAAGAGTTTGGACTGCATCTGGGAACATAAATCCAGCCTATAGGTTAGACAAAGCTCTTAAAAAGGGGGATGCTGTAACGCTATCATAGCACTAACAAGTATTACTACTGAAGATTCTCAAAAGCCAGCTAAAATGCAGACTTACCTGTTCCAGCTTACGCATTATGTTTTTTTTGTTAGCCCACTTTTAAAAACAGTACAAATAAGCTCTAAAACATTTTAGTTCATGTGTGAGAAAACACAATGGTCAGATACCATAACAAAGAGAGACGATATATTTTAAAGGTGCAGCAGTTTAGATTATATATTTAAATTATCAAAATAAAATACAGTTAGAGTTTGGGAGATTCTCTAACATTGATTTAGTGGGTGCATGTGTATTGGAACTGCCTGGGGGAGGAGGCAAGATCTGGATGTATTTAGACCTTTCTGTCCGGTAAAGTAACAAAGACCAGTTTTGTACTTGTTCTAAATTGTGTTATTCAGAGGCATAGCTGTATGTGAGTTAGGGGTGTGTAAACTCTCATAGTTGATAACTTGTTTATATCTACATTTTCTTCATTTCATGTGAATAAATGGCTGCACAGAATACTGGGTAACAGTGAATACAGATATTCATTTTACATAGTGACCCTTTGTAAGTTGGCCTTTCCACTTCCAAAATGACACTCTAGACCAAACTCTCAAGCTGGGGAAATAAATAGAACTTGGACTTGAAATAGGCATGGCATATTGAGTCCAGATCTTCCCCTGACCAGTGAACATTTTATATTTGCACATCTGGACTCACAAGACCTTGTGTGTATCATGGTTGCAATCTGCTTACATATCTATCCATTCATGAAAAATCTTCTTTCATGTACTAGAAACTACTGACAGTGGAACAGGAGCAATTAAAGTCTTGATTTTCTATTTGCCCATTCCTTTTGGGGGCAACCCATGATCCTTCCAGCTGCATTGCCCTTACTGTGCACACTGTTTAACAATGCCTCCTTTTTAGGCCATGGGTTTTGGGGCATAAGCAGAACTGCAAACCAAGTTTCTTCCATTGAAGTGTGACATCAAGGCTTCATTCCAGCCTAAAAAAAGTCTGAAATATTCCTGATCCGTTCCGCTTTTGCATACTAGTGTAGTCAATTGCATGAAATAACCCCAAACAATTAAATAACTAATGAAAAACAAACTTTAATGATGGATGCAGGCAGAAAGAGAAAGTTTTTATTTTACCACTTTGTGATAGCTCGTTTCCCCCAGCTTCTGACTTTCTGTTGACATTGGTGGTGCTTATCTTTTCCAGCCTCCCACACATATTGATTACCTCTCAAGCTGATGCCCTCTGTTCTCCCTTGACTTGCTGCTTTATCTGGCTCTCTAACACTTGTACATTTTTAGTTACTTCTGTTTGTACGCATGGGCCAAATTTATCCTTGGTTTATTGCCAAGGACTAACATCCAGTATAAATTTGACCCTCTCAGTCTTCCTTACTGTTTCTGAAATCAAGTTTCCAAACACAGATGAACTCTGGGTCCCCATGATGAAGTAAGTATTTATAGCGTAGGGGCTGACCCTGCACACAGAGAGAAACACCAGGCCTCTAATCAAAGCTACAGCTTCTTCGTAAGTGCAAGCACATGATTTTAACTCTGTGTCAGACTTCTGCACTCTCTGTCCCTTCATATCTACTTTTTATTCTGCTGACAGGGAAAAGGGTATCAAAAGCCTCTACCAGACTAATAAACACATGTCTGTGTAGCATGTTCATGTACGTGAGATCTGACCTAAACAAACTTGTCACAAAAATTAAACTTAGATGTAGAAGGAGATTGTGAGAATCTCAGTATTTACCATGATTCCTTAATCACTCTATTTAAACTCATCACTGCAAATCATGATCCTTTGAAATTTGATGGTTTCATCCTATGCCACAGAGTTCAGCCCTTGCATATATGTTATCCAACATGCAAACAGAAAACCATATTTTCCGTATTTATTATTCTTATGTACCATTTTATTTCCTTTTATTTGTTGTAATATATTTTTTAAATTTTCATTTTAAAAAGCATGAAAATGATGATTCATTGCTTAAAAACACAAAATTATGAAACTAATTTAAAATTGCTCAGTTTTCAGTGATTTCTTTAAAAAAGAAGGAAGAGAAACAACAGAAACAGACTTTTCTTATGTTTTAAGTATCTTAATCTTTTTCAATAATCTTATTTCAATAAAAGTATTCTACTGTTGGTATTTAACATTCCAGAATCCCTTCTGCCATCTTTACTGTTTTCTTGTTGAAAAGTGTGTAATTTACCAGCTGTGATGTGCATCTACCTATAACTGTCCTCCTATCACATTTCTTTCACAAATGTGTATTGTAATTTAAGATGATAACTAATTTATAAATGTATCCTAAGACATTTCAGTAGGACCCCTTAGATAAGATCCTAGAGTCAGAGATTCTGAATCTCTTGTATCTGCTGAGCCCATATACAAGTATTGAAAATTACAAAGTCATGAAGATAGTGGATAAGTTGAAAGTAGAATGATTGCATTCATCAAATCCCATGATGACAGAACTAGGGGGCAATTTCTGAAACTTATAGGAGATAAGTTTAAAGCAGATAAAATACCTCTTTATACAGTGGTCTGTGAATTTCTGGAACATGTTGCCGCAGGGATTGCGGAGATGGTCACTATTAGCAGGTTCAGAAAGAGTTTAGACAAATTAAGCAGATCCTTAACAGGACAACAAAAGGGCTAAGCAGGGCTATGTTGCCTAATATTTAGGATACTGGAGAATTATGAGAGGAATGGCCCTTTGCAGTGGTGAGTCTTACATGCTTTCCCAAAGTAACATCTTGTACTGTTACCATCAGACTGAATACTGGGCTAGAAGGAAGTTCAATGGTCTGACCCAGCAGGGTGGTTTTCTTCTTTATGAACATGGTGCTCCAGGATCTTTTCTGCATGCATGACATCTACCCTCAGCTACAGCCTTCACGTTAGTTTCAGGGAAGCTCAACATTAGTCTTCCTGTCTAGCCTTGCTTGCAGTGCCAGTTAGTCTAAGAGAGCAATTTGCAAGAGGTTGTCCTGTCTGAGGCTGATCATCTCACAGCATCTGGAAGCATTAGGGATACATGGTAACAAATGAGAGCCAAACATGAACTGCCACATCCTCAAGTGCTTGCATGTTTAGGTATGTTGCATACTCATGACCTTCTCAAAGCCTTAACCCTTTGTGAATGTAGGGCTACTTTGTCTAGTAAACACATCTTAGCTGCAGATTTCCATCTTCAGACAGAGGTTGCCACTGGCTGATGCTTACTCACACAAATTTATATCACGCTATTGACAATTTCTGCTGGAGAAGATAAAACTCTGTACTTCTCACTTTGCCCACAGATTGCTACCATTACACTGTTGAGCACATAGCTTTTGGTGTGTATTAACTACTGTACTGTGTGTGTACCTCCAAAGCTGATTTGAAGCCTTCTTTGTGACCTTGTGATCTTGAGCTGTCTGTATGCCACTGAGTCCTCCAGCATAAGTTTGAGGAGGAGAATGTCCCCAGAGGACAGCTGAGGACTGTGCCAGATTCCAGCGACACTTCAGCAGTGCCCTGCTTCTCCTGGGAGTGATACGGAAACCTCTGTGACAGCTTTACACAGAGATGAGTCTTCTGTGACTACCCGGAAAGTGTCACATCCAAGTAACACACATCTCTTGGGTCATAATGTGGCATAAATGATAGAATATAATTTATTTTTAAAGTACAATTTGTATTTTTTATATGCAGAAAATATTATAGTCCTTGTTATTAGAAGCAACACAGTTTACTCAGTTTCATTCTCATAGTACAGAACAATGCTGCTCAACTTGAAAGCATCGAAAACATGCAGCAACAATCTTCAAATGAGATATACTTATTAATATATTTTCCTATATAGTTTTACCTTCAGTGTTTCATCCATTTTCCTTGGACTTTTCCTGTGTTTGGGGAAGACTGGCAAAAATGGACAGACTTAGAGTGAATTTTTTTTCTGGTTGAACATCTTCCTCTGCACACCTTTTGCATATGTATTTTCCTTCTAGATAATAACAAAGTATTTCATTAAAATTTATTGTAGTGGGAAAGGAATAGTAAAAATTTTTAATCAGTTTACGAATAAACTAGCAGACACTGTGTAGTAAATTCATTCAGTTGCTCCATGCAGTTGCTTTGTCTCTGAATAGGATAGAAAGATAACAACATTAAGAAATACTAATGTAATCACAGTAAAGGTTGCAAAAACTTAGGTATGACTTCTGTTTTAATCAGCTTGTACAACATAAAATTGAGGACAGCTTATTAATGCCAATATTTTTAAAGATGTGGAGCCTTTCCCATCTTATTACTATGGTGCTCATTGTGATGCAGTTACTCATTTTCATTTGTTTTTCCTGAAGTTATCAATATAAAAAAATTTTCTCACAGTAATTGTAAATACCACGTTTTATATATACGGTTACATTGGAATTTGCATATATTTTCAACTGTTTAATGTAAAGTTGGAAAATTAGGTTACACATGGGTGAAAAATTTGACTTGAAGAAATTTACATAATTCTTACTACAATCATTGAGAAACATATCTTCTCTGGCTAGCAGACATAGCAGGCAGAAAATAGAAAGCACCTTTTAAAGACATCTCTAATCATACCATGCAATAATCTAATGAAGATTTTGTGCATTCGTGGTGTGAAAACCCACAAGTAATGATTCCTTACTTTCTCTAGGAGATTTATTCTCATCATGAAACACTTCACCGGCAGAAGTCTTTCCTCATATTTATCTTACATTTCCCCTTTTCAAAACATAATTTTATTACACCACTGTATAACTTTGATTTGTTGTACTATATGCTTTCAATTATACTTCAAGTCCTCTTTATCAATTGCTGTGAGAATCTGACTTTTATGATGTTTGTGAAATCTCTTCATTCCTAGAATGGCTTGGGAGCTAATAGTAATCAAAAAATGTAGATGACAAACAGAACTTATTGAAAGCACTACATTCTGGTACACGTGTAATAAATTACATGTTGCATATACTACTGGTACAGTAATTATATGTTGAATGTAGCCTGTAAAGTATGAAGGCAGTTTGGAGACAATATATAGAAAGCTGATGACTTTCGTTTTCCATATTCAAGTGAAATTTAGCTGTTATTTTCCAGAAAGATGCGATTTTCATCAGTTTTTAAAGTAAATTATTGAAGATATTAAGTGAATATATCAGTAACTACATGAGAAACACAAGATCTGAAACCTTGACTATTTTACAGATTTCTTTCTTTTTCTAGTGGTGATTCAGAAATACAATACTTTTTGTTATAATCTTTCTTGTTGACAGATGACATTCTCAGAAGTATTGTCAGTAAGCACTTGGCATTTACATCATGCTTCACAAACAAGGTCTGTCCAGCTGTCCCATTTTTAGATCAAATTGGAGCATAGGGATGCAGAGTCTCACCTGTGACTGGGGAGCCTCCCAGGTCTCTGACCTTAAAATTAGGTGAGCTTTCCTCTGCTGGCCTAATGCTCCATCATTGTGGAGAAGAATAAGGGTATTTGTAACACAAAGTACACAGAAACATAATCATCATTAATAGAGTCTTGATCTGGAGAACAGAGCTCTGATATGAAGCATTTTCACTGTGCTTATATCCTCCCTGGGATCTCCTGTAGCTGATCAGTAAAGAACAGATGGAAGAGCAGTTTGCCATGACTTGGGGCTTGCTTTGTTGTTGCTTGCTGTTTTCTTGTCATACATACTATGTGGTTATGAAACTAGACTGTGTTTTCAAAGGCAAAAAAACTGATATTTACAAATTTACCCTGACCATAAAAGCCAAACTTCCTACTTTCAACAAGCATGATGCACATAGTATCCAGTTTAAAATGCTAGGGAGTTTGTGTCTACCTCTGGGAGTAAAGTAGGCCTAAACCTGTTCTTTGTCATCCCCTTAGACACTCTAAAGGCTGTGTGAATATAGTATTCTGCTTATATATTGCAGATGTTATCTAAACTTGGGCTAAAGTGGGTGACCTGTGCAATGGCTCAGACCTTGACCCAAGAATATATAATAAACTCCTAAATTAGTCAGACTTCCCTTACCAGATATGTATCCTATCTTGATATTTCTCACAGAACTCACATTCTTGCCTGGTAGTTACAAGCTGAAAGTCATACCAGCAAAACAAAGTGAATACCAATGATATTAAAAAGGCAAGTACTGGATGTTGTCTGTCAACCATTCAAATTTATTTGTTTTTTTCTGTACAACACACACAGTTTGAAAGTGTTCTTTCAACTCATGCAATAAAAGGATTTTGTCAGTTATGTTCTTTTATTGTACAAGTTTACCACTATACAGTCTCTCTTATATAAAAAAATCAGCTGTTACTTTTTTTCCAAAAAAGTGAACTTATGCTCATTTTGTGTGAAATATTCTGGAAGAGTATAATGGAATACTCCATAGCCAAAGGAGGTGTTTTCTTAAAGCCTGCATGAAAAGAACTATGGAGATTAAAATCATCAGTCCTGCACTGATTATTATCAAGCCTGAACCTCTAAATAGCAATAAGCCTTGGCTGGAATTCACATTCAGGCCCATATGACGGGAAATTTTACATTTAGAATTGATGGTACCAGAAACCCCATGAATAATCACCATTAGATATTGACTAAACACTTAGGTTCTTTTGAAATCAATTTGTCTGGAGAGATTGATATACCCCTGGGCCACATTTAAACTGAATATAAAAAATTGGCCTCCATCTGGTTTTGTACATAAGCTAAAACCAAATCAAGATGAGGGGATGAAGAATTTCTAAAAAATCCTGAGATGAGTTGTAAGGGTTTGATTAGGCTCATCTGCTTTTCCTAGCCCAGCTGAGAATTTCTGGGGCTAATTCTAAAGGGTAACAGTTTGATTGTAGCTTTCTTTTTAACGTATGAAATGTTTCAGGTGCAATGAGTTTTGTTTGCAATTATGCTAATTGAGGTGCCTAATATGCTTGTATCTGAATATGATTAGGTGGTCAGGAGCCTTAAATGATGTATTTTCATACTTCTCCCTTATATGCACGTCTATCTATACTTGACTCTGTTTATCTCCTTCTGCTTCATAAATGTCATTTCTGAGATTTCTGTGGACTTCTGGGTCACTCAGTAAGCCACAGTCTGAGACATGTTTACAGGCCCAGAGCTCTGCAGAAGCAAAAGCTGTAAGACAAAAGCAGTAGAAATACCTGTGGAATGGTGAAAACATCAGAAAATTACAGGTTGCAGAGCATTTCAGGGAAGAAGAGACCAAGGGTTCAAAGTCACAAAATCTTATCAACTCACACAGAAACACTGAAAGAAGAGGAGGGGAGGGAATTTGTGGAGAGCTTGTGGTGACATGAGTACCGTATATCTAAAAAGAAATCATCAGACTTTCTACAAATATATTAAATTTTGGATACATCTCTGAGCTTCCTGCTGGTACAATTGACAGCTTCATATTAATTTAAATTCGTTCATGTTTGTGAAGGATAACTAATGAGTTGATGCTTAGTCCGAATGCTAACGCACAGGTGCTGTTTTGGATGCATTGATTCCTTGAGCCCCACTGAATCCCTACAACATTGCCCTTGACCAGACTGAGGGCCCTGGTTGGGGCTGCCTTGGGACAGGGAGAGAGTGGGCCCCTGGTGAGGCTGCTCAGAGCAGAGAGGCTCAGTGGTGACCTCTGGACCCTGCTGAGAGGGTACCTGGGAGCCAGCAGGACCTCAGCAGGAACCCAGTCTCCCAGGAGGATTTCTTTCTCCACCCAGACTGTCCCTGGCCATCTGACTTTACTGCCCTTCAAGTCAGCACTGTGCTTCCCTTCATGCTCTGTTAATTCTTCTGCATGGTGTGCAGTGGCCTAGGGATCCTCACATATTACTTTGCTGTCCAGACTGGCCACTACATCCCACAAAACCCTAAGAACAAAACGACTGCTTTGCTTCCTCCGTTAGCTGTAGAAGGCTCCTCAGTAGTGGCACAGGAATTGTCAAAAGGTGTGTGGGAAGATCTGTGCAGGGTAAATGCTGTTATCCTTACATTTCTTGCTGGCTACCTGCAGTAGAGAGATGCTAAGCAATATTGTGGTTCCACAAGGAGGATGAGTCTAGTGTGCCTGACACCAGGTATAGCTGAAGGATGAAACAGGCTGAGCTCGGCCAGGCTTCTTCTGCTGGCATGCACTCATTAAACAGCTATCCTGACCCTGCAGAATCAGATACCACTTGTCCACCTTTCTGTTCTGTCCTCCTGCCTCCACCCCAAATGATTATCACCCTTGGCAGAGTACATCATCCTACATTTAATCCCCTCCCAAAGGTCTGCAGATGAGATTTCTCAGCTTCCCTGCTTGGTTTAACCACTTTCTTCTCAGTCCAGAAAGCCCCACCAGATACAGCTGGTCAGACAGGGACTGGTGGAGCAGAAGAGAAGCAGTAGCACTGCATATGAAGAATTTGTCCATGACATGCAGTTGTATGGAAGAAATGTCAGAGATGGGCATTTCTGACCCCTCAACCTTTAGAGAGGAGAGCTTTCCTAATGCAGAAGTGGTGGTCCTCTTTTCCACCTCCACATAGGGCAAATCAGCAGACTCTCTAACATCTGTAAACTGGTTTTTAAAGAAGAAAACCCTGAAAATCTATATATTTTCCCTGCTGCATGGGTAGGCAGTGGGAAAAGAGAAAACAAGAAAAACAAATCCTTGGGTTAACTAAAGTATATAGTCAGGCTATTAAAATATAGAAGGTATGAAAATAAATAATGTTTTCTTTACATCTTAAACTCAGTTCAATGTGTAGTGTCATCTTAAAAATGTTAGAATATATTAGCATTGGTTTTAAAAGCTTATGTTATAACTAAGGGGAAGAATATGCTTAGGGAGGAATATAGGAAACTTTAACATCCATAGTGCCATGTACAAGCCAAGTGCTATTTTATATTTAGCATTGCATTCACCCTTTATCACTTCTGGCTGAAACGTGTATACTACTAGTTGGCAGAATCCCAAAGTAGGAATAATAAAGAAATAACAAAGTATTCCACACAAAAAAAGGGAAGAAATCTTGTCCTTGGGGAAAGTATTAATACAAGAAAGGCAAAAGACATATACTAAAATGATGGACAGTGGCAAGGAACTCAAGAAGTATTCATCAACCTTTCTTATAAAGAAGAGCAATGAGTCATTTAAATAAACCTGTCATTCCAAGGTAAGACAAGGAAATAGTCTTCACCCTAAGCAAAAGGAGTCAGCAGAATGTGTTACATCCTGCTGATATATAAATGCCACTGAGCTGACTGAAATGCTCTGTTTAGGCATTGAAAATGGCTTATAGCAGGATTGTTTCGTCTAAAACATTTTGTATTTCTACAGTAAGAGCCTTTTCACAAAATGGACTACCAGTCTGATCTAATGCGGTAATTTACTTATTTGCAATCTGGTATTCTGGGGTGTTTTAGGACCTACATGGTCTGAAAGTTAAAAACTTCATGTATGCATCTAAGAGTTGCCAAGGGACAGCTCACCCAAGGGTTTAACATTGCCCAGTGTGCCTAGCCAGCTCAGTACGTTCAGCTCAACACTGTTTCTGCTCCCCACCCTCCCATGCCTGACAAACTTCATGGGCAGGAGGACAATAGGTAAGTACCAAGTGTATAATTCGCAGCACCAAATGATGAGCAATAGAGTCAATTTGCTATGTTCTTAGCATGGGCATAGTGCAACTAATCAAAAGTACAGAAGCAGTACAAATATTTAAGAGATGGTTTATTTGCAGTATGTGTAAGGAGACAGTTGCACAGCCATGAGTGTCTCTAACACTACCAGGTGGTTACTGTCTTCTTGCTTCTTCTGGTCACTCAACAGCAGCAGAATAGGGATGAACTCACAGAAAGCTGTGTGAGCAAAATACCTGTGAAGGGAATAGGGAGTAGGTCAAACACAGTTGAACAAAACAGGTTTTCAGGGCTCAGATGTTCGTGACAAAGATCCACGGAACAAAGATGGAGGAAGCCAGTCCAGCAGTTGCATACATCTTTCTCACTTCCTACTCAATTGCCTGTGCCCCAGTTCATGTCACATAGGTGTATCCACATGACTCTGCATATCCTCTATCTAGATATCACTGGATTCACCAAGTGATAAAACACTATTTTTTGTGTGTTTCTGTAGCCAGACAAAGAGTTTTGGCAGAAAGATGGCAGCTCTGTGAGACAGCCTGAGACAACAGGGCCTGAGAGTCAGGCTGGTGAGGAAGGAATGTCAGGACAAACAGCATCTTCAAGCTGATCAAATTCCTTAGACTTTAAACCTAACCCAGAGCCTGCAGCTTTGCTCTTTACCAAGGGACAATATTCAAGTTGTTACTGATGTTTGCAAAAGGGCCACAACCTATTTGTCTCTTCAAAACCTCTCATTTCCCTGTATTTGCCTTCACTAATGTGGGGTAAATGTGGCATGGTAAAAGCACATAGAGCCTGTAAAACATACTTCCTTTTCAGCCTGTACTCTATGGAGGATTTAGGCCTTATCACCCACTCACTGGAGTCACACGTGAATGCACAGCAGAGATTTGTCATTCAGTTAACCATTAACTGAAAACTCTTATGAACCTGGACACCAAAATTTGTGGCTTTTACAGCTTAGTCGTCATCCACCTTGAAGGAAGCGAGGGGGACCTATAAATCACTCCAATTAATCACCTCCTCCCCCTAAAAAATGTAGTCAAAGCACTCCAGAAATAAAACCATATGGCACAATCATGTCAGATCTGTTTATATAAGCTGTTCCTAGAAACAGCAGTAGTGTAATACCAGATTTCCATATACTGAATCAATATTTGAGCGTTTGAGACCAGATGTTTTATAAGATGCCATTAAGTGAGCAGAGCACATTAGCAGGTTCAAAACAGGCTGTGGAGGGTTCTTCAGACCCTGTGCCTCCACTTGCATTCCTCAGTCTCACAGCACCAACATGCACTCTCCAAGTCCTTTTGATTGGATTCAGCAGACCCAAACAGATTGTGACTATCGTGCCTTGTTTTTTCTCAAAGAGTTTTATACATTTAGGACCAGCAATAACAAACTAATGAACTGCTTGTTTATTTGAGTAACAGCTCCTGGTAGATGTGCTTATTGGGTTACACAGGCTTTCAGAGGTCTCATTTTTGCATTGCATTGTTTCTAGGTTGCGATGCAATGGCTTTAGCTGTACATTAATGAACATCTGCATGATTGGTGACATTTGTCTGTCATTCTGCTTAAGACAGAAAAGCATAGACTGTGCTGACTGACTTACCATGCAGTTTGTGCAGTCGTAGATGTGGGGTTTAAAATACAAGGTATAAAGTTTTACTGCATCCTTATCAGTATGGAGTTTAGCTTGTTTGGCAAGAAAATATCAGATGTGGAGTCACAATTATATATAAATTACTCTGTGTGCTCTAACTCCATTGTGCCATGTTGTATGACAGTATGTATTTTTGCATTATTCAGCATTTTAAGCCACTATCTGAAAAACAGAATGCTTTACAGTCTACTGAGAATTTTATATCTTCCTAAAATATGGTGCTTTGTATGAATAAAATCCAAGTTACCTATATCTATCCTTTCCCTGTGCAGCAGGCTGGATTCATTCAGAGAGAGCAAATGTTAACTCTTTCAATATTTTTCTCAGGAAGAAGCAAACTTAATGCCTACCAGGAGCTCTTTGAAGCTCTCAGGCTGCTGAGATGATGGATGACATATGTATGCTTTTCTGCTTTGGTTTTTCCCACTCACCATTGCCTACTCCCAAGTCAGCTGTAGCCTGCTACTTGAAGAAGAATATTGGAGCCTCTTGCTATTCAGGTAGATTTGTTGCTTCTAATCTGTTTGACAACATACTGTGTAAGTGCTCTCTATTATTAATAATATTAATTAATATATCATAATAATTATTATTAATTATCAACCTGTAATTAATTTAAACAAATTATCACCATGTTTATGACAACTTTCCTATGTGAACAGAGATTTCTTTGGAAAACAATTAATTCTAGTGGTCAGAATATGGATTTGAATGGACAGTAACTCAAAATTTGCTTTGTTTGTTTCCTTTTCGATAAATCATTTGAAGAGTGGATGCAAAGACTGAAAATGAAAATGACTTGTTATGCCTGGAAAAGTGTGGTCAGATGTCTCTTTAGGCTTTATATATCAAGAAAATACTCCTCATCTTCAACCTTAGCTGGAGACTGAGATTAAACTTGACTTTCTGTTTTGCATAGTAATCAGTTTAAAGTTTGCCAGACCATTCTAATGCCTCAGTGCCATCTTTCTGAGACCTGATTGCTTTCTAGCATTCTTCCCGGTAACACCAATGCAAACCTAATTACACCTTTGAAAAATTCTGTAAGAAAATAACCAGTGTAGGGGCTTCTGGTGGTGCACACAATGCTCTGCAGTTTCCAGACAGCACTCTGGGGGCTACAAAGTTAACACGAGTAAGCATTTTATTAAATCAGAATAAGATCTAGTATATGTGGGATCCAACAACACGCATTTTTACAAAGTAATTTCCTAGGGCTGAACTGCAATCAATGTCTCTTTGTTATGTCTTTTCTTTGTGGAGAAAACATTATTTATCCATCACTGTGTCTTCAAATGAGAGACTGAATAATATTTCAGCTATAGCCAGCTGGCACCATTTGGTAGGATGCTTTTCCTGCAAATTTATCGTGATAATCAAATAGTTTTGTTATTTTGTGAGATATTAGTAACTGCTTGTGGAATCACTTAATGTTTCTTTCCTTTATAGGTCTTTTAGGAGTGATATTGCAGCACTGAATGAAAATAAAACTTAATGCTCAATGGTTCATATGGCACTCAGATGTCACAACAATAATACTGTAAAAGTATCAGAATAAAACAAAATGTGAGAACTGAGAAATTTGCTTTTTTGAAAAGGTGAAAGTGTACAAGGAATGTGTCTATTCATCTTGTTTTCAATAGAACTTAAACTTTAAACTTTATTTCAACAAATTTTTCAGGTTTGGAGAAAAAAAAGACTTTTTCAGGAAAACATAATGTAATTTCAATTCAGTCTCTCCCATCTTCCCCCTCCCAAAACCCAGACCATTATATTTCCATTTCAGGCAGATCTTGTTATACAATCCTCAGTAAAGAAACCGTGTTTTGTGTGTTTTATTACATTTCACTGCAGAATCTTGACAGAAATTTTGCCGAGATAGAAAGTAGATACCAATAATATTGCAGGGAATTGATAGCTATCCAAACATCATTAGAAACAAGACCCTTTTTGGCTCTGTAGCAGGTATATAACAGCATGATTATTGTGGCTATTAACAGAAAATGTATTCTCTGATCAGCCAGTGCAGAATAGGCAACAGATTGAACAACTATTCCATTTTTGGCATTTTACAATACTCTAATAAATCTGAAATTAAATATCCCAATTTCTTGTAAAAATTAAAAAGAAGACATTTAATTTCAAGTCAGTTGAATTTTTAGGCAATTTTAATATATTTCATTTATTCTCTTATTCTCTTCTGTGGCCAAAAATTAAGCATGATGCACCACGCCTCCTCTTGTTAAAACTAAGGCAGTCCCTCACAGAGGTTCTACTACCACACTCTCTCTTGGAAGGCCTGATCTAGAATGAACCTATGTTTTAATAAAGAAACAGGATGTAAGGAACTTGGACCAGACCCTAACTAAGAGATCACTTTCAAAATGGAGAGTACAGATATATTTTGATCACAATAAAATAATTCAGCATGGTGATTAAAAGTCACTTTCAATTCTAAACTGACAAACTGCTTTTTCTGTGAAAAGTTTTGTGAACTGGTAGCCCCAAGTAACTTGAAAAGCAATGTCTAAAGATCAGAATTACTCATGGGACAGAAGCTTAAATTTAAAAAATCTTGTAAATTTAATATATTTTAAATTCTAGCACCTTCACAACTTAAAAATCATATTTCACCAAGGGAACAAACTGGGATTTTCAGTTGAGAAGTTTAGTTTTATGTGGGCACTGAAAAAGAATCACTGCCTTTCTTAGTAAACTTCTCCCAGTTTATTAATGGTGCATTTTGATAAGACTGTATTAGAAGTTGAGACTGCTGTTAATGTGATATATTGTGAGACTGAGTAAGGTAAATGTCAGCATTTAACTTAGAACCATTGGGTAACACCCTGGCTAGTCATTTCAACTTTTTTTTACCTACACTGAATTCACTCTTTCATGTACACACAGATATGCATGCAAGTGTTTGCCTGTACACATAAAACATTTTCTTAATTTCAAACATACTTTCTGCTTAGGCATGTTTTTTAAGGCAAAAAAGCTAAAGATGCATGTGTTCATTTGCAGGAATCTTTTGTGCTTTAATGATGCAATTTTGTGTCATGTAGCAATTTAAATATGACTGTTACTTACCATTAACAATTAATCTGCAGCATGTTTTTGACCAAAGTTTCACAGAATGAATATTATTGAATCATGAGTTCAATTAGATATGAATAAAAGAAATCATGCTTGCTGTGCTTAACTAAATATAGACATCAAAAATGAGTACTTAAGAAAAATCAAAAATACTTTTAGAGCAATTCTACTAAAGCATGAGAATGGGAAAGAGAGATTTTGAAAAGATAATATCTAACAAAATCTTACAAGTCTTTTAGCAATCTGTAAAAGTAATGGCATCCTAACTTAAACCCAGTTAATAATTCTCTGACAATGAATCCAGGGCTCTTTCTGTCAAAAGTAAATACTGGTTCAAAACATCAGCCCAGTTATAAAAGCAAATCCCTTTTCAAAGTCAAAAGACTGGCTTGCCAGGAGAGGAACTCAAAAAGCAATTAAACTTGTAATTGTGCCTGCCCTTATATCCAAACTAATTATCTATACGTGTTGTGATTGCACTCAGGAGTCAACATATCCAAAGTCTGCTGAGTTTTTAGCAATAATACTTGGGCTTTCATTTCTTCACTGTCAATGTAGTCTGCTTAGTAAGGGAGAAGTAGAAAAACAGTTTCCTGACCACTATTATTACCATTTAATGCATCTACAGAATTTTATTTTCTCTTCTTGACAGGAAATATGTCTTATATTCTGTTTATCATAACTTCATTTTATTAAGCTCTGAATGAGCCATGTTTTAATAAAAATGTTTTCTAAGTAACTTCTGTGCCTGTCTGCTCTCCTCATGTTGGCGGCAAAATCTCCTGGGAGCAGTCCAATCATTTCTTCCATTTATTAGTAATTTACTATTAAAAGCCAATGTAACATTGGAGCACACTGAAAGATATTCTGAGATCCCTGACATATCAGATTTACAAATAGGAATGCACAAAAGTTCATTCCCATTCATTTTCCTTGAGATTAATCTGGTCATGAACAAAAGTTTTCAAATCCATAGGAGCTTAGATGTTGAATTTCATTTCATAGTCATAGAATAATTAAGGTTGGAAGGGATTTCAAGATGTCATTACTTCAAACTATGTTCACCTAAGTTGCCTGTGCTTAATTGGAAAAAAAAAAAAAAAAGGTTACAGTTCATTTCAGAATTCATCCTTTGCCCTACTGGCTTTTACTGGCTTCAGTAAAAGCTTCAGTTTAAAAGGGAACTAAAGAGAGAATTTATAAGATGTAATTAAGCTGCTAATAATTACTGTTTATTGAAAAAAAACCCCTCATCTCTAGCCAACAATATATTCCGACTGTTCAGGCCAACAGGGTCATCTAAACATATAAAAAGATTTTGCCTTCATCTGTGGATTTGAAATTGATATTTTTTGTACCAGTATTTCTTTTTTATATTTTCAAGAAATATAAAGACAAAATAAATACACTGACCAGAAGAATGAATCACAGGTTTATATCTGGGTTTGATTACTCATTTGGTGATTAAATGCTTGTTAGTTAATGACTATCAACTTTCCTTTCTAAAACTACAACCAGCAAAAGAACAGTGGTTTTTGTTTGCTTTAAAATGCAATTGAAAAATAGTAAGACATTTTTTTTACCTCTGACATCATAATTTTTACTTTGTTCCTCTCTCATAATAATAGGAAAAGGTAATTAGTGCTTGTAGATATACTTCACAATTGGGGAAAGGAAAAAAAAAAACAAACCAACAGCAAAAGCAAAAGGGAAGAATCCATGAAGTCACTCTCCAAAAGCCTTAAGCAGTTCAAGGCCCAATTTGCAGGAACTCTGCAGAATCCCTTGGCTAAAATAGGTAAGTAGGTATTTTCCACAAGAAAGAACAAGACTTCTTAAGAACACAACTACTAAAAAATTAATGATGCCCAGGATGTTGACAATAGGCAGTCTTGGAGAGGTGTGTTTCCAAAGACCTACCTCAAAATTAAACCCCTAACTGTGTTGCAGAGTTTTAATTTCACAGCGACTAATGCTAACCAACACCTTGACCTGTAGACCAGCATTTTATTAGGGAGGCAACCAAGAGTGAGATCACCCATTTTTTATTCAACAGACTCATGGCTGGACCATACATTTTTGTTTGTTGTCTGTTATTTTTTTAAGCACAATATGGCATGCTGGGAAACTCCTCTTGCCTGGACAGGAATAAAAAAAGACTTTTTTTGTGAGTGCTGATGTCTCCCAGGCACCTCTTTTATGTAGAAAGCACTACAAAATTGTATATTTTGCATCAGTTGATGCTTTTTAGAACAGGCTAGACACATCTGTCTGGGATGACAGGAATATCTGATTCTAGCATCTGGCTAAGGAGTGAACTAGATGAACTTCTGAAGTCTTTTCCAACCTTATATTGCCATAAGTCTATTACATGAAGTCTCTGCAAGTACCATCAAAAACAGTGCTTCTTGGCCATATGCTTGATAAATTACACATCAAGTATAAAACATGTATATTATTTTGCCAAGAAAATAGTTTTTCTCTATTGTGAGATGACAGTGAATTGAAAATTATCAGTTGTAAAACCCTACACTAGTAAGAAAAGATCTCTCAAAACTGCTTCTACATCTAACAGTATTAGTGTGCTCTCTTTATTCTTCTTCCCTATTCTTATAATAATCCATAGTTTTAGAAAAATAGCCAATTATTGACACATCCTCATTTGTAGGAAGATCTGTTTTGGAGTGCTGGAATGTCATAGTGGAAAATTCCATTTCAGAATTTGGAAGTTGTGTTTTGAATATCATTTTATGCCTTTTTATAGTTTTATATTTTGGGTGTGTCAAGTCACATTAATGATCTATGATGTGCAGCCTGTCTTATTTTACTGCAAAGACAGGATACTTCGAGGTAGGAAACACATTGCCATCAATTTGAAGCAGCAGCCATTCTGCTGCTAAAAATAGTTTGATATGTTGCATTTATATCTTGGTCTGGCCTGTAAGTAGTACTACTGTGGCTTTAGTTGGGTTCTTGAGGATACTTCAAGGCCTTACTATAATTGCATGCTAACTGTAAATATGCTTCAGCATCCAAAATTGTTGTTATTATTTGAGATAGGGAGTTGTTGAAATTATTTTGGAAATAAAATGCAGACATATATGATCTTTTGGTGATAATATGTTCCACGGTGAAGAGTGCCTTAGAGAAGAATATTGTGAGTAATACATACCAGTTTATGGTGCAGTTAATTTAGGGACTGAGCCAAAATTATGAGAGTGATTAGAGATATCTCTCTGGATTAGATTATGGGTATACTCCTCAGCTACCTGAACACTGAGTTTCATTTGGAAAAGTTTAGAGAGAGAGTGGGAGAAAGTTATTGCAGGTAGCATGCATGATCAGAGATACACAGGCTTGGAACGAAAGTGGAAATGAGCAAAATTCACAGTGCATCTATACTTTTGAATCATTCTCTAAAGGTCCTTTGACTGTCCAAGTCACACCCTTAAGTGAAAGTCATTTGAAATGATCCCTTTTTTAAGAGATGAGAATTTTAGACTGTAGAGTGTGCTACCCTGTTTTTTGGTATTGATAGTTATCTTTCCAGATTGCCTGTGTTTCCACAAAGACATGTCCATTGTCACTTCAGGGATGAGTAGGTGCTTTGCTGTTCCCTTTCAGTGCACACAAAGAAATCTGGTGATCTCATCAGTTAGTTTTGTTGGTAGCTCAGAAGTGTTTCTTCAATTCAAGTTCTGTTATTCACATGCAAGATTTCATATGTACATGTATATATAATCCTGGTACAGAGCAATGTTTTGTTTCCAAGTGGTTTTTTCTTCCAGTGTGTATTATTATAACATGTATTCTGACACATTTACTCCTTTTAGGGCAGTAACTACCCTGTAACTTTTACTTGCTTATAGTTTCCTGAGAGTTAAAATATTTACTTTGTTAGTTCTAGGAATAAACTATTATGAAGAGTTTTGAAAATATTGAAGTGAAAAACTTCAGACTATTGCACATTATAAAAAAAAAAAAAATCTTAGAATTCACTTTGAACCTAAATTCATTTAAAAAAAACCCCAAGGCTTAGAAATCCTGTAAATCAAAAATGGAAACTTTCAAGAGGTAAAACAACACATTGTATTTATCAAGAGAGAAGCCAAACAATTTCATCTTATATTTGTCAGTTGTGTGACTGTTGAAAACTGTAAGGTTTAGAGAGATGATAACTCTTATTTTAAGTTACAACTTTTTAGGTTTTTAAAAATTCTTCCATCTTATATCCTTCATAGAAACATAACTGGGCTTCACTCAACATTTCCTGTTTGAAGTTGACTTTGAAATTATTGACCACACACATAAATTCAGAATGAGAAGTCAGGGCAGAAAGCTAAAGCAGATGGTCTCTTCTAGTAATAACTGATGGGTTATTAAAGTTGAGAATCTTTGTACTGTTTTGTCACAAAGTTTGGTTCAATACAGAGAAAAAGAAACCCTTGTATTTCAAAACTTTAATCTTCTCTACATTGTTTGCAGCTTGATGTACATGCTGCATATGATCTTCAGTCAAACATAGTCAAAGAGATTACATCTTCATATTAAGAAATCCTTCAAATTTCTCAACATCTTGCTTCTTTAGGGGAACTCCTCTTTTTTTTTTTTTAAATCAAGTTTGTCTTGTACTTTAATCCTTAATTAAGAATTACTTTAATTAAGAATGAGCAACATCCTTTTATGTCCATGCTTTTTTATGCCAACTCTTAACTGAAGATCAAGATAAGGAAGCGTGCACATTTGTGCCAATATAGATAGTACATTTTTTTTAAACTCTGTCCTATTTGACTTCTGTGTTAAACAAGGATCATTCCTTTCAGGGAACCATTACGACGTAAAGAAATGAGTTTTCTGGAAAAGTAACATTCAGAAAAAGATTTGTTTCTTCCTGAACTCCTTTCATATACTGTATAATCCCACTTCATCCTTAGCTGAGAATTCATTATTTTTCATCGTTGTCTTCAGGATAATGAACTAAAAGGAAACACAGAACGGTGAAAAGATACTCATATTGAATCTTATACCATAACTTCATTGTTTCCATAATGTCCTGGTCCACCAGACTGGAAAAAAGAAAGCTTCCATGATTCTTAGCTTATGTCCTGGTTTCAGCTGGGATAGAGTTAATTTTCGTCTTAGTAGCTGGTAGAATGCTGTGTTTTGGATTTAGGATGAGAATAATGTTGATAACACAGTGATGTTTTGGTTCTTGCTGAGCAGAGTTTACACCAGTCAAGGACTTTTCAGCTTCTTGTGCTCTGCCAGGTGCATAAGAAGCTGGGAGGGACAATAGCTAGGACAGCTGACCCAGACTGGCCAAAGGGCTATTCCATACCATATGACATCATGCTCAGTATATAAGCTGGGGGAGGAGGAAGGGGGGGATGTTTGGAGTGATGGCATTTGTCTTCCCAAGTAACCGTTACGCATGATGGAGCCCTGCTTTCCCGGGGATGGCTGAACACCTGCGTGCCGATGGGAAGTACTGAATGAATTCCTTGCTTTGCTTTGCTTGTGCGCGCAGCTTTTGCTTTACCCATTAAACTGTCTTTATCTCAACCCATGAGTTTTCTCACTTACTCTTCCGATTCTCTCACCCATCCCACCGGGGGGGAGTGAGCGAGCGGCTGTGTGGTGCTTAGTTGCTGGCTGGGGTTAAACCACGACAGCTTAGAATATTAATTTATGATCACTGTTGGAAACAGATTACTGGGACTGATGAATCCTTTCTCCAACTGTGGGTGGATGTTCTTCCCTTTAAGTCCTGCTCAGCCCAGAACTTGCAGTGAGTGGAAGCTGTTGACATTCAGTGTCTGAACCTCTTCTCTTTCCCCCTCCAAATAGCTATGAACCGTGTTTTTTGTAAGCTATGACTTTGTCCAAAATAGTAAATATATCTGTCCTTCTAATTTATTGTGATATTAAAAAGTTCAATGGAAGAAAAAAAAAAGCTAGATTTAACATATGCTACAATGTTTTCTCTGAGTAATTGTAATAATAAAGCTTCTGACAGTTTCTATGGTAAAAATGAAATGTTTCACCAAAATTTGAAGAAGTTACAAATCCCAAAAGCAGATTTTTTTTTTCACAAAGTGCTACATAATTGTCTTGTTAGTCCTACTTCATCGAAATTTGAGCAATGTTTTTATAGATACTTCTCGTTTAAGAGCTCTTTTACTTATTAAATATGTATTAGCAAGTACATTTCTGTCCTGTAAAAAACCTAGTTTTTTCCCATCATTTAATTCATATGAAAATGCTGCAATAATTTTTTTCCTGTTTTTCCTCTATTAAAAAAGACTGTTGTCTGTCTTAAAATAGACTACTGCAAGTAACGAGGGAAAGTCATCTGCATGCACATATAACCCTATTTTTCTCATCTAGAATGACACTGACTACTCAATAGTGAGTGGTCCTAAGCAGCAGGCAATAGATCATAGAATCATAGAATGGTTTGGGTTGGAAGGGACTTTAAAGATCATCTAGTTCCAACACCCCTGCCATGGGCAGAGACACCTGCCACTAGACCAGGTTGCTCAAAGTGCCATCCAACCTGGCCTTGAACACTTCCAGGGATGAGGCATCCACAGCTTCTCTGGGCAATCTGTTCCAGTGCCTCAGCACCCTCATAGTAGAGAACATCTTCCTTATATGTAGTCTAAATCCATCCTCTTTTGGTTTAAAGCCTTAATCCCTTGTCCCATCACTATGTGTCCTTGTAAAAAGTCCCTCTCCAGCTTTCTTGCAGGCCCCCTTCAGGTAATGGAAGGCTGCTATAAGATCTTCCCAGAGCCTTCTCTTCTCCAGGCTGAGCAACCCCACCTCTCTCAGCCTGTCCTCATAGAAGAGGCGCTCCAGCCCACTGATCATCTTTGTGGCCCTCCTCTGGACTCATTCCAACAGGTCCATGAACTTCTTATGTTGGAGGCTCCAGAGCTGAACGCAGTACTCCAGGTGGGGCCTCATGAGAGCAGAGTTGAGGGGCGAATCACCTCCTTTGACCTGCTGACCACACTTCTTTTGATGCAGCCCAGGATACGGTTGGCTTTCTGGGCTGCGAGAGCACATTGCCAGGTCCTGTTGAGTTTCTCATCAACCAACACCCCAAGTCCTTCTCCTCAGAGCTGCTCTCAATCCATTCTCTGCACAGCCTGTATTTGTACTTGGGATTGCCCCGACCAATGTGCAAGACCTTGCACTTGACCGTGTTGAACTTCATGAAGTTCACACGGGCCCACCTCTCCAGCCTGTCAAGGTCCCTCTGGATGGCATCCCTTCCCTCTAGCATGTTGACTGCACCACAGAGCTTGGCGTTGTTGGCAAACTTGCTAAGGGTGCACTTAATCCCACTGTCCATGTTGCCAACAAAGATGTTGAACAGCGTCAGTCCAATACCAACCTCTGAGAGACACCACTCGTCACTGATCTCCACTTGGACATTGAGCCATTGACCGCAACTCTTTGAGTGCGACCATCCAGCCAATTCCTTACCCACCAAGTGGTCCACCCCTCACAGAGGTGAGCCTGTAGTTCCCCATGTCCTCTTTTTTTTCCTTTTTTTAAAAATAGAGGTTAAGTTTCCCCTTTTCCAGTCAGTGGGAACTTCACTAGACTGCCACGACTTCTCAAATATGAAGGACAGTGGCTTAGCAGCTTCATCCACCAGTTCCCTCAGGATCCACAGATGCATCTTATCAGGTCCCATGGACTTGTGCACCTTCAGGTTCCTTAGATGGTCTTGAACCTGATCTTCTCCTACAGTGGGTGGTTCTTCTTTCTTCAGTCCCTGCCTTTACATTCTGCAACTTGGGTGGTGTGGTTTAAACACTTGCCGGTGAAGACTGAGGCAAAAAAAGTCATTGAGTACCTCAGCCTTCTCCATATCTGAGATAACCAGGTCTCCCATTTCCTTCCAGAGAGGGCTCACATTTTTCCTGGTCTTCCTTTTATCACTGACATACCTATAGAAACTTTTTTTATTGCCCTTGACAACCCTGGCCAGACTTAATTCTATCAGGGCTTTAGCTTTCCTAGCCTGACCCCTGGCTGCTTGGACAATTTCTCTGTATTCCTCCCAGGCTACCTGCCCTTGCTTCCACCCTCTGTAGGCTTCTTTTTTGTGTTTGAGTTTGTCCAGGAGCTCCTCATTCATCCATGCAGGCCTCCTGGCATTTTTGCGTGACTGCCTCTTCGTTGGAATGCTTCGCTCCTGAGCTTGAGGCCCCTCTTCCCTCCAGAGCTTTATCCCATAGATAATATGATGTATTTCATTCTTCAAAACATAAACTGAGATTCCAAAAATGTGTTTATAAATTGGGAGCAGAAGATTTTAAAAATATTTTTAAATTATTTTATCTGAAGCCATTATTGTTTCATATCAGAAAGATACTTTCCAGTTACCAAATCCTTTCTCGAAAGTTTGGCTTAGCTATAAGAAATTACATTTGGTTAGTTCACACTTCTGAATTATTTATCTGAAAATTTTCATCTTGTATAGTAGTGTGAATGACAGTCCAACAAGTAGGTCAGAATCAATGGGACAATGCTTTTTCCTTTACAAGAACAAGAATCCAGAGTTCAGTTAGCATTATTCAAGTCAAAATAATAGTAATGAATCAAGGTAGTTACACCGATTTTTCTTAATTGCTGAAATCTCTAATTTTGAAGAAAAGCAGTATATGTTTTAAGCACCTCATGATGCTTACAGAAAGACTAGACAAACCACTGGAGAAATCATGGGTAAAGTAGATCTGAATGAAATTGGAACTATATATACATATAGATAATTATATCTGTATATCTTAAAGGGCATGAACATCTTTAGCTGGTGGTTTTTTTCCCCCTAAAACTAAGACAAAAATCTAGTGAAACACATTAAGGTAGGGTAACAAATGGATCAGACAAAGTAGTAGTAATCTGGAAGTTCTGTAATCTTGACAACAAAACTGTGCACAAAATGTTATTGGTTATTTATTTGCACAAAACCATTCTTAGCAATCACTAGAATTCTTTAAAACCAATCATCTGGAATTCTTTAGAAATGAAAATACAGATTGCTACTTGGAACAGGTCAGTTACTCATGGATGCCAAGTAATCTCTGATGAATTGCACAGAGGCCTGGGACAAATCAGAACTGACATTTAGTTGTAAAGCTGCCAAAGTCAGTGCTCTTCTGCCAAAAGTGTCTCTGTAAATGTTTACTATATATTAAAGCAAGCTGAAGATGGTCAACAGACTAAGCCTGAGATGGAAAACAGTGAGTTACAGGTGTTACTTTTCTGTTCTCTCTCAGTGAGCATATTGAACTATGTTTGGACTGTTTTCTTCCTGCTTCACCATTTTTATTTCCCACAGTATTGCTTTGCCTAGAAGGCTGAGTATTGAACAAGTGAATAAGAGCAAAATTTAGCTGTACTTGTCAAAGCATATATGGCTTGTTTTATATATAGTCTGTTGAAGGTTAATGAAACTAAATTGTTCTTGAGACCCAGATATTGCAATGATCAGCAATATGGAAATGTCTATAAAATAATTAGACAGCATTATGCATAATTCACAAACATAGACTACATTTGCATTAGAGGGGACTTCAGTACCATGAGTACCTTATGGTCAAGAAATCTAAAAAGACAAATAGATATTTTGATCAATGACTAGTCCTGCCCTCTTCTGCTGGTACTCACTTTGAACATGGTACTATTTCTGTGACAGAGCTTTTGATGCTTGGAATTCATTCCCTTGCTCTGGTGAAATGTGTTAATGTCCAGGAATCACTGCCAAGCCAAAATTTATGTCCTTAGACTGCTGAGACAGATGATCAAATTACTGAACACCTACTGTGAAAAAACTAAGCATTCCAGAAGAGAAACCTCCTTAGTGGTTCCTTTTGCAAGATTTGCCTCCTACATACATCCTTATGTGTCCTACATTGGCTTCACCTAGCCTCAGGAGCAGATCTTTGGATTAAACATAAATTAGTTTAATTTTATGGTTAAAACTAGGTTTCATCTAGACCAGACTGTACAAGTGAAACCACCCTAATATTTTCCTTCCCTAGCATGCACATGGGTTCTTTTAGCACGAAAACCAGGACAAAAAAGGGAGAGACATGGACCAGACCATGCACTCAGCTGAAAGTACTTTTAGTCCCTCATATTTTTAAACTTATTTTAATAGGTTTAATAAACGTATTTTAAAACTAAAAGAGGGTAGATTCAGACTAGACATAAGGAAGAAATTTTTTATGATGAGGGTGGTGAAACACTGGAATGGGTTGCCCAGAGAGGTGGTAGGTGCCCCATCTCTGGAAACATTGAAGGTCAGGTTGGATGGGGCTCTGAGCAACCTGATCTGTTTGAAGATGCCTCTGCTTATTGCAGGGGGGTTGGACTAGATGACCTTGAAATGTCCCTTCCAACCCAAACTATTCTATGATTCTATATAGCCTAGACATATGAAAGAGTAGAAATTAACTTTACTGTTAACCAGTAATCTACTTCCTATATTCTTTTTGCATCTGAAGAAATGGAAAAGGAGAGAAGGAAAATATGTACTCCTACACCATCATGCCATATAGGGACGTACTGCAGCAACTAATAATAATGGATATGGAGGAGATAACAGCTCCTTAACTTTTACCCTTTGCCAGTGAGTCTATGCCCACCATGCAGCTCTTCAGATAAAAGCAGTTGCTAAGAATGAAGCCCAGGATGCTAGCCAATTGCTGCTATGTAAATGATGAGCATTTTCTTACTACTTTCAGAGCAAAATATAATAATTTAAAATTACATTTTTTTAAATGTACAAAGCAGTAGAAAAATAGAATAAACTGTATCAGAGGATTTTCCATTTGCTTCTTCAGCGGAGCAACAGACATTAGCCACATGGAAGAAGGAAGCCACATGGGTTGTACCACTAAATAGAAACATAGCAGCAAAACTCTAAACATCATTTAGACACTGCACGTTTCCCAGTCTACTGATTTTGATGCTGACAGAGACAGACTTCCTTTGAAAGTGCAATGATCTGCATGCCTTTTGATCAATGTCTTGGGACAGTCTAATATTATTTCATTTTAGGGTAACAACTAGTCTTTGCATTTGGTTCTTTGTAGAATACTTGTGCATAGAACTGTCAAACAGATTAATGTATGGGATGCTAATGAAGTGTGACTGAGACTGCATACATGTACACGTCTGCATGTCAGAAGGTGTGTCTACAAATATCCATGGGAGGAAGATTTCATTTTTGTCCCTGGTCAACCAAGCCAATCTTCAAAGGTGCTGCAAGGATATATTTCTTCCTTCAGAGACACTAGTATTGATGCTGTGCCTTTCAGATTTGAAACTTGCAACTAACTGGTCATGCATGAATGTTACTTCCTGACTTATATGTGTGCGTATATAAATTATGTGTAAGCTAAAATGTAAGCCTAGCTGTGCAGAGCCATTCTTTATATCTGGTAGAGGAAGCACCTAGCCGTGATTAAAACATTCTAGGCAAAGATATTTTTCTACAGAAAGTGTTGCCAAAACACTTGCATGTGCATAGACAAATACACTTGTTAAATCATCGCTTTGCAGTTGCTATTTCATGTTTAAACTTCGGTCATAGGAATTACAGATGCAGAAAATATCATTTGACTTCAGCAGGTATAAAACAGAGTTTCAGTTATGGTTCTGCACCACTTTGTATCAGCTGATCTGGCTTTATTCTTAGCTCTGCCATGTGACAGTCACAATAACTAGCTTTTGTGACTCACTTATGAGACTTTTACTGCTAACCTTGGAAGAAAAATATGCAGTATCAGAGTTCACACAAAGAATGAAAATCTTATGGCTTTCTAGTACACTTAAAGAAGAGGATTTGAGCCACACAAACTAACGTGGTACAGAAATAGAAATGTCACCTTTTTCTAGTTTGTTTAAAGCACAGTGCTGATAATCTGATATTACAATATGAGCTGAACAATTTTTTGAGCAGGTAAGTTAATCAAAACATAAAAAACATGAACCAATTCTGACATTCATTTTTGCCAGAGGAAATGAAATTCATGCAGCTCAAACTTTGGTTATGTTGTTTTTACATTTTCCAGTGAAGATGCTTAAGTTTTGATACACTTATTTTCTTAACTGTTTTGGTTTAGTAAGCAAGTTAAAACCAGATGTTTTCAAAATTCTCATACAAAGTCTAGCCCCACATGTAAATGTATAGATATTTAAAAAAAAACTGTGAAGACACTTCTCAGCCAAAAATACTAGAAAACTGTTCAAATATCTTAAAAATTTAAATAATTAACATTAATAAGGAAGACAATTTTTGGTCATTTCGAAAGCAGTAACTGTTTACTTTTCAATATCTCCACCTCAGAAAAGTTATATGCGGATCATATGATCATAGAAATTGACTGAAAATGAATATGAATTCTTAGCAGTGGCAGGATTGCACAGACTTTCTTAGTTTAAGTAGTATGTAAAAAAGCAGTATTTGTTTTCTGCTTATTCTGGAATGAGCAGTATTTATTCAGGTTTTCTCTTCACAGGGAAAGGACTGGGCACCTCAGACACTTGAGATTTTGGTATATCAGGATGGCTGGATCTCAGCTTTCATGCATAAATTTACCAGGAGAATTACCACTATCATTCCAGAGTAAAATGATGGTGTCTACCCCTAGTCAAGTGAATGGAGCCCAGGAGAAACCCAGGAGAGAACTAGTGTATTGCTAACAAGAAACCAGGATTGTGTATAAGAGAAGAAGTCTTGTGGGAAATTCCTCTTATGTTTCCCTACTGCTTTGTCCAGAACTGTCAAAGTCTGGTCATTGACAGCAGAGATATCAAATTGCTAATAGCTGGCCTAGGACCGCTGTCCTAGTTCAGTTTGAAGAAGTAACCTGCAGCAGGTTTTCTAGCAACCACTCTTTCCTGTTAGCTGGAAAACCTGTCTCTTCTGAAGCAGCATTCAGACTCTTTTAATTAACTGTAGCTAATGCTTCAAGCTATGTGAAAGGAAGAGCGACACTTAACTTCAGATGAAGTTAAATATCAGATAGGGTTATTTTGCTGCATTGACAACAGTATCACAGGAGTTTAGAGTATGGAAAATGAAATTGTGATAACAAAATAATGACACCAGAATGAAGGAATAGGTCAGAAGAGATTTCAAAGTATTTAAAGGAATCCAACAATTGTACACCGTGAAAGAGACACTTGACAAAAGGTTTGTTTTGTTTTTTTTTTCCCCTGAAACTTTCTATTCTCACTGGAAATAAGGCTATAAAAAGATATCAAGGCACTAATCCAAGCAAAGCATACTTCTCCAAGAAAAATCTTATGATCCAAAATTATTATTGGTTCACATGTTTTTCAGTAAATGTATAACTAAGTAACAGAAACAAGGAGCAGAAAAAGATGATGGAATTTGAGTCTCCCTGAAAAGCAGAAGAGAGCTTAATGCTGTGAAAGACTAAGAGTAGGCATATCAGTTGTTTGCTCTTTGACTTTCTCTGGAGAAACCTTTGTTTTAAGAGAACAAAAATGGAGGAAATATATGGTAGTGATTTTTAAAAAGCAAAACTCTTGGGGAAATCGTAATTTAGACACAAGAAAAGCATCTTTTTTTCACCAAACAGAAAGCCATTTTAAAGAATGGGAATTTAGGATGACCTTCAACTGCAAAACATCAGTTAGATCTTTGCCTCAGCCAGGTAACTGTAAGCATAGTTATTCTCCTACTCATGCAGTTATTAACTGTGCTTTTGTACATTCTGTTCTGAACTGCTTTCTGTCATTAAGCTTTGACTCCTTCCTTTGAAGGTTTCACATTGAAACATTTAGGCAACATGTATTTAATATTCAACTGATTTTTCTGAACCCATTCCTACAGTATAATTTACAATTATTCTTTCCCTGTAATGATCTATAGACTTCCTCTCCATGATCTGTCTTTGCTATTCGCATGCTGGTCTGTATTTTTTCCACCAAGATCCAAGTAAAGGCAGCATAGAAAACTGAACCCACAGTCATTACTTGGTAAAATTAATAAGTATTTACCTCTTTACGTTTTGGTTCTCTTTTGAAAAAAGAAGAACGAGAACCTTATCAACTCTGTCAATTAAGTATTAACAAGCAAAAAAATGAAAGGGGGAAATTACAACTATTTGGATGAACAAAAACATTTCATCTATTCTCTCATAATAGTTATAGATCCATCTACAAGGTTATTGTTATGGCAATAGCTAGGACCACATGGTAGGGAGAAAACTGCCCAGAACATGACAATAGATTCACCTCTCCATGCAAGAAATTTTTCTTTGAGTGAGTTATTCTATTAAAGCCAGAACTAGGAAAAATTTCTAATGGTAGTTTTGCATCTATTTTATGTAGGAATCAAGAACGAGAAATTGAACAGCTCTCCAGCTACTTTTTCTGCCCTATATCTTGTGCCTTTTACCTTATCTACCTCTGTGTGGGCCTAATAGGGTTTTAGTAATGCCAGCAACATTGACAAGCAGAAAGGAACGTGAGAAGTGTGTCAAGAGGAAATGACAATAATACAACTTTGTGACTACAGACTCTCTGCCTTGTCCAAGCAACAATGACTTTTCACCCAAGAAGGTTAAATTTTCAATTGCAATGATTACAAATCATAATTCTTTCATTATGAACAGTTGTTCTCTGTGTCATTTATATATCTTGTATAAGATGTGCAAATGGAATGTGTCAGGAAGCATATCTATTACGGAATACTGCCAATATTCTCAGTCCAGGTTACAGCCTCTTAGCAAGGTGTTTTTTCTTTGTAGATGTGCAAACAGACAAAGTTTTCCTAGAAAGTATGCTTGGACCAAACACTTTGCAACATCACAGATAGGTTGCAATGACCTTCTTTGCTGTTTGGCAGGGATGATAAAAAGACATTAGAATGCTTGAATTCTTGCTGAACTTCTGTTTGTTAAGTAAGGAGCTCAAGATTAAGTCATAATCTCATTTTCATAGTTATTTAAAGTAAATGTTCTTGCAATTTTGATAAATTGCTGCTTAGCTAGTAAAAATAAACTTTAACTTATTAGAATATTTGATTAAGAAATGCTTGTAAAACACATATGAAAAGCTATGTAGATAAATCTGAACTAAATCAGCCAGTATTCAAGCAGGTGTAAGACCTTTTCCCAGAGTTACATTAGCTGTAGTCTTTCTATACTAATTTTAGTTCAGTAGGCAGAATTGAATCTATAAAAAATAAGCAGCATTGAACAGATTTTACCAAATGAATGTATGAAGAAGCAGTAGACTTCTGTGAATAACTTTAAATAAATATAAAAAAGAGCCGTCATCACAGAATTTGGCAATTAGTTTTGACCATTCTATTTCAATGACGATAGGAGGTTTGCTTTGATTTTATTATATTGCCAAAAATCACATATTAGATCTAGTAGTTGCAAAACAGCTTAGTCCCAGTAATGATTTGACTTCTGATAAAAATTTTGAACAGGGTCAGTGGACTTTAAGAAGCTCAACACTAGCATGATAGGATGGGACTTTCTTTAAGCAATATTCTATTACACTGAATATTTTACAGTTACATTTATTTAGAAAATAAATGATAGTTCTGGCTTTTCCCTTAAGCAAAGAAATCTAGTGGTAAGTAAAATCTCAGGTGAAAAAACCTACAGATCTTCCCTTGGTGAGTCTTTGCACTATGCTCTCAGGAATGATGCACATTTACTTTGCATGCTTTGCTATCTGACAGTTCCAGAGGTCTTGAAAAAACAGCACAGTAGAGAAACCTGTTTCTGTAAGGTAAGTATGGCATTACCTGTCTTAGCATTGCTTTTACAGGTAACTCTCCCGCAAGGTAATTTATACATTCCTCTACCCTCCAAGGTATTCATTTTAGCCAGTTTTCACACATGTCCATGACAATGAGCTTTGGAAAATAGCAATTTACTGCTTCAGTCCTCCTCAAAGAGAAGTCTGTAGCTAGAGTCAGTGTCTCTGAGAGATCAGCTAAAGGGAAGAACGTATGAAGGCAGCAACCTTCCCCTCTGGGGAAGCAAGATGACACCATCAGAATGGCAGAAGGCTCTTTGGAAGGCAAGATTAGTTTGTCCAGTCTGTTTAGTCTGATAGGTTAACAGTTGAGCTGATATCTTTAAAATATCTGTTTATTAACCTTGAAGGGAAAAGAATGATGCATGATAATATAACTGCACCTGAAGCTATTGTCAAAGAGAAATGGAAAACTAAAAAACTTAACCTACTAAAACAGGTATTTGCATATTGGTGGCAGCTGTTTCAGGTAATGGTCATTAAGAAAAATATTAAAAACCTTAGGAACAGATGAATTGTAGACACCGTGTGTTTTACTGTTTGCTAATCTGGAAAACTTAATCCACAAAGAAGTAATTTATGTGACTGCAGAGCTGAGCTAGCCAATGCACTCCCAGACCTATACAGTCCTGGTTTATACAACTGCATAGCTGAAATATTCCATATTCAGAGGCAAAGAATTTCTTCTGAAAACCCACTTACATATGCAAAATGGTCTTTTGAGCTATTTCTTATGTTTGAGGTCTGACCTGGTTGATATTTACAGTTCTTGATATTGTACTGTTTGTTTTATTTAAAAAACAGGAGTTCCAGATGCCACAAGTTAGAATTCACTTTGAAGTGTAGAACTGAAGGTGAAGCGTCTCTTAGAGACATTTCTCTCCATAAGATAGTAAAAAAATACAAAACTTAATTCAAAGTTAGTTGTTGTTTGGTATGTACAATACTAAACAGACCCACTATTTATCAGTCCTCACAATGCCATCTCCCTACTATCCTTGCCTCCTCCTCTGTCCTCGAGTGGGTGCCATGCACTGTTTTCATTACAGATTTTCAGAGCTGGGATTCTGCTATAAAGACAGATAAAGAATTTTTTTTTTTAATGTTGCTTACACATTTCTGCATGAGGCCTTATATATAGGTTAAAAGGTTGTATAATTGATTGCAGGCTGTGAATGTTCATTGACTTTTCTTAGTCAATTCCACAGCTGATGTTGTTTTAGAAGTCTTGGTGCCTAACACTCTTGAAGTGAACTTCTGAAACAATTTTCAATATCTATTCTCAAGTTAGTGATTTTGACATAATTTTAAATTATGCAACAGAGCTACAATACTCATATTACTATTAATGAAAACCGAATTTTCTGAGTGCTCCTTTAATGACCTTATTGTGGATGTAATAATAAAAGTCTTTGCAAGATGAAAGACTCTCAGACTGTAGAAATTAAGAAAAGTACATATAGAATTAATAAGCCATAAGGTGACATGACCACATACATAAATTTTTATTTCAAAGAGGTTTTTGCTAGTAGGCCGGTCATAATAAAAATTTATCATTCACAAGTGTAAGCTTTCTGAGTCCTATCTGCATAGTAACTGTTTTCTTGATGCTGCACTAGCTTTGCCTGCAGCTGAATTTATTTGCTTTTAGAGGAACTTGACACTGTATTTTGAAAGTACGAATGAGAAAAGAATAGGTAACCTTCACTTTCTTTGGTGGTTTGTTTCTGGAAGTTGTATGGATCATACATTTTTTTTCCAGGATCCTTAAACAGCTTTTAGCTAACCTGTGATCAGTGATCAAAGCAAAAGATTTTAATCAGAAAATGGGATCCTACAGAAAAAGACAAGTCCCACTATTCGGAATTATTTATACTAGTACAAATGATCCTAATGTTACTTCTGAAAATCTCTATGGTTGCAGTGGCTACGAATTGGATCATTTCTTCCAAAGGCAGTGTTCTTTCTCATCAAACATTAAAGGTTATATTATAATCCAGGTTATAATGTATCTTATATATCCAGTTTATAATTTATCTTTATAAAATGACAGAAGAAATAATAATTTTACTTTAATTCTATGATTTTAGTCTCTATTAAAATTAAATCAATGGTCTTTTCAATTAAAAATAATTTCTTTTGTTACTGGACTAAATTCTGCACATTCTAAATTCTTTATGTGATTTTTTTTGTAGCTCCAGGGTTACCCCAAAGTAACCAAACTCATGATCTGACTCTTGTAAGTTATTGTGTAGCTCTCAGGACTAGAGAAAGTATTTTTCAAACTAATTTTTAGGAAAAGCAGACTGTTATTAGGAAATAATACTCTTACCTAGGAGGAGAAAAGTGTAAATATTGTTGGTAAGAGACAGTGATTTTTATTGCTGCAAAAAATGCATACGTCTTATTGTAAACAGCACTCCCTTTTCCATAATTATCACTGAGAAAGATGAAGTCTTCCCTAGGTAGATTTGCTAAATGATAGAGGATTCTGGAAAGTAATAAAGGGCATTCTTGACATACTTGATGTGTGGTTAACCCTATTAGCTCTCAAGGAGAGCTAGTTCAACCTCCAACTCTAAAGCATCCATTTAGCTTTCTGCTCTTCTGAACCTGAATAATCAACATTACAAGCTGGAGGATATGGGTTTAGATTTGCTTAGATACCTGCAAATGAAAGGTTGCTCTCTAACTCGCACTGGGTATCAATCCTCCCCATCCCCCCGCCCTGCCATCACCCCACTTCCATGGCCCTATCTAGTCCTAGAGTGACTTAATATTCACATATAGTATATATTTTATTATCATTCATTTAAGATTGAGCACATATAAAAATGCTTCGTATTTCCATAACATCAATCCCTCACTCATGGTTCCTGTGTATGTGAAATCAGATAGTTTGGAGTAGAAACTTGCTATTGCTGAATGACAATGCAAAAAGTAGTAGGAGGCAACACTTTGTCCAATTCTGTCTTTGTAATCCAGTTTGGCTCAAAATATCATTAACTTCATAAAGAACCTCTGTTTTGCATGCTTATTCTTAAAAAATACTGATCAGATTAAGTATCAAATTCCAGAAAAACAATATTATGAAAAATAAATTTTGCACAAAGACAATGGAAACAAATCCCTATAAGCCTTTAGGAAAATATTTGGAACATGACACTGAAGCCTTTTAATGGAAAAAAAAAATAAAAGGAACCTACCATTCTACACATTAAAACATAAACTTCTCTTTTTCAAGAATAATGAGAGTTATACATTCCCACAAGAGGAGAGAAGCATGTGTATCACACCTAGAAACAAATGAAAACAACCCAGAGATTAAAAAGAGAAGACCAGACTACTTCTTAAGAAAACAACTTTTAAGGAAAAGTTGATCCAACACAACCCTCCTACCCTTGAGTGAGACTTCCACAGAGGTGAAGCCCAAACAACTCCATTGCCCCACCCCATTTCAATCCTGCAGGGTTCTTTATAAAAGGACTCCTCACAGTTTAGGGTTTGGGGTTTTTTTCCCCATCTTTTACTGCATAGATAATCATCCTGTTAAAACACTGACTTAGCAGAATAGGGGAAAGCTCTGCTTGTATTTTAAGGTGTCTGTATCTTTGAAGATGTTTGTCTTTTACCACTATTTTCTTAAAAACACATAGGAAAGAATCTTCAATTATTTTTTCTTGTATTTTATTTTGAATTCATTCTTCTCCCTCCAAACAGTGTTACAAGAAATCTAGCATCATGGAACAGCTGGACATTTCATTTAACTTACACATGTGACTTTAAGTGAAATCCCTAATTCTTGATCAATTACCTAAGCTTTCTGCATAGTGTCTGGCGAAGGGTGGACAGCTAGGAAAGAGATATAGAATCATAGAATCATAGAATCATTAAGGTTGGAAAAGACCTCTGAGATCATCAAGTCCAACTGTTGATCATCAAGTCCAAATGTTATGAAATCCTGAGGGAGTAGAAAACTGCTTAAAGCTATCCACCAGTTAGTGATATGTCCAAAATTGCATTTCATCCCTTACTTTGTGGGATCACAGCT
The DNA here is from genome assembly GCF_047370975.1 of Nipponia nippon. NCBI lineage: Eukaryota > Metazoa > Chordata > Aves > Pelecaniformes > Threskiornithidae > Nipponia > Nipponia nippon. The sequence goes on along the minus strand of NW_028262337.1, from coordinate 4,012,820 downwards.
TCTGTTGAGCACAGGTGCCTCCATCACTGGATTGCTACCACCCTTTTATAGGCAGAGTGATTTTCCCCACTGTAAGTGGAAGATTCTGTTTTCTGGAGAAAAAGCTCATCTGTCATCTTGATTTTAGGCAACTAGTTTTACAGAAATAAGTTTTAATTAGCCTGAAGTTCTTTTACAAAAGAAATAAACTAACATGATACTGGTCTCCCTTTCTAAATGACTCAGGGCAAAAGTTTTCCGCTGATGGCTTTGCCATGGGGCTTTCCATCTATGGCAGCTTCTTATTTCTGTGATAATCATAGTCAATAACTGATAATTCTCTGAGCTAATTCTTCAGCTCTCCTTGCTTTTGTGGTTCCCTGTCACACTTTCTCTGTTCTTTTGACATGCTAGAAGAGAAATGGAGGCTGCAAAATTTTGTAAAAGCGTATTCCCAGTCTACTGGCTGAAGTGATTTGTTGTACTTCCAGATTGTAATGGCTTTCAACTGACAAAACAAATATATCTTTCCAGAGGAGAACACTAGAAAAGATGTAGTATGACATGAAAACTTATCAACTTCAGGTACCTGCTAGGCTGCGATTTCTCTCAATAAGGCTATAAGGTGCCTTAATTATGTTTGTGTGGTTTATATACACACACATGCAGACTGAGTACAATCAAACAGGACACCATAGAGGGAATTGAAAGCAGTGGCAATTATTCTGTGAATGGGAAGCTAATGTAGACTAGTTGTTTCATAATTTATGCATCTGAAATAGATATAATTTACTAGGAGGATACCTTGCCTTATCTCTATATTTGTATGATTTCAGTTATGAAACATAGGGGACACTAAAAGGAAAAAGTTTCTATTTCATCCATTGAGTGTATTTTGATATCATAGTGAAATTAAAAATTCCCTCTGGAAATGACTGGAATTTTTTTTCTCAAAACATTTCATCCAATGTATGTCAATATACAAAATTCAGCCTGATATTCTAACACATTCAAAATAAGCTGATCAGATTCAGTACTATTCATACCTATTCACATCCAATCCAGTCATGAGTTAGACTGTGGCAATTACAACACAAGGGTGGCAGGACCAACCGGTAGTGAACCTGATGGGGAAAAAAAAATCTGCATTGTTTTTGAGGTCTAACTTTGTATTAACAGATGAATGCTTTAGTGGTTAGACAAAGTCTAACAGAATTTAAAGCTGAATAAAGCCTCTGATGTTTACTACTGTATTTAAAGAGTAACGTCATTGCTTACCAAATATTGATAGGTCAAATCTTTAAACCTGAAATAAGGATGACAAAACTGGTCTCAAACCAAAAGCTGAATAAGAAATTGAGGCCAGAAAGGATTCCCTTCTTCCCTTTTTATTATTTTATATGATTTCTATTTTGTGAATGTTCCACATACTCAAACAAGTATCATCCTGTTCATTTAAAAGCTTTAAATGAACTTTAAAAAAAAAATAAAGCTTTCTGAACTGTTTTGTATTTATAAAGACTTCATCATTGATTATGAACTGATTTATTGGAAAGAAATTGTGCAGGTAATAATAAGAAGATAAAGTTCACAGTATTCCTTCTACTGATCTATTTCAAAGATGCATATCCTGGTGAAAGATGAAAAAGTGAGATAGCAATGTGAAATCAATGGAAATTATGCATTCAATTACTCTTTAAGTGTTCAAGCCTAAACATTACTTGGAGATTTAGTCAGAATAATTAGTATTCATTGAATGTCTGGAGTTTTGGCACAATTGCTGATGACAATTACCAGAAATTATCTCTATAGTGAATATTTGTTGTAAATGAGGACTGGTTTACTAAATTTTCTATGGTTTCCACAGAATAACTGTAGATTTTTTGTTGTTGTTTATTATTATTGTTATTATTATTATTATTATTATTATTATTATTATTATTATTAGTAGTAGTAGTAGTAGTAGTAGTAGTAGTAGTAGTAGTAGTAGTAGCAGTATGAGCCTGTTGGAACAGGTCCAGAGGAGGGCCACAAAAATGATCAGAGGGATGGAACACCTCTCCCATGAGGACAGGCTGAGAGAGTTGGGGTTGTTCAGCCTGGACAAGAGAAGGCTGCGGGGTGACCTTATTGCGGCCTTTCAGTACTTAAAGGGGGCTTATAAGAAAGATGGAGACAAACTTTTTAGCAGGGCCTGTTGCAATAGGACAAGGGGTAATGGTTTTAAACTAAAAGAGGGTAGATTCAGACTAGACATAAGGAAGAAATTTTTTATGATGAGGGTGGTGAAACACTGGAATGGGTTGCCCAGAGAGGTGGTAGGTGCCCCATCTCTGGAAACATTGAAGGTCAGGTTGGATGGGGCTCTGAGCAACCTGATCTGTTTGAAGATGCCTCTGCTTATTGCAGGGGGGTTGGACTAGATGACCTTGAAATGTCCCTTCCAACCCAAACTATTCTATGATTCTATGATTAATATAGGCCTGTGCAATTTTGTGAAATATTAGAGTACTTCAATAAAAAAAAAAAAATTTGTTCAGTATTTTTAAGGTTAAGAATGAACACAAAAATGGGAAGAAAAATTTCATAGGTGAAAACCAATGGATCCAAACTATTAAGATTCTTATTGGTTTTTTTCTTATTTTCTATATTTTTATCAAAATCTTAGATGAATATGGAATTTTGTTTGTGAAAACCTTCACTTCATTAGCAAAGCCATTGGGATTAAGAAGAAGAAACACAGATAAGCTTAAACACAGGTTTTCATGATGTTAAAAATATTAATTGCATGTTGTTAATCTTAACACTTTTGAAATCAGTGCAAAATGTGACCTACTTTAAGTAAGCAAAAACTCTACAAAGTGGGTTTTATTCCAAAAGTCAGATGCACAAGAGTGCTCTTATTGATTTAGCATTGGAATAGTATTCATTATTTTAGTCTAATACTAAAACTGGAGGTAAGTAGTAGGGATACAGCAGTAAATAGAGTAGAACAGAGAACAAACTTATCTGTCTGATATTCCCACATAGGCAATAAAAAGAAAATGTTCTCTACGGTCCTCACTAAAATCTGTAATCTACACTGGTCTGCATTCAATCTAGCCACCAAAGATAAATAGGAACAGAGGCCTGAGAAAGTTTGCATTCTGGATTCTTATAATACTTTAAAGCATAAAGAGATGGCTGAATGCAGTGGTATAATTTTTGCCTCTATGCAGAAAATGTATAGTGTTTTCATTTTTTTCCCACATTTTAAGCATGCTGAGGAACTTGCCAGGCATCAGTCTCCTCAGATAGAACCTAAAAATATGGTTAAAACCTTCTAATATTTTTAGTAAATTCTAATAGTCAATTCTAATAATACATATTTTTATTAATGCATTTAATATAAACTTTATTAAAAGGCCTGTTTGACAGTGAAAACACTAGGGTGCCTGAAAATAATTTGCCACCTTTCTGTACTATACTTACATTTGAATGCCATACAGGTGAAAAATTCCTGTGCTGTGCACTTTTTACTTTCTTCTCCTTTTAGAGATAGCATCTCAGTCTAGTTTGGCTGTAAAATGTACTGATTGTGTAAGACTACATTTGTGGTGACATCATGGATGCTTCAGCGGTTGCAAATGGTAGCATTTCAGGAATTTCAAAAAACCACAGGAACCTGTGAACAAATAGTTTGTCTTGACAGCTTGCTGCAGTCACCAAACCAGGGAGGGGTACCAGAGCCGGGGGGATCACCTCAGAAGCTCATCAACTCTACCCCAGTGGCCCAAGGCAGGATCATCTATACCTGTGTTACTCCTTTGTGACATTTGTTTAATTTTTTTCTTAAAGAAGATGGTCTCCTCTCTCGTAGAGGAGATGCCAGCATCTCTCCAGACAACTCATTCGTTTTGCTACTCTCATGGTTAGAAAATATTTCCTACTAGTCAATCTAAATCTCCCTTTCTACCTTTCTATCTGCCACAGGCATGAGGAATAAATTATTCTTCTTTGCAGCAACTATGGAATACATTTGAAGATTCAAAAAGCATTATGTCCCAGTCCTTTTCTTTTATAAACTAAGCAGTTGTGTTCTCTCAGCTCTTTCCTTGCAAGACCATTTTTCCTTGATCTCTGATCATTCATGCTGCCATTTTGTGGATTCTTTCCATTTAAGCATGTTTTTCTTGACATGGCTAAGTAAGCCTAGCACTCCAGTGCTAAGCTGAATGCATAATGAATTTCTTTTGTTGAAGGTTACATTCCTGTTTATCATAGTAAGGTGTTTGCCTCTTAAGCAATGCCATGAAACAGTTGACTCAGATTCAGGCTGTGAACCACTAAATCCTCTTCTGCAGATCTGACATCCAGCTAGTTATTTCTCAGCTTGTTCTTGTGCAAATGATTATTCATGCCAAGTGCAATGCCTTGTTTTCCTCTGTTTGATTGAATTAACAATTACCAGTTTTCTAGTTACTAAGGGAAATAAAGAACCACAGTTTGTGCTTATAATGAACAAATATCAGCCACTAAATCTTGATCTTGTAAGACCAGCACTGAGTTTCCACGGTTGGGCTCCCTTGCCATGCTCCTACAGGAGCTGAACCTTGCCCAGTACTCTCCATTGGTAGGACATGCTTTATACAGTATCAGAAACAACACATAACTTGCACCCCTTATTTCTGGAAGTCTGTACTGCCTAGAAAATGTTTCTTGCTTTGTGTTCTTCAGAGGTTTCAATTAAAACTCATGTTTTTCTCCTCCTGCCTCAATGCCTTTCCTGTGGCTAAACAATACCAAAGGCCAAGGGTGGAAACATATGAATTGATGTAATAGCCGTACCTTGCTATGGTAGATTATTCCCCCTTTTCTGCCATTTCATGTCCAATCTGACATTTTATCTGATTTATCCAGTCTGAGGGTCTCCCTCACCCTAATTAGTGAGATCAGACAATTTTGTGGAAGGCTGAGTGTATTTGAGCACTATTTTGTGTACTGTTACCATGATGGTTTTAATTTATAATGAAACAAAAGCTAACTGAAGAATATTTATTCTTTCTATATCCCCACTGTTTTTTCTTCCCTTTATGCATGAATAGGAGTGGCTGTGTGGATGGATGGGAAGGGATCTAACAGATGAGAACACATTCTGACTGCATTTAAACAGTGAAACATACAGCAAAGTGCAAATGCTCATGTTCCCCAGGTTTAAGAGAACCAATGCTCAAGCCTCTGGATCTTTACATTATTGACAATTTTATTTTGATAGTGATTGTTTTTAGAGGGAAGATGGCCATTGTGACAAGCACCTTTTAAAAATTGGTTTATCCAACCTTCATATTTCAAACTGGATAAACTTTACTTAGTACTTAAACTAAACAACAGTCAAAGTTACTTTAATCTTAAATATATATATATATCTATATGCACTTATACATATATTTCTGCATTATCTTTCATTTACACTCACTTCAGAACTTCCTAGCTGAAGCAGGAACAAACTAAGCCAAATCATTGCCAGAATGGCTATTCTTGTATCTATTTAAAAATGAAAAGAGTAGAAACTCTGTCTTAGCAAATACTAGAATTATTTTTTAAAATATGCAAATAGTCCCTATGCTAAAGTAATAGCCATGTTAGAAGTCCTAGCTTAACTCTTAACGAAGAGATGTCAAAAATCGTGTAAATTATGTTACTTCTGGCAGCATTAATATGAATGCACTGGTTCTGCCAACTGCCTTGCCTAAGCTCACAACAACGCCCATGTGGAAAGCAAAGAAATATCAGCAGTTTTAATCATACATGTTTACATGCTACAGCTAAACACTGAATTGTAAATACATGATGAAAGTGATCCAACGTGGAAATGAAAAGTTAGATTAATGTTGTTAAAGCTATGCATCTCCCTCCCTTGTAGGTTTGAAGACTGTAAGCTTCTCTGATATTCAGATACAGAACAAAGTAGAAGACAACCAACGAATGAAGAGAAATTACTGCCAAAGGAGACCACTAAATTCTTCAGGCTTAAAATGAAGCTCAAGGAAGAACCTGCACACAAACGCTGCAAGTGTACATGATTACAGTGCTAGGGTCAGCCATGGACTGCTCCCTGTAGTCAGGATAAGGTGGCTCTGTTTTAGAGGGGGACAGTTAAGCTAGAAGATATACAATTTATATAAGATTTCATATGAGGTATAGATAATTTATATCATCCTAATGAACCCACAAGGGGTTACTGATATTGATACAGTTTAGTATGAGGAAGACAAATCAACAGCTTTTAAGAGAGTGCAAAACACTTTTGAGTACTTACCCAGACTGAAATTATTGATTGTTTTATCAGGCTAGGTGCTTGTATGCAAAGGGCAGCGTCAAGGAAAGAAACAACAGAAACAAAAAGGGAGAGATCAACACAGGTCTTAAGCTGAGCCATACTCAGGCAGACTAGGCGTAGCAGCTACTGCTATGGCTTCACATACAATGGCCTTATATGCCTTTGTGAGTGCAAGCGTGCGTGTTTAGGGACAATATATTTCATGTGTTATTTTTACTTGTTGCAAAGGATATTTGATCTTGATTCTGTAATGGCTACTGCAATTTCTCCAATTATTGTAACTGGGAACTGTATCAGAGTTTCACTTGTTTACAAATAGCTACCATCTTGCTTTAGAAAACTGAAGGCCTTGTGATATGCAAATTTCTGGAAAGGTATGTGGTATCACTTCTAAATGACCATATTATAAAACCTTTTATGATTGTCAGTAGTGTTGTTATAAATCTATTTTGCATAATAATTAAATAGTATCACTCCAACCCTGAGAAGTTATAGACCTTTTGTCATCATTAGACAAAATCAGTATGAGTGTAAACACAGCCTAGTTTCCTCCATGTTTTTGTATTTGTATGCAGCAATTGTCAGCATGTCGGCAGTGGACGGTGATAAAGTGCATTTTTCTGCTTGGGTGGTTAGCCCTTTCATTTTTACAAGTGACAAAATAAAAATCTGTTGAAGAGTGAACATGCTGCTTTCACTGTGTCATCTCAGCCCTGCGGGTCATTTTATTATAAAAATGTAAAAATCCAGTCAATTTTATTTAATCAGCTGAAAAGGAAAAGTGTTTCCAGGTCATTAATCAAGTGCTCCTTCTCTGTGGGACTTGTCTCTTCAGAAACTGCCATCTGAATCATTAATAAAGCTGAAAAGATTTTGTGCCAGCAGGTTTTTGAGAAACCTAGATGTTATCAATATAACTGGAGTAAAGTAATTTGAGGTCAACAAATAAAGCTTTATATATTCATTGCTTCAAAAGCTGCATCTTGCCTATTAAAAATGATTAATTATTTATTTTAAAGGCATTTAATTGTTGGAAAACATACAACTGTTTAGAAGGTATTTGATTATATATTCCATAATTATATGTTTTCTTTAATGTTACCTAACCATATATTTACAGTAAACTTTTATGTGAATTGATCAAAACATAATGAGACAGTAAGAAGAGATAATTACTACTGTATCTATAATAATAATGATAGTAATTAAACCACAGAGAACTACATTCAAATAACGTCAAGCTTGAGACTTAAACCCCTATTAACAAAGACACTGAAGGCACTTACTGCATTTTTAACACATTCAGCTCCACGCATGCCTTGATGCTGCAGTTTGTGCTACCTGTGGCCAAACCTCTGTGTACCTTTTGTGGCAGACAAGGAGAACACACTTTCTCATTCTGTGAACATGTGAGGTGAAAAGTGTTTCTATCCCATGTGATGGGTAAGATGAAAAACCTTACAAAACATTGGGACTGGTAGGGTAAAAGGAGAGAGGTAGAGTGTGGTGTAGAAAAAGCTTGAATGCAGGTATTAGGGCACTCCCATGGCCGTTCATGTTCTCATCTGGCTTTGGGAGACTGAGCTCTAATTCCCCTTCCTCTCAGCCATTTCTCTGGAAAGACAGTAGTACCAACAGGAGCAAATTGAGATTAATGAATGAATAGCCTAATGTTTAAGGTTATAATTTTGCATGGGGAATGTGGATTCAGGTATCTGCTTTTCATCAAAGAGAGAAAGCATTTGAACCCAGGTTCCCAACTGTTGTCTGGTCAGGATTGGTTTCTTTCCCTAAGGCTTACCCTGCAAACTGCTCATTTGCATTTGACAAATCTAAACATGTTAAGCGAAAAACTCTTTCTTCCAGGAACTTCCTGTTCAGTCTACTTATGAATATGCTGTTATGTTTGCATTTATGCCAATGGGCTTTGGAGTTAAGAAGAGGTGCTTGCTTGATTCATGTTTTTTCATTTGCATTGTATCTTTTGTAATACATTGGATTGCCCTTAATGCATTGATTAACTAGCATTTCCTAATTACCTCTGATTTTTTGATAGGTAAAAAATTAATTTTATCTCTGAAAGTGCAAAAGTTATCATTTCAAAAGCTACATAAATCCATTTCTATTCAGGAAGGAAGCAGTTTAAAGTATATATACATGGGTGTGTTTTTACTCATGCATATTCTAATCTGAAAAAATAAGCTAAAGAATAGATCCCATAACCCTTTTTCTCTGGTATTTTAAAGATATCTTTACTCTCATACACGGTATCTTATGCGTAAATTAAGACCTTGATTTCTTCACAGTGAAAGTTCATGGACTGTTACAGTGTAATCCTGAATTCACGTCTCAATATAATTCAGATTGTGTTTTATTCTTCTGAACAGGGTGCACATAACTGCTGATGCTAACCATCAGCATCTTCATTACATGTAACAGACTGTGAAGAATCCTCCTAGACAGCCCTGTAGCTTTATCACATGATTACAAACAGTGTAAACACTATGGATGTTCTTATTTATATTGGACTTTGCTTCATGTGGACAATGCTTACGTTGACATAACCACATAAAACTTGACACACAGGCTTCCAGCAGGCCACCAAAGAGCCAGAATCTAATTGCATTTACACTAGTTCAATTCACTTAGAGTTACTTATTTGTACCTGTGTAACGGAGTGAAAAAGAGCCCGCAGGTCAACAACAGCAGTAATTACTTGTCCACTAGGAACTGAACTGAAGCCACCAATTCGTTTCACACAGTTGACCAAACAGTCATTGGATGGTAATGACGTCTTGTGCTGAGCAACTCAAGCTATTCATAACAGGAACTTAGTAGGAGAGAGCTTCAGAGTCCATTTACCAATCCCCAGGACTCAATGGCTCATGAGACTAGTAATGTGTTATGAAGTCTCTCACCATCACAAAGTTATAGTTTAAGAGTGAGTGTGTGTGTGTCTGTATGCGTGTGCTTTTTTTCTCTCCCTATAGAAAATTGCCTAAGGTGCCCTGCTAGCTTTGGGAAAGAGTATCTTTACCCTGCTGTGATAATTTGAGATGTGGCAGAATTTTGTGATTCAAAGAAGATTTTCTTCTTTTTTTCTTTTGTACATTATTTTCTCTTAAAATGAAATTTCAGAGATGTGTTAGTCTTAATATAGACTAATCACTATAATGGTTATCTAAAAAAAGTAGCCATATAAATAATCTCATTTTATCACTTGATTTGCTCCAAAGTCACCATTACTATGATTAGTCCATATTAAGAAAAAATATCTCGGAAATTTTGTTTGAACATAAAAGAGTATAGAAAAAAAGCTGTCTTGAATCACAAAGCTCTGTTGAGTTCTAAATTATCACAGCAGGAGTAAAGATGGTATGACAATGATAAAACAGCTACCAAAGAAGCTTCGTCCCACTACAAATTAAAATTCCTACAATTTTTATGTAACAAATGTAGTAATTTTTCAGTAATTGTTATTAATTATTTTTTGCAAGAAAGTATCAACAATTCTCCTTTAACAATGTCAGTTGCCACTAGTATAAATCTTTCAGGACTCAATTTCATGCATGTATATACTTTGCATGTCAGAAAGCTAGAGACTTGCAGTTGTAAAATAGATTAAGCAGGGATTAGAAAAAGTGGAACAATGTCTACTTCCAAATTCACTCATTTTCTGTTTTTACACCATTATACAGACCTTTACTCAGCCTGTACAATTGTTGGCTACCAGGTAGTTTCTCAAATAGAGAAAATAAGTTGGTTTTTTTTTTAAGTCATAACCATATTCACTTTTGTTTAAAGAAAGCTGAAGATACTGTATATACAGAATCTTATGGGACTAATGCAACAATAGACATCTAGATGCTGTATGTATTGAACAACGATTCAGTTAAGTAGTTCAGAAATTTACTTTTTTACTTTGACAAGCATTTTTGGGATATATTAACTCTTTCTTGCTCTTTAATGTCAGAAATGTGAAGCTATTTCTCTTCCTATCCCATTCTCCTTCAGTACATTTGCCAAAACAAAATGTAATCTAATATCTACATCTAATATCTTTACATCTTTTGTTACTACAGTGATCAGGATATTATTCTCCCATGTGACATGGGACTTCAGACTAAAACTAGCCTCTTGGTCACTTCAGTCAGATCTCATACTACTGCAAGAACAGTAAATCTCTTACCTTCATTACTTTTTCTAGAATCATAAGTTTTTGCAGGTTTGGTTTTTGGTTTTTTTTCATTCCTAAATATGTCCCAGCACTACCCTTTCAGCTTAGTAATTTCCTCTCCCTGGAGCTTACTGATAACCAAAGATTTTCCCCACTTTCATTTGGCTAGGCTGAAGCAACTAAGCTATTTTACCACCTCTCTCTGATCTGAGCAGATATTCCTTTACACCTCCTCTAGTTTACTCTTTTATTTTTTTACCCATCCTTCTCTTCCTCCCTAGGCCTGAGTGACTAGAATTGTACCCAATATTTCAGATGAGGCCACACCCAGATCTTAGAAACTAATTTTCACTAATTATTATTTTTTCTATGATTTTATAGAGCTTTTCCTCTCGCTCTATATTTCTTCTTTCAGTACAACCATCACCATCTCCCTTGCTCACAACCAGAGTTTTGACCTGATTTCCATGTACTCCTGCTTAGCCAATGATGTTTATTCTAACATTGCAGCAAATGCTTGACTGAAATTCAGATACATAAAATCAACTAGAAGTAATTTTACTGATGATGGATATCAGCTGATTGATGCAAGACATATTTTTATCCCTTTTACCTTGGAACACTTTGTGGAATAAGTACTTTTCTTGTCTGTTTGAAAATCCTATAAAAATCCCTCCTTTTCATTTTGTTTTGAAATTTTCCTGTTTTTTGTGTTTTCTCACCCAGTTGCTTTCTAGGGAAATGAACATAAATATTTTGCACTTCGTTAAACAAGTAATATACACAGCTATAGCATGTAGGATGAAATATAACACAAGGGCTGCTATGACAGATTCAATTGCCTCTTTACTAAATGTTCTGCATGCTATACTTCTATAACCTTTGACCATGTATATTGATTTGTATCTATCTGTACTTTCTTTTTTTTTAACAAGTACCTACCATGCAAGGATTATCTGTGGTACACACTGAGAAAGTGGAAAAAGTCCCCAAAAGTGATATGGGTGTCTTTGAGAACTAATTTCTTAGCTTTCTCCTTTGATGAGTAACTACAGAATTTTCTCTCTCCTGTTAAAATATGTATTAATGATTTTACCACATCTATTCTGCACCTCTGCAGTTTGAAGTCTTTTAGGATTAGTCAATTTCCTAAAAGTTTTAGTTCCTGAAAAACACAGATACAGAGAAAACCTTCATTTTTACTACAGTAAATGTATCATGAAGCTATGATGTCTCACTCAAATTCATAAAATTATGAATGGTTATTTGGATTCCAATTTTAGAAGTTGAAGTTGAACCCATTGTCACCTGAAGGTCTTTTCCCCCTGCTTTTTGGTATATTTCGCTTTGAGAAAAATGCGAATGTTACAGATCCTTTCTTCCAGACAGATAGCATAGAATTGACATTTTGTAAGTGTCAAGATGTTGTTTTTCTGCAATTAAGAGTTAGTGAATTTTCTTATTGACTCTTATTGTAATAGTGAATATTCTTGAGTTTCCTGAAAACCAACCTTACCCTTCTGTGGAGTTTTTCTTCTGCTTTTTCCCCCTACAGTTCCCCCCTTCCAGCCCAATGCAGCAGAAATATGAGTCACACTCTTCATATAATACTGAAAATTTATTCTGATTTATATACAACTCCTAGCAGCAAATCCAGAGATGCCAGAAGTATCATACACTTTCTGGGAGTCTGACATCTGTCTAAATGTCTGACAAGTGTACAGCTTATAAGAAAACAACTCCTTTTTCTGTCTGCTCCAGCTAATAACACTGACTTGACAGGAAAAAATCAAATCCCTAAATCACAGATTTGCCTTCTAAAAATGATTCTTTGGGTACTTCAGCACCAATTCTTCTTTTAGGAATAAATTTCACGAGCTGTTACCTTCAGCTTTTGTGAAGAAGCAATTCCTTATGTGCAAGTCACCCCAGCACAGGGAGCACAGAGATAAGGGGAGCACTATTGCTTTTTTCCATGCATTTACAGAAGAGACTTCGTTGATGTGGCAATGAAATGATTTCACTTTAAGGGCAACAAGCTATGTGCTAAGAAACTGTGAAGGTGCCCTATTGGCACATTAAATAACACCTAAATGGTTAATAATGGGAAAAGAAAAAAATTATCTTGAAGGTCAGTTGTCATAGCTACAAGTTGCCAGTTTGGACAGACACTCAGTAATTGTCACCCAGGAACAGGAGCTCTGGATAGTAAATCCTCACTTGTGGTCTTACCCAAACAACAGGATTCCATTATGGCACGATCACAGCTGAATGTTAAAATAGCTGACAAACTCACTGCTATTGTTCATTTAGTTTAACATGGTTAGGAAGCTGAAAAGCAGCTGCCTATTTTTTTGTATATGTAAGGAGTTGCTTAGTGAACTGTAGTGTTTTATAGGATGACAAAAATATAAAACCAGAACGCATATATAACGATAATGTAATGGCTTTTCTTTTGCTAGCAGCTTTTCCATTTACACACATGGAGGACTTGTTCTGAAAAACTGTCACTGGTCCACTGAGTTGTTAGTGATCTTAGAGCTCCAATTCTGACAAGTCTAATCACAAAAGAAAAGAGGTGTATTAAAAATACATTAACGCATAAAGCTATAAGATGCATGGGAGACTTAAGGTTTTGCCAGAGCAGAGTTATGCATTTCATCTTCTATTTATCATGCCAATCCTTCAGTAGGATAATCTTATAAATAGCAAATCATTAATATCTTTAGTTGTCTGCAGAGCTCTAAAAGCCACTTGAGAATGGTATAGAGAAGTTATTCCTGTTTTGTTTCTGGGACAGAGAAAAGTAGAAAAAAGACTTGCCTTTACAGTAGCATTCTTTTTGTCATGGTGATCACTTAAAATGAGAGACAGTTCCATGAAAAACAGAGAGAAACAATTTTTTTTCAGTTTTGTGATTCAGCACTCTATAATCACTATATCACATAATGAAATATAAATAATTTCTCAAAAAATTTATTATCATATGCATGGTATTAACTCAGTCTATTTCAGTCCGTTTCTTGTCCCATCTCTCCAAAGTGGAATAATTTATTAGTTATCAATAAGACGTGCTTATGTGTATTGTGTAGACTTCCTCTGTTTAATTCCCTGATAAATTTATCAACAGTTTTGACTAATCTTTCTGCTTTTTGTGTTCTGACTGACAAGCTATTTTCATTCTCCAATATTCTTTATAGGAACAAACTTTTTTCTTCTGTAGTCTTAGGTTAAGCTCGGAAGCTCTTCTGTTGACAGCTGTGTTGGCCACAGAAATTTTATTGCACAAAGCAAATAACAAGCATTGTATTTTTTACGTGTGGTGTATTTAACATCAGTACTTATTTCACATGTTATTATATTACAGAAACCATTGGTTTCCAACTATTAGTAATAATAGATCTCTTAATATCTGAAAACATGAAAGAAAATATTTCATTTTACAGCAACCATAGGTGAATCTGTGATGTGAGTAGATCCTTTCTCTGTGACCAGATCTGTCACAGGTTAGCATGATTTTCAATTGCTTTTTTTCCAGAATAGATGTTCTGATAGAATGCCCAGTGCTGTTTATCTAAGTTAAATATAGACTAGGTGTTATGCAGAAAAGTGGAATATGGCTTTTTGATCTCAAATGTAACTTGCTGTGCTTGGAAAAATGAAGTTCTGTTTTTCAGACTATTTGAAAAACTCGAGACACCTGAATTGTGGAGTATACAATAAAGGTGAGATATATCTCACAACTAAACTTGGATACATTAATTAATGGAGTATTGGTACCACTGTTTATGCTTTTGTAAGTTGTAAAGAAATATCCTCATTTCATCAAAATGTTTACTATAGCCTCTGTCCCCTCTGTAGATGAACGAAACCAAAACAAGAGATTAACTTAAATCAAGGTTTGTATTTAAAATAAACCAACCAAACAACAAAAAGTCTCTATTAACTCTGGCAAGGTTTGAATGAGGAAGATAACTAAAGGCTCTCCTGGAGCCTCGAAGGCTCTGTGATGAACTAGAAGTGGGATGGGGTGCTTGTAGTAACTTGAAAAAGGGAAACGTAGGACAAACATGGATGTCCACAGAGCATCAGCCAGGGCTCACTCTGGATGCCAGTTATTGGGAGAGTGCTCCTATCAAGGCATTCTGCTGAGGAAAAGAGTATTTCATGTGAAAGCATGTAATTGCAAAAACAAGCTATCAGTGTTCAGTGCAAAGCAGACATTTTCTCTGGTCACAAAAAGATTGTCATTTACACACATTGACTCGCAACTCTTTCAGTAGCACAGTATCTACTATAATATTTCTGTACTCACAGGTATTTTTTCTACTGTTTTTTCTTCAAAGTATCTTTTCACTCCCAATTAATAAGTTTACCTTTCTTCTTCCAGATTTGTTTTATTTTATTTCTACATAACATTTGCACATTCTTCCCGTATTACTATTGCATTACTGCATGAATTTGCCTTGTTGTCTCTGTTGCTTTGCGCTTCATTCGTTTTTCATATTGAAAGATTCAGTAGTAAAGCAAAACTCTATTACTGAGAAAGCCTACTATATTTGGGGAAGATTCCTTGGGCTTTCCTACCTAATACCCATGAGAGATTAGGTAACAACTAAGGTATTAAGTTGTTAGACAAAACCCTTTTCTTTTGGAAAGATTGAAATAACTCTAAAGTGGTCCCCTCCACATGGAAAATCTTCTGAGAAATTAAAACTCTTTTTGAACAGAGTTTTGGAGTTAACGTGGATCATGGCTTATTTGCAGAAAGAGGATTTCATGCCCCAGACTACAAAGACGTAGAATATTGAACACCCTTTGACAAAGGATAGAATTTATCACTTTGCCTAGTTCTTGCCTTCGTGGCTGTTTAAATACATTTTTTAAGCACTTTTTTTGTCCAGTTTTGTGGTACTATTTATTATGTTAGGAACATGGTGGTAACCATTCCCATATTTCTCTAGGGCATCAAAAGACAAATGAACCAGTGCTCTTTTTGAGGGAAGTTTTATGCTAGTGTTAGGAAAAAACATGGTTTGTGACATAATTGTGCTTTGGAGATCATAATAAGAAACACAACTGAATAAAGCCCAGCTGCAGTAACTCCCTAGAAGCTTACCCAATTTACTTTCCAGAAGCACTTTTCCTTCCCAAGTGACAATGGTATTGGCCTCTTCCTCTTAAGTTATGCAGAAATAAAAATGTTGTGGCTTCCATGTGTGTCTGGACCACTGTCTGATGTCTTATTCAGTAAGTTCCTGTACAGCAGAGGCTTTTATGAGGTATGTGCATCTGTGCCTGGGGCATAACAGAGCCCTATGTGACTTCAGTGCTTTTTAAAAGTCCTGAAAGTTTCAGATAAACAATAGGAAACTATACATTCTATGACCCCTGCAATTATACTGACTTAACATACCTTCTGAAATTTGTTAGACATAATATGGTCTGGCCAAAGCTCAAGGGAATATTCTTTCTCTTATCACTTCTAAGAGGATAATCTCATTTCAACCCCCCTTGGTCCTTTACTGTAAAAAGCACTTTCAGAAAAGTTGTACTGTATCAGTGATGCACTCCCAGGCTCGTCTGAGAGTTTGCAAACCTGTTTTAAGGAGTAGCGCTGAGAGTCTGGGAAAACTAGCCCAGTGGGCAAGCTCTGTTTTCTTACAAGACTCCATAAGTTGACATGTTTACTCACTCCCAGCCATAATGCAGTGAAGGCATTCTACCTGACATCCCACTGTCAGAAGAAAAGAACCTCTCTCACCTAACTGCTTATTCCCTGCCATCAGGATATTTTACTGAAACACAGGACTTGCAATGCATCTCAAGAGAACTCTCCTGTGACTTCCTCTTTTGCAATCTAGCTGATGCTTCATTATCTAAATTATTATAAAAATAATTCAGTTCATAGCAGGATTATTGCCGGTATTTGATAATATCTGCTGTTGCTCAGAGATTCAGACAGTGCTTATTAAAAACATTGTGATGTTGGCATAGGGCAACACTTGCATGGGGAATGAAAACTCTCAGACTGACAGGATAGTTGGTTGCGGACCAGATGGTGGTGGAGGTCTCCATAGCAAGGGTCTTCACCTAGATCAGGTGATATTCCCCAAACTGTGTTCTGACCAGTTCTTAAAACCTATCTGGCCTGCGGTCGTGTGTGACCACTCCAGGACAGGCATGATTCGTCTCTACTGGCTACTATAAACTACATACAAAACACCTAACTATCTTAACGATGTACAAAATGCTGTCTTATGTAATCACTTCTACATCCGCATGAATAGTTTTTACTGAATAATCACAAGTGTCTTCTCTGGGTACAGATCAGTCAATTCTGCACCAGGAGATGCCTGGGGAGTCTCTTTGTCTCATCTAAAAGACACATACCTCAGAGATACATAGTAGCAGCATATAGACAAATCATCTACCTGCTCCATTAAATCAGAAGTAGCCTTTTATCTGCTGGCTTTTTTACACAGCCTTGTTATTGTTTTTGTTTCTTTTTGATTATCATTAGTTAGAATTTTAATACTGGAGGCTCTTCAGACTGATTATACTGTGGACACCTTAGGATGTCGATCATCTCCTCAGGCAGCCTGGTTTATACCAGGGAGCCAAGAGGAAATACCTTGATTGTAAAGTTATCCAGATTATTTTCAAATAATTGCAAGAAAATAAAGCAGTGAACTGATATTCTCAAATGCAAAACAGCAATCTTATTTTTATACTGATTTACAAAGAGACTATTTCTTGTTGAAGTCTTATTATTGTCTTTGTTCATTTTTTTAGATACATCTGTATTTCTCTTCAGTGCCATTTTGTCTTTTATATTAGATACTCATATATTCTCTGAAAATTTAACACCATGCACTCTTCAGATTCCTATCACTTACTAAGTTAAAAAAAACTATTCAAATTCAATACTATTTCTACAAATTGAGCATCTTACAATAAGTATAAGAAATATAAACCAATTCAGCTATTCGTAGGACTTTTTTTCACCCCCAGTGGTGTGTTTTTAGGTTTTGGAACTCAGTTATGAACCAGAGATGGGATTGTATGCTATTTTTTTTCCTTCTATCTTCCCCAAAGTTTCCCAAACTCCAAGGCTATTCAAGATTTTTAGATCTTTGAACTCAACTCTTGTCCCAGATTGTAGGTGAGCCAAATCGGATTGGAAACTAGGGTGCAGAATTTTGAACATGAACTATATGTATGTTCTTGCTCTTTAGGGTATAGCTGTTTGCAGTTATTTTCTGAAAAGGTTTTGTTACAAAGGTTAGTGTTCACCAAAGATCCATCTTATATTGAGGCATCCTCACAACAGCACAGACCAATGACCTACCTGGCTCAGTTTTCTGTCTTACATAACATTCAGTGTGGGATATATTAAAAGACTTTTATAATTTCCCAACATATAGCTGTGGAGAACAAACTGAAATTTTCAAATTAATAGAAGAGTTATAAAAAATTATTAACAGGAATAATTGGATTTATTTATTTACTTGAAATTGGGGCTTAGGTCTCTGAATGTTCTTTGTATAAAAGAAAATCTGAAAATTAATGGAGAAGTTGTTTGTATGTCAACTGTCCCCACACTTACTATTCACCTTAATTTCCTCAGTTGTTATTACTTATATATCCTTTTAAATCATGTTTTTCTTCAGTAGGTGGAATTCTTTACATTGAAGACAGACTAATTGGAGAGGAGAGTCATTCATGCTATGAATGTATGGAGCTGTTGACTGAGTATTACAGCAGAGTAGTGGCATGAACTGATTTGCTTAACCATAACATTTTCCAGTGAATGACACTAGTTCAACCTCTAGTGGGAAGCAGTATTAACTAGAAAAATGAAACAACCAAGACCGAAGTTTTAAATAAAATTCTGAAAACTTTAGAATTATTTTTTTTGCAATGAAAATCCCTCACGTCTCCCAACTTAGGAAGCCTTATTTAATTTTACTCCAAAAGCACCCCAACACTAAGTTGCTTACATATGTGAACAAACAAATTCCTTCACATGAGATGTCTTTCATGTGGTAGAAATACTTGAATCTTAAATGTACAGTTGTGGCACCATAAAATGACATTGTCATGGCATTAGTCATATGGTCTTCATTGCTATTGTACAGTTAATTTGCCAGTTCACATAATACCGTGCTAATCTCTGTGAAGTAAGGGCCAGATCCAAAGCCAAGTGATATAAAATGGCAGTCTTGTGGTTGTTGACTTTAATATGTGTTAGATCAGGCCTTAATAAAATCAAACTCAGTATTCACATTTGTAGCCACTGACTTCATTGTGTATTTAACATGAGAAGCAATTAGTGTATAATAGCATAACAGATTATAAGAGGGTGACAGATTTATACTAATCAGTATATAGGTTTTTTTTTTAAATTCAGGAGTTCAGAATAAAAGCATGCACTATTATCTTTTTTTTAAACTTGAGAAAAATGGATGGAAGTACGAATAACAATTCTAATGATATAATAGTGCTTAAAGAAGGCTGCTAATGTTAACAAATAATAAGAGTACATTATAGTTTTGACTGTAGTAGCGCTGTGTCTTTCCACCAAAATAACAATAAATGAAAGCATCCTATTCTTTTGCAAAATAAAGGAATGTGTAGGATAGGATTCATATGTTAAAATATGGTTGTTACAGGCAGAAAAGCAAGTGTTACCCAAAGTCACAGATTGTAGGTTTGTGGGAAAAGGGGCTTGAGTTAGGGTATGAGGAAAGCCACAAATCAGAATGCTTTGGGGGTCTCACATGAAGGTCAGATGCACTGAGTGTGTAATAAGCAGGAGGCAATGCAGCAGCCATTATCTTCCCTCTGACAAGAGAGCAGCTCACTGACCTGGCATGCTGACAAATGGAGAGGAAAACTCTGCACTGAGATGTAAATTCCCCACACAGGTCCCTCATGAATATCTTGTCTCCAGAATTCAAGCCAGTGACCTGGAAAACAAGGTTCCTCCCCAATCAAAATGACAGGCAGAGCTGGTTTCCTGTTAGGAAGACTACTAGGTGTGTAAAAAAATTATGATTTCTGAGGAGAAAAAAATGAGATGTCACACAGAGCAAAATATTACTTTCAAATGGTCCTCTGCAGCTCCCTTGAATGGCAGCTGTTAAGAATTCAATTGTGTGTATGACACACTGCAATGCAGGATGGAAGTTCTGTTGGGGAGCAAAAATGAATAGAAATTTTCAATTCAAATACTCATTTGAGAATATTTGAATATCTGTCATTCTTTATAGCCTAAAGGTTAATTCTTGAAAAGAATTTCCATTAGTAACACAAATTGTAACCTTGTCAAGTCCTCTTATGTAATGCATCAACGCTGAAAGACATACTCTGCAAAACTGCACTATTAAACACATAACCTTGGTTCATAGTGAATTTATACTTTTAGCAGTTTGTTTGATTTGTCAGTTATTTGTTTAAGATCTTATGGTTTTGTATGTGTACTTCTGTCAGCACGCAGAGAACATTTTGTAAACATTACTATACTCTTTTTGCATATGTATGCTCTGTTGCTATGCTCTCTTTATTTCATAGATAGTAATTAAGAAAATTGTATGATGCCATTGCCCTCACACAAGACAGGTGGCTGTCTAAGGAATCCTGTTCCGTATGAGAGGCGTCTTCTCTCATTCTGTGCATGTATGCCTACTTTATATCAGGATCTCCGTATTTATATTTCTGTAGGTTCTGATTTCTTGTAGATGGGAAAAGAAATTATGATTTTTCGTTCTCAATGACAATTTGGCTCTTAATTCACCAACAGTCCTGAAGCAGATCTAGATGCATATTTTGAAGAATGCTCTAAAGTTTGGTATTAAAAAGTGCACAGATTTGCTGCATGAACGTGTGCATGAGGAATATAAACTTCCGCTTAAACATAAACATACGAGACTGACGGCGTAAAGGTACTGTGGTTCTCTAATTGACAACTTAATTTAAATTTTTTTTTTTTAAATTGAAACTACAGTAGTTCGTTGTACAACAATTTTTTAATACTGTGGCTAGGTTGGTTTTGGTGTGAACACTTCAGACAAAGCCATTAAAAGTTTTGTAGAATTATGAAATAATTTGCTACTTATCATTACAATAAAATCTGTTTTCCATAAAATATTTTCAAAAACTTCTGACTTCTTTGTATGGTGAATTTAAATAATTGTCTTTGCACTTGACCATGATCTCTCCCTGCATTTTATTCAGAGTTGTACTATGCACTGATCTAATGTTCACGCTGTTTCTGGTGCCTGGTACAATCTTTGTTAAAAGACAGCATGGTTTGAATTTGCGCACAGAGCTTAGACAGAATGAATATGTTAATAAGATCCAACCTCAGGCTGCACACTCAAATTACTATCAATTGTGCATGCAATTTTTTCCAGGTTATTTGTTCTGAAAATAAGTACTAAATTATACATTCAATGTAGTGTCATGTATGAGTACAAAAGATGAACTTGCTCAAATATTTCCAAATGGGAATATTTGTGTGTGCAAATACGATGCAATTCAATTATTTGATGTTCCCACTTCAGCAATTTAAAAACAGGGAGACAAAAAACTTATTGTACTGGATGGGGGAATCAAATGCTTCAGAGGCAGGCAACTGAGCCTGTGACCCATAGTGGATATATGTATTTCAGTTATCCAGTATCAGTCATCAGCATGCCTTTTCAAGCCCCTTAGGCTGGATAGAGCCCTGAATAACAGTACAAAACAATTAGAAAAACATCATTGTGAGCTGGCCTAGTGAGGGATATGTTGTCAAGAAACTATATTACTCATAGCTGCTGCTCATCCTCATGTCGAAGGCTGTCTGCAAACTCAGGCAGATTTGCTAGGAGAATACACTTTGGTCACAATTCCAGTATTGCCTGGTACTGAAAAAAGTTAAATTTGTCGAAGTAAAAGACCATATACAGGCAGTATATCTACTCTGTTGGTTTGGCTCTCTTTTTTCACGACCTTGGTTTCCTTATCCAATTGTTCCAATGCGTCAGTTCATTTTTTGGAGTAGCAGGTAAGACAAACTGACATGGAACAGGAATACAGGGTGTATTTGATAGGATGTCTTCAATAATCTATGACCCATACATATTTTTTAAGTTTGTAGCTCTACACTTTTTTTACACTATAGCTGCCAACTCCAAATGCTCTGTCTCATGTACTCTGAGGCACACTCTAGATACCACCAGTATTGTTCTAAGACACTGAAACTTTATAAGCTGTAAAGAAGCTCTCCCAAAGTAAACCACGCAGATTAACAACAAAAATCAACTACATATATATATACACACACACACATATATAAAAGCCAAACCCACACTTTCAGTGCAATGGGAAATGAATGGGGAAGGTCTGAGGAATTTGTGGAGCAGGCAGAACTCTGGGAGAAAGAAGGGTGATGTTTTTGCAACCAGTTGGATCATGTGGGAGGAACACAAACAACATTTTGGATCTTCCTGGAGCAAGATGGTCAGGAAAGTTAATTTCTGCAGAGACAGGAGGTCCAGCTCTACACTGGCTAGATTGATATGATTTGAAGTCATAAAGTTGCAGAAGAAAATAACTTTATAATTGATATTGGAACAGGTTCTCATTGAAGGGCTTGGAATATGTGCCCCTAATGCAAAGCTGTGGATTGATTGCTGGTCATCTAAGTTACCTCTTCATGACACAGGTTTCCTAAGCCCCAAATCTTTTCTCAGTGAGGGATAAATTGCTGTGAGTTGTGGTTGCAGCTGTGTTCCCAGATCAGCATTGCTAGTACAAGTCAGGAGCAGACATCTGCACTGTAACTTTGAAGCCCTATAGCAATAGTTCCTGAGCTGATGAAAGCTGACTACGCAGATAGGATCTCCTTTCCTCAGTGAAAGATGGCACTGGTGTGAAATGGACCTTAAGTTATATAAAGGTCTCTTGAGTACAGGATGCAAAGTTGTTAAATGGAATTGCATGGTGTGTAAATGGATGGCTGTGAAGAGTAGGAGGATAGGCATCAAGCCAGACATCATTCAGTCATCACAACACATGGTATGAAGATGGCCAGTCTGATCCTGGCTGCTCCAGCTGTGATGGTGTGCACAGAAGTCAACTGAGATTCTTTGACTCTGGAGACAAGGTTTGTTCACAATCCAGTGAACCCTGAAAGCATCATAGGACTTCAGCATTTTTGCATGTCTATTATCATGTAATCATAATTTAATACATTCTTCTTTTAAATATTTTTGTAAAAGCAAAGAAAAGTTGTTATATTTTGAAAGTTTTAAGTGCCAAAGTTTTAATATCTGCAGTTAAAAATATATCTATGTTTGTTAAAGTCAGTAAGTGTTTTTCATTGTTCAAAGAGAAGGGGAATTTCACCCATACTCCAGGGAAAGTCTTCTAAATGAGTTTGTATAAAGAGCCAAGAGGGATTTGAAACTTCCACTTTGAGCTGGGACTTCCATTTCCAAACTGAGCAGGAGGGAAGTAAGAGCTCCTTGCTGAGAGAAGCATTTACAAGAGACAGCATGGAGCTGAGCTTGCTAAAAATTGCTTTCAAATTAGTTATACTAATTTAAATTAAACTACAGCCAACATAGTCCTGTCTGAATTTTTGGGTAGGAAAATTCTCTTTAAAATTGGTTTTCAATAAATTCAGCTTGCAGTATATGTTCTGATTCACACACCCAGGTTATACAAACCAGGGTCTGGAGTTGCTAAGAACAACAAAGTTACTATCAGGAACTTGAAACGTGGAACATTAGGGGCATGGCAGTTTCTAACTGCCATGACACATTGAATTGATTTAGGTTTTTTACATATATGTGGTGTTGCATTTTGAAGCAGAGTAAAAACAAATATTTCTGTGCCCGCAAATGTTCATAATATTTTTTCAAAAGATGTCTGATAACTAGACATTTATTTTAGGTGATAATCTGAAACCTATAGGTGAAAGATACTGAACAGGACCTGCAATAGCTTTCATGTCAATCACCAGTTGACTTCTACAGAAAGCTGTTGAGGGTTAACCCAGTGAATAATATTTAATTGAAATTGAGAAGTGAGAGAGTGAGAGAGTGAGAGAAAGACTTACCTTGCAACCTCTAGAAGTTTTGAACACTAGCTTCCTACAGAAAAGCACTCACTTACACTGAGATAATCTTGAGGACATTTACTCAAGAAGAACTGCTCTGAATTTTTTTTCCTCACAAGAAAACTACATTCAGTCTCATTTTTTACTAAAACAATATTTGCCCACCTTCATAATATGTAAGCATCCAGGTTGCTTGAACAAAACTGTTTGACTTAGAAACTGAAAGGCCAGATACAAAAGAGAATTTTTATAAGATTGTGAATAAAATGCTTGTGGATGATGCATAAAAGTTCATCCTTTCTCCCATAGTTGTGACCACTGCACACTAGGTTAAGTAAAATTAAAAAGTGAATACACTGAAAATAGCTCTTTTAGTATAATTAAGTCATACTTAAGCTCATTTTTTAAAATCAGATATTCCAACTCCTATCTTCATTCTTCTTACCTTGCACATTTAAAAGGTTTAAGGCAGGAAGCACTGACAGGATGTTCTTGGAAGAAGGTTTAATGGGACTTGCACTGCCTGTACTTTCACTTACAGCTCTGCTGGAACACGCAGGCTTGTGCATCCCTCCATGTTCCTCCAAACACTTCTACTCTGAAGCATTAGTGTAAATAAATGCATGTGAGTTTCTGACTGTTTTAATAGTACAAAGGCAACCACTTCAGATGAAATCTTCAGTCCATAGACAGCTGTCCACGTTAGGATACATTAATGTAGATCTAGATAGAATGAGTTTTCTGTGACATACCTACAATTTTCTCTGTGTCTCTCTCTCAGCGTTATGAGATTATGATGGTAGATTTCTTCAAAGTTTCTAGCCAGCAATTTGATGAAGAATGGCCTCATGGACTGTAATTCTACCATGTATATGCCATATTTGTGGGAAAAGATAGGAAATGTTTTAAAAATTGGGAAATTAGGGAATATTTGTCATATGTTTTATTTCAAAGATAACTATCTACAGGTTGTCAAAAAGCATTGTATACAAAGCCATATTGGAAACGTGATCTTCTTATCCGATATTTAATGGGTTACACTTATTTATTGTAGTAGTTATTATAACTATATATAACTATATATAATAACTGTAATTCTATTTATTTGACAATTTCCAAAATAAGACCAAAATCAGGTTTGTGATGCATGTGCATATTCGCCATAAATTTGAAGTAGCAGCCAAAAAAACAGTATAAACTTATTGTTTTACATATATGTACTTTAAAGAGTCATGGGAAACAGCTTTGCAAAAATAATACTGCAAAGTGAGATTGCAGGTTCCTATAAAGAGGGCATAATTCATAAATATAATAGCTTGATAACAATCTCACTGCAGAACTTCTCTTAGATTTAGCAAATAATGTGGAAAACAGTTCTACAGCATGGTGTGTTTACAATTTTATTAAATAATTTGCAGTCAGGATTTTTCCTGGTTCTGCTGGTTTTAATTACGCATGTACATACACATATGTTGGTCATTAAATTTATGTGCAGCATTTCTAAGAAAAGAATAAACTACATGGACACTGCATCCAAGTAAGTTTGCTTTGGGACTGGTATGTAATGTGTCCTTTACATTCCGTTGACCCCATGTTGGTCCATATGCTTAATTAAATCAACCCAATGCTCTTCAGTACTTTGATGTCATTTTTTTCCCTACATTTACTCCAATAATTTTGCTATTTAAAAGTATTATTTACTGTGTCTTTCAATATTAATAAAGGGCTTGTGAACTTCATACTAGCTACCTATTATAACAGCAAACTGAAGATGATATAAGAAAAGTACTTGCATACAGAATAATAAATACTTAGGGGACGTGGTTGCCTCAAAGTAGAAGAACATAATACATTCGTTTCTCATTGGTCTGCATGTTTCAGACACACTGAAAGATGAGAAGGGCTTATTTTCAATATGAAATGTGCTAAAGCATCTATTATTTTGCTACTGTGCCTACACAATTTGCAGTGCAACAAAAACTCAGGCTGCTACAACACAGCTCATACCTGTTCTCCATATGGTATATGAAGTGACCAGGGGATGCCCTGTGGAGTGCTTTTATTTTCTGAGCCTTCACTATGCCTATGACACTGCTGTGGATAGAACTCCTTCTTTGAAGCAGGTTTTGGCCTTTGAGGAGTAGTACTGAGGACTCAAATAATGACAATTTTAGTGATCAGGATTTCTGCTTTCCTAAGGACTTTGCTGCATCACGTCATCTGTTAGACAGACTTGTTCCACTAGGACAGAGAAGGCAAAGAAGCTGGGGAAAGTGTACCAGGGAAATTTCTAGACACCATGGAAAATTTCCTTGGCTGTATCCAGAGGTCAGCTGTCCTGTGGGTTTTCCCATGTTTGAAACACAGTCCTGTGCAGTGGCAGCTGTGGTGTCATGGTTTTCATGAGAAACTTGCCCAAGCAAGTGAACTAAAAAGAGAAATCTAATTCTGAATACAGTTACCAGCCCTCCATCCAGTGTTGTCAGTTTCCTGCCATCTTCTAGAGACTTTGACATTACTTTCCTTGCTCAATGGAGCTGCCTGACATAGACTCTTCAATCATCCTTTTTTCTTTTTTTTTACAATTTGCAAACACCTTACATTTTTATTTGCATTTCATTTTTGTCTGATTTTAAAAGCATGATTCTTCTATCCAAATCCAAGAAATTTATTTTGAAATTTTATTGTAGTAGACATGAATCTCAAGCAAACCATATGACAGGTTCAGACGAGATCAATGATGATAGAGTTCAAGGCTTGTGTTCTTTGTTTGCTCCCTTGTCATAGGTCAAGGAGAATGACAAAATTCTGATGCAACATTAACATAATTTGGAGGTTACTCTAATGATGCTATAACTGCCTATGTTTAGTAGTATAAAAAAATTGATGTAATACAAAATTTACCACATTATAACTCTTTCCAGGTCACATGGGAAAAAAGCAAATTCCTGTTTGATTTTTTTCCCCTAAACTAAAAAACTGATTTGGGACTAATTAAACAAGTCATATATGCTGCTATATTTACATTTTTATGTATTTGATGCCCTACTATTTGTGGTCAACATAAATGCCATTGTAGTAGATCTCTGGTTAAGTTAAGACTAAGATAAACTCTGAAATATTAAAAAATGGTTGATTTGACTAGGGGTTACTTCCTACTTTGAAAATTCATGATCTGATAAGTGACTAATAAATGATGGAAAACTGAGATCTCTAAAATACCCTCAAAGAAATACCTCTGATATTTGACTACATAGAGCAATTTCTCAAAATGCTGAATGCTCAATTTTGTTCTTTTTGATGCTTTTGAAAAAACTGTGAAAAAGGAAGAAAAATCCTATCAGATGTTTGAGAGTAAAGTAAATAGGATTGAATCTCTGTGTGTTTACAGTAGTTAATATGTAGACAGAGCACTTTTATAAAATTTGTTTGGCTCCTATTCAGAATCTAGCAATATCCATATTAAATTTCCATTTAAATCTCTTGTACAGATGAATAAGTAGAGGATTAACATATTTTTCTACTGTGTTCTTAGTATTTATCTTGACAGTTGACTTCTCTACACAGAAAAAAAATAATATCCTCATTTGGGCCACAAGTGAATTATTTCCTAGATAAATAATGAAACCTTTGGTTTTAGAGATAAATACAGCTACATTTTTCTAAATGTTTTATTACTATTTTAAAAGTTAAAAAGGAAAATTCAGCTGGATACAGAGGATTTGATACATTTTTTTGTCTTGTGCAAAGTATTTTGGAAGGGCCAAAGGGCTTTTTCCTGTGTATTCTGCAGTCAAGACAGGAAAAGAAATCCCACTAACATCATCAGGAATGTGACTAGGCCCTAATACAGCAAAAAAATTCCCTTTTTGTACAAGGAGGAAGGCAAGACCAACAACTTTCAGGGATGAGTTGCACTTCCTGGGGGGAGCCTCATTCAGAGACAGAGTTTGAAAGTTTTTCATTTGTGAGAAAGGGTGAGGATGAGGAGATGAAAATATTTCCTTATGAAGTGGCTGGTTGTCAGAGTAGCTTAGATTGCACTTTGTTTATCTTTTCCCCATTTTCCAGATATTTTCTAATCTCACGCAGCCACTAAATTTCTATGTTGTGTTAGTTTAATTTTATATCAGACTTCTGGTAGAATAACCAATTTACCATACACTTTGCATTCACTATAAGCCTTCTGTTAAAATGAGCTTATTAAGGTGTTTAACAAAAATTTCAGATTTATACTTTACCTCATGAGGACAAGGTGAAATAATGACAGCTCTAGGAATTCTATAAGTGTTATTGATTTAACTTAATATGATTTTATAGAAAAGTCATTAGTGGTTGAAACATATTAAAAAGAGCTTTATTCCACAGAATAAGTGTGAAGCACTTTATAAATCAGACCTTTAAAGTGTCTCATGCTGGAAAAACAACTACTAAAATATTGGAAAATGACTACCTTTTCTTATATTTTAATTTATTTTATCCAGAAAATATAAGGTGTATTGCTGTCTCCAGATACCATGCTGGAGAATTCTTAAACAGATGTAATTTCCTATTTAATATCGTAGTCAATTTTTTTAAGGAAATTTATTATTTTGTGACAGGTGAAAGGATATTTCACTACAGAGAATTTAGTAGGCTTATGAATATTCATAAGCATACTTTCCACAACTGTACAGCAGACAACCAATTTCAGTGATTTTCATATACAGTGGACTGTAAGGTTTATGTTTTTTATCTTTTCCCCACTAAATTTTCTATTCTTTGTCTTTTTTTTTTTGCTTTAAAGTCGAAAAAAAATTAGAATATCTTCCTCTAGTGTTCTAGAGGCTGCCAAATACCACCCACAATTAGAAAAACACCAGGCTCTTTGCAGACCACCCTTCAGCCATCACAATGACAAAATAATTGTAGAACTCGTAAGATTAGACAAACTGCATGGGAACAGGACACTCAGCCTTTGACAGAAGCTGGTGGGCTATTAAGGAAGTAGCCAAGTAGTGGCATGCTGTTCTGACACTTTTCTTGCTGCCAATGAATACAGAGTGTCTCCTCTGAGTGAATGCCAAGGCATTGTGATTAGCATAATTAGAGCATACCTTTGTGGCACTGTTATATCTGTACGAAGTTCCAGCGAGCAAGGCTTGGTCACAATTGGTGATATGCCTCATTATCTAAATACACAGTCTTCTGAATTCAAAGGCTGTCAAGTGAGACGGAGTAAAACTGCACTTTACTTGCCCTGATATTGCCTGATTAAAAACTTAAATATATCTTTTTTTCTCATCGGCTTAGGAGAAAAGTTGTGCTTTGTGCTGACTTTATGCTTTACATCAACAGCTGAGCCAGATAAAACATTTTTCCTCTGCAAAATTCCCCCAAGTGCCAACTGCCTAAACAATAACACACATAAGAAAATTACACTAATTACTGTGCTATTGTAGGTCTAACTGAAGGGGCAAAGCCCCCTTTAGTGCATGGCCCATTGTGGCTTTTGAAATATACCAATATATTAAAGTGTGATACAACATAGGTATGATGCCTGGAACCCAGGAGTCTTTAAAAGCCCTCGCCAGAAAATCTATTTAAAGAAAAATAGTCTGATCCATTATATAGTAATAACAGTTCTTTTTCTTCTGAAGAGAACCTTTCAGCAGAGTTAAAAAACTTTTCTGCTGATATCCTCTCGTTTCATGGCTCCTATTGTCTTCGTTCCTCGCCTCTCTCCAGATCTCTCTTGGCTTCTCCATCACACCCGCATCCCTCAGACAAAAACGTGACTATCTTGCATTTATTGAGCTGGAGTTCTTCAGTTCATTATGTCATAAAACAAATTTGAAGTCTATGTCTGAATCAGGGAGTAAATACCCAGTTACCTGTAAAGGGTAAACCTGATAACAGTATACTAGATGGGCTACAAGGCTAGCAGGATGGTACCTTGTGCCCTGATAAGCTCCATTTCAGGTAGCTCAGCTTGTTCTACACAGCAGTAGACCGTGTATGGTCAGTCTATTAACTGGTCATAGTCAACCCTTCCCTTAGCAGCACGGGAGTAGGAGCACTGGCTCAATCGGTCTTTACTCAGTCTGAGGAAATGCATCTTGGGAAAACTCTTCCTTGTCTATTCTCCAAATGCTTGTAGTTGACACTGTATCTTTGCTGACATCTTCTGCTTTACTCCATGTTATCCTTCAGGTCACATATGGATGTTGCTGTTTCTCATGGCATTTGTAAGAACTATCCCTTGTCTTCCTTTACCACCCATTCAACTCCTCCTTGTCTATTCTGTACACTAGACAGTGAGCTTTTTCTTAAATCAGTTCTTTGAGAAAGCGATTATCTTCGGCTATATATTGTAGAACAGAGGCATAGCAGGCCTTCACAATGCTTTTGGATATTCTTGTGAATGGGAACTGGTCATGAAAACAGAGATCTCTTATTTGTTATTCAAAAATTTGTGGTTTAAATTGCCCTCAATTTGTATGGATCCAAAATAATCCACTTCCATTTTTTGATGTTTTTTACAGACAATTTGTGAAATTGCTTGCATTTTTGTTTTCAAAACCATTACAAAAAACTATTGATTTGTAGCAAGAAATTGTTTATCAAAGGTCTGAAAATGAAATCAGGCATTTTTCATCTTGAGGATTTTTTCCAGTTCTCAGATGAATTGTATTTTATCCACAAATCCCCTTTTTCTGATTTCCTCCTTAAAAAAAATCCCTCCCCCCGAATGAAAAGTCTATTCACAAGCCATTACCGATTTCTCAGAAAGAAATGCCTTGTGATTTTTGAACCAATTATCCATGTGCTGTATTTTTCAGATTTCATACCTGTTCTAGTGAACTTCTCCCTTTGCATACAAAAAACTTGAAAAAGCACAAAAATCAGTGCTGAGACTGAAGTCCTGGTTCTGTGATAAGCCTTTTGTGGGTAGATGGTGTTATATGCCAGAACCTAATGTTGAAAATAATCTGGCTACATTCTGTTTTAACTTTGTATGATAGCAGGGACTGCTTGCCCTGATTGTTGTTTTCCAGTCACACTTTTTAAAGGCAAGGAAGGAAGGAGTGAGTGGAAATCACTTACATATTCTGACCTCCCACACACATGCTTATGAAGATATTTTAGGCAAAGAAAAAACCCTACTTTCGATTCGTAAATCTCTGTTACAATTAATGTTTGGTAAAGATAATGATAAAAATCACTAAGAATTAGTTCCAGATAGTCAGAACCTGAATATCCCTGTGTAAGAAAAAGAAGTGAGATAACATAAATTAAGTTAATTCATGTAATTTCAAGGAATGATTCTAGGCTTACTAAATAGGATTTTTGAAA
Source organism: Nipponia nippon (assembly GCF_047370975.1). Lineage (NCBI taxonomy): Eukaryota > Metazoa > Chordata > Aves > Pelecaniformes > Threskiornithidae > Nipponia > Nipponia nippon. The sequence goes on along the minus strand of NW_028262337.1, from coordinate 3,981,899 downwards.
GGGGTCTTATGTAGAGTTTAGATAAGTATCATGGTTAAGGCTGGAAATAGTTCTTCAGTCTTTAATCTTATGCAACAACTATTAAAACAAATGTAGGACTCTTACCCTCTTCCCACTGAAATCCCTAGAAAGATTGTCGTTGATTCAGTGATATCAAGTTTGCAACCTTCATCTGCCACTAACAATTGCTTTCTGTAAGATCCTAATGTTGAAAATCTTCAGTTTTCCTCAACCTCTATGTATTTCTTTGTAGTAATGGTAAAAAAGACTAAATCTTACTCTACTCTAGGTTTAAAAATTTGTTTTTCTTTAGGGACAGATACTGAAATGTGGATAGTATCTAGGAAGACCAAACATCACGTTTAATAATGAGGTTTATGTTGTGTTTGGTTGGAGCTATGGTCAAGGGAAGACCCCTGTAAACTATGCTGTCTCAGGAAGAAGATGATCTCTGCTGCCTGTTTTCAAGAGGCTGTAATGCAGCACTCACCTCTTGGGATTTGATCAAAGGAAAGATGGAACTGAAGAGCTGCTCCACCTAAACTGGGTACTCAAAATACCCTCTTGTTCCTCTTGCTAAAGCCTGCGGATATCTAATTTCATTAGTTACTTCTGTGGTTTAATTTTAAAATTTTCCAGGTACTCTGGAGTTTTTCTGAGTTGCTCCAGTTGCTCCCACAATTGCTCTCATGCAAGCAGTTTGGCACATGAGCCCACGTGGTTTTCCAGATCTAGATGTTTCTCCAGCTGTTTTTGTTCTCAAGGTGTGTAAAGAAGAAAGGTGATGACACCCTTGGGTTTCAGAAGCAGACTCCAAGCCTGTAGATCCTCTTTGGGGCATGGCTTTGCTCTCACTCTGTGGTCACAGTCCCCCTGTGCCCCTAGACAGCAAGGACATGTGTCAGAGCCGGAGACCTGAACCTACATTGCCTTTAGTTTTTCCTGGGAAGAACTAAGCAACTTTCAGGTCAGTTCATACAGCTCAATTCAGTACATACTGAGAGTACTGAACTCTTCCCATATCCTCTATAGGGTGTCCTCCAAAGCATACTTCACATTTAGAGAAAAACAAGCATCATCTTTTCCAGTGCTGTCATAGTTCATTTATATACAACAGCAACAGAAGGAGTTAAGCTTTGAGTGTTCATTTATTGCTATGCATAGTTATTATACATAAGAGCATAGTAGCATACGTACAGAAATGTGAATGGTTTGTGCCAAGCACCTCACAAATATTTTGTAGGAAAAGAAATGTTGCTTTCTGGACTCTAGTCTTAGAACAAGACAGATTTCTAAACTAAATGATACAAATCAAAGAGAAAGGGGCCTTCTGAGGTGAAGGAGGTCCAACCAAATGTTGATAATGGAACAGAAATTTTGCCAGTCCCATGCCTGAGAATCTAAGAGAAATTAAGCAGATGACAAATTTTGTCCCTTTTCTAATTTTCATAAAGATATGCTGATATTCCAGACACAGTATGACTAATATACAGTCTTCAAATAAGATGAGTTTAAAATGTGTGGAGAAAGAGAAAATCCAACGTGAAAGCTGTGCACTGTTCACGTATCACTCTGAAGGACCAGGATCAGCCTCTTGGAGAAAACCAATATGCAAACCAATATGCAAAAGTCAATCTTCTCTGTCAGAAGACATGGGACTTTCCATCTAACTTCAGCATTCCATAATGTTATTGGCTATTCTGATGCCATCAGCAAAGTGATACAACAAATTGATGCATTTAGTTCTGTGAGAGGTTTCAGGTAGGTAAGTTATATTTCTACAGTGGTAAAACTTGTCATAGCCTTCATCTGTACACTGCTGCAACATTTATATAAACATTTCTGCACAGAATTATTTATCACATTCTCCATTCTCTGGGGCTGGCCAGGACATTGTGTATGTTGAAGAATGTTTAATTACATTTGAAAAGGGCTGTGTCTTTGGGAGAAGACACACACTTTTATTAGTTATACAAAGAGCCTTTTGAACTAGACATCTACTTCACACTTGGCATGAACTTAGTATAAACACCCATACAGCCAGTCTTCTGTATTAACCTCACAACCTGTTTATCCTCTTCTCTGTTAACCAGTTTATCCACACAAACTTGTGTGTTTGAACAACTTTTAAGTATTCAAAGTCCAAACTGGAGGTCACCTTGAACAGAATAAGTTGTACTTAAATCTCTTCAGTAATAAGAGGAACAACTCGTAAAAAGGTGTTATTGTAAACAGCCATCTTTTTCAGCAATTTGTCATATGCTTGAATAGAAAACTGAAAAAAAATATTGTGTGCAAGAATTTTTTTTTTTTTCACCCAAGGCTGGAGTGCATGAAATGCCTGATGTACTGGGGAATGATTTTGAAGTGGAAGACCTAGTGCTGTGCCACTACTTGCACTTGGAGACCAGCTGTGCCAGTTGCTGTATTGGAAGAAATGCCTGCTGTGAACCTAGTCTGCATGTGTTACTTAATTTCCTGAATTATCATATTCTCCTAATCAGCTTCTGAGTTAAGGACCAAAATTGAGGATCCAGGTGAGCAGCAAGGATTTAATGTCTAGAATGAAATAGCCTATTTTGTCATTTTATTGTTGTGCAATCTATTGGGACATTTATTCCATGTATCTTGTCTTAGACACTGAACACTTCTTTTGATTCCACTTCATCTAATTGATCTAAATGATATTTCACAAACTCAAGAGACTTAAGCAGTTTTATAAGAATCAGATGAGGGCACATCTACCAGAGATCTGCATAATAAATAAATTTGTCAGCCTCAGTGAGTGGAGACAGTTGAATTGTTCAATATGAACAATACATTTACTGCTTTTCTCAGTATGTGTACTGCCCTTGAATTGGCCACGATTGTGATGAATTTCTACATATATGTAACGGCTTGGACATAGATGCTTTGAAAATTAAAGCTTGACTTGGCACTAGTAAATAATGGTCCCAAATTTCTTGACAGGATCAAGGCTGGATTAGGCCTGTAGGATTTTACTTGTTGTTTTACATACGTCATAAAACGTGCAAAGAGATTTAAGATTCATGCTGTAAGATTGTTCACAAAATCATGCAACTCTTTCCTCGTCTATTTGATTCAGTGTATGGGAAAAACTGCAGGATGAAAAATTGCAAGACCAGAATCAGACTTTTCCTATGCTTGAGAAAGCCGTGTAGGACAATATTTTTATGGAAGAACTATAATGCTACCTAATGGCTGTGAATGAAATCCTTGTTTATTGCCTATGAACATCTCATAAGACATAGTGTAAGTCCACAAACCTAAGAAGGAATGGATCCATTAAATGGCTTTTGGATCATTGTATCTTTTTGATGATAAATGAATCATAAGATTGGATGGGCATGAATGCTTGACAATTTAATTACTCCAGTTTGGATAGTAGCATATGATAAACTGATACTACTTCTTCCTGGCTGTACAAATGTTTTAAAGTACTTCTGGTAATATGCTATAGCAGTATACTGAAAATAATTTGAATGGTCTCTGATGTTACCTCAAATCTTCTCCTAGAGGAACTCCTGCTGTTAAAAGAATGTTCCTATTTAAAGGACAACATCCACTGGCTGTCAGCACTAAGTGCCTAATCAAATGCTTATTTATGGTTACTAGAGCAAGCTTAACTGGGAGGTCTTGGGTACAGCATGTGTGCACTCAGTCTACATCATATTTACTTCAAGTCCTGACTTTCTCTGATGTTGAATTGCTTCATACATTTTGTTTAACCAGCCAGTGTGGGTGTACGGTGCTCAGGTCTGTGAAGTCTTGTCCTCCTGCAGTTTTCCCTGTGCAGGGAAATAAGGTTGAAGGGGGTGGAGCACTTTACAAAACAAAACCCTTACATGAGTGCTCAAGGAGACAAATCAGCAGCAGCCTAGGTTGCACTTCGGTTTATTCTCTGCTTTCAGTGTTCTGTGAATGATAAGGAGAATGCTGGGGTGGTAACACTTTTACAGGCTCCCTAGTGGAGTGGTAAACTTTATTAGGAGAGGGGCTGACAGGTCCTCTCAATTCCCACTGATAAATTTGTTTCTGCAGTACTGCCAGTGATGACTTTCCCTCTTTCATTTTTAAATGGCATCAGAAACTCCAAGCTTCTAAAAACTGGAAATGATGCCTTGAAAGACTGAGATTCATTTAGATATTATTGCTTGGGATTGTTTTTTTTTTTTTATATCTCTGTAGACAAAAATAAAACTATTCCTCCATAACAGAAGGGTTAGAAACTGAGTTCTTAAAAAAGAAAACAAAACATGACAATGTTTCTAGGAGCCAGATGTTGCGAGATTCTCTCTTTCCCATGAAATACAATTTTTATGATATATTTGAAAATTGACCATTCAGAATCTTTTCTTTTCATATTAAAAAGGATAATTTGGGCTTTGATATTTGGGAACTTAATTTTGTATGCACTAGCATAGAATTTCTTTGGCTATGTTTTACTGTCTTCAGTTAGAATGGAGGAGCAAGCAATCAAGATCCCAAGCAAAATTACTCTGGCAAACACACTCTCTCTGTCTTAGCAAGAGCATAGTGAGCGAGTTGAGAGAGTGGTTTTTCACTTCTGTTTGGTACTTATAAGTGCCAAATCTGTCCAGATTTGGGTTCCCAAGCACAAGGACACTGACATAGTGGAGTGAGTCTGGTGGAGGGCCACCAGGATAGTTAAGGAGCTGGAGTACGTGACATATGAGGAGAGGCTGAGAGATCTGGGTTTCACAGAATCACAGAATGGTTGAGGTTGGAAGAAACCTCTGGAGGTCACCTGGTACCACACTCCTGCTCAAGCAGTGTCACCTAGAGCCAGTTGCCCACGACTCTGTCCAGATGGCTTATGAATATTTCCAAGGATGGAGACTCCACAACCTCTCTGGGCAATCTGTTTCAGTGCTCAGTCACGGTCACAGTAAAAAAGTGTTTCCTGATATTCAAAGGGAACCTCCTGTGCTTCAGTTTACGCCCATTGCCCCTTGTCCTGTCACTGGGCACCACTGAAAAGAGCCTGACTCCTTCTTTGCACTCTCCCTTCGAGTATTTGAATATATTAATATCATTCACCCTGAATCTTTTCTTCCCGAGGCTGAACAATCACAGCTCTCTCAGCCTTTCCTCCTATGGGAGACGCTCCAGTTCTTTAATCATCTTTGTGGCCCTTTGTTGAACTCTCTCCAGTATGTTCATGTCTCCCTTGTACTGAGGAGCCTAGAACTGGGCTCAGTTGGGCTCAACAACTTGTCTTTGAGGATCTTATGGGAGACAGTGTCAAAAGCTTTACTGAAGTCAAGTATTCACTGGACTTCAGTAAGTCCACTGCTCTCCCCTCATCTGCTAAACGAGTCACTTTACTGTAGAAGTTTATCAAGTTGGTCAAGCATGACTTCCCCTTGGTGAAGCCATGCTGACTACTCCTGATGATCTTCTTGTCCTTAATGTGCCTGGAAATGTTTTCCAGGATTTTAGAGGAACTTCTGCTTCCAGGATTTGTTCAAAGAAGACTAGGTGAAGAAATTAATCTATTGCTGTTTTTAATTGCTTTTTATTATTCTAATTAGACTGGATGACCTCCACAGGTCACTTCACTTCCAGTCTAAATTGCCCTGTTTTCCTATGTGGTGGCTAGCAGCTAGTGGTGGTTAGCAGGGCAAGACTATTAGTGATGCCATGCACATTCATTCAGGGACCTTTCATAACCATAAGAATAGTGGATCTTTGTATGTCAGATTATAAGATGAGAGTACACACTTCCTTTTTGTAACGTTGTTGTAGGGGAGTGGGCCAGTACTCTCTTTACTCTTTGTGACACAGTGTATACATTCACCAAATGAACAGCCCAGTTATGCCTATTTCCCTGTGCAGTGAACAACGGGAAGCTGACCTCAGTATAGGTAATGTCATACTCATTTCTCTGATGCTGTAGCTTGTGTCCTCGTTTACATTTAACAACAGTTTCTTACATTCTTAATTTTTTCCCCTTTGTAAGATCAAAATAACTCCTATGGAGCTACTGCAGTCTTACTTCAACATAACTGCAGTATCTTCTCTTTCCACACAGTATACTGAGAAATGCCATGTATCTCAGCTTGACGGCAACTGTGTTCAAAATACCAAAGTTTGATAAAGAAAGCTCATGATATTCTGCTCCAGCACATATGCTGCCCCTGATTCTTGAGTAACACAACCGCACTACCATGCATGCTGTGGCTCCTGAGCAGAAGTAATTATTCACAATAGAGGTACCGTATGTAATCCATAATCCTCCTTGTACTTACTGTGAATCACATTTTGACCATACATACCTAGCTTCCCTACCTCCATTCCTTGTAATTGGCTTGGATCAAGAACATAATGCAGATTTCTCATTTTCAGTACTTTGTAAACTGAGGCAACTGTCAAGGAAAGTAGGACAGTACTACTGAAATACATGCCCACTAGAGAAAATATAGTTTAACCCTATTGAAAATGGTCACTGTGAGAAACAAATCACAGTGGATTAACTCTCTGGGATCTGCTCAATGTCCATTTCACTCAACCACCCATAGTATAGAAGCCCTTGCATAGTATTAGAGATTAACGCACGTAAAATTATCCACTCCCTGGAATTTTAGCAGCCTGCTTGTAGTCACAGTTTCATTTGAATTCTGCCAGTGGCACACATGCATTTTGCTTTTTAAAAAGAATTTTTATCTTCATCAGCCAATATCTATTTTAAATGAAGGAATAACACAGATTACATGGCAACTGTTTACATGTTTGCTAGTTTAAATAACTGGAAATGATTTTGAACACAATTCTTTTTTATGCTGCTTTAATATTAGGTAGAACAGCAGATCGCTCTGATAATCAATGTTAGTTTCTCATATTACAGGTGAATACAACCTTAAATCGCAAATTTGCCATTTGTTTAGTTTTCTAATATTCATCTTATGAGTAAACACACACTCTGCAAAAAAATGCAGTGTTTAAGTGTTAATAATGAGTTGGGCTAAAACTGGCCTGAGTATTATTCCGTTGAAAGATGAACTTAAACTGCTTTGGTAACTGTTCCTTGGCTTGTCAATATGATAAAATATCATTAGGTAATATTATCAAGCTTTTAATCAGAAAAAAGTGGGTTTTAGTGCAATTTATAATAAGGTACATAGTATACAAAGGGAAACCTGCTTAATGCTTTACATTTACATTTAAATCCACCTATCTTTTCTGTGTTTTCCATAAATATCCTTGACATTTTGGTTTAATTATGAGAGGTGCTTTTATTTAAATCATTGTGTTACCCTCTTAGCCCAACTTGTCTTATTCCATCTCCTTCTCCTATTTGATCCAGAAATGAAGTCAAAATGTCAAGGTGTAAAATCTCTACAATTTCCATGGCAACAGAGATATTATTTAGCGAATACAGGATTTTATTTTCTAGAGAAAACCAGGTAAATGAGAGAAAAAACTTTCCTTATTCAAATATTGTTTCTTTCTGTTTCAAGGTATAGAGTTTGATATGAGGCTTTAAGTTACATCATTGCGGTATGAGATCTTGTTGGACAAAGCAAAATAACATCTTGCTTGTTCAGCACCCAAGTGGAAATTTTCTGTGAAGAAAGTAACCTGCTCAAGAAAGGAGGGTCAGTGACTTAGCAGCTGATGTGCTTCTCTCTGAGTTTTCACTGAATCCCTGCCTCTGCAAGAAGGTGTGGAAGATATGGTAGAAGGCCTGCTCTCCAGGGTGGCATCTAAAACTGTGGTTTTATGAATAAAGGATTGATAAAGGAGCCTTATCATGCCTGACTTTTTGATAACTCTTACATAAGTTGTGTTGCAGTAAATCCTTCCTGTAAGTCTAATTCTGCAAAAATGCAGTAACTCAAGCTAAAATATGTTTAACGTCATGCACTGGAGTTTTCCCAATATCTTGCAGCTGGGGAGAACACATGGGACTTGCAGTTCAATAAACTGAGAGTGTTATTGACCAAGAGGATGGAAAGTGAATTCCAAAGATGAGGCTATTTTAAGATAATTAAAGGTCCCATGGCACTATATGCAAGAGTAGGAACATCTGCTACTGTGTCCTAGTCAAATTACAGGTTTGGTAATTACTTTCTGCCTAATTGAGCTCCTGATTAATTTTAGCTGGATTTAAGTATTCGTTATGCCTTTCCGTATTCTGCTGCTGCTGTCAGTTCGGTGGAGTGAGCCACTGGTGAGACAACGGTTCCTCTTCTTTGGCTTGTGCTACGTGTGCTGGACATGAACAATGAAAGTCAATTGATGTTGGATTGTTGTAGGCAGTAGAGAAAAGTGCAGCCTTAAACATGTTGCTTGACTGAGATCTGTGTACTACAGGACAATGGCAATTATCCCAGAGAAAAACGAGGACTCTACTGAATAAATCTTTCATGCCCCTCCCTGCCTTGCCTCCATTTACAAAGTATCTATTTATATGAATTATTTTAACCGTTATGATGTACAGATGCAACAGTTCTATTTGCTTTAAAAGGCACCATTAAAGTATATGCCAGATGACTGCATAGTGTGTTTCTTATAATGAATTTAAAATTCCATTTACAAGTAGGAGTAATCCAAACCTTATATAACGTCTGATGGAAAAATGATAGGGATATTTACTAGATTACCTGCCAAAATACAGAAAAAATTAAAAAGCATATCAGTATTTTCTTCTTTACCAGTTGCTCAGTATATTCCAGCTGTAGGTCCATATTGACTTGTGGAAAGGATGTTTGTGTGATGAATTTTATAATGGTACATGTAAGTATGCATATATATTTATATATAAATATGAATACATTTTAGAAGGAAAAAAGTGAAACATCTATATGGTATGATAATCACATATGGGATTATGTGAGAGACATGGCAGACTGACAGAATGCAAGTCATTTGGTGTGATCACTGTACTCTTGATAGTATCTTTAAGGGGACTTCTGTTGCGCTAAACTAAGTGAGTATCAGATTTCACCGACTGTGCCTGACAATAGATTGTGGCTAAGTTTGACAAGGCCCCTGGGAAAGAGTGCTGCCCTCTGTCACCATATGGCCTGGAGAGGGTTTCATACCTGTTACAATATCCTGAGGAGGGGGATTCATTGCTAAATCTATGCAGGTTCATTCCTAATCCCATGAAGCTAATGATCTGTGAAGGATATCTTAAAGATGCTTACTGTGAATAAGCATATTATTCAAACTTTTTTTTCCTTGTATTAATTTTCACTACACTCCTCCACTGAGAATACATTATCAAAACATTGGAAGAATTGTTTAATCTCTCTTGCAATTCATAAATATTGGTTGAATCTAAATTTAACAAACTTACTGGTATTTTAGGACAAGTTACTTACCACACAATAGGTATATTATTTCCTAATTTCCTAAATTGAAAATAATTCCCATGACAACATTTTTTTTTCTGGTTTCTAACAAACACTCAAATTTGCACATAATGCATAATGATGCTAAGCTCCATTTTTTAACCAGAAGTTTTCTCCTTATGGCATGTGTATTTTGATCTTTTGTCCAAATAACCTGCTTAACACCCATACCATTGTGAAATATTTAACTTAATGTAATTACCAGTTTTCAAGACATTTGCTTCCCTATAACTTTAATACAGTTGAAGAAAATAGTTTACAATTCACTATTCTGCTTACACAGAAACAACTCTCTTTTTGGTTTTGCCACTATATCTGGAATAATTTATGGACAGCTAGGCCATTATTCAAGAAAGGTTTAGATTAATGCATATATTCAAACTCTGACTTTATTTGTAGATATCACCACAACTACACTTACGACAAAAGGTTCAGATGTGAATTTATGAGGAATCCAAATGGATGCTAAGTTTCTCACCCACACCCACTAGCACTGACTGACGTAGTATCTCTATTCCGGCCCAGGGAACATGTCCGCATGGCTACCCTGCCCCTGTATTCCCCTTCCCAGTTCCCTACTTCATGTATGAAGTACAGGATATATCTGAAAATCCGCTCCTCATTATAAGCATTTGAATAAAGAAATTTAGGAACATGATGTATACGTATGTATGCTTGAAATGAAGAAAACCCGAACTGTCATCCTGCAAGAAGGCATAGTTCCAGTTTACCTATTCTTTCTCTTTGCCAGCTGGGCACATTTTAGTATTAGATGTTTTTGTTATGCAAAGTTATTCAAAGGAAAAATATTTCCTACAGAGAAGCTGGAGTTAGCAGCAGCAAGAGTTTATTAACTAGTTCTTGATTTCTGGTATAGCTGCTTTTAATTCTCTGAAATCTGTCTCTGGACATTGTCCTCTACTGGGCAGGCAGGAGAGCTAATATCAAATCATGGCACTGGAGCTGGACAAAAGAGTAGTTCTATATATTCGTAATATGTGGGAGGAAAAATGCTTGGAGAGTAATATGGTTGTAATGCCTCTGAGTAGAGAAATTGAACTTTTTTTTTAAAACTGTAAACGTTAAAGCAGGGTTTCATAGCTGAGTGGAGAGGGTGCTTCTTGGGTAGAAAGAGTACCTTGAAGAAGTACTGATTACACTGGTCGCAGGCTGAGAAATATTTTGCTAAAGGTGTATCAATTAAATGAAAGTAAAAATCTAATTATTAGATAGTAAGTGTAATTAATTATTAGTAAATCTAATTATTAGATTAGTAAGTGTTTTTTGACACTTCTGTGGCAGACGTGCTCTGATATCCTCTTTATGGCACCTCAAGAACTGGAGTTCTTAGAGAACAGGGTAATTGAAGAACCTCAATTTAAGTGAATGAGAAAATGAAAATTCTCAAATCACCTTGCCCTTCAAACAATACTCCACCTGTGTGACTCTTCCCCTCACTTTCCCTTTGGATGCCTGGCAGTGGGTCAGAGGGAACAGAGGAAAGAAAAGCCCAGTGATCTGTATGAAGACCATTAGGTTCAAGAGAATGAGATTTGGTGGGAGATGAGGAGCCTTCCAGGAGCAGGTCTTTACAGCAGTTCCTTCATGCATATACCCCTGGCCCACCTAACTTGTGTTGCTTCCCATGGCTCACCAGGAGATGTATTGTTTCCCTCCCTAACTCACTGAAAACATTAAAAATTATTGCGGGTATAAAAGCTATTATGACCTGATACAAAATAAGTATAGCACTATCTGAAGTTCTTATTCAAAAATGGATTAGCCAGGACAGGAGCAGGCCTTTCAGGAGTCTAATCTTTTTAATAATGATCTTACAAAGTCATTGGTTCACATCAAAAGAAACAGATGGTCACAGTTCCAACATAAAACTGTTCATTCCCCTGTGTACATGTTGCTCCATCTCCCAGCCCTTGGATAGGTCTAGCTAAATGGCACCTTTTGAAGAAAACTGTGGACCCTGGCCCTTTGCTCACTCACCTATGCAGCAGCTGGAGCTCTGCTGCCCTCAAAATGTTTGCTCAGCAGCTTTTGCTGTGTGCATCTGTCATACATAATGTGAGCCACTGCAGAGAAAGTCCTGCTGTGCTGTGAATAATGGTGCACTCAACCAGGATTTAGAAGGTTGTGGGATGAAAAAGATAAAATATCTACAGATGACTTGTTCTTTAGCCCTATCCAGTTGGTAGAGTCAATTGGCAGTCAGCACCCTTGATTGCTTATTTTTAAAGAGTAACACAAAAGATGTCCTAACCCTCTCCCTGCCATTCCTGGGCATAGAGTACACTGACAAAAGCCTCAGACATAAATACTCTTCTCGAGGCATGCAGACCTAAATTAATCACCTAACCAAGCAAACAAAAACTAAGATATTTCTAATCTTGATTTGTACTTGCTTATACATTACATTACAGTTTGAAAGAAAAAGATTGTGTTGATATAACAGCCCAGTACGTGTTTCTAGAGGACACAAAAACCTGTTTATTCCTATCCCTCACCTGCATATCTGTAATGCCCCAGATGAGACTGACTGACTGACCTAGTGAGAAGTCTTAGTCTGGTTTCAATGGGAAATGAGACAATTTGCTTAACAGCCCGCCTCCAAACAGTTATGTGCAGGCCAAGAGCTGAGACGCAAAGAAGCAGAATCAAGAAAACAACATGATGAATTCCAGGAGCAGTTTTCTTCTCTGGAATTTCAGATGATTTAGGACAAATGGCTGAGTAGAAAGTACCAGTCCATAAAATAAGCAATGAAATAATTTATTTTCAGAGTGCCAATGCAATTTGTCTCTGACCATGGGTATTGTGGTAGCATGGTACAGCAAACAGTGGTCTGCTGCACAGAGGCACCTGTGCATCCAGATAGGTACACACTGCTCTGGGAACCAAGGCCTGCTCTTGCATTAGGGAATCAGAAGTGAGAGTTGGGTCTTGGTGTTTTTCACTCCTGATGTTTTAAATCTATATTTCCTACAAACAAACAGATTATGTTATGAGAAATTTCAGCATTGGATATATGGATGCCTTTGGTTTTCATTTTTATTTTCTGTTCATTTGCTTTAAATAGTCAATCCTTTTCTTAACATGCCACTGGAATATTATGCATTTGAGTTTTTGTATCTCTTCTGTCTTCATTTTTCATTTCTTTCTCCTTTCTATTATTCCTATTAACTCTGCTCCTCTAAATCCATCAGACATCTCTAATATTAACTTGTGCTTTCCTCCCATCCCAAACTAAGCTTAGGTATCACACTATAAGGTGCTCTCTACCTAGAGGTTTGATTTAGTGGACCAAAAGGCTATTGCAGTATAAGTTAAATGACAAAATCTGCAATTTATTGTACTTCTTTTTTTTTTTTTTCATCAGAGGGAATTATAGATTTCATGTTATTTGTAAAAGATAAATTATATTATGGAAAATTGCTAGACTAATGATATTTTCTGTTTTAAGCAGGATCACCATGATAGTTGAAAGAAATCTAATAATGAAAAAAATATGACTACAGAATTAGTGAACTAGTACAAATACCAAACTGTGCTTTCCTTAAAAACCCATCTGCTTAAGGCATTCCTCTCTATGTTGTAATACCCTAAACTATACTGTGATATTTAATAAGTAAATAACAGTATGTCATCAATACTGACATATGTTAAGATGGTTTTAAAATGAAAGCATTTTTAGGCCATCAGTCATTACTGATAGGAGGAAGTTTGTGCCACTGCCCTGCATGTATAAGGAGGACCATCCCACATGTAGAGCAACATGGGTGGTCAGTTCTCCCACCACTGCATAGTGCCAGGGGAAGCAAAACAAGGCACTGAAAAAGTTGTGTGTGAGGGGTTTGTCTTTTACTCATTGCCTCCCACCAGAGGCCTCTGGATGTTATGGTTGTTTCAGTGGGAGTCATGACAGTGGTTGATTGGTGTATGGAAACCACTGTCTCAGAAGACATTTCAGTTCAGCCTCAACATAAGAGCCTTTGCCTTTGAAAGCAGGTATAAGAAATTAGCATCTCCAACAAATCTTCTAAGTCCCTTTCTTCTACAGTCTGCTTTGAACCAGCAAATTGAACTTTTGAACTTTCTCCTCCCCTCCAACTTGATAATTCTTTTTGGATTTAATTTCTGTAGAAACCTGAACATCTTGAGACTTCTGTGAGGTCTCTAAGGCATCCTTCCAGGCCTTTAAATAGCTGTTGCACAGTCTGCATAACCCGTATGCTAAACTGCTTTCCTTCAATGAGATTGCAAAGCGTAGATCCTTTCTACACATAACAAGAAATATTATAAAAAATATTTCACTTTAAGGATTGATGTTAAGATGATCTTTCTATATATCTACAATACAAAGTGAAAAGTAATATGTTTGTATACATTATGCACATTTATTCGTCTGTGTGGATACACGTACATATGCAAAGGTTACAAAATATCAGGCATTCACTTATACATTCAAAATTCCTTCCAAATATTCCCTGTCTTAATTTGTAAGACGATAATATTTACACACTATATACAGTTCTTAGTACTGCTTATATTCCTAGCAACTGAAGTAACTTAGCTAATTTTACACACACAGAATCATGCTTTTCAGTGGAAGCTGAATCTTTTAATATTTACAAAGCTCCATTGGGCAAAACTGTTTGTCAGTTCTGGTTCTGAAATGGGATTTTAGTACTTAGATTGGATTTTCAAAGTCTTTTTTTAACACCTAGTAAATGGGGGCTACTCTAATTTTTGAGAATATATTAAATATCTCTCTATGGTGTTTACAAGAAAACAGAGACAGAAAAAAAACATGGATTCATACCACCAAAGACAGTGCAGCAAACAGAGAAATCATATACACAAAGCTAAAGCCATTATAAAGGGGCTACAAAGACAAAGGGCAGAAGAAAGAGATAAAAAGGCTAATTTTTGTGCAAGAAATAGAATATCTTGTTCTCCATACTCAGGGAATTTTTGTCACAACTTTTGTGAATAACTTCTGAAAAATGAGTGTTTGTATCACAGGAAACATGGGCTCAAAATAATGAAGTAACCTGTAAACCCAAAATCTTTTGACTGATTCACAAAACTTCAAACTCCTTTGCTCATTGGTTTCCAGACTCTGTCGTACAGTAGTTTCAAGTCTGGTTTTAGTTAAAAAATAATGCTTGTCGTAATACTTGCTGGGTTCCTTGTAATCATCCAAGTATCATAAAATGTAAACTTTTAAATTATCCTCAGTAGTTTTGCAAGGGTATTAGACTTTTGATGAATTATTTTTCTTCTTTGAAGTTTTGGCCATAAGGTTGAGCTACATTTCCAAAAAACATGGGAGGAAAAGTTACAAGTGACTTTCATTTGCAATTTACACATGCCATACAGAGAGTTTACCTTTTATTACTGTGGAAGTCTGAATGTTCTGCATTTCGGTTTATAAGTGAGAAGATTTTGCAAAGGCCATGATTCTGTGCCTCAAAGTCTAGATTGTTATTACTGAACCTTGGGATCTGCTTTTGTTTTTCTCTAAAGAATAATTTTTGTAATCTTCCTCCCCTATCTTTCCCCCCTCCCCTCCATTCCTGAAGATCTATTGTCTGCAGAATCATATGCCAGTGTTTTAGGTTGTTTTCTATTACCTTTCTCCAGAATTTCTAAAAATCCTAGGCTTTCTGGAAGGTTACTGATTTGCTACAATATCTATTAACTGCTCAAAATTCTTTCTGAGATTCAGCTGAAGAAATAATTCCTTCTCATGTTAGCATAGAGTTTCCCAAGTAGCAGCAAACAATCGTTTGTTCAGTCCATCCCGTTGATATAATTCCGAAAATACTATGGAATACGTTTGGTGCATTTCAATTATTTAGAAGACACATATTTAAAAATGTTGTGAAAAATGGTTCCTGGGCAGAGATACAGGTGCAAACTAATGCACACACTATCCAAGGGAAAGACTTGTAGATAGAGCTCATAGGCTACATATACTTTTTTTGCTAGCAGCTGGCTGACTGATCAGCCTGTGTGTCACTATGAAGTGGTCTCAGGATATGTTGCTACTTATAGAATAACATTGTTTTAGGCATTTCTGATAGATACAGTCAGCTGGCCACTAGACATTTTTGCCATTTAGGTAAAAGATACTTTAATTGCACTTGATTTACATGAGCATAATTGAAGTAAGATTTTGGGCCATACATGGGCTGCACTATGCACGTCTGTCTTGTATTTTGAAGTAGAGAAGGTATATACTGATAACTCTCTTGGGGACCTTTACATAATTTAAACATTGGTGTAGACAGCCTACTTATGAGTGGCCAATATCAGCCTTAAACAGAATCCTCTGGTCTGGGGTAAATTAGACGTATTTTTTATTACCACTCCCTCAGGCAAGAGCCTGGGAATATAAATGAGCTTCTAACAGGGCCCTGAAGATAAACAGATTCATGTGCCACCATTTCTGCAGGGAAAGAATTTCAGAAGTTGTGCAACTTCACTGAAATTGTGCAGATGATCTCATTTGAAGTTCATTAGTTGGATGTAGTTTTACTGCTTTTCCACTGGAATTGTGATGGATCTGTGAATGGATGTCAACCAAGTCACAGGGTGTTTTAAAAATCCAAATACAGATTTTGCGTGTTGCCAATAACCTGTGTAGAAGCTGCTAGCTGACTGACTTCCTATAAGTCCTTTGGAAGGGGCTGGTGAAGCAAAAGACAATTTGCATTATGTGCTGTTAGCACCTTTTTTTTTTTTTGCCAAAGCTCATATGCCTCAAATAAGTTTCAAAAACCATAGACAACCATGGCTTCCTATCTAAACAGCAGCTATTTCTTGACCTTTGGGATTCTACAGATGTGGTCCTTCAGATGTGGCTGTAACACTTTGCAAAGATACTGCCCTCAGTTCTGTTCCAAGTCACCAGGTTAAAGCCATTACCCCATTACTGAGTCCATAATCAATCGCAGCAGTGATCCTGTTTCATTTAAAACAAATTAGTCTAAATTAGCATTCACAACAGTGAACAGCTGTAGATGGTAAAATTCAAAACTGCCAAGATGGTATCAGGATCTGCCCATGCCTCACCCAGCTTACTTTCTTTTACACCACTAATTAGACAAATGCTGAGAGGATAGTAAATTTTCTGAATATGAAGGAAAAAAGCTCATGGGAAAGTTATCCCAGGATAATTATAGGACTGTCTGAAACAACATCAGTATCTTAGCAGTTATCTTTGAGAGTTCGTAGTGGACAGTTAACATTGGAATAGCTGCAAAAGGCAAACCCAGAATATAGATTTATAATGGAAGAGAAAAATGGAAATATCAGCTTAGCTTGCGTCTCTGGAAAAATTCAGTAAAAAAATGAACTAGCTGTTAACAGCTGGAGAATAATGAAGCCACAGTTATCATATAGCATTAGGTGAGGCTTTTTGTACTCACATAGTATCATCAGATGTCAAGAAAATCTTAGCCTGGATGCAACTGCTGGAGTGCAAGTTAATGTGGCCTAAAAGTATCGACTGGTGGTTGCAGTTGAGATGGGTTTCATGGAGTTATATCTTGTGTGTAGCTCTGTTTAGTGCTTTCTGTATTTCCTTAATGAAATAGAAAAGGAACACATTAAGTCTTCTAATACCATAAAGGTAGAAGTGTCAATTATGTTAAGAAGTTATTAGTGTTCAAAATTATTTTGACAAACTGGAAAAACAGTCAAGTGAATTTCAGAAATGAAAAATGTGAAGTGTTACCCTTCAGCAGGAATAACCAGCTGCAGAAACACTAAGTGCTGACAATCTGACAGCAGGTTTTCAGGGAAAGATCTGAGAGTTATGAGAGTGTGAGTCGGTGAGCCATGCTGCTGTGAAATAGGCAGAGCCCTCACAATGTGTGCAGTAGCTCCTCTGCTTGCCTCTGCATTGCTGAGGCCTCACATGGAGTACCATGTGTCCTTTGGGGGCTGTATTTCAGAAAGACATGGAAGAAACAAAGAAGACCCAGAAGAGGATTAAGAGAATAATCAGAAGCCAAGACAACATGACCTCTGAGGAAAAAAAAAAAATTATCTTGGGTTTATTTCATGTACATGAGAGAAGATTTGGGGGAGGGGGATGATTGAAGTCTTCAAGGATAAAAAACACTGCTGTAAAGAGGAAGGGAGTAATCTGTTGTCCATTTGCAGAGAGACCCAGAAGTAATGGGTTTACGTTACAGTGAAGAATATTCATCTTAGGTACTTAAAAGCTTTTGGAGGACTAGGATAGTGAAGCACTGGAATAGACTGCCTGGGGAGGCTGAGATGTCCCCATCACTTAATGAATGACTTAATGAATGGGTTAAACAAGCAAGTGTCTGCAATGACACCTCTTCAGTCAATCCTGCTTTGGGGGAAGAGAATGAATTTAGGTTATTTCTTCAAGCCTCTTCCATATGTAACTATATCAGATTCTGTGATACGCTAGCTTTGTCCTAACATCATTATAACACAGTTAATAACATTGCATGTTTCTATAGCTTTAGTACTGTTTAGGACATTTTATGCTTTTGTTAGAAAATATAAATTTGTTTTAAACTACTTTCAGGAAGCAGTTAGCTTGAATTACTTCCCTGTTTTTGATTTTCTCCCAAAATATCCTATTTCTGTAATTTCAGAAATTCTGGATTCAGATTAGCAGGTTTGAATCCTTAATTTGTAAATTTAGAAATTAAGGGAATTTTTTTCTTTTTCCTCTGCCTCCATTCACTTGTCCTGGGAAACATTTTCAAACTTTTTACTTTGTGAGGCAGAGAACATTTCACGTGATTGAAATATTTAAATAGAACAAATTCTGTTCATATACACTGCTTATGAAGAAGCAGGAAGAACTCAGAAAAAAGAAAAAGAAAATTAACATTAGAGAAAAATCCTCACTTGTGACCCACACAGTGTGATTCTCTGCAAGTTCAATGGTACAAGATTAAATGACCATCCAGAAAATCAGTGTTAGGAGATTCAACCAGCAAACATTTCAATTAATGTGGACTGCATCTTTTGCAAGCAGAGAGAAAGATATCTTCCAATAAGAAAGCTTTCCCTGACATAAGTTGTACTGCTTTCAGGAATACAGTGAATATTTCTTGCCAGAAGAGCTGACTTGAGAGAAACCTGGAAGAAAGGAAATAACAAATTTGGCATTGTACCACTGTATGTGTATGTCTACTTGTTCTCTGTAATGATGGTACCACCTAGATGGAGAACAGCATATCTGTGAAAAAACTTGGGATAGAAGAAAGGCTGAAGAAAAAGTCTTTTCTTAACAGTATTAGTATTAGGAAAGTACTTACCAGCACAGTGTTTCAGATTCAAATATTTGGCATTACTAGTGACAGTTAGTATGTATTTTGGGAGACAGATCTTCTATCACATGTATTTTTCATTCAGTTTATTCTTGCCAGCTCTATGGACTGTTTGTGATAAGGACAAAGGTCTATAGAGAGACAGTTGCTGATCATAGGCTACAGGTAATAGCATTAAAGTCAACACTGCAAAGAGGGAGATGGACTGGAGAGTTTTTGTATAGTGAAAAAGATTGTATTATGTGAGAAAATTTATCATTTTTTCAGTACTGAGAGGCAAGAAGGAAGTGTATTTTAAAAGGAAATAGAAACTCTACTAGAGGGGAAGTAAGTACAACTGACAGACTTTTGTCTGACATTTTTGTTTTGCATTTGTTTTTCTCCTTCAAATTTAAATGTCTAGAAAACAGATAAGCTCATGGATCGTAAACTACACATGCATTCACAAGGAAAGAAAAAGTTCATTACAGAAGAGTACCACTCTTTTATTAATGAAATACATTTTGTATAAGTAAGTTCCCATTACCAAATTAGGAATTTGCCAA
This sequence comes from Nipponia nippon, assembly GCF_047370975.1. Lineage (NCBI taxonomy): Eukaryota > Metazoa > Chordata > Aves > Pelecaniformes > Threskiornithidae > Nipponia > Nipponia nippon. The sequence goes on along the minus strand of NW_028262337.1, from coordinate 3,962,615 downwards.
TAAGTGGAGGGAAAAGTAAGTGGAAAAATGTATATATGAAAGTTGGCATGCTCTTTTCCTTCCTCACTTACTTTCACCATGTCGGTCATATTTTTAGGTCTTAGAAACAGAACTAACTCTTTCCAGAATTAGACTCACTAAGTACCTTTGTAGATATAGAAAAAAAAAAATTAGACTTCCTTCAGCATTGTATATCTATGACATCGGGGTTTTTTATTCTCACCAGCTCCTTTGTTAGATTACAATATTTAATATTGATTTCAGACAGAGTAATAGAAAAATGACACCTTTCACGTACACCACCTCTCCTAATATAAAGGTTGATTTTCAGATTAGAGTTAGAATTAGAATTGATGCTAGGTCCTTGCTTATTCTAGACAGAAAACTTAAGCAAAGTGACTGCTGTATAAATGACATTCAGCTCAGCTGATACAATAACGTTAATAACTTATAGATGATAGTGCGGTACAGGCAGGCAGTGTGTTGGTTCTGTGATAAACATTGATTACCCCTGGAGAAAAAAAATTTATGAAGTGAATCAAATATTATTCAAGTATTTATTTAAGAATACACATGCCCCACTGGTGAAGTGAGTTTGATGTGAATATAATATAAATTCTCAAGAATTTCCTAAGACTTCATGATAAAACTTCCAAGTCCATATGGATTTGGAATATTAAAGAAAAAAACCTCAGACATTAGGAGAGGTTTGAAAGCTGCAACTTTATCAACTTCTAGTTTTAGGAAGGACTGTATAGTTTCAACCCTAATATCAGTCTTTAATTCATTCTCAGTATCAGACATTAATATTTGCACGTGAACTCAAACCACCTCTGTGCCATATAATTATTTTCTTTCCCTTGTGAACTTGGGTATCTCTTTTTAACTGACTGGATACAGTTTTCCAATGGTTTTGCTTGTCTCAGCCAGTGAACTCCACTCTGTGGAAGAGCTCTGTTGTGTTGTGGAGGAATGTAGAAGTGACAGCAGCTCTCTGGCAGAGACAAAGAGAGAACCTAACAATTCAGGAAAGCATCCAACTTTCTTAACTTAAAGTGTCTGCAACCCTTCCCACCCCCCCACCCCCCAGTTTCCTTATTTCATTCTTCAATGGCAATGTCAGGGATGCTATATGCTGTTAACTGAATTCTTTAAATCAAAATTTCCACATTTAACCATAAACCTCCTAGAGGTCCAAAGAGACAAGCACAGCAGTTCAGTTTAAACCTACCTGAGAAGATTATGTGAGGATTAAGGATTCAGGGTCATCCAAAAATGGGGACACTGCTAGGAAAAAGGGAACCCAAACAGAAGGAAGTTATATCATCTGATCCATAAGGGAATCAGGCTGTTGTGTTTAAAAACATGAACACTGTGAGTAATCTTCTAAACTAAGAGTATGGAGACACAGCAGTGTCAACACACACGGTTCAGGGTTTTGCCTCTGGTATTAATGCAGATATGAGAAGGATGTGCAGGACAAATTGGAGGGTGCAATTAATCAAATAGGAAATAGAAAATAAAGTACCATTTAAAATATGATTCCAGGAATGGATAACCAAAATTCTTTGGTACAGGTGCTTTCACATGAATGATAGAAATTTAAGAAATAAGACAGAAGAACTAGAATGTCTAGTTCTTCATGAGGACATCACTGTATACAGAAGCCTGGTGATGGAAGACAGTCAATGAAAACCTGCAATACTAAAATGTGAAGTAAACAGAAAATACATCATAGGCCATAATAGGAGTGGATTAGTGCTGTATGGCAAGAGGTCATAGAATCAAATGATACTAAAAAACTATTTGCCTGAATAAGTAAAGAAGAATCTATAAATTAAAATTTTAGCTTATTTGCAGGAGCTAGGGAGTAGGATGGTAAGATTAGCTGTGATATGCCAAGGGATGTAAGAGATATTAAAAAGGGAAAGAAGTAACTGTGATGAGAGACTTTAATTACACTCATGATGGCTGGGCAAATGTCACAGTAAGACCTAGGGTATTGACTCAGGTTGATGACGATGACACTATGGCTGTCTTGTGGAATGGCTGATTATGGCCTCCTGAAGAAAAAGACAACTCTCAACATGGTGGTTAATATTATACAGGATCTCATTACAGACAAAAATTCAAAATTAAAGTCTGTGTGGCCTCTGTAAAGAAAAGTCCTTTCTTACCTACTGAAAGTGTAACAAAGGAAGAATAAGGGTGATCCACATGATGTAGTCCTTTTGGATTTTCGAAAGGGTTTTAACAAAGTCCCTTACCAAAGAGTTTTAAGGAAAGTAAGGAGTTATGGAATAAGAGGGAAGGTCTTGGCCTTGATGATTAACTGAAAGATAGGAAATGGGAGGTGGAAGCAAACACTCACTTGTCACAGTGGTGAAAATAACCAGCTCCGTGGGGATCTGTGTCAGTCAAGCCCATGGTAGTGTAAAATATCCTGACAAACTCCTCCCAGGGACCTTTTGTCACTCAATACTACTGAAAGCATCTGATCTTCCCTTTCTATTTTTTGTGGTTTAAAAGAGTAAAATTTGGGGTTTTAGATATAGGTAAGCTATGAAGATAAATTAACACTTTGTGAAGGACTGAAGTGTGGTACTGAGGAGCTTTATGTAGTTAATTCGTTTTTTAAGAAAGCAGAACATTTCAGTTCGAGTTTGTAGGTGTTAGTGTTTGGTGATAATGGTGGCCTGATAGGGTGTGCTTTCTTCACTAAGGATTTCACTAATACCAAAAAACACTAACAAAGCATTCTTGAGGATGTTAATAAATCTGAAATCAAAACATAATTTGAACAGCATATATTAACTAAAATCTAAAGCAATTAATTGAAAAAATGAGGAAAAAACCTGATTATTTAGTCAAGAATCACACATCTTACACAGTGAGGGAGAATTCATAAGGGACAGGGAAATTAAGGTATGTATTACATTAGCATGTGCATCAAAGTATACAGCTAAAGAGTATTGAACTAAGGAATATTTTCATGTTCCCATGTTTTAGATGTTGGATTTTTCAACCTCTGTTTCTTTTATAGCATTTTCTATGCATGATATTACTGCTTAATATGGAAAAAATATGCAGTAGAAAGCTGACTGCTATCAAATCATGATGCTGAAAAATCTCAACACAGTTGTTTCCTATTTCTGGAGATGTCTAAATTCCATGAATGCCTTTCTTTTCTCTTTCTTTTTTTTTTTTTGAAGCTCATGAGGAAAATAAAGTTGTACCTTTGCATGAACTTAACACTTTTCCAGATCTGTCTAGACCAAACAGCTCACAAGCTAATGCATGGCTGCATTTGTTTTACATTAAACAGAATTGGTTAAAACAGTCAGAATCACAGAATCAAAACTCTCACAAATGCTCACACCACTAACTATGTTTTCTTACTTTCTTTCCTTTTTCTCTCTGTCTCTTCTCCACCTCTTCTCCTCATATGGTCCAGAATTATTTTATATATACCTTCAATAAATATAAATAATTCATTTAGCCAAAATAACAAATTGCTTAGTAATGAAAAATATTTCCTGGGAGACAGGAAATACAAATCTAAGTCTCCTTAGGCTGAAAAGGAAGCCTAATCTAAACTTCTTGATTAGTCACCATTAGTGTAGCCTTAAAGATGTGAGTACAATGCCTCCCTTTTAAAAGAATATCATGAACTCTTCTTGTTTCTCTGAAGGAAATGCTGTAGTCGTCTGTCTTCAGAGAATTCTTTGCGATCTGGATCGAGGCAGGCAGAGATGCACATATCATCTCTGAAAACAGGTGGATCTACCACCAGACACAGGTTGCTCTATGCAGTTCCTTGTAGAGACTGCTGTGTCTTCTGTGTCTTACATTTCACTGGAGTCTGTACCTTCTCTATATAGGCTATATCGATTTATTTTTGCTGAAGTGAACCTATGATTTTGATACTTGCTGCATGCTTGGAAGAGAAATTTAGCAAAAGTAACAAGCATTCCCCTGCCTAATCTCAATTTAATAAGATAATGAATGGTATTTAAATCTTAGGTATTGCAGTACGAACATTCAGTTATTTAAAATATTCATTAGATCTAGCTCTAAATCAAGACTGATTATCCTTTTAATTTAACCACAGGTTCTTGAGATAGATACCAGTTTTATGTAATGTTGTTGAAGGCATCTAGAATTTATGACTAGCCTGTAAAAGGATGTTTCCACCCAATGTTTCTATAGAACTATGAGTAAAATATCCAGTGTATACTGCAAAACAGCATAATAAACACATTAATGAATTGCGAATCACTTACCCCAGAGGTATAAACAGACCATTCTCAAGAAAAAAAGAAGATACAACCTGCAGCCATGGGTGAAACAGACACTTGTCCTAATCAGATGGCAATGTCTTGGAGAACATCCAGAAAAGTGAAATATGAAATTTGCATCATATAAAAATATTAAGCTTTTATTTCAGTTTCCAGTACAATCCTATAGAGATGAGAACTGTGCTGATGTCCAAATTTCTTAGTACTTAAATTTTAATAGAATTTTCTATTACAGTCCAATGCTGTAATCATCCTGTAAATTTGGATGAATTTTATCAATATATTTAAAAGTTCTGTACCAAATTTTTTTGTCAACTTTTTCCTACACTAAATCTTTAGAGTGCTTAAAATAATCAGGATCACAGCAAGCAGTTTATGAAGAAATTGTTAAAGTAAGTACTTAACAAGAGAAACTGCTATATCAAATTAAACAAATCTAGGAAACAATCACTTTAAACATGACACATTACAGATTTGCAATGGTTTAGTGACATCAGTGTTAAACAGAATCAACTAAATTAGCTGAAACTTTCTGCAATAGGCAGGTTCATTGTGTACTAAATTGAGAAAATAGGTTTTACTGATTGCTTTATTTTGTTTTGTTTTCCTGTGTCTCTTACTGTCTTTTCATCTAACATTGACAGAAACAAGGCAGAATCTGAGCTACCAGAAAGATTGTTAAAGAAATGCTTAATCCTGTTTTGAGGTAAAACCATATTTATGGTGGACATGCAAGATGACACTGCAGCAAAATGCACTCCAGTGAAAAACTGAAAAAGCAATTATAAATCCTTTTACAAGCACTTTTATAAGGCCTGTTATTTTATAAAAGGAAAGCTACAATCCTAAACCACAAGTTCCCTTCCATTTGAAAAAGTGTTAGTTTCCATACTGTAACAGCAGCAGGTACCCTGTTAGACCAACACAGTGCTGGTATGTGTTTTGGCAGGTACAATGAACAATTCTCTATCATGAAAGATTACCTCCTCACTAATGAAGATCACTATAAACAGTTGGGTGCTATTTGACTGCATGGATGGTGGTCCCACCTAGTTGACAGCCCATGCATATGTTTTATGTCATCTTGCCTTTCAAACCCTGCATGGAGGAGATGTTTCAGAAAGTTATGAGGAAGAAAATGATGAATAGTGAGCTATTAAATGATATTGCAACAAATAAAGCATAAATACAGGCCTTTATCATCATCTGAGTTTATCTATGACAGAGAAGACCTTTTTGAAGCTGTATTTGGGAGCTAAAAAATGAACTGCTTGACACATAAAGATAACAAGAGGCTTCATCCAGATTCTCATTCTTTGGCCTGTTGAGACTGCACTAAAATATCCAGTTGAACTCTTGATAGGTGTTGTAGGAAGTTTTGTGCATAATTTTTCAGTATTTGCACTTGCATGCAATAGATTTCATGCAAAAATTCTCCACCTTGCCTACACCGTGAACTTTGAAATAAAATTAGCTTCTGTTTTTTTCTTCCAACAACTTGAAAATAGGACAAGAATCCACAACTTCTCCTTCTAATGTAAATTTTTGGAAATACTATACTTACAGCTTTACCCAGGCTGACTATTTAGACAAAATATTCCCAAGTGCAAAAAAGAATATTAGATACAGTTTTCTGTCTTTATGCCTCATTTGATTGCAACAGTTCACTTTATTTGCATTCTTGAGCCATAGTCCTGGAGCAAATGCCATCCATTTATAGGAATCAGTATATTTGTACTTTAGGACAGAGCTTTGCACTGTACATTCTTCAGGCTATAGGGCTTCTTTACATGTGTGCTCCCTGGACTGCATAATACTTAAGCAACCATCTTAATGTAAACTGCTGCTATCACTGCTGGTGACTATGAAATAATATTTCCAACAGTTTTAGCATGTAAAATGCTTTAGTCTAAAATTTATATCCAAATGAAAACCAAAGACTTCTCTGAGTATTTCTCATTGTGATTTATATGCTGGGTCTCAAATCAATGTCTTGTTTTGTTTGTGTTTTTTTTGTACTGAGAAATCTAATTTCAACACCAACTTTTTTCAAAAGTCAAAATTATTGATTATTGATTGACCTCTTATTTTTATCTAATCTCGTACACAGTTATTGTGGGAACTTTTCATCATCTTATAATAACTTAGTAGTCCCTTAAAACTATCAATCGAATCTAGTTTAATCAATAGCCAAATATATTTAAAGCAGAATGTTTTGATAGACTTAAAATATTATAGGGTATTTTCTTAGCCTACTGTATGTAATGGGAAAAGTAAATTAACTTCTTTGTTGGTGGGCTTAATTAAGTGATTAATATACTAATTTGACTTGACATATGGAAGGGTGAAACTTTGGTTCTTTTTAAAACAAATAGAATTAGGATTAATATCTACCTCTGGAATTGACACAAAAGACAGAAACTTTTAAGATGAAAAAATCTGTTTGCATTACACACAGAAAGCAGCAGACTAGTCACTATAAAAAAAAGAAAGCCTTTCTAATGTAGGTACCTGATCGTGAGCTGTTAGATACACACATATACATAACTGTGTTTTTTTCCTGGGTAACTGAATGAAGCAGAATTTTGAAAACTCTCATTTACACTTGCCAGAAATATATTCTTTTCAGTCAAGATATGAGCACAAATCTGCACAAAACAACAATTAATTCATTAATTCAGAATTTCATTTGTGTTTTATATTCAATGTGCTTGCCAAGCACATTTCTGGAGGCTTATATGACTTTAGCAAACACCTTCATGAAAGTTGAAAGCTGGGTGTATAGAAATTTTTAGATTTCCCAGCACATATACAAAATTATTCTTAAAACCTTATAAATTTTGATATATAATCAATCTTATTGATGGTAACATTAACCAAATACCTAATATTTAGAATTTGTTCTAAATCTCCTTTTCCTTCTAATTAGAACTCTGTAGATCCATTCGGTGAAGAAATGCAATTGTGGGGAAAAAAATCTCATTTTGGCTTCTTGGTCGTAACAGCTGTCACCTTTGTGACACCTTAAATTTTTTAGATCAATGTACAGTTATCAGGCACCTAGTTTTACATGCCAGCAGATTGACACATTCTTTCTGTCTCATTTTCTTGCTTTCTTGATGACTTTCTATTTCTTTTTCCTGTGGATTCAGGGAAGTTCTTGGCATAACAGCCTTCTCAGATTATATCATCAACTCTGCAACTATTCTGATTTTATGACTCTCTCTATTTCCCACCACGCAGTGGCATTATTATCCTCATTTGTTTTAGACTTGAGATAAATTTTGAGATAAATTTTATTTGCAGGTTCACAACAAAGAGTACAAATGAGGAGCAGAAATCTTGGAAATTTAAAAATCTGCTTGTTTTTCTAGGAGTATTATGCTCCTCAGATAGTAAGAGATCAGTACTAAAAAAAACAGAACATAAACCAAGATTTTTCCCCACAGTAAAACTGGCACCTTGGCTAGTAATACAATTACATGTCCTTCGTGAAGAAGTGAGTATTTTTTTCATATAGTTATTGAAAATTGATACAACGTTTTCTGCTCTTTGACATTCACTGTTTTTCTTCCATCTATTAGATAAATCCTCTTAGAAAAAACCTTTTAGTTGTTTCATACACATACACGGAAGCATCTGCCCTGTATTCCAGATGCTCTTGGACATATTATACAAGTAGAGTCACAGAAACTCCTGAAATTATTTCTAGTGGACTTCATGACTTTCCAAAAATATAAGAGGCTGAAATCTGTTATTACAAACCTGAGATTTGTAAAACATGTAAAACCCCAAAACTTATTGGGGTGAGTCTTTGTCCACGCATGCTTTTGTCAGTCATGTTACTCTCTTCTCCCCCACAACCACAAAGTACTAAGAAAGGATAAAGAGTACCAGCAATAGCATTCCCAGAGAGCTGACTGAAATTCATGATATCTAACATGTGATTCATCTTCACCTTTGGGAATTTGTCTCACCAGTTAGCCTAAACTGCAGCAATGAGTGTTATGAATGCCCTAAAAGAAAATTCTTTCTTACACTGAAAAGTAATAATTTATCATATTCTATATTTTAGACTTTTCTGAATGATCCAAACATAAACTCTTGCAGTAGTTTCTTTTTCTGGCTGAAGCAAGCTTATTCGGAAGCATATAAAAAGCCACACTTCTCCATTAAAAAAAAGGCAACTCCTACAGATTCTCATGAAAAATTCCTACAAGACTTCTTGCTTTTAAATTATGAGCCTATCTGATATCATAACACATTTTAATGCTGAAGTGTATCAGAGTGTAAGCTGTTAAATATTGAAGTTTCCATTAGAATCAGATATCTCTGTAGACAATATCCATACTACAACACTATTATGCCTTCTAAAGAAGTGGATGAAATTCAGAGGGAAAATGCATCAAAATGCAGATGATTCTTCAGGTCAAAATCCTGAGTGGGTTTTGAGGAAGTCCATCTCATGTAGACAATTTCATTGGGTTCATCTCCTGAGTGTTTAGGTCACCTTCAATGTTAAGGGTCACGGAGAAACACATAGGTCTCTCAGATCCTCAGGTGAAATTTTGTCAGCCCATTCAGTAGACATCTCTACAAACTTTTACGTGCTTCCTACTATGGTGATGGTTTCAAATATCACAGTAGCAATAGTAACCATGATATATGGTCACTCATCATTTCCTTATCTGTCTTTATTGTTTTTTTCTTTTTATTGGGAGCATAGTCTGTTTTGATAATCATACCTGTAAAGCGATTTATAAATACATATGCTTTTTAAAGTGCAACTAGTGACTGGGAATAACAATATAAAGTCTAGAAACTCTAACTCAACTCCTCAGAATTTTTTTTATTTTAGCATTATAAGCACCAAAAAGTGGAAAAGCTAGAACTTTGCTTTGAAAATCAGTTTGAATTATTTTGTTCCAAATGAATATAGACATGCAAAAAGACTTACCTGCACAGGTGGTTCATGTACAGGAAGCAGAATTATATACAGTTTGACAAAAGGTCACAAAGGAATAAATGCAATTCTTTTTGAACCTGACAATAATTTATTAGAGTTTTGCTTATTTTAAGTAACAAAATGGCACAATAAAGCTTCAGAATTTTCTTTTGTATACATTCATTTCACAATCTTGACTCAGTCTGAGAATAAACTGTCCATAGTGAAAAACAAGGAAGTCAGTGTTGAAAGACAGTTAGTTAACCCTTTGGGCAAAATTTTGAGGTGAAGTTGCAAGACAGGACAATTCGTTGTATTCTCTTTTCCTTTCTTTGTCTTTCTAAAGTCCCAGTAAGAAAAGTCATATGTTCAATGGGTGCTTTGCTCCAGCCTGAAAGTCTTGTACTTTTATATGCTAGTGGCATATGAGGATGATCCAGTGGGAAGAAATTAAAGTACTGCTTTTTAATCCACAGGCATTATTTATAGTTCACTTGCAGAATGTTTTTTCATGCTAAAGTCCCAGCTGATTCCAATAAGTAGTGGAGGGAAGAAACTGGCCTGTATACTAGAGCAAATTTCAGAAATCTTACTTTGACTGTTTGTAATGGCTGCATGCCAGCCAACATTAAGCACTTCCACAATTACTTCTACTGGATTATTTACTCACATGTATACAGGTTGAAGAACTGAGCTCTATCACATTTAAGTTTGGACACAGGATACAAAGTATGCATCCAGATTTTGAAGAACCTCCAATATGTGTATGAGGAACTGTAAAGCTACAGCCACTCATTCCTAGGCATGAAGAGATTAGCTCCACAGAAGTAAATTTGATCATACCGAGTACTGTAAGCTTCATAAACAAGGAAGGCCTTTAGGATTTTGGTTTGGTACACATGGGCTACTTCTATACCACCCTGTTAAGTTACCCAGTAAAGATGCCAGGCCAGGAGTACAAATTTCGCTAGTAATGTCTATCCACAGGAATGTCCTCAAAGTGTCAGAGAGGTGGAACTTATGGGAATCCCAGCCATCCCAAAAGCTCCTGCTCCAGTATTTACCACATGGCCTGCATCCCACCTATCATCTCAAGGACAGCCTTCTGGCCAGGGCATCCCTGCCACAGAGAACTTAGGACCATGCTGTTTTTCCATTAAGAGTGTGATGCAACAAGATGGTAGCAATACATGAGAAGCTGCTGAGGTGCATCATGTAGGCTATGATACCAGATTATTATCACAGGAGCAATGGTGCACTGGCCAGCAGTGGTCACAGGCTGGGCCACCACAAGGTGCCTGTGAACCTTGCAACTAAACTCAGGTTCATCTTGTTTTTCACATTGCTGGAACCTGCTATAGAGATCACAGGTTCTTGCACAGATTCAATTAATTGGATGGAAATTTCAGGTTCAGAGGTAATTTTTGTTTGCCTGTGCCAGCAAACTGTATGCCAACATATTCTGAAAAATTAGCTTACTACTTCCTAGGAGACAAGCCAATGGCGCACATCCTCTGGATGCTGGACGCAATGCCCATGGCACATTGATTCATGACATAGCAGTTTGATATCTGCAAGTTCATTGATGATGTGACTTTAAGAGAACATTTAAATATACTTTTCCTGTGTGTTTATTATTGTCATGCAGCACAAGTCATATCACAGGAACCCTACAGGTCTGTGCTAATAAACTTTTCCTCTGACCAACTATTTTTGTTATGTTTTTTTTTTCCTTTTTTTTGGTTGTTGTTCTCATAATCTATACCAGCCAATGACAATATAATTCCTTTTAAGAATCTTTAATAAGGAACTGTGTCAAAACCTGCTTGGGTATTCAGAAGGTATTCATTTTCAGCTATGAAAATGACCCACCTTCCTTTTACATCTCAATCATGTATTGGCCCTACAGACACTCTGGTAAGCTTCCTATTTCTGAAGTGTTACTTCTGATCTATGTCATTAAAATTTCATATTTAACTCATCAGAATTAATGTTTGCCCTTCCCCCTTCTTGTTTTGACATGATTTCTGCTTTTTTAAGATTTGTGTATTTTTTGATTCTAAATACCTCCTTCACTCTGCTTTAAACACATCAGCTTTTTCTAGTTCTTTTAAACACTTTCAGATGGATAATAGAATCTACTTTGACGATTACTTTGAGTATCCAATATGGTGCATTTAAGTTAAAAAAAAATGTGTAATCTGAAAGAATTTTAGACCTTTTGCTGAATTTTTTTTCTTTTATTTTGGGTAAATTTTCTAGTTTCTTATGTAGGTGATTGAAATGAAGTGAAATATCTTCTTTCCCTTACTGCTTGGCTTTCTGAATAGTCTTCTACTGTACTTCTTCTTGATACATGGTGAGGGATTGCCCTGATGAAGGCTTCTTGAGTCATTCTGTCTTCAAGCCAGAGCTTTTTTTTCCAGTCTCACTTGAGAAGAAGTTCACCTCCCTAACCTAAACAGCCATGGCTTCATTGATCTTTGGTGCATGCTCTGACTCTAAGTGTTGAGGGCAGGTTGGCAGTAACCTCCCTGCACAGCTTCTACTTCCAGAAAAAATGTTAAAAATGTGATGCTGCCCTTTGGACATTTTGGGTTACTACCTACTTGCTATAGGAGAGCAGAGACCATACAGGAGTGGTATTATTTGTTATGAATGATAGTATTTACAACTTCTTTGTGCCACTGACAGAGTCCAAGTGTATAACAACACTGGGACAGAGCAAACAGGGGTAACAGAATAGGTCACACATAGTCTTGAGGAATATATTGACTACAAGGATTGCAAGGGCAAACTGGCAGCATACAGGACCCAGATAACACCCTCTGGCACACTCTCTGGAGTGTTCTGCCATTCACTTCGAGACACTGCAGGAGCTGGACAGTGTAAAAAGCCAGGAAATTAAAACCTGAGGGCACCTTTTGGAGCAATCTTTCAGCACAACGTATACCCAAAACACAGACAATAACATTTAAGAGCTTTTTTCCAGTGCTCAGTAGCCACAATTGAAGAACATATTAAAGACAAATAAACAAAAAAAATCCAAACTTATTTCCCATTTATTGCAAAAATAATAATTTTTAAAAAGTCTCAACACATGAGCCTGCCAGTAGTTCTGAAAATCTGTCCAGTAAAAACGTTTCTGGATATTAAACTTCAAGAAAAACCTGCATTGCTTTCAGGTGCAAGAGTCATCCAGAAATCTACTCCAAGCTCAAGGTTTTGAACACTTGAAAAGTTAGGACTTTTAGCTTTTTAAAATGCAAATTTAGAGAAGGAAAATTTCTCACCCCACACTGTACCCTTCAAAACCAATGCAAATGAACAATGTACATATTTTTTTTCCAAGTCACTGCAGAAATGCCGAAATCACTCCTAAATCCTTTCTGCGGATTAAGTTCCTACTCATGACAGATTAGCATCCGTGTGAAGTTTGGGATGACTTCCCCTCAGCTAATGGAAAAAAAAGCTCAGGCTACAATCCTTTATATTTCAAGAGGGACAACACATGACTTATCTCCAGCAGGTACAGATGGTCTCCTGATGGCAGAAATGATTCACCTGATAGAAGCAAGAAGAGGGTGGTTCTGACTTTATATGTAGCATAGAGCTACGGAGCTCAGAAACTCTTTTGCATGAGTGTCAGGGGGCAGGAAGCCTTCACCAAAAATCACAACAGCAGTCACTGTTCACCTGAATTCTTCAACTGAAGCATTAGCTTCCCCCTTTCCTGGGACTGTCCATCCTCTTCTTTGTTCTCCTTTGTAACACCCTGTTTTGTTTTGTTAATCTGGGTCCTTCTTTTTTGTGGTGCTTGAAACTGTGGCAGAGCACACCTTTGATTTGTGCTTGCTCTCTGCTCCGCTCAGTCAGCTGTCACACAGAGCTGTGGTAATCACTGAGTTTCATGATACAGGTCTGAAAAACAGATGGAAAGCAGTGAAATATCACTCATACCAGCAATATGTTTTGTTTAGGATTCTGCAAAAGGTTAGGAGTTTTCTCTACATTTTTAATAATTCAGTAGTTTTAATGGTCTCTGCAGGCATGGGTAGAAAAGAAACGCATTGATTTATCCTAAGTTTCTTTTGGTCCAACCAAGGAGCAGGGATTTCCCTGCAAATCTGCCATTCTTCTCTCCCTAATTCTCCAGCACCCTGGCACTTCCCAGGATAGCCCATGGATTGCTCGTCATGTGGCCACACAGCCGTGAGGATGTCCAAGAAGCACCATGTGTCACAAAGACAGCTGTGCAGAATGACAACTTGTAGTTCAGGTATAGCACAAATAGTGTGGTCAGTCTTTCCATGGAGTCTCTCTTCCTGGTGAAAAAACAACTTCCATGACAAAACCTGAATGTTGTGTTTCACGTACATAATATTAGCAGTAGAAATATCCACAGATGTATTTTTTCTTCTGTGATGTGCTCAAAGCTTCCAGAATGTTCTTAATTTTGCTTTACAATTTAAAATGCTTATATTCTGTATGGCTGGGGGGAAATTATCAAACCTTTACTGAAGAGCACTTTTTGAAGTTTCTGCAGCAAAAAATACAAGTATAAGTAGTCTCCCCCATGACCCTCTCCTTCTTCACCCTTGCCCCAGGGCTGCTCCCCTAGCTTGTGTTGCTCATGCAGCTGTGCTGTGACCTGGACCACTTCCCTAAGCTGACAGCCGCAGAGTTGGTTTTAGCTAAGTTATGTTTAACCTGGCTCAGCCCCAGTTCAGCTCACTGCTTTGGCTCATTACATGGAAATGAACATCCATGGATGGAGGGAACCATACTATTCAAGCCACTGTTTCCAACCAGAGAAATCATCGTGAAACCACAACCTCAGCATGAGATTTAATTGTGTCAAAGTGAATAATTTGGCCAGACAACTGATGTACTAGACTGCTAATCACCTTAAAGAACTAATCAAGTAATGCTGAGGAGCCTACCTGAGTATAATATATTAGTAATAGACATTTTAAGTGTACCACAATGAGCCTGTGAAACAAAAAGGCATACAAGTAAAATTCTTTCCATCTCACAAAAGGAGAAACCTTCCCAGTATCAACCAGAAGAGAGATGCTCCTCTGACAAATGATCAGAAGAGGCATACTAAAATGAAAATGAATGCTCCCTAACATCTAAATTAATTTTTTATTAATTACATTTTGTATTTATTCATGCTAGAGAGTTAAAGCAAAATTGCAACATGTTTTAGTTATTTTAATAATTTTTTATCCAGAAATTCTTGGAATAAGCTAGTTTAGAGAATTATGTAAATGGTATTGGAGTAAATTGGTATTGGAGTACCAGTGTTTTTGCTGTGCTGGATATGTAGCTGTCTGAGCCTAGCATCGGTGTGAACAGAAGGGGGTGGTGTTACCTCAGCTTGTGCAAGCATCTGCACTTCCTAAGAACAGAACAAAAAAATTACCCCTAACTTCATTAGCTCCACTGAGAGAAGAATAAAATACCTAGGAAAAGAAACGAAGTGACATTGTTTACAATAAATGAGACTTCTAAAATATTTTATTCCTATTTGATATGGCTTTTTTCCCCCTAATCAGCATTGTGGGGTTAGCTCATTTACAAAAGGCACATGAAGTGCACAGAGCTATTTAGAATACAGTTCTGCAGCATCACTACACAATGCCTCATTTTTCATGATATGTTACTCTTGAAAATCCATTCTATATATTGCACAATAATGTTGCCACAAATGGCACAAAATTTCAGATTCAGAAGACCCTCTCTTTATGCCCAGCTGGTTGGAGTCAGGTGGGAAGTGAGAGAAGATGAGGCAATATCCCACAACTGTGGAAAAGTGCTACAGATGGGTACCCAGCAGAGATGTCCGTGGTAATGTCAAGTCACACCCCTGCTGCAAGGAAAAACCCAGTGGAGGAAGATTTTGATGAGCTAGTCGTAGCAAGGGGAGCCATACTGTGACATTGAGACAGGAAGCATGCTGGGAGCTGCTGTACAGGATGCCCAAGC
This sequence comes from Nipponia nippon, assembly GCF_047370975.1. Lineage (NCBI taxonomy): Eukaryota > Metazoa > Chordata > Aves > Pelecaniformes > Threskiornithidae > Nipponia > Nipponia nippon. The sequence continues at coordinate 3,947,381 of NW_028262337.1, read as the reverse complement.
TGGAAAGGTTTTTAGATTTTGGTTGCTTTTGTGTGTGTTTGTGTGTGTGTTTAAAAGAGAGAAAAGCATTCTGCTAATTCTTTGGCAAAGTAACAAGTGATCCTTGGGAATGGTTATTCAGCCAAAGTGTCATACTGCAACCCATTAACATGACAATGTTTACATATGCAAAACTTATCATGTAAATAAATATATTCACAGCTAGATTTGAATAAAAGGGACAAAGGTGTATGGGGTAAACACATTCTGCCACAAAAAGTTACTTAAGTATTGTATATCAGCTGAGGAGGATACATTTAAGAATGACACGACAAAGAAAAAAGATCCACTGCTATTCTAGCAGCTTTTTAGGGTCTAGTTAGAATAGCTAATCTAAAGATTACTTTGCAAGCTGATTCAAAAAGTATGGTCCACTCTCAAACAGCTTGAAGTAGTGGATGAACAGGCTCTTATACAAAAACTTCCTCTGGTGAGGGAAAGCAACTTTCTTTAGCCATCAGTTCTCAGAAAGCTTTGCTTGTATTTTTCTGCCTCCTGCACTGTTGATAATTTTGATTCACATGAATGTCAAGCTTTTAAAAGGTTGTATTCCTTTCCAAAGGTGAAGCTAAGTGTTCCTAACATCATGCAAAGTGGTCTGAGGAGAAGAGAGAGTTTTGAAAACATGCATTTATGACTCTCTGAAACTGTGATAACCACTTGGAGACTTGGCAGTGTATCATCACTGACCTTTTCTTGTGAGCACTCATAATTGCAGAGAGATTAATTAATTAAGTTTTACTAAAATGTTTTGAAGATGTAAGATTCCAGATACTGTAAGTACGACAGAAGATCTTACATACTGTCTACTTATCTCCAGAACAGTCTACTTAGAGGAATATGTATGCACAGTAAAATACTGCAAACTGTAGAAGTCATAGTAGCAGCATGAGATCTTGGGGTAGGAAGGAAAAGATACAATCAGTAATATATTTGTCTATAGACATCTTCTATGCAAACGTGGCTTTCAGAGACATCAATACAATAGGTACATTGAATTTATTTCCACTGATGTCCAAGAAGTGCTACATACTGCCTGGAGGAAAGTCCATAGTCACTACTCAGAAAAAAGTAATCTTAAAGTACTTGGTTTGCAAGCCCACCTGGTCTCATTTTGCTCATCATAAAAATCTTAGGTTTACTTGATGTTGCAAGTTAACATGGCAAAATGTTACTGAATTAGCCAAATCACAGTATCGGATAAGGAATCCACTTTAATTTCTCTTATTCCCAATTTAGCAGTGAAATTAAGTATGTGCTTAATTTTAAGCACATTTGTAAATCCCATTGAAATCAGTAGGATTTATGCACATATTTAAGTGCTTTACTGAATTGGGGCCAGTAAAGAAATATGACTAGTCTCATTAATAAAGGAAACAGGAGTTAGTCCAAGTTACTTAATCACAAACAGTCTGCTTACAGGGAAAAAGCTGTGCTTTTTACATCTTCACTGTCTTACATTTAAAAAAATACATACAAGCCAGAAAGGGAAATTCAACTTTCTATAACATGATGATATTATAATTTGTGCAATAACACCTTCATGATTGTTCTTTTGCTTGTTTGAGCTACTGACATTTTCCATGCGTCTCCCTCCACCCCCCAGTAACTCCGTGCTCAGTTTGGCAATCTCTTTCAACTGTGCTCTGCTTCTGCTTTCTCCCTCCTCTTGTCCCCACCAAATCTGTTCTATTTTGATTTTGGCAAAATTATACAGATTAGTGCTGAATAACTAATACAAAGGAAAACTGTAATTTGAGAGATTTAGGGCCAAGTTTACTGATGTAAATCCTCACAGCTCCACAGCAATGATTGAAGCAACATGAGCTGAATGCTGGCTGAGGTTTTAGACCTCAGGGTTGGGGTTTTTTTCCTCCTTGCAGAATGTCTAGAAAAGAATTAAAGCAATTTTCTTAGATTTGTTATTAAAAACTGTTCAGCTACTTGGTTTGTGTTGTTTATCCTGTGGATTGCAAAAGGCATACATAATCTCGATAAGTCCTACCTAATTTGCAGGAGAGTAGTTGTGATTTGGCCATATCAATCAGGTAATACATTTTTTGACGAATGTGGCTACGCTTCTCAAAAAGTGATTATTACATAGAAACTCATAAAACTGATTTCTTCAGACTCTGATTCAGAAGTTCCATTCTGTGGAGATTTTAATCTATTAATGTTAAAAGACTGCACAGAGCAAATACAGGAAACATGATGTCAATCAATAAATAGCTCTTTTTTTAGGGAAAACCTAGTCTCTATATAATAAAAAATCAGAAGTTCAAATCACACAGTTCACATATTATAACTCATTACACACACAAAAAGAAAGTCATTTATTAGATTCATGTTATGTGTGCAAAAATCCCCTCAAAACTCAACAAGATAAGAAAGAGGGAGAAAGCGTAGAAAAGTAAAGGACATTGACAAGGAATACAAAACAAATACAATAAAAGGAAAATCTCAGCTAGAAGAAAATAATAGTTTTAATGGAAAGACAGAAGCAACATGTATAACAGATATAAAACCAAGTTTCCTCTTAATCTTTTTACTTGATCTAGTCTATACATTTTGTGTGTCCTCAAGTTTATCAAAGAGGTTTATAGGAGTTGAAACTCAAAGCTGCCTATTTTCACTTTCAGAATGGGTTGCTATCCAAAGATGTAAAAAGGGCAAAATTTAATTCAATACTAGTTTCCAAATGATGTTCCCTTGCTCTTACATGGCAAGCCTAGCTAAGAAGAGAAGACTGTGTTTTGATTACTGCTTTTTAACATGACCCTCCACGGTTTTTTATATCCTGCATGTAAAAATAAAAGAGAGATAGTTAATACAATGAACTACAACAGCGATATTTTTTTCCATCTATGGAGTTAATTAAACAAATACTTTATGTTGGGATGCTAGCTGCCCACTTTATTTTTTGCTCTGTCTGGGATTGCTGTTATACGGTGGGATGCTAGGAACGTAACTGAACATACTTTCTGCAGCTTTTATGTTTACTAGCCCTTCTTAGAGGAGTCCTAGAGACTGAAGCATGAGGTTATTAAGCAGGACTAACACAGTGAGTCTTTTGTAAACACCTGTTTCTCTGGTGTTATTTACATGTGTGAATTTGCCTGAATTAATTGTAATGCTGCTCATGGCACAAAAATTAACCGTCTGCTAGCATTTAGGTTGCAAGCATCCAGTTTCAGAACTCTATAAATTAGACGTAAAATTTTCTCTGAGTTTAAATGCTTAGAATTAGTTATTCAAAACACTGTGCTGCTTAAAAAGAAATGGGCTTAAGCTGTGAATTCCAGCTGATATTCAAGAAGTTATAACTGTTTGATGTGTATTCGAATTGAGGGATAATTTACACTTTTTGTGCACCTTATTTATCTTTCCACAGCTCTCCACAAAAGTAGGTGGAGATAGGATAATCTGCAAATCCATAAGCAGAAATTAAGTATGTGAAGAGAAACAGAGGAACAACTTCTATTCTGAGCATGCAGCCTTCAACGACAGAAACTTGTAATTGGTGATGAATAGTCTGAATCAATTTAACATTTGGTCATTTCTCTGACCATCTTAAAATTTGAGACTGGGAATATTTCCATTGGTGTAACTGTACAGCAGAAGAGAGAGGCACTAACAGGAAAGGCTTCAAGAAATCTCTTGTCAATTTTTAGGTAGCTGTCTGTCTTGTGATATGTCCTTTAGAGAAGCAAAGTTTTATAGACAAGGAGATGAGCAGAATTTCATATCTACAGGTGTGATAGTACATGCAAAGATTGGCTAGGTCAAAATAATTTCTCAGAGTGTGTGGATGTGTAGGGACACTCTAGTACTTTGTCTGGCAGAAGAGAAAAAAAGATTAGGAAGCTTGGTGTAGTAGGAGCATAAGCCCCCGCTCTAGATAGCTTTGTAATGTAAATTGTAAAGCCTGTGAATTTTTTCTTAAATAAAGATTGCTGGGTTAAAAACTGCTCTAATTCCCTGTTAGTCAGCTGGTTACGTGTAAGAGCCATCTGATGAATATTTATTCTGAGTTACATATAGACTAAATGATCACAATGACTTTTTTGGCTGGGAAATCTTTCATCCCTCTGCTTTTTCTCATGTCCAGATAGTAACCAAATAGTAACTGTCAACAGAAGGTGAATACATAACCTTCTACAGCAACCATCAAATGAAAGATTTTGTGGTGGCCATTTGTATCACAAGAAAAAGTACACCTTGAGTTGAGAGAACAAGGCCAGATTGATCCAGCACACTCCACCATAAATTCATCTAATTGCCACCTAAAACTAGATGCACCAGGGGCATTGTGAGGATCCAGTTCACAAACCAGGTCAAGTGAATCACAGTAGGATTTAACTTGGAAATTGTGAGATTTATTCCCAAAGATAAGATGGAGAGAAAAGGAAAAAAAATTTAAAATCTGACTTTTCTGAAACTTCTGAACTATTAGTCTGTAAATAGAAAGATTTAATTAGGTGTCATCAAATTTGTTCCAATCATAGCTTAAAGAAAGAGGGGAGAGAAAGAGAAGGGTTGCAATCATTTTATAAAAGATATCAGGAATGTCTGTAATAGCTCATATTAGCTGTTGCACTGACTCCTGAGATGTGGATTAGTTTAAGTACTACAAAAGTTCAGGAAGACAAGTTGCTACTTAAAACAATGTGCTGTATTCTCAGTTGGTGATACAGGAGCCTTTGATACTTACTTAGCCTTCCCTCTTCTCTTGGCATAAATGATTACAGAGATGAAATGGGAGCTCATGGCTTCTGTTTTCAAACTACTATTACATCTATGAATTACTTTGGTTTTTGCAGCCTGTATAGCCTAGATTGATGGTACAGTATCGTTGGAATTGGCCTTGATGAAAGCAATAAAATAGTGTTTTTTTCAGCAAGCCCCTGACACAGGCTCTGGTTTCCTCTCAGTCTTCCTAAATTGGCACAGGGGCCCCTCAGACCCAAAAGCAGAGGTGCTGTCATGCAGTCTGCAGAGTTAAAAACTATGCTACTGGCTCAGTTTTGTTCTCTCTTTAAACAAATAACTCTGTGGACAGCTGAAAGTTTGGAAGGCCAGTTCCCCGTGGCTCTCTCCCATGATTGATGGTCTGGAGTCTAATCTAAGTTTTGAACTCAAGCTGCAGGGTCTCCCTCAGTGGAGACTAATTTGTGTCTTTTTCTTCTAACCAGCTATCCATTTTAGTGAAAGTGGTACCACTGCTTTTGTCATAATTGATTGAAATTGGCAAATATATTCTAATATTCATGAATTTGCATACACAGTTTTATTAGACTCATTTGTTACAACTGTCATTTTTTAACGCAATGATTCTGGCAACTGAATAGCTCTGTTCCATACCTTGAATTTAAGTTCACAAATGATGGGAAAGAAAAGAGGATACTAGTGTAATAAGATCTAGCAAGAGAAGCAGGAGCAGAATAATGCCTCCTGTTTGTTCTTTCAAATGCTTTTACTATTATTTTTCTTTAATATTTCAGCAAAGGAGGAAAATGGTAAAGCAGTGTGCAATGGGATTTTGCATTTCGTGATTGTGCTCCTCTGTTCACTGAAAAGAAATACATATTTCTCCTTTTCCCAGAGAGCAAAAAGGAGAAAATTCCCAGAATTCAGGTTGGTTCCTCACACACTTCCCTTATGATTGTCTTCTGGAGGGACAGACTTTTCCAAATGCATATCAGAGTCCTCTATCTATACGGGCAGATTAGATATTGAAAGTTTTTATTTTGCCAATGTCGTGGTTTAACCCCAGCCAGCAACTAAGCACCACACAGCTGCTCGCTCCCCCCCTCCCCCCAGTGGGATGAGGGAGAGAATCGGAAAAGTCAGAAAACTCGTGGGTTGAGATAAAGACAGTTTAATAGGCAAAGCAAAAGCTGCACATGCAAGCAAAGCAAAGCAAGGAATTCATTCACTACTTCCCATCGGCAGGCAGGTGTTCAGCCATCCCCGGGAAAGCAGGGCTCCATCACACGTTAACAGTTACTTGGGAAGACAAACACCATCACCCCCCCCTTCCTTCTTCTTCCCCCAGCTTATATACTGGGCATGACATCATACAGTATGGGATATCCCTTTGGCCAGTCTGGGTCAGCTGTCCTGGCTGTGCCCCCTCCCAGCTTCTTGTGCACCTGGCAGAGCATGGGAAGCTGAAAAGTCCTTGACTGGTGTAAGCACTACTTAGCAACAACCAAAACATCAGTGTGTTATCAACATTATTCTCATCCTAAATCCAAACTATAGCACTCTACCAGCTACTAAGAAGAAACTCTATCCCAGCTGAAACCAGGACAGCCAAGATTTTGACCAGATTTTGGTTACAGATTTTGGTTATATTCTTATCCTCTGGAAATTCTTACAGCTTGGGAGCTCAACGCCCAGGCAGGCAAGCAGACACTGGCTCATATTATTAGTTCACAAATTCCAAACATACACATATACCCTGCAGTATCTTCCACTGTGGTCTTTTCAGGGCATGCCTGTTTATTATAAGCCTGAAGTGGGATAATACACAATGCCATGTCACATTTTTTTCCATCTAATCTAATCCAGAGCTAGAAATAGTCCTCCTGTTCTTCTCAGTGCAAGGGAAACGTCCAGCTTCCTTACATTTACCACAAAAGAGGTGAATAGACTCTGCAGGATCCACCCAAGTGTTAATGAACATATCTAAATTCTTAAGCCTCAATGGTAACAGCATTTTCCCTTCATACAGTAAGGGACTAAATCCTTCCACTGCCATGCAGTAGACATAGCCTGCATCAAACTTACAGAAATTCCAGCAAAGTGGCATTTCTTTCAAATTATCTATTTTCATGCTCTGAAATACCTCAAAGAGCAATTTTACCTTTTAGTTTACATCAATTTCCCAAGACAATGTACCTCTGTTTACCATATTTTCTTCTCTATTTAAAGCATGAAGACACTATTTCTGATCTAAAAATGTTCTGAAATATATTCACTTTTCAAAGTAATTTATTAGTAAATGTTTCCTGACAGCTAAAATTATTAATTTCAATAGCTGTTTCTTAATGTTGTGGGCATAGGTATCTGAGAGATTTCATGCCATTGTTTTAATCTTAGCTGGCAAATATAAGCAACATAAAATACCACAGACCCTAGCACTTCCAGACTGGCAGAACTACAGGAATCAAGTATTGCACATGGAATGAGTATGAAAAAAATGGCAATAAATTTGGCATGACCTATACATGAGGTTTCACAAGCAAAAAGTACATGCAGACAACTATCAAATAATGGATTTGAATGACAGAGCTTATTGTTTATTAGACAATTGTAGGATATTCTGGTATAGTATAAACCAACTATCCTTAATTTCCTTTTGTCTTAAATAGAATGCAGAGTTTTTATTGTTTTGTTGGAAGATTATTCATCATTCTGTTTTATAGGACATTGATATAGTACAATGAAGTTAGTTCTTGTATGTGAATAGCCTGGGAATGTAAATACTTGTCACTGTTGATGACCATCAGACCACAATACAAACTCTAAGAACCAGTGGAAAATTATTCACTTAAGTCATCTCACTAATTGCTTATAGATTGAAATAAGTCACAAGCTGGCCTTCAGCTGGAATCTTTACTCAAAACTGGTCAAATCTCCTTATGCTTTTAAAAGATCAAATTCTTATTACTGCAAAAAAATGAAAGAAGTGTGCATATATAGGTTAACATGGCACAAAATAGTCTATCTTCTTAAAAAAACAGCACTAAGTCCCATCTTGTGTATTTAGCCGTGCAGTAGGCTATCACTCAGCCGAACTCATTGTAACAACTGAGCACTGTTTAAGAACACATTTCTTTACTAGTCTGATAGCACTCTCTTATTTTTTTCAACAAGCTAATGAAGCACATGTTGTCTGAGCATTAGCATAATCATATGAATACGTTTTTACTTAATTGCCATAACAGCAAGAGGCAATATTACTGCTGAAGATGTTTTTGCACAACCTTTTTTGAAAGCTGTTTCATTTGCTAGTGAACAAGAGACTTGAGGTCTATTCTCCTTCCACCCCCAGTCTGACTGTTGGATATGACTGGGAATATGATAGAACTGATTTTCCATCAATTTGCTTATAAGAAAAGAGTCCTTGCACAAAGCTGTAAATGACATTGCAGGTGACAGTTGTGTTTTTGCTCTCTACCCTCAGACTGAGTTTCAGACTGAAGCTCAAGAAAATGAGGGCCATGGAGTGTTACAGCAGAACTGTTACCTTCCATGGTGTGTGAGAGTTTTAGGGACATAATGGCCATATGGTCATTATTTGGCCAAACGTTGTACAGCAATGGAAGTGAAGTAATGTTTGTTCTGATCTGGGAAGTATCCATTGACAGACTGCAGACAGGACAGATAGTAAGTCAGAGACTATCAACACAAATGAAAGGAAATCATAGAAGGAGGAAGAAGCTAATATTTCATCTTCAAAAAGTGATAAACATTCCCACGTGAAAAAGACATTTATTCAGCTAATGAATAATTAGGATATTCAAAACAATGGTGTTTTCTTAGGCAGTTAGGATCACTGGCAACAGTTACATTAAGCTGACTTCTCATTTAAATCAGTCATGAGGAGAGGTCCAATAAATTACTTTCTGCCAACCCACATAACACATCTGTTAGGAGTATCAGGGAGGACAAAACACATGATGGCAAGAATACTGACATTTTGAAGTCTTTTCTAACTTTTTTGAGTTATTGGAACTTATGTAATTAAAACATGTCTTGAATATAAGAAATCACAGCGACTAGCACTGAGAGGGAGTGCAGGCTGGCATATTCTGAATGATATTATTCCTTGCTTCCAAAAGCATCCGACACAGGCATCCATTTTAGACTGAATACCTGCAACACTTTTTTCCTCTCCAAGATAAATAATGATTTATGCTTATATTTGTATAGCATAAATATGTTTATATTTAGGCTAATAAAATGCCTACATTTGGAAGAAGAATTCAAAATAGCATCATTAGACAGAATTTGTGGTATAAGGAAAGACCATAGCTAATAATGCAAATATAACTATTCAGGGTGCTTAATGCCCAGGGATTGACTCTGAGCAATTTAAACATAACAGCATCATACTCCAGTGAAGTCCAATCACTTGTGGATCTGCTGGCTTGTCCCACTTCAATCACAAATCAGGAATGGAAAGGTCTCCTAGAAAGAGGGATATGGTTAAGCATTTCGAAGAACCTTGTCCTTTCTTCAACTGGTTGTGGTGAGAACTGTGGGAAGTGAAGAGGGAAGGCAAAGGTGTTCCACATCCACACTGGCATTTTAGAAAGAGAAGCAAATTGCAATGAGCAGCAAAGATTGTTGGAGGTAAATGTGAATTACTTGCCTGAAACCATGGAACATGGCCAAGCATCTGGAAGCAGCAATGGCGTCAAAGGTAGGGATGCATGTGTTGAGTTATTTTACTGAACTTGGGAAGGAAAATTCTCCCTGCTAAAGAACATCTTAAGAATTTTTTTTTTTTGTCTTCATATTTTTCAATCAGAAAATCTTATATTTGTTCTGGGCAGGGAATTTTTATGTTAGGAAAAAAAAACCATATTAACAAGTCTAGGTTATTCTTTGTTATCTCTACAGCCCTTCAGAGTAAGACTAATAGATGTTTAAACACGAGACTATTGTTTAATTTATTCACTGGCTTTAAACTAGTCTGAATGTGTCATAAATATGAACCACCTTTCTTTCCACTTTAACTGTTAATTTTGGTAACCAGGATGAGCAGCATAAAAAAGGGATTAACCTTCTATTCAGAGAAGCCCAGCAGTTAAGAGGTTAATATGTTAAATCTATTAATACTGCCCATATACATAATCAGTTGTGGAAATGGACAGTGTTGTAATTCCATTTTATGAAATCAAAATCATGACTAAGGTCACCTGAATAATCCTTGAGAATAACAGCTTTAAAGAGAGAGATACGTTTGTAATAAAATGCCCATTAACTGCTTCCACCCATTAGGTAACCTTCTTTTACCCTCCGACCTACCAGTCTGCCATGCTGAAATGTCTGTGTTTCTGGAAATGGCACATCAGAGCCAGTGAATCTGCCTGGCTTGTGCTGAAATGTCATTCTGGATCCCTGCTCCTGAAGCAGCAGCGTTCCCGGGAGCAGTGATCCACAGGGCTGCAGCACAGCCCTGGTTCAGAGAGGCAGCTTATAACAGGGACAGGGGTAAGCTCCTACGTCTGTAGGTTAACAGATATACAGGAAAATTCACAGGTGCCAAGGGATTTATCTGTTTAAAAAGACAATTATTAGCCTCTTCTGTGACAAGATAATTGGGCACACTGTAACTTTGTGTCTGCCTGAAGTCTGTGCGTATTCCTTGAGCATGGCATCTGCTGGAAGGATGATGTTCTTTCTTCTCAGGCATTTCTCTTAGTTTCTTCATGTTTTCAGTCCAGTGTTTCATGGCTCCTGGCCATCTAAGCACCATTTTCTTTGGTACCACTCTTAATTCTGAATTGGAAGAAAGTGAAGCTGCTGTGATCATGCTGTGTGTCTGTCTTTCCTTCCTCATTTTTCACCCATGAGTGACTTTGACAGTTAAATAAGGATTTTAAAAATAAAAAAGTTCATGCCAGTTGCCCTATACAAGAGAGTAGGCAGAGGAGTAAAAGCATAAAGTACCCAAACCATTGGAAAAGCCATCTTGTAAACTCCTGTTTATGGACCTAAGAGAACCTACTTGCAAGAGGGGCCTTGTGAATACTCTAATTAGGAATAAAGCCTTAATCAGAGCCTTCCATGAATCATGAGAGACAAATCTTAGAAAATGAGGCATTATTAGTTCTGGTTCATGGAACTAGTTGTTTAACATGGCTGACGGTGATAAAATTCATTGCTTACACAGTGAAGAGTGTAGATTTAGTCAAACTTGAGCTTTGTGGAAAGATTCCTATTTTCCTCTGTGCCTGTATGATAGGTTGTGCATATCCATGATGCACATGGATGAATGAATCACATGATTCACTCAATTAAATTGACCACAATCTTTTGAGCTCACGAAATACGAAGTTATTTAAACTCTTTAACACTGAGAAGCATCAGCTGCAGTTTTGGTTTTCAAGGGAATATTTGGGAATGTTTTTGAATACGCATTATATTTTCCATCATGAATTAAAATTTTGAAAGTGTAATTCAAGTTGATGAGTTAACCCCTGGTCTCTCCTACAGGCCTGGAGCTGACTCTGTAGGGAACCTATCATACCTAAGAGCCCTACAACACAGACAGGAGCTTACTGGGATTTTTCAAAAAGGACAATGTTCATGACTCCCTTTGTGAAAGTGTTTTGAAGACAAAAATTGTGACAGGCTCTAAGAGATGTAAACAGCCTTTAAAAATAATTGTATTCTATCCCATGTCTTAAGAAAATAGAGTATGATGCGGACTATAATTGTACTGTTACAATATATTAGTAAAACAGAAAAATGGTAGTAAAATGTTAAGTATCTTCATTCATTATGAAAAGGTCTTTGCTAGAAACATGTTCATATTTCAGGGTGGTGTGAGTTCAAGGGAATAAATGCTGCCTCATAAAATTCAATGCATTAATGGGCAATTTAAAGTTCACCATTCTTCTTGCTCCAGTCACCTTTTCCTTCCTGTCACAGTTTCTGGTGCAAAGCAAGAGACAATGCAATCACCTATTTTTTACTTTTTCAAATATTAGAAAGAAAAATATACTCAGGTCCAGTAAGTGCTTCCTGAATGGGGAAAGGAGCAAAAAATTACAGGAAACCACACTGAACACATAATAACATTTTGAAATACAGTGTGTGAATTTGGAAAGAAAAGTGTTTGGAGGAAAAAATATTTTACAGAAAAGGGCACTTTATTAAGATTTTTTTTTTTTTCCCAGCAAAACTGGAATTAAATCAGGACATTACAAGCATATATTATATGCTTGTATATTTATATCCACCTATGCATTTTGTACAATCTATCAAAATACAACTGTATCTATAACCCAGAAATGAGTTCTGTTTCAACTCAGTCACTGACACACACAGACATCCAGTGTGTCTGTGTATGCTAGTGCTGCTATCTACAACTTTATGCCATTTGAAATAAATTGCACCTTAAATTTGAAGGCAATTTTAGGTAGTTTGTTGTGCAGTACAGATCCCATCTTTGATATTTAGCAAGCCTGAGATCTTTCTAACTTGTGAAGTCTGCATGTCTACAAACTAGCATGGATGTGTTTGTGTTTATTACCTTTTTCCATGCATACCCTGAAATGACTAAATTACAGGTATTTTACATGTGTTTTGTGGTACAAGACAGATACCATCCACTAGTATAATTTATCTTGAAACACCCTGTTTTACAAAATTACAGAAAAGCACAGCAATTTGCTCTTTTTTTTTATTTCTAAGACTATGGAAAAATCTTCAAAGCCCAGAAGGTGCCTTCTAGCTAAGAACTTAGCCATGTAATAAACAATTTTCATCAAAGCACTGGGTTTGTGGAAATAGAGTACAATTGTGGATTTAAAATTTTGATAATGTTCCTTACTTATTAGCCATTGTGTCTTTTGTATTTTGACCTAATTCACCTACCAAAGGCATCAACCCTTATGTAAGATTAGATACACATCCATACACATACGGCAGCCCAAATCAGATTAGCTGCAATCAAGGTAATTGTGTTAAACAAAATTGTTCATCTGTGCTTTGCAGCTGCCTTTTGGATCTAGTGTTTGATCCCAAGTGACTGAGTTATACATATGTTCTTCCTTAATCCTGGATAACTTAGATTTTATTTTAATACATAATCACCTCCTTAAAACTCAAGACTGAGAGTACAGCGTATTTAGTTTTGCATATAAATTAATTCGTATTTTCTTTTATTATTTTTCTTTGGTACAATCTAAGGTTATTTAACGGAGACTATGTGCAATTGAGGTTCCCAAAATCTGAGGCAGTCATCTAGACTGCTTGCTCTCCAGCACCTCTGCCAGTTATCAAAAGCTACTTCCTTGGTCAATCTTTATGTTCCTTCGGCAGTTAAAATTAGACTCTGACCATACTCAGAGTGCTAAATACCACACAGTGAGAAAGCAGGTGGTAGTCCTTGGCAGAGCTGTCACCCGTTTTTGCAAGTATCTATAGTTTGGACACTTCCCTGAAAATGGAAGCTGTGATCTGTCAGGTTTTCTCAGACTGAGGGTATTTGAAGCCACAATTCTCATGTTATAGAAAGTATCTAAACTTATGGTTTAGATATCTTATGGATGTGGTTTTACCATAATTTATAACCAGAACTTATGATTATGGTGACACCTAAGTTCTGGCAGTTGCTGCTCTTCATCATATTGAAATTACGGTGCTATTAATCCAGAAGGGCAACAGTCTAGAGCACAAGAAAGATGAACCCTACTTTTGCCTAGGATTTCAGCTCTTAACTGCTTCTTGGACAATTATTATTATTAATATCTGTCCAGCTTGACATCACAAACTTTTGCTTTTACACATGCTGTAACATGTTTCCTATTTTTGTAAGATAAAAAGTTGCATTTTTTAGTGGACAAACAGAAGACTTTTCCAGTTATATTGAAAAGATACAACCTCCTTTCATACCTCAGAGCGAAAAAAGGTCTTGTAGTTGTGAGCTATTTTTCTTCCATGAAAAATAAAACAAAGGATGGGAAGAAAAACTGGCATTTGGTATATAGAACACATTTTGACACTGAACTCAGATACCATGGTTTTAGACTCAAGAGATAAAACTGGATCAATAAATAGATTTTTTCCAAAACTTTTGAGGATTATCATTTGTTTTTGAGGTGCATCAGTCTTTGTGCAGGGACAAAAAAGCTTTTATGCTGTTATTTATGGTAGTTATTAAGAAAGAAGAAAATAGTACTTTCAAAAAAAGCTGGATTTGAACTCCAGATTCTATGTAAGAAAGAACCCAACTTATCCAAACATTATTTTTTTAAGTGCTATAAGGACCTCTGCAAAAGGAAGAGGAAACAAACATTAGGAAGTACTAAATGAGAAGCTCATTGTTAAGCCTATTATCTACAAGATTTTGTCCTTGTGTATGTCAAAGGGGCCGTAATATCTGGAGCAGTCTCTAACAGGTACAGGGGGATTTGCCTAATTCTCCTTTTCCTTTGAAAATACCAGAGTTTCAGCTTTTACCTTGAGGAAATGATCTATGAATAAATCCACAGAGCAATATGCCATAGTACAGAGCTTTCTCCTCTAGATCGGGTTTATGAGTAAATAGAACCATTCCTAGGAACTCTCCATCCCAGAATGCCTGTTCTATTGCCCCAGGACTGGAATTATTTGCTTATAACTCTACAAAAAGCTATAAGTATATGTATTTATACACATATATACATGCATAGGTTATATATATCTATATTTTATATAAAAAAAGTACCAACAGTTTTTATAGTTGCATCCTCAGTTACTAACCAACTAACACATGACATGTATCTCTTTTGTTAAAGGGGTTTTGGTGTGGAAGGAAAGTTGGATTGCAGAGTTTTACACTATTAATCCATTCACAGTAGAGTTGTTTATACAGCATTTTCCTGTACTTGGGTTCTGACTGTTTGGTTGAAATGAAGTTACTCAGAGTAGGCTGCACAACCTCTGTGCTTTTACTGTCTTTGTGCTTTTTATTGACTCATTAGATTGTAAGCATTGATCTCATTAATGGAAGTGGGTTATTCTTGGTCTCCCTGTAAAGATTGCTACTCATGTGTTGGAAATACCACATTTTTACTGTCGTACTAGATTTAATCTCCTATGTGCCAGTGATTATGCCATGTTTGACATGATCTTACCCAAATCAATCTATTCTTGCACCTGGATACTAAGTAGAACAGAGCTCAAGGCAGACTGCTTGCTAAGACTCTTGGGCAGGCTTTGGAGCAGACATTCAAGTGACATTGTAGTCTTTCACTTAAAGAGAGTACAGGTTTTTCTACAATATACAGAATGACTGAGATCTGTTCTCAGATACCAACGATTTATTATGCAACCTTGGATAAGTCCCATAATCTTTCCATCTGTTTTCCTATCTGTCCTCTTTATATTATTACTAGAGCTATCCAGGAAATGGAACATATTTCCTATGAAAAATTTAGATAATTTTAAAAGTTTCCAAGTTGGGAAGAATAAATTAAAATCAGAATGTCTTTAATTATAATAAATTTCTGAACAAAATCCTTCTGTGGCTTTTAATATATGGTGCAATGAAGAGAACCCTGCACAACCATTTCCTAGTAAGTGCTAATTTTCTATCAAGAAATATGTAAGTAGTGGTCATATAATCAAGGTGGTATCTCAGGAATCTAAATATATAGTGTAGTAATATGTGAAATTCTAAACAGATTAAAGTATTTAAAGGAGCTCTAGAAGTTGCTTACTATTTAAATAGACAAAGGGTCTATACGATATTAAATGAAGCTTACAAAAGACTAAGAATTAAATAAGAATATTAAAGAAGTTTTATGTTAATGAGGCTTCAGTAGAGGATAAAACAATATGGGTCTAAGCCCTCTTCACCTCATCCCAGTGAATTAAATATGTGGCAGCAGGAAATTTAAAACCTTTCTCATATGGGGAATGTTTAAAAAATAAATACAGAGTCATATCTGCAATTGCAAATTATATGCATTTTGCCAGCTTTCCTCCATGATTTGATAACTCTTACTGTAGCTGTCCCTGTAAATATGACAATAAATTTTTAAATCTCCAGAGAACTGGTAAATACAGGCAGATGCACTTAACTGCTGGTGAGCAACAAAAGTCGGTCTGCAGGAAACTGTGGCACTAATGTAGCTCTTGATTAATCTCTAATTACACTTTTGTCATCTTAGCAGGGAGACAAAACTATAGCAGTTCCTAAATAAGCAGGCAGCATTTTGGCACCTAGCAACGAGCAGTTCTTTCATATTAGCTGCAGTGGACTCTGTGCTGTTACATGGAAGGTGGTTATGGATCACTGCTCTATTATTTATAGAGCAGCATTTACAGAGGCCTTCACAACAGTATATAAATTAGCAGCTTAATAGGCCATCGCTAACTAAAAACATGGCATGAGCTGAAGCATCAAGTATGAAATTAAAATGTGACTTGGAGATAATAATGTTTGTAACACACATAGAAAGGAATGTCGATTTATTTCTCTGTTAGCCATTTCACAGGCAGATTACAGTATGGTCTTTAAGAATTTTCATATGGATGTATGTGTGCCTGTCTCTCTCATTTCTCATATGCACATAATGTGTATGTATGTGAATATATAGACATATATATTTAAAGGTTAAAGGTATAATCTTTTATTATGTTTTCTCATATAGGTTTTTTAAAGATTAGGGTAAAAGCTTGTCTATATTTTTTTCGCAGTAGGCTGATATAGCACAGAGGTGGATGAGCTAGGAGAGCAGTGCTAAAAGGGATCTGCTAATTGGACAGCAGGCTGCAACAACACTCCAAGTGTCTTCGTGAAAGGGCCTTATTAGCTATCAATCAGACAAATAACACTAACTTTCTTCTGCCTCCTGTTCTTTGGTAACTTGTCAGTGAAAAGACCCACTCCAAAGAAAGACCTCACACCTCTATTTGGTGTCATTCAGAGTGAATAAGATTCAAAAGTGATTAAATACAGTAAATGACTGCTGGCAAGCTGCAGTTGAATCCTTATTTAATCAACTAAAGAAAGACATAAATTAATGCTTAAATATTAGGGATTCTGGAATAAGAGAATAAGATTATTAAGAATGGGAAAACATAAGCATAAAGCATTCATGTGCAGTGCTTCCTTAATTAAACCAACCCTTGGCAATGAAAGACAGTTCTGACCTATACCATGGTGGCTCCTGAAGCTTTTGCTGAACTCGGTCCCATTTTGCTTTCCCCTTCTCAGATGTACCATCAGAGAAAGTCCCTGCACAGTAGGAGAGAGCTCACAGCCTGGGCAGACATAGCAGATGATGGAGAGGAAGGAACTCAGCTGCATTCATTCCCCATGTTCACGCAGCTGGCTGGTGAAAGTCAGAAAAAGGAAGCTGCATTGGGCACTTCCATCCACTGGAATCAAGAGCAAGATCGGTATTATCTTCAATGGAAGAGGAAACTGTTTTCAGTTTTTTATCAAAGAACCCATTGCTAGATGTGCTTTACCAAGCCACCTTTCTTGACTATGCTTTTGGTTACTGGATATTTCTAGAGATTTTTTAAAATACTTCAAAGTTAAATGTGGTATATCTTCCTTTAGGTAGGTAATGGTATTTTATTGTATGTTCCTAGCTTAAAAAGTCATTCCCCCCTCAAGGTTAGCCTATAGATGAAACACTCTTTGCGTGTTGAGATTAGCAGAGTATTTTGTGATTATAAACCAAAGGTCCAGTGAAGGGTCACACCATATAGTCCTGGCATAAATAAAATTAATTATCGGAAACCGAAGTTCAAAAATTTTCAGAATATCCCAAATTACTGTGCCATAGAGTTTCTCCAAGATGGCCAGGCTGCCCATTTCTACAGTGCTGCACAGAAACAGTCTTATGCAGTGATGAGCACAGAACCGAAAACCAGGGGCTTAGTCCAAACAGGTAACTTTATTCCTCTAAAATAATGTTTTCTGTAGTGGTCTGTGCCCTGCTTTAAGCTTAAGCAAAAAATAGCTAAAAGGAGAGTAGATAATTTGCCCCCTCGTTCACTGAGGTTTCCTTTCTCCTGAGCAACTTTGTGAGGGATACTGCTAATGCTGGTTCCTTTACTGGGGACATCCAAAACTGTAGCTGTGTCCCCTGCAACCACTACTGTGAGGTGACAGAGCCTTATGTGGGACTTAACAGAGAATATAAGTCACAGTGTATACACAATATATATTTGGGTTATTTAATAGCAGAATAGAAAGTCAGAAACCTGAGCAGGTGACTTCTGAGAGATATTTCCCTTGCTTTTTCCTAGATTTTCATGGGTGAAAATGTATGAGCAGTTTCTTTTTTTTATACACAAATAACTGGTGAATTAGATAAAGCAAGAACATCAGGCTGATGAAAAGAGTTTCTTACAAAATCTCCTATCTCTAAAAAAGAAAAAAAAACAGTAATCATCAAACTACTCTCTTCATAATGCTACAGGATGACTTAATTAGCTAGTTGATTTCTATGACGATGCTCTAAGAGATGAGGTCTGAGATGCATTTGAAACAGGAATTATGAATTGATATAACATCGAGAGGCTGACAAATTATTCTCACTGGCTAGTGTGGTGGCTACAAATGTTTCAACAGGAAAAGAAAACCCATTTGAAAAGTGTGGATCCTACAGCCGGATCTGTGTGGGGTTTTGTTTGCAAGTAAGCCAAGCCCCATGTGAAAGAGCTCTGCTTAAATGTAGATTTGCCCCAACTTTGATCTAACTGTGGGGTTTGTTTTGTGCTGTTGCTAATTCTAGCTATTGGGAAGGAAATTACTTTTATCAGTGGAGGTATAACTCCATTGACTAGGAGTTTTTAACTTCGTTTTTTAGACTTCAAGCCACAAGTGTTTTAAAGCTGAGTCTCTGCACTAAGTAAAGTTCCTGTGCAAATATACCTTGTAATTCAAAGAACTATAATCTGTACCAGAGTAAGGAAAGCAAAAGAAAAATATTGAATGTTGTGAACTCACAGTCATTTTTATTACTGCATTATTTTGCAGCTGCACATAATTAAGGCTGTTAATTCATTTCCATATCTTAATATGTTTGATTTTTTAGAGTACTATTGTCACCCAGAATGATCTACGATTTTACATGCTCATTTTGGAAGAAAAAAAAAAAAAAACGCCTGAATGAAGATTTTCAGCTTAAAACCATACATATTTCTAATACATAGCTTCAATCTTAACTCCATGTTAATTTAGCCATAAATCCAATCACATGTTATTTTTCATTTACTTTATTTTGCTGGAGCGTAAGACATTCAGTGGTTGTTGTAGCAAAAGGGAGCTGCATTTATTATACTCAGTACAGAAGAAATTAGAAAAATATTTTTAGTTAAAAAATTACCTCAAAAGAAGGACATTAAAGAGACCACATATGAAATTTAGAAGATATATTGTCAATTATCTCTGATGATACAATTTCCAGCAATTTGTTTAAAGATGACACCTTGGTTTTAATGAATCACTTTCAACGGGTATTTTTCAATGAAATGTCTCTCTCTGGTGAGTAATTTAGAATAAATAAATCCATACTTGTATCAATACAAAAAATAAAGTCCTTTTATTAGCCTTCTGGATTTATTAGACATGGATATTTAAGGATTAGAAAGAACTCCTGACACTAAGGTTTAGGGTCATTAAACAGGTCACTGGAGCTTCGAACAGTAAATCTGTGTAAGACAGCGTCGGCTGATGACTTCAATCAGGCAATTTGTTTACCAATCATTATAAATTTCATTTCATAAAATATATAGAGTCAAAGAACCTATATCATATCTAAAGTAATCTTCAGACTCTGCTCTATTTTTCATTAGTATTCAATAGATATTTCATAGTAGTATCTTTCCTTGCATTTTATATACTACATATGGAGTCCAACGTTTTACTAAAAAAACCAAAGCAAACAAACATGAAAATACTTGTCCTTTTGAGTTTAGTTTAATGGATGACAATACTAGCCCTATGGATCTGTGAAATGACACAGTTCAAAAGTGTAATATTTGTTGAAATGGAAGCTAATTCTGTATTTTCAGAATATAACAAATGGTGTTTCTGTGGCATTGTTCAGCCATGCAAATGATATACAGTCAGGAATATATAAATTATATTTGCTCATGAAAAAGAATTGCACTGCTATTTCCTATTTATGTCAAGTAGGAAAAGAGTTGTCTTCCATTTTTTTTAATTTCTGTTTTGTGATTATTCTGTGGTTCTTAGGTTTGTTATGTATATCTATTGCATGTATAAAACTTCTCAAGTAACTGATTCATGCTGGATCATATCAACATTTCAAATAAGGAAAAGAAAATACTGGGCTTTAGATATCAGAAGTTGAAAATTTCAGGTAAGGAAATGTGTTTGTGTGTATGCATTTGAAATTTGATGTAATTGTTTTTCTATTTCCATTTGCTTCAAGTAGTTTCCACTTCCTGTGTGCATCCCTTTTAAAAGTTGTATTTTCTATTTGTACAGCATTTATAACAGAAAATTCTCTACATAGAAGCTTTCAACATAAAGAAAATGTTTTGTTATACCATTTTGTTTATTTCTGTGTTTATATGTGAGTATGTATATATGAATTTTACACAAAATTAAAAATGCATTCCTCCTTTGCTTCATATCATTGAGAGAATTAGTTCTACTTGCAATTCCCATTTTAAAAAAGGAAAATATTACCTCCAATAGTGAGATAAAAAAATTGGAAGAGCTTTGATTTTTTTTTCTTTTTAAAGTTTCATGTAAAATGATATTTGACTGATGTAAGAATAAGTTTTAATCAACAATTTATGCTATTTCAGAGCTCTGTGTAAAGGATTTTACATGGAAACTAGGGAATTCTATTATAGGAAATAAGCTGTAAATTTGTTTCTTTATTCAGCAAAGCAGTGAAAGTATGGACTTAAAATCATGGTGTTGTAAGCACATGTGGAAAGTTAAGCACATGGTGAAAACTTTTCACTAAAGATGGACTTGGGTCACTTTTAAGCCAGTTTTCCTTTGCCTTTTCATGTATATTTAGTCACTTTAATCCCTAAATTGAAAAAAAAAAAAACACCAAGGTTTAAAATACATTGTCACCTTGTGTATTTTTAGAATAGGAGTGCTTAAAGCCCTAAAGTTCACAATAATTTCCGAACAAATAGCTAGCAAATAAATACAAGCCATAAATCAGAAAATCTCACTATGAAAGTTTTTGTCATAGTGCACAAAGGGATTTTTGCTACATTATAAAGGGAAGACATAAGCTAAAAGAAAAGGTTACCTAAGGCTTATGACTGTCAGTGGGTGCATTATTTGTTTTTGTTTTGCTTTTGGTGACATAAGTAAACTGAAAACTGTTCCACTACATTTGCAGTTGTTTACATAGCAAAATAGAAATTTCACTTTCCATTAATAGATACAGAGCACATATTATTTACTGTGCTGCTCAATTTTCTCTGCTAAAATTAAATTTAAACCCACTTGCCCATTTTAATATTTAATAGGTATGAAAATTAAACAGTACATAATGACAGGGGAAATAAGAGCATGCTTTAAAAAAAGTGTAGAATAATTCTTACAAAGGAGAATTTATATATGCCCTCACCTATACACAACATACTGAAGTTCACTATAGGTTTTAAGAAGGTGAAAGATTCTCAAAGGCACAAAGTGTAATGGAGATACTGCATGTGTTGAAAGCAAAAGGAATTCTGTCCATACTTTTAGGATTGTCTTTGGTTAGTTCCAGTTTTTGAATGCACTGGAAATGGCTATTAGTGAAGAATTGTCACATTTTTCTCCGTACAGTGTGATGCTGTCATGATAAACAGAGGCTTTAACATTGTAATAAAAGTGCTGTTTTCTTTGCGTTTGTGACACTGAGAATTTTAGAAGATCTGGACCCCAAGTCCAATATGCTCTTCCATAAATGTGTAGATTCAAAAGCCTGCTTGGAAGAAAAGTAGACAAAACCATTTTTTGTTGCTGAAACTTTTCATAGTGAAAGGTGGCTGTAGGAATACCATTTCTGTGAATACGTGTTCACACTGTAGATTGGTTATACATAAGAAAAGGAAAAAATGCAAAATTAAAAAATTGATTGTATTTTAAAATTTCAAAATTAATTTTCTACTCAACTGTTCACTTCATAGTTTCTTTCAATTTTATCTATTAAAAAAGTCTAAAAATACTTAAGTGAAAATGGAATGTTTATTTCCAGTCAAAAGGGACTGACATTTCTCGCAAGAACTTAGAGCAAGCAAGTTTTATATATGATTAGTTCCTCTGACTTTAGTGGACCTACACATCCAAGCATATGGCTAAGTTTTTGCCTGCTCGCAGCCTAATTGGTAACGTGTAGGACTGCAGACAGACTCACCCACTGTGTTTAATTTGTGTAGATTTGGTTTCTCGTTTCTTCTTTTCACATGCATTAAATATCTTCCAAAGGATTTATTTTACATCTGCCACTCTGTTAGCCTTCAGTCAGTGGTTTTCCTCCTACTGCAGATGAAACCTCAGAAGAGCAGCTCTGAAAGGGAGCGCTGTTTTTTCAGAGAAAAAAGAAAGAGATGACAACAAAACGATCACACACAAAAATGTCTCTCCTTTATCACTCTAATCAAACCCAATTTTCATTTTTGAAAATGTAACCCTAACACTCCACCTGGGAATACCTGGTCATCAATGATGAACCTGTCCCAGCAGCATGTACAGTAGGCTTGTCTGAACTCTTTGGGATAGATCTTTGGCTGGCATAAATAAGCATTGCTGCATCTGAACACAGTGGAGCTACGCTGATTTACACCAGCTCAGGGACTAGTTCTGTGCATTGATTTACTGCAACCAATTTGAACCCATTAGACTTACGCCAGCATAAACCTGAAGAAACCCAGTGGTGAATCAAGCCCAAAAAGAAAGAAATCTTTAGATAACTACTTAACGGCTGTGGAAATATTGGCTGGCTCTCACAGGACCTCGTTACCACATCTGATGAGAATGCTGATTTATGGAGATCAGTAAACAAATCTCAGCAGAAAGGGCATCACAGAAAAAACAGAGAAACATATCCAGTATATGAACAGACTACCTCAGGGACTCTTTTTGCTTGCACTGTCTGAGCCAGGGTAAGATTTAATGGAAGATGTTTCTAATTAACACTTTGGATTTAAAGGCAGCTGAAAGGAGCAACACAAAGCCCCTGTGGCCTGTTGATATAAAGGGCTAGGGGCAGGGAGGATCCTAGTGCTCTTGGTTCATTCAATGACTCATCATGCAACACTGGGCTCGTCATTTGACCCTTTCTTGCCTCAGTGAACTCAACTGGAGATTAGGGTGAAAAATGTAGGTTCCTATTGGAAAACAGATGATTTATAACTGAGCTTCCTTGAGTAAATACATTACGAAGAAGTGGTAAATCCATAAATTTCACACACACAATCATAAACAATGGAGTTGATGTCTGTTACAACACCAATTTCTCCTTCCTTCTTCAGCTTGCTTTCTTGTCTTACTGCATTATTCTGATAATAAAACTATCCACCTTCATAACAGGTCGGCAAATGAGGGTAACTTCGTTACTTTCCAAATTTGTGGTCTGGTAAGAGATGCAAGAGTAAAAACAGATTCCCACTCCTTCCATAAATCAGTGAAGGCAATGATGCCAGTTAGATCTACTCTGATATCAAAAGTAAGTTTTAAAAAAATTGTTTTGGACAGCTGTCTAGACCAAGAAATTGCAATTGCTGGTGGTGTCTGTACATGTGTGTGTTAGAGATGTAGATCAAAACCTGTTCACAATCTGGTTTGCAAGCATTAGTAGATCTTGTATTTTCCCAAGTGAGCATGTGACCGCCAAACTGTCTTGTACTGAAGGTCATTTTATTCAGTAATGAATTGTATGCTCCTCATCTTGAATTGCTTTCAAGGTTAAAAAAAAAAAAACAAAACCTTCATTTTATAATCAAATCTCTATGAAGATCAAAATAAAACATTGGGAAAAAGAAATGGATTAAAAGTCTGAACAGTCTTTGTTGTCTTAATTTTACATTTTAATGATTTGGACAGCTCTCCTCATTGCTGTTTTTCTCATCAAAATGATCACGAAAGCTTTGACTATGACAACAAAAATATACAAGTGTTCTGTCAGTATATCAGATAAATGATCTATAGATTACTTCGACAGACTGGCCGCATACAGGGCTAATGGTATAAAAAATATGAAATGATGGAAGGGTTATGAAATACAGTAAAACACCCCACATCCCATAAGAATTAGGATTCTTTCAAAGTTCAAATGTCAGCCAATTAAACCCATTGTTTAACAGCTGAGACAAAAAGCCACAAAGATCCCAATACTATCTCATCAGAAGAAGAGGTATTTTTTCTCCCCTGCTGGCAGCTTGTAGATGCCAAAGGTCTTGATATAGAGAAGGGTGCAAGTATAGCAGCAGCTAAGGACTCTCAATCAGATAAACTGACATCTGTGACAGATAGCTCTCTTACACAGGAGTCACTAAGCCTTGCTTGCCTTTCTCACGGGAATGATCCACCACTATTACAGTATCTCTAATGCAGCTACTACATGCAGTTTTAGATTCATTCACAGTTTGAAACAAGATCACATTTACAGTGAAAAGCCCAAGTCTTAAGTAGCATGGAAACTCAGTTCAGTTTTCCTTATCACTTCTCTTCTATAGCTTTGATCAGGTGTTTTATTTATTAGGGGTTCAAAAATAGTCTCAGTGAATGGCCATTCATTTCTCCCATCCCCATCCATTTTGTTCCTTTCTATGCTACATAAATGTGTTGGAAACATGTCATCAAATAAAAGTTTAAAAAATTTTTTTTGAGTTAAAATCAGTTGTCCTTTGATGTTATAAATAACACTGCTAGCACAAATATTGAAATGAAGAGTACTTAAAATTAAGTTTTACATCCATTAAAATGTGTTTATACTACAATAAGAAAGGATCAAATACAATTTCCTAACATGTTTTCCATAGAAAATCAAATCACTAGATATTCCTCTCATTTCTGAACAGAAAAAAGAAAATGAAAAGGTCATTTCAGAAAAATTTCACTTAATTTTGGGGGATTAGGAGAATGTAATAAAGATACATGGAAAATTCTTGGAAAGATACAGAAACGGACATATTTTGTAGAAAGGATTCAGGGATTTTTATAGGAAATAGGCAAAATTCAGGCAAAGAAAGAAAAAAATTCCATACTGGACCAAGGAATAGGATGCATACACTAATAACAGCAGGCAAATAAGCAATCTACAGTGTCAGAGTAAAAGAATGTAATTATTTCTTTCTGGAAAATCACTCCAAGCAGAAAGTGATATAAAAGTGTAAAAAGCGTCCAGGAAAGGATTCTTTCACCAAGTGAGTATTAAAGTGAAATTTAAATCAGGTTCCTAAAAGAAAATATCTGATGTGACCTTATAAATACGAACAACTACAGAGGAGGAAGGGATACTAATTTGGAACATGAGTTTCCTCTTGACTCCATTTTAACTAATCTGTGCTTGGATTCTGATTCTCTTTCTCTTCAGATGTATTCAACTCTTTCTTCTAATTAAAAGAAATTTATTTCATAACTGAAACAAATTAGATGTACCTACTCTAAATGTGGCCCTGTATGTCTCAAATTAAGTGATATACCTCTCACACATTGTGCATGTACTTGTGCTCTTATCAGGGTTACTTTCTGTGAATTTTGGCTATTAGTGAAGAAAAACCTGTAGTGCCTTTTAATTTAAAGTTGCCATTTACCTGTAAAGAGCGTGGAAAAGTGAATGCTGTGATATAAACAGCTATCACCAAAAGTACTAAAAGTAGTATGGACTATGAAAAATATTTCCACTTTCTGAAAAAAGAATGCACTAAATACTAGTTGTAGGGTTAAAAATGTCTGATCTTCAAAGAAAGATACATTTATTAACAAAATTCAGATTTCTTTTTATTCTCTGGAGCTCTTACAAATGCACAAGACACAGTTTCAATACCTTCAGGAGCTGCTTCACAGCAGATTATTGATATTCTGGCCCACAGCTCTCTTGGAGGATATTGAGTATCAGGTGCCTCAAAGGTTGGCGCCAACCTTCCTCTTCTATGCACCACAAACCAGAATTAATTGCAAATCAATCGAACAAACTACAACTGATCAGTAAACCAATTAGTAATTTTAGCTGTTCATCCTGTCTTCATTTACTAAGAGGAAAGATGTGGGATGAAGAAAATTGATTTCTAGTTAACATTTAGGATTTTTTTTCACCCTGGTAACAAGGATGCCCTTGTAAAAACATTTCAAGCAGGGACATATCCAAGTTAGACAATTCCAGCTGTTCCATTACATTCCCCTTATGGTTCTTTTTATTTCTTATGGTTCTTTTTCTTGCCTGTGTTCCTTTGGATAATAGGCAAAAGATCATGTGCCTCTTGCTGTTCTAGTTGCTCTGTTTTTTTCTCAGTCCCTGATTGAGAAACAAAGGAACAATGCAAATTGCACGTACATGATCTCCACTGCATGTGAAATTTCCCCTTATTGCGTAAAGGTGAGGCTACCACCAAGGCAGAGAGAAATCCTATTAAAGACTGGCTGTTGGCCTTGATTCACCTAAGGATGCTGGCAAATGTCTTGTACTGTATTGACCTTTTTATTGTACATCTTTCTTGTGCCAAGGGAATGTTCTCTACAAAATATTCAGAAGGAGCTCACCATTGCAGCTCTTACAGACCACATTCTTCATCCCCTGGTGAAACTCTGTGCAATCCTGAAGGCCGAAGTTCCTAGTCTTCTGTGGCATTTTTTCCAAATATATATTCAGTGGAAGTTCTGCAAAGACCATTTCAGAACATTTTCTGCTCCTGATTATTCAGCGCTGGGTTGTATATGGAGGCTGATTTGTGTGTGCAAGTGAAAGTCGAGAAATGTAAACTGAAAACACGTAGAAAGCTCTTTGAATTTGCAGGAGCAGCTAGCATTTGGCCTCTGCAAATGTATAAAGTGAACGTGACACCTTAAAAAGAAATATGTGTACACTCTGTAGACACAACAGCCACATAATTTATTTTATAGAAAACTTGAAAGAATCCCTAATTCAATACATTTATTTGACCACATATGAGGGAAGAAGGTAGGAAGGAACCACAGATTTTTTAACTTATGTCAATATATTACCTTGTAAAGGATATGATAATAATAATAACGTATAAGGGTCAGATTTTTAGATGCATTTTATTATGGAATTAAAACAATAATAGACGTAGCTAAAGAGATTCTCTAGATGACTTAAAAACTAAGGGGACAGCAGTGTTCCAGCTACCTGTGCTTAAGTAAGTTGCCCAAGATGCAGGACATTTAGTCTTGAGGCTTTCTTCTGATGTCACTGCAGCAAGCTTTTGCATCGAAATTTTCCCTCTTTGAAGAAATATGCCCTACCCACGAGTTGGCCACTGTTTCAGAATCTACTCAGAGCATTCAAGGTGCAAATACCTCCTCCCATGTCCCTTAACTACTATCCTGACTCTCACTGGATTACTTCATTACTGTTTCTAAAAGGGAAGGAGTCTGTAGAATCCATACGTGTCCTCTAAAAAGGGAGCTGCTGTTTTTCATTTTCTGCCCTGAACTGTGAATGAAGGAGAAAAAGAAATTGAAACATGGGTCTTCGGTGTTCTAGATAACCATCCTGGCTCCGCTGAGTTTCAGTTGAACTTATTAAAAATTTTATGTTGCTTAAAAGCGGATTTTTTCTGAAGTTAATTTTTTTGAAGTGTCTACATATTGCTTGAGTTATACTTTGCAGTTTTAACAAAGTAACAATGCATGTTGCAGTTACACTGAGTTAGTCTTTCTCATTATACCAAACATAGGTCATTCCACTGAACATCTATTCAATTGAATATATTATTTGTGATCAAAGCACAGCAGATTTTATTTCATGTAGCAATATGTCTTGGGAAGAAACACAGTTAAATGAAAAAATCAAACGCTTTAACTGAAGAAGCCAAAGGAAAAAAAAACAACATCTCAAAAGACATTTCAAGGGCTAAAACACAAGTCCCTGGAACATCAAAATGCATATACAAGATTCTGGAAAGTCTCCCAATAAATTTTAAGGCACTTGTTTTGCAGTGATTAGGCACCCAAGAATTAAATGTCTAATAGTGTCTGTTACAAGTTGATTCCTCAGTAATTTTTTTTAGAAAATACAAAAAAAAAAAAAAGTACAATTGTTTTCTGCATAGGTTGTTTTGCTATTAAATTCCAGTTCTACTCGATAAAACAAAGAAACTTGATCTATAAAAAAACAAGTCTTAACACACATTCTGGGCTTATACTGCTATAAATATTCTCTAATAAAAAAGAAAAGACACGTATTTTTCCAGGGAAACAATATATTTTGTGTAAGACTGTCTGTTACTTAAAAAATTGAAAACTGAGCTTCAAAACCCTGACTGACTGTGACAGCAGCACCTTTCACCAACTGATTGAAATTAAGTTTTTTTCAGTTGTTCTAATTAAGACCAAGGGGAGTTCTGGAATTCACCAAAGGTGTCTCAAATGGCTCTGTTGTTTAGGTGTTGGTGATATCAGCTCCTACTTTGTTCAACAAACAGTTTAGTCTAACTTGTGAACAACTCGTTTCTTAGCATGCTCTTTAAAGCAGTGCTTGCATTGTTACCTTCTACGAGTGCTTCTTAATAGAGAGCACTACAATTAGTGATGAAAAGGAAATAATTTCTGGTGAAAGATTAGTACATAGTGGGAGCAACTCTGACAATGTGAACACAGAATTGTCGTCACTGAACAAACAGTGACTAAGGACTTCCAGACATTGCTGTTTGCCTTAAATAATGACTACATTTTTCTACCAAGAAAGGGACAGATCTGGAACATACCCAAAGTAGGGACACCATCACTTTCTGTGTTGGGTCCTACAGGAGCAATTCATAGTTTATAAGTGCGGTGCCTGGGGTCAGAGACCAGGATGCACTAGAAAGGAACCCACAGTTGATGTGAGAGGCATCCTGGCTGCAGTTACAGAAATCCCATGCACGGGCACGTCTGGATCTCCACACGCCCTGGGGCATGGCAGTTCAGCATAGCAGTACCCTACCCTTCCTGAGGACAAACACTTACTCAAAAGGGCTCCTTTGAAAAGTGTTCGAATGAGGAGGGCCTGCTCTTTTGTTTCATGGTATGGCAGATACAGCATGCACCCAAGGATGGCAGACATGGGCTTAGCTCCTACAACATCCTGGGATTTCCTGAATCCCTTTGACTATATTTAAACTCATATCTGCCATGAAAATGCTGTAATCACCAGGCTGGCTGCAACCATGTCTTTGCAAATGCACATACCAAGCCATGTTTGGTGATTATCAGTATATACTTGCAAAAGGACAGAGGAATTCTACCATATGGCTAAACAGAGCTGTACTGTGAACCACAGTGCATCCTGCATCTCTGGTCCACTGACTCTCCAGGTCAGGAGCCTGGTTGCATTTAGGTGTGAGCTCTTCTTCACTAAACACTCACAGGTGAGGTCTGGAAAGTGAGCAAATACTTCAAGATCCCACAGTTGAGGCTTGCCCAAGGTTATTACGTATGATGCATCTGCTGCATAACTGTAATTTTACAGCTATTATATATGACAGTTCTTCCATACTCAGAGTTTAATCTGGTTATTAGATATATGCCCATAAATTTCAGACTTCCTTTTTAAATGGATTGCAAGTACATTAGGAAGATATAAATTAAGTGCTACTATATTTGAGAGAA
Source organism: Nipponia nippon (assembly GCF_047370975.1). NCBI lineage: Eukaryota > Metazoa > Chordata > Aves > Pelecaniformes > Threskiornithidae > Nipponia > Nipponia nippon. The sequence goes on along the minus strand of NW_028262337.1, from coordinate 3,917,836 downwards.
AACTTTAGTATTGAAGTTTTATTGTAAAGTATTTAAAACCTCCTAATTTTAGCTTCATTGCTATGAAACAAATGGTTGTAGAATCATAGGTCATTTCAGATAGGCTTTTATATGGTGCCATTCAGAAAATGATGTATTATTTAGCTTTCATTGAAGAATGGAAAAAATTCCTGAAATAAAAGTTATATAGTGGTTTTTTTCTTGGGGGATTAAGGGGCCATTTAACTGAAAGATGCGTGTGCAGTATTTAATCTTTTTTAATGTAATTATTACATAGAAGGTGGAGGGTTTAGACATTTACAAAGAGAAAATTGTGTTGTGCTTCAAATGTACTTGCAGTAGCAAGGAATTTGGTTTAGTTTTTTAATGTACTTAGACAATTTGAATAGGGAATGTTGCATATGTGCAATGTTGTATATGTGAATATACATATACTATTGATGGACATATTCCTTCTTGGAATATTTCTAATGTCATTATGCTCTTATTTTAATATAGTCTATGCAGAGGAGGGACAGTTTATGATGATTACAGGGACTAATTTCCACAATCCAGTTTTCTTCCCAGAATTTTCTGCCCTAGAATTCCTGTGTGACCTTGAGCAAACCCAGCTGTGTCTGTGCCTATGCCTTCTGTTTGGGTCTTTGGTGCTTCTCAATGTTTGTCTCCAATTTTTGTGCCTTGTCATCGTCCCTGCAATTGTCTTCACTTCTGCAGATCTATATTAAAAGCATCAGGGCTCTACCTGAGAAAACTGTGGTATGCTTTGCTCTTTCTGAATTTCTGAGAATTTTAAAATGGGACCTCACCGTTTCTGAACTGTGTATTTTTGCTCTGCTTCACCTCTGTTCACACGCTGTCCCGCAGGTCGCTGGGCAGTGGCATGGCTGTGGGTGTACCACTTGGTGCCAGAGGCAGCCCAGGCACACACCTGCACTCGGATCAGGCACACCAGAGGGCAGGAGAAGGTAAGACCATGGTGTTTGGACAGATGCATCGTGAGTGGACACACTGCATAGCTCCACTATTTCTTTCCAGATCTTTACAGGTAGATCCTGGAAGTGTGGAAGAGTAGACTATGGTTATATGTGTAAACACTGGGGTCAGTTGCTATTTTCTGGCCCAGCACTGAATACCATTGCTTGTACCTATACCTAAACTCCCTTGCACCATGAAATAGGTGGCTTTGCCCATGGTGCTTATTGGGAACAAGCCCCCAGTCTGAATCATCATCCAGAGCATACCCAGGTATGACCATCAGCTGGGCCAGGCTAAAACTCTGCAAGAAGGATTACTAGCAGTTAACTTGTATGGGACTGGGCTGAATTCAAGCCCAAGCCCTATTTAGTTTACTAGAGCAGGCAGACAGGCAGTTACTGCAGCAAGGCAGTGGGACATGTGAGTTGATAGCATAGCAGCAAAGGAGTGGGGAAGAGCTGGAGAAAGGGGAAGGACACCCAGGTACTCCCACATCTGGACTTAGCACAATGATACTACTGCCAATGATAATAAAATGTAAATTGACCCCAATTTGTGATGAATCCTCATAATAATTTAAATATGTTTACAATAACAAATTTAAGTGCCTGAAATGCTTTGGATTTTGTATCAGCTGGTATGGATTATGATTGATTTTTACAGCAGCCACTCAGAACTGGCTTGTCATCTCAAAAGATAGTCCATGTTCATAAACATAAATATTTTTTATCAATACCTAATTTTTCCCTGATCCCAAAAAAGTATGTTCCCTTTCCCACTTTTTTGCCCAAATGTTCTGTGTGAGGCACTTCCCAACTGAAAACCCTTCAGAAGAGGCTTGTTAATCTAATACATGATTCCCTGAAGAGGTCAATTCCTCCTGCAGCTATCCCTGTGTTGAAAAAATGGTGCTCCCATACCCTAATTGGCAATCTTTTGCCGAAGTGAGAAGACAAGAAGTGGCTCAGGTCACAGAGGCATTACCTTCCTCATAGGAAGGTAATATATATATATATATACATATGATACCTATATCAAAACTGCTGTTGAAAAAGAAAGCTGGATTAACATGGAGTCAGCTTCCTTCAGGAATGGGGTGAAAGAAATCCTACAGAGACAAAATACTTCAAGGAAAGTTCACAAATACTGAAAATCTCCAGAGTTACTGGTCCTGTCACATTTAATTTAACTGATGACATAAACACTAAGCAGGGTTACATGGAATTATTTTATTTTTTTTATGAACCACAAGTTTTTTCTATCATATTCTATAGAACTTTCAATTGCCTTGTGAACTGAAGTGAAATGCACCATTAAAGCCCTGGAAAGCACCCTATGTTTAATTATTTAGACATGTAGGGAGATTAGGCCTCTTAAGACAGAAGTTCTTTTCTAATAACATAGTTTTAATTTGCATCTATTTTCTCCTATTCTTTCTTTTTATTGTCAGGTTTTGGAGGTTTTTACAGTCGTGTTTTATACTATTCTGCATTATTATTAAATTCACAGTAGGCCTTAAAAAGTCCTTGAAATGAAATGTGTATTTGAAGGCACTTAATGTAAACTCTCAAAAGAAATTTAGCCTTTTCTCAAATACATTGTAGCCTTTTCTCTTACCCAATGCAAAATGAATTCTCAAATAGTTTCACATCTTTGGTGATATAAAAATGTCTTATTCTTTCAAACAGTGGAATGAATTGTAGCAGTTTTCTAAAGTTCTTTCATTTACCAAGAAGAGATAACCACATCACTAGAGTGGGTTAAAAATCATCCGATGGTTTCCACATTTCTCATGAAAACATTGATTTATCAAACTGCGATAGTTCATGGTGATGAGTGCATTTTATTGACCACTTAAAACTGTTTCAGAATGGCTTTTACATTTTAAAAACAAAAGAAGTTTCTTGGTTTGTTTCAAAATAGCTTTTTGGTATTCAATTTTAGAAAATTTGAATGGGGGGAGAACGGTTTAAACTCCAGGATTTAAAAGACAGTATTTTGAAATGGATGGAAATATTACAATCTGATCTTAATTGATTTCATCTGATCAATTCCTACAAAAAAAAAAAAAAGTTGAGATTGAATTTTATTTAGATTGAAGATAAAATAGAAAGTTCATAATTTAAACAATTTCCATGGGATGAGAAGATAATTTCCAGAAAACTCTATCAAATTAAAAATGCAATAAGGATTTAAAATAGTTTATTTGAAAGGAATGTTGTTTGTATGCTGTTTTGCCTGATCTCGACATGAGGCTGGTATCTTATGCAACCTATAGTTTAGTGTCCCGGCACTTATTCAGTCTATCTGTGTCTCCTTGGCTTTTCACAAGATAGTTTGAAAGGCTCTGGTGATGCCCTGATTCTTTTAGGAATCTTGTTTATTTTTGCAGCATAGTAGCACTTTTTCCCACTCAACATCCATGGCTGGTGCTGAATGTATTCATTTACATCGTGAAGCAGTCATACTGGGCCAGACATCAGGAAAGTCATCAGTCGACACCTTCCCACTTGCTTGGAGAGGGAAACAGCATTTGTGAGGCTGATCTCTGAAAGATTTAATGACCTAATGTCATTGCACGTATCTCTGCACTAACATAAGGATACCTATTTGTCTCCCCAGGGTGAATGACTCCCGGGAGGTGGCCCACAGCACTCAGTGAAGGGTTTCTGGTGCTAATTCCCATTCTAGAACTGAGAGTCCCAGAGCTTGATTTCAGTCACTTTGCCTGACTGATTTATTGATCGAATTTTTAAGCTATCTGTCTACATAAGCATTCAGTATTACACATGCAAGATTAGGCCAAAGCCATGAAAAAAACATCCCAAAACAACTCTACAAAATTCTTCTTTGGTTTCTGATTTCAATTTGATTGTTGCATTTTGGAAACTAACAACTTGATTACATGCTGCAGATCAGTAAAATTTTGCCACTGGCTAGTTGGCCTTGTTCTTTCAAAATTTACTGCAAAAAGACTACAGATTTAATATTTTGTATCTCCATATTATAGCCAATGAAACCTTGCTTTACAGCAGCTTTATTAACTACAACAGAGATTTCGGCAAAGACAGGCTACTGGAAACATGCTGAAGGAAAATGTAATAAGCAAAATGAAGAGAAGTAACAAGATGAATAGTAATATAGGTATTTATAGATCCTTTCATATGATTCTTTGAGCTCATAATTCTAAGCATTGTTACTGTGTCACATAGGAAGGCTCTGCTTCTTGATCTGTGGCTGGAGCTTTTCCTCACACACAAAATGAATGACATTTTCACTCTCATTTACTGTAATATTTTGGTCTTTAGTTCATGCTGTGGGGAGAGACCGAAATGCTTAAAAATTATCCAAGCAACCACAGAGATATGTAAGAAGAGCTGCCACCACCTAGAGAGCTTCTCTTTCCCCTTGTGTTTCTGACACAGGATCTAGAAGCAGCATAGTAAAACTTTGCCATTCCCTCAATTCCCCGTTTCCTTCTTGCAAAAGAAAATTGACTATATTTTTGTCCCTGGCTTCTCTTGGGGAAATGATTTCCATTCCCATTAATGCTTCTTTTGCTCCCATAGTCTTCCTATATCCTGCCCAGCTCTAAATTAATTCATTCTTTTCCCTGCATCCAGATACAGCCTTAACCTCCTCTTCCTACCTTTCAGAGAATATCTTCATACCTCCCTGCATTCGATAGTGCCACTGCCTTCTCTACAGGGTCTCAGCACAAATTATCCCTGGGGATGGTTTATGCATCCCATTCCCTCTTTCCATTCCTCTGAAAGGAAAGTGCTCTTCTGATCCTGTGAAGGGCTGTGGGAAATCTTCAGGGTGACACAGAAGGACTGCATGAGCGGCAAATACACCAAGGCCAAGATTAAGTACTGTATCCAGACTACAAACTGCACATCTTATGGAAGACAGTGTGCCATAACAAGTAAAAACAAAATTTCTGTTTTCATTTATTGTAACTCTTTTGTTCCTACCATTGGAAAAAGAGGAATGCTTAAGAATTAACTTTGAATCATAATAAATACAACACACTACATATTTATCCTTGGCACTTTCACATTTGATGTTTGTTCTTCTCTTATCTTATCATCTTGGTGAATCTTATTTACGAAACATCCCAGGTCAGCAAAAATGGTGTTCTTGAACCAGTGTTTTGGTTTGTCACTACTAGAAATTCCATCTGGCACATCAATTTATGTTGAGGAGGTGAAGTATGTGGGAAAAGATATTTTAGAAAACATTAGAAGATATAATATACATTTACAAGGTATCAAGCTTTCTAAAGTCTATTTATAAGAAAATATTGGTGGGTTATTCCTAGGACTGGAGGTCTAAATTTTGCTATGTTCATTACTTGATAGAGAGCTGATACATTCAAGTGAGCTTTCCTGGCGTGATATCTCAGGGCTGACAGGATATCAGTATGCTAGATTAAGTGACATGAAAAGTTGAAGAAGGATTCAATTAAAGAAGGATTGAAGAACTGTCATACAATTAATGCCTGTTAACATGAGAGTGGTTTTGTCTTTTTTTTCCTTTAAATAGGGCCTGTCAAACAAATACAATACTCTTTTTTGATAAGATTCCAGTTTGGTTGATAATGATAACCACAGAGAAGTAATTGGTCTAGACTTTTAATAGTGTTTGTGGTAATATCACATGACATTCTGTTTGCAGCACTAGCACTACACAATATCAATAAAACACATATTAAATAGGTAAAAAGGTGGCTATTAGATGGTTTTCAAAAAGTATTTGTCAATGGAGAATCATTGTCAAATGCAGGTTCGGCACTGGGATTCCACAAAGACCCAGTGCTACTCAACATTTTAACAAATGATCTGCAAGTAAATGTAAAATCACTGCTGTTAAAATTTGAAGATGACACAAAAATGATAGACATTTAATATTGATGAGGACAGGCAGCTATAATCTGTCATCTAGATAAACTGGGGCAACTCATCCAGAATGTGTTTTAATACAACCAAGTATAAAATAATCTGTCAATGAATAATGAACACAGGCATCATCTACAGGAGATAGACTTTGGTTCTAAAGAATTGTGACTGTGAAAAACATCTAGGTTTTATGGTACATTAAATATGAGACCTGAACATGAGTATGATAAGACTTAATTCTTGGATACCTACATGAAAAAGGTAGCTAATAGGAGTAAGAAAGGAATACTACCTCTTATCTCTGACAGCACATCTGATATTCTGTGTAGGCTGATGTCACGTTGTGAAAAGATCTTGAAATGTTAGAGAGGATACAGAAAAGATTATTTACCAGAGAAGATACTGTAGAAGAGAAGGACTCTAAAAGCTCAGTCTGTTCAGCTTATCAGAAACAACATTAAATGTTAACTCAATTACAGGGTGGAAACCAGATATTAGTGATATCTTAATCTAGCTGGTAGAAGTACAATAAAAACCAGTAGCTGGAAGCTGAAACCAGACATGTAAAGTAGAAAGAAAGCCATGAGTGTAAAAAAGACTTAGGCCATTGGAAAAATCACAAGAGTGACAGACTTTCCATCTCTTGATTTTTTCATTGAAGTCTGATGGAAGGGATTATTGAACTTTCTCTGACTTCAGTGGATAGTAGATTGTATTCCAAATTAAATATTAGACTGTCATTTCTTATGTGTTCTTGCAATACAAATCATGAACTTCACATGACTGCACCTGTTAGGTTGTACCTTACTATGTGTAACATAATTTCTGATGTGTTAAAACCAAACACTGGAGACAGAACCTGGAAATCTGGTTGAAGTCCTGAACCTGAGACTCTGTTTCTTCTAGAACAGAAATGATATCTAACACAATAGTTGTACTGCATGCATACTTAAATGTTTATTAATTGCTCGGTCATTAAAAGTGGAGTTCACAGATATGCATAGCGTAAATGGTCATGAATTCAAATGGGAGATCACAATGGGTTAGGAAATTCAACTGAAAAAAATTATGTTTGAACACAGAGGGCCTGCCAGTCCCCATCTGGAGTGTCCAGAAGAAAAATTTGGGTACCTTTGATGTTTTCTAGAAAAATAAGTTCTTTATTAGCTTAATAAAGAATGCCATATTGAAGCCTTGATTTGAATAATAATTTGGATCTATGATGAGAGAATTCAAAGGGGTTGAGGCAGGTCTAAAATATATTCACTCCCTCCTGCTTCCCTATCTTGTTAATCTAGGTTTAGTCTACCTGGCAACATATCGCAGAAGTATGCATGCTTATATGAAGGGCTGAGATAGAAGAACCTCTGAATTATGGGTGCTTTTCAAAACGTTCCATCCCAGACTAGCAAGGAGCAGCTGAAGGAAGAGCTGAGATGCTGTCTATTTAGGAAACCTATGCATTCGTTGCTTATACTACACCTGCTTAAGACAAAAATATTAGCTCACTACTTAGATAAAGACTGAATCAAGGGAAAAAAACTGTAAAGGGAAAAGGATCAGGTGCTACCAAAAAGCACGGTTTTCTGTTAGCCACTGCCTGAATAGTGCAGGAGGTAGCAGAGAAGGGTTGGAGAGGAATTTGTGCTGAGCCACATGGAGCTCTCCTGAGAAGTGTCTGATGGATTCCTGTAGAAGTTATGCAGTCATTTTCTTCCTGGTCACCCTTGGCTCACGGAACACTAACGGCTTTAAATTTCCAACAGATCTTTCTATTGAGCTTGCACCAGAAATACTAGTTTAGTTTCTGAGCAAGTATAGAAACAGACAGGGAAAGAGGCTTCTCAGCAGTTACAGCTGAAGTTGCTCCACTTGGTATTAAAATACAGAAATACCCTCTGAAGCAAGGATGCCAACCGTTTCTTGAATCACGTATTTTCTCTCCCTGGTTTTTCCTCTTCCAGTGAACTTTTAGATACTCTACAAAAAGTGATGTATGTTCAGTGAAAAATTCTGAAGAAGGGTCAGGTACAATCCAAAACGAGGTGATAAGATTTAGGATCAGGAAGAGAAGAAACTTGTGTTGCCTTTTTTCCAGGTTCTGAAGGGCATGAACAGCTGCATTGTTGTCTGAGCTGTGGGAGTAGAGAATAAAAACACACAAAATAGGAAAAGTGCTTCCATCTGGCAGTGTTTTCTCTGAAAAAGGTATACCTGGTAGAATTTTATATTTCTCTGGTGGATTTCATGGGTGTGAATGCCAAATATAAGCAGGAGCTTTAAAGTTGCCTCACCTGATGGTGTTCTCGGCATAGGCAGGACTTATAGAATCATAGAATCATAGAATTGTTAAGGTTGGAAAAGACCCTTAAGATCATTGAGTCCAACCATTAACCTAACACTGCCAAGTCCACCATTAAACCATGTCACTAAGCACCATGTCTACCCACCTTTTAAATACCTCCAGGGATGGGGACTCAACCACTTCCCTGGGCAGCCTGTTCCAATGCTTGACTACTCTTTCAGTGAAGAAGTCTTTCCTAATATCCAACCTAAAATTCCCCTGGCACAGCTTTAGGCCGTTTCCTCTCGTCCTATCGCTTGTTACTTGGGAGAAGACACCAACCCCCGCCTCGCTACAACCTCCTTTCAGGTAGTTGTAGAGAGCAATAAGGTCTCCCCTCAGCTTCCTCTTCTCCAAACTAAACAACCCCAGCTCCTTCAGATGCTCCTCATAAGACTTGTGCTCTTGACCTTTCACCAGGTTCGTTGCCCTTCTTTGGACACGCTCCAACACCTCAATGTCCTTCTTGTAGTGAGGAGCCCAAAACTGAACACAATACTCAAGGTGCGGCCTCACCAGTGCCTTGATTCTGTGTGTTGGTTTTCTGTTCTCTTTCTGTCTGTTCATCCCCTTCTATCAGTGTCTTCCTAACAGAAGCAACAGAAATTCGTTGCCTGTTATTGCACCTGTTGCTGTTGATCTCTCTCCTTGCTTCTGTTGGTCCTCCTCCCCTCTCCGGAGGCATAGTGACAATATAAGGGAATAATCAGAGAAACAGTAGCAGAGGCAGCAGCAGGCAAATTCTGGAGTGCAAGAACAGTCTTAAACTCTCCTTTTTTGAAAGGAAAAAAAAAGAGTAAAAAAGGCAAAATATACTTTATTTTTTATTTTTTTTATAGTTACAATGGAAAAAGTTGAATGTAAGCAGTGCATTCATTCACTTTTCAGACCTCCTACTCCTAGTGAAGTTTTTTCTATAGGATTCTAGGCAATAGCTTTAGAAATATTTCTAATCCCAATTTTGAGAAGTAAGCTAGATACTTCTAGATGCTGAAGTAGATGCTAAACTAGATACTAAAGGGATCTGCCTATTGTTTTTTAGTCAGTTAATAAATTTAGTAAATAATAAGTGATGAGGAAGTAGAATGCAGTTGAGATTCAGCATATTAACTGCTGAGTGACAAATGAAGGAATATTCTCCCATCATTTCAGATTGAGTCACTAGTGAAAGCCATAAGGTCTGGCACCTGTCACCACTGAACCAAGATTAGTTACTTAGCATGTGAAACCAGGCCAGAGCAGGATGCTGTTTCACACCAGGCAATCTGAATACCTGCTCTGTTTAGAAAATATAAACTTTCTCTTGTCAATTACTGTTGGATTTAGACCCTTATACTTTTCCTCCTAAGGAGGATTTTTCCATGGCAGTCCCCTATACTTTGTCACATCCAGAAACATTTTGCACAAAGTGTAATCCGTTTTGACCCATTAAGATAAAACAGCATAAGATATTAATTTTCTTTCCAGTTTTCTCTGCCTCTAAAAGGAATTTCATAACAGGATCCAGCGTCAGGCCTCACATAACTGTAACTGTCAGACTTTTCATTCTTTGGGCCTAGAATATGTGCAACAACAAAATTACTCATAATAGTGCTGGGGTACATTACTTTATTAAAAGCAACTTTAACTATTTCAGTTCCTAATTGTTTCTGTATAATGTTGGGTACTTGCCTCAGAGAAGATGAATCTTTTCTCCCTATCTGCCACAGTTAAATTAAATATAATTATTACATAATTACAGATGTGTTGTCTTTCTTTGCAGGATAATCATAGGCGTAACTTAAAAAACCTGCAGGTATTTAGGTTAAACAACCTGGCAGGTCAAGTGCTAGAGTATCACAAGAAATTATCCCACATATGTGTTGAACAGTCTTATCAGCCTCTAACATGACAGCTATAGCTCCAAAGATGGAAAGAAAGATTTCTTTGCTTGAAGGTGTTTATTAGCATGCACAGCAAAAAGAGAAGAGGAAAAGAGGTTTTGCTTATAGTTTATCTTCTAAGGATCTTCCTTCTCTTTAAACTATTAGGACTACACTATTCACATTTCTTGACTGAGGGGTATCTTGATCCACCAATAAGCTTATGGGGTTTAACATTGCTAGTTGTTACACCTGACACATTGGTACTGGACAGATAGCAGAAAAGAGTTGGCGCCACATTGTCTAAGACACCAAACTGACAATCCAAAACTGAGTCTCTGGTACTGAACTTCCAGACTTAATAACTTTTCTTTCATACATGTTGCATGAGGATAATTAAGTTCCTTCATATGCTTAAGTTTCCACTCCTCAAGTCTCTAGTCAAAATCTTACCTAGTTTTTAAATTTCAGCGCGAGTATTAGACTGCTTAGATTGGACTGAGTATGTACACAGTTCAGAAGAGACAGGAACAGTGCTTTTACTATTACCTTTTGTACGCAAGATTTCTAGCTAACTGCTACCCATCCAATACATCACTGCTACCAATCCTTGAGCAACCTGTCCTATCGGTGATGCATGTTTGTATATCACCTGATTTTCCTATAGTTCTTTTCAAAAGCACTTGCCACAGCAGGACTGTCAGAATCTGAATGCCCTCCTCCCAGTCCTTTTTATTTTGCTTGTATTTCATGTACAATAGGCTTCTCATTGCATCATGCTTGCTTTTTTTACCCCCTTTTCTTTTAAAGGACCACGTTCATTATAAAATACTGGGGTTTTGTTTGTTTGTTTGTTTGCTTGTTTTTTCTTTCAGAATGCTATGCATTTTGAATTTTTAAAGATACTAACAGGCTTTGCCAATGAGATTAAGAATTCCTGATATTGGAAAGCTACCCAGTCCTTAGTGGGAAAAAAAGAATCTAGAAAATATCCTTCCACAATACAATGAAACTTTATAATCAAGAAACTACTTGAATAAAAGAGACAAATAAAAAGATAGAGTCAGTACAAAATTAAAACCCCCTGTATTTTAGCAGCTGCTGCCACCTGTACCTACCTCATTCTAATTCAATACCTCTACCACTGAGCTGAAAGGGTGGATAACTTGATACTGTCTCAGTCTGCAGGAAAGAAGGAGTAGTGGCTGTAGCTGAAACACAGAGCCTAGTATGGGATAGAGGACTATTATTATTAGTGCCAGAGAATATGTCATTTTCCTGTGAAACTGTGTGGATCCTCTAATAAATCTGGCTTTGATACTGCAAGCAGGCAAACAAAACCACAATAACCTGTGTGCCAGATAGGCACAGCTGTATGTGTCTCACTCCAGATCCATTGCATTTTCCTATCTTAATCCTTTCCACACCACTAATAGAGCTATGGCAGAGGATCCCATTACAATGCAGATGACCCCTCATGGTTAAAGCACAGTTCAAGCTGTCTAGTTTCTTATTATCTATTATTTGTATTGAGGTGAACCAGCAGAGCCCTGACTGCAAATTCTTTGTAACAGGAATGAAAAAGGATCTACCTGTCCTAAAAAGAGGTGTGTTCGCACTGGGTCTGTCACCACAATGACTTTGTAACACATCAAGACCTTAGACCTTGCACTGTGCACAGAGCTGCAACTGTGAGCATTGATCAAGACTTTTTGTCTCTACAGTCACTTTTACTTGCACCTACCCAGACTTTTGCACTTACTGGACACACAGTTCCTACATACACTGCAATGCAAAGCTGTGCTTTAACCATGTCAGACAACAGCATATTTTATTTTCTCACCCAGAACTCAAAGCAGCTGCTTTTGCACTAAGGATAGAGACTGAAAAGGGAGCTCAAAAGATTGTAAGGGAAGATATAGCTATTTGGATTTGGAGGTAAGGGAGGTTATAGGTAAGTGAGGTTATAGGGTGGTAGCAAAATTATGACACAAAATCATATTGAACAAGAACAGCCAGATTCTGAGACAGATTTAGTATTTAGGTCCAAAACTGATGTCCAAACACCAGAGGAGTGATTGTCCCGTTTTCTTGAAGAGCTCAAAAAATGGTAGAGGGCAAGAAAAGAGCAATGAGACAGCCGGTTCACTTGAGTAGACATATAGTTGTATAATGCTTATGTTTTCCTGCTGATGGTACAGTAAATCTGGAGGGCCAGTGATGTTCCTAACAGTCTCTTACAGATATTTTGGGTACTCAGCAGCAGTGTCAGTGAACTAGCACTTAAATTTAGGAAAATGGGTCCTAGGCAGAGTGTCAGCTCCAGAATGACAGCACAATTCTGCTTAGTGTTTCATCTAGTAAGTTTAAGCTGTTGTCTGCAGAAACCCGGCCAGATACTCTGCTGATTTAAGTGACTGTCACACTGCTTATTTGTATAAGCATTTGCACCAACTGAAAAGCTTGACATTATCATACACTATCTATAGAGTAAACCATGGGTAATTTTGTGTGTGCATGTGTGGCTTATACATGTTAAGTAGAGTTTGTGTGTATGAGAGAGATTGTACATAATCAGAAATTATTTATAAAATACATATGAAAAGAAAAAGGTAATCCATATTTTCAAAAGCTTATCAGCTTAATAGAGTATGAAAATACAAGTCCTAAATACATATGCGTAAACACACAAAAATAAGTATTTATATACACATGCACATGGAGAGATACATCTATAACATTGCATATTATATATGCCTCCTACATCTTTATGATCTTTAAAAACAACCCTGAAGAAAAACTCTTTACACAAGTAAATGATTTAGGCTAAGTACAAGATCACAATCTACAGTACCATTTGGAGGTTATACTTCGGGGACTACCTGTTTTAGAATTCCTTTTTATAACTCCCTTCTCATTCAGGACTGAATCCCACAAAAAACTGAGCACCTTACATGATAATGTAATAAACTGGTTTGTCAGTCATACTTCTGTGCTTCCTTGACACAGGGTTCTACTCAGAGGCTAAAATTTCTTTCAGTCGTTACTCCACATTCAGAAAGTGTTAACTGCCTTTGAACAAGCCAGAAAAACAAATAAGCAAAATTAATTCCACTTCCAATTTCTTTTATGCTCTTTCTAATGCCTTTCATAGACCAATATCAAATTTGTACAAAGCAAGACAAGACCTCAGTGTACCACAAATATGCTACATGTCTTCAGGTGGTTGACAAATGTCTTGGTGTCAGTTTAGTGGTCTCAAGGAACTTGGAAGAGGAACTAAGTTTAAATTGTTTTTTTTTAGGAATGGAATAGTAGAAAGCACAAGAAGGAAGGCATAGTTTATTGAGCAATGAATTCATAGAATCATAGAATCATAGAATGGTTTGGGTTGCAAGGGACCTTAAAGGTCATCTGGTTCCAACCTCCCTGCCATGGGCAGGGTAACCTTCCACTAGACCAGGTTGCTCAAAGCCCCATCCAATCAGGCCTTGAATACTTCCAGGGAGGGAGCATCCACAACTTCTCTGGACAACCCGTTCCAGAGTTTCACCACCCTCATAGTGAAAAATTTCTTCCTTATATCTAATCTAAATCTACTCTCTTTCAGTTTAAAGCCATTATACCTTGTCCTATCACTACATACCTTTGTAAAAAGTCTCTCGCCAGCTTTCTTGTAGGCCTCCTTCAGGTACTGGAAGGCTGCTATAACGTGTCCCCAGAGCCTTCTCTTCTCTAAGCTGAATAACACCAACTCTCTCAGCCTGTCTTCATAGGAGAGGAGCTCCAGCCCTCTGATCATCTTCGTGGCCCTCCTCTGGACTCACTCCAATAAATCCATTCTTGCAGAATCTCTCTGCTTAGGAATCTGTACCAGTGTTTTTAGATGACAGAAGTCATCCAAGAATAATAATCCAATCCTCCAAAATAATCATGAACGTTTTTGTAGGATTTCAGTCTCATTTAGGCAGTTAACCAATCACTAGAGGCAGGAGATGAATATTAAGATATCACCCACACAGTACATTTTCCTTTTCTTTACACATACACTAAACGTTATAGATATGGCATTATTTGCATGGTACAGTACTAAGATTTTCATTAAATAAACTAGCAATGTGGATGTTTTAGTTAATAAACCATTTGTTGGAGAAAAGGCTATTTACATGGAAAGTAAGTGAAAGGATGAAAAAGTGAAAATGAATAGCCTGGAGGGATAATAGGCTCAAAGGAAGCTGCAAAACCAAGACTTGTTTCTGTATCCAATCCATTATTTCGGTATTTTCCTCTCTCTGCTTTTAGTTACTAGTGCTAGCAATTCTAAGAAATTCTAAAATGTGTAACAGCAACAAGTAAGTTTCCAGCAGCACTTGCAATTGTCTCCTGGAGACAAGTGGCACTTCTGGAAATGGCTGCCAAGGAAAACAAGTACATGGTGAATCATCCATTTGCGCAAGGTAGGATTAAAAACAGGGCAGTAATCCAAGCTGCCAGTGCTGCCATGCACCGCTCCAAGGCAAATAACATCAGGAAACATGCAGTGCTATGTAGTAAAAGTTTTGAGAAAGGCCACACTGGGCTCAATCTGTTCAGGAATGCCATTTGAATTGTAGTTTAGCCCATGCTTCACAGCCCTGGATTTACTCTACCAGCTAAAGTTACTAACACAGTCTACATGAAACAGTGAGCACTTTTGCCACTGATCAATGGTCTGCTATGCAATAACCCTAGTACTGATGGCAGGGCGAACAGATAGATTTTATAAAAGCTGGAAAAATCTAGACATGCTAAAATACACATACACACACAAAGCCCTCATCCAAAGATAATGAGTCGTGTCCTAAAAATCATAAGCCTGGCTTCCAGACTGACATACTTAAAATAATAATGCATCCTGATTTTCTTTTAACTGCTCTCTGTATTTTTAAATCATTAAGAAGCAGGTAGTTTGGTGACATTTTTCAAGCTTCTTATCACAAGGACACTAGCAACAAGCTTATTTAAATGAGAGAAAAAAATGGAGACTTTTGTGTATTCCTATGACACTAACTAGCACACAGCATCCAGTAAAACTGTGCAATACTGCAAAGAGCAGATTCCAGCCTCTGTATTCTTCTTTGTCTTCATGATGTCCTAAACATGTTTAAGTCAGTTGAAGGCAATACCAAGTTTTAGGGGTATTACTATTGTGCTAGAGACTGTTCTTGTGTCTACTACAAACAGACACAAGCAGTGTTTTGGGCTTCTTGAGTTTGTACTCCTGTGTGTCCGTATTCCTGAGAATCTGAAGTTCCCTATTTCATTATTTTCCCAACTATCTGAGTATAAAGTTTCAGAAAGCTTTATACAGTTTGTGCATATGTGACACTGGCCATGTTTGTAGGTTCCTTCTCTATAGTAAAGGGGAAGAGGAAGAATTATTTCAAAGGAAAAAAATTTTGGTTTAGCTGAATAATGTCACAAGTGAGCCAGATAATCTCAAATACAAAAGAAGAGTCAATATTTCCACAGGCCACAAGGGCAAAATCACAGGTGATTTTGGTTTTGTTGTTAAAGAGGCAAAAACACAGTGCTCCAGGTTTCACCAAAACCAAAACACGTACAGAACCTGTATCCTGGAAGGACTTTATGTCAATGTCAGAAGGTTTTGCCTCCAAAGACAAAACAACCTGTGCCAAAAATTCATGTCAGTAATTGACTCTTTCCTCACTACTAGATGCAATACTGTGCTCACAGTATTAATAATTTAGAAGCGCCAGCTAGGCACTACACAACACACAAAGTACAAGCACCAATTGTTGTCGTGAACACAGTACTGTATCATTAGATCCATGATGTTTTTTTCCTACATTCAGTTCTCTTAAGAAATATGAAGGTGGGATATTAAAAACAGAGTTTTTAAGGATTTTGGATGTGTAAAGCCTGCAAGATACATATAGTTTGATCTTCGCTATAGTTTGATCTTGGAATTGAGCAGTACAGACAGAACTGCATCAAGTTTGACCCCCTCCACCCTAGCAGTTCTTCCAAGCTATCCCGAAGTCCCTGTCCTCAAAAGCCCCAAACCTTCACTGTGCTGTGCTGCAGCATACACAATATCAGTTGCCTCTTGCAAAAATACTGTTCCAAGAGGCTATGCTGTGTCTTTTCATATTGTTTCAGCCAGTTTAAGCTGAAAAACTACACATTGTTGTGGATGTACATGCATAGCATAGTCACAGAGGGAAAAAATGGAACCCATAAAAGATCCAGATCAGCTGCCCTATGGATTTGGCCTAGGGCTCAGGGCTCTCCCTGAGCAGATTGGAGATGAGCCACCCTGCACACCTGATTTGAGGGCCAGAGTTTGCTCTCTGGGAAGCATGCCTCTATTAGTGCATAGGCAGCCAAAGTTATCATGTAATGAAAAATTAAAGTCTGAAAAAATTGTGCTACTAATGCTGTATAGAGATTGATTGCTGTGTAGCTCACAGATTCTTGACTGTAAGACCTCTTCTCCTGCAAGGAACACCATGCAGACAGGACATTATTTGCATTTATGTGCATTCACAGTTTTCAGTTATGCCTGTCCTGCAGGAATGGACTATTCTTACCACAGCAATGTAGTGATATTTAATAGAACTTATTTCAAGACCAGTACTGCCTGTTTGTACTTTTCATTAAAAGGTATTCTAATTACAACGTAATGAAATATTCATTTCAGTAAAAATTGCTATTACATTTTAACAACTCAGTAAGACTGTATTTGACTCTTTCCCTCTCATTGTAGTCAAATGTTCTCTATTCATCCACATGCAGTTTGCAGCCAAATCATTAAATTAAAATTACTGTATTCCTTTTTCAAAACCTAGGGCAAAAAGTAATTACAAATCAGTGCGTGATTTTCAGTAAGAGGCCTGATATTCAACTAAATAATCAGTGTCACTTCACCAGCAGAACCATAAAGGCTGTTTAATTTTTTTGAACTAAAATTTTCTTTAAGAAAAGAACAAAATGATTAAGACTAGATCCATAGGAATGAAAGCTAACACCTGTGTCTGCTGCAAACCTGCTATTTAGCCTTGGGCAAGTTATTAAATTTTTCTGCACCTCTGTCTATATTATAATATATTGTCTGTTGTATTCTAAGTATGAAACTCTTCAATTAGATACTTTTAAAATCTTTTTTTCTTCCTTTTTACCATGAAGGGGTTAATGGTGCCAATAATGTTTTGTAAAGGAAACAGAATAGCTGACATTATATGCAGTATAACTATTTTTTTATAAATTGAATTGAAACACTGAACGTTAAATTGTGATACTTAGTTATATGATCCTTTGCAATTACATATTCTGCAAATAACAGGATATCAATTAAATTTTATAACAAGTCTAAACTTCAAAGATCACCCATCTTTACAACTGAAGCGGTCAGTACCTAAGCCTTTAGAATAATTTTTTTCAGAAATTAAGATCAAACTCAAAAAAATAGTCAAAATTTTGTCATTTTAGAATTACAACATTTGCCCACCAAATCCTACACAGATGGAAATAAAAGCTTCTCCAAGAGCAAAAAGCACATCTTTTTTTCTATTGCTACAAAATATTGATGAAGTGCTCTATTGAGGTAGAGATCTCATTAATTATTTGATTTACAGAAAAAGAAGACAGAGGGAAATGAGTGCCCTGGCTAATGCCATGATGTACCATCTTGAGACTTAAGATCTTTTTAATGTATTCGGCAGTGATGCAGCTGAAAGAGGAAAGAGGGAGTTGAATGGATCCATTAATTTAATTGAAGCGAGCTCTGACAAGAGATAAAACATCTCAGGCCCTGCATCTCTTCAGGCTGCATCAGCACTATAGTAAACAGTCAATGATCCACAGACACACACACACAAAAAAAAAGCTAAAGGTATACGTAGATTCTAGAGACCTCAAGGCCAGAGAATAGCTACAGAGGCAGAGGTGAATAGACTGAAGAGGCCCTTCCTTCATGCAGCATCGCGAAGTATTCAGCATTGACTGCATTTGTTCAATTGTACTCCCATGAACAACTCCTGGGTTAGCTATAAGTGATTCAGACTTCTTACAGAAAAGTTGCCTTTGTTCATTTTTTTCAAGCTTCAGGGAAATGCATTCTCTCTCATGGTCTCTTGAAAGGCAGAGGGGAGAAATAGACTTCTACTGCTCCTTAAAGAAATTCTGATGCTGCTGCTGTCTTTCAGGTGTCTTATCCCTGCTCCACCATATGGCTGCCAGAAACTTGTTTTAAAAGAATAGTACCACTTCTAAATATGTAATTTTTCTTTAGTTAGCGGTTACCATGAGCATACTCAGCTAATACTGTAAACAATTTTTACTAATAATACATCACCATGACATTTTACCAATGACACGGAATATCTGGGTTCATATCCCATAATTCCTTTCTATTAAGTCAGACTTTACAAGAAATTAAGAATTAGATTTTTGTTCTTTACAGCGTGTGATTAATACCGCAGAGTAAATACAGCTGGCCAGTCCTAAAGTGGCATAAATTGATGCAGTTTTCCTGACCACAGAATTACAATGGCAGCTTGCTACCTGATCTGGGCTAATACCTGGAGAATTGAATAAGATTAGAAGAAGGAGTTTATGATAGATATTGCCTTTAAATACTGGCCCTGAACCTTCTGAATTTCTTGGTAAATTTGGTAATTGACTCTCCAGCCACAGAAAATTATGTAACATCAGTATCTAAACTGCCTGGACTACCGCTAGCTCAGCAGAGTGTGTGTAAACACCTCCTGTCCGTGATGTGAACAACTTAAGTTCCTTTCAAAGAGAGAAGGGTGTTCCAGGAAAGGAACACTGTATGAAGTTACAGCCTTATGTGTTTCAAAGTTTTCTGAGTTACTTCGCATCCCAATAGTCTTCTCGTAAGCTTAGGCTGCTTGAAAGATATAATTTAATTGTAATGTTGACAAGTAATTAGATTCATACATATACACAAAGAACATAGGTTCCACTTTATTGAAGTATAAAAAATGTATTCAAAGAACAAAAATCTACTTTTCCTACCCTATGAACACCATACTCATGTTTTTCTGTATGCATTCATTTACCCTATGAATTCACAGTAAAGTAAGGACAATCTTTTACATATGCTCACTCATCACAATCATGTTTATGATCAATAAGTTGAAACAATTCTTTATTTAAAAAAAAAAAGAAATAGGAAAAGGAAAGATTTCAACAACTGAAAGAAAAATTAACACAGTTCTTGAAAGCAGGAGATGCAAATGCAGGGACACTCAGGAAGCTGGGGCCAGTGAGGAATAAAATATTCTAGCAAGATTTTAAAAATTCAGGAACTGCTTTGGGAGCCGTACAGAGATTGATCCATATGTCTGGGCTCAGCCAGTTAATATCCCAGAACAGACTGCTGAAGTGGCCATTTTAATACTTTCACATCTGCGTTTACAGTAGCTGAAATTCTAATAACATTAAGCAAACAGACAGTACAACTCAGCATTGAAAGAAATTGTATCTAGCCCTGTATTCCTGTCTATATCTAGCCATGCAAATCAAAGGCCCTATTTCCTATCCAACTTCAAACATTCTATTTTACATATTTATTTATGGCTATATATTTATGTGTTTTGCACTCTCCAGTAGCATGATCCACTTTCAGTGATACACAGTAGAATAAATAAGCAAGCAGAAAAATATAACAGAGTGAAACTTATGCTTGGAAAAACACTGAAGCTATATGAAAGCTCCAACTATGAGGCTTTGACAATTCTGGCATTGGATTTCACTGTAGTATCAACAGGTAATTATTTAAAAACTATGTTGCAATATAAGCTAGACTTGTTTATCTCTCATTTATCCTTAAGACATTGAAAATTACAAAATTCAATAGAACTAATATAATATTCACCTTAAATGTTAGCTGGATTGCTGGCATTTGACCAATAGTGCATTTAAATGGTAAAAAAAAAAAAACCACGATGCAAGTGAAACAATCTCTGTCTCCTTAAAGGAAGTCATTTGAGCTGATTATACAGAGTGCAACGATGCATTAATACATCACTGGATGTGAAATGTGTACAAAGTATCACATAATTCTTTATTTAGAGTTTATTAAACAAGCATTGACCTTCAGTCTTATCATACACAAAACTGTATCCTCATAGTTCAATAAAATGGGTTGTCAAACTAAATATTTACAGCAGCTAGTAAAATAAAATCAGGTTATTTTCACTAATGGTCTACAGTGATCATTTATTTTTGATCAGCTATATTCTTGCTGTCAAGCTGAAGCCCTCTTTGGCATTAGAGAACCCATCCAACTGTCCCTGAAGGCAGGCTACTGATCCAGGGTGGTATCCTGTAGGTACTAAAACTGAATTTTCCAGGACAAGACTACCAGAAGTTTTAATAACTTCACTTACAATGGCTCAGTTTTTCTGACTGATTGAGAAACCAACCAGCAAACATGGCCTGATGCTATGCTGCTGAATGTGAAAGAATACCACTCTCCTAGCCCAAAAGAGAAGTGCATTCAGTTACACTCTGTCATCAATATAAGCAACAGCATCAAATAATCAAAGAATCTGCAGTATAACCAATCTCACAGGAAAAAAATGACAAATAAAGCAATTATCTATTACTGAGTATCACTGTGATGTCTTTTCATGGAGGGAGGGCCTCACATAACAAAAACACGAGTGATGATTGTTCTGTCACGTAAAGGCTATTTATGTATGTCTAGCATAAAACAATGTTTCCTCTTACTCAAAACTTCTTCTTTTGTTAAAAATATACTTCAAAAAAACTCTCAATGTTCCAGGTGAATAGAGTAAAACTTCTGTACAAAGACACTTCTTTGCAAACCAAAGCAGTGAAAATAGTGGTTCATAATGTGGTTTGTATGTGTACTTATTGCTGCTCTAAGTATTATATCAGTTGTTTGTTTTCCCCCAGCTTGTTCCATTTACTCTATCTTTACTCAAACAGTTCAGTAGTGGACATTGGGTAATAGTTACACAGGCAGTCCCTTTATTTTCTTATATCACAAGGCATGCATGGCAGCAACACATGCTTTAAAGAATCAGAACAACAAGTAGTAACTTTTTCTACTTCCTATTTCGTATTGTGACCCAGTGTTTGTAGTAGGATTTCAGCTATTCAGCAATAACAATAGACACTATTTTTAAGCTTCAATCAAAGCAGTTCTGGAGAGATACCAGCATTTCTGTCATTTTGGTCAATTCGAATATTTAGCAAAACATGCTTAGAGATAGTATGCTAAGGGTACTATTTTGGCATCAGTGTTCTGAAAGTAAGGTCCTTTAATTCAGAATCTGTGCAATTAAACACAACTAATGAAGTACTGTAACAAAAGAATGTGTGTGCATGTGTGTGTGCACGATACCTTCTCCTTCATCAATTTGTAACTATGCTCTTAGGTATTCAGATAATGAGACACCATCTCCAGCAATGTAAGATGTCCTGAAAGACAAAACAGAAAGGTGGAAGTTGGAGAAGCATTCCTTATTCATGATACATTGAGAAAGATTTTCTTCTTTTAGGCATAATATTTTTCTTATGTATGACATTTTAGTAACTAACATTAAAAAAAAAAAAAATCAATTCCAGACTAAGAGAAGGACCATTCACACAGTCTCTAGTTTGCCACTGAAACAGTGGCATTGGCAGGAGACAGCCAATATGCTTGAAAATCACACCCAATAATATTCTGATGGTCTTCCGTGTAAATGGGAAAGTAGCACTTTAAATCAGAGTGAATCTACAGTCACTTTGCGTTTCTCTGTGAGAATATTCTGGGTTGTGTAACAGCTTGTCCAATGCATAGCAAACTCCAGTAATGCTGGCTTCTAGGACAGCACTTTAAAAGGCATTAGACATTAACTCCCACGAAATATGGTTCAAAACAGAGGTGAGAAAATAGCTGGGGATACATATCCTCTTAGAAGAGCTAAATACCATCCTGACATATCTAGCGATCCATTCCAAAATATAGAGCCCAGCTTTATTAGTGTATTTATAGACATATCAGATAACTTTTTCAGCTACTGTAACAACAGTTTACCTAGATACAAAGTTGTTATTCTGAAGAATTTTGCAAGACAATTAAAATGGCACAGCAACCATAATGCATGGTACTGGGGAAAGTCCTGGACTTTTCTCATTGAGTAAAGTGGCATTTTGTCATGGTCAAGGCAAAGAAAATAATTTATAATTACAATAATAACTTCCATGAGAAGGCACCTTTTTATTTTCAACATGTAATAGCAATACATTGTAGTCTGTTGTACAGACTCGCTTGTTGTAGTAATTGCTTGTTGTAATAGCAATACATTGTAGTCTGCTGTTAATGTCTGTTTTCAGATTTTTTAGTTTTATTTTATTTCAATTCCAAGGCCTAGTCCCAGCCATGTAGGATTTTTTGAACAGTGTTACTCAACACATGTATAAGTAAAGCAGCTGAAATAAATAAATAAATAAATAAATAAATAAATAAATCACAACTCTTTGGCATAGTTGTAATTCACTAGTATGCTGGAATAGCAAATTGACATTTTCAGTTCAATTTGTTCCATTCAGTGATTTAATAAAGAACCTTTTAGACTGCACCAACTATACAGTAATGAAATAAAATATATAGCAACATGACAAAGTCACCTAATTTATAGTAAAACATATTCTTTTCTCCAATACCATGCAGATCTGGAAGTGAAAAAAAGCTAGCTCTCTTTCTTGTCACTGGTTTTCTATGTTCTCTTCATTTCAGTTTAACTTGCCTTGCAAAAAGTGCTTCCATTTTCCCTGTCTCCCCCCTCACATTCCCTTTATAAAATTAAGAGCTAGAATAGATTTTGTGCAGGACAGCTCCTTAGAAAACATTCCTTCTTCTCCTCCAGTCTCAGTGGACAATAAGGGAAGGGACTGAGTACAAATTATGACTCCTCTCCCAGGCCAGATAGTGTAGCTGAAATTCTCCAGGGGGAAAGGTGAGGTGTTCATGAAAAAACCCATTCTTTTGCCAGTTTATGAAAGGAGAAATCAAAGGTCAAACTCTTATTTCATAATGCTGTCTGCTCCTCTGATCCAAAAGCTATGGGACACTATGCCACAGATATGTATGTCTATGAGACTTTGCAAAGTGATATTTAATTAATAAGGAAATACTTGAATAAGTGCAGTCTTCTGAAAACGATTGTGATATAAAAGCTATGTAAAGACATGATAAAATGTGACAATAACATAACAGTGATTCTTTTCTGTCACAGATTCCTAATTACACAAATTGTTTTAAGACTTGCTTTTCTCCCTGGTTTTTAATTGTAACTTAATTCCATTATAAATGTGTTCAGTAAGAGGTGTGTTTCCCAGAAATACAGAAGCTCAAAAATTGCTTTTATTTTGTAACAAAATTCTGACTCATTTTCAGATCCTTTCTGAATCTGCAAAGATTCAGACTTCTCTAAAATACTTCTAGATGGCAAAAGTACCTTCTATGGCAGTGGTAGGACTAAAGGGAAATAGAAGCTAAGAGGGATGTGGGACGTCCTGGAAATAGGCATGGGGCAGCAGCAGGCTTCTAGGCAAACTAGAGGACATAGGATTTTGGAGGCTGATGAGACTCAAGAGCAACAGTGGGTGCTATAGGGTTTGCAGGTGTAGATTATTTAACCTAAAAATACCCGCTAAACCCAGTCTTCTCAGGCATAAACTAATTCCTACTTTCTTGTGCCTTAAGCCTTGTTCAAAGAATCGATCCACTGTTATTCAGACAACATTACATGCTTTTTAAATGTATGATGTGTGAAGGTGACGTATTAGCTGCTGCTCCAAGCTTACTTAATAATGCAGGAATGAAGCGATGCTGTTGTGTACTCGGTACTGGTACAGGTACATGTACATTTATTTCTTGCTCCAGGCATTACTCTAGCCGGGAAGGATTTCCTTCTCATCCATCCCATTCTCCCTACACAATCTGGCTCTGGTGTCTCAGAATCACTGTACAGCATGAAAAATTTTGTTCATAAATATGGAGCTACTTTCTCACAAAACCATTATGAGAGGGACTTCTAAATACTTACCTATGATCTTGCTGATTTAAAAAACAAAAAAATTATTCTGTTTTGATAGATTTACATTTGGTGGTTTTACTACATTAAAGACCGAACAAAACTAGACTATCAATTAATTTATATTTGAAATTATGGAACAAAACTCTTTTATTTGGTAGAAGTAAATATTCATTGGAGACAGACTGAACTCAAGCTGCTCAAATCTAAAGGAATATCATGGTATATGGTCTCTACGCTACATAAGAATGAATGATAGGATAGGCTCAGGGAGAAACAGATACAGACAATCATATGGTACAGATGATCACAGTAACTGTTTGTGTGTTTGCTTGTACATTCAGTAAGTGCCAGGCAAGTAGAAAATTTAAAAATAAGGATAAGAAAAGTGAACATAGGTAATTACCACTGCAGCAGCTGAAACATGGTAACCTCAGGCCATATTTTATGCAGTGTTAACTTGTTCATGTGTCTAGATTTGCTTCACACATGTGTAAAACTGGGTATTTCTCTCTCAGGTTTCCCAGTAATGTCATAGCTACAGGGGAAAAAAAAAAAAAAAAAAAAGAATAATGATTTACTAGTAAGTAACCAGTGCTATCCTGGACTTGTGTTGTTGTCTTCTCTCACAGGATACAAATTTGTAACCAGTCCTCAGCCCTGCCAAGAAGTCAAAAACTGCACATTAATTACCCAGAGCAAAGCCAAACCTGTGACCATGGGTATCCATGAAAAAACTTACAAATATTTCAGTGAACACCTGGGATTAGAACTTCTTTTCTTTGCGTTTAATATCAAGTTACTTCTTTATTACCCAAGAGGATTTTATTCAGCTTGTAGATAACTCTACTTTAATAATGATCCCATCTTTTTTCCTTTGTCTCTCCCTTGTCTCTGCCTCTTTGTCATAACTTCCTTCTCTGAAGGTAAAAAATACTAAATACGTTATGTTCTTACAACATAATTTACACATTTTACATCATCTGTATCTTTTCTTTATTTGTATTACTCCACTCTTTGTTTTCCTGGATAAAGAGGAGTGATCTTTGTGTCTTGAGGTTATTTGGATTCCAGTTATTAAAGGGTCAAAGTGCTGTTTGAGTGATAAACTCTAGCTGTACAAAGGATCTTAGAAAGTTCTCAACACACAGCAAAAAAAATGAAGCTGAATCTACTCTATAAGACTTTGCTCCCAGAATCACCAGTCACTTTTGAAAATGGACTCATTTTTCTTTAAATACACTACTAATTTGTCCTCCTTTACATAACCATACATAGGTATTCATTGCTCTGTGTTAGCGGTTTCTTCATGAATAAATGAGTTGGCATTGAGAGAGCTACAAACCCAGCCCTGCTCTGGGTCCTTCCTCTTTTTATTTTTTCCATGCTGGCCTCCTTCCAGAAAGGGAATGTTATTTGGCTGCCTTGTGAAAGACTTCCTTACTTAGCTGGACCTGCTCTTGCACTGTTCTCTGACATTATGTAAAGCTCAGCTGTACTATCAGACACTTGGATCTCTTTTACTTCACTTGCGCTTGCTGTCAGCCACTCTTTCTTGCCAAATATGGAGCCTAGCCCAAAACAAATCTCATGTTTTGGATTCAGTGCCCTGACCAGTGTGATTTCCAGCTCTCTTCAATTTCGGCCAAATGCCAAGTGCACCAGCCTTATTGCAAACTGCTGAAAATTGGAGTTTGTAATGGAAGTGCTGACATGGCCCTAAATATTGGCATGAACAGCACAACTATAATTATGCAAGGACAGATGGGCAAGAAGAACACATGATTGTTGAACACAGAAGAAAGCTGCTGTCATTAATCATCTCATACATTTGAGAAAATGACTTTGGAAAAGGAAAGGTTAAAAAGCTGAAGTACTGAAAGAAGGTGAACAGAAGACCACAGTTCATCCTAGCGTTCCTATTATAATATCCACAGCTAATGCAGAGATTAAATTTCTCTGAATAAGGACTGTACTAAGTAGAATTGTTGTTTCCTGAGGGTCCAATATTAAGTATTGTAGCAAAACAAAACAGAAGAAATTGGAGCCAAACTCTGAGAGAAGCTGATACGGATACTCTGCTTCAGGTATTTTTTTTAGGCTGTAGCATGGTTTCTAACTTTATACTGGCTTTCAGCAAGCCATTATTTTATTAGAATTAGACTAGTCACACCCTGTGACTAGTCCTTTCAACCTGTTAGAACGAGTAGGAAATATGTAGATGGACAGACAGATAGATAGAGGTGTGTGTGTGCATGCTTGTATGAGCA
The DNA here is from genome assembly GCF_047370975.1 of Nipponia nippon. Classification (NCBI taxonomy): domain Eukaryota; kingdom Metazoa; phylum Chordata; class Aves; order Pelecaniformes; family Threskiornithidae; genus Nipponia; species Nipponia nippon. The sequence continues at coordinate 3,891,400 of NW_028262337.1, read as the reverse complement.
CATATACAAACATACAAACATATTTCTTTAGTTGTTTGGATATTTGTATATGTACACTCAGTGACATACACACAAACTTAGTGTAGTAAGACTTATAGTGGCCTCTAAACATACTTAAAAGATCATGTATGTAGAAGTCCAAAAAAAGAATCACTCTCCCAAAATCTGAAGTTTGTTAGCCCATGTGTTTTTATATTACAGGTGTTCTGCACGAAGCTACCATGAATCATCTTGCCCTTATCAAATCAAAAGCCCTGAAAAATAAAAGAAAGAGAAAGGAAAAGAACTTTTTGAAAAAATATTGAGTCAGTCTTTAAACAGTGGGAATTGAAATCTGATTTCCTTCCCATCTTTCTCAATAATTTGTATTTTGAGTAGCTACAATTTCTGAAAAAAAAAAAAAAAAAAAGGCATTTTAAAATGCCGGGTCCTGCACTTGAGTCACAACAACCCCATGCAACGTTACAGGCTGGGGGAGGAGTGGCTGGAGAGCTGCCTGGCAGAAAAGGACCTGGGGGTGTTGGTTGACAGCCACCTGAACATGAGCCAGCAGTGTGCCCAGGTGGCCAAGAGGGCCAATGGCATCCTGGCCTGTATCAAGAATAGTGTGGCCAGCAGGACCAGGGAGGTGATAGTGCCCCTGTACTCAGCACTGGGGAGGCTGCACCTCGAGTCTTGTGTTCAGTTTTGGGCCCCTCACTCCAAGAAGGACATTGAAGGGCTGGAGCGCGTCCAGAGGAGGGCAACGAAGTTGGTGATGGGTCTAGAGCACAAGTCTTATGAGGAGAGGCTGAGGGAACTGGGGTTGTTTAGGCTGGAGAAGAGGAGGCTGAGGGGAGACCGTATTGCTCTCTACAACTACCTGACAGGAGGTTGTAGCGAGGTGGGGGTCGGTCTCTTCTCCCTAGTAACAAGTGATAGGATGAGAGGAAACGGCCTCAAGCTGCACCAGGGGAATTTTAGGTTAGATATTAGGAAAAACTTCTTCACCGAGAGGGTGGTCAAGCATTGGAACATGTTGCCCAGGGAAGTGGTTGAGTCTCCATCCCTGGAGGTATTTAAAGAACGGATAGATATGGTGCTTGAAGACATGGTATGGATGGACTTGCCAGTGATAGGTTAACGGTTGGACTCGATGATCTTAAGGGTCTTTTCCAACCTTGATGATTCTATGATTCTATGATAAATAAATAAATACATACATAACATCTTTTGGAAAAAGAAGAATGTAGATGAACAGAGTTGTATAGTTTTTAATAACTAAATCAGAAAACTGCCATAAAAATAGGTGAGGGAGGTTTCCAGTCCTGACAACGATTTGTTTAAGAGACCTTCACATCTGTTGCCATGGCTAGATGCAATCATTTGTGAACAGTATTAGAGAAACATTAACCTTTCAGCTTGGATAAAAAATTAAGCTGAACCTGAGTTCACTGTTTTGTAATTGTCTTTAAATGAAGGATACTTACTTTTTTGTTCCTATGCAGTCTTGGCCTCGGTGAACTACATTTTCTGCTGGGAGTTGAGCTGTAGTCATTGGCCTGGGATGGCCAGTGCAATCCGATAAAACTGAGCCTTTCATCCTAGATGACCACAATGGTCTAGACTGATGGCTAGAACCAGAAAAGATCATTAAATGCTAAAACTGAGGTGCCACTATCTTACCTGCGAATGAAGAGGTGCTACTACTCAGAATACATATCTCTACCCAACCTAGTCTAAAGATGATGAATTAATATTTCATGTGACCATATTCTCATATGAAAGAAAGGGTCATGATTATCAGAGCTCATAATTAAACAATGGCTAAATTTGCTCCTAAGCTAAACTCCTTGCACACTTATAATTTCAATGAAGTTGCACAGATATTGGAGCAACACAGAATCTCTTCTGTTTCATAACACATCTACAAAAAACACTCAGTAGTACCCAGTCCTATCACAAATAGATGAAGTGCAGCTGGTGGTCAATATGCTTCTCTATAATGGAATTTAATTTCATCCTTAAATCATGACATCTATAGATTTTAAAATATACTTGTGTGTTAGTTTTATACCTGTTGGCAGATAGATTTCTTATGGCCCCATAGTTACAGGGTAGCCTGGAGAAGTCTGGAATATTAAATAAAATCGACAAGCAGAAGGAATGACTCCACAATTGATAGACTGCAAAATCATTAAACAGTTGGTAACTTAGCTGCAGAATGAAAGGTACCTGCCTGTGAAACTAAAAGAATCAGAGAAAGAGATAGAGAGTAGAAGCAGAAGTTCAAGACATGTACCTAACAAAGAATCCCTTGACTGCTGTCAGTGTGTTGGTGTGTCTTAAAATGAGAGATTTCATAGTTATCACTTACTTTAGACCTCTTGCAAGAAAAGATATCTCTGATGGTGCTGTGCAGCACAAATTGGGAGGAGGAATCTAGCTGGCTGCTGCACACTGAAAAGGACAGAAGACAACGCGTAAAAACAAGAAAACAACAGAATAGGCCTCATTTCTTTCAACCAGTCTCATTGCACAGCAATGTAAAAATTTGTATGTGAAAGCAGCAGGCTTTGGCTTGCCAGATGAGTAAGCTGTGGACATGGAAATGAATTGTATGTATAGCATAATACTTTGACAGTTGTGCCTCTGTAATTTTAGTTCCATTGTCTCTAGGAAGATACTCTTGATTTACCTATGTGTTTATGGCCTATGGTCTCTTTATCGATACCCTTTACTGTTACATTGGGATCAGTGATCCATCCAAAGATGCTACATCAAAAACTGTCTTTTATGCAAAAGCTAATCAAACAGCAGAGATCTCTTGCCAGATGCTTAATTTGAGGTTCAGTAAAGTAAAGGCCACAAGGAAAACTAGGATGGTATGGAGTTTCAGCTTGTTATTGGAAGCGTCAGCAAAAGAACTGGAAAGTGCTTAACTGGCTTGTTTAGAATTCTGAATAGGATTAAAGAGGGGAGGGAAAAGGCTGATTTGGGCTGGAGACTAGTGCCTGGCCTGCCACTTTTATCTCAGAGGGCTACAGTGCAGTTGGATTAAACAATGCTACTGAAATTGGGGAGAGTTTGTCTCTTACTCTCTGAGGATCCTGTCCAGAAACTGCCATGCCACAAATCCCTACACAGAATCCTGTCAGTTACGTTCAGAGCATCCTTCCAAGCTAACGGTTTAGGCAAAAATAGGCCAATTGCAAGCATAATGTATTTAAATTATAAAGGTCTTTAAATTTGGCTGTGAGGGTCATAGAAAACAACATAAGACGTAAGCAAAAAAAACTCAAACCCCACACTATTTTAAAAAGAACACATTTTATTGAATAGACTTTATAATGTTAAGCTTTATAACATTACATAAGCTCACATACATAAGTCTATGGACATACATAAGTCTATGGGTCCTGATGGGAATTGGCTGGTGTAGTGGCCAAGCCACTCTCCATGATATTCAAAAAGTCATGGCAGTCAGGTGAAGTCCCTGGGGACTAGAAAAAGGAAAACACTGCAGCCATTTTTAAAAAGCGTAGAAAGGATGACCCTGGGAACTACCGACTTGTCAGCCTCACCTCCGTGCCTGGGAAGATCATGGAACAGATCCTCCTGGAAGCTATGCTAAGGCACATGGAGGACAGGGAGGTGATTCAGGACAGCCAGCATGGCTTCACCAAGGGCAAGTCCTGCCTGACCAAGCTAGTGGCCTTCTATAATGAAGTGACTACATCAGTGGACAAGGGAAGAACCACGGATGTCATCTATCTGGACTTCTGTAAAAGCTTTGACATGGTCCCCCACAATATCCTTCTGTCTAAATTGGAAGAATATGGATTTGATGGGTGGACTGTTCAGTGGATGAGGAATTGGTTGGATGGTCACATCCAGAGGGTAGTGGTCAATGGCTTGATGTCCAGATGGAGGTCAGTGACACGTGGTGTCCCTCAGGGGTCTGTACTGGGGTAAGTGCTGTTTAATATCTTCATCAATGACATAGCAGGATCGAGTGCACCCTCACAAAGCTTGCAGATGACACCAAGCTGAGCAATGCAGTTAACACACCTGAGGGATGGGATGCCATCCAGAGGGACCTGGACAAGCTCAAGAAGTGGGCCTGTGTGAACCTCATAAGGTTCAACAAGGCCAAGTGCAAGGTCCTACACCTGAGTCAGGGCAATCCCTGGTATCAGTACAGGCTGAGAAATGAAGGGATTGAGAGCAGCCCTGAGGAGAAGGACTTGAGGGTACTGGTGAATGAAAAGCTGGACACGAGCTGGTAATGTGTGCTTGCAGCCCAGAAAGCCAACTGTGTCCTGGGCTGCATGAAAAGAAGCATGGCCAGCAGGTCGAGGGAGGTGATTCTGCCCCTCTGCCCTGCTCTGGTGAGACCACACCCGGAGTACTGCATCCAGCTCTGGAGTCTTCAGCACAAGAAAGACACGGATCTGTTGGAGTGGGTCCAGAGAAGGGCCATAAAAAATGATCACAGGGATGGAACACCTCTGCTATGAGGAAAGGCTGAAAGAGCTGGCGATGTTCAGCCTGGAGAAGAGAAGGCTGCGGGGAGGCCTTATTGCAGCCTTTCAATACTTAAAGGGGGCCTACAAGAAAGATGGGGATAGTCTTTTTAGCAAGGTCTACTGCGACTGGGCAAGGGGTAATGGTTTTAAACTAAAGGAGGGTAGATTTAGACTAAGCACAAGGAAAAAAATTTTCACAATGAGGGTGGTGAAACACTGGAATGGGTTGCCAAGAGAGGTGGTAGATGCGCCATCCCTGGAAACATTCAAGGACAGGCTAGATGGGGCTCTGAGCAACCTGCTCTGGTTGAAGATGTCCCTGCCCATTGCAGGAGGGTTGGATTAGATGACCTTTAAAGGTCCCTTCCATCCCAAAGCATTCTATGATTCTATGATTCTATGATTTATATGTTATTCAAAATACATAGAAATAAGTCAGCAGACTGTAAGTTTTACTGTATCTTAGTACTTTTACTAAGAGTAACTGCTATGCTTTATCACAGATCCATAGTACACTGACAAGAACACAAAAAGGCACAATGTTTCCTTCCTGTCACAATTTATAAGTATTCAAAAAACCTGTAAAGCAATTAAGTTACCTTTATCATGCAGATTAATTAAAGACTAATGCTGAGATCACAGATTGCTGTTGGCACCATTTCAGATGCTGAGGTCAACCAAGTTTCTGAGAAGAAATAGCTTGCTGTTTGGTTATGACAAGTTTCCCAACAGATTACAGTATCCCACCAGCGATTTTTCCAGGATCTATAGTTGCAACTTACTCTCTTTAAGTTAAACATCTGGGGTTTTAAATGTTTAAATATTACTCAGAGAGTTTGCATTCTTATTTAATAAATATATATACAATGAGCTTTATATTAGAGGTAGGCAGACAAACTATGTATTTAGACACATACACAGAATATTTCATGAATATGTGTATAAATGCAGGTGGTTATCACTTCATGTATAGACTAAATTATTTAATATCTAAGGCCAAATTATGATAGCCCTGCTCAGACTGAACAGTGTGGTACCCCATGAGTGACAGTGGACAAATGAAATCACAGTAGAATGGAGTGCTATTCATCATGAATAACAAAAAAAACAGGGACTGTATATACAGTCAATGTCTACCTTCATTTCTACCAGCTTGATACAGATGATGATTTGTAGGTTAGTGATGTTTTTCTTCCTATGGTAGATTCAGTTTGTGCCTTTTTTATTTATTTAGGAAATTGTGAGATGTTGGTTCTACATTCAACTCTGCTGCTTACTAACTGTGTGACATTGGATCAAATAATTTACTAACATGGCCATTTAAAATGGAAATGATACAAAACCCCCACCCAACTGGACAATTTTTTTTAATTAACCTCCAGCTGTCAAAGATTGCATAGTACTGGAGCCAATGTAATAACATTATTTGTTTTCTAAAACATGTTTTCAAGGCTTTTTTTTTTGTTCTATTTTCTACTGTGTTTCTAGAAACTTATTTCTCACTCTCAGCATTAGTATCTGATAATCTTCATAGATATCAGCTTTGACAGAACTAAGTGGGCAATTCTTTTACTTGTGGTTGAATTGTTCTCAACACTGCTAACACAAATATTTTCCATTAATATCAAGCATGTGGAAAAGTAACATATTCCCAGCTTTCTTCACTGCATAGATTTTGCTGTTGAAAAGGAGAAAAAAAAAATCTCTTTCTTCTTTTCTTTTTGTTACTAACTTCTTGTCCCTTCTCCCTTCTCACTATTACAAAATCTTACTGTGAACCTGAGTTTTTTGCCTTCCTGTCAGGGCTCCTATTAATTATGTCATCTGAACATGAGGATATTTATAACAAATTCCAAAACTCTATTCTGCTTTGTGTCTTGTATGGGGCATACAGCCCAAAAAGGGTGATGAGTATGTGGGTGGATGTGCATACAGAAAAACCTTTCAAAAGAATCTAAATTACTAATTAGTTTAAGGAAGTTATTTCTTAAAGAGTCTTACGAATCTAACTGTCAGAAGTTGAAGTGTTAGCTTGAGAACAAAGCCATGGAATGAATAACGATAAATCCTCGACTGTGAGTTTTATAAAATACTGACCATGGAGTACAAACTATTTATTAGAATTGCCTAAGGTCAAAAAGATAGATATCCACTATAGTACACATTTTCAAGAAGGACTTAAGGCAGGGTTTAAGATACACAGACTAGAAATTCTGAATTCTGTACAGGTCATATTAGCAGGAATTGCATAAAAATAAGGTTAGTAAACACATAGAGAAATTCAATTTTTCATAGAAAATTTTTGTTCTTTGCTTGCCCTGTTCTTATTTTTGTTTCTTCACCATTCTCTGCTGGTCATGACCTGTGGTGGACTCAGGGAGGCCATTTTTAAGTTTGTTTCTGTACATGGCTGTATAACGTATCCTTGAATCTGGTCCCAGTCTTTATTTTTTTAAAATGAGAAATAGCAATGTGATTTGGTCCTGCCACATCTCTGAATTAGTTCAGATCTGTTTTCACATGGAGGCTGAATTCAGCCTGTGGTATAGGAATTTTCACACTCTTGGTCACTGTTCCTATTAACATTTTAATGTTTAATGACACAGTCATCCCATCTGTCACATAATTCTTGCCCACTTTTATACTATTCTTTTCTTCTCTTAGTCCATCTTATGGAGTAATGTGAATAAACTGCTACAAGACTAGACATTTGTAAGCCTTTTTATCAGGTCATATCACTGTTGAGCACTTTCTACACAAACAATCTATTTCTTAAACGCATTACTTCATGAAAAATGTATGTAATTTTGGAACAATAGCATAAATTATGAAGGGGCAGAGAAGGAGGTTAAAACTTTTCGTTTTAACTATTTCATCATTATGTAGATATCAATGTTAACATTAAAATGTTTTAATCTAACAGTGTAAGAAGACAGATGGCTGATGCAAATACATTTTTCCATATGAGTTGTCATCAGAATACACTGCAGGTAGAAAGGAATTACATTCTTTTCTTGTTTTTTTAAGGAAATTGTGTGTGAGAGAGCATACTCAAGTGCTAAATTATGCCCTGAGTCATAATGATATGGAACTGTTCAGTAAAGATTTACTCTGCATTCACATAGGAACAGTGTTGCAAATTAAATCTCATGCTATTTGAATACATCTCTGAAAGTCCTATAAATTTAAAAATGCTTTTTTCAAAATTTTTTTTAAATGTATGATACCATCTTTTTTGGAATTAAATAGGCATGATGACAAAAATGTTCTTCAGAAGGTTACTCTAAAGCTGTGAAAGTAAATAGCTCTACACTGTGAATTATTTTTGTATTGTTTTATACTCTACATAATGTTCTTTGTATTTTTGTATTGAGTACATCTCCTCCTCAAATATCTCCATTCATAGAATGAGCCCAAGGCTTTTCCAATGGGCATCTCAATATATTTGACTAAGTGCTTCTACATTAAGAATATAAAATAATTAGAAGATGGTGATCAAATTTCAAAAAACAACATCAGGATGTATATTTAGAACAGATAATCTGAGCAAGCAATTCACAGGATTTTTCAAGACCTTTATTTTCCCTTCAAGAGTTGTCCAGGTACAAACCCATATCTTTTCAGAACTCTCCTCTTTTCACAAATGTAGCTGACACAACTTTATTCAAAGATCATTCAAAATACATATTACAAACACAGATTATTAAAATAGAGTAGAAAAGTCAGCATTTGCACCATATAAAATATGTAACCAATTTAGGTAAATAACCAAAGCAGGATGTTATCAACTGTAATTCTACTGTACTTTCTGATTTTGTTTTTGCTATTCATTAATTTTGTAGTATTTTCTATGCTATGTTTAGACAAATATTTAGTTTATTGAACCTATTTTCTCATTTTTACTAGTTTTATTAAGGAGGAAATAGTTTTATTAGACCAACATAAAACAAGTCTATGATTTTTTTGGAGAAAAAAATATTAGCTAAACTTGATATAACCTTTAAAAGAAGGGAGAGAGAGAACAGTTCATATGAACGACATCTTCTGGGATACATCTGGCAATCTGTAAACACTTGGTAGTTATACTGTGAATGTTTATTTATATAAAATTGTATATATGGCTTGCCGTCATCAATCTGTGCTCCTACAATCAAATCAAAGATATTTAGTTGATGGGCTCCTAGAGGCAAATACAGTGTCTATAGGTTGAAGCTTGAAATAAAAGAATTTATTCTAATCACATTTGAAAGATTGTTAGTTTTGCTAGGAAAGAAAGGTCTCATCCCATCTAATCCTGAATTATTATACCAATTTCTCTGTCTTTCCTCAGTACCATATCAGACTTCCCCTGGCTTTGAAATAGCTTCAGGTTTTGTTTATGTCTTCCTGACAGGACCCTCATCTTTCTTTAGATGCCCAGTACATGGACTTTGTCAAGTTAAGCTGATGACATGAACTCACTGGCCAGAAATTCATCACTAAAGAAAAGGAAATGTTTTCACCTGGAAATGCTCTCACCTGGAGAAGACCAGGGTCCAATCTCACAAAATTCAGTGAAATTATTTATAGTGGAAACAAATTATCAAAGTAGAAATCTTTTTCAAAGATGTTATAGAACCTACCCATTAAAGGACCCTTTTGGCATTATTTACACATTGAATAGCTATCTTCTAGTTCCAAACCCATTTGCACTTGCAAAAACATGTGCTTATTTTAATGCCACTTCTTATTTTTCTTTCCCTTGGATGAATAGTGTCAGTCCATTGCTTTCTAATGGATTGACATTTTTAATTCAAGAAGTATATGTTTAGAGGCGTGGTATTCCAAATGGTAACGACAGAAATAAAATACATATCTCTGCTTGTATGATGCCACCTATTGCAGCTACAACTTTATTTTAAATCAACCAAAATTGCCACCAGCATATTCTTTTGGTGTGAGGAGGTGCATTTCCATGTTTTCTTCTGACTTTATTCTCTATATGATTTTTAACCTCTTTTTTAAGTTGGTCCAATGACCTCAATGACTTATGTTACCACTGTATATTTGCAGGGATGGATTTCTGTCCTTGGTTTGTCATTGGTTGTCAATTAATGAAAACCAGTGGGTGGATCTTTTCCAACTTTGCAGAGAAAAAGATTTTTCATTTAATCACCAAATCTGATCACAGCTGTATACCACCTGGGCTGAATCATAGATCTTAGCTATGAGAAATGCTGAAACAGGAGGGTTTGTAGTTTAAAATGGTCTATTTCTAGAGGTGCTATCATTTTTTCTGCTAATATTTGGGTAATTCAGTTATTTATCCAAAACAATTTATACCTTTGTAGTGTCTTGATACAACTGAAGGGACAGGTTTTCTCTCTGATAGACAGACAGGTAAACTTTTCTGAACTCCAAGGGTTCAAGTCTTTTCTGACACAATTTTTTTCCAAAGCCAATTAGAATTATTTTCCTTCTCATTTCTTTACTTTGCATGCAAGGTATATTGCACCAGGAGGTACTGGTCCATTATGATCCCTGTAAGAAAGGCACCTGAGGGTCTGTAAGGTAACATTTAAAATGTTATTTATTAAAGCTAGCACTATGAGAAGAGAATAATGCAGATAGTCTTACGTCCCTTTAAATGGTGGGAGCCCTGGGCAGTGCAGCATCAAACAGGACTCCCACCCACATGCAAGCATGCCATGCAGATCTCATCCATAGCAGAGATTTTGCCCTTTTGGTGTTTCAAGCTATTACAAGATCTTATTACAAGGAAACAGCTCTACTTATCATGTCTACAGTCAAATAAATATTATGTCCACATGAGAACTTCTTGCTGCGTTGTTAGATAAAGGCAAGACAATGCCTGTAGTGTAATTGCTGGTACGGAGAGGAAGCTGTCCCCGGTCCTCTGGTACAGTGAGCTGGCTGACGTTATGATGCAGTGAAGGGATTTGTGCAGCACAACACTGGCCTGAAGGCCACACTGGACCTGTGCCTGTGCAGGGTGACTGTTACGTGTATCACTAACTCCTCGATGCACAGTGGACTTGCGGTCAGGCTCACGACGCAAGGTCACTACTAGTTCCAGGGGACCAGAAGAAGACACAGGTTTCTCTTCACATTGAGTGGGGCAGCGATTATCTTGGTTGTTTATCTGAATGAAATATACAGACCATGAACAATAAATCACAAAAATATCCCAAATGAATAGAGATTGGCACAGATAAAAACAATAAACAGTTAACTGGTTATGGAAGAAGACAGAAACCCTGGGAAGGTGTAACAGAAGACTTTTGTAATTCTGATCCTGGGTAACCATAAGTAAACTGATCACAGAAGAGTGGTTTATTGAACAGGAATTGTCAGACTGAGGAAACAGGACAAAACACTTTTTTATTGTTGGGCTAAGACAAGAGAACAGAAGATCAATTGAGAATTTATCTCAGATTTTTTTTAAAAATGGCTAAAGCTGGTAAATTGGAAGTTGTGAGCAAAGAATGGAAACCCATGAGAATCTGGAAGCAAATAAGTCAGTTGTTCTTTCTAAATTTATTCAGGCTTTTGAGAGGTGACAGTAATGCTATTTAAGGAATGGTAGGAGACCTGGTTATGTTAATTCATTTCTAACATGCACTGGTTTGCCTAGAGGAAAAACAGGCGGTGGCTGCAGACTTGCAGCACTGTTTTTTTATTTCTGTGTAGTATTTGGGAGCACCACTCTTATATCTAAGTTAGATAATTGTGCTGTGATCATAGTATTTCACAGAATTTCAAATACTATTGCTGTTAATTCTTTCTCTAGGTCTCTTTTCGTATTTTAAGAAGAGACAAAAAAGGTGGAAAAACCTGTTACTTAAAATAATTTAATATGGTGGACTGGAATCCAGCTATTAAGCTCATTTACATCATAGGTTTACATTTTGAATGCCCATTTAAATGCCGTCCCTTAAAGCTTTAATGATTTAGAGCTGCATTCTTTTAAACCCTCTACCTGTTAACTTTAACCTTTGACTTCCAAGGAACAAGTTTCATGGTAATACGTAATGAAAACTGTAGGAGCACAAGAACCGTCCAATGTGAACAGCAATGCACTTACACCCCAATGGTTTGCTTTTCCTATGACTCTACCTAAAAGGTGGCCACACTGTCAGGTTCCCAAACAGGTACTCACCTCAGGCAGGAAGCCAGCTTCCTGCCCCAAGAGGGTCCTTCTCCCTTTGATTACCTTTACTGGAATGTCAGAAACATGTTTTTCTGGGATGTTAAGTTAGTCTGCTGAGGTACAGAAAGAGCGGAGATAAGAGAAAAAGATATACCCTTAATGTGTATTGCCCTTAGATGAGTATCTACCACATTGGATCTCTTCTGTCTTTGAAAAGAAGATTGTCTTCTCAGCACACATCAGTTGGAACACTGTCACAGTTTGAGATGAAAATGATGGTCTGTGACTAAATGGACTCTGATACCAAAGCACTCTTAGTCACAAGTATATTTGATGTTAATGAGCCACACAACTTTCCTGCTGCATGGGAGACATGGCATAGCCAAGGAGAGAAGGTTGGGGGCCAACATGGCATCCACAGCTGGTAGCATGGAGTCTACAGGGCTTCCCTACCCCACCATTAACCCTCACACACTCCAGCAACCCTCACACATCCAGCAGCCCCAGTACTCACAGGACTGGGTGGAGAATACCTAGTTCTGGCTGGCTAAAATCCCACAGACCCTGCTGGGTTGGCTGTTGCTACATGGGCATGCACAGCTTGACCTTCTGGAAGGTTCTCCACACATTAGGTGTTAGATGAGGGCACCAGCACTGTGTTGCACAAGTTTAGCTGCAGGCAATTAAGTAGAAAACACCAGCCACCTTTCTCCCTTTCATCCCCAACCTAGGAGCAGTGGTCTATCAGGACATACATATAGCTTTAAACACCTATAGCTTCTGTGGGGAAACCCAGTCAGCAGGAATGGTGGATGTTGCTGCTACTGACTCATTACATCTTACATAGCAAGTTCAGCTCAGAACAATATAGCTAGCAAGGAAATTAAACCACAGTCGACAGTGAAAACAGCTGTGCTGTGATATACACAGTAGTTGTAAAATGATGTTGTTGAGGAACCTACAGAGTATTGTGGATTTTAATAATGGGAAACAGATTTAGAGATTGATGATGAGATAATGATTAGTTGCTGCTTGTATAATCTCATTATAAGGATCATTGTCATATTGATTAATAAAAACTGCATACTCTGCCAGCAATGCAATTAAGTTAATCATTAGAAAAACATTCTGGAAAATAACCACAGCTGATAAATTTAACTTTTTTTATAAACCAGCAACATTTAAAAAAAGCAGCAGTTTTCTTGATGTTCTTTCATGTTTTTCACCCAACTTTTTTGTGCCAAAAAGGAGAAGACAGTAGCAAAAATGTCTGAACTGATGTCCGGCCAAATTTAGAGCAAATGTTACTCTAACAGATGTTGCCAGATAATGCCTAGTTCTAGGCATGCAACTAAAATCTCTCTTTTTCTTCCACTGAATGTCTCTCTTTTGAATCTTGTCACTGAATGTGCACCAATCACTCTATCGCAGGATGTCAAATTTGCCTGAATAGAGTGAATACTCTCCAGAACATATACACAGTATTCTCACCTTCTGAATGCTTCGAAATCATAGAATCACAGAATTGCTTAGGTTGGAAAAGACCTTTAAGATCATCAAGTACAAGCATTGACCTGGCATTGCCAAGTCCACCACTAAACCATGTCCCTAAGCACCACGTCTACCCGTCTTTTAAATACCTCCAGGGATGGGAACTCAATTACTTCCTTGGGCAACCTGTTCCAATGCTTGACAACCCTTTCAGTGAAGAAATTGATCCTAATACCCGATCTAAACCTCCCCTGGAGCAACTTGCGGCCATTTCCTCTCGTCCTATCACTTGTTACTTGGGAGAAGAGACCGACCCCTACCTCACTACAACCTCCTTTCAGATAGTTGTAGAGAGTTATGAAGTCTCCCTTGAGCCTCCTTTTCTCCAGGCTAAACAACCCTGGTTCCCTCAGCCTCTCCTCATAAGACCTGTGCTCTAGACCCTTCAGCAGCTTCGTTGCCCTGCTCTGGACACGCTCCAGCACCTCAATGTCCTTCTTGTAGTCAGGGGCCCAAAACTAAAACAGTATTTGAGGTGCGGCCTCACCAGTGCTGAGTACAAGGGGACAATCACTTCCCTAGTCCTGCTGGCTGCACTATTTCCAATACAAGCCAGGATGCTGTTGGCCTTGGCCATCTGGGCACATTACCAGCTCACAGTCAGCTGACTGTCGGCCAACAACCCCAGGTCCTTTTCTGCCAAGCAGCTCTCCAGCCACTCTTCCCCAAGCCTGTAACATTGCATGGGGTTGTTGTGACCCAAGTGCAGGACCCGGCACTTAGCCTTGTTGAATCTCATGCAGTTGGCCTCGGCCCATCGATCCAGCCTGTCCAGATCCCTCTGTAGGCCCTTCCTACCCTCCAGCAGATCAACACTCCTGCCAAACTTGGTGTGATCTGCAAACTTACTGAGGGTGCACTTGATCCCCTCATCCAGATCATTGATAAAGATATTAAACAGAACTGGCCCCAGTACTGAGCCCTTGGGAACTTCACTTGTGACCAGTCGCCAACTGGAGTTAGTTCCATTCACCACAACTCTTTGGGCCCAACCATCCATCCAGTTTGTTACCCAGCAAAGAGTACATCTGTCCAAGCCATGAGCAGCCAGTTTCTCCAGGAGAATGCTGTGAGAAATGGTGTCAAAGGCCTTACTAAAGTCCACATAGACAACATCCACAGCCTTTCTCTCATCCACTAAGTGGGTCACCTTGTCATAGAAGGAGATCAGGTTAGTCAAGCAGGACCTGCCTTTCATAAACTGATGCTGACTGGGCCTGATCCCCTGGTTGTCCTGCACATGCCTTGTGATAGCACTCAAGATGATCTGCTCGATAACCTTGCCTGGCACCGAGGTCAGACTGACAGGCCTGTAGTTCCATGGATCCTCCTTCCAGCTCTTCTTGTAGATGGGTGTCACATTTGCTAATGTCCAGTCAACTGGGACCTCCCTGGTTAGCCAGGAATGCTGATGAAGGATTGAAAGTGGCTTGGTGAGCACCTCCGCCATCTCCCTCAGTATCCTGGCTGGATCCCATCTAGCCCCATAGGCTTGTGTACATCTATGTAGTGTAGCAGATCACTAACCATTTCCCCTTGGATTATGGGGGTTTTACTCTGCTCCCCATCCCTGTTTTCCAGCTCAGGGTCCTGGGTACCCTGAGAACAACTGGTCTGACTGTTAAAGACTGAGGCAAAGAAGGCATTAAGTACCTCAGCCTTTTTCTCATCCTTTGTGGCAATGTTTCCCTCCGCACCCAATAAAAGATGAAGATTTTCCTTAGCCCTCCTTTTGTTGCTAATGCATTTATAGAAACATTTTTTGTTGTCTTTTATGGCAGTAGCCAAATTAAGTCATAGTTGGGCTTTAGCCCTTCTACTTTTCTCCCTGCATAACCTCACAACATCCTTGTAGTCCTCCTGAGTTGCCTACCCCTTCTTCCGAAGGTCATAAACTCTCCTTTTTTTCCTGAGTTCCAGCCAAAGGTCTCTGTTCAGCCAGGCCTGTCTTCTCCACTGCCAGCTCGTCTTTCGGTCCATGGGGACAGCCTGCTCCTGCGTCTTTAAGATTTCCTTCTTGAAGAGTGTCCAGCCTTCCTGGACTTCTTTGCCCTTCAGGACTGCCTCCCAAGGTACTCTGTCAACAGGTCTCCTAAAAAGGCCAAAGTCTGCCCTCCGAAATTCCAACATAATAGTTCTGCTGACCCCCCTCCTTACTTCTCCAAGAATCGAAAACTCTAACATTTCATGATCGCTATGCCCAAGGTGGCCTCCAACTGTCACATCACCCACAAGTCCTTCTCTGTTCACAAACAAGAGGTCCAGTGGGGCACCTTCCCTAGTTGGCTCCCTCACCAGCTGCGTCAGGAAGTTATCTTCCACACACTCCAGGAACCTCCTGGACTGTTTCCTCTCTGCTGTATTGTATTTCCAGCAGACATCTGGTAAGTTGAAGTCCCCCACGAGAACAAGGGCTAGTGATTGTGAGACTTCTCCCAGCTGCTTACAGAATATTTCATCTGCCTCTTCATCCTCATTGGGTGGTATGTAACAGACTCCTACCAGGATAGCTGCCTTTTTTTTGGCCTTCCCTCTGATTCTTACCCATAAACACTCCACCCTATCATCACCATCATTAAGCTCTAGACAATCAAAACACTCCCTAACATACAGGGCTACCCCACTGCCTCTCCTTCCTTGCCTATCCCTTCTGAGGAGTTTATAGCCATTTATTGCAGCATTCCAGTTGTGCGAGTCATCCCACCATGTTTCGGTGATGGCAGCCATGTCATAGTTTTCCTGCTGCACAACAGCTTCCAGTTCCTCCTGTTGCTGCCCATGCTGCGTGCATTGGTGTTAATGCACTTCAGTTGGGCTATTGATCCCACCACCTTTTTGGGGGGAGAAGCCTTAATTCCTACATGACCAATCTCAGGCGCTTCCGTGGTTTCTAACACACCCTTGCACCTTTGCTGCTGCATGCATCTCCATCCCCTAACTTCACTGAGATGGCAGAATGAAGGACCTCGCTAAGACACCGTCCCTCAAATATTGGTGTGCCACCCCTAGGTTTATCTGTAGCAAGCCTAGTTTTATCCCTTCCTCATTCAAATCTAGTTTAAAGCTCTTTCAACGAGCCCTGCTAACTCCTGCACAAAGATCCTTTCCCCACTTGGAGAGAGGTATACCCCATCTGTTGCCAGCAGGCCTAGTGTTGTGTAAACCGAACCATGATCAAAAAACCCAAAATTCTGCTGGTGACACCAGTCTCGGAGCCAGGTATTGATCTGCTGGCTCTTCCTGTGTCTTCCCTCTTCATTCCTTGCAACTAGAGGGACAGAGGAGAACACTACTTGTGCTCCTCATCCCTTTACCAGTTGTCCCAAGGCCCTGAAGTCTTTATTGATTGCCCTCAGACTACTTGTTGCATCTTCATTGCTGACTACCTAAAAAATCAGTAATGGACAGTAATCTCAGGGCTGTACCAGGCTAGGGAGGTTTCTCTTCAGATCTTTAACCCAGGCCCCAGGGAGGCAGCAGACTTCCCTAAGAAGTGTGTCCGGCCTGCATATTGGGCCCTCTGTTCCCCTCAGAAGAGAGTCTCCTATGACAATGACCTGTCTTTTTTTCTTTACGGAAACAGTTTTGACTTAAGGCATAGGCCAACTTAACCTCAGTGGCACCTCCAAGCTAGATGAACCATCATCCTCATCTTCGTTCAGTTCCACTTGCAGAGCCTCATACCAATCATATAAGGGCACCTGGGAATGTGGGGCAATCACAGAGGAGACACGCCTGCTGCACCAGGCAGGAACTGGTCGCCATTGCCCCTATCCCTTAAGTCACTGTGTTCAGCCAGGTGGAGAGAGGATAAGAATCCTCTGTATCATACATCCGGTCTGCTTGTTGGGCCTGTCTCAGGCAAGGTAGGGTGCAATTCCTGTAGTCTGTCTCTCTCTCTCTCTCCCTGATACTCCTCAACCTACTCAGCTCCTCCTTGAGCTCTATCACTACGCAGAGCAGTTCCTTTACCCAGGTGCACCTCCCACAGAAGTGCTCACTGCTGCCCTCTGATACTGGCATAAGAGTAGGGCACACCCTGCAGCCTGACACCTGGGTGGCAGCATGTTCCCACTGGAGTTCTGTCTGGGAAGCTGTGTCAGTCATGGTGGGTGTAGAGTTTAGAGAGGTCATGGCTTTCTGCCAGGCGGATACCATTGCTCCCTGGTTGAGCTGGCAGAGCTTCAGCGCCCTTCCGCGCAAACTGCTGCACCATGCCCTGTTGGCGGTGCTCCTGGTTGCTAGCGCTCCCCAAGGGCTTTTTTTTATATGTGTGGGGCGCTTGGCTGCCATTGCTCCTGGCCCCGCCCAGGTCTCATCAGCCGCTGTTGTGCAAGCTATGGGCTCCTGGAGGCTCTCTCGGCTCCCTTGAGGGTCCCCGGGATCGGAAAAGCCCCCTGTGCACTGTGCTGGAGCGCTTCGCTGCCCATCGTACCAGCCCCAGAGCTGCTTGCCTTGCTGACTGAGTGCTAGTTTTGGTTACACCACGTTTAAATCTCCTGCCGTTTCTCCTGCCCCTGCCCAGATCTCGTCAGCCCCTGTCGTGGCATTGTGCTCCTAATGGAAGCTGTCTGAGGTGTTTTTTCTGTCCTTTTCATGAAGAAATAATAGTCTTTGACCAGTTGAAAGAGGAAGGGAGACGACAAATATTGTCATCAAACTGGCACCCAAGACAGTAGCATAACTCTGAGTGTTTGATCAATCTGGATGCTTGATAGAAAGTATTATTAGAGCAGTAGCCTTAGTGCTGCCTAACAGAAAGAAGGATCAATGCTAGGACTAGCTCCTGGAAATAAAAGGAGGAAAAAACAGCAGAGGATGTAGTAAGCTGAGAGAATATCACAGGAGGAAGAATGAGAGGATGTAGACTTTCCATTTCAGATTGTCGTCTGTTGTGGTAGATTTCACAATTTCAGTTGCTTTATTTATTGAGTCCCATATTTCAAGGGCTTAAAGAGTCAAGTAGCATAAACAACTGCAAAAATTACTATCACAATATGTACCCACTAAGTATTTACATGTAATGAAAAATAATAATAGAATAAAAGAAAAATTGTTCAAAGTATGAACAACTGTCTGGGTGCAAAAAAGGATGACATATTGGAGATTCTTTATCTGAAAATCAAGTTCTGCATAGCTTCATTGGAAGTACTGATGAGCTACCTATTACAGATAAGATGTTTTATTCTCCTTGAAGCCCATGTTCTAAAGATTCATAGTCTGTGGGACTCACATCTCATGTGCATTTAGTTGTCCTGATGTATAAGATTACATGTGAACCAGTTGCCTAATCTCCTGTTACAGTCAGGGAGCTCTGGTTAGTACAATCAATGGAGTTCAGTAGGGTCACATTTTTTATGAAGAACTGAGAATGGAAGATAGTTAAGTAGAGGGTACTATACCTGAGACATGGGCTTACTCAAATTGTGGAGCCTAACATGTAGGACAATAGTTCAGGGAGAACTTGAAAGGACAGATACAAGTAACATTCAGCGTGAGAGACATTGTGATGCATCATGCAGTATTGTGTTCAACCTATTCAGCCTCAACAATCAGCAGGGCACGTTAGCTTTACCACAGTGCCAACTACATGGCCTCCAAAATGAAGTTTTTTAAAGATGGCCAAGTTGGATCTTCGTACTATCTTCCACGTTTTTCTGCTGCTGAGACTTGTGTAGGAAAAGCAGTCCTACACAAAATAATCTCTGTACTCACACAAGTAGACATGGCCAAGTATATGCATGCTATCAATGTGTCCCTCTCTCACACACACACTTTGTTTCAAAACCGAAATGGAAGTAGTTCGCCAAACTTCACAGAGCAAATAAAATGCTAGAAAATAATAGTACCTGAGACCATAGGTTATTTCCTTCTTGCTGTAGCCAACAGATAGTTGCCAAGTCTTGAAATTACTGAGGCTTCTTAGAGCACACATACATCAGTAGTTCAAGAGTGCTATTTGGAGAAAGGCATTAAGAGAGCCTGCATCTTTGGCTCCCTTGTGCTTCATTTCTTTCCTATATCTCTCCCTCTTCACAGGGGGAAACAACATGATTAAGCAAGTATAACTGCCCCTAAACTACTGATTTTGTTTAGTATGTTTGATTGTCCTGTAGTAGCTGGTATATTACTCCTAAGGCTGGTTTCATGAGGCAGATTTCTATAACTAAGAACAAGTGGGCACCATTGAAGACTGTAGTTATTATTCTGTCACTATACTCGAAGTTGTTCAAACAGCAAGAAAAAAATATCAAAGGCAGAGAAGGAAAGTAGTTTAAAATATAAATGAAGAATCCTTTTTTGGTGAGACTGTCGTCATTGATACTACACGTGTAGGGACAATTTTTTTAAGTGATTTTATGATTAGCAGAAAAATAATAATCTTTAACTTCCATGCATCTAAAACATATTATTCAAAATATCTAAATGTTAAAAACTATCTTCCTCTTCTATAACAGTCTAAAAAATTCACTGTAATGATCCTGAGTCTGTGGCATAATTCCTTGATGTCCCTGATGACTTTAAAGTAAGGTGATCCTCATTCTTCAGCAAGCATCTCAGTGAATATGCAAAACAGTAAAAAAATATGCTTTATGGATGCAAGTTTACCTCTTATTCATGCAAACTTATCATGCGAAACCATAACACTATTTACAAAAATTATTTTCATGTATACACAAAATGCTATCAGTTCACACTTACTCTGACTTATGTCTGTACCAATAAACGAGCTTCTCGGGAAGATTTTTGGCACAGCTTTTCTCCATACCAACATTTTACAAAATGGCAGAAAATGGGTGGAAAATAGAACTAGACACTGGAACTCCTGAAAAGCTCATATCACGTAAGTTTTTCTTTAGAGATGCTTCTTACCTATTTTAAAATTATCAGTGGGCAAGAAGTATTCATACATATTCTTTCAGTATAGACAACAACTAGAGTTTTTGAGTTGGTGAACTAAGTTCAGCCTATGATTTATCATAAATATTAATGGCATTTATTTCTCTTTCTGGATTCCTTCAACATAATATCCAAACATTAGCAATAACAACAGCAATTTTTACCACTATTTTATTAGGAAATAAAAGGTCAAACACAACACCTTTCCTTTCTTTTTCACTATAGACCCTCTCAATTCTTTTCCCAATGCTGTGGTTTTTGTTTAAGATATGTATATTATGTTGGACTACTCAGAGGAACAACTGCTTATGAATGTTTTGAGATCTGAAGGGAATTCATTGTTTTTAGAAACATGTAATTCTTGCTAAGTCCTGGGAATTCATTAGAAATCACTCCACATTTTCTATTTCCATGGGTCTTTCTTGAATCATAGACTCATAGAATCATTAAGGTTGGAAAAGACCCTTAAGATCATTGAGTCCAACCGTTAACCTAACACTGCCAAGTCCACCATTAAACCATGTCCCTAAGCACCACGTCTACCCACCTTTTAAATACCTCCAGGGATGGAGACTCAACCTGGGCAGCCTGTTCTAATGCCTGACTACCCTTTTGGTGAAGAAGTTTTTCCTAATATCCAACCTAAACCTCCCCTGGTGCAGCTTGAGGCCATTTCCTCTCATCCTATCACTTGTTACTAGGGAGAAGAGACCGACCCCTACCTCGCTACAACCTCCTTTCAGGTAGTTGTAGACACCAATAAGGTCTCCCCTCATCCTCCTCTTCTCCAAACTAAACAACCCCAGCTCCCTCAGCCTCTCCTCATAAGACTTGTGCTCTAGACCCTTCACCAACTTCGTTGCCCTCCTCTGGACGCGCTCCAGCCCCTCAATGTCCTTCTTGGAGTGAGGGGCCCAAAACTGAACACAGGACTCGAGGTGCGGCCGCCCCAGTGCCGAGTACAGGGGCACTATTACCTCCCTGGTCCTGCTGGCCACACTATTCTTGATACAGGCCAGGATGCCATTGGCCCTCTTGGCCACCTGGGCACACTGCTGGCTCATGTTCAGGCAGCTGTCAACCAGCTTTTCTGCCAGGCAGCTCTCCAAGGCACTCCTCCCCCAGCCTGTAGCATTGCATGGGGTTGTTGTGACCCAAGTGCAGGACCCGGCAGTTATCAGGTGTCATTTAAAAAGAACCAAAACAGTAAAAGAATCAGACTTAAAGCTCTCATGCTTGTGAGAAAATCTTGAAAACCATCAACTCCAAGCACTGGAAAAAACAGAAAGATGATTAAAAGAAAATGAAAAACATTATTTTAGAATATCCAAATTTATAATCAATTAATATGAATTTGTGAGCCAGACTCATAGTATGTATAACATGAACCCAGCCATAGGGAGTGAATTCTGTACTCTCCATTCAGTCTTGAGAAAGTTTTATGAGTTAGCTCTTTCTAAGGTGTTTAAGGAGAAGTTGCTTGAAACTATATACTTCACTTTCCATAGCAGTTATTATTCAGAAAGTATTTAAATGATTGTTCTTGGTGAACACAATTTTCTATTGTCAGGACTAAACTTCATCATGTGACTCTGAGTGAATTTTTTCACATTCATGTACCCCAGTAAGCCAAAAATCAGCTTGCCACTCATGCACAACCAAATGAATTAATATATTTGACTATAAAAATATTCATCAAAGCTGACTAAACTAACTAGGAAGAGTTTTGGACAGCACCATATTGCAAGAAAGGAATTCTTTGAGGTTTCAAACTTCCATAGGCTAAGATGTCAGAAAACCATTATTATGTATAATAGAAAAAATCCCAATGTATTCAAGTTGGGCAGTGCATTACTGTGATTTTTAAAGGATATTTATCCATTACAACTTTGTCATCAAATATTGCCTGTGGCCTATAGTTATCGTCACTGTGCATTTACATTTCAATTGGAAAAAAAGCCACTTTCTTTTTGTCTTCTCTGATTAACATTTTGAAGCTCTGTAATTTTCTTGCTGCTCAGAGAAACAAAGCACCCAGGCTCACAGAGAAAACCCATTCAGCACGATATAAATATTTGCTATTCAGAAAATCTCAATGAGGGTTTAGTTATTTTAAACTAAAAAAAGAAAATTACTAATAATGATTGGTTTCAGCTAATGAAATGCTTTTATGCAAATATGTGAACCCTAAATATGACCTGGAAACAAAAGACTGCTTAACAGTTACTATTAAGCAATACATTAGGAGATCAATTAAACAGAACTCTTTCTAATGAATAAGCTGTACAAGAGTTGCTATGGAAACCTGGAAAGAGAAAGCCCTAGAATGCTAATTTGCAGTTTTAAGAACATAAAATATTAGAGATCTGCTAGTAGCTGGCTGGAAAGTCATATACCAAAGTTAAAAAGTGTCTCACAAATGCTCTCTCAAAAAAAGAGAAGGGAAGTAAAGGAATGGAGCCATGATATTCATATCCAAGAATGACTTCTGAAAAAATTATAAATGGAATATTGTATATAAATGGGTAGTTATGAGTATATCATTCCAAAATGAACCATCAGAGGGAGCCAGAAATTGTGGTTTCTCCATGGAAGATCATTAATGATAGTCTAGGGAACACTGAGAGCGAATAGACACTTCCTCCTGAAAGAAAGGACAAAAGGTTGAAGAAGGGTTATCCATACCCTTGGGCTCTTCAACATGCTTATGGCATTTCTCTATTTTTAAAATATGTATTATGGACAATTACAAGACAGCAGCTCCAAAAATGAATAAAATAGCTTGAAAATTTGAGATGGGAGAACATGAGAGTCAAACAATTTCATTCAGAAAATTTGTTGTATTTATTTTTAAACATAAATGACTTTTATTTTAAAACATAAAGAAAGAACTGCCAAGTTTCTGAGATAAAGGGTTTTTTAAAAATAATCTCAGTTACTGTTGTTTTCCTTCAGTGTATGTGTTAAGTAAAAATTAAGATTATATTTCATTTCTTCAACTTCAAGATGTTACAAGAGCAATGATCCTCTTTAAGTCTGATCATGTGGAAAAAGCTTTAATTTTTCCCACTGACTCCAGTGGCAAGAGAGTGAAACTTTTACACTCTAGGCTTAGATTTGGAACAATAAATGTTCTTTTGTTAGACAGATACAGTTCTAAATGCTTAATCAGAAGTTGGAAATCTAGTTTCTAATCTTAACTTTGAGGCTATGTCTATATTAAACTTTAAGAGGCAGAAGGAGCCTCTGCTGGTGTCTACATTGAGTGGACACAGTAGCATGGAAAAACTTGGGTTTAGGCAATTTTAGAACAACTTTAGAGCTGAAACTCAGATCTTAGCTGTCTTTGCTACCTAACTCAAAGACCTTAATAATTGTTTTGTGGCTGGGAAGGCCATGCCGTGTCACACTCCAAAATTCCCACCTACCCACGTATTCACACAAAGTGACTGCAGGGTCATTCAACATTGCCTTCTGCAAAAGTAGCTAGGATTTGTGGATGGTAGTAGTGCTAGAAGACAAACCAGAAGCCAAACTACAAATATTTTGCACACAGTGATGTGGATCTTGGTCCAGCTCACAGAAGAAATAGTCTGATTTTACTTCTATTACGACCCTGGTTTGTCACTGAAAAACTGAAATAAAAATATACAAACAAGCAGTTAGAGTAATTAGTGTATTAAAGAGCTGAGGATGAACTTGGCTTCTGCTTCATTTTTCAGTAACAGCAGAAGGGAGATAATTGGTATATTTCACAGAAACTTTGTGAAATGTAAAAAGTTACTGTTTGTTTTACAAGTTTATAAGTTCAACAAAAGCTTTTCTTAACTAATCTATAAACCATCTCAAAAGTTGCATTGCTAATCCTACTTGCCAATGACTGACTTTTTACTGGTCAGAGTTATCTGGTATCTTTAAAAGAAGTAGACTTCTTAAATAGTGCCTCTACCAGTTTAGGACTACTACCTAGGTAATATAAAGATATGTTGGAGGTGAAAATTACATTGCTGTTAAATACCTCCTTTATAAAATTATTACATATATTTTTATTTGGAATCCAGGAGCATAACATGTACTAGATATCCCAGTCTTTAGAAACACTAGACTGGGCTATGGGAAAGTTTCATATTGACCAAAGACTTCAGATTCATAATACATCCTCCTACATTCTACTTTTCTTTAAGGTAATTCAAATAAATAACATTAGTTTTCTATGTAAACAACGTTTGTCTATGATCCTTAATTTAAAAATATATATAATGGAAAAGAAAAATACTGTTATCAGAATTTCTAAGGACTGGATGATTTATACAAAACTTTTAGGAGAGATATGTTATTCAGTAGATTATAATGGTTGCATTTATTCCTGTCTTTTCACATGTCTGAAGCAGATCACACAATACATAATCTCACAGAAAGCAGTGTTTACAATGACATACATTTTCTTCCTGAACTCCTTTCATACTACACTGACAATTTCTCCTTTCAACAGAATAGATTTCTTCATGTCTGCAGCCACTGGAATTACTCTCCGATATTATGATAAATGTTATATTTATTGTAGTTGAGTGTATACTAGCACAGAAATCCCTCTACACACATAGAAAGATAATTTATCAGATAGTATATGGAAAAGATTCATAGACTGGCCTCTTTCAATGCAGTTTTCCCAAAATTTAGGAGGTTGATATCTTAGCCATGCGAATCTAAATTTTGGCTAAATGTCCTAGCAAATTGCAGAGCAAACTTATATCTTGGATACTCCCTGCCTTCTTTCTGAATAGAAACATGAGTTTCTTCTATTCGTGTCTTTATGGGGAGTTATTTACTGAGATTACTGGGGACAATTCAATTTGTTTTTCATGAATTGGTGCAAAATGACCCATGGTGTTGAGTAGAAACAGGGAATGCAAACATGGATGTACTTTGGGTATGAAAAAAATATAGGCACAAAGATAAATTAATGCTTAAGCTGAACTCCTGGTGGAGCTTAGCTATACCTGACATAAACTCAGCAGTACTGTAAATAAGAACATTGTTGTAAGTGGTGGCTCTTGGCTGCCTGTGAAATGTAATTGCTTGGCAATATTATGTTTCTTCAGTGTCACTGCTAAGAAGCCTTGGAGCATGTGCCAAAATACATCACTAGATCTGCTCAGCAGTGACAGAGAGGACTCAATAATAGGTGAAAAAGTCCACATAAATGTGGTTATGAGTTAGATACTCTTAACAGCTCTGCATAGCTGAGAGAGCAGAGGGAGAAAAGGCCATCATCCCACACTCCAGCACGTCACTGAGGCACGACTGCCTGGTGGAGCAGCTTGTGCTCCCCTTAAAGGATCACAGCAGGAAGCTTTGCATAAACGACTGAATTTAGTCATTAGCAGCAGTGTCAGCAGTAGAGCTGATGAGGAATTTTTCAGTGAAACAGGTTTTAAAAAATTCATCAATTCATCAAAACAGAAGCCTCTCTGCAAAAGAACTGTTCTTTAACAGATTTCTGAAGTAAAAATGAAAGGGAAAAAACCTTCCTTGATATTGAATACCACTTCCTAAGCAATGTATGTTATTATCATATAAAAATGACTTTTTCTTTGAAAATGTAAGATACAGTTTTAAAATGTTTAGTCTCTTTCAAATATTGACAAAAAATTATTGACAATTTTTTTAAAAAATTCAACCCTTTATAAATGGTTTATACTTATGACCCTGGCTTTCAAAAATCATGAAGATTTTACAATGGTAGAAAATACCTTTCCATTGCAATTTTATTAAAGTCATTTCCTAGCTGTGTCTTCTTAAGAGATTTGACAATCTGAAACAGTTTTGTACAAATTCTGTTGTTGGACAAAGAAAGTTCTATGTTGGCATTATGGCCTCTAATTCTAGCCCTACATTATTATCAAAGCAAGACCAGCACTCACATTTAAGGGTGCAAATCTCTGAGGAATAGCTTATTCCTCAGATTGACCAGGGATTTAGTTGTCTAAATGAAGTTACCTGACCCTGAGAAATCTAGGCTCAGATCTTGATCAACCATTTGAATTATTACTTTTACTGGTATTTACCTCAGGACTTTCTTTCCTCCTAGTTGTTAAAAAATAATAAAAGAACCCCAAATGTACCAGGACTAAAAGTCCTACAGCAAGTTGTAATGGTTGTGAACTAGGAGCAGTGACTGTAGCAAACTCTCTTCTTTTCTGAAATTTCTTTAATTATCATGCTCTCCACCTTCCCATTGACTCTGTGCACTCAAAAGGAGAAATACGAATAGATTTTTAAGAACAAATCCATGATTAATATATGTCATTTTGCCTAGTAAGTGACACAGCTCTTTTACTTGAGCCAAACTGTGGCAAATGAGTTGGTTTAGCATTATGTCTGTGGTGACCATAGGGTGAGATATAAGGTTAAAACATTAAAAAAAATTTAAAAAGGCATACGGCAAGTAACAGAGAAAGGATTAATGATTCGTGAAACAGAAAGAAAATAGAAAAAAATTGTTTCATTTCTCTTTTTTTCCAAATATTTTAAAGCCACTAATGAAAGTTATGTATTTCCTATTACTGAAAATTATTCCTTCTGGGACTCAAGCTGTCAGTCAATCATGATTTCTGTTTAGTAGAGGCAGTACACTGCAGGAGGTGTATCATTATAGCTTGACATTTTTTTCCAAATGTGGAAATGTCATATTTAATGACACAACAAAGCCAGAAATGCTGAATGAGTTGAAGTAAAAATGAGGCATTCAGTTGATTAATTAAAGGGTAGGCTAAATGTGTCCATATAAAATCACACCTTTTTATGGTTCTGTCTTCAGCATTCTGAGTGCAAGCTCGCATGTGTGTGCTTTGTCTGGGTAGAGAAGAAAATCATGGGAAGGGTATAGTGTTTACTGTCATAGTAAACTGGAAGTTTTTCATGGTCCATTTCTCCTACTGGTTTATTTTTTCCTGGTTTTAGCAGGTCGGGATGCCAATTCAATAATCACTTCTGTTTTGAAACAGTGTCCTGATGTCATTTAATTAAAGACTGGGCAAGATTTTCTCTCATTGTCTGTTTTTATCTCAATTTATTTCTTAGTCATAACACCCTTCCATGAAGGGAACAGAATGAAACATGTTTGATACCTGTAGTAAGTGGAAAGAACTTGCCAAGGAGATGCTGTGTGCATTTGCTGGAATTTTTAGTGGCTTTGGGAGGAAAGAGTGTAACCCAATCGAGGGTAAACACAATAATGATAACAGTTTTGCCGCAGCTGCTGGCGCTAAGGTATTGATTCTGTACTACCAGGACTGTTTGAAGTTGCCTATGAGTATTCAGGAAGGGAAAAAACCCCCAACAATTATTGACAGCTTTCACCAGCCATACAATGCGTGGTGGCAAAGACATGAAGAAGTGGTCTTTCTCTGTTATTTGGTTGTCAGACAGTAACCTGACACAGGAGCCAGTACAGCTGCCTTCCTTTAATGCCCTTCAAATTTCATGAAATGTGATAAATAATAGAGGATCTGTGTTAGCCTAAAAAAATTAACCCTTTCCATACATATTTCTGTTGTCTTTCATCCAAAACTTCAATGTAGTTCAGCCTTTGCGGTAGCTGCATTACACAGGAGAAGCTGTACAAACCATTCTGATGTCCTTTTAGAGAAAGTATTGTCAAGAAGATGCTGACAAGGGCGTCTCCCAAGGCTAAATTATATGCAAGATAACTTTCTTGTCCAGAGTTCATCTTATTGAGAAGCTTAGAAGTTCTGAAAGGGATTAGGATACTTGACTTGTTTATGTTAATAAAGTTCTTTTTACTGCTTCAAGTATAAATTTTACTGTCAAGCATACACCTATAATTTTACATTTCTCAGAAAATGTTTTGTCAGGAGATCTTGAGATTTTATTTATGAACTACTTTCCAGAGAGGAGTTAAATCTAACTGATATGCCCTGCCTCTCAGGATGCCATTAACTCTGTGACACTTCACAGCCTTTGTTAATCAAAATTGCTTTAGCTGACTTTTAGTAAAACAGAGGCAAATACAACCTTTCTTGTCAGTACAACGTCAGGGTACAGAGATTTACATTTTCTTGTGTTGAACGTGGTTTGGAAACTTCATATATGTAGAAATTTCATAACTTTAAATTTCTCCTTTACTTCTTCCAGTGTATTCCAGCCACAATTTACCTCTCAGTCAGACTTGGAAGCTTTTTTTGTATATCTGTTAATTTAAAAATACAATTACTGAAACAAAGGTTGCATTCAACTTGATTTTCACTATCTTCTTGTTCTATGCTGTTTCCAAAAATAGTAACACCTAAAAGAATAACAAATCTTCATGAAACACGAAAATGTAGGAGTTAGTTTAAACTTGCTGCTCTGGAAGCGAAATCTGGCTACTGTGGAAAATATTGCATTACTTCCATGCTTTCCTGACTGTCAGTTAGCTGTGTCTCGACAGCATGTTCGCCATTGTCCAGACACCTAAATTGCATTCTGGCAACACTCACATCTCTGGTCTAACCCAGACAAAGTCCCCAGAGAGAATATCTTTTACTAAGCAACCATATTTTTAAAAGAAAATCTCCTGTGCGCTCCTTTGACATTTTATATTCCAATAAGTAAACTAAAATTAAATGGTTCCCCAAATTAAATATCTCCATTTGTGCAATCATATGTAAACACTCATTAACCAGGAAAGGCAAATCAATGCAGTTCAAGATCACATTCTGCATGGAGCTTGTTCCTGACTTCAATTGATGCTAATGTAGGGGAATAAGCTAGGAAAGAGCCAATTAAGTACCTTGTTATTACTCCCTAGTGTTTACAGACTGTCAAGAAAAGGAATTTCATTCATGCCACCAAGCTTCAGGTATGTTTCAAAGCTGGACTTGGTCTGACTTCTAAACCTACATTCAAATATTCATGCTTTGTTCCAAATCATATTCATTCTATGTTCTTGAACTTTGTAACTTATAGCACTAAAGCTCACAAATGAGTTTTACAGCCATTCTAGGATTCAACACTGCAGACACCAACCACACAGGATTATAAGGTTACAAAATATGGTCATAGTTTACTAAGGGAACACATTTTTAAATAAAAGTAAATAAATTGTTCAAAATGTTGTTACTAGTGGTCAGTCTGAGAGAGGGCGAGGCCATTGCCTGTGGAAGGGAAAGAGGAACCTTCTACTTTTTTCCTCTGTCAGAAGCCAATTATGGGCTTTTAGATCCCACTGAGATCTCTCTTGTTATCTGTCATCTCACCTGCATTTTTGTTTCCCTTCTATCCAAATGTACAGCAATTCCAGCATTCCGGCTCTCCTCCCTCCAGCTTTCTTTAACTGATAAAGTCAAAGCCGTCACAGCTCACACTGCTGCTTCCTCCCAGCGGAGAAACCTCACCAGCCTCCTGACTCTGGTCTCAGGCTGCTGTTTAGATGGTCTCCCTTCCAAAGCCATAGGTAGGAAGAGAGGCATTCATTGTCTCTCAGAAATACGCAGTTATGGAAAATAGAACTATTTTACTCCCCTATATAATTCAGGAAAATACGCTTTTTGCTCCTCCCAGATGAAACAAGGAGTCACAAACAACATAGATATACATTTAAGTAAGTGTAAATAAATGAGTGTTATTTTTTCCAATGCAAGCAAACTTCTACTAATTGGAGAACAAATGCCAGTTTCAGCAGTTCCTGCTCCTACAGTGACAAATGCTGCCAGCTCCAGGATGGCTCCTGTGCAGCTTGCTCTCCCCCAGGGCCCCAGGGACTTCAGTGCAGAGCTGCTGCCTAGGCAGGCAGTGCCCAGCCTAGACTGCTACCTGGGGCTCTGCTTTCCCAGGAGCAAGGCTCAGCGTTTGTCCAGGCTGTACTGCACAGGGCCCCTTCCTCCAGCCTGCCCCAGTCCTTCTGGATGGCAGCCCTGCTCTCCAGCATGTCGGTCAGTTCACCGAGTTTAGTGTCACCTGCCAGCCTGAGAAGCAAGTGTTTCTTCATCTCCCCCTGGCCATTGAGGAAGATGTTAAACAAAATACATCATGGTGTAGACCACTGTGTCTTACCAGGTTTTAGGCAGCACACAACCCATTACCACTACTCTCTCAGACCAATCATCCAACCAGGTTTTTGTCTAGCTGGTTGGCCTTCCATCCAGATCATGGCATTCTATCTTGCATACAATATTGTGGAAAGTAAGTGTCAAAAGCCCTTTACCCTAGCCCTTACCTAAAGTAAAGGTAGGTGATATTCTCTACTCTCTCCTTGTCCCAAAATCTACTCATTTATCATAGAAAGCAATCGGTTTAGTCAGACATGATTTAGACTCTTCCAAGTCACTTCATTCTCGCCCATGTACCCAGAAATGTGACTCTGACCTCCATTTTCCATGTGTCTTATACACAGTCTGCTCTTGCAATAGGTGCTGAGCTCTGTCAAGACAGGTGTCCAAGCCAACATGACTACATAAATTCAGAATTCTTCTTCTTATTCAGAATTCTTCTTCTCATAAAAGCAACTGTTGCATAGAGATTAATGGCAGCCTTTCAATGGGAGCTACAGGTTCTTGGCACCTCTTAAAAACTGAGTTATAAGTGGCTTTTCTTTGTCTGTGCATACTGCCTCCAGGCAAGCTGGGAACAAAGCCAAGATCTCTTCTGGATTCATGTTCACCAGTATAGGACAGTCATTTCTCTCTGCACAATAATGCAACATGAACTTGGGTGTTGCAACTAGTTGAAAAAATGCTAATGCATCCAGGTGTAACAAGGAGAGGTGTGGAACCAAAGAATATGTTCAGTGTCACCAATCAAACTGAAAACTATCTGTCAGTAAACTGAAATTGGAGGGCATCTCAGTTGATAAAAGACAAGTATAGCCAGAGATAGCTCCCTTGACAGGCTAATTAGCCAAGAACTGGCTGTACTGAACAGGCTACACAAAGACTCTCCTGAGTATTCTCTGTCTCCTACCAGATGTCAGAACTGATATCATCTGGACCATGATCTGATGTTAATCACGAGGCCCCAGTTCTCCCCACTGCCAGCCAGGCATCAGCAGCTTATGTGTGCTGTTGCCAGTATGAGAGCCAGAATTGTATTTTCAGCCTTCTTCCACAGTGCAAGCATTGAATATTTCATACCTGCTACCACTTATGATTGGAAGAATGGTTATCAGATATTTATTAAGAAAGCATTGTTGACATCTCTCATTCCTTTTACTGTAAACATCATGTTCTATGTCATTTTCTGAGAGCATCAGTTGCCAAGAACAGGTGAAAATGCTTAGTTTTCACTTAAGAGGAAGTACGATTTTAGCACTTACAATAGCAGAAAAAATCTGGGATTTGTACATGAGGACTTCTACAAATATGGGATTTGTACAATGTACATTTGTACATTGTTTTGAGTTAAAACTCAAAACTCAGAAAACAATTAAAGAAGAATCTACATGTCTTTATTATGTTAAAATGATTATTTTAGATTATACTAATAATTGGGCATTAAAATTTCCATGTGATTTTCTATTAAATGAAATCATGGCTTATGTCTGTTTCCTGAGAAAACATCTGGAGTACAATTACAAAATCTGGAGCTCTTTGCTCCCATGTGCCTGTGGGGACAAAAGTCAGATCTGAGACTCTACCTAACCTCTCCAGCTGGTGAGAGAATTGAACCAGTCCAGATTCATGGCACAGATTGAAGGGCTAGTACCAAAATACAGTGACAGGATAAATGTCAAAGAAACAACCATGCCTTGAGAAGGATTTAATAGATATTAGATAGTCACAAAAATGTAAAATAACAGAAAATCCACTTAGCTGTTTTACAAAACAATCATGCATGACATTTTGTTTCCATATAAAATGAGATTAGCAGAATCCCAATGGTTTAGTTTAGGTAAGAGGAAAATGAGATCAGAGAGAAGCAGAATAATGAAGAAATTAGACCGTGACCTGTAAAAGGAGACATTCTGTGAAATGTAGTTCAAAATTTAAATTACAGCCAATCCTTTCAGACAACTCTATAGAGGAAGTCCCCAAACTGCTAGACTCTAGAAGCATTTCCAATTAAAAAATAAACAGCAGGAATCAGACTTGGACAATACTGATTTTATCAGTGACAATACACTTACCAGCCATAAATATAAATTCTCCTTCTTCAGAACACAAGCTTTGCACTAACTGAAAAGAAGAATGAAGAAATACTTAATGAGCTTATTGACATACTTTTCCTGTGCTAAGGATTTCTTTCATATATGTTTGAAACATCTACTACTAAACGGTACCAAAGATCTGACATTACTTTATTAAATTAATATCTGCAGTGGCAATTCCTAATTGCTGTAATGAGCTCAGTATGCTGGCATATGCACTGAGCATGTACATTCCACACAGTATTGGTATTTGTCAAACACTATATCAAACAGTATCACAGAAGACAGACAGAAACTGTATATATCTAGATATAAAACATAGTTGCTTTACTACTGTATTATTACAGTTCCACAGTAATTTATTAGTAAAAGCTGAAAAGGTGGAATCATTGAAGCATGAACATGGTTGTATGGCAAAAATAGGGTTGCATGCTAGCAATCAGTACTGTGTGCAGAGCAAAGCACAAGCACAGCAACAAAACTGTTTAACACAACATGAAATCAGTGCGGTGGGGGGACACAGGGTCTAGAGAGACTGGAGGTAAAATGGGACACAGCAAGCAGGGAAGACTGTGGAAGTGCTGACTGCTGAGCATCTGACAGTTATTTAATGCTTCATAATAGATGTTCACGGATCTGAGAATCAAGATAGTTTAAACAAAAGTAGATAGAAAGCATGTAAACTGAAACTATTTGAAATTGCACATTCTGATCATGACTAAAAGGGACAATTAAAATGTATACAGTAACCCTAAACTATAAACTAGCCATGCTGTAAAATGCAACAGAAAATTATATAGATTTTAAAGTGCAACTCAATCCTGAAAAAAAGGAACTGTAGACAAGTCCCCTGTGATTTAACTGACCTGTGATTTTCTGGTAAGATTTTATTTTGGGAGGAGGGTGGGGGTGGGTGAGGAGCTGGGGTTTTTTGGTGTTTTTTTCTTTTACACACAATGTTTTCAAGTAAATGCACTTCTAATTCTGTAAATATCTGGGCTTTACACTGGCATATTCCATATCAACAGCAAAGTCAATTACTTTGGTAACTATAGGACAAATTTATTCATAATGATTGCACAGTTGCATTCAAGTAAGATAGATGACGAAGGAAAATGAAGGTGTTAAGACAACAGAGGAATAACCAAGAAAAAAGTTCAAGTATAATTTGGTTATGAACAATTTTCATATTTATGCTGGTTTTGTGCAGTACCTCCCGAATTAATTAATTTTTTAAAGACTCTCTCTTTGCTCTCTGAGGCTAAGATTTTATTACCTACAACTGCACTTATTAAGTGATTTTCAACAAACGTTTACTGTATGAATTTTGAAGTATGCGAATATATCTTTTTCCAGCTGCGGTTTCTGACCTTTTTGCTACAGTGGCCAAAGGTTTATATCAGCTTAATCCTGGACAGGATATCCTTTTTTTCAAGACAAAACAGACTTTAATTTTCCATGAATCCTCCTATATTTTTGCAAGTAGTAGCAAAGTATTTATTGATTTATATTGATTTTATCAATACACATGATAAACTTTTCCCAGTCATGCTTCATTTCTTAGAAGGTCCCTAACTTCCAGCAACTGTCTCTGTGCATGAAAAGTCTATTGAAGCCTTTATGTTTACATGAAAGTGAACAATTTACATATTTATTACTTCTGATTTGTATGTTAGCTGAACCATCAGCAATGTTCATAGAATGCTATGTGAACTGGAAGAAGCGTGATTCATGTGGCTGTGAATGGGACCAAAACGGCAAAGAACAAGTACAAGTATAAAGAGATTAGCAGCTGAATACTGTTCTGAAGAGGAAAGAATGAGTATGTATGTAGAAAGATTATCAGGGAAACCGTGTACTGCAAAGTCTATCCATCATATTTCTGAGGTGCTTATCACAATGTCAGTTAATTACCATATATATCAGATCAATTATCTCCCTGGATTTCATCTCTTCATGATTTTACAATTTCTCATCATCCAGAGTTCCTGAATAGAACAGAAGTCATTTAATTTGTAAAGTTATTTATAATATCAACATCCTTCTTTTATCGGGAAATGGTGTTTTAACTGTGTTAGTTATACAATGGTATACAGTCCCAAATAAATGGAAAAAAGTATCAGTTATATCATATACTGATTCTCACTTACGTAGTCATATTTACATAAGTAACATATTTAATCTGATGGAAGGAAGTCACAAGTACAGATTTCTATGGATTTGTAGAATTCACTCCACAGATACAGTAGGTCCTCAGATTTTTGTACTCTTTGAATGTAGAGAAAAAAAAACGTAGGATGGTTCACTAAATGAACTTCACTACACAGTCTAAGGTAACTTGCAGCTATGCCCAATGTGTAACAGTAGAGTAGGAGTATGACATACTAATAATTTGGGTTTGAGTGGAGACTGCAAGAGAATGTGACAATATGAGTTATGGTTGTTGGCATTTTGTCTTTTGTTGTGTATTTTTTTTGAAGTTGGTGACCCATAGGCATAGGTTGTTTATCTATAGCAGAATTCTTTCATTTCCTCTAAAGCATTTGCACTGGCCCCTGCTGGGATCAGAAGACTGGATTAGGTAGACTTCAGATATTATATCATACATTATTGTTTGCAATAAAAGGAACCACTTTTTCACATCAAGTGCAATTACATAGTAGAAATTATTGCTGTTAGCTGTTGTAGATTAGAGAAGTTGTGGAGGCTTTTTACATATTCCAAATAGGGCTGCTGTTATGCTGATTTTCCTATGTCATAATGATTGGGATGATTTTCTAAGGGTTTTAATTCTGTCTTTTTCATCCTTTGGTTTTCACTGCAAACAACCTTGTGACACCAAAGCTAACGCAGGTTTAGCACTCATTTAAATGAAAAGGGACTGAGCTTTCTTCTGAACCCAAGCCATCAGAGCTAGCTTAAAAGCAAGCGATTCATGCAGTGATCCAAGCCTCATACCCAGGGGGAAGAGTAAAGTAGAAATTTCATCAGGATAACAATGCAAGCCATACAGTGTACAGGAACAAGATGGTAGCTGTCTCGGCAGGAAGCCTTCTTAAACTGCCTTGACTGCCAGTGCACACTTGGACAATAAACTTTTACACATATGAAACTCATTTGTCCTGTATATTACACATAATACAATCGACACATCATAAATGTTATCACTCTGTGCGATAACCGCTTTATATATTTGCTGATTCCTATTCCTCCCTTACAGGAGGGATTTGTTTCAGATAACTCTCCTTTGTGCCATGTGTAGCACTGACAAAGTGCGTACACAGTGTGCACCACCGATTCTTGTTGAAAGTTCATTCATTTTACCAGATTGATAGATTGTACTTTATCACTTGGCACAAAAGACTCGTATTTAAAAAGCATATTAGCTTACTGGACACTCATTTATAAAAATTGCATTGTTAGTAGTTCTGCTGGTGACTTCACTGTGGCAGACTCCTTTGAAGTGCAGACTTTCTTTTAGCATGTTTGCACATTTAAACGGCCGTATCACCAGCCTCTGCTTACATTTTGCTTCACGTATCTCCTAGGGCTGGTATTCATAGTGGTAAATATTGGCACTAAGAAGCTGGCAGGCTGCAGATGTGTGTGTGTGTGTGGGTATGTTTGATAGGGTTTTTACTATCTTTTTTACTGTTTTTTGTTTAGGGCTAAATTCTGCTATCTCTACTGCTATGCTTTAATGGTCTATAAGTCAAGCGACACTGTAAAATTATTGGAAAAATTCACATAGAGAGATAACACTCATCTGGAGTAAACGTAGCAGGTTGGCAAGTTTGCCTCAGACAGGTTGTTTTGTTCTAGAAAATTTTTCAGCCTTGTTATGGAATATTAGGTCAATTATATTGTCTAAATTCCTCAAATTTGTTATAGGATGCCATAAATATGTCAGTCTATGTTAGCTACTTACCAGGCTCTCATTAAGAGTGTCTGAGCACATTTTAGGCATTTCTGGAAAGTGTTATTAAATGGCTTACAGAAAGCAGAGATTTGGGTAGCAGGAGGTTAATCTCTACATTTTTAAATATTTGGAGTATGTCTGCTTCAGATGCAGAAACAGATCAGATTCAGATGCCACAGTGCAGAGATCCTAAACTAGTTGAACACAAAAAGGTAATTTCACAGGAATAGGGCAGTGTCCTCTTTCCAGATCTGGAAACGAAGGCATAGCAAGTTTCATCTGGAGTCACATTCATGTTGAGCCTAAGCAAATATTCTTGCAGAACAGGATTTATTACCTTGAATGGAGGATTTCACGAGCATGGCTTTGCTGCTTCTAGATCTGATCTACTCAGGGGCAGCTATGTCAGACTCTCCAGCACTTCCAATTCTAGAGTTGGCTCAGGTAAATTTTTCATGCAGCGTACAGATTTGTCCTTCAGACCTTCAAGATACAAACAGACCCTTGTCTCCTAACTACCTGTATGTTTAACTGCAGACATTCAAAAATTTAATCCTAGAGTCACTTGCTCAATATCAAATAAGAGATGGAATAGAAACATAAATTCAAGTCCCTTAAGTCAACTTACTAAGATGTTAACTACCATTATTCTTTCTTTGTAGACTTGACAAAACAGTGTGGTGTTATTCAGATTTTAGACAGACAATGTTGAGAATTTTTTGACTCATCTGAACAATTTCTGGGGTATCCTCTTATTCTGGAGAGTCATGTCATTATATTGTCACCCAGTACCATGTTATGAGGTTCCTATTCCAAACAGTTTGAAGAAGGCTAACTCCCTAATAAAACTGTTGTGTGGGAAGTAGCGATACACAAGGTTATATAAAAGACCTCCGCAGTTTGATTAACTTGACATTATTTTATAATCTTTCATAAATGTATTTTTTTCTCCAGTTGTAGGAATGTCCAATACTACTTGTGTCACATATTTCTAATTTTCAAAGACAAAGTGGTTGATGTTTTTAAGAAAAAAAAATCACAAAACTTTATTCTAAGGGGAAAATGTAGATTAAATTTAAGCAGTCAAATAAAAAAATCTGAGAAGACATTTTAAGGGAACAAAAAATATAATGAATTATTCTTGGAGAGTGGAACACAACACTGCAGTCAAAAGTATTCTATGAAAACTGAATAAAATAATAATAAAAAAGCAAGTGTGTCAGGAAAAAACATTAATCTGCAAACACTGTGTTAGGTGGATGCTTGATAATTCCTTGATCTGTTGATTTTGGTTATCCACTGTATGCTGCATGTCCATAATGTGCTGTAGTTTTTTTAGGTATGCTCAGTAATCTGTATGTAATCTGTTTCCTTTTTGACTGCTGTTTCTCAGTGATCCTTTTCCATTATTTTCATTTCTGTTTATTTGTCTTCCCTTCCATAACTGGGAGGCATATATTTTAATGATGTCATTTTGCCCAGCCATGCAGAGGTCAGCGTGTCTGTTTTTGTCTTTCGAGACCTCTATCCAGATAGACAACGCTATTTCACTATTCTATAGTCTATACAATAAAAAGTTTATCATGATAATGCTTTATTTAGACAACAATTACAAATATATTTTCTACAATTTGCAGACTTAATTTGTAATTTTCAATTTATTACAGCTTCTTCATTCCTCACTAACCAGCAATTCATACCAAGCTTCATATGTGCATTGCACAAATGAAACACACAAAATTAGTAAGAAAATAAAGATTTACACATATTTACATTCTATAGGCAACTGATTCATATTTTACTTCCCCTTGAACTGCATGAGTATTATTATTCCTATTTTACAATGAAGAAAACCCAAACAGGAAGAAGTCACTTATTGTCCATAAGATACTAAGGCAAAGCCACGCCCGGATCCCAGGCACTCCTGGCTTCTAATTATATCTCTGTTTTTCTAGACAGTTGTGTAGAAAAAGTTTTGGAGGTGTAGAAAGACACCCTGCTGTTACTGAAGTGCCCTAAAGAAGGAGCAAAGGCAGGTTTAGCAAGCTCCAGTTGTGATACAGTTGTGGAAGACTGGTAGAAACTCTGCCACACCCTGAACCTTCTCATGCATTTAAAGAGTAAGATGATAGGTAAGAAGAGAATGATGTTCTCCATTTGGAAATTTCCAAACAACAGGGATTTAACAGATGTTAGATCTCCAAACATGTCTTCAAGGTTCCTTGCCATTCAAATTTATCTTCATTTATTATAGTACCATAATAAACCATAAATGACAAAAAGAAGAGATACCTCCCAATTGTCACTCTATCTGCAAACACACCTCTGCCTAAGTATAAACAATTTCGTAGCCCTTGTGTGACAGTGACAAGTAAACAGTATGAGAAAATACGAAATAGATTTTGAGGAAAGAGAAGGCAGGTGGAGGAGAATAACGGGACTTCCCTCTGAAAGCAGTACAGCTTCTGAGAGCACCTTACTTAGCTCAGGCCTCAGGCAGAGGCAATCATGTCAAGGTTTCAGTGTGGATACATACAGCCAATAAAGTAGCAACAGCTACCACGCCAAGGTCTGAACAGATCAGATACTGAGTCTAGAAACACAGATCCCAAATCATTGAAGGAGAAAACTAATTGATGGTGCTCATAAATAATAAAATAATTCCTTTGCATTGTAGCCTTATCTTTCAGGTTTTATGGATATTGAAGTGGCTAGGGTATTTGCAAATGCTGGAAACAAATGAAGCAAATATGCCCCCAGACAAGTACAAATCCATCCTATGCATCTTGATAAACCATTAACAAAGAGATGCAGATAGTCTAGTCCTATGTTTTCATTACTTTATACACCTAACATCATCCATCAACTAAATAATTTGAGCATGAAAAGTCAAATCAATAAACGAGTGATCTCAGCTTTTTTGATTCACATTCTTATATTACATCATCTATAAAACCTCTCTTAGTACAGCTTGTAGTATGGATGTCTGAATCTGAAGAAATTGGGGAGAATATCTGTTGAAGTGATAAACAGCTATTGGTTCATATATCTACATTAAGTGATCTTGATAAGTAAGCTTTCCAAATGGATAGTACAATCATTCAGCACCATGGACTGAGTGCATTACCTCATCAAATCTTTTGGTTTGCCACAATATCATGTTAACTCAAATTCAAGACCATTCTGCATTCCATGTCTGATTTTCCTTGCATGTCCCTTCCACCAACAAAAGTCAAGGTCAGTCTGATTTCACAGCTGCATTATATAAAAAATGTTTTGTTATATGGGTTTATATTCTGCTTAGCCGAAGAGAAGAAGAAACAGTGCCTGAAAGTCAGAAAAAATGGAGTGATGTAGTAGTGCAAAATGAAATAACATATGTATTATTTTTCTAGTTTTTTTTTACTATAGCTTTCAGCACTGTATTATAGTCCTCTAACACAATATAAACACAAAGGCACAGAAACAGACATCTTATCTAGGTAATACCTGATATACGTATCTAGTCTACTGTGAAGCTTAAAAGGTCATCTGTCTAGTAGATGGCTATGTGCTTGCAAGAAGTTCAGTTACAAGGTCTAATTGTTATGTGATTAAGTCCAAACTACACAGTATTCTATTCTAATTTGTTCATTAAATGCTTTCAGAAGCTGTTTGAGATTGAAAACCTGTGTGTTAGTATACAGAGGAGCATAAAGCACCTCCAGAGCTTAAGTGCTGTAACCTGCCCTGTAAACAAGCAGGAGCCTGTCTGGCCAAAAGGTAGAGAATGGTAAACTGCATTACAAATAACAGGCCTTACACTCAAGTTCATAACCCTCATCTCAGCGAGCTT
The DNA here is from genome assembly GCF_047370975.1 of Nipponia nippon. Taxonomy (NCBI): domain Eukaryota; kingdom Metazoa; phylum Chordata; class Aves; order Pelecaniformes; family Threskiornithidae; genus Nipponia; species Nipponia nippon. The sequence continues at coordinate 3,851,392 of NW_028262337.1, read as the reverse complement.
CTGAACTACCACTGTAAAATTAGAATCATTATCTAGTGAGTGTGCTGTACTCCTTTTTTTCTGAGACAAGGCTAAATAGAAGGAACTGGGAGCATAAGAAAACAGCTGCCATCCAAGTTCCTTGTCCCACCTCAATATGCGTGTGCATCCAAGCTTTCTTCAATTCTGAATATCCATTTCTGTGAGCTTCATTAGACTTTAAATATTCTTAAGATAATATGTTTATATCTGAATTTCATGCATCTTTGACATCTGAAGAGCCAAGAATACGGGCATCTTTCAGGGCCTATAGAAACTTTAGCAGTTACAAAAGTTCCAAGCCATCCTAATAAAATACAGTACCCTGACTCATGTAGAAAGCATGTGTAAAATTGGATGATAAGGAATAGATTTATTTGGCAAGGAACAGAGTAGCAAAGTCACTGGAACATCCTGTTTGTGGTTTTTTTTATATATAGTCAGTATGTACTGTTTGTCTGGACTTTAAGGTACACACTAACACATTTTTTATAGTGATCACTCTCCTGCAATGCAAATAGCGTGTTCTGCTAAGCCTTTCAATAGTCTGCTGATCGTGTTGTTATTTCACTCCTGGGAAAAAAAAAAAAGTTAATAAAAGATAAGGGGCCTTTGAAGAAGGTGCGATTACATTATTTAAAAATTATACATTTTATAAGATAAGGTTTAAACACATGTCAGGAGAAGTCAACATTGCATTATGAATGGTAGTGATTATGTTATCTGTAAACTTTGAAGCCTTACGTACTGATGTGAACAATTGACTCCGTTGTTTTGTCATTACCATCAGCATTCCCCTTTCAGAGCTGCTGAACTGACTGCTGTTTGCATAGCAAGAAGTAAGGAAAGCTTGTTTTCCCACTAATATTTCATTGACTGTTTAGCCTGAGTTGATAGTGACTTTTCACCTTCCTCTCTGCTGGATTTTTTGCCTTGATTGTAAAATTGACTGGATAGTTAAGTTCTTCACCTTAATCATTAAGAAGTTAATATGAAAGAAAATTTTACCTAAAGCACCAAGATCAGCTCCTAAAATAGCACAATTTTCTAAAGGTTATACACATTGTTACTACTTTCTTAATCTCATTTCTTTATTCTGTTATGTTGGATTACAGCACATGGTAAATATTTGGCCATCAGATCAATGTCTAGTAGCTAAAACACAAGAAGAAATATTTATTCTTTTAATTGGTACATGGATTTTGTCTGAAAATGATAGGTAATTTTATTATTTATGCTACAAAATGCATTATTTTAAGGGTTGCTCAAAATAAAAACTGCATTTCGTTCTCTTTATGTGTCTGATTAAGTATATTAGAAAGCACATGAAAACCATTTTGCCTTCCTACCCTGCCAGTCCTTCTCCAAGCTCAACCTTTCTGCATCAGTGCTCAATGAATAGAAAGAAAAATTAGTCTTCCACTTCATTTCAAACAGAAGTGTAGAATAAGAGAAAAGGAGAAGTGGGAAATTCTTTGGCTAAAATGGAGCTGAGCCAATAGCAAGCTATTTTATGACCCAGAGAAAGCAAGGAGCAGGAAAAGGTTTTGTCATCGGTTCCTTACAAAGAACTTAAGCCTCAGATTTACTTTGTGCAATCTGGTTATCTGTGGATATTTTGTTGATCTTTTTTTGTTTCTTTTTGTCTTGTTTTCTCAAGTTTTAAACTATTACAATGTAGTCCATAAAGAAGCTTTTTCTGGATGTATCTAAATATATCACTATTCAACTCCCGATTTTACATTCTGACTGCTCATTTCTCAACAGTTAGCCTAGATTTAATTCTTAACAGCAATGGATATTGGGAAAAAAATGTTGATTAAAGTTCCTTTATAAAAATCTTGTGGATCCACCGTAGGCATTGTCAGAAAAATACAGCTTGCTTGCTTTTCCATGAAGAGAACCCTGAGACTTAGTAAGACAAGGAAGGCCCTCAAATGAAATCCAGCCCCCTGTTATTTTGTTCTCCATAGGATTTAATAACAGAATGTATTGTTCACTGAAGTACAACAGTTTTTTTTTTTTCTAGTGAAAATGAAAATACAACAGGAAAACAAGGTAGAAGCTTCCTGCTACAGGACTAGTTCAATATTTTTTCTTTCAAGAGCACTGAATTCATATGGTACTGCAAAATATGAATTCAAGTTCATTAAATAAACAAACAGCATTCAAATAATTTCAATATTGTTAAGTAAATGAACTTCTGAATGAACTAAAAGTATGAAATAATGTCATCAAAGTTCTGACATTACTTGTATGATCTGCTGCTCTCAATTTGATTTGCAAAGAGTTTCTAGGAATAGATTATTTGTGTTTCTGAGAAAATCAAGAAAATTAATTCCTTTCCTGTAGAAGGTATAAGAATAGTATAATGCTATTCCAAAAATGTATTTTACAAAAGAAACAGTAGTCATGAATATTTTAAGTATTTTTCTGTATCAGTCAGAAATGTGGTATTTGCTTTACTTGTAAAACATCACGTAGCTTTGCTTTAAAAGAAGGAAAACACAAGTTAAAAAGCCATAACAGGTCATGAACCTGATCCAACATTAAGCTTAGAATTTATTTACAGGTGTGAGCCATGCCAGCGAATTCAGGATTACCAGCAGGTTTTATTTTAAGAAAGTATTTGTTTCTGCAGGAATAGTGCCTACCTCTGTTGTTACTGTATTTGTTTTGTCCTGTTTTTCTTTGATAGGAAATTCATGATTACATGTACCAGAAGGAAAAGACTTATGTGGGCAGATTTGATATTACATGTAACTCATGTCAAAATCTGGAACTTGCAGAGCAGGACCCTGAACTTAGGAAACCACAAGAACTTCTGCCAACTTCAGACTTGTGGTATGCTGCCAGTGAGAATTAGAAGTGTGATTTTTCACAATGAGAAAAAACCCCAAGGCTTTCATGATAGATCTGGCAGTCTTGGCATACTGCAGAATCAAGCTGAAGTAAAGCAATTCTGCTATTTATTGCAGTGGCAGTTTTCCTCAGAATTAAATGCTGATGTGATTGGATGACAAGGACAACTAGGAAAGAGCAAAAGGCAGCAGTGAGTGCTGATCTGGATTAATTAATACAGCTATGGGAGAATGTATCAGAGGTCAAAATTTCTTCCTTCCTTTCATCCTTACCTCAGCAGCTTTGAGAAATCTCATGTACCTAAATACACAGGAATTATCTTTTATGGGAACTGCTATATTGTCCTCCTTATGGTTATAGTTACAGAAAGTTAGAATATTTGTGATAGAAGAGCTTGCATAAAAGGAAGTAATTCAAGTGTAGTTACAGTATACAGACATTCTTTCTTCCAAGTAGAGATACAATATATAGATCTATTTTTTCCCCTCCAAATCCAATTAATATCACTAAGGGATTGCTTTTCAGTCTATGAGTTGACTTTTCTCTATGTAGCTGCGGAAATGTCTTGCATGCATGGGAAATATCCACCTGCTGTAAGGAAACTGGATTAGTACAAACTTATCTGCTTCTTACTCTGCTGTGCTGCATAGTAGTTAGCAGAGCAGATGTCTATTGTTTGGTGAGAGGAGGAGAGCTTCTTCTGGACCCAAACTGAATAATCAATTCTGCAGGAATGAGAAGGAAGGTAATTCTAGCCGTTTCTTAAACCGGAACTAGGTTGTGCAGGGAGTGCAGAATCAGAGGGGTGCAACAAGCTCACTTTCAGCACCCCTACAGTTTCCAAACTTGTAAAGTTGATAATTCAGCTCAAAGAATCCATCCAGGCATGCTAGTGAGACAGAGATGGATGGTAACACTAGGTGATAGCTGCTTTTATATCAACAAGTACCTATATGGCAAGAATTAAGACCCTATAAACTAGTTTCTGCATTGAGTCACTTTGGTACGCAAACTTACACTGAGACCAGTTATTGCTAAACAGTTCCAGCAGAAGATCTATCTCACTCCAGAAATACTAGAAGTGCCTTTAAATAGAGAGAGAACCAGTATAAAGAGATTGTGGACTGAAGGGTATCCTTTGATGTTCACATATTTTTAACCATAAAGGTGGTGTAGATTCTACAATATACACCATTCAGTATTATTTCTTATCACATGGTCAGAAATAACTGTATGAAATGTATTTTATGAATTATAGTTGTTAGGAATTTTCTTTAATTTGAAGCTGATCTCTGGTGATGGTTGATGAACTAGACTTTATAATTTGAAACCCTAAGAATCCTGAATTACAATTCCAAAATATTTCATTTTTATCTAATTTTATTCAGAATGCTGCTTCAGGGTAAGTGTTAGGAACACTGCTAGATTGGAAACATCCTCTTGGATTGTTGAATCCAGCCTCCTGCATCCAATCTTAGTACATGGTCGCTTTTATACACAGATCCAAGTTTACATCTTCATATAATTTTGTGATCATTAGTCTTATCAGAAAGGTTGGTCAAGAATGTCTCGCTTCTTCATTAAAAAATTGTTACTAATTTTAGTCTATTTATTCCTGGTCAGTTTATAAACATCTTTTGCTAACTTTGGCCTTTAGTTTAAGCAGTTCTTTTTCCTCTCCAATGTTCATGTTCCTGGTGCATTTATTTGGAGAAGTCATATCTCTTTTCAGCCTTTGCTTCATCAGGCTACATAACCAAGATCTTTTGTTTTGGTTTTCTATGCATGTGTTTTAGCTTTTTTGCTAATGAAAAGCCTTTGCATTTCCCTAATCATTCTGGTTGGCCTTCTTTTCATCCCTTCCAGATGGCGTTATTTTCTCTTCAACTTGGATGAGAAGATTCAGGTCCCCGCAGGAGTCCTGACCAAGATCTCTGTGGGCTCTGTGTTTTCCCATTTCTATTCTGCAACTGGATTTTATAGTTAAATTTCTCTCTTACAACCAGATCAGATACATTAGCTTGTAACCGTGTCATATCACTAGGCCTCTTGCCTCCACTATCCTGTCTTAACAGGTAACATTTTTCAGTTTCTAAATACTTCTTTCTTGCATTTCGTACTATTGAATTTCATTTTGTGTTACTCACATTTGTCCTGTAAGACATTCCCATCCTCTCTTTAGTGATGATACTTCCCTGTCATCTCTCTGTCATCAGCATGTGCCTACCTTTTGTGCAATTGTTATTAATAAAGATACAAAGACAAGAGCCATTTGAAGATCATTCCCTGAGGAATTCCACTAACAGGCCAGTAATTAGTTTATCAACATAAAATTGTCTCATTTTCACCATAATTTGTCCTTTCTCCTCAAAGCAGCTGTTAACTCACCTTATAATTCCTGTACTAATCTTCTCTTCCCTGCATGATCTCAAAATTTCCCACAAAACACTATGTCATAGAATCATAGAATCATAGAATCATCAAGGTTGGAAAAGACCCTTAAGATCATCGAGTCCAACCGTTAACCTATCACTGGCAAGTCCATCCATACCATGTCTTCAAGCACCGTATCTATCCATTCTTTAAATACCTCCAGGGATGGAGACTCATCCACTTCCCTGGGCAGCCTGGTCCAATGCTTGACCACCCTCTCGATGAAGAAGTTTTTCCTAATATCTAACCTAAACCTCCCCTGGCGCAGCTTGAGGCCGTTTCCTCTCATTCTATCACTCATTACTAGTGAGAAGAGACCGACCCCCACCTCGCTACAATCTCCTTTCAGGTAGTTGTAGAGAGCAATACGGTCTCCCCTCATCCTCCTCTTCTCCAAACTAAACAACCCCAGCTCCCTCAGCCTCTCCTCATAAGACTTGTGCTCTAGACCCTTCACCAACTTCGTTGCCCTCCTCTGGACGCGCTCCAGCCCCTCAATGTCCTTCTTGGAGTGAGGGGCCCAAAACTGAACACAGGACTCGAGGTGCGGCCGCCCCAGTGCCGAGTACAGGGGCACTATCACCCCCCTGGTCCTGCTGGCCACACTATTCTTGATACAGGCCAGGATGCCTTTGGCCCTCTTGGCCACCTGAGCACACTGCTGGCTCATGTTCAGGCAGCTGTCAACCGACACCCCCAGGTCCTTTTCTGACAGACAGCTCTTCAGCCACTCTTTCCCCAGCCTGTGGCGTTGCATGGGGTTGTTGTGACCCAAGTGCAGGACCCGGCACTTGGCCTTGTTGAATCTCATGCAGTTGGCCCCGGCCCAACGATCTAGCCTGTCCAGGTCCCTTTGCAGGGCCTTCCTACCCGCCAGCGGATCAACACTTCCAGCCAACTTGGTGTCATTTGCAAACTTACTGAGGGTGCACTCAATCCCCTCATCCAGATCATCAATGAAGATGTTGAACAGGACCGGCCCCAGTACTGAGCCCTGGGCAACACCACTTGTGACCGGCCGCCAACTGGATTTGACTCCATTCACCACCACTCTCTGGGCTCGGCCATCCAGCCAGTTTTTAACCCAGCATAGAGTGCACCCATCCAAACTGTGTGCAGCCAGCTTCTCCAGGAGAATGCTGTGGGAGACAGTGTCAAAGGCCTTACTAAAGTCCAAGTAGACAACATCCACAGTCTTCCCCTCATCCACTAAGCGGGTCACCTTGTCACAGAAGGAGATCAGGTTAGTGAAACAGGATCTCCCTTTCATAAACCCATGCTGGCTGGGCCTGATCCCTCGGTTGTCCCGCACTTGCTGCATAATGGCACTCAGGATGACCTGATCCATGACCTTCCGCGGCACTGAGGTCAGGCTGACAGGCCTGTAGTTCCCCGGATCCTCCTTCCAACCCTTCTTGTAGAGGGGCGTCACGTTTGCTAGTTTCCAGTCATCCAGGACCTCCCCAGTTGACCAGGACTGTTGATAAATAATGGAGAGTGGCTTGGCCAGCTCCTCTGCCAGCTCCCTCAGTATCCTCGGGTGGATCCCATCTGGGCCCATGGACTTGTGCGCATCCAGGTGGAGGGGCAGGTCAGTGACTGCCACCTCTTCAATAACTGGGACTTCACTCTGCGTCCTATCTCCATCTCCCAGCTCAGGGGCCTGAAAAACCCGAGGATGACTAGCTTGACTCTTAAAGACTGAGGCAAAGAAGGCATTAAGTACTTCTGCCTTCTCCTCATCCTTCGTGGCAAGGTTACCTTCTGCATCCAACAAAGGAAGGAGATTCTCCCTGGCCCTCCTTTTGTCACTGATATATTTATAAAAACTTTTTTTTGTTCTCTTTAACGGCGGTGGCCAGTTTAAGTTCCAGTTGCGCCTTCACCTTTCTGATCTTCTCCCTGCAAAATGTCAAATGCTTTACTGAAGTCCAGATTAAAATGACTGTCTTTCCTCTGTTTAGAGTAATTTATCTTGTCAAATAAGTATACCTAGCTTTTCTGATACAATCAACCTGTTGATGGAATGCTGGAGCGTGTCCAGAGGAGGGCAATGAAGTTGGTGAAGGGTCTAGAGCACAAGTCTTATGAGGAGAGGCTGAGGGAGCTGGGGTTGTTTAGTTTGGAGAAGAGGAGGATGAGGGGAGACCGTATTGCTCTCTACAACTACCTGAAAGGAGATTGTAGCGAGGTGGGGGTCGGTCTCTTCTCACTAGTAATGAGTGATAGAACAAGAGGAAATGGCCTCAAGCTGCGCCAGGGGAGGTTTAGGTTAGATATTAGGAAAAACTTCTTCACCGAGAGGGTGGTCAAGCATTGGAACATGTTGCCCAGGGAAGTGGATGAGTCTCCATCCCTGGAGGTATTTAAAGAATGGATAGATATGGTGCTTGAAGACATGGTATGGATGGACTTGCCAGTGATAGGTTAACGGTTGGACTCGATGATCTTAAGGGTCTTTTCCAACCTTGACGATTCTATGATTCTATGAACCCTCAGTAAATCTTTTTCCATTTACTGCTGTATCTTTAATTTTTTTTTAATTCAAAATCCATTCGACAACTTTGATATTATACTCAATTATTCAGTTTCTCTGCTTATGAAATGGCAGTCATAAATAAATGACTTTTGGATATTAGATGACAATGCATTGGCATTGTTAGAATGCTTTGAGATCCGTAGTAAAAAATAGTCTGAAATTCAAAGTACTATAATTTTTGTCACATGCTACTTTCAAAGAGGTACCTCTAACAGTTGTGTTATGTGTAAATATCAGTTCTATAGATCAAAGAATTCTTCTTTGAATGGATGCTTTAATTCGTGAATGCTCTTTTAAAATTAAATTTTTTTTTTCCTATTTGTCAAACTATGTCACTTTTATAAGCTGTCAATCAAGATAAAATAAACTCACACTACCCTTGTGTTGTATGTAAGATAACAGACTCTGATCAAAAAGATAAAGTTCTGTCAAACATTATCAACAGCACTAACCACTTCAGACTCTTATCACTCTGATATTTGATATTTTCTGATTACATTGCAAAGATTTAATTCTTTCAGGTTTTGAATCTAAATAAAACTCCTCCTAACTGTTTAGTATGTCCATTCATATGTCTGTGTAGAAAAGAGCAGAGTAGATTTTGTCTTTTCTTCATTATTGGGATATTTTTAATTAGCAGAGGATATGTTTAGAAGAAATGAATGCAAGTAACATGGAAGATTTGTAATAAATTCACATAATGTTCATTTTATTATTATCTTTTGAAAAAAAAATTAAATTTCAAGTTATATCAGTCGATGCACCATATGCAATTATTTGTACTTTCTTTTTTTTTCTGGTTTACATATGAAGTTTAAATGGCATATCTGTTCGTCTCCTGTCTATGTGCCCATGAGAGAAGATGAAGGGAAATTACTGAAAAGGAGAAAAAGTTTTGCATGATTAACTTTTGTCTTGAACTGCCATGTATTCAATGGAAGTATCTTGCATTTCTTCACAATACGTTCCTGTAGATTTTAAGAAGATCTACATGGAAAAGTATCATATAAGAACTATTTTAAAAATCCATAGAACTGAAGAATACATTGTCCTTCTAATTGTTGTATATTTTGAACTATCTCAAATAATTTAATAATAATTTATAATTTTTATAATAATTATTTTTATAATTTGATTTTTTTTCAAATTTACAGTATATAAATACATTTTATGTCATCTAAACCCCCACCATTTTAAATAAATGTGAAATGTTGAAAAAATAAAGCATAATAGCTCATCTTTAATAAAGGTGAATAGCATAGTCGGGGGATTATTTAGAAGCAAACTACTGCTCTGACTGAGTAAAGTAAATAAACATGAGCTTAATGAAACTCCTGAGCAGCTCCACTGAAAACTCGTGAGCTGGCATTGTCCGTTAAAGATTCTGAGAGCTCATGTAATGCTCATTAACTCCATAGCAATGAATTTGGCCCTGAGATTGCCTAATAAGAATGCACAGGCTTCGCAGTAGATCGGAGATGCTCTGAGATAGAATCCTAGAATCATAGAATCGTTAAGGTTGGAAAAGACCCTTAAGATCATCGAGTCCAACCGTTAACCTAGCACTGGCAAGTCCACAACTAAACCATGTCCCTAAGCACCACATCTACCCGTCTTTTAAATACCTCCAGGGATGGAGACTCAACCACTTCCCTGTGCAGCCTGTTCCAGTGCCTGACTACCCTTTTGGTGAAGAAGTTTTTCCTAATATCCAACCTAAACTTCCCCTGGTGCAGCGTAAGGCCGTTTCCTCTCATCCTATCCCTGGAGAAGAGACTGACCCCCACTTCACTACAACCTCCTTTCAGGTAGTTGTAGAGAGCAATTACCTGAGATCATTCTTACCATGACATTACCTGAATTGTTTATTCAGATAATTCCTTAAAACTGTTGTTTCAAAGTTCTTTTTCTTTTAAAATGTTGTCCTACTGTAAAAAAAACATGCCGACAGTCTATTTGTGTCTATATAAGCATTCTAAATAAGCCTTCACATCTGATGGGATCCTATTCTCCTCACTCCCTGTAAACCTCAGAAAGGCTTGCCTTGAGCCGTTGTTTTTCTTCAAATTTGTTTCATTTGAGAAGTCTGTTATAAATTAAGTCAACGTAATTATTTAATGAAACTCAGTAACTAAGTTAACATGCTAACACACTTGACATGGATAAGTAATATTACAGCATCATGCTTTTCTTTGAAAGACATACAAAAACATTTTTCTAATATGAGAATACCTATTCCTACTTGGGTTGTCAGAGTTATTTATAGAAGAGCCAAAGTTATGTATTAAGCCCCAGAAACTTGTCATACATTTATAGATGATCATGAGTGGAAAGCAGTGTAAAAATAGAACTATAATTAAATAACCCAATATTTAAAATCCTATATATAGTTAGACTACATTTTTAAAGGCGTATAACAGTTATTATCTGAATTAAAACTTATGAGTAAAAGTAGAGGCCAGATTGTAGCACTTCTCACTTTCTAACATGTCTTAGTTCTCAGTTTAGGTTTTTCTAGGAAAACATTTTTTTTGGGAATCAGTTGGAGTTTTCTCCATAGAATGTCTTGATGTAGTTTCTGACTCCAACCAATCTGAAAAGGTTCCCATGAGTAGCACATAAAAAGGAGACTGCTTGCAGAAGTTCTGTGTATTGGTGGCCTACCCCAGGTGACCTACACTTATTCCAGACCTACCACCCCCTAGACTGCCTTTCTTAGAGGCTCTTCTGAGTGAAGGATTACTAGGAAACTTAAAACTACATTTTCTAGCCTTTTTTTTTTAATCTTTAGTGGATTTGAGTGGGCTGAACCGATTTGTTTTCACTTTCGTTCCATGTTTCTTGCATATGCATAAGTTCAGATTCATAAGTGTCCATGATCTTTCTCCCCATCTCCACATGGCTTCCATTGTGAATACTCTTTTCACCTGACTGCCCTCTAAGAAATTATCTTATTTGTTGCTTACTCTCAGGCAGTGTTCATAAAGAAATTTGTAAAGTATGAACATTTTAAGCAATTTTTTTTAGGCATGCTTCTCTTTCCCACATCACTTTTTTGAATTGTGCACATGAGCATAGTGTGCCAATGAACTTGATTCTAAAAGCACTTAATAATAAAACTGTTGTGAATTAATACTCATTCCTGTTTCAACACTATGCTACAAATTATTTTTGTGGGATAATATTTTCATAATTAACTTTTGCCAATATCTCTTGTTCACCACCTTTTATTTCTCAGATACTAATGAATAAGATCAGTTACAAAGGGGGGAAAGTTGTTATGAAATCGAAACTTGAGAGTGTTTTGGCAGTTTTGACAGTTGCTGCTGAAAAGTGTAAACCCAAATGGACTTTACTTCAGACACTAAAATGCAGCAGACAAAACTATTATTTCATCCCCTGTGGACCACTGTCTCTGTTCACTCTTACTTTTATGTCATCATGTTGGTTTGACACCTATAATAGGTTTAATAGGTTTTTCTCTGATGTTATTATTGGCTAATGATTCTGCTCTTCTCTGGGGATGGCAAAAATGAGAAGTTATACTGTTCTCCTGTTTTATGTAGCTCTACAGGGACAACCTTAACCATAGTACTCTATGGGAGTATGTCATCTTAAATCAATAGATAGTAAGTTAGCCTTTAACATTTGGATAGCTTGTTTCAGTTTTATAAATCAGGCTAGCAATTATAAGACTATCCTTGATGATCCAGTAGTTCAATATTTATCTTAATTATATATTTTACACTTTTAGTGTTTAAAGGGAACTAAAGCAAGGAGTGATTTATAAAATGTTATCAATGTCCTTTATGCAAGAATTTATGATTTTTAACAGAATAAACAGTTGTCACATAATGACGATAGCAGTAAATTCTGCAAGATCTCATTTCATTGGATCAACTGTTTTAACTACACCTGACTCATGTTGATCTTTAAGGCTCTACCTTTCTAAAATTATAGGCAGGAACAATAGACTGGTAACACATTTTACATTTCAGAAAAAATCATAGAAAAAAAGATAAAAACATTAATACAAGATGAATGGCTGCCAAACTTGCTACTTTAAATCAACAGTAAACTGTGCATGTTTTAATGAGCTCTTCAGCAACCTTACATTCTTAATTCATTTTCAATTAGAGATCAAGGGATAACAAATATAGTTAACTGCACATACTTTGAGCAAAAGAAAAGCTGTCCTAGACTTTCTGTGCATTTGATCTTCACTCCAAACTCTGTTGACCCCACTCCAAACTATCCCTCATTGTGCTGGAATGTTATCCTTTTAGCAAACACAGAGGGGGGGAAAAGAAAAAAAAAAAAAAAACACAACCCCCCCCCCCAAATTATTACTGAAATCTTAGGAAATATATTTTGGCAGACCATATGTGGGGTTGCCTTGAAGAACTGAACTGTGATACTATGGTTACTTAATTCCTTTGGTTTTGCTCCTCCATCAAAGAGAGTCCCAGCTGCTCTCTGAGGAGGATGGAAAGCTTCATTTAACTACAAATCAAACAACTGGACATTGTCAGAGCTATTCACCACTGTTAAAAAGAGGTTTATCATTTTCAAATTTAGAACTTTAGTTATTCTAAATTGAGACTGCCTCAATAAATAACTCACGATTTTCAGAGAAAATGAGAGCATTTCACCCTGTATATTGGCATTATCTGAAAAATAGCTGGGAAATGAAAAATTTGCTCCAGAAAGTTTTTGAATTAATTTCTCATAACATAAATTATTTTATAAAAGTAATATTTAGTACATATTAAAAAGTAATAGCAAACATTTGGTTAACCAAAGAAATCTGTTTCAAATATGTTTCAATTCAACAACATTTTCAAGAAATAAAAATACAAGCATATATAAAAATTTTCCATTAAAGCAGTACACACACAGCAGATAATTGGATCTGAACTTTCTGATTCTTCACATTGGGAAAGTTCAGATGGGAAGGTATACAAGGATGAGTATAACAGTATGACAGCCCATCAGAGCTGGACTTGTGTAGATTTTATACAGCCAAAGTATATATGAGTGTTTCTGTCCATTTCATAGGTGAGGTGGAGGAAAAGTTGAGGAGTATTAGATACCCACTGAAATATTTGAGTTTACAGAAAACTGCACGTATTGATCATCACCATACATGCCTTTCCACATTACATTTGGACTTCATGTCCCTGCCTTCTTTTCATACCCACTTCTTCCTTTCAATAATTTTATCTTTTCTTTCCTGTATTTCCAGTCCGTGCACCTGAACATGAACGGGATATCACTTTAGGCTACAGACCACTATCATGCATTTCCTTCATATTCTAGTTTTCTTCCTTCTCTTTGGCTACTCCTTCCAGATTTACTAGCACATATGCTAGCCAGGAGTGAGCCAGCTAGTAGTAACAAACATTGCCCCAAAAATAGACAAACATAGTCCAAAAATGCGGACTTTGGGCTGTTCAGGAGTCTGGTTAACAGAGTCCCTTGGGAGGCAGTCCTGAAGGGCAAAGGAGTCCAGGAAGGCTGGACATTATTCAAGGAGGAAATCTCAAAGGCGCAGGAGCAGGCCGTCCCCATGTGCTGCAAGTCGAGCAGGCGGGGGAGAAAACCGGCCTGGCTGAACAGAGAGCTTTGGCTAGAACTCAGGAAAAAAAGGAGAGTTTACCACCTTTGGAAGAAGGGGCAGGTGACTCAGGGGGATTACAAGGATGTTGTGAGGATATGCAGGGAGATCAGAAAGGTGAAGGCGCAGCTGGAACTTAAACTGGCCACCGCCGTTAAAGAGAACAAAAAAAAGTTTTTATAAATATATCAGTGACAAAAGGAGGGCCAGGGAGAATCTCCTTCCTTTGTTGGATGCAGAAGGTAACCTTGCCACGAAGGATGAGGAGAAGGCAGAAGTACTTAATGCCTTCTTTGCCTCAGTCTTTAAGAGTCAAGCTAGTCATCCTCGGGTTTTTCAGGCCCCTGAGCTGGGAGATGGAGATAGGACGCAGAGTGAAGTCCCAGTTATTGAAGAGGTGGCAGTCACTGACCTGCCCCTCCACCTGGATGCGCACAAGTCCATGGGCCCAGATGGGATCCACCCGAGGATACTGAGGGAGCTGGCAGAGGAGCTGGCCAAGCCACTCTCCATTATTTATCAACAGTCCTGGTCAACTGGGGAGGTCCTGGATGACTGGAAACTAGCAAACGTGACGCCCCTCTACAAGAAGGGTTGGAAGGAGGATCCGGGGAACTACAGGCCTGTCAGCCTGACCTCAGTGCCGCGGAAGGTCATGGATCAGGTCATCCTGAGTGCCATTATGCAGCAAGTGCGGGACAACCGAGGGATCAGGCCCAGCCAGCATGGGTTTATGAAAGGGAGATCCTGTTTCACTAACCTGATCTCCTTCTGTGACAAGGTGACCCGCTTAGTGGATGAGGGGAAGACTGTGGATGTTGTCTACTTGGACTTTAGTAAGGCCTTTGACACTGTCTCCCACAGCATTCTCCTGGAGAAGCTGGCTGCACACAGTTTGGATGGGTGCACTCTATGCTGGGTTAAAAACTGGCTGGATGGCCGAGCCCAGAGAGTGGTGGTGAATGGAGTCAAATCCAGTTGGCGGCCGGTCACAAGTGGTGTTGCCCAGGGCTCAGTACTGGGGCCGGTCCTGTTCAACATCTTCATTGATGATCTGGATGAGGGGATTGAGTGCACCCTCAGTAAGTTTGCAAATGACACCAAGTTGGCTGGAAGTGTTGATCCGCTGGCGGGTAGGAAGGCCCTGCAAAGGGACCTGGACAGGCTAGATCGCTGGGCCGGGGCCAACTGCATGAGATTCAACAAGGCCAAGTGCCGGATCCTGCACTTGGGTCACAACAACCCCATGCAATGCCACAGGCTGGGGAAAGAGTGGCTGAAGAGCTGTCTGTCAGAAAAGGACCTGGGGGTGTCGGTTGACAGCTGCCTGAACATGAGCCAGCAGTGTGCTCAGGTGGCCAAGAGGGCCAAAGGCATCCTGGCCTGTATCAAGAATAGTGTGGCCAGCAGGACCAGGGGGGTGATAGTGCCCCTGTACTCGGCACTGGGGCGGCCGCACCTCGAGTCCTGTGTTCAGTTTTGGGCCCCTCACTCCAAGAAGGACATTGAGGGGCTGGAGCGCGTCCAGAGGAGGGCAACGAAGTTGGTGAAGGGTCTAGAGCACAAGTCTTATGAGGAGAGGCTGAGGGAGCTGGGGTTGTTTAGTTTGGAGAAGAGGAGGATGAGGGGAGACCGTATTGCTCTCTACAACTACCTGAAAGGAGGTTGTAGCGAGGTGGGGGTCGGTCTCTTCTCACTAGTAATGAGTGATAGAATGAGAGGAAACGGCCTCAAGCTGCGCCAGGGGAGGTTTAGATTAGATATTAGGAAAAACTTCTTCACCGAGAGTGTGGTCAAGCATTGGAACAGGCTGTCCAGGGAAGTGGATGAGTCTCCATCCCTGGAGGTATTTAAAGAATGGATAGATACGGTGCTTGAAGACATGGTATGGATGGACTTGCCAGTGATAGGTTAACGGTTGGACTCGATGATCTTAAGGGTCTTTTCCAACCTTGATGATTCTATGATTCTATGATTCTGTGAAAAATTGTATTTGCTATACACATTTGGAAACATTTTTTCCAGAGTGAGACTACCACCATGGAAACTGCTAGGGGGAATAGGAAGCAGAAACAAAAGCAAACAAGCAATGGTGAAACTTTGTATTGTCAGATATCTAACAATTGTAGACACTTCTATATGTCATTAATATATTATTCACTTGTACTAGAACTGTGTCAGAAAACTACATCATTTTGGATGAGAGCCTGAGACACCTGCAGCCACAAGCCCGCTTTTGCCTATACAATGTAGAAGAAAATTAGGTGCCTATATTAGGAAGATGTGGCCAACTAACTTTAGTGTCTATGAGATGTAATATCATTACACTGAAAGTCCATTTTTACATTTAAGCCATGTTCCTTAGTGAAGACTATTTGATTGATTTCTTTTCTGTAGCTCTTCTAAGAGCAAATCCTAAATGAACTCAGAGACAGTAAATCCACACAGATCTGTAATTGTTGATCTTGATCTATTTGGGAAGCAAATTGACAGTTGTGAACTGAAGAACTGAACACAGAATAGTAGCTGAGATTAAACAAAAACTGTTTTTTCTCCCTGAGACTTCCATGTTTCTTGGTTGTCAGAGCCTGGAACACTATACAAAGCATTTAAGTACTTAAGAAAAGAAATACAATTGCAAACTGATTTGTGAAGACAACATTAATTACAAACAAGAAAACAAGCAATAAAAACAAACTTTCTGAGTCAAACGGTGTGTTGGCTTCTTCACTCTGATCCAGGGTTTTACTTCTTGTGTCCTTAGGATAAAAGAAAAGCATGATCCTGTTTAATGTTTAGTTTCTTTCACCCTTTGTAAGTGCCAGGTAACATCTTGAATCAGGGAAGAAATGCTAATGAAGATCCCCAGTGGTCTTAAATGAACACCGAAATCTTAAAACATCTTTCTGTTGAACAGCAATAATATCCAAGTTTCAGATGTTCCAAAAATAGATTAAAAAAAAAAAACAATCAGGTGGGCTGCCAGATCATTTTGTGCTCCCTTTTAAAATGGACCTCTGATATTTTTATGCCCTTGCCCTACACCTTCCTCTGAAGCATTTGTTAATGACTGGCTTCAGACTGACTACAGTGCAGGTATGACAACGTCTGTGTTTCTATGGTCATCTGCAGTTTCATCAGAGTCCCGGTGGTGTTCATGGGAGGTTTGCTTCTGGCTTCTTTGCGACTCTTCATTGTGTCAATTCAAGACTGATTAAGTGGAACATTTAAAATCATATTTTCAAGCCTTCCCAGAATAAAAGTGAACTGTTGCTCTCACTTCATTTTTGTAGGTTTTCATGATGAACAGCTAGAGTAACAGAGGAGAAACCTGGAAAATCAGTGGGCAGAGAATTTGCCCCGAGCCTGCGTATGTCAGGCCTTTCCAATTCATCTGTTATGAAGATCGTAGAGACATAGATATGTCCTTCTAATCTGCAAAATCAAGACAAAAATGATAAGAATGGTGAAAAAATAAAAAAAAAAAAAGAGACTGCTGGTCATAAAATTGATTTTTTGAGTTTAATTATACTCGGGTTCTGGTTTGCCACGTTAAACCTTGAGTAGCACCTCATCTGAAAAATAACTCCATTAACCTGTCCTGTAATAAGCACCTTTCAGAAAATCTTTCCAGATTCCTTCCTTGCCAGTGCTAATGTGTGCTGTTTATTTTATATTTTTAATGTATATTATTTGAAGAAATAATTTCTCCTTAAGGTCATACCTCTCATGTTTTTCTCAGTTTTCAACTTACTTATTTCCATTCATTATCGTTCCTATCTAGGTACTTAAATACACATAGAATTCAGGTGAACTGTACTTAAATCTACCAGCTTTTTGCAGGCTTACATTCATGAAAGTTCCTGAAAGAAATCAAAAGCAAATTTACTGGTGAATGGGGGTTGGAAAAGAGCTAACAGAGAGTCGTTTCAACTGCCTCCCCCTTTATTCTTGACCAGAATATTTCATGTCATTTGGTAGAAAAGGTCTGGGTTGTTATGTACCCTGAAGGCAGTCTTTTGCCCTTTATGAAAGCCACAAAGATTGTGAAAGAAATGTTAAGGAAGATTCACAGAAATCTTAAGTGGATTCTAGACTCCAAAATTGTTCCCCTGGGGGGGGAGGGGCGGAATTAAATCCAAATACTCAAAATTTATCAAACAATCAAAATAAAGAGATTTTTTTATAATTTCAATACTGTGCATTATTTTCACTATAGTAAGTGTAATCCATTTGAAGAAATGAAAGTTCAATATTCATGTGCTTTTTCATGCAAATCATAGCAGGAGATCTCAGATATGCACCTAACAAGAGGCAAAGGAAAAACTGCTACACAGAACGGCTTGGTCTCCCCTTGGCTATGTTGCTGATACAGCCATCCATCACTGAAAAGTACTCAGTCATAAATTTGAATTGAATGGAAGCAGTGACTGTTCAGACTGCCTGCTGCCTCCACTGAAGCCAAAAGGCTTCTCAGCAGAATTTTTCTTTCTTCCTTCTATTCAGTAACAATGCGCTGCTTTCTTTTAGCATGCCAGTACTAGACTAAAAATAGACAAGGAGAAAAGGCTTCAGCCATTTTAAAGAGCACAAGTGACATGCAGGCTGACTTCTTGACTGCATCTGTTACAGCTATAGGCAACCCAAGTGGTGCCAGGTGGGGATTACACAGGGCAGAGCAACATCTGCTTCACTATCACAAGTGTAAATGATAGTTCCTCATGTTATGCCATAAACAGCCTGAGGTAAGAAAGACTGGTAGAGTTCCTGTGACAAATTAAACCCTTGCCAGCAGGTAAGATTCCAGTCCATCTGTCCGTGAGAGTAGCTCAAACAGAATAAAAAGCTTTATAAAATATTATCCAGAGAGATAAAAGGCAAATAATGCAATTTATTTATGGGCTGGAGCCAGAAATGAAAGCAAAACTAAATAGAGAGAGAAGATACTTTTTCCCTATGATGAATGAAAAGTGCTGTTACATAACCTGTTTCTAGAGCTAGGGGCCAGATTTTCTAAAATGCATTTTTTTTGCAAGCTTGATTTACACACAAAGCCACACAGGCACAAAGTATATATCTTGGACATACACAACCCATAGCTTTCAAAAATGGATCCCAAAGGTTTGCTTGGTCACCCTCTTCTTTTCTTTTGTTCCTACTTTAAGATATTAATAAGACAGTCAATAATTGCGGTTATTCAGACCAAAGATAACTTTGTGAAGAAAGCAAGGTGAAATGCTTAATACTAAGTGTCTCCTTAATGCCTCAAACAAATGCCTAAGAAATAAATGCAAGTCCCAAGGGGCACTTAGATTTCGGACAGCCACCATGACTGTGTTAGCTGCATCCTATGGGCTAAATGGTCAACTACTTGCTAGATGTTTGTTTTGTCTTGTACACAGATGAGTTGCTTGAATTGCTCTCACCTATTTGGAGACAGCAGATAAGTTGAAATCTCTTAATAGAAATGCAAGGTGTGCAAGGACCAAATACATTGATCGAGTAGAACTGAGTTATCCGATTAAAATTTCTTTCAGTTTCAAGAAGCTGAATATCCTCATTTCCAACAGCATTACCATTCCCACTGATGACCAGTTGTGATGGGTTTACAATGTAAGGAAAATACACATTTTTATAATAAAGGGTAAATGTATATCTATCATTGTATTCTATATGTGCTATTCTACGGTAAAGCATGCAAAAAGAAGATACAGAACATGTCCTAGAAAACAAAGTGTTTTGTCGTCAAAACCTTGCCTGCTTTCCAAATTTGTGGAATTGAAATATTTTGGAAATGCAACATTGCTTTTATTGAGCAAAAATTATTAAGTGTTTTATGAGCGTGTGGTAAATTTTAGAAGTGTCTTAGGCTCTCAGTTTCTTAAGCTTCACTCAAAACAGAAAGAACTTTCAAGAATAATTAGTAGAAGTAAATCTTTAAGGTATCTGGGTTCCTAATGGTATGAATCCGTCCTAATGGGATTTTCAATATCATTGTTATATCCTATCCCAACAGTTATGTCTAAATAGTTCAAAAAAATCCTACCTTTAATGAATTATTTTTAGAATCAGGCATTAACTATCTGAATCACTTAGATAATCTTGGAAAATGTTTCCCTTTATTTGGCACAATAATGAAACTTGTCTAAGATTTTTGTGAGCATTTCAGTTTCTAAGTACATTTATAAAAAGTCTGCTTGTGAAATATATAGATTGTTTATTTATTTGTTTATTTTTTATTTACAATAATAAATATACTTTCAGAGATATCTTAAAATTTTGATTTTGAAAAATTCACTGTGTCTCATCATGTATTCTTAAATAGCTTTCTGAAACAAGAAACTGCATTTGTTCTTAAGCTCATCTTGTGCTCCCCTTAAAACAGTACACTGGAAAAACCTGACCTAAATACTCTTCATGTGTTTTTCAGCTAACCATGAATTAAGAGAGCACATCCCTTGCTTGCTGAATGAGAAGATTCCTTAAAGAATAGCCTTCTGTGTATAATGGCTTTTTACTAGAACAATCCAAGATGGACCTCACATTCTAACACACAATATTAAGAAAATTATCACTTTGGTCAGCATTGCTGAGATTAAAATATCAAAAAATTTGTAGAACTTGTGTATGGAGTTATAATTTATGCTGTCATTATAAGTAAACAGGAGCTTTTAGTGGAAAAGTGACATAGGAATGGTTTTACTCAAGTAAAAGAGGAGTCCAGTGCAACTGCAGGAACCACAAATTATTGAGAAAATATGGAATTTAGGGTCTGATTCTCTTTTGGTAGGAAGGTCACAAGTCAGGAGCTATTCAAGTAGAATTAAACATAAGATTGAGTCAGTTATATTTTGGAAGATAATCCCAAAAGACAAAGCAATAAAAAGGCCAAAAAATTAAGGAAGAAAAACAATGTATTTGAAAATAAAATAAAGCATGACACTCACCACATTTTCTGTATTCTAGCCTACAAGTATATACAGTAATATAAATGAAAAGTGAACATGGGAGTAATTTGCTCTTGGATCTGTTAATTATATTGATATTCGTGTGAACACCCAATGAACAAGAAACTTTCATTACAACCTATTGCTGCCATAGCAGCCTGCTATTGATCCCACACTGCCTTCATAATGCAACGATGATGGTTATTGTAGGATATCTGCTAACACCTAAGATGATGTATGGCAGTCATAGTTTCAAGATCTCAAAGAGCATATCTGCAGTTATTGCTGGGTTATTGATCCCAAAGCACAGGAGGAAGAGGAGGAGAGAGAATAGCTTACAAATGAGAACTTTAAAATTAATTTTTGAAGTGTTGAATGCATCTATGCACAAGGGAGAAGAGAAAGTCAAGTAGCATTTTCAAAATGAAACTACCAGACCAAAGAAGATAAAAGTAATTAAATGAGCTCAAAACAACTTTTGAATGTGACTGCTGAAAAAAACCTAGCCATGTGCAGTAAGGTAGTAGGTGAAGCCCCTGAGATATTTACTGGTTTCAGAAGTAGTATAGATTGCTACTTTTGTATTTTAAAAATTGGCTAGTTTTATTCATGTGTCAAAATAGAGAAAATACAGATTCTTAATCATAATGACTCACCCAAAAAATTATTATAACAGATTTTCAAATAGAAGGAGTAAGAATAGGCACTGAGGATTGGAGAGACAGAAGAGCATTCCACTAATGACCACAGGACAAGACTGTGCTTACGCTACTCAGCAGAATGAAGCTTCAAGTTCTGGCTCTGGAGCAAATGAATAAGGACCTGCCAGCCAGCCATCACCTGTCTATCCCTTAAGGGACGTTTTGATATCTGTCCTTCTTATCGAAAATACTGCCTGACTTGGTTAAGATGTGTAGCTCCAAGAGAGGAGTGAAGTTAGAGGACATCCAGCACTGAAAGACATCTATTTTCAACCTCATTAATTTTCAACAAGTTTGCCCTTTTCTTTTGCACTTTCTTCCTCTGCAGGTTGCATTGTTCCATCTAGTCTGCTGACTTCAGGACTGATTTTCCACAGAGGTCTAACTATTCCCATCAATGTAGTGAGATTTCTGCTTGTCCAAAGAGCATGTGCTTTCTGTCTATTGCAGTATGCCATGTGCAGTCTGTTTGATGCTTTGAAGACCTCAGTCTCAATGCCTTCTCAACACGCTATGACAAGCAGTACATTTCTTTCACAAAACACGCACTGAAAGAGAGGGGACATGTTGTTACTGACAGTAAAAGTGCAGCTATTGGTAAACCCTTCATTTTAAGAGTAACTAAAGCAAATACATATTCATTTGAGCCCTGGTTTGGGAAGAAACAATATCTATAGAGCAACCTATAAGTAGATGGACAATATAATTGTTTTAAATACAAATTTATTTTTTATGTAACTAACGACATAATTTTAGTTGGGCATATGCTTTGCTGAATTGACTAATTTTAAATTCTCTCAATGTTTCTTCATAATAATTCACATTTCATATTACCTATTCAACCAGTTGTTGGCATCCTAACTTGGCATTCTACTATGTTTGTTTATGCTTTCAGCTCTCCTGGCACAGAGACATCAATGGACATCTAGTTAGATATGGATGGCTATTTCAACCAGAAATTTTTGACTGGGTATCTACATATAGTGTAAAATATTAATTATGATACATCAGCTATCTAGAATATGAAACTGGGTTATTTCTTTATTTCTCTTGGTCACTTTAAATTTAGATGTGTGTTTCCAGCAATAAAACCACTGATCTTTAGCCCCTTTGCTTTTGGAGTTCCAAACAAAATCCCCTCTGTTCATCAAATATCAAATGATCATTTGCCAGGTATCAGCTCTTTATTCATTTTGTTTAAGAAATATTTTGCCTGACTGTCTAATAATCACCAGCTGAGATTTTCTTAGGGCTTCAAGAGACAAAATATTCTGGAATAAATTTTACATCTAAACTAAACAGGAATTATTTTTTTACTCTAATATGGAAACGAAACATGGTAATGGTAAAAAAAAAAATAAGCATCATTTAGTTAGTTTGTTACAAGTTAATGATAACATTTATACTTGCATTATATTATTTACAGACACTAATAGGGCTCTGCAGCCATAGGCAGGTCGCTGCCAGCAGGGAACAGTTCTGCTTTCCATACGTGCAGGTCTCCAGGCATCCCCCAGGCAGCTTGTCTAGGTTGGCTCCCTTGCGCCCTGAAGTCTGCTCCCTCAGCACTCCTGGACTCTGCTTTCACGTTCACTGTCATTTGAACAGCAAATCTTGTTGTAAGGATAGCCTTGGGGGCTATTCTTAGAGGATAGTCTAGACGTACGTTATTGTGTACAGTCCACCTCTTTTGTATACAAGAGAGAAAGAGTTCAATGAATCTTTTTTCCTCATCCCCATGCAGCATTCTGCCAGGGACCAAGAGAGGGAAGGATGGCTGTATATATTTTATATAGGAATTAAGAGCATGCAGTGATTACTCATGTATCCCCACTATCCCACTTGTTTTTGTACCATTCATGTACTCTGTGCTCAGTTTCTCCCATTCACTCAGGATGCAACTTCCTTGAAAATCCAGTACTGCTTTTTTGTTAACTACAGTATTTATTGGAAAATAATGTTAACTTTTCTTCTTCATCCAAAACCATTAGTAAGCAGAACATGTTGCATACTTACTCTATGGAGAAGAGTAAAATTAAGAACCCGACCTCTTGTGCTTAAACACAATCATCTTTTCTAGAAAACCATTAACTCTCAGCCACATGTGAGTATAAGAAATCGTATTTTGTCTGCCTAGTCTTCTCGTATATGTTTATGTTGATAGATAGAGAGGCTGCCATATACTTCTGCTGAGCTGTTGCAGAGTTGCTGTACATTATAGAGAAATTGTCATGTTTTGTGAAGAGATGTCTGCGTTTTCAAGGGACAAGAAGAGTTGTCTGAGATAAGTTTTTATAGTGGCTAAGGATTAGAAAGAATTTTGTGAGAAAAAATTTTTTATAAATACATGTTTGAGGCCAAAAAGATAATATAAATGTAAATCATTGTCACCAGTATGGTAAAGAAGACAGCCATATATTATCAGTGTAATAACTGAAATACTGGAAGAGTAAGAATTCTAGTTATTAAGAAATTTGAGTAAAAAGATACAAATTTTAAAGTAATAAATTCTACGCACATTTGGTTTTATCAAAAACCCATAGACAATTCCCCAGTAGCAAACTTCCTTCTTCTTTGTTCTTAGGAATCTGTAAAACATTGTTTGAATCAAGTTATATCATCTTTAATTATCCTTTTAAAGATAATTTTTTCAGCTAGAACAGTTCTAAGTCTTTCTTTCAGCACTACTTGATATACAATCCTTCATTATACATCAGTGTGAAGATAATATGTGTTAGACTACTGAAATTCTGCACTGAAGAGATATTAGTATGTTCTGCAATGTATTTCTGAATGATTGGCATACATATATCTGTACTCTCCATTTAGAAAAGTCCTACTAAGAAAGACATTAACTATTCCTCTTGAGCCAAGCCTACAATTATTCTTTAACTGCAAAACCTACTTTGGAAAACACGACGTTAATGAAAAGGAGTGATACCAAGTTGGCAAAGCACATAATGTTCACACACCCCCAATCTGAGCATAAGAAAAAATTAGTAGTCCAAAACCCATGATCAAAGGTGACTGAGTGGCTTCAGAAAGCCTCTTCATTCCCTGATCCTGCATTCACCAAATTTTACTTTAAGTAGCCTGGGGACATGGTTGGATTTTTGTTCTTGTATTTAAGGGCTTCTAACCTCTCAAATATAAGAGACCCCCCCAACATGCAGTAATAAATTACCCCATAGTGAAAAGCACTGCACATGCAATCTATAAATACTGAAGATACATGACTAAGAGGTACTAA
Organism: Nipponia nippon; assembly: GCF_047370975.1. Taxonomy (NCBI): domain Eukaryota; kingdom Metazoa; phylum Chordata; class Aves; order Pelecaniformes; family Threskiornithidae; genus Nipponia; species Nipponia nippon. The sequence goes on along the minus strand of NW_028262337.1, from coordinate 3,827,025 downwards.
ATAGTAAGTGCTCAGCTTTACTTTCAGATGCCTGCTTGAGTTTGCAATGTTAGTGTCTAGGAAAAACAACCAATTCAAGCTTTATAGCAATTCTAAAGTGAGCAGATATAGTATCAGAGCAGGACCTGAAAAGTTCGAATCTTTATAGCTCCATTTGGGACCCTAGTCTGTTCAGCTGCCATCTAAATTTGACAGCATATAAAGTCCCAAAGCTTCTAAGATTCTGCCGGTAAAGTTTTTTACTCAGCTAAAGTACTTCTGGGAATGTATGCAACCATTTGAGTTGTGATGCTATGTGCCAGCTTGACACCTAAATTCTGAAAAGATCCTTGAAATAGGCACCCACACATCTATTTACTGTGTTTGCAAACTCAGTCCAGAAATTGATCTAGAACAAGTTTATTGTAACAATCATTACAGAAAGCAGAAAGATGGAGACAATTTCTATTTTGGTCCAATGCATTACTTTAGAAGTAAAAGACCAGCTTCTTTTCTCTTCCATAGACTGATTTGCATTTGTGTTTTGAAGTCAGTTATTGTCCTTGCAGCCTCAAAACTCAGCTATAAGATATTCTGAGTTAGGACCTGTTCCTGAAGATCTGCCTTATCTAATGCACATTCTGAGACAGGTCTCTTAATCTCTCCCAGGTCAGATGTTTCACTTGGTAGAAAATCCTTGACTATTTAGCACCTTTTTCTGGGTCCTCCATGTATGTGCCCAGGCACAAGGAATAGGTGCTCTTATGGTTTCTTTGGGCTGCTGAATGTTTATATTTTTTATACAGATTGACTCAGGAGCAGCAGGAGCAGACTTTGTACACCTGATAGTCTCCTGGATACAATTTTCTCATGGTAAATATCTCCAATATAGGAAATGCAAGACATAAACACCTGACTTTGAAATTTAATGGTGGATACCTTCTCTTTGATGGTTAGTGGAAAAAAAAACTCCAAGAAAACATAAAAAATAAATCTCACTGGCTTGGCTTAGGCAGCTAACTTCAGATTGGGTGTTCAGCTGTGAATCCCCTCCATGCAAAAGGAGACACTTTTCTGCCGTCTGGACAGCTAGCAGAACCAGAGTGATGTGGTGTCCTCAGAGCAGAAAGAAGGTCTGAGAGTTTCTCTGCAACTGCCTCAGAGCTCCCATAAAACCAGCCTCCTCCAGGCCGTAAAAACTCCAGCAGTAACTGCCACCTCCTCCTCACCCCCTATGTACTTTTTTCCTAGTGTCTCTTCCCACTCATGGAAGAAATTCAGAAATCCAGGGCTTCACCACTCTCAGCTGTAGTTCAAGCTCTGGGGACCACATGGTACCCTCGTACCCTTTTTTGAGTGCTGCAGGGTTAAGTAGGTCAGCTATACTATTTGATTCATTATACTTTGATTCAGTGGGGTTTGCGCATGTGCTTACCACAAGCTGTGCTTTACAGTGAAAAAACAAATAACTCATAAACAATGATAAAAACAGAAGAAACAGCCACCTGTTATTATTATTATTATTGAAGGTATCATAGGACAGATAAAGTACTTCCTTGAAAAATTTAGACATCTATTTGATAGGCTATGAATGTGCATAGACTTCTGTAATACAAAGTGGGGAAAATATTAATATCTTAGGAGAATGAAAACCTCTGAAAGTGTTTCTGTCAGTGACTAAAAAATGAACTTGGATTTCTACTTTAAATTAAAGTTCTAACTTTGCCACTTCAGATCCTAAATGTATGTGTAATGAACATGGACTTTGGTGCAATTTCTTTTCTTTTTCTTTTGATATTTTTTTTCACAGAAGTGGATGTTGTTAATACAATGTGTTGCCATATAATGTAGATGTGTTATTTTAAGGCTACCTGCAAGGTATTATTTACAAACCTACTTGTTACGTAACTTGGTTATAAAACCCTGTGAAAAGTCTGCAACTATACAAAAGGGTGTTATGATGCAAACCAGGCTAACTCAGCAGCAATAATAAAATAGAAACTTAGGCAGCATCTGCATTTAAATTAAGCTGCCATGACCTCTTTAGTCTAACATTTAATTAAAACTAGTTTATTTATATTTCTCTCTACTGTACTGATCCCATCTGAAATATCATTGGTACTGATCCTCTAGTGTAGTTTCACTGAAAGCAGAGCTGTACCCAGCAACATCAGATGAGGTTAAGGTCTATTATGTCTACAACTATCTTCAATACACGAGGATTTTTATTATGTTTGATAATGTAAATTTTACATTAATTTCTAATTTTGCAGCAAATTCTTGTACAAATTATCTTCTGCTGTTTAACTAACTTAAATATGCTTAAGGCTCTCCCATTTAGTTAGTTAGATACTAATTGCACACCTTTGGTTTAGCTTGATTTCATTGTTTGTGTGGTCACATCATGAACCTGTTAAGCGCTCAGTTTCCCAGGCTGAACCAAAGGGCTTACAATGACATTAAAATATTTTATCTTGAATAGACAAAAAAAAAAAAAAATCTTAAATTAAGGGATCACTTTCAATCCTGGGGGAGTTTCTTTTTGAAACTCATATGAGAAGGAGAAAAAATGTTAATTGAATCTTCTCATTTACACCTTCCATCTGTTTTCATTCCAGCTGCATCTGCTTAGATACTTGAGAAGCAGGTCAAGCTAACACTTAATGGGTCTCAGCTGATTACTGTAGTAATTTAATAGAATTGCTCCAAGTAGGAAGTAGAATTGGAAAGAGATTTTACACCTTTGTATTTAATAGAGAAGGTTTAAAGTTTTTTGCTTGGTTTTCAGTTTATTAGGATAAGGTGTGGAAAAAATACATGATTCTCTTCCATAGGGAATTTAGTCTCTTTTTTTAGAGTTATGTACACTTTAGCCATTGTATTCAAATATTGCTTCATATTAAGAATTTGCCATTTTGCATGTTGATTTTTTTCCAACAAATACTGTGCCTAATTTCATTTGTTTTCTTCCAGAGCTGACAGTTCTGTCTATTTTTCTGTCTTTTTTTTCTTTTCTAATTCTGTAAATTAACATATTTTTATCTTTTAAATGTACTCTTGCAGTCTGCAGGGTCTGTCTGAAGATACATGATAGGATTAGATTTTTTTTTATGGTGTTTAGCATCTACCTTTTGAAAGCAAACCTTCTTTTCAGTGCGTTGATTTAAAGTTGTAACTATGGTACCTAAACATATTGTTTAGACTTAGTAAAGGATATTTCTTCCCTTCTAAATCTTCCTCTTTCTGAAAATGTTTTTCTCCTGTGAAGATAAGCTTTCTGCTTTGTATCCACTGCATTATATTGCTAGAAAAATTTTATCATTTCCTAAGGAAGAATATTCACTGGTAAGATTTACCTTATCCAAATTCATCCAATACTTAGTTTTGTTGATTCTCCCTTTAACAGATGGTCAGAGACAGACACCTATGGTGGCCACTAATCACAGAATAAAATATTTATATATACACATGTATATAATTATAACTAATATACCAGCTAAGTCAGTCTGTGAGTACTAACATTTTTCTATCCTGTGAGAACTTCTAAGAGCAAAATTATGTCTTGTCCAACATGAAGATGACATTTATGAAGGTGCTGAATGTCTGCTGCCTAACTCTTGCTCACTATGATAAAATCTGTGCAGATGAAAACCTTGATACCATTGATGGAAGAAATTTTGCTTCACAAAGCAATGGGGTGCTCTTCCAGATTGTCAGGTGTGAGTAACAGAAGGAAGAGAAATTGTGGGAGAGTCAGAGGCCGTAAAGAAGACAACAGAGGGGTCAGCAAAGTAAGCATTAGCAGGTGCATGCATAGTGAAAATTAACTATGACTGTTTTGAGCACATTATCAAATTAGACATATAGGTATGCAAAGACAGAAATGTGTATATGTCTTAACAGCCTGGTGAAGGTGGACAGGGGCATCCTTCATCTGTTGGGGCTTAGAGGTTTATAAGCTGAAGGAGGCTACAAAGAATCCAGGTATGGAATTATGCTAAAAGAAAATTAATACACTAGTTACTTTAACATATTTTCTGTCAAAAATTGGTAATATGAAAAAAAAGTGGTGGTGAAATCCTAAGGACCAAGGTTGCTGTCAAGATTACAGGGAGTAGGCTGATAAGGCAGAATTGAAAGATCTGCAAATAAGGATGCTTTTCTTGCACTTATGTTGAAGATGTTTACCTGAATGGTTTGGAAGTCACAGGCTCTGCCTAAGATGGAACAAAAGGAATGTTGTCAGATTATTAAAAATGTCAAATGAGATGTAGTGTTGAGTGTCATTGGCATTAGAGTAGAAGCTAGGGTTAACAGTACAGTGTAGATAAGATGAGTAAGGAGAAACACAAGAGAGCCAAGTACCAAGGAATCCATGTGTAATAATTCTCTTCCTTTTCTCCCTAACTTTTTCTTTAAAACCAAGTTCTCTAGCTTCACCTGGGAACAATGACTATCCTCTATATTTAATCCTGTTCTGAGAACTTATCCTTTAATTGCCTGTACTGAAGCATTCCTAATTATTCTATAAGTGGTTTAGGCAGATGCTTTTCTAAACAAATGCATTTCTAAATGTATTTGCATCAGTATGATGTTTAGTTCATAGTACATAATTGGTTACAATGCTAAACACATAATGTAAATTCATAGAAAAGCATTTGAGACTGACTCAGTATAAAGGATCAGAATGATGAATGGATGCACAACCAAATCATGCTTTATAGGGGAAAAAAAGGGTTTTGAAAAGATTTGGGGTTTTGCTTCAGAAAGATTTTGAAAGATAGTAGCTGAACTAGTGAAACAGCACAAATCCCAAAATTTAAATGAGGACGTATTCTGGTCACAGCTCAAATTCTGGGTGTTTTTAATGTTATTTACATAAATGAAAATAACATTCCGTCAGAATGTCAAAACCTCTATGAAAGTGAAACTGTGAAATTCTTTGAATGCTTCTGTTGTCTGATACTGTGCAGGCTACCTCCCTGCACAGGGAGGCAAAGGAGTCAGGAAGGGAAGCTAGGCAGAAAGCACATGAGGGCACACTTAGGGAAGGGCATATGGGAAGGAAAGACAAAGAAAGAAAAAAAAGAAAGGAAAAAAAAAATAGGCAGAGAAGCCAGGGGTTATTCTTTCTGATTACTAACAACTCCCTCCTTTGCCATGTCTCTGCCTTGTTTAGACTCCCACAAGGAGACATGCCAGCCTTGAGCTTTTACATAAATGCTGCAGAGGGTCTGTCTTTTTATATAGATGATACTTTGCTCCTGCTTATTGAACCATAGTCTTTGTCTGACTGATGGAGAAGTAGTGAAGGACTGACAAGGCTTAGCAGGAGAAGAGTCCTGCTGCAGCACTCCTGATGTTATTTGTGTTAAGGTCACTCCTAGAAACCTCCATTCTTCTTCTTCTCACCAGGTACATTGATGCCGAATGCAGAGAAGTACCTCTTAAACCAGGTGCCCCTTTTGCTTTTTGTCCTTTGGAACGACCTTTATTAAAAGGTGCCACAGAAAAGGGAAAATCTAGGGGGTTAAATAAATTCATAGTGGAATTCTGAGATTCACAGAGTCATGCCCATCATTAATTTGATGTATGTTTTTCATATTGAGTATTCATCAATATGTACATAGAGTAGGAGTCACAAAGATTATTTTTTGGACTGTAAAAAAAAATGCTACCACAGAAGAATTCCACTAATATCTAGCAGAGACCTTGAAATAATTTTCTAATTATTTTCAGATGTTGTAATCCATTCATATACCCTCTTTCAAGTGGCCTTTGATATCTGAAAAAGCTAAATGAATCTTTTAAATATCCATTGTTCCCGATAACAATAATCAGAGCTACACCATTCTGAAACCGATACAATTAGCTTCCTACTAAGGATCAGCCTCTCACACCTTCAAAACAAATACGAAATGTGATTATTATCATGATCTTACATCACAGGCAGAAACTGTTGATAACAGCTTTTATAATCAGGATATATCCAGTAGAGTTTTGACGTCTAGTTGAAAGAAAAGGGAACCAGCTGTTCCAGAACTGACATTGCAGAATCAGTGCAGATTATATTTATATTTATTTATACATTCTATACTTATACACATATTTATTAAGAAATATCTAAGAAATATATTTTTTTATGGCTGATTTCCATCTCAGACTTCCAGGCAGAAGTATCAGAACAACACGGAAAAGCTATTTCTACAACAATTTCTGTCAAGAATAAGGCTGGTCTTTACTTCCCTGTTGCTCATTTTCATTGGCTGGATTTATTATATTTAAGAGCATGAACTTTCATTTTGATGGTTTGCAATAGCGTGTAAAGAAATTTTAATTAGTATCAGAATTTCAACAAGGCTTTTGTGGGAAAACTAAGGGTTGTATACATCTGCAATAACCATGAAAAGCTTTAACATTCCATTTTTTCTTTTAGCTGCAAAAAGAGGTGTCTGAGAGGTACAAAACATCATGATCACTTTTCTGTTTCACTTGTGTCTCACCTAGGGTGGTGAAGGGGATAGTTATGCTCCTTCAGTTTGCAAAGCAGGAGCAAGACTTCTGAGGGCTCTAAGTTTCCTCTCTCATCCCTAGCACTTGGTCTTGTCCTCACTTCAGCCTTTTCTCTCTCACCCTCTCTTTCCTAACAGTTGTATTTCAAAGCAGTCAGTGGGAATTTTCTCAAAGCATGTATTAGCCTTGGCTGGCACGTTGCCAGCAAATAACCCACTCTCTCCTTGGGATATTGTATTGCTGCTGCTTTTATTATTCATATTATTATAGCACTTTACTGTGCTGGGTGTTTACACACATGTTAAAAAAACAAAAACAAAACAAAAAAAAACCACAAAAAACAAAAACCAAAAAAAACCAAAGGTACTACTTCTCCTTATGTCATTCCCCTGTGCCCAGCTGCTCTACTTTCCTTATTGCCTCAAATGCTCTCATGCAGGGCCTGCAGAGACATCTGGTGTGAGAGCACAAGAAAATATTTAAGTATCGTGAGGAGACTTCTGAGGGTGCAAGTGCTGTCCAGAAACACTGAGGTAAAAAGAGGTTTGAAACAAACCCAGAAATTTCTTGCTCATCTACCTTATGAAGTACAGCATAAACTAATAATTTATTTTCACTTGCTTCCTGAATCTTTTTTCTGGGATTTTTTCTCTGTTACATTTTTTGATGAAAATATAGCAGGAATTTAAAGACAGGGCATTTGTGAATAATTTACCATTTCAGTTTCATTAGCGTTCTTAGGCACTGCATTATTTTCTAACATGTGGACATAATGTTTAACTTCAAATGGATCTAATGAAAATTTGTGAAGGGAGAAAGCATTTGCAAAAAGATGGGCTTGAAACAAGCCCCAGAAAAACACATCCTGAAAACATGCTTTGGATCCTGTTCCAAACATTATATTTGGTAGCTTGCCTCAGTGTGTCATCCCACACATCCTGCTTATCCTGCTCTGGTGACATAACGACAGGAGAAAGCTGTCAAGATGAGCACATACTTTTGTAATTTGTAGGTCAGGTCAGGCCATGGCAGCAAAATTGCTGTGAAGGTTGCTCCTCAATGCAGGCACTAGTCAGCCAAATATTTAGGCACATGCTTAATATTATAGGTGTCCTTAAACTCAACCTCATTCACTAAAGCACTTACGGACTGACTGACAGTGGAGCACATGTTTATCTTTCTTTGACATGAAGTATCATTGCAGTTGGGCTATGGTCCCATTCTTACATGGCTGGACTTTTTAGGAGAGAAGCAGCTAAAAAAAAAGCCCAGACAACCTTAACTGGCCTGAACTACACACTGATTCTGAAATCCTGTAAATGTTTACATTGCTTGTGTAAATGTGTATGGACATGCTGGAAAAGTTATTTAAAATTACAAATGATTTAGAGAAAAATAAGGTCATACTATTTGACAGAGTGAGAAAAATTTGTAGAGCAATCCTACTTCCAAAAATGCATTGGCTAGATGATAGGAATAACTGTCCCTATTGGATGATCTGAGTCTGCTTTTAAACAAATCTTTGCTAGTCCTAGATGGGTTTCATGCTATACTCAGCTGTTCATAAGGTGATTGAACCATGCATATGTACATTACTACTGCTAAATTTTAAGAAATAAAACTAATTAATCATGATTGTTTTAATCATGATTGTTTTCCTCAATTTTCTTTTACTTTGTCTGGCATTTTTTGAGCATCCCATGCCTTGCAGAAATGCCTGCAACACTGTTAACTGGTAAACTGAATGTAGTGATATGATGCTATATATGTACTGCTTTCCAAAATCAGACGAACTCTTTGTTTTGAAATCTCCCTGCTACACAACCCTTTCATTTGTCTTGGAATAAAATCATATTATTTCTGTCATATATTCTTACTAATGCTATTATGACCTGACTGTATGCTCACAAGCCAAGCAGAGATAGATTGCATCAGGACCCTGAGCCATTACTGTGTGCACTCCTCCAGCACAGAGTCCTGTTGAGAGAGCTTGCCATTTTATGGGACTGAGATTCAGCTGACAAAGACCTCATACCCTTAACACTGCAGAAGTCAGTGCCAATGCTCCAAGAAAGAGATCTGCTGGGTCTTAGTATGGTCAGAAAATGACACTTTTACCTATTTGACTCTTACTTTCATGTAATGAGGTAACAGTCCTGCTGTACTGCTTGGGGTTTAGCTTATTTGAGGAAACTAGTTTTGCTTTTCTGTCAGTTGCTCAGCTTTGCAGTTCCAAAACAAGGTCTTCCCATACCTTTGCTTTTAACACAAATAAACAGGAATAAAGCAAAATTCCTTGAAACCCAAAATAAGGCAGGTCTGTAACGCTACCAAGGTCCTTTGAAGACTATTCTGGTATCATCTCTTTGCACTGAACTGAAGACTTGGTCATGAGGCATGCAGCCGCGGCAACAGTAGGTTCTGTCGCTGAGCACTGGATCGAAGTGTACAGAGGGGTTCTCGGAGCCAGGGAAACCTGAAGAAGAGCAAAGAACCCTGCCAGGAGCCGGCAGCTCTTGCAAGAGGCTGATGTGGCTTGGGTATTGGAAGGAGCAACGGCAGGAGATTTAAACAGCCCCAGGGAGCTCTAGAGAGTGACCAGGAACGCTGCGACCAGGGCATGCAAACAGGGATAGAGAGGGTGCACAGAGAGGGAGACGCAGTTTGCGCAGCAGCTCACACACAAGGGTGCATGAGAAGGGCCGTGAACTCTGCTTGTAGGCCCGCAGCCCCGGGAAGTGCTCTAGGTCTCTCCCAGGATGGTGAGCACTCACCTCAGAGTTGAAACCAGCGTTTCTATAGAGAAAGCCCCTGAGATGTCTGGTGCTTCCATCCAGACAGAACTTATAAGGAAGGAAACTTCAGTGTGGATGGTAGGTTGCAACAAGTGCCCAGACCCTTCTCCTGAAGAAAAGGTAAGTACCTGCAAAAGATGTGCACAAGTTGATGATCTGTTGCGTCAGATGGCTGAGTTGCAGGAAACAGTTCAAAGGCTGCACAGTATTAGAGGGGCCAAGACAGAGATAGATAAGTGGTTTCAGAACTGTGCCCCTTTGGCGAACACCATGGAAAATGAGGCACCTTGGACGCTGGTGACCCACAAAAGCAGGACTCTTCTTTGGTCCCCACCCTCCAGCATTACAACCAGAAACAGATATGAACCTTTAACAGCTGTAGACACCCACGAGCATGGTCTACAAGGAGAAACTGTACCAGCAGCACACAGTAGATACTGCAAAAAGAAACTATAAATGCTCATGGTGGGTGACTCTCTCTTAAGGGACACTGAGGCTCCCATCTGCTGTCCTGACAGGGAGTTACGAGAGGTATGTTGCCTTCCAGGAGCTAAGGTCCAAGATGTTGCCTAGATGGTGCCACAACTTGTCAAGACCACAGACTACTATCTATTGCTGCTCTTTCATGTGGGCACCAATGACAGTGCAAGCTGGAACCTGGGCAGAATCAAGGAAGACTGCAACGCTCTGGGGGTGCAAGCAAAAGGTATTGGTGCCCAAGTTATCTCCTTCCATTTTACCAATTAGAGGAAAGGGTGCAGCCAGAAATAGACGTATAATGCAAATCAACTTCTGGCTTTGTGGCTGGTGCTGTCGTGAGGGTTTTGGCTTTTATGACAAGCGGTCATTCTTCAATGACTATAGCTTGTTAAGGAGGGATGGGATACACCTGTCTAGAAGAGGCAAGGTAATCTGTGGCATCAGGCTGGCCAACTTGGTGAGGTGTGCTTTAAACTGAAGGACTTGGGGAGCAGGGACCGAAGTGGCAACACTCACACCATTGCAACAAACTGGGGGATAAGCCAGGCCAACCAGAGCAGCAACAAATGTTCCTTAGCTGCCTCCCAAGATGAGAAACAGACGACCAACCACCTCAAGTGTATGTATACCAGTCCACACAGCCAGGGAAACAAACAGGAGGAACTGGAGCCTCGTGCCCAGTGAAAAAGTTGTGATATAGGAATAACTGAAACATGGTGGAACAATTCACATGACTGCATGAACGCAATGGATGGCTATAGACTCTTTTGTAAAGACAAGCAGGGAAGAAGAGGAGGAGGAGGAGTCACACTCTATGTTAAGGAGAACCTTGAATTTATAGAAGTCAGCTACAGCAACTGTGGAAGCCCTATCAAACACCTCTGGGTCAAGATCAGAGGGGTCATCTGCAAGGGGGATCTTACAATAGGCATCTGCAACTGACCTCCAAACCAAGACGATAAGGCCAACAAAGCAATATTTGGATCACTTAAGCAAGCTTCTGGTCAATGGAACCTGATTCTCATGTGTGACTTCAGCTACCCAGAAATTCGTTGGAAAAAAATACAGCAGCTCATATGTCATCCATGAAGTACCTGGAATGCATAGAGGACTGCTTCTTCATAAAAATGTTAGATGTGCCAACCAGGAATAAAGCACTGCTGGACTTGCTACTCACAGACCAAGAAAACCTGCTTTGTAATACCTTGGTTAGTGATAGCCTTGGCTGCAGTGATCACAATATTGTGGAGTTCGGGATCCTGCTGAGCACACTGAAGGTTAGTACTAAGACAAAGATTTTAGATTTTAGAAGAACAAACTTCAGTGCCCTCCAAGCTCAATTGGGATGGATTCTGTGGAAACCTGCCATGGAGGATAAAGGAGCTAGTGAGTGCTGGGAGTTTTTCAAGAACACTCTCCTGGAAGCAAAAAAACAGCTCATCCCCTTTAAAGGTAAGGGAAGCAGGCAGAGCAAGAGACCCCCTTGGCTTAACTAGAACCTTCTGAGTCTGGTCAAAACCGAAAAAGAAGCATACCAGAGATGGAAAAACAGACAAATAACCATTGAGAACTACAAGTGCATTGCCAGGATGTGCAGAGATGCAGTTAGAAAAACAAAAGCTCAGCTTGAATTGAAATCGGCCAGAGGTGTCAAAAACTACAAGAAAGGGTTCTTCAGGTACATAAACAGCAAAGAGAAACAGAAGGAAAATATTGGCCCACTGTTAAACAGGAGAGGTGAATTAGTCACCAACAACACTGAAAAGGCAGAGGTTCTCCACATTTTTCTTCTCCTCTGTCTTTACCACCAGTATTGGGCTCCAGGCCTTGGGAACAAAAATGCAGGTTGATGCAAACACAGACCCACTGTCAGTGAAGGAAGAGTTGGTATGTGAACTATCACAGGAGCTTGACCCCTACAGATCAATGGGCCCTGAAAATATCCACCCGAGGGTGTTAAGAGAACTGGCTGACATAGTTGCAGGACCACTCTCCATAATCTTTGAGAAGTCATGGAGATCAGAGGAAATCCCAGAACAGTGGAAGAAGGCTAATGTCACTCTCATCTACAAGAAGATCTTAAAGCAGGATCCAGGAAATTATAGACTCATCAGTCTTACTTCATTCCCTGGGAAAGTTATGGAACGAATCCTCCTGGGGGTTATCACAAGTCAAATGAAGCACGTGACTGGGAAAAACTGGCACGGATTCACCAAAGGCAGATTGTGCTTGACAAACCTGATCACCTTCTATGACAAAGTAACCTGCTCGGTTGATGGGGGGCAAGCGGTGGACATTGTCTACTTGGATTTCTCCAAGGCTTTTGATACAGTTTCCCACAGCCTCCTCCTAGAGAAACTGATGTGTTACAGTCTAGGCAAGTGGCCTGTGCAGCGGGTGGGGAACTGACTGACAGGCTGCACCCAGAGGGTGGTGGTGAATAGCTCCTTTTCAAACTGGCAACTTGTCACAAGTGGGGTCCCCCAAGGATCGATACTGGGCCCAACATTATTCAATATCTTCATAAGTGATCTGGATGATGAGATCAAATGTAGCTTGATGAAGTTTGCCAATGATACCAAACTGAGTGGGGAAGTGGACGCTTTGGAAGGGAGAGTCACCCTATAGGAAGGCCTGGATAGGCTGGAAGAGTGGGCTAAAGAGACCCTTATGAAGTTCAACAACAACAAATGTAAGGTCTTGCACCTGGGAAAACACAATCCAGGAGTGCAGTATAGGCTGGGATCTACTCAGCTGGGGAGCAGCTCTGTGGAAAGGGACCTGGGGGTCCTGGTGGACAGCAAGCTTAATATGAGTGAACAGTGTGCTGCTGTGGCAAAGCAAGCCAACAGGATGCTGGGTTGCATCAACAAGGGCATCACCAGCAGAGATAAACAAGTCATTATCCCACTCTACTCAGTACTTGTCAAGCCACACCTGGAATACTGTGTTCAGTTTTGGTCCCCACTATACAAAAAGATGTGGACAGGCTGGAGAGGGTCCAGAAAAGGGCCACAAAGGTGATCAAAGGACTGGGAAGCATGCCATATGAGGAAAAGCTGAGAGAACTGGGTTTGTTCAGCCTTGAGAAAATAAGGCTTAGGGGAGACCTTATCACCATGTTCCAGTATTTAAAGGGTGGCTACAAAGAAGATGGGCACTCCCTTTTTACAAGGAGTCACATTGAAAAGATGAGGAGTAATGGGTACATATTACTCCTGGGAAGATTCCAAGTGGACACAAGAGGAAAATTTTTCACAATGAGAACAATCAGCTATTGGAATAATCTCCCTAGGGAAGTGGTGGATTCCTCAACAACGGACACTTTCAAGGTTCAGCCGGACAGGGTGCTGGGCCATTTTGTCTAGACCGTGCTTTTGCCAAGAAAGGTTGGACCAGATGATCCTTGAGGTCTCTTCCAACCTGGTACTCTGTGATTCTATGATTCCATGAAAGACATTCTCAGAGGGAATAATCAGGTAGAGAGCATATTTTCAATTTCTGCTCATGCCTTTAGAAAAGCACATCCAATTATTGGAGATATCTTTGAATGTAAATATATAAACTACAAATTGTATACATTTCTATAGCAAGACAATATGTATATTGCCCAAAAAGTTATAGTTGATTCCTTTGTTGGATTGTTTTTCTTTCCAGAATCTTTCCAGATTAACTGGGCAAAATCTGAATGCAAAATCAATTTAAAATATTTAATATAATTTGAAAACACAGGTTTTTTCCACTCATATTTATGACCAGACAAGTACTGATTTCCCTCTTCTAGTCTGTTCAAAAGGTACTGTTTATTAAAAAGAAAAGAAACCATTCAGAAAGCGTGAAAACTTGTACTTGGGCTCTTGCTTCTCCTTAATATGTTTAACTTCCTGTATAGATTTTTTTTCAAACTTTCCTTGAGTTTTTAACTTCCTGCCTGGCAACTGCTGGCTCCTGAAGTGCTGAGCACAGCACTTGCTGAGAACCAATAAAAAGTCAAAGACTTGATGTCAGTCTCTCTTAGACTTATTTAATCACTATGAGTGGAAAGGAAGACAGATTTTGATTAAGACCAGCTAAACCGATCAATAAAGTCCTTGAACTTGCATAAGTCACTACTGGCTACTTTCAATAACAGTGATAGCCTGTACTTAGGAAGAAATATCCGTACATTAGTACCCTTACACATGAGACATACATGTGGACAACCACTGAATACGTATGTATGCTCCTGTAAGAAGATTCATTATAATTCTTAACGTTGTACTGCTGTTGCTGTTGGGAGGTATAACTCGAGCTAACTTCATTTTCATTGAATCTGTGGGAAAGCTGAATTCTAAAATGACACTCAGATTGCTATATATAAACATAAAAGGAGACTAAATATATAGTGAGCAACGTGACAACTTTGCAAAGTGCAATTTTCACTAATTCTGTTCTTGATATACCAGTCCAAGTTCAAAAAGGGGAGAAGGTCAGGGTGGAGGTGCACTACTTCAGGATCCTCTAGATCCATTGGATATGAGACTTAAACAAACAAGAAATTACTTTCATTGATTAAATGTAGATTGAATTAGTAGGAAAAAATGACAGGCCCTGCTAAGGTTGTGTCCCCTAGTCATTGTTTAACTCAGTGTGACAGATTCAATCTGCTCAGCCCAAAGGAAGGCCAAAGATGTCACAGACTCTGCACAATGCTAAAGCCGTCGAAGAGCAAAATCGAAAAGTTGCACTTTATCAACTCACAGCCTGGAGCCACTGTTTTCATTTGGGTTGTGTTAGCAGAACAATGAGGTACAGCAGGCACAAGGCCGCTCCGCATAATAATTATAGGTATCCCACAGGCAAAGCTCTTGCTGCTTTTAAGACTTGACAGAATGTGTCTTGTAGGCATGACCTAGCAGATGGGGGACTTTTTTCTTTCATCTTTTCCAAAAAGCCACTTAGGAGAAACATATAAAGAATCCTGATAAGGGATATATTTTCTCCTAAAGGGGTAGGTTGATTACTATAAGCTGCTCTTCTTTTTCATTCACCTTAAAAATAATTGCTGGTTACCTTAGTGGAAAGAAGTCAAGTATAGCAACAGAAGCAGGGATAGACCTTTTGCTCTATCCTGCTAATTTGTGTCACCTACTGCACTGCCTTATGTATTGATGGTAAAAAAAATGAAGCAGAAAATTAAGTCTGAAAGGCGTTTTTGTCGTGCTGTCACTTTGTACAACATTTAGTTCAGTTGACATGACACTGTGCCTTTTGTTACATAAAACTGTCACATTGTCCCCTTCTGGTTAGCCACAGTTGCCGACCAAATCAATAATGTCTGTCAAAACTGTCAAATAATGAAGACAGTCTAAAAATATCTGTTTTAATAGATAATATTTTTAATGACCATTAAAAAATACAGCAAAATTATGTCACCAACAATATGAGCAAAGAAATGAGATAAACTTAAATATTAGCCCGGACAAACTGAACAAGGACATTCACAGATATATTGTCATTACTGGACATTTTAATCATTTCATAACCATTTTTGATATTTTGGCATGCTACTAGCCTTTGAAGACAGTTTATGACTATGGACACCTAAAACACATTAACATATGTATTTAGTGTATTTTGTTAGAGTTGTTAGGTACTATTGTTTTCTTTGCTTCAGTTTTTCCAGACAAAACATAAAACACAGGCAGCCTTAAAGAATACAGAAGGAAGCCAGTGGAAAAATAAGGAGACTGATTGTCTTTTCCACTTTTCCACTCTTTCACTTGGACAATGGTTTGATACAGAAACTTGAGGCAAGGGATACTGAGATTTACAAATCATAGTTAATGTCTTATGATGGGATTTTCTTTTTACCTTCCATCATTTCAGACTGAAATTCTCCAGACACTTTTTTGTTTATGCTTTCCTCCTAGAAGCTCTGGTAAACATGGAGTTTATCTAGAAAGTGGAAGAAAGGATTAGTGCCCCAAAAGCACAGTTTGTCTAAAAGACGCCACTGAGACTGTGCTTCCTGACTGGATACTGCATGGAGACACACAGCCAAATTTGCCTACCGTTCTCACAGTCTGAAGAGTAAATATCAATGCTATCCATGTATCTTTCCAAACATCGTCCTGTTGTTTAGCAGATATTGTTAAGAGAGCCATTTGGACTTTAGACTTACAAAATTGTGTGTTCTGCAGTTATTTCAGATTATTTCTGGAAGGCCCAGCAGGAAATACAGGGCTGGTGTAAATGTTCTCAATTATGCCCTGTTTTGCAGGGAGAAAAGGAAAACATGGATTTGCAAGTTTTATGTAATTTTTTTACCTGGACAAAGACACGTCTTCTTCTGAATTTTATGCCTTCCATATCTTCACAAATGTGATTTCAGCCCCATCCCACCAACTAATATCAGTTTTACCTAGTCAGGCAAAATCATGCATGCTTTTATGGGTACTTTGACCATGTACAAGTTGAAGGGGAAAGGAAAAATTAGGAAAAACCAGCAGCCACCAGATCCAAGAACCAATAATTCTTTCAAGCAAATTGAAACCTTTTCATAGGTTGTCCTGTGTTTATAGATGGCAACAATAAGGGAATTTCATTTTGCTCTTTTTCAGCTCAGAAAACTTCCCTCTGTAGATTTTGATCTTCATATGTTTCTCCTGCTTGAAATAAAAATACTGAAATACTGAAGACCATAAAAGACTTAAATTGAATTTTTGGTAGAAAAATTATATTGCAGGCTTTCTCTCTCTTTTGTGACAATTAATTATACCTAAGTATTGCACATGAGAAAAATATCTGTAGTAACAACAGATATGTAGATTGAATATCCTGGGGACTTCAGACATATTCAAGTGATTTGAACAGGCTTTCTTGTTTGCTCTTCCACTTCCAAGAAAATAAAATTTTAAATAATAAGAATGTGGGATTGATAGCCTCACAATTTTTTATGTATTTAAAAAATATAACCTCTGAACACAGGTTTAAAAGAAATTACAGGATTTTCTAGTCATATGTCCCTACATATGCTTCCAAATATTTTGCTTTGTGCAGATTTTATTTTGAGCTCGAGTTTGTTTTTTTCTGATCCCAGATACCTGTATCTTCTCCAATAACCTAGTCTAGTGTTTAACCAGTCTCATGGAGGAACGTTTAAGTGGGATTTCCATTGTTGCTCCTCATTCCTCCACCCTGTTGGGGTTCCTCTGAGCAGCAATCCTGACATCCTGGGTACCAAAAACTCCCCTCAGTTTGGTGCTATTCATAAACTTGCTGAGGGTACCTTCACTCCCATCATCCCAGTTGAAGATAAAGATGTTAAAAAGTATTGGCCCTCTCAGCCTATAAGTATACAACTTTTAGGCAATTTCCGGGTAGTATTTGAACTGTTTGCCACAACCTTTAGTGCCTGACAGTCAAGCTGGTTTTCAGCAACGTTGCACTCCACCATCCAACTCATATCTCCTCTGTTTGGCAACAGGATACAATGGGATATTGTGCTAAAAGCCCCACTACAGACAAGATTCACCTTCCGCCCTAGTCCACAAAGCCAATCATTTTATCATTAGAAGGCAACCAGTTTCATTAAACATAGCGTGCTCTTTGGTGAATCTATGCTGGGTGTTCTCAAATACCTTCACTTTCACTTGAATTTTAATGAAATTTCAAGTTAGTATGAGGGAAAAGTATTTTTCTGTGAGAATGGTCAAACACTGTAATGGGCCCTCAGAGCAGTGGTGAAAACTCCATCTTTGGTAATATTCAAAACTCAACTAGATGTGACCACGGGCAAACCTGATTCAACTGGTCCTGCTCTGTAGATCCCTAGATCCTCTTCCCTTCCTTTTTGAAGATCTGCTTCTCTGGCCTTGTATAACTCCACCTTATCTACATAGGCCCTGTTTGATCCTCCACTCCTATGGCAAGTACATCTTTCCCCAAGCTTCCCCACTAGACATAAGGACTGTGAGGCTGGGGAGCAGACCTTGCTGTTAAGGACTGAGGCACCTTAGTACCTCAGCTGTCTCCATTTTCTCCTCATGACCACTCTGCAGCAGATGCCCACCACAATATGCAATCCCAACCCACAGGATTGTCCATTCTGTAGCACAGTTCCAATCATTTAAACTCTTGTTTAGACTGCAGCTCCACCTACCTTCCCACGCCCTGGAGGTATTTAAAAGACGTGTAGATATAGTGCTTAGGGACATGGTTTATTGGTGGACTTGGTAGTGCTAGGTTAACGGTTGGACTCGATGATCTTAAGGGTCTTTTCTAACCTAAACAATTCTATGATTCTATGCTTGCATCCCCCAGGCTCTAGCTCATATCCATCATTGAGGTACTCCTCATTCAAGCTGTTCCTGAGGCCTGCAAACCTATCACCATGAGTGTTGTGCTACGTGTTGGTACTACAGCTCATTCACGAGTAACAATGGCCAAGGGAGATGCTAGTCAAGAAATCATTGCTTACTGAGGTGATAAATCCATGCTAAGAAATATGAAATAATGTTTGTAACAGATTTTTTTTTTTTAACTATTATTTTGGACAAGCAGTATCTAAGAAGATGGCATTTTAAATCTTGCAAATGGCTATATTCTTACCAAAGACATAATAAATGAACTCAGCAAATAGCTATGTATTTAAAAATTTCCTTTATAGTTTATTTTATAATATTATTCTGAAAGAACATCCTTTTTGCCAGTTCTAAATGATTCTTTCTGTCACATACATAACACAAACTGTAGACTGGAATAGGAACCTGTTGTGGACTTTAATGTAAGCAAAACCCATTCATATATATTGACTGCTTTCTAGAGGATGAATCAGAAGGAAACTGATTATGAATATTTTTCTTAGTAATTATTTTCTGTACAGTTGGTTGTGGTTTTGTGAACCGACTGTTTCATTCAAATGAAAAAAAAAAAAAAACCAAACTAAAACTAAACTTTTTTGATCAGCAAGCTATAGAGTTCAATCTCTTGAATGGTGATCTTTTATGACATTCATTAAATGCAATGAAGGGGATTACCATCTGACCCCTAGATGGACAAAGCACATGCTGCGTTTATGATTTAAATTTTTCCTAAGTCTTTCTATACTCTTAAACCCAGAACTCTAAGAGCTCCTTTCACAATGTTTCAGTGCTGTGCATGTGGTTTTTTTAAATTTTGTACACTCAAAATTTAGAACTATGCAAATACCCGTGGTTTATATCAAGTAAAAGTAGAATAGAAGTTTAATTTTTAAGTATTTCTTTAGTTCTGAAGGTGTTTACCCCATCATTTAGACAAAAATCCAGTTTTAATAAATTCCTTGATTTAATTCATGAAATGTAAGATTCCTTAATATAGAGTAAATTCATTGGAATAAGTCTTATTTTGGCATATCATAGTTTAGGTTTGTAAACGCATAAAATAGAATAAAGTCTTAAGGTCCTTGTATTCTGTGTGTTCTGTTTAAGGTCTTTAACATATTGTGGTAAATGGCCTGTATAGTTCACAAAATTAATTTATTAGACTTTTTTTAAATTACAGATTTTGTTCATACTTTCTCAAGGTTTAAGGTAGCATAAAGTCAGAGATTTAATTCCTGTGAACAAATTTCTGCTATTTCCCTGCACAGTAGGACAAGAAAGTCCTATGAGAAGAAAAGCACAAGTGACAAGATTTTCTCTCACCTGATTTGATCTAGGGTTTAATTGTGTGGTGTTATGGTATATTTGCAAACACATTCTAACTAATGTAGCTGCAAAAAGCAATAATATATTTTAGCATGTATCATGGAGAATTAAAGTTTCCCAGTTGCCTATCCCTTAAGAGCATAGAGGCTCTGGACACCAGCGAAGAATTAGTCAAAGACTTAATGAACAATATTCTTCCCCCATCAGCAGATGGAGAACATGTGAATGGCCCTACATAACAAGCAGGGGTCTCTAGGTGAAATTCATGGAGTAATCTACTACCTCCAAAAGGTTTTAAACAGTTTTCTAGTTCCTGTGTATCTGCCAGATCTGGAGGGGAAAAAAAAGAAAAAGAAAAAAAAAGCTCTAAAGACTGAATTATGTTTCCATTTTTAATTATGATAGTCTTTATCCCTTCTCTCCTCAAAAATACAGCATAACTGGATATGGGAAAATTATTGATAATTTTTTATTTACTAAGTGAACAGCTTCTTAAGTTCACATTTAGTTCCCCAATAGATCATTTAGGGATTATGATAGCTTAAAACTGTTATTTTTAACCCTTGAAATCTGTATCGGTAAGTAGGAACAGGAACCGCTAAAGACTATTCTTAAGGTCTAAGACAAGGCCTAATATCCTTAAAGAAACCAGTGTACAACTGTTTAATCCATTGTTTGAATATTCTGTCCAATTAATAATATGCTAAATCTTACTGACATTTAAATTCCACCAAATGGCCAATACAATGCAAATATTCCAAGTAAGATCCTGTTTACTAATGACAGAGGACTGAAATTTTCTGAATTTGAACCTCCATCGAGAGTTTAGTTTTTTGTAAAAGGGATGCAATTTTTTCACCAAAAAAAAAAAAAAGTTATAGTATTTCTTTATCAGGTTTTATTGAATGGCCTTTGTATTGCAAAGGAAGAGTTCTAGACTTCTGCACAAGATTATATTTCTCGTTCCCTACTTTCTAACATGTGAGAAAGTCACCTTCAAGACTGCTGTCTTGTTTGTTACCATTCAAGTATCATTCAAGTAAGGTGCCCATCTTAATATTGTTTTTAATTCAGTTTTGCTCTATGTCACCTTGATACTATTATTCATTACAGTAGATGCTAAAAAATGGTAAATCTTTATCCCTACACAGATTAGTACCTAGTCATGCCTCAAAAAGCTTGGCAGAGCAGGAACAAGTCTAACTAAAAGAAAATTAATGTATAATGAGCAGAATCAAGTGTAAGGAATGTGGCAAATGTCATAGAAATCACCTCAGCTTGGGGGAAAAGTGAACAGTTTTGAATAATAGAAATAAACTAAATGGCGTAAAATGGATATGAGGAAAACAACCACTGAATGGAAGAGGTGTAGGTATCTAGGGTGTAAAAGGGCCAGGTGTAGAGGAAGGCTGGGATGCCAAGTATATTCATCCTTTTCTTTATTAAAAATTGTGGTGTTCTTGGTGCTTCTAAGTATTTCACACTGGTGGCAGAGATGAAAGGAAGTGGGATTTTTTAAAATGTTTGATCTGTTCTTCAGCTGCCGTAATCTCCCTGACCTCCATGGTGCTGGAGCTCTGGAGCTGTCAGGTTCATTCCAAGTGAGGAGGCAGTTCAAAACATCGAGTCACAGCTTGTGACAAATATTGACCACCAGCAAAAAGTCATTTATGAATCAGTTCAGGCCCAATAATTATGCAGAAATTATTTGGCATACAATTATGAATAACAAACATATCCCAAAAAATTGCAATTAATTCACAGATTTGCACAATTTACAAACAGAACAAAAAGCAAAGCTTCTCAGACACTCTTTTCATTTTGAACTATACAACATGCTCAATTTACAATATATACAAATACAGTCTACCTAAAACAAAATTATTAGTCGATCCTCAAATACACCTTTCTCATATTTTCTTTTTCTTCTTTGGAAGCATTGTTTATCTGTAACATGGCAACATTTTGTTTCAGAGCTTTCTGTTATGTAGTAATTTAAGACTGGAACTGGGGAGGGAATGGTCACTTTATTACATGGGTTTGGGTGGAGAAACCTACTATTTTTGTACATAAGACAAAATATTCAACAAAGACAATATCTGGAAGCACAGTGAGGATTTTTTGTTTGCCTTTTTTTTTTGTTTGTTTTAAATAGACAAGCTGTTTTTCCATTATAGACATCTTTTCACAAACGGCCTTAGATATTCAACATGTAATCCTATTGGGATAATGATTCATCACTGTACTCTGCCTGTACAGAAGAGGAGATGAAACAAGACAGTTTCTCAGTAACATTGTTTCAGACACAGTTGTAAATTCTTGCCCAATGTAGCATGCCATACTGTTCAAAGGAATATTAACTTTTAAAACAAATTTTTTTTTTTTAAGAATATTTACTTCTTATTAAGAAAACATACCTCCTTTTCCAAAACTAGAATGGCAGTTGTCTTTATTCCATCATTAGTAAAAAAGTGAGTCAAAATACTTGAATCATTTGCTATTGCTTATGTGCTATGAGGAAGCTATAGACCTTATTGCAGAATTGTTTCTGAAATATTGTTTGCATGACTACATAGTTTGTGAATTTGGTCCTCTTTCATTTGGATTTTAGAGAGACAATATTTTTCCAAAATATGTCCTTTATTTAAAGGGGAGGTATTTTTAGAGCTAAAAGTGGAATGTCCTTTTCCAAACCATTTGGGGGATAAATTTAATGACTTTTTAGCTGCCTAACCTGAGGACCGAACATGGAGACAAAAACTGCATCTCAGAGAACTTCTATCTACATGTTTCAAATCCCAGAGGCCACAGAACGTACCAGGTATCTTTATTTTGATTGGAAAGGTCCCTCCTTCTCATCAGGTTGGCATCTACCTCCTGTTCATGCCACATGGTGAAACAGAACCTAGGCATTTCTCTCTCTTTTCCCAGGGAACAGTACACAGTTTCAGGGTATGTCTACTATGCATTGACTTCCAAGGCTGCTCAGAGGCTGTCTGGGCACCAGTGGACTTTTGGGAGGTAGTGATTGTCTGACCTTGCATCACTTTTTTCCCCCTGCCTTTTCCCGTCACTTATTAAACAGTGTTTTTCTTAACACACGAGGTTTTTTCACTTTTGCTTTTCCTATTCTCTCCCCTGTCCCACTGTGCAAGCATAGCAAGAGAGGGAATGGCTGTGTGGGTGTTTAGCTGCTGGCCATGATCAACCCATAACACTGCCCTAGCGCAACAGTTGGCCCCAAAAAGCAAGCCCATCCAGCTACCTGACATGCACCATGTGGATTTTAGATCAAGGGACCTCAAGGCTTGGTGGCTCAGACCTCAGCCAGAGCAAACTGAAACCCATGCTATTACTGTGCTTTGTCCTGCAGAGGTTAGAGAGAGAGCAGTAAATTTGCTTAAAAGTGTACCTATATTAAAGTTACATATAATTTAACTTGTGCAAACATGGAATCCTTTGTGTTACAGTCAGATAAGACTGTTACTTCCCTGCTTTATTGTCTGGTCAAGACATCTTCATTGATACACTTTTGACATTTTGTTTACTGACTTCAAATGGCTTTGAGCAGGTGTTAATGGCAACCAGGCATATCTGTATTTTCCACCTTGTTCAAAAGTTAGGTCTTATATTGACTCTCATAACACCTACCTGAATGTTTGGAATTTGGCTTGCTTAGTTGTTCATTATACTATAATTTTCTTTTCTCCTTATGTTTGTAACTTCTCTACATCTGCTGTACTTTGTAAGAAAAAAAAACTTCTAATTCCAGTTCTATTCTATTCATTGGTATGTTGGAGATTGGTCAGCCTCTGTAGAAATATATCCCTCCATGAGATTAGCAAGTCTCCAAATTTTGAGGCTCTGAAGTGCTATATTGATCCACCCCGAGCCTATATTTTATGGTGCTTCTTTAGCAGCTGAAAATCCCTACACTATCTTTTTTATGCTTATTTACTCCATTTGATGACAATGTAAAGAAGAAAATATAACCGGTACAGAGGAGGAGTTATAAAGACCAGGAGACATTATGAACAGAATAACCTTTTTCAGATTTAGAACTGAACTTTTTCCATCAAAAGCAGAAACCTGTTAAACCTTTTAGTTACCTCCTTACTAGTTATTAATACAGATTTTGTAATTTGTGCCTCTAGAGCAGTGAACAGATGGCACTTGAATCTAGTCTAAGCTTGTTTAACTAATTTCTGCCAGTCGGGAGGGCCTATTTCCTTCAGTTATGATGAGCAGTAATGATAAGAAAATACCTTTCTAATTGACTGTGACATACAGACATCCTAATACTTTTATCTCTTTCTGCTGAGAGATTTTTTCAAGACACATTTCTCCTAAGTTTTATGCAGTACAGAAAGAACAATGAATGCACTTAGTTATTTGTCTTATTTACAGTGTGACTGAAGAATAACTTTATTTTTTCTGAAATGAAGTCTCTTTGCTTCTACACTTACCTTTCCCGTTTAAGCTGTGCAAAAATTCTGGGACAGAAGTGGTTGTATGAGGAAGCAGTCTTCCATTGCTTAGTGGTTATGGCATTCACGTAAACATGGAAGTCTCCTGGGAAAAACTTCTGCTCCCACTACCATTTATGGTTTTTGTGGGTGGTTGTTTTTCCTCAGTGGCTATGTCACTTAAAATACACAAGAGAGCCTGAGGGCAGGGATCAGTGGCAAGGTCTTCCTCTTCCCATACCAAAACCCTCCAGTAACACTCACTAGAGACTACTTTCTGGTCTGCTAAATCCTGAAGCTTTGTATGCAGAGCTATAAATACAAGACAGGTGGGAACAACCTTCCAACCATAACTGCTATTATTTGGTGCTTCAATTTCAGTCTTAGCTAATGGAAGATGTAGGTAAACCCTGGTCAGATATGGTCTCCTACGTACCAAACAAGTGCTTCAACCACTGTGTTCATGTACCACCATGTAAAAGAAGGAGTCTCTTTATCATTATGCTCTAAAAGCAATCTGTGGTCATACCTGCCTGCTGTAGAGACCCTGGGGGTATATGCAAGGTGCATTTGCAGAACGCTGACAGGTGGAGCCGTTTAGGCACATACTGTGGAAGAGTGCCTACAGTTCTACTTCAGATAAACTCTAGATCACAGGAAAGCTGCTGAGCTGCTCAGTCCTATTGAAAGTGTAGTGCTGGAAGGAGAACCAGAACTTCAAATCCAGGCCATCAACAGAATTTAGGCTTGCGGGATCAAGTAATGGCTGAGCGGAGGATTTTTCAAAAGCAATTTTTGGACACAGGCACTCCAGTCCTTTCTTATGTCTTGCCTTTGCTGTACATGAAATACATGATTGAATCATCAAGGAATACATCCTTACTTTGAAAAATTTTGCTGGCTGACTGTTTTCTCAGCTGTAAAATGGACAATGACTTAGAGACCTTGAGTTTTTTACAAAGTTTTAAAGACACATGAAACTAACTGTTTTTGAGTATGATCCTTTGATAATCCAAACATTTTCTCATAATATTGATATTTGAAAAGTGATCCAATTAAGTCTGCAACAAAGCAAATCTTAATTGGGCATGTTCCTTACAAACACATATTTTTCTTGTGTATGTTGATAAGTTCATTATTTTTGTGTGCTTTGAATTGCCCTTTACAACCTTCTTATTTGCTAATGAACCTCTTTTTATAGTAGTTCCACCCTCAAAATTTGTTTTCATTCACTTTCAAAAATTGTATCAGCAAGCTTCTGCATATTGTTTGACTCTCTTTCCTACTGTGCTACCTGTGCTGTGCTACTCTTTTTTAATTTTATACATTAAAAATAAAATGCTATTTTGAGCTACAGCTTTAGTTATCAGTAATGAAACACCTACAGAATCAATTTTTAGGCCTGTCTATTTGTTGTGTGCATTATTCCTTTTCAGAATGGATATAGTAAGATGCATCTTATCTATATTAATGCATCCATGCAGTGATGGATTTTATTACTTCCTCCTGTAGAATTGAGCCATTATGAGCATCCTGATCTTAAAAGGAGCTCAATACTCAGAGCTCCCAAGGGAACCAACAGGAAATACTCAGCATCTCTGAGAACCAGCCCCTCCAATGTAAATTGTCATATCTCCAAGAACTTAATAGCACTATAAGAATTAATTCCAGTTTTCATATCTGTTCCTTTATTTCCTTAACTACAAAACTTTGCTTATCTGCAATCCTTTAAGGCTGTCTCTGTATAAAAATAACTCACCAAACTAAATATGCTTTGGATGTTTTAGGTCATTTGTTTTGTTTGTCCAAATGCTCTGTCCTGATGTTTTGGACTTTTGATAGTTCATCATTATTCACATAATCTTGTACACAGTGCTGTCTTGTGTTAAATTGCACATTTCTTTTGCAGCTTTAACTATCGTGATCGTAATTTTATTCTAGTCTGGCTCACTTTCCTAGAACCTTAATATTACCTTAGTAAAGGAAGAGTGTTTATAACGCGTGCACACAGAAGGAAGAAAAATTACTAACTGATTTAACAAATTAACCATATATTCTTTGTATCCAGTTCCATACTACTCTATAATATTAGGAAAAAGTAAATCTTTGAAGAACCCTGTTATATTGGATCACTTGTAACCTCTCTCAGTTTATAAAGACAGACATGCATTTCAGGAAATCAGGTGTTTGCCACACAGTCTAGGCATTCATTTGTGTGCATTTTGTATATATTTATATGTGTATGTGTATGTGTTTGTGTGTGCATACAAATATAGATATATATACACGTGCATTACAAAACATGCAAGCACAGTCCACTGGATATTCCTATATTGATATAGTAATGAGCATACATACTACATAGGTACTGCACTACTTCCAAATAATATTTGTCATGTTCCAGATGCTTGAAATGACAGTCTTTGTGTATAATATGTCTCCAGCACAATTTAGACCACCATACGCTCATTTGCCCTCAAGTAGGCCTATTTAAAGTATAATTGACTGCCCTGGCAATTATTGTGAATAGCAGCTGTCTGCTGGTAAAAAAAAGGCATATATATAATGAGAGAGAAAGGATCAAATACAAGCAATAGAAAAAAAGCATAAAGAAAATATCTATATAAGGTATTTTAGACCAGATTTTATAGTGGAAAGCCACAAGGCCTATTAGCCATTTCCAATTAGGGCCTATCAAAAAATGAATGAAAGTACTCATCTATTTATGAAAAGCAGCTGGGTCTACCCTAAATATAAAACTGGCAAAAGTTTATTTGTTCTAAAATTGTTACAGCTTACAGCACTTCATTTATTTTCATTAACTGCGTTAGGTTTTGTTGAAACCTTTGTTGTATCATGTTCCTTCTGTATCAGACAAAAACACCTTGCTTTGTTTTTCTCCTAAATAGCTACATAATTAGATGGATTATTTCATGTGTCTGTGCGTGTGTTTGCTGAAGAGAACAAGCCAGATAAATTAGCACTTAGCAGAACACACAATAGCACATAATATGCCCTTGTGTTTCATATAAAGCTTTATTTGTCATTCACGGCTGGTTGGCAAAACTGACTTTGCTTTTGAAAATGACAGGTGGTACTCTGGTGCTTTCTGTATGAAAAAGAGAAACAACCTTCACCAAGACAGCGTCTGTCAATAGCTCCTGTGATTTAGTATTCAGCCCTGGGCTTGTGTTTCCTCTAAAGTTTTGTTTCATTTGCATCTCTTAGGTCTGACATCACCAAGCCAGTTTAATGGCTGAGATTCTATGCCACAAGTTACATTCAGTCCTAAAAAGACCTTCCTCTTTCCTCGAGGCCTGATTATAAGACAGGTGAAGTTCAGTATATTTCAATAAGCTTTGCATTCCATGTCAGGAATCAATAGCCCTCCTCCTTTCTTTAGGGGTTATTAAATTGCAGCTGTAACATTAGCCTTCTTTATCTAATTGATTGTCTTTTCACAGGGCTAAGAAAATCAATAGCAGTCAATGGGACTGCCCTGTTTTTCCTTAATAGATGTTTTCTCCTAATTGGCTGCCTGGGTGGCTTCAGTGAGCTCAGTATGTTTTCAGAAGTCCACAATATGTTGCAGCTCTTGTAAACTATTTTACCATGTGCAACGGTTATTGATTTTATAATGAAATCTAGAAAATTCAATAGCAATCAGGAACATAGATCAGGATTCCTAGGTACGTTAAGGCAAAGGGCAAACTCAGTTTGCTACCACTTCAAGCTGTGATCCAATTAAATATGTCCTTAAAGTATTATGTTAGCTAAAGACTTTCTACAAAGTTAGTTGATCAACTCTTCTAAATTTCATATGAAGGAAAAAGCATCAAAAAGTTTCAAAGTTTTTGACCACATTGTCCAAATTACAGTTGATTTTAAACAGCAGATGAAAGTAAGAGAGTATGACATTTTCAAAACTTGCTGGTCATTGAATTTTGTCCACCCTGACCTCTTGAAATATTCATTCAAGTACGATGCCTACTAGAAAATCAAGTTAGAGAGAGAATGGTTAAGGTAGGTGGAGAGAAACACTCAGCACTACCAAAATGGTGCATTTGACCTTTGCTGAAAAGGTCAGCATGTCAAATGCCTCATTCTCAGAGTCCACTCAACACTTAGAAGCTCAGTTCTGCCTACAGAGAAGCTTTGGAGGGGGCTAAATCTCACGAGCACTTATTTAATGTCATTTGCCTCTACAGTGCTGCTGCCCCAATTCTGTTCTATACCTTGATAGGATATCTTTACCTTGCATGCGTGTCAGGCAGAACAGCAGCATCAGCAGCACATCAATCACAGTCTGCAGAGATCAGCAGTCAGTGATGTAAATAGTAGATACTAAGATGCAGCCTACATTATATAAATTTGTTACTTAAGACTTGCTCTGCATTAGGGCACTGCATCTGCATTAAAGCTCTCCCTCAATTATATACCATGATAGAATGTCAGCAGCTCAAATTTCTCTGATAGTGACAAGACCTTAAAATTTCTGCAGTGAGGAGAAACAAATAGAAATACCTCACTGTCTATTATCAGCCTCTACAAATTAAAAAACAAAACAAAACAAAACCTGGTCTGATTCTGTCATTTAAAGGACAGGAAATGTTTCATGTAGCTTTGTTTCCTAATCAGTAAAGGGAAGAAAAACAGAATGAATGAGAAAGAAAATATCATGTCATTTAAATGACAAATAGAATAAGATGTTCTCTGATTTTCTTCCTTTATGTCATCTTTGTTGTTATTATTGTTATTCTAATGAACAGAACAAACCTTTTGCTTGTTCCCTGTGTTCGGTGGAGGACTCTTCAGTCCTTCAGGACTGGACCATCAAGACATGGAAAGTTTCTTTTTAAAATAAGCATGGGGATTGTTGTTTACTTGAAGAGATGATGAGATTTGTATGTGTAAAAGACAACTGCTTATATACAAAGGTATAGTAATGAAACAAGTTTATCACTATCTGTACACAAAATAGTGATGAAATATTGTGGCATTAAAGGGAACTAACTTTAACAAACATCAGAACTGTAAACATAAATTGCCAGCCTATTCTAAAATCACAGGGAAGTTTTTCTTATCAGCATGTATTTGTCACAAACATCATGGAAATCTGTAATTAGAAGTATTGAGTTCCCTATAAATTTTTGTGTTTTGTATGAATGTGTTAACATTGTTAAAACCAATGAGAATTTGTCTATATTCTGTAATTTGTATTCAGCCATAATGCAGAACCATATGCACAGTTTAACACATTCCATAATCCTTGAGAAAACTCAAACCAAATGTGTGTCCATATTAAATCTAACTGCCTGGCCTGTATTATAAGAGGAACTTAAGAAAAATCAGAATCTGCAAAAGATTATCCCATGAACATGCGTTAGCCAGAAGGAAAATGTTTGTAAACTTGCAATAAAATATCTTTCATTTTACCCCAGATTTCTTCTATTCTGTACACAGATTAACTAAATAATTGACAGACCATCTGTCTATATAAAATAGCTCTCTTATGCCTGCCACTGTCTTCTTTGTGCTGCTAGTTCCTTCTTACCAAGCCAGTACAGAACCTCTTTGTGTATCTCTTGCAGTTGTTGGGAAGCAGTGTCAGACTCTCATGTGATCTATCCCTGGGCCCATCTTGAATTTTTTGGGTGCACTGAACATGTCCATTCACCCAACTGCATAGGGTGAAAAAGGGCTAGTGGAAGCATTGTTCCTTTGCATTCCTGCTATATTTGGATCACACATAAAGAAGAAATCTGGGGCTTGATCTGGTGAGATATTGAATAGATGTTAACTCTTTTCAGCATATTGTCATAACATGTCCTGGCCAACGGCACATAGAAACATAAACTTGCCTAATTGCTTTGTGGCATTATGACCTAAAAGAAGAGTCCCAGTTTAGCAGAAGGACATGGTAATTCTTGGCATAACTTTCTCTGTTATTCCCAGAGGAAATTTAATTCTAAAACCAGCATGAGTTTTTTGTAGCCTTTGCTAAAACATGGAAATATAAGAGTGGCAAAAGAATACTGGCATAAGGGATTTTTTTTCTTTTTAAAGCCCAGTGCAGCTCCTGGGGGGGAAAAAAAAGTTTGCTATTCATTGCAAACTGAATTATGCCTATAGTTAATGAGGTCAAAGCAAGAACAACAAACATGAATCAGATTTGTTCTCTGTCCAGCTCCTGCTGTAACTGACTGAATGCAGGCCAAAACTCATCGAGATTGCTCCTAGTGCTGAGCAGCACTTTCAGCCAGTCTGAAATATGCGGAGAAATGGCTCTTGCTTTATTCATGTCTTGCTGTATTTAATCATGGATTATGATGGGTTTTGATCTTATTGGAGACTTGAAGGATCACAAGTTCAAGAGAGGTCCATTTCACTTGGATGAATTTGTATCTTGGATTGCTATGATATTTAAACCTTTCAGGTTTTATAACCTCAACTTTTTTATTTTTTTTAAGGCATCCTATCTCCACATAAATTCTAGGAATCAATTTCTGAAGAGATTTTTTTTTAAATACACATTTTCTGTGATTTAAAAAATTGCCTTTAGATTTTCCTAAAATCTGAAATTCCTGAACTTCTGGTATGACAGGTGGAAACATCATAGAAATAGAAAGGAGAAACATTTAAAATGATAGCAGCAAGCTGTTTTTTATTCTACCAGTAGAGGGACACAACCAAACACTTAAGCAGATACCCAAAAAGTATGTATTTCTTTCAAAGTATCAGAAACAGTTTTGGCCAATTTTTGCCAAGAAAAAAACAATAATAAAAATATATCTCTCTTACATGTAGGGTAAATGTGAAGGGTAGTTGCCAAATACATTTCATTACCTAAAATTTTCAGGAATTTTGTCTGCAATCTTACAGTCAGAGTATCATTTTCCCTTCACTAAGACCTACTTGAATTTCAACATAAGTGTCCATTCACTAGCAGTAATGTTATGAGGAGAACAGCTCTGCTGCTGGCATTCCTGAAGTTTCTCAATAACTTTGTGTTATTATGGCATAACAATAAGGAATTAAAATAGTAAAACATGAAGATGTGAAGTAGCTATGTAAAAGAACATCAGTGTGCATGTAGAGGTGTGGGTTCCCTAAAACATTAGATGTATCCATTCAGTATTTTTGCACTGTGACTACACTTGAGTTGGAACCTATTCTGTCTGCAAAATGGGTAAACGTATAATAGGTTACAAAATGAGTCCTAAAATTAGCATGACAAAAATAATAGTGTTTACAACAATCTAACCTAAACAAATAAAATACCTTTTTATTCCAGCTCAATGAAAGAGAAACCTTGGTTTAAGAAAAAAATGTGTCATGTAGGATCTTGCAATATTGAAGGTGGCAATGCTAATTGTTTTTCCCCACTTGACTCACACATTTCTGCATGCTCTCCTGATAGAAACGGCTATTTCAGCAAGGTGCCAGAGTATATAATTCTTGATACTGTGCCTTCATATCCACAAATAAACTGTATAAATTTTTCTCTTTTTGTAGACTTCTTAAAAGTGCTAATGGAATCAGAACAAGATGCTACTGAAAAGATAATCTCTTTACTTTTCAGTAAAATTACATTAAATAAAGAGTGTGAGAAAGTTGTAAATTACTATTAAGGTGAAAATATAATATCACAAAACACAAAATATTTTTTAAATACCTTTTTATATTTATTCTAACTATTTCTTTAAAAAATACTTGCTAAGCAGTTAGTAACCATTTCTTGCACTGATGGCGTTATCTTTTTTCCATATGATTGTAAGAACTAATTAATAATTGGTACATATTCTACTCCAGTAGTTTTACAATTACACTTTTCAGACAATACTCTATGTCCTAACGTTCGCAATTTCTGTCTCAGAGACATCTCTGCTAAATAACAGACTTTCTCACTCAAACCTGCAATTTATATGATATGTCAGGGTGAATATCTGCTTTCAATCACAATCATTAATCTATCTGATTCTATTGCTTCTGAGTATATTTATGTATCAGGCACATTTTTCTAAAATGAAGATAAGAATGCAAATATTGCATAATTTAAACCAGAGACCTTGTTACATTCAACCACATTTTTCATTTAAATTGCATGGTATATTTAAGTCACGGCAGAACATGATTCATTTAATCTTGGTCATTGTATTTCTAGAGTAGGCTGTAGAAGAAAATTATAATCAGGTTGCAGATTTAATAGGAAGGGATTGTTCCAACTAGCTATTTTCATCTGGAAGGAATATTGGTTTAAGTATCTGCCAATTTGCTATACTCCTGCTACAAAATCATAGTAGTCCTAAAGGAGGCCCACATCATGTTAGGGCCAAATCCAATAAAGGGTTTAAAGCAAGCAAGACTAGGGCAGAAGTTAGTCACTGAAGTCCTAAATTATGACTCTATTCTCAGTTGCCAGCTAACTCTGGAGGTGTCTGAACCTCATAAACTACTCTGTGACTTTGTGACTTCGAAGTTTCCCAGCCATCTAGCTTTCCCTTAGAGAGGCTCAAGTTTGTGTCCACATTTAGTGAGTGAGCCTAACACACTCCAACAGAATTTGCATCTCTTTAAAGTACTGTTGCATCAGACACTTTGATCTGAAGTACAACTAAAGCAAAAACTGTTTTTGCAGCTCAGTGGATCAAGTTATCATTTAAAAAAAAAGTGAGACACAGAGATTCAATATCTCACCTACTGCTGTAAGTGTTCAAATTTCTATTAAAGCCATCGGAATACAAGCTGACTGGGAGGCAAAGCAGGCATACCCTTTCTGCTGAAGGTGTGCCACTGTATAGAAGAAATTCAAGATTTATTTGGATAGAAAATGCTCACAAGAGCAAGTGTGATGCTCTAGCCCTATGATTAGGGCACTCACTTGTGAGGTAAGGGACCACGGCTCTGCTCCCAGGACTGCTTCTGTATTTTATCCAGTGACTGCTTAATGGATGTACAAGCCCAAGAGAACAGATAAGAAAACAGATCTTCCACTCACCAGAGTGGAGGCTGGCTTTTATGTTTTCTGTATAAGGATAATGAAGCGTTTTTTTTACCCCTTACATCCCCATGTGGAATGCTCATAGTCAGGACAGGATATGGGCAATAATAATTGTACCCAATAGCACTCTTTTTAGTCTGCACAAGTTCAGACTCAAGCATGAATCACATTAGAAATAACAGAATCTAATAAAGCAAGATAGAGCAAAAGAAAACAACACTCCTGTCCTGTGGGAAGCTCCTGCAAGCTTGTATCTTAATAATGGCATACTAGTGCCTATACACATACTGAGTAAAATGTCTTCCCTGGAAACAGGGCCTCTCTAGGGTGATTTTATGAAGGAGAACCTGAAAACATGTGCTGCTTCATGGGTGAATTTGATTTATTATTTCTTTAATATACAATAAAAAAGTCCAGTCCTTGCTAAACTAAAAAAATACATGCATTTACTGTGAAGCTGATAGTAGATGAGGAGAAACCAATTTAAAAATGACTAGCAATCGCTAGCTGGAACAAAATACTCATGAATGCAACAATAATTACTTTCGAGTCTGTTCAGTAGGAGATTCAGCGCAGGGTCACTTCATGACTCTGTATTGCCTTGTACAGCTATCCAGTCTGAATCACAGAGTGGATTCTTCTCTGTTTTCCCTGGGTACTGTGTTGAATGCTTGCCTACTGCTCTGAAACGGAGTAGCAGAGAACTAAAGCCAACCATATGCACCAAACAACTGAGCCTAGTCCATCGCTGAGGTATCATTCTTGCCTTTTTTTATTCTTTTCTTTCTTTCTCAGTCTCTTTTTGTCTTTTAGAGCATACATTTATTCAGACATAAATGTTCACTAACTCCCGAAATTCATCTAGCCATATTGCTGGTGAACTCAAGTGGGAGAAGCCAGTGCCTGAATATTTCCAGTTTATTCCCACAGGTGCAGAATAAGTTATAGGAAAGGCTCTGCAGGGGCTATGAAAGGATGTTGTTCATAGAATTAGCAGTCCTCTCTCATGAAAGGAACAGTCCCTCTCACCCCAGCCTTTCCTATGCCACAACAGGTCAGTACTCCTTTCACACTTTCTCAGGACCGTCCAACACAGCCCAGAATGGCAGACATGCCACATGTCTGTATCCCACCTACATCTCTGCCAGCAGATGACTGCTGTCATGGTCTGCAGCATGTGGGGTGAAGAAGGTATCTCGGTGCTTGGACCTTTCTGTGCTGTAGGATCCTGTTAGCCCTCTTGCTAACTTCTCTTGCTGCCACATTCTTACTAATTCACCGTGTCTCCTGACTCTGCAAAGAAACTGCTGAGTCTAGAATTGATTCAGTGTAATCTGAATTATAGGTGCATAGATTATAAAATCAGAAGGCACTCTCTGGTAATCTCATCTGAGCCACTAAATCATATAAGCTACAAGAACTTCCTGCATTACATTCTTGCTTAAACAGGAATAGGTCCACTTACTTAAATGGGCACATGAGGTCCCATATTCTGAGAAAAGTTATGCAGGATGAGCACCCTGAAACACAAAATCTCAGGAAGTGATTGACATCAGCATAGGGAAGTAAATGAAGGCTGGGAAGATATAACCCCTTCCTGGAAATCCGTAAGAAAATTTCCACATCTAATGGCAAAGAAATGTTTTTATATATTAAAAGGAGAAGACACGATACAATACCAATCATAAAATGTCATCACATGTGAAATGATGATTCTTTTGAATAAAAAATAGCGTGATCACAAACAACGATGAAACATAGCTGTGCATGAGAAAATTTAACTTGCCTGCTTTCTCTGGTCAGAGTGGTGAAATACAAGTCATGAGAATCTAGTATCAGGCTTTTGTATGGTCTCTTTACAACTAGTTGCAACAGAAATAAATCTATAAAGCAAATTCAGGTCATTAAAAGCAAATTTCTTTCACTGACCTAAAACAGAGATCATTCCTTTTGCCTACACATTGGCTTCCCATAATACTACTTTGTGCACACCTGTGGTATATTAGCTGCTACTGTTTTTAAGTGTTAAAAGCAATATGTATTTCAGACACTTGATTTATAGCATAGCCAAACTTTCAGTGAAATGCACTTTCCATTGTTCATGGCAGCTCTGCCTGCAAGCACCTGGCAGAACGCAGCCTGTGGGAGGGAGGGAGGGTATGGGCTTCACAGCCTGAACATGGCTATTAGAATAACAATAGAAACTGCAGAAAATCGTTCCTAGCAAGTTTATTTCAATAGTACTGGAAGTTGTGTGTGTGTGCATGTGTATGTGTGGGCCTTTATCACTGAAGGAACAGTTGGAGGTTTTTGAAGACCAGTTTAAAAAGCTGTTGAAGAAAAAAAAATTACAACGTGAAAAACTGTTGAAGAAAAACTGCTAAAGAAAATTAACTCTAAAACTCTTATGGCCTAATACTAGGCTTGCTAGATACATTATGTCAGAAAAAAAACACGCACATCTTAAGCAGGGGACCTAAAGAAGTCACCTGATGTTCCAAAATCCTGGCTGGGCACAGTCTCAGAGGGGCGAAGGGCAGCGGTAAGCTCTCTGTGGGTCCTTTCTTCCAAGAGCCTGACAGAAGATGAACTCTGGTTTTTCATTAGCAGATATGCTAATATAATTTCTCACTGTCTGAGGAAAAATGAAGGTATTTCTCGCTCCCCCTTCTCAAGCCCTGCTGACTCTTCTCAGCAGCTGAGCCCCTGTGATAACAACTGGGGACGGCCTGCAGAAAGCGTGTGAAATCGTAGTCCACTCAGAGCCACGGAGGCTGGAGAGCATGGCAGTAAGTTGGGCTTAGATGTTTCAAGGGGCTGTCCTGCTCCGGTACTGCAGGCCTGCAGGCCTGCAGAAGCAAGGTTGTCCCCTGCCCACTGCATGCTCCATGAGAAGAAGCTGCAATAACCAGCTTAGTAAAACAGCAAGTAACATTTATGGAAGTCTTACCTCTCAAGTCACACGGCTTGTGCGGACTTTTCCTTCTTTGTTGTTTGGGGAGGTACCACAAAACAGGACATAACCTAGCTCCATTCCTTCTCAGATTTAATATTCTAGAAAACTGAATAGTTATTTATTATATTAGGCAGTTTTCATTCATCATGAAACACAAGATGTAAGCAGAGCTACATTAATATTCATGTACATGTACTTAGAAATGAAAAACATATACTGAATCATTATCAACATCATTAGGCAACCAGTAATTTCCTTATTGAGAAAGAATGATAATGAGGCTCTTAGTAAATCTCAAACACCACCAGAAAGACTTGTGCTGTGTATCCTTCATATTCACAGGAGAGCTGGTAGCCTACCTGAGCCTCCGCTCCCATATATGCTTCCTGCAATAAGGTCAATTGTAACAGTGCAATGTATTGCTTATGTGGCTGCCAAGTTTTAATTGAAATGTTGTGATAAATTTCACTGCCAAGGTCAGATGTTATTTTCTGGTTAAGGAGGGTTCAAGTCGTTCTCTTAAAAAACCACTCCTGATCTTTATAGCGTCCAGTGATCTGTTCCTGGAAGTTGATTTACCACAGATATGACCTGCTTACTCTAGCTTGACCTCTTCCAAAATTGTCAAGACTTGGGTTCATTTACAGACATTGGTTAAAAGTGTATTTTAGTAAACTGGGTTCCATTTTATTAGTGTGAAAATAGGCCTCACCAAATCAATAAGACAGGAAGCCTTCGTTTTATTGCTTTAGACTAGAGACTTAAAGGTCACTTAATATAAACAGAGTTGGGCACATAGCAAAGACAGCAGTAAATGCTAGAAACCTCAACACAGATAATCTTGGTGGCCTTTCATTGGAGAAAAAAAAAAATCAAAGGCATCTTTATATCTTCTCTTCACAAAAATACAAATTTTCAATGATCCAATATGAGTTTGGTTATAAAACTTCTATGGAGCTAGTGTACTTTTATGAACATATAAATTAAAGGGAAGATTTCAATTACTTTGTTATTTAAGATATAGCTTGTAAATTATGAGTTTCATAAATAAACTACGTGTATGAGTAGAGTTAAAATAGAAGCAGTAAGTGTATAAAATATCTTTGTGAAGTAGCTATAGTCATAAGAATTCAGTTCATCAAAGAATTTTCTAATACACGGTTTGAATCTATTTTTTTATGTATACTTACAATAGGCCTGTTAAATATCTATGGTACTGTACATATGCTCAACAACATAATTATTTCAAATTACATGAGTTTCCATGTAACAAAAACCACATCTCACTAAAACTACACTGCATTTGGTAAATTAAGGTTATTGCTTAACGGTAACTTTTTGCCACCTTAAGAGATGAAATATGTAATTGAAATCTTTTGATAACACACCTAAAGTAGAAAGAAATATACCAGACTAATCATCCAGAATCATTACCAGTCACACAAAATAAACCGGAAACAAAATTATATTTATTATCCAGTGCTGCTGTCTGTTTACTCAAGAACACTTTGGAAAAGTAAACAAGTAGGTTTATGAGAAAAAGCTCCTGTAACAAGACCTTTTATTATTCCTGCTGATATTCAAAAAAATGGAATTATGACTTCTGTAATTAGCATACACAAATAAATTACCTTCATCATTTAATTCACATGAGCTGCAATTAGACTTGAAATTTAAAACAGTCTAAAATGTCTATCTTTAATAAAAAATCAAGCCAATTCTAAAGCTTGCAATCAGAAATTGCAAGGGAATTTTTTCCCCCCAAATAAAGTTTGCAAGTGTAACACTCTGTGGGTATAAAGATGTTATTTCTTTAGAAACTACATAAAAATATATATACAGGTGGCTGATCAAGCAGCTTAAGAATTTTGCTTTGCAAATTTGTTTCACAGGATATGATTGTTTTTGTAATGTAAAGTGTAATTATCATAGATACAAATGTTAACTCCTACCCTTCAAGGTAAACTTGCTGTGTTCATCTGAGCTGCATTCATGCCTTTACAGCCTTTCTATTCCATGTTTTATCCAACTTGCCCAGAC
This sequence comes from Nipponia nippon, assembly GCF_047370975.1. NCBI lineage: Eukaryota > Metazoa > Chordata > Aves > Pelecaniformes > Threskiornithidae > Nipponia > Nipponia nippon. The sequence goes on along the minus strand of NW_028262337.1, from coordinate 3,789,124 downwards.
TGGACACATCCCATAACCCGCTGGCATATTGTATGTGAGGAACTTGCTTACAAGGTCCCAAAATACCCAAACTGACCTGGCCATTTGTGTATGATGTCTTCTGCTGCTGGCAAATCTCCTCTGAGGCATTTGCACTTTAATCTCTACTCTGTGCACCAGAAGATGCTCCTGTCTGAAAGGCTACCCTCTTTTTCCTATCATACCTCCTGCTGTCAAAGCCTTGGGTCCCTTGCAGGACAACGTCAAGCATCACAAGTCCTAGAGCTGGACCTTACCACTTGCAGGCTACTGAGGGCTGTGCACTGAGGTGGCTAACAGCCAGGCAGAGGTCTTTGAGCACTTCACAGTACTCAGGGAAAAAAAGCTGGGCTGAACAGGGAAGAGCGCCGACATTCATTTATACCAACCCCAAAAATGCCAGCCATCAAGCCTGACCCTATTATTAGAAGAATATTACAAGAAGCCAGATACACCAACATGTCTCCTGATCTTCAAACCTTATTCCTATCCACAGTCTTCTCACGTATTCACCCCTTCTCCCCTCTCTCCCTGTTACTACCTTTAGCTGTCCATCCTCTTCCACAGTCCTTACTAGTTTTCCTTAATACTGTGCATGAGCTAGTAATGTGCTGGGGTAGGTGCTCAGGCTTCACCAGTGTGGTCCTCTATTGATATTTCAATAAAGTTTCATGACTGTTGCCTTGCTCATATCCCATCCTTCTGTTCTCTGTGCACCTTCTACAAACTTCCTGCGCTCATACGGCTGCAGCACACAAGGGTTTTCCTTTTGCTCTGGTCCCTGTGTGGCCCCAGGGCAAGAATAGGGAGAGGGCCTCTTGTGCAGTGATGGAGTATACTCCACCTGGTCTTTTAATGTAACTCTTGTGCCCCTCTGTCCCATGAAGCAATGACACAAAACTGCCTTCGTGGAGTTTGCCTCCTGGGCTGTGGCAGAGATCCACTCCCATGGGACCCCTCCAGGTTTAAACACAAAAGGGGACTGCAGATGAGGCCAGGGAAAGGTATTTTCCTAATGCCTTGACTTCTTTGTGCTTCCTCACAATTTTGTTATCATGAACCATCAGGATTTCTGTGGAAATTTGCCAGACTTTTAATAGGAAGAATAACACAATCCCTCATTTTAGAGCAGATAATCTTCAATATCTGATTCTGATATTGGACAGCTAGATTGTTCTGCAAATACCAACCTCAGGTACAAGGACTCAATAGAGAGGTGTCTGTTGGGGCACCCATAGATGCCTCCTTGCTAACAAATTTCAAATTGTATTTTGTATCAAATAACCTTCCTCATAATAGTCAGGGAGAACTAGCATAACAATCAGAAGTATAGATCCGAGATTGCATTAATTTTTGTAGGGCACTGCAAAGACATGGTGGCATAGTGCAGTGCAATGGAGAAGCTTGATCATCCAGTGAGGACTGGGAGAAAGCTAGGCAGTACTACATCCGTAATTCCCAAAGGGGATTAGCTGAAGTTTAAGCCACTATTCCAGTTATGTCCAAGTTTCTCTAGGTGAGCTAGACCCAAGCTTGACCCAGCATTCAGCCACAGTACAAGTGGCATACAAGACATACAGCGGGTGCAATCTAAGAACTGCAGTTTGGGTGCAGGTTCATATTTAAGCAAACTGGATCATTTAGATGTACTTACTGCAGCCGTAACTTGGTAACAGTTTAAAGCCAGCTGCACCTTCACCAAAGCACTCTAGCCTCAGGATGCAAAGCACTGATCTGCTATACTCAAATATACTGCCCTGTTTATCTGGCATTGCCTGCCTTCCTGCAGTCAGGACAAGCCCAATATGAAAACTTCACACTAGTATAATGTTTGACATGTTTATGTGTCCATACTTCATGCAGATCAAACATGTACTACTGCATGATCCAATAGAGCATGGATCCTGTATTATCAGTCATCAGAATATGGCTTCCCCAGGATCCATATCTGCTGTATGGCAACTCATTAATCCAGGCTTGTATGCAAAATAATTGCCTTCAGAAAGTTTGATTGATTCCAGTAAAGCTTCTGGAAGCAAAGTAATATTCAACAGGAGAAAGGCTGACAGAACCTAATCCTTGTGACAACAAAATAAAATTTTAAAAAGTGGTTACTATTAAATATTTTTTGCTTTCCAAAGCTAGTTCCAGGTGATAACTTAAAATTCAAACAGGCTTTCCCCTTTGTGTGTGGTTCACATATAATCCTTTACACAAGGTAGGGACTTAGTTGTTCTTTTACAAAGGGTTTTTACGATAATTCTGAATTGACACTCTTCAGTTGTCGTTTGGCTTTTTTATTCATGGAATAATAGTTTTAAATGTAAAGAAAGTAGACTCTGCTCCCCTGTGATCCTGAGCAGATGTCAGCTGTTTACAAGGCACAGGTTGTTTGTTGCAAACACATGTAAACTGTTCTTCAGAGCACGTTTACTTTATATCTTTATGGTGGGCTGATCAGCTCACAAGATGCTAATCAAAGTAGGACCAACTGTCCTTTGCTGCATCAGCTGCTTTGCTGGTGTTTTGTCATTGAAACTCCTTTTCTTTTTTACTGGGTAATAAATGGCAATTATGTCTTACTTGTTGGCCTTGTTTTAGAGGATATGTTCCTTACTTTCAGCTTTAGGTGGACCTGAACAGCTAAATATTACCTATCCTCCAGAGCTTAGGCGGTGGTCTGCTTGTCGTATGGATTTGAAGGCAATTCAGTTCTTTATTACTTCTGTGCTTTCTTCTCTCTGCCAGGCAATGAACACGGCATGGAAGTATAATTTCATTCCCTCTGTGAGAGGAACACTTACAATGAAATATTAGATTGACAGGTAAAAATCTTTGGCCTTCAGAAATTCAGATTTTATTCTAAGGCTACATTTCTAGACAAAGTTTATTCAAATGAATGATCATCAAGCAATCAAGCCATCTAAATGTGAAATATTGAGGAAAAATTATCCAGTGTTATACAGACAAGTAGCTTTTTTCCTCTCTTTGTCCAGTCAGTGTTGCTAATATTACTTCTTATACAAATCATATACAAGTAAACAAAAATATCTGTAAGCCTACATCTAAGTGGCAGGATTTTTACAAGTGCTAGTCCATGGGTTATGTTCTTAGCAACTGTACACTGTCATTTCTAAAATGATATTTTACTGACCTTTTAAACCAGCACATATATAGATAAAAATTGTAGCATTAAAGACCCAGTGTGCATGTGTGTGTATATGCCCAAATCTATCTCTGCGAGAAAGGAAAATAAAAGAGATAGGAAATGAAAGGAAAGAGTCATACATTTAAGGAGATAAAGTCTGAGAAAATAATTGAAGCAGAAATATTTTCAGGACCATAGGTATTTTATTTAAAGTACCACAATACATTTCATCATCAATATTAATATCAATTTTGGCTTTCAGACATTTACCAACTTAAATGTTTCCTTTAATTAAGTCTCTTCACATGGGAATCATGCCAAGAGGTATTTCTAGTACTAGTTATCAGTATGCCTTTTGATATGCTGAAGAGATGTGAGGCTCTCTTCCTCCACATTGCAGGTTTCTGTTCGTCTCATAGTGCCTGGTGTGTGGGTGGAAGCTTCGAAATGTCAGTGCTGGAGGGACTAAATGATATTTAAAACAAGAAATAATGAGCTCTTGAACTTGATTTTGCAAAAAAAAAAATGAAAATAATAAAAAAAATTTGAAAGTTTGGTAACATTGATTCCTAGATTTATCGAAGCATATAACGTCTTTTTCCGAAGTAGTAAATTCTCTATGTAGTCATTACTAGCCAAAGTGCACTATCTGTTAGTTCTCTCGGTCCTGAAGACCTGTCTCCATAACATAGCTAAAAAGTTATGAAGTGTTGTTCCATGGAAGATCCTGCTTTTCTCCTGGAGGCTGCTTTTTTCTTTGGACAACAAACTACAGAAAAACTCAAAGCTATCAGTGAAGCAGTAGTCATTTCTATAAAATGTTAAAGAATGTTTGGAAGTGGTTGAGTCTCCATCCCTGGAGGTATTTAAAAGAAGGCTAGACGTGGTGCTCGAGGACATGGTTTAGTGCTGGACTTGGCAGTGATAGGTTAACAGTTGGACTCAATGATCTTAAGGGTCTTTTCCAACCCTAACCGTTCTATGATTCTATGATTCTATGAATATTTTATAAGATGTGCCCTCGTAAGAAAGCCTCGAAAATCCCATTTTCAGCTCTATACCACAGTGGGAAAGCAAATCTAGGTAGCAGCACAATGAATATCTGATACAGCAAAAAGGCAGGTATTGATGTTCTCTGGATTAACTGAAGATGAAGAGGTTAGTTTAGTGGCAAGGATATTGAGTGAACAAATCTATGTATTGGGAGGGGAATATCCTCTTCCAAAGACCTGATGTCTGAAATACTAAACCTACAGCTACCAACTTTTAAAAGCAAGTAAATGATCTGTAAAAGGTCTCATAAGGGATCTGTGTTTTTAAACGTAGTGGAGCATATGTTAACATGTTTAACTGCATTCATGGTGATCAGTCCCATTGAAATTCATGATGAAATTGTTCATGGGACTGTTCAGTGCCTTACAGAATTGTATTGTGCCAGTTAGTTAGTTAAGTTAATATGCATTCTAAAATACCTTCAACAGTTTAGTGATAACTCATAGCACATATCTTTACGGTGCCAGTCACCACAAGAATCTCTCTTAAAAAACTTCGAGGAAAACAGAGGTACAGCCAGCCTAGTGATTAACATACGGGGCACTTGGGTGCAGGAGAAAGCACCTGGGGCTGAAGATCTATTCACAGTAGACATTCATCATCATAAGTGTTGGAAAGTTAGCATGACTTTGATAACTTAGAGTGGATAAAGACAGAAGGGAGCGAAAAAGAGTTATTGAGTACTAAAGATTAATTTCAAGTTATTACCAGTGATTAACTCTAGCAGCAACTCTGTTTAACACAACGCAAATTGAAAAATCTTATGTCTTCATAATCTCTAGATGGAGTGGCAGTAAGGGATATATTTTTCAGTGATCAGAAAAATTATTTCATGTTTTTATGAAATAGTTTTAACGCTGTTTATATGTTGAGTGCCTACATTCTGAGATTTGCAGAGAAAGAATTATTCCAACCGAAGCACACTATTTAATGAATTTATACACTTTCATTTTATAATTTATAATTTTATAAAAATATAAATTATATATTATATACATGTATATTTTTACATTCCATAACTAGTATATAATATGTAGTATAAATTAGCACAATGTTGCATTAATATAAATTATAATGATGATTAGCATTATGCTTATCATCTATATGTATTTTCATGTCTTTGTAGTAGATACATAAAGATAATGTATATATTTATTGTTTATTAGAACATATATGCACATCCCAATATCTTTACACACACATACTATTTAAGTATTGTTGATGTTTATAAATACCAGTGACACTACAGAACATGCAAAGCAGTTGTACTAGTTATTTCAGGGAGGGGTTGTTTCTTTATCTTGTATTTTCTTACGAATAGGTCTCAGCTGCTCCCTTCCACAATTTTACTCTGAGGCAATAAATAATTCAGTGTGCTAATTTGACAGATGACTCTCCAGGAGCCTCCTACCATTACTAGCACCATTAGACCATAATATGCATGATGGGCATAGACCATTCAGCAAATGTCCTTCACTTGTTTATCCCTAAAGAGCTGTGCTCTGCGCAATTAACTAATGAAGCATTATGGGCTTTTTTTCCCCTTCCCTACTATTTCAATATATCAATGCAGATTGTCTAAAGGCAAAATATATTTTGTTTTCTTTTGGCAAATGAGTATTTATGGGGAAGCTGTAGACTTGTCTAATGTTCCACCTCTGTGAATAAAGAGACAATAATAAGATGCTAAAAGAGGAAACCATTATTATTTAATTTTTCTTTAATGATTTGCACAGCACATGGGTAACAAATGCATTGTATAAAGATGACAGAAAAATATGAAGTTAGGTTCAGTATTATGTCAACTGAGAAACACTGAATACATAGTTCAGTGGTTTATGCTACCTTTGTGCTGCCTGGGCTCTGGATAGCTGCAAGAATCAAAAGGGGATCATGTTAAAATTGTAAAAAGCAAGTATTTGTTAAATCACATAGGGGCAAATAATCACCTTAAGAGTATGCATATGAGATGAATGCCAGTATTGCACAGTATGTTTTAATCCAATATGTAGATCAAAGCATCCAAATTGTATTAAATATGTTTGTTAGAATGAGAAGAAAACAGAAAATGTCTAAAGATAAATAATAAAATTTAAAGAGAAAGCTACAAGAGCACCTATTTTTGTTTGTCATATTATGGCATTAAAGCTTCTGTTCCATGGCAGGTATTATTAGAGCCACTCTTAGTACAAGGCAAATGTGGGTATGCACAAATAAATCCACAAGAGAATCCTACAAATTGTTACTGGATTTTCCTGTAATCTATGTGGTTAAATGCATCATGAAGGCAATTTTAAAACTGGATTTTCCTAGAAGAAAAGTTCAGTCTCTCTCTGAATTTCTTTTTTCTTTAATGTCTCCAGTTCCTTACTCATTCATGTCAATTCTCTCTTCTCCTTAACTCTTTTTGCTTTTCCTTTCCATGACACATCCCCTCCACTTTGTTCTGGGTTATAACCCTTAGTTTGTTCTTAGTTTCTGAGCACGACTCTCTTTTTTCCTACATTCTTGTTCTGATGTGTGCAGGATTAATGCAGTTATCACTGAGACTTTTTGGCTGACATGGTCCACCACTGCCTATGAAATCTTTGTGTGAGATTTTACATTATACACAGCATAAGAAAAAAAAATCATATTAGAGGAGGAAATGCAGTTGCAAGCCTGAACTGAATCCTGTCATGGGAATTTATTAATACGATCTAACCTTTTCTTTTCTACATTTTAGAAGAGACTCTGTTTTCTATGGAGACATAATTTTGTGGTATTTTCTGAAGTTTTATGGGTTCTGTATTTTTTTAAACAAAAATGTTAATATCGGAAATTGAATGTGACAACATTCCTATTATTTGTTCTGTAAAATAGTTTTAATTTTCTGTTGAAATCTGTTTATTTATTCACTCCCATAAGACACACCAGCTCTTCAGAGCTTATGTGAAAACACCTAACTGCTTGCTGTCTAAGGTTTTTTTCTGGTCCTATTTCTCAGGCCACTTTCTCCATTTTACACTAAACTGCCATTGGAAGAAAAATGTCCTACCTTGGCTGGTATGCTACCAGAGTGGAGCAGGGGATGTGTCCAGGTATACTGGGAAAGTAGAGGGCTGCACAGGAGGATCCAGTCTGTTTCAATCATACAAACTCCTTTCTGCTCACGATGCAGAGAACCACGAGAAAAGGTTGTATACCCCTCCCTGGGTTTATCTGCCTATCACTAGCATAAAAATTATGCAAATAGTCTCTGTAGTATCCCAAGCAGATCTGCTCGCCATTTCTTTTGATCTACTCATCTGATCAGTGAGAAGTCAGAGCCAGGGGAAAGCAGACGAGATGGACACTAGGGAGTGAAGCAACCAGTCCCTGGCAACAGGAGGAAAAGGGGGCTCATCCTGCTCCTGGGGATGACCTGGCACAGAAGTCCTACACTTTTCAGGGAGCTGTCATTAAGCAGGATTAGCAAACTAAAGTTCATGATGTGTTCAAGTGATCTGGTAATGAGAACTGTGCAAAAGGTAGAAATATATTCCAGATTTTCCTTACTTACTCCAACTTTTGAGTGCATATCTGCATTGATCCTGTATTTATTCTGCTTAATCTTCAAAAACTACTCATTTTCATAGTATTTGTTCATTTATAGCATTCACAACTATAAGTAAATATTCTCTGTTTCTGCTAAAGAAATGTAGTAACAGTCCACTAGAAATACTATTCTCAGAAACATTGGAGAGTTTTCTACTGCTGACTCCAAGTGCTCGTATGGGAGGAATACATAAATGCTTGTAAGTGCTAGGTATTAATAATATAAGTGATTAGAAAATATGTAAATAAGCATGTTCATATGAAATTTCCTGTTTCCATATAAAATTACTCTCAGGAGCATGTGGCCTTGAGAAGCACTTTCAAAAGCTTGATTAATTTATTAATACATAATTAAAAAAATAAAATATTTTTAAATAGACATTTTTCTCTTTCTTTTTATAAGAAAAGTTTGCTTCAATGAAACTTTCCTGCTTTCCACTAAACAAGCTTTATGCATGAAATGCAGCATACCGTGGCAGGCAGATAGTCATAAAAAGACATGGGACACAGGGGACTAAGAAAAAAAGCAAACAATTTTCATTGAAAACAAGGTTTATATGGTTGTAGTATGTGATCTATTGTGCCAAACAATGGTATTAGCACTCCCTTAGGCCTCATGGTAAGCACTGGACATGTGGCTTTAGAAAAAAGAAACTTCTCTTATCCCCCTTTCTCCCAATGGTGCTTTGTTGTTTCACAGCAAGGGTCTGACTTCATGTCCTGATCCCACTTTAACAGGAAGTTCAGCTCAATTCAATTTGCCTCTCCGCCTTTTAGTAATGAGACAACATGCATGTGAGCAAGCCCCATGATAATGCAGAACAGATGGGCAGATTTTTGTCTAATTAGATTCTGGACAGCTTGTTTGCTTGTAGTAAATGTGCGTATATTTAGAGATTTCACACTTATTATAGAGACAACAGATTAGTCAAAGACAAGGACAGAACACTTTTGGGTTTTTTCTGCTTAGCATAGGTGTAGGTCTACTAAAGAGAGCTGTTTCATAAAATCAGCAAGTGTAACAATTGTTCTTTCCTATCTTGCTCTTCATGGATTGAATGGTGTGCACTTTGATCCTGGAAGACAATGCATGATACATGAGCTTTTCTTTTTTAACAGACCACTGGTAAAATAAGGGTTTCCAATATTTGTGTAACTTATATTTTGCAATATTTTGCCAATCTTCTTCAATTACTATACAAAGACAATGACTCCAAAGAACATTTCATTAGTCACTTACAGTTATTCTCTTAATACATATTTACCAGTCTACATTTTTTCATGTTTCTGTTAGTACCCTTAAAGCATTTTGAAAGTTTGCTAGCAAAACTTTGAAATGCTCTTGGAGGAAAATCGTCATTATCTGTGGTGTCATATTACCTTATGGACAGAGAGCACAAAGTGTATTAAATGCAAAATAATATTGCAAGACAGAAAATATACTGTATCCAAGGAAATAGATGGTACTGGCATTCTTGAACTTAATAAGTTTTCTCTACTTGTTAGTTATTCACCTAGAATACATGTTCTATTCACATTAAAATGTAATTTAAGACAAAAAAAGTTAATTGCTACTTCTCAATGTAGTGAGTTTGCACATGCGATATATGAGCTATATATGAGCCTATTTTCCATTCCTTATGTGTCTACAACTGACTTTGGTTTTAAAATTGAGACTACAGGAAAAGTGCCAGATCTTTCCATTATTGATAATATATTTAAAAGAATTCAAAGAATAGTGGTGTATAGATGCCCATCATCATCATGAGTCAGCTCTTACAGCAGCTCAAATGGATTCATCTTGTTTTCCCTTCACTTCATGACCTAGATGTGGAGAAGTGATGAGATGAGACTAGCCATCTTGACATAGATATACTGATGACATTCATCTGTGTATCTTGTTTTTCACAGATGTGACTAACTCTACTACAGGGATCTCAGTGTCCAGATAACAACAGCTGGTGTGACACACACCACATTATTTCTGATTAGCTCAGAATTAAACTGTGTAAAACTGAAGTAATGCTAGTCAGTAGGGAAGGGTTGCTTTGAAATATAAACTGTCTTCCTTTACCATTTCTCTTATTTATTAGTCTGCTCCAATAAGAAAATTGATGCCTAAAACTGAATTTATGTGGAATTAAGATCTTCTTCCCTAGAGATGGACGTGCCTACAGTCAGGATCCTCAACATTCAGTCAATGTTCCTACGGTTGGTATGAGGCAACTTTTCAGGTTGTTAACAGAGCAGATTCCACTTCTGTCAGTTACCGAGTCTACATCTGTAACCCACCTGAACTGCTGCACTGCTTTAGAGGTGACAGTTTGCAAAAAACCAAAAAAGGGTGGAGTTAAAAGGATGCTGCAGGTTTGAAGCAGAAGACATTTAATTCACCCAGAGGGGCTGTTCCTACAGTGCTTTGACAAGACTTTCTTGGTGTTAGTGACATCACAGTGAAAATATAAAGAAAATACAGCAAGATTTATTCACTCTTCAAAAATCCAAACTTTAAATGACTTATTCTGTATCATTCCTTACTGACTCTGTAAAGTCACAGAGCTCTCTTGACATAAGGTTCACATTTTCACCAGGACTCTGCATCATTTAGGAAAACACGTGGTTAGTTTATGCTACTCTTTTATGGAATCAAATACTCACAGGGGTTTGGAGTTAATAGTCACTTTTATCTGATTTTCAGTGATTAAAAAAAAAAGAATTCTAAATGTTTTAAACTCTGCTCCCTGGTATCCACCATTCTTTGTGTTACAGTTCAGCATTTTGTGAAGTGCTTCCTCCAATCAAGATTTTCTGTATGTTTATCAGAGAAAGTGTCCTGTAGTAAGTAGAAAAGTAGTGCTCCTCTTCCAATAGCATGTACTGGTTCCAGATATGTGACTGTATGCTTACCCTATAATTTATCAACAGCTAAGTCTCACAGAAAGAGCTGCTTTCTCACATTATGTGAGAAAGTGAGTTTAAAGAAATATTGATTATAATAGTAGTCTTGCTGAGCCTACGCTTTTCCTCAGTTATCACTGTGGACCTTCTTCCTGTAAGTGTTCACTTCCTTCTGAAATGCACATAAGAAATACTTTCCCACATGGTCTTTTTGTTGCCTCCTAGCACCATAGCTCTGTCCTCATAAGCCTAAAGTCTTGCTCAGGAAATTTTGTTAAAGCATCTCAGCAGAAGAAGGGCAAAAGATGACAGTGCCAACCTAAGTCAATGGCTGTTGAGCACCTGTCACTTTGGATAAGGTTAGGAAATGTGGGGTTTTTTTCAAAGGAACAATTTTCAGAAAATTACAGCTAGATGGAAATATCAGTTTTGTGGTTTTGGTGCAAGCCAGATGGATAGACCATCTGACTCCTGCCAGTTTATCTGCTAACCTCAGAAGGTTTCTGCTTTCCTGACATCCATGGAATTCCCAGCTCCCTGCCTCCTGCCAGCTTGCTCATTCTTCTCTAGCTTGCCCATCCCCTGTGCCAAGTATTTTCTGGGTAGGCAGCAGGGAGAGGGTTCTGGCTGGTGCTTGGATTATGGCGCTCTTCTCATCCTGGCTCTCAGGGCTTCCTCAGTGAAGGAACTTCACAGGCCAGGTGGGCAGGCTGATTGTTCCTAATCTCCTAAGCTCTGTAACAGGCAGCTGGCAAGTCTGCTGAGCACCTTTGGAACTAGCCAGGGCGTTTATGTACCATTTTCAAAGTGTCGTAGCATAGCTTTCTATCCCAGTTTATAATTTCTTCTTTTAAAGGAGAACTTTTCCACACAATGGAAATATTGCTTCTCTCACAATTATACTATTGTTCTTTATCATTCCAAAGGAGGTAATTTTACCAAAGTACTGAAAGAAAAGACACTCCTCATAAATGAAATCTAATTTTAAATGTATCATAGATTAGACCTGGAAGCTATGCTCAGAAGCAAAAGAGATAGCAAAGACTCATCAACTATGGAGATGTTAGAGAGGTAAATAACAAAAATATTGGATTGTGTGGTAGTATCACTAAACAAAGCAGGAACCTTTACTAAATTGTCAACTGTTATTAGTTTCCAGATATGGATTAACTTGTAAAGTTGCATTTTGCTCAGAACAGATCTGATTTATATCTTTGTGTGAATTGTACAGCTTGAACAAAATCACTCGTAACTTATGATTGAAGTGCATTTTTTAATCACTTTTTTTTTTGACTGGACCATCCAGATAAACTTTCTAAGCATTTTTCCCTTTTATTTTTTTTATATACTTCAGCTACTACACCTCCTCCTCTAGTGCATTTTGCATTTAATACCAGTTGGTTGGAATAGGTCACATGGGAAAACTCTTATGGTACTTTGTATACATCCTGATTTTCTGCTTTTTCCACGTGTGACAAAACAGGTTACGCTAACTGGCTTCCCAGAACCTAGATTTAATTTCATTTGAGCTTTTTGCTCCTTTGGGATGGTGTTATCAATGCTTGAGTGACCTGAACATATTACTGCCTGAGTCTTAAATTTTACACTATATTTATGAATTGCTTACTTTTTATATTATTAAACATTTCAGTCTAAAGCAGTGGCTCTCCCAGTTAATCAGGACATGTCCCTTTCTTCCCATTGTAACTGGTCTGGGACTTCATTAAACCTCATACAACACAGGTAGGAGGAACCTTGTGCTGCTGCAATCATTATCATACTGTCTTTGTGGAAGAAAACTGTAATTCAAGAATGAGCACAGCCTAGCTCTGAGCTTGAGGGTAATACAAACTGCACAGAGGCAACTGTGTGAACATGAGCTAAAGGAATCCAAAAGTGCTGGAGAGGGGAAGAAATAATCAGGCACTGAATTATAGGGTCCTTAATGGAGTAGTCTCAGTCATAGCTAGTTTCGTATGTGAGAAGGGGCTAAAACTTTGAATGCTTGGGAAACCCTGTACAAACATCACAGTTAATTAATTAACACTAACCAAAAATCAGTTCGTGATACACTGTGAATGATTCCATGTTGTTCCATCACAGAATTAGCCTGGGTCTGATTGGAGTATGAATGAGCTCTGGTCTTAACATAAGAAAGCCTGATACTAAATAAACTCATTTACAATGGGAGGCTCTGGAGTTTCTTTTCAAAATAAGCACCCACATTTTAACAACCAACACAGTATTTGTCTTCTGGATCCTATGATAATTAAAGGGAAATAATTGGGAAATACTACAGATTTAGAGGAGCAAAGAGACAAAAGGAAAAGTACAGTATTTGTTGACTATATCACCAGTGAACACATAGTCAAATATAGAGGGCTGGAAATTGCTTCTGGATTGTGAAGCTTTATATAATTGTATCTCACATTAATCTTATTTTATTTTACTGTTCACAATTAGGAATTTTGCAGCCTTAAACATGTGAAATTAAAACCATGGATGATTTCTTAATTGTGCAACTCCTCAGTACTCAATTAGCATCGCTCTCCTTTCCCCTAACAACGATGTAATATTGTACTAATGAAAAACAGGGCTTCTTTATTTGCTATGGCCTTGGGGTCAATTATCAATTTATCATTGTGTCCTGCAGGTTTAAAATAAAATACTCTGTGCAGTGTAACCATTGTACAAAATTGACATTAAGTAGATTCTGCAAGTATGGACTTAATAAAAAATACAAAGAGTGCTGCCTAAAAGGGTTCTACTCCTATAAATTCTATTAGGTTGCCTTTAATATAGGACAGTAGGAAACTGCAAAACTAATTTAAAGGTTTGTTTTTTTTCTTTTACTATCTTTGTATATTCTGTATGAGAATAATCAAGAAAGAGCTAAATTAAAATTAGCTTCAGTTATATTTCTTATGATTTCAAACTTAGCTTTGGTAATAAAAATGTTGCTGTTGCTCTTAGTGAATGGTGAATTTAGATCCTCCACCTTAGGACTGTCAAATACTGCTATATGTTAATATATTCATAAGTCAATGAAAAATTACTTAGATATGTGAGGTATTAAACACATCCTATTTAAATTATATGAGCAGAAAGTAATTAATTAGAAATTCTTGTTAAAGCAAACACCTGGTTAGCAAGGTCATTTGTAGTTCACTTTTACTGTAAAAACTCCACCCCTGTAAGGTCCAGAATTGTCCTTTCTTTATTCAGCTCTGGTCTAGGAAGCTGGATTGACATGTGCTACTACAAAGAACTTGGGAAAAGCAAATGAAAAATTCAACACAATCGTCATTCCCATCACTTGGGTGCTGCTTCTGCAAAGAGCTGTTCCCAGAACTGGGTCTTAGTCTTGTTGCCTAGTGCTGAATCTTTGTGGGACTTCTCTCTTAACTGTGACATTAAGCCAAGGGCCCCATATTTCAGCACTTAGCTTGTTGCTGCATATCTGCATACAAAATACTTCTCATCTTTGCTTGCTCTGGCAAGAAGTATCTAATTTCAGCTCTCTTAAATCTCAGGACAACATATATTTCCTTTTTATTTCACAAGACAGCATCAAAACCTGATCATCACCTTAGAGAAAAGAAACACTAGGGAGTTTGGCTCAGGACTGAATCTTTAGACCTGACCCTATTAGCAGTTTCCCTCTGCTCTTTCCTCTTATTGATGAGCCCCTGCCATACAATCCAGCCTGTCTTTACACACTTGCATAAAATACTCAGGTAGTCACGCTTAGAAAGCTGGTCAGCCCAGCTTTGCCACCAGTGTGAGTGTCACTGCCTCTCTCTCCACTGCACACTGAGCCATTTACTGGTGACAGTGTTTTTGTGCATGAGTCAGGGGTGCTCTCCCAACTGTGTCAGAGTTGAAAGACAGAAAGTAATAGGACTTTGTCATGCCTTTCTTTCCCCCTTTCCTCTTTTTAATCTTGGAGCCAACTTTAATTAATCCTGCTTTCCTCCTGCTCTCCTGGGATGCTTTTCTGCCCCTCAATTATGCTATGGCTAATTCTCAATAAACTCAACAGCAGCCACACATGTACAAAGAGGTGGTGGAAGACAGACAATGCTGAGAAGTATTTTTTCACACCAGACAGGTTTTCCTACCATACTCTCATTGATCTAATTCAAGCCTCTTGTGGCAACAAGAGCTTGAAGTGTATATCAATATTTTCACTCCTGAAACTAAACCAGCAAATATCACAAGAGGAGAGTAATTTTTCAACTGGCGCCTTCTTCTGTGGCAGCACACAGGGTGGCATGACTGAGATACGGCCTGTTTAATTGATTAGTGCACTTGAGAGAGGGCTGGGTATGGTCCAGTACAGATCATTCTAAACATTGATAAATTACCACCTTTGTGTGAAATGGTTGAGGTGGGACCACTGGCCTTTGACAAACCAGAAAATGAAATGATTACTATTGGATTCTATTGACTTGTCTGGTTAGAGCAGTTGTGCTTCTTCCCAAAGGTTAATTGGACTTGAACTCAAGAAATTAAGAGGTCAGCTAGGGTCACAGTGACAGCAGGCAAACTTTTAACTTACCACTAATAATATTTGTCAGGGAAACGACATGCTGGAGTTCTTTAACCATGGCTCTGCTCAAAGATTTGCTATAAAAAATAATTGTTTGTCTACATCATTATATAAGCCGTACGTGTATGTGATAAACGTGCTCATTAACATGCTCATCAGATACTCTAGCTCAAAGACCAAGAGTACAACTCTAGACTCAAGACAATTTGTTGTCATAACTTGCATGGACATATCAATGTGGATCACAAAAAATTCCTTTTAGAAATGTGAAGAAATTCAATGTAAAACAGCCTGGAAAAAAAAAAATCAATTAGTATAGTGTCTGTGGCACAATTTTGAAGCTCTTTATTTTGGGAATTCTTATATTAACTTCGTTATTGTCTTGATTTTGTGTGTTTGATTCTTTCCAATTTTGTAAGTGCAGCTTAAGAGTAGTTCTAGCAATTCCCTAATGTTTTGTTGGTAAAAAGAACAGCATTAGTTAGGAGAGGACTGAGCTCTGTATTATGTAAGGAGGAAAGAATGCCAAAATATCTTCTTGGATTTCTTTCTTCTGGTTATTGTAAAGATTGGATCATATGTTCTTCTCTCACATATTTTCACAGTTTTTAAAGAATATCATAGTATTCACATATACTTCTACATCTATGTCTCTCACTCTCTGTGTATATATATGGGATATGGGCATGTATATACATACACTTCTTTTTCAAAGGACTTTACATATTTTTTATACTTCAAGATAAATGAGCATTGATACTATTTAGTGAAAGTTCAGAATTATACTCTGATGTGATATGCATTTATTTTAGTTTATCAGATTAATGGGCCAGATTTTTTACTTCATCAAATTTATCCTTAGTACAAGAGAAGACTATAACTCAGTTTTGTTGCCTTCACCTGCTGGAATTTGTTGTGAACTGGAATAGTTGTAAGACTTTTGGCTTGTATATAGTCTACATATAACTGTAGAACATTTTCTTTGTATATTCAGCTGATCTAGAGAATGGGGGAAACATTATGATTGGGACAGTAAATGAGTATGTTTATTGTCAGAAAAAATCAAATTTATGATGTACTTGAATGCGGATTTCATTGCTTTTAAGCATGTGGATTTGGTAAGTGGCAAGGCATGAAACAATATGCTATTGCTTAGAAACTAACATAATAGAATGCTGACTAGTTTTCCTGTATACACATGTAGTGTATGCAATGAAACAGTGAGTTGAATCTGGTGCAATCTGACACCATTCCATTGAGAAAATTGTCCCAGAGATTTTCAGATAATTCCCTGAAGAGACAAAAATGTTATAAGATTAAGTTAATTAAGGAAGACTATGATGCTTACCTACAGAGATTGCTTCATTGTGTATACAGCCAAGAAGACACCTGCATTTTGAAGGTTGATTGATTTTTTTTGTTCGTATAGCAAGCCTTTTTCTCCGTGACTGATACAGGCAGACATTACTAAAACCAACAAGAGCTGGGGACAAAGCAAGTGGAGATGCTAACAAAGAGCCTCTCAATCTCCTTCTTTCAAATTGAATATTAAATCTTAGCCACAGTTTTACTTCTACATTCCTCCAGAAATGTTATAAAACAAAGCAGCAGAAGAAAAAAAAGGTTGGAACAAAAAAAGGTCTGCTGTCTAGGAAGGTGTAGATTGAATTTGGACACTAGTAGTGACTGCTGTGGTACCAATTATAACTGTCTTTTCTGGAAATCTGAAGGCACCAGAACAATTAGTCTATTAACACTTGGCCTTTATTTATTTACTGCAAAACCTAAGGAAAAGATTTGTTTTCAATTAATGGTTTTAATGCCTTTTTCAGCAAACGTTTTTCAAACATGAGAAAATAAGGACCTGCAAAACAGGCAGAGACAATCAAGTCTGAAGATACTTGTTGGAGAGGCAGTTGCAGGCCTGTCACATACCCAGACTTGAGTCAACTAAGTGCAAACTAAATAGAACCAACGGATTTGTTGAAAAGGCCTTCATGTCAAAATAAAATGTGTGTATCTTTCTTCACGTAGATACACACAGGGGAGCAGGCCACATGCAAGAATTACAAAAACAGAGATAGAAGGAACAAGAGAAAATTTTTACACATTGAGACATGTTCACTTAGGAGCAACATTCCTGGGAAAAAGATTTTAAAAAAATAACAACAAAAACCCACTTTAAAAGCTGTGCTCATAGACCAGAAGAAGATTGACTTCAGCACAGAAAAACAAGAGCCTTACTAAATTATTTATTAAGAGGAAATTTTGATATTTTCTTCACAGACACAAAACTAAGAAATGATCAGATAATAATCATAATACAGCAAATATATTTAGTCAGAGAGTAGGTACCAAATGGATTAATCCTTTGGTTTTTAACAGAAAATTTCTTCTGGCATTATTTATGAATCAGAAAACAAACTTGAACTAAAAAATTCAATGTAATAAGTCTTTGTAACTGCTTTAACTGTATTGGAGTGGCTAATGTTACTCACATTATAAAATATATCAAAAGAAATCATAAGGAGGAACATGCAATACCACTTCTGAAGAATCTCTTGTATGACCAGAACCACAAATAAATTATCTGTCTTGAATTTTGTCATTCATAATTATGCACTGCTTATTAATAAAGAAGGGTTTTTTTGAGCGTATTCAGTATTTTTAAACTTTCAGCACCTACTGGTGCTGAAACAGCCAAGCCCAGAGAGTGGTGGTGAACGGAGCCAAATCCAGTTGGCGGCCGGTCATGAGTGGTGTTCCCCGGGGCTCAGTGTTGAGGCTGGTCCTTTTCAACATCTTCATTGATGATCTGGATGAGGGGATTGAGTGCACCCTCAGTAAGTTTGCAGATGACACCAAGTTGGCTGGAAGTGTTGATCTGCTGGAGGGTAGGAAGGCCCTGCAAAGGGACCTGGACAGGCTGGATCGATGGGCCGGGGCCAACTGCATGAGATTCAACAAGGCTAAGTGCCAGGTCCTGCACTTGGGTCACAACAACCCCATGCAATGCCACAGGCTGGGGAAAGAGTGGCTGAAGAGCTGTCTGTCAGAAAAGGACCTGGGGGTGTTGGTTGACAGCTGCCTGAACATGAGCCAGCAGTGTGCCCAGGTGGCCAAGAGGGCCAATGGCATCCTGGCCTGTATCAAGAATAGTGTGGCCAGCAGGACCAGGGAGGTGATAGTGCCCCTGTACTCGGCACTGGGGCGGCCGCACCTCGAGTCCTGTGTTCAGTTTTGGGCCCCTCACTCCAAGAAGGACATTGAGGGGCTGGAGCGCGTCCAGAGGAGGGCAACGAAGTTGGTGAAGGGTCTAGAGCACAAGTCTTATGAGGAGAGGCTGAGGGAGCTGGGGTTGTTTAGTTTGGAGAAGAGGAGGCTGAGGGGAGACCGTATTGCTCTCTACAACTACCTGAAAGGAGGTTGTAGCGAGGTAGGGGTCGGTGTCTTCTCCCTAGTAACGAGCGATAGAACGAGAGGAAACGGCCTCAAGCTGCACCAGTGGAGGTTTAGATTAGATATTAGGAAAAACTTCTTCACCGAGAGTGTGGTCAAGCATTGGAACATGTTGCCCAGGGAAGTGGTTGAATCTCCATCCCTGGAGGTATTTAAAGAACGGATAGATATGGTGCTTGAAGACATGGTATGGATGGACTTGCCAGTGATAGGTTAACAGTTGGACTCAATGATCTTAAGGGTCTTTTCCAACCTTGACGATTCTATGATTCTATACTATTTGCCTGTTTCTGATATCATGCCACAGAAGTTAATCTCTTCAAAGCATCATACAAAGCACCTAACCCAGCACCTGTCTTCGTTGCTCTGAATGAAGCTTTAAAGATGTCTTATGTTCTCTCCACAATATTTATGATGAGATGACCTATACACTTCAGTTTAATTTCTAAAGTAGGAAATAGGAATATTCCTCCTTTTTTTCCAGTGGGATTATTCACATAGGAAGGTGCCAAACATCAAGAGAAAAAGTGGGCAGTACATAGCCTTTTGCTACCTCTACACAGTAACATTAAATTTGAAAAAAAGTCTGTTAAAAGGGTTAGTACTTCAGTTCCTGAGTTATAACCTTGGTTTCTCTGTGTTTAGAGAAAAATCAGGTTATGGTTACATGGGGAGAAAGTTACAAAAGTATTCTTATTGTATTAAATTGTCTCTCGGTCAGCACTTAATGTAATTTACCTTTGGAAAGAAGTAGAGTTCCTTTAACCTAATTTTCTATTTGGGAAGTGCAGTAAAACAACCCTGCTGGAACTGGTGCATTAAAGAGTGGAAGAAAATAGTGGAGCAGCAATGAAAGAGAGTAAAAAATATAATTCTTCCATTCAGACAGCGTAGGAATTTTTACTGTATTGGATGCTGGCATTGCTGGGTCTTATATTATGAGGAATTCGGTGTCTTCAAATAAAAATAATGGCCAAATTAATTGTTCTTGGATTTTAGGCACTTTGTAAGTCTTGAAATTAATAGAAACAAAGCGTTTTTGTCACATTTTCTAAAGAAGTACTAATATTAGAAAGTTCCAAGGTCTACCTATCAGAAATGTGTTCTGTTTTCTTAAAACAAATCCAAAGTCTTACTTTCATATTTTTCTGAGTAAGACTTTTCTTCAGAAATTTGGTTAAGGCTTTAACTTATCAATCAATGTAAAACATAGCATGTTGCATCATATGAAAGGCAATTAGTGATCAAATTATGGCTCCTGATGGTGATCTAGGAGATAGTTTGCATGCACACAGAAAAAAAAAAAAATCTGTTTATATATAGTTTAATTAGTTTTGCAAATCTCCCACAAGCAGCAACAAAAAAATAATTGGTTTTAAGCTTTGTATAATTTCGTTGTAAAAGCATGCTTGAATTAAAGAAAGATAAAACAATCATAACAGATTGTGAGTATTCTGCTTCTGTATAACAGGGTTTTTTTCTGACTGAAGCAACATTGCTAGCGATGAATAGTAATGAACTATTTATGTATGTATTTATTTAATATGACTTCTGCTACTGTCATTTTTTGATAAAAAATAGAAGCCTCTGCTGTAAAAGAATTTTTCTTCACTCTTTCATGAAGAAGATTTGGAGATATTTTTTTAAAAACTGACTTCCTTATTTCCATCTTTTCCCTTTTTCCCTTCTTCACATTCTGTCTTCTTTTCCAAATTCCTGTTATCTCAGCCTTTGCTGAGTATTGGTCTCATGTTCAGACTCAGGTCTATACACATGAAAACTGGGTTGTTCCACCTAGTTTCAGTTTGTCCATTCAGAATAAGCATTTCTTACTGCACTTTTAAACTAAATGAAACTGTTATATGAGGGATTGTGCTGTGAGCGGTGGAAGTGTAGTCAGAAAGGAAAGCTAAACCAAGACCTTAATCCTTTTCATCTCTCTCGACATCTTTTATAAAATTGACTTTGCAAATCAGATTTCCAAATCATAGCTTTAGGATTGTTTTCACAGTCAAATTCCATTAACACTTATAAGAGGCCAGGATGCAATAGTGGCACACAGGAAAGAAACTACTAAAATTATTAATAAATAGAGCAATAGCCATGGGTCTACTGTCCAACTTAGAGCAGTAGGGACAGGCATATGTGTTCACCAAGACTATCCATTGCAAATATTTCATGAAATATTTTTAAATCTAAAGTGAGATTAATAGTACTATATAGAAGTTAAAATACAGCTGAGGTGTCATATAAAAACCACAATGAAAGACTACAGCTGTGTGCCCCTCGTAGGTTAAGTTCTCCTGGCATGCTTAGCCTAGCCACATATTCAGTAACAGAGTGTGGGGTTTGCTTCCCACTGAGGAGCACAGGACTAGTTGAAGTGTGCAAAAGGGGCAGGCCTGTGCCACATCCTGGCACACAGGAAACCGCTTTAACCGTTTTGATTTGATATACATAGCAAATACCACTTCAGTAATATCATGAACATATGCCAATGAAACAAGGAGAGAAATAAGCCTCATAATTGAGCCCATTCTGATAATATTGTAGGGTTATTCTTTCATATTGTTCAAGAACAGATTTAAGTATTGAAGTTATAATCCCCAATTCAGAAAAGAAAAAAAAATGAAAGCAGTAAGGGTGTGCTTCTCTTTAAGCACATACAACACTCATTGGCTCGCATGTTTTACTCAAGTGAAAAGACAAACCCTTGCTTAGATGCTTTGCTGTAGTCAAGGTGTTAATGGCAATTATCAGGTAAGCATAACAAGATTAAAAATAATCTTACCAGTGAATTTCAATCAGCCTAATAGAGTATATGTAATTGTAAAATTTGTCTTATTCTTTCAATAATTTCTTTACTGGTTTAGTTGTAGAGTTTCTTTCTCTACCTACAGCTAAATTTCAGAATTTGGAGCAGTTATTTTTATACAAAGCAGTAAATATTTTAGTGCCCTTGCATAACATCCATCTGAATGAGTTATTTCTAATCAGGTTTAAAATGTAAAAGCATTCCGGGCTGAATTTTTTAAAAGTCTCTAGATGCTAGATGTATGTGCCATGGGTAATGCAACTGAACTCCAGTCTGGAGTAGGGCTTCTTATAAGCCTGTAAAATACTAATATTAAAGACAAAATCACAAGTATGGCTATACTGATTCAGACCATAGGTTCAGCTAGTCTAGTACTCTCCAAAACTGGATAGGCAGACCTGGTGTCTAGTAGCTGTCCAGTACCTGGTGTCCAGCAGTGTGAACATTTATTCCTCGTGCTGGCTCCAGGACTCTTTCAGAGGCAGAGTAGCAGGCCTTCTTGGTGCTGAATCCCTCTTGTTCCTCACCATGAAAATCTCTAATAGGGGAAATTCCTTGGTATTTCCTCCTTTTGCCCTGCTAAGAGGAAGAGCCAAAGAACATGGTTTTGTGTGTATCTTCTCAAACAATGGGTTCAGTTGAAATTGTAAATTTTTACAAATTTTCAAACAATTTTTTATTTTCATATTCCCATTTTCCATCATCAGAATACTTTTTGAAAACTACATGGAAAGTGAAAATGTTTTTTGGAATACATTTAGATACTTGTGTTGTTGAATATTGTATTCAGCTCAGACCAAGTTTGATCAATTTTTTGAAGTATAGATGAAGGGACCCATATATAGATTCATAAGTATCTGAGCAAAGCACTGCTAAAGTTGCTAGACATCAATAAAAGGTACATGTCATCACTATTCAAAGTACTTTCTGAAGGGTTGAACTCTCAGTAAACCCCATCAAAAAATTAGTGGGTAGCACTGCAGTCAAAACTTTTCTGAATACCAGGTCACTTACTAGAAGATCAGTGTACATTCTGGAAATCTTGGCTTAGAATACAGGAAATACAGACTGAGTTCACTGAGTCAGAGACGAAACCTACTCCAGTCTTTTCTTTTTAGAATAAAAATTTCTCTGGGCTATAAAACTTCCTTCCCTGTTGCAACAGTCCTTCTGGAAAGTTTATAGACAATTCGCTGGTGTTAATGGCTATTCTTCCTGAAAAAGGACTTCCAAATCTGGATATTGCGTATATTCCTGAGTAGTATCTCTGGCAAAAATTGTGGGTTTTAATCCATTCTCATTCTAAGTAGAAGTTTATTGCCTTTCCCGTTCCCAAGAGAGATATATTAAAAAATTAAGAGCTATATTAAAAATTTGTCTTTTTTTCCATTGGCACTTCAGCACCTCCATGGCAAAGTGTTTCTTGCAGTGCTGCCTGTCCCAGTGTCAGCCATACCGTTCCCTTCTCAGAACAGGGAGAGGCAGACAGAACTCGTAGGAGGGTCAGGGGATGTTTCTTTTTTGCTTTAAGTCTTCCTCCAGTGCCATGTGCAATCAGATTGGTGGCACGTCATTTCAGTCTGTCAGCATCCCCTGAGTGCTACTCAGTCAGCTGTAAGGAAATACCTTGTGTGTTGGCAGAGGATGTCCTTTAACAACACCCAGTCGCTCAGTCAAGCAGTCTAAATGGGGCAGCAGACAGCACCTTCACACCAGTGTAGGCTAACTGAGCTCTCTGTCAATGTGTCTTGACCTCATAAGAAGACACAACAAAAAAGCCAGGATGAAGAGCAGAGAAAGACTAGCCTTGCCTTGTCTGGTAAAAATGGCAGCTTCCTTTACTCCACTCAGTCAGAAACAAACATATTTATACATGTGTGTGTGTTCGCGTGAGAGTATATATATATAAATAAAACTACACACACAATTTCCTTTTTGCAGTATGGGAATGTAACCACTAGATGACACCAAGAGATAGTTCCTATAGACCTGATTTTTTATTCTTTATTCATCTGCCTGTTCAAAAGGTGACATTCTTGCTGAGATTGTAATTAATATTACAGAGGTACGCAAACTAAGTGATCTGGCAAGTATTAATAGTTACCTTACTTTAATATTACCAATTACTGTCCTAGAGTGCAAAGAGCTTGGAATTTATGATCATTTAGACAGTGGATCTCCAACATTACCTCTACTTCCCTGCTGTGCATACCTTTAATTGGCTATTACAGAAGCATCATTTGTATTGCCACAGCCAAGAGTCTTCCGGTGCTCCTACAGCAAACTGCCCAGATGTGATGGCTTAAAATTCATCTCTTAGAATCCACCCAAGGTAGAAACTTGGTGTTGTCAAACCGTGGTGCAAGACCACATATTTATACCAGGCCAGAATTAACTGGTTTGCCCTTCTCTGCTACTGTAATCATTCTCTCAAAATGAGCTAAAGTTACAGGGTTTGATAATAAGAACTAAGAAACGTTTTTCCTTTCTTGAAGGGATGTCAAAATTGATAATTCAATATGAATATCTCAGATTCGGGTTTTGGTAATGGAAAACAAGAAGCAGGTTTGAAATTATCCTCTTATGTTCTTTTAATAACTGACAGTTACACTACCATTTCAACAAAAAAAGTATAAGTATCCAAGGCTGACAGGCCTGCACAGGTGTTACATTAGCACAAAATAGCCCAAATTTCTAAGTGGTGGACAGAAATTTAATCCCATGTGTCTGTGTATAAATTCATAAAAGAAACATAATATGGCTAATGTCACCCATTAATGTCAAATAGAGATATACAGCCTGCTTGATAATACAGAGAGTTGGTTTGGTCATACAGAAATATGCAAGTCTTAGGGAAACAACTCTCTTCGAATCTTTTTAGCAACTCCTTCTACCTCCTCCCCCCATCTCCAAGTACTAATATGCCTAAGCAATAACCTTTACCTCAAAGTAATCGTTCATAAACATTCACTGGCTTACAACAACAACAACAAAACTGGAGTAGAGTAGTTTTTCTCATATTATCATGTTTCAAGTATGTCCACGTGTGTCATACACCTCAATATTATTACTGAGAAATTTGAACTAAGGATGGTTGTCATTAAAACTTTACCACTTCCCCACTGTATCTATTGTGGTCATTACAGTAGCGATAATAACAGGAAGACAGTACTTACGAAGATCTTAGTGGTGAACTCTATCTATGTGAGCAGCAACAGAGAATACAACATAAACTCCTATTGAACACAATAATGGTAATTGGGATTTTCAACAATAACTGTGATTTTTAAGTGTATTTGTAATGAGAAAACAAATTTAAATCTCACTGATGGAACCTCTCATTCACAGCTTACCTGAGTGGCTCAAAGCCATTGCTGTCATCCCTGCTCTGTGATGGCCTGTATGAGCATCATCCTGGTGCCTTGCCCCCACACAGGAGACCACCACCATGGAGGCAGCTCCGAGAGCTGGGTGCTGGAGAGGAACCCACCGCCTGGCCCAGACCAGGAGCTACAGGGAGACACCAGCTCCCTATAGGCGCATGGTCCTACAGAAATCCTGGTGCCAGTCATGCTATGGGTGTAGGTGCTGGTGTGAGTGAGCAGCCTGCCCAGTTGGCTGCTGTAGTGGGGTCACCAGCCCAGGGCTAAAACAAGGGCAAGTGGAAATAATAAATCAGTGAGTGTATGAAAAGGAGAGAAAGAATGTCAAGTCATCATGCAAGGAAATGGCAAGGATTATAAGGAGGGATCACATTGCTCTTGGTTGCAATTGAAGAAATAAAGTCCTATTGCCCAGTATGAGCTCCTCCTGTAAGACAAGGAGCTTACTTTGAGACCATGATTTCTGAGAACACACAAAACACACCATCAGCTTTGGTGCTGCCCTTAAGAAAGGCTTTCTTTTCCAATGACTTTATGAAAGTGTGGCTTGTAAAATGTCTTAAGATTCTTCAGAATAAAGTGGAGAATGCATGTGAAATATCATTTCTCTGTGATTGCTATAGATATGATTACAGGGACTCTGCAACTATTAGTTTGTGAGTACCTGAATAGAAAAATTGACACTTTCATTCATTTATTACAGTTAAGACTGACTTAACCTGAACTTTACTTTCTTTTTTTTTTTGAAAAAAACACATTGAAATACTTCCTGGAAAAAAGTCATAGAGGTCATGATTTTCATACAAATAGAATAAATGTCATATTTGTTTGATGTTTGATTTTGTTTTCATTTGTGGAAATCAGGTCCCATTTTTATGCAGAACAATGACAATTGTCAGTAAAAGAACCACATATTCTGTTTGACTCTGAGTTGTTAAAAGTCCAACTAGTTTTGCCCTCATCAGTTTTACAGGCAGTTCAAATTGCCTCATAAAACTCTAATGGTTTTCCTCATACACAAAATGTATTGTGTGGCAGGCACAGAAAACACAGTTTCTGCTAGGTAAAATGTATATCTAATCAGATTGCTGTTCTACCTTTAAAAATTTTTTATTGTAAAGAAGTTGTGAGCAATGTACTATCAGGTACGACCCACTTTTAAATTGTTGTCTGTTTAAAGTAAACTACAGAAATTATTTTGGACTTAAAGCTTTCTTTTTTCTAGGAAATAAACTTGATGTGTATTAAAACTTTTTTAACTTCTATAATATTGTTAGATGTGAAAATTTTAACAGCTTGAGAAAATCAAGGTTTTTTTAATTATTGGAGGTCTAATTTTGGTAGAGAAATAAAGGCAATTATTTTGGGGGGCTTTAGACTTAAGCACCAGCTTTAACAGCCTTCTTATGGTGTGCTGTTGCATGTACTCAGGAAGGATGCATAGGCCGTGACATTTTCTTACACTTTGCAATAGATGTAGAAGAGATGCACAGATGAGAATTTTCCCAAACACTTTCATTTTTTTGCTTTCTAAGTATGATAAATAGATATTGGTATCAACAATCTAAAGTGCTTAAAATCTGAAAGTTATTTCTCAGAAATCAGGGCATCTGCTTAGAAGTCATGAAATTTCTGGTGGTGGTGTTTAAATTATCATATTTGCCAGGTTATTCTCATCTGCTGTCTACATTCTTCGTTTTAAAGGACACCCATTTCACAGTTTCAGTATTTTTGCTGAAGTGTGAGGTTTAAGCTTATACTTGTTTTTAAATCTTGAGTTTTTATTAAATCTTATCAGTCCAGTAGTTATGACTGTTAACTATATAATCTAAAATACAAATTCTTGACAGAAGTACAAGAGTTGGCTCACTGTAGTGAAAAGCATCTTTAGAAATTTGTGTGTGAGCTGAGACATCGGGGACAGGATTAATCAGTCTTAGAAGGCTGAGGGGGTTTTAGTTTAGTTTTGTGTTTTAATTCCATTAAATTGCCTTAATGTGCTGCAGAGTTGGTCACTCATGTCAGCTCCACCCTGTCTGGGTTGGTTGCTCCCTTTCCTTGTCTAAGAAAAAAACAACTATTAATGTACAGTTGCTCATACAAAGTACATATCTCCAAAACTGACACTTCATGCTCATCTATAGGCCCATATGTTTAATCAGAGTCAGCTTGCTAAAACCATGTAACATTCATTCTAGTATTCAGCTAAATGTTATTAGGTGTAGTTGTAGCATTAATTATGTTAGAGATTATCATTAATAATAATTATTATTATCATAATAGCTGTTGATAGTTCAAGAATATAAACGATGCAAGATTCATGGGGAGAAATATTATCTTTTTTATGAGCCAGCTAATACAGTTGGAAAAAATAAACCAGGACACACAAGCCTTTATTAGACCTGAAATAGAAGCAACAAACTTCAAAGCTAACCTGAGTTTATCTTGACTGTATTTTGTATTAGCACCTACAGACAGGCATAGTGGAGATCCATCGAGCAAAGCACTGTACAAACAGAAAATAAGAGACAGTTCCTGCTTCACTGAGTTCACAAGCCAAACACTGAGAGGAGGAGGAGAAGGAGGGCAAACAGGCACACAAAGGTGAAGCTTTAACAGCTCAACAACAGAGCCAGAGAGGAACTCATATCTCCTGGTCTGCAGTCCAGGCCCAAATTGCCTAGACCATATTTGAAACGTAAATGGCAAGTTTCATTTCCTCCCTCATAAACCTTAACAGGAGAGACTTACGTGTATCAGGGTCAAGGTGGACCCTACATATGTCACTGCGTGGGGCCCAGTTCTGCGAATCATTTGTCCAAGCTGCAAAATTACTCCCCTGCAAACTCATGGAAATCCACTAGTGGAAATCCATGGAAATCCAGCGAGCCCCATGGAAAAGAAACAATTGATGGGATGAAGCCCTTAATCTGGAGCTCTGCATTTTTACTTGTTTTATAAACACACATCATAGTTCTGAAAGATACTCAGCCAGCATTTTTACTTGTTGATTATTAATAGATCATTTAAAATTAGCAATTTGTGGGACTTGATATATCAGAAAGTAGGTTAAAAATAATGTAATCATCTAATTTCCTTTTTTCTCCATTTTCTGATAGAGATATTTCTTTCTTTCTTTCTCCATTTACAGGTGCAGAATTAAAGAACGTGTTCACTCACTATATTATTGATGCACTTAAGTGGAGTGTTCCAAAGCATATAATTACCATGTAGGCTTATGGCCCTGAAGTAGATTGGGATAGTGGTGCTGCATATCCATGATTTGAAGGACATACAGTGATGATTATAGAGGCAGTACTCTACATCCATTCCAGCCCTTTTGTGTTTAGCTGGTTGCCATGGCAAATAATTGGATAGAATTTAAGCCACTTTCTTCCAAGTGGGAAATTCATAATTTTACCCTTCACCTAATTTTGAATATACTTTTAAAGAATTGTAAAGTTTCTGCAGGAATGGAATACAGACCTGGTAGAAAAAAATTAGATTTCTACACATGGAAAAACACTTCATTTGTAGGTTTCTTTCTTTTTTTTTTAATCCTAAAGAATCAGGTTTTTAAACAACATGGTAGAGAAAAATGTGAGCCTGAGGAAAGCTCAAAAACATTTGACCCCAGAGAGACAGAAAATCTGAAAGTGAATGATCAAATACAGCTTGCTCTAGTTGGTATCAATTAGAAATAGAGGGATAATTTTACCCACGCCAATTTTCCAAATTTATTTAGCCCGACCCTTTTTTAAGCTTTGAAAATATTTATCATGTTTTGCTATGGTTCATGGTAATCATCTAATCATCCCTTTTTTAGTTTGTTTCTTTTTCTGAAGACATGGATAAACTTTCCAAAAGATCCTCTGTGATGTCATATCAGTGTCCAATGTATATAGTCCTAACTCAGTTAGGGATTTATTATCTTATAGACTGTGCTCCTCACTGTAAAACCTCAGCAGGCATTGCACAACACATGGCAATCCAGGAAAATCCAAAGCTCCTCCGCTCACTACATTATTTTACAGTGGGGATCTCTGGAGGAACACAGAATACAAGAAGTGGGTCTTGTCCCATTACATTACTTCTGAGCCCAGCAGGAGCCATTGTTGCCTTCTGGCCTTTAAAGCAAGCAGGACTTTAATGGGGCAAGAAAGTGTACCTGTCCCTGTCACAAGTACGTAAGGAAGGCCATGGCTGGATTCACCTTTTTTCCTTAGGCAGTAATTTGTGCTGACTTTTTTAAAGAAGGAGCACTCCTAAAATAAGCAATTACTTGGACATTAAAAAAGAAGATTACTTTGATGCCTTGGAGAAGGTCATATATGCCTACATTTTCCATGCCTAAAATAGATGGACAGGGTAGTTCCAGAGGCCTTCAGAATGACACCTACATCTTCATTGGTTAGGAAACGAATAGGATAGGAAACTTAAGCTCTTCTTTACTTTGTTATATGGTTAAACCTTAAACACAACCATTTTCCTTAGCAGTACAGAGTGAGCTGGACTGTAATTGTGCTTGTGATGTGGGGGCCAGGATAGTATGCCCAACCTTTCTGTCTTTCAAATTCTTATTACCTTTCATAACAATAACTCTGTGTCTTGTCTTCATAAGAATTAGAAAATTATTTTCATGTTTTTGATTTCTAGTCCTACATTTCAAACTTCCTAACAAACTAGATTGTGGTTTTGTTACTCCTTTTACAGAAGTATTAAATCCAAGATTAGAAAATTAAACTTCGATGCTGACACTGAGAAAGCCTGGTTAATTTAGGAATTAACTCAATTGAAGGATTTAAGATTTAAGGCTAGTTCTGATCAGCAAGGTTATTTCTTTAATTTTCTTTTTACAGTCTTCATTTTGCACATTCAGTGTTGAAACTCAGTCCTAAGGTGTTTTTTTTTAGATTCCCCAATACTGAACACCTACAGCAGGATATAAAAAAGGAGATATAATTTTTAAATAAAAGGTGTTCCAAATGCTTTCACCACTACTTTTTGTCTGATTTTTGCGATGTTTTTTCTGAAAGGCTTATCTTTTACTGAAAGATTCAGCATTGAATCACTGAGTTATTGTTAGTAGTGTCTTACTATTTACAAGTAGTTAACAGCAGGCATAATTATTCAGTTGTGAAGTTAGTAATAAATTCTATTTTTAAAATGATGGCCTGCCTAGAATATAAAATAAGGGGAGCTTCTAGCTGACTTGTGAACTAATGAACTTTGGGGCATCTTCTTTGAGTTCTTTGTATGTGATGGAATCAAACCGCATTTTTCTTTCTTCTACCTAGCCCAGAGTACATGGCAACAAATTTATTGTACCTGTATATCTTTGGTAAGGACATTTCACTGCTTTTGAATTTGCTATATGGAGAAATCAAAAGAGAAAATGTGGAGTACCCTTGGGCAACTCAGTAAAAAAATTTCAAAACTTCTTTTTTAATGAGTTTGGAATTAGTACATTGCTGCCTTTCTGAAGACTTATTGCAGTTTCAGTGGGACAGAGGCCATTAGTAGCCTCTTTTTGTTGAGCAGAACTATGACTATGTTCTCTAAACAGATATTGTGCTGTCTTTAGCCACATATTGAAACAGCTTGAAATGTCATTTAAGTTAACAGCAGTTTTATTACTCAGAGACAGTAGTGACTACAGGATATTACCCTAGGAGAACAAGGTCACTGATATTCTTCCTGAAGAAATGTGGAAGCAACAGAAAGTGTGTTATCCTGGTAAAAAAAAATATTTCTACAAGAATTAAATGTCTGCAAGGAAAGCCATTCTTAACATCAAATTTTAGATAGTGGGAGAGACGGGAAACTAACATACTGAAAAGGGAAAGCATGTACAGGATGAGAAGGAGAAAAGAAAATATAAATACCATTACTACTAACATACTAAACTCCTCTGCGAATGACAAAGCAGAAGGCGTGGGATGGATAAGACAACTAGACTAGCAGTGGCTTATCATATTACGCATCTCTCTCTTTCTTCTGAGTGGGTTAGGAAAGGTCATTTCATTTCTTACCTCTTGAGTCAGCCTCTGCATTGAATGCTGCCTCAGATTACAAGAAGAGGCCAAAGGAGGGCAGGTGTGTCCATGCCACAGAAAACTAATCTAAATGTTCCCAATATTTTCAGTACCATCATAAAAAGCAAATAATTGAAATTAGCAGAGTTCATGACAAGGGGAAAATCTGCCAGACAGGAGCAGGAAGCTCACCTTGGCAAATACATGTATGTACGTGAAAGAGAAATAGAAAAAAAAGCTACTGATAAGTGGTACCTACGTAAACTCTACCTAATGGACAGCTTCTGAATTAAACTGGAAACTAGATGTAGACAGGAAAAGGAATCACTGAGGGAAGTCACTGATTTTCCTAGCAGCATAAAACTGTAAGTGCAAAACACGCTGGTGATTCTCCTCTGTCAAAGTTTAGAAAAAATGATGACATCAGGTCATAGTGACATCTTAGGTTAGTGAAGTGTTTTATTCCATGTGCCCCAGCAAACAATGGCTGCACTGATTGGAAACAGCTCTCTTCTTCCCACCCACTTCAATGATAGCCAAATAGCTTCTCTTGCTGCAGGTCTCTGTCTTCCTTCTGGTGTTAAGTCTGGACAGACCTCATCTACATCTTCTGCTGTTTTGTTTTGTTTCGTTTTATTTTGTTTTTTTTTAAATGAGGAATCTGTGTGATATTCCAACCCCTTAATGCCCAAATCAGAAATAGCTGACCTGAATTTCCTCTCAGAAACCTCTTGCTTAGGTTCTGTTCCCCAGGACTGTTGCATCACAGCTTGTGAGACCCAGAAATATTGACCACTGTCAATATTACAAAGTCACTGTCAATTTTACAAAGATGAGAAAAGGTACTTAGGTATACATGAGCTTAAAGTTTAAACAGCTCGCATTTGAAATGTCCAGTATGGGAGCTATTTACTGTCTCTCTTTTCATCAGGATTTTAAAATTAGAGGGATTATCTAATTTTTGCAGTATAAATTAGTCTCCAAAAATCACAGGGAACCATTATAAACTCTTTCTTTTCTTCAGAAGTAATTATGTTTGGCGTGTGAGCTGGGAGTCCTTAGTAGGCTCACTAGTATCTAATATCGGTTCATTTCAGGGTAATAACTTGGTGTTAGATTTTCCAATTTTTTAAAAATAAAAACTTGATTCACAGTAAAAAGATATTTTATTTTACTTTACACAGTAAAATAATATGTTATCACATTTACTTGACCAAAAAATCCTATTGTTTAATTGGACCATTGTTTTTATATATCAATTATTTTAAAGGGTTTGGGATGTTATTGAGTTTTCTTATGACAGTCAAAATCTACAGAGGTTTCAGCACCTGGTTGAACATATCCGAGCTACCTGTTAGAGCAAACCTGGAAATGAATGGATTGTCAGTGCTGTCTCAAAGAACAGAAAAAAACTTTTCTTTTCACATAACATTTACAGCTTGCAGCAATACACCCTATTTCTGTCAGCATCCTCAATACAAAGCAAAACAAAATACAAAGTGAAATTAATTCAGTCCTCAGTGGAAGTGGGCATGAGTTTTGCTGTACAACGCATGAGTCCCAGTGGACAGCAGCAAAGTTGCATCTACTATATTTAATTCAAGGCCAACAGGAGGAGATTTTTTGTCTTTACACTCCAAATTGCTTCTTGTGGAACAAGATCTCTCAATGAACACATCTATTAAACCACTGGCTGCTCTTAATAAAAGTCACTCCAGACTTACAAGTCTCCATTGACCAGGTTTGTCTATGCAGACTGGTAGGGCTTGGTCGGTAAATGCACGGCAAAGAGATGGATCGCACCCACATGTATTGCATATTTATCCTCACCTGTCCTAGGCAGAGTCTGAGGGGTGGCATAAACACAGAAAAAGTGCTGGCCTGAGGTCCTGGAGACTCCATCCTGTTTCCACAGCCACAAAATTACTGATACGAAATTTTCTCTGGCTAAAAAGAATATGTATGCTCAGAGTCAATAATTTTCCCTGAGTGTAATTCAGTCTTCTGAAAGAGCCCTGCCCTACTCCTGGACAGTAAGTCACATTCAGGCCAGACACCCTGTGGCTCTGGGGTAACAAATGCTGGGCAGACACTCCGTAGTATCTCAGGGCTTAGTGTAGACCAGTGAGGCATGGATGTGCTTGGCTTGGGTCCCACACACGAAACCTGAGTGTCCTCAATGAAGATACCAGCTTTGTTGAAACACGAGCTGAAAGCCCTTGTGCAGCGTGTAAATGTATATTAATCTGCACATTGATCCAAGGACCATGTTTTGCTTCAGAAGTGCCATGTTTCTGTGGCTTCAGATATATATTTTTTTTCCACAATTTCATGCAGATTGAGAACTCTGCTATTTAGCCTCTGCAAATGTAAGAGAGAGATTCTCATTAGTTTCCAAGAGGTGCTCATAGAGGCAGTCTCTGAGGAAAATTATCTCCTGAGCCTCCTCCTGGGGTAGTGTAACTTGTCCATCATTCCTTGCTTCAGCCTTTGCTCACAGGCAAAATATCTGTAGCAAATTTCTGCTCTGCTGCCTGCCAGTGAAAGTTAGAGAAAGCATTGCTTCAAGGGATTGCATGCATGTTGAGCTAGTTGTTTATGCTTTTTCCTAGCATGAAATAGACAGAGAGAATTAATTTTTTTTAATTTTTTTACAAATACATATTTTGTAAGTATTAAAGGATCCTTTAAATTATTCTGTTCCATACTAGAAGACAGGCAAATGAACTTATTGCAGCCTGATGCTAAATAAACCACTATATATATATATGAAAACAATTACATAAATTACATACATTGAAAACCTATTTCAATTCAGCTTAATTAAATATTATTAATTTGCAGATTCCAAGACATAATTAAGCCAATTACATAAAATTAAAGGAGGCATTCCTTTTTCACTGGGGAAGTTTTCCTTCTTAGCAAATCATTAAACATTTAATTTGAAGTGCTAATATCTGGCCTAATTACCCAGCAATCTCTTAAAAATAGGTATAAATGCTTTGCTGGATTTCTTTTTTATTTTTTTTAAACTATAGGGATTTCTTGGATTCTTTGATATAAATGCAAAGAAACAGGATCATGAATTCAGTACACAGTTTCTGCAAACAGCTACAGTCATTCTTTATTTTGATAATTCATAGGACTCAATCACTTTGAAGCCACTGCTCTTTACAGAATTCCTGACCAATTAAGTCCAAAGCTAGAGATGATTAAGAAGTTGCATGTTTGTTAAATTTTGCAATAAGATGACATAGCAAAATAACAAGAGCATTATCACTGTAATCAATTTCCTGATGAAACACATATATGTATCAAATATTATCCCAGCAAGTATGCTGGATTTGGAATCTTCAAGATGCATGAGGAGGGTTTCTTGGCCATGCTCCATTTCTTATACAAAGACAGTACAGATGGAGTAGAAAGCACTTGCCGTCCAATGGTGAGGATTACTCTGTCATGAGGAAAATGCCTATAAGTGCCTATGTACAGCTGGCATAGCTTCGCTGCTCCAGAGGAGAGCCCCATCCCACCTACCCATTCCCATTTTGCACTTGAAGGAGCCTGTGGGAGGAACACAGGGCAAGGCCATGCTGTACTTTGATTACGTCCATCTTCTTCGTACAAATTCAGACTGCAGGCTGCTCCAAGCACAGCCTGGTGGCTGTGGGCTGGAAGAACAGGGAGCCAGAGCTATGTCCTGGGTATGTTGCCTGTTACACTGTGCTCAGGCACTAAGAAGTAGAGATGCGCCCCATTGTAGGCTCTTATCTCCATTTTCTTTCCTTTGAATGATGACAAGATTACAAGAAACACTTCAGGAATTCTAGCTGCCATCAGCCCATTCCTTCTCGTATTGGCTTATTTATTGCCGCCCTTGCCAGAGAACAGCATGCAATGAGCATGGATCCAATTCTGAAGCAATCTTCAGGGCAAGACACCTTGGCTTGCCTGTCTAAGCCAGAAAATATCACATGAATCCGGGTTCCAGTTTCCATCTCATTGCAATTCCATATCCTCTATGCCTGAGCAGATTAGGAGGCCAAAAAGCAATGTCATAAGCAACAGGTCACAAATATATTTTCACATTTAGTTCTCCACATTGCTGCTGATATCCTGAATATAATTGAAATTCCTGCCAGTACCCAGAGTGATGTTCTACCCGTGACCTTTCTCTTGAAGGGAGTAGTGCCTTTAATCCAGAAGCAGTGATTCTTTCTACCAGGCTCTCTGACTGTGCACATATTAAAGTAAAAGTTAGACTTTGCAGTGCCTGTTTGCTGGGTGGACTCTGTGCCTGGCTGCCCTGGCCTGTGGCGGAGCAGGCAGCTGCTTGCAGGTCCTGCCTGCAGCACTGAGACAGGGAGACGCGCTCCTGACCTGACAACTAATCTTCATCCAGCTGGTGACTCCTCCTCAACAATGAAGGTTAGAGCGGGCCCCTTGGTAGCTTGAGGAGCTGAGCAGGCACCCTGTGCTCCTTCAGGCTCCATATGTTTGGCCTTTAACCCTCCTCAGCTGCCTCCGTCTGCTCCTGACTCGCCCCACCATGGGGGTACGCAGAATGGGGCCATTGTTCCCGCCCACTTCGTGGCCATTTGGCACCCCCATTGGTGTCACTGTGGCAGACCTGGGTGCCTTGTACTTTACAGGCATGGAGCACAGCGCTGTTAGCATGGCCTCAGTGCAAGCCTCTGTCTTCTGCAGCCAAAAAACAAACAAATAACAAAACCCCTTAGATATGATTATTTTATATCAAACGTCAGAGGTGTGAGGCAAGCTCAGAAGGGAAAAAGGACAATCCATTGTTTTCCTCAGGCTCTCAAGTGGTGACACATTGGACTCCATTAGGAGTGTCTTCCACACTTGAAGCTGATAATTTGATACCTACATTATCTTGCCTTAAACTGCTTTTCTTAAATCTAGCACTTTGGATGAGGTTTGGAGACCCAGCATTGAGGACAGGGACATTATTTCAAAAGGTTTTTGCTGCTGACATCCAAGTATTGTGAGGCCTTAGCTGGGCTGAGGGTGGAAAAATGGTATCTATAAAATATTAAGATAATCACAGAACTTGCATTAGCTTCAGTGGGCCGTAGGCTGAATTTCTTCTCACCTGGCAGAGAAAATATGTTGGCCGAATATATTAGTTGATGACTTTTGGATGCACTGTGTGATGGTAAAGTCAGCTAGTTCGATGCCTTTCACCAGTGCACCCAGCCCACAACAGTCTGTGTTTTATTGGACCTCTGGGGTGGAATTACAGTTGTGAGTCTTTCTTTTGCTAGGAATAATGCCGATTTAATTTGGAATTGTACAAGGTTTCATTACACACCATTTCATGAATACTACCTTAATTCCAGTTAGCAACATGCAGAAATCAGTGAATGAATGCTAAGGAGGAACAGAGAGCTATATTATACGGCCTAAAAATCCTTCTTTCTGTTAGGCACTGCTGTGCTACAGCTGTTTGTTAATACATGTCTAATCAGCTAGGAAGTACTTCAAATATTTTTAATCAATTCCTACAAATATGTCCAACTCCAGAACATTAAAATGATAAATAAATACAGACAGTTAGAGAAAATAAAATATGGTGTAGAAATGTAATGTGCACAATAGGGTCTATCTTGTTTCCTGTCCAGAACAGTACAACTCTTAAAGGTGCTCCACTTCTTGTTTCATAATCTTGTCTGAAAAGATTTCTTTTTCTTTTATGTTCTTTCCTTTAGCACTCCAGTCATCTAAGTAACACTTTAATTTTACGCCATTTAAAACATTGTAGGTTTTTTATATTTTAATAAATGAACCCAATGCATTTACCTGCTACCTCTCTGTGTGAAAAGAGAAAAGAATACACGTCCCTTAAATTTTTCCATTGACCTTACTACAATAAATGTGAGAATCATGTTTTATGTTAATTAGCATGTATAAATCCTTTAAGTGAACATAAGACCTGGTGTGCAGTTATGGTGTCATTTCTATAAGCCTCAAATACAGTAGGGGTATGAGGTTGACAATGCACACCCTGGAGTGTATTACTGCTTTTATAAAAATCATATTTCTTTCAATTACTTCAGTAAGGGACTCCAACTTGTGCAGATGTGGTTGTGTAATTACACATCTGAGAATCCTCATTAACCAATCGGGGTTGTCACTGCTCAGCAAGTCAGGCATGTTGGCCAATTAATCCTATCAGGAATAGCTCTCCTTGGGCAACCCACAGGATCTGCAAAAGTGTATTATCAAAATAATTCTAAAATATACAACCAGGAGAAGAAAAACAAGAAAAATAAAATCAGCTCTAACATAAAGAGTGTATTACATTTGTCCGTTTCATTCCTTCTTCCTGTGTATTTCATTGTCTTGATAACAAGACATGCTCTCAATGAAAGAACCACAGTGTTCAGGAAAAGCTGACAAATCAGCCACTGACAGTCTCTCCAAACCTTGTAAAATGAGGACAGAAAAGCTTTGATTAAAAGAAGTTATAAAGGTATTACTTTTTTGCTTCATCTTCTGCCTATAGTTGATATTTCTCTTCCAAACACAAGCTGTAGTAATACATTCTTGTCATTTGCATTCCTGCCCCAAAGGATTTTATGTTCTAACTGGTGATGGAAAAAAATAATAAAAAGTGTGGTTAAAGCAGGTGCTGTTTGTGGTGTTTATATAAACACATTAGCACTCTTTTGACACAGCATGACCTGAACAAGTAGTTCATCCTACTAGTAGCAGGGAAACAATAACTGAGCATGCCAGAGCCGAGTTCATTCAGACACTGCAAAATTAACACCAGATTATGAATACGCTTGCCACTGGTAATTAATCGTGAAAATTGCTGGAGGAGTTCCCCTACTGTGAGGGATATTGGCAGAAGTATTTACTGCTAATAGGCCTTGTTTAAGCTTTTTTTTTTTTTTTCTTCCACCCCCTTAGAGTTAAAACTTACAATAGACTGCACAGGATTATAGATTATCACATATTCCTTTGGCCTGTTTTCTTATTAGCATTTCTGAATATCCCGTGTTTTTCTCTCTATTATTAGAAATGTGCATTGCGTGTTCGCATTCAGACCATTAAACTGTCCCTTATGGAGGATAATTTCACAATCTGGACACTGTTTTTCTATATTCCACAGTGATTTAACATTATCCCATATTTTGCAGCAGTAATTTGGAGACATCATAAGAGTTTTGTGTATTTCAAATAATATACAAGCTTTTATAACCTTAGGTAGTGGTTACATGATCTACAAAATCTTTGATGTGCCTATCATTTTAACCAATTTTCCTTATATATGCTTTTTATTATGTGTTTTTAAAGTGTAAAAAAGTACCAAGATGTTTTCAATCTACTATGTTTTTAAATACAGTAAAGATATACAAGCATGACTATATTAACTATCTAAAAATAAAAATTGAATAAATTAACTTATAGTAGGTCACATACACTCCTTTACTTATTCCTGAAAGATTATGTAGTATTGTGTAATCATGTGTTTCCTGCTTAAAAAAAAAAAAAGAAAAGAAAAAAAGATATTGATCATGACTGTTTTTTAACAGGTGTGTTATTGGATAGAAACAAAGGTAAGTTTCTTAGTGAAATTAATGAAACACTTGCTATTGAGTTTAATGAAAGTGTAGTTGAGTCCCATATCTGTTAAAATTTTATTATTGTATAATATGGGGATTCTGGAAGTATTTATTGCTGATTTTATGATGAACAGTAATGATTCCTGGCCTGTATATGCCAATATTTAAGTCCCTATATAGCATATTCTTCATGTAATTTAGTCAATAATTACAACTGTTTGAATTTTATAAGACTTTTGAGATTGATCTTTTTCTGAAAGTGCTTAACTATTTCTTTTGAGAACTTGTTCATTATTTTTCCATTGATTTTAATAGGAATGAAACTTTATTCCTTAAATACTTAGTACCCAAGCACTATATCTTGTATTTCTTTATTAAATATTGGTGATTTTTGTCTTTTCAGAACTACTCAGAATCTGGACTTCATTTCTTTGATTGTTTTTTTCTTATAAAACACTTACTTACTCTTCATCTTTCCCTCTTTCTGAGAAAAAGAGTACTGTCAGCCTAAACACAATCACAGCCTTATATTTTTCTGTGAGTGAGGTGTATATTTTATGGCCCATACTTAAGCCCAGTGCAGACAATGGA
The DNA here is from genome assembly GCF_047370975.1 of Nipponia nippon. Lineage (NCBI taxonomy): Eukaryota > Metazoa > Chordata > Aves > Pelecaniformes > Threskiornithidae > Nipponia > Nipponia nippon. The sequence continues at coordinate 3,750,001 of NW_028262337.1, read as the reverse complement.
GACAATGTAAACAATGGACACACTACCACTGAATTCAACCATTCAGATTGACAATGTTGTTAAGTAACTAACATTTGAAAATATACTATGTTTATTGAATTTTTACTCCTTGTGGCTTTGATAGTTTCAAATAAATGGAAGTGCTCTCATTAACATTACCTTTATATTTTGTTCATCTAAACAGAGGATCTTCTGTCTAGCTGGCAGAATTTAGTGTGAAAGATCACAGAGTCAAAAGTAGGCTACATTGCTCTAAACAGCTATGCTTTATAGTGAAGATGCCTTGCACATATTTATTCATGATAGCACACTGTGTAACATTCTCTCTGTTTTCTCCTCAAATTCTCTGAGACTTTTTTTTTCTTTAGCTGATCCCTCAGGCAACAAAAAAACAACAGCTAACAATTAGTAGCTGTCACACTGTTCTGACACAGAACAATAAAACATTGCAGAGGTTAAACTGTCTCTGGTTTATGTTAAGAGTAATGATACTGGTCATTTATATGCCTCTAGCATAGAAGTTTTATATAATTTAAAATTTTTTACATTAAATTAGTTGTAGTACCCAAGCAGGTTATGTTTCATTTATGTAAAGAACACAAGATATCATTCAACAAATGTTTTTTGTTTTGAGTGAGATTGCAATTGTAGTTTTAGGTATCTGAAGGCTGGATTCAAAAAAAGAAAAAGGTCTTCAAATAAGAGCTCCTTTTGTAGGTATCACAGCTGTCTAGTATTAGCATTTAGTTGTTCTGAGACAGGAAATGTTCAAGGCTCTACACACTGCATACATAAAGACAGTCATATGCTGAATTTTTCAGGGTGTCCTTTGTATCTTTCCAACTTCATCATCCATTTAATGTAGTATTTTTTGATTTAATGAATGTTTACAAAATGTATTTTATATTATTCAAATAATAATGAATTTAAAAAAACCCTAGACCTTGTTTTGCAAAGGACATCTGAGGTCAGGTACCCTAAATCACAATGAATAGTAATTTATTTATGTTACTTGTGGTTCTACATAGCATGAAAGGTATGTCTGACTGCTCTCAAAATAAAAATATAAGTGTTTGTTGAGGCAATAGATGTTCCTATGGCTCCTAATAGCTTGCTTTCTCAAATATCTTACAGCCTTTATAATGTGACATTCCCAATAATTTTATTTTTGTTTTTAACCTTAAAAATGTGTCTATTTGTATGACAAGAAAACTCTGATTTTGGTTGAGCAAATAATAGTGCTGTGATTTAATTGAGTAAGTGATAATTTTAATTTTCCCAATCAAACTATTTAACTTCAATATAACTCACTTACAGTTTGCTTATGTATTGTGGAAATTAAATACTGAAAAGAAAAAAAAATAATAAAGTAGATGTCTCCACACATTTGGTGTAGGAACTAAAAATTTTTTTGGTTTATATAATCAGAATATCCTTGATTTATAAAGAAAAAAGACAGAGAGTCAAATGTGCTCCTGCAAGGCTGTGGCCAAATTCACTGTGAACAGATCTGTGTCCACAATGGCAGCATGACACAAAAAGAGAAAATAATCAAAATTGATGACTTTTGTGTAACAAAATTGCACACATCCAAACCCAAAACATTCACATACACGTGCCAGCTGAACCACAGAGGGTTTCCTCTTCACCAAAAAGAGTCATTTATATTTGTGAAGCTCTCCTTTGAAGAGAGAAAACAAAATGTAATTTATCCATATATTCTGTATGAACTGCATTGGACCCTGGAGACCTTCAGAGGTATCTGCATCTCTCCATTGACAATTTAACAACTTCCTGTGGGGTAAATAGTTCTGCACATCTAAAATGCTGGTGTATCCACATGCAAGTAAACTATCTGAGTTAATAATGCTGGATAAAGATCTCAGAACCCTTCAGGCAGCACTCTGCACTGGCCATTTTCCTAACACTTTGCACAAGGACATATGCCACCCTTGATAATAAAGTCAGGTTTTAACAAACAAGGAATTTGACCCTTTCTTACAGACATATCATACTTACTCCTAGTACCACTTGCTCACAGTGTTGCCTGTTATGATCTAATCTCTAAAATCCAAAGCAGACTAAGCATTCCCAGCACCCTCAAACAACAAATATGTAAAAGTGGCTGAAAATGATTGACTTATCATTTAAGTACTTGCTTTACATGATAGACATAAGGACTCTGAAGGAACTGTTATGAACCATCTTGACAAAAATCCATTTACGAAGTGTGCCTTTCTATACGTGTATACAATAGACTGTGTAATTACAGCATATGGGGTAAATAGTATACGTTTTTAAAATTAGTATGCATGCCAAAACACATGTTTACCTTAAAGACTGTAGCAGCTTTAAGGCAGTTATTTTAGTCCATCAGGTAAATAGCACACATTTCCTAAATGCTGCACAAATGTATGTTATTATGCAGTATGTGTGTTATTATATAATAAACTGTGGTGGCTTTGAAAAAGATAAACTATTCTGTTGTGTCAATACTTCTAAAAATTCATGACGTCATATTTTTACTTCCCTATGTTGGGAATAAAATAATAAAAAGTAAAACAAACAAATTAACAAAGGCAGCTCTGAAACAATAATTAAATTCCCCACTCCTACGTCTGCCCATGCAATCATTAGGGGTTTCATTTTTAACTTTCACCATTTCAGAGCATTTTCAAGTGGGACAGAAGATTCTGCTTGGTGTATAAGGAAAGGGAGAAAGAACTATAATTTTGCATATTACTGATTCCCTATTTTTTTTTGCTGGAGTAAGAGAATAGAATTTGCTTAGCCTTGACATCAACATTTCTTTTGCAAGTATTTTCTGCTATGATAGATGTTCTTTCCTCTTACACTTGTATGCTGTTTGTGTTGGTAGTATCAGAGCTATTGTGCTGTCTATGGACCATGCAGAACTGAAATAATATTTGAAGATGAAAATATGAAATGCATTAGGACAAACAGGAAAGGCTTCAGAAAAAAAATAACAAAAGCAATGAAAGGATTGAAAAGAAATGGCTTATGAGAAGAGATAAGAAAAGAACAAACCAAAATTAAAAAGTGGGTTCTGAGGGTATGAGGGTATTCATTAGGGTGTAAGGGACCAAAATAATGAAGGTCAAAGATCCTTTTCCCCTTCTTACGAATCATATGTCTTGCAAATAGATCAAGTAGTCTCAGAGTCTATGCTCACAAATCCTAAGGAATGATAGTATAAAATCATGGATCTATACTAGTATAAGAGAAAAGGAAGAGACAAGACCAACGCTGAAAAACCTAAAGCAAAATCACCCAATCTTGGCAGTCATGAATAAAAAATAGAGTTTGCGACCCTTTACACTTCTTTGTGGATCAGTCATTCCTCCTCTTTCCCCCTGTAAAAGGCATCACTTGACTCCTATAATCCCTGCCCCATACAGTCATCCAGTGCCCACTTGCCAAGCAGCCAGCCTAACCCTCTCCCCTCCACCCAGAAGCAAGAGCCACAGCACCCTTCCACCATCATCCTCCAGTGCCACGGGGAAGCGAGCAGGAAAAGGAATGTAGCTATAATCATAGTGGGCTACCCCAGCTCGAATATGGGAGTCCCATCCTGTAGGTGGTGGGTTTGGTTTTTCCTTTCACCTTTGGAATAACTCTCCCAGGAGCTTCTTGAATCTCCCTTATTTCATCCAAGCACTTGGGTGAGTGAAGTAGCACAAAAAATTTGGTTTTAACCTCTGTGGGCAGGAGGTGAACTTACACAGTTCAACTTATGTTCAATACCTGAATAAGTGATCCCAACTACTCTAGTAGAAAGAGTTTAGATAAAAAGTCACAAAATTTCTCACACTGTACTGAAGAATATGCCTACAGATTTCAGGGGGAGCTATGGGAGGTCTGTACCTCTTGGACTTCCACTCTTAAGGGGGAGTGCTGTAGTCATCTATTATTGAAGTGATACCAGACAGAGTCTTGTTTACATGTATATGACTTTTTTTTCTTTTGTTTGAAGACTACCTCCATGCTTAGAGAAGTATGGAAACAAAATGTGATTGCAGAAGTTTTGAATGAATCAGCGTTTACTTCACTCACAAGAATTTTACAGAGAGAAAAAGCTGAAATAATCTATCCAGCCCTATTCATTTTTTAAAGTCATAACAATCTGTCTTTGGAAGGATCTAGACTAATTTGTTCTACAGGAACACTATCATTATAGTGTTGGCAGTAGGTGATAATTTCAGCAGAAGTTACAAGAGTTCACAGAATATGAACTGTCTTTTTGTCCCTAAGGGTAGTCCCTCTGGATGGGGTCTGAATTTCGTTTGCTGGGTAACCTGGTTTCTACTTCCTAACCTGGAGCAAGGTGGCAGTTGCTTCAGGAATGAAATCCTTATATTTCCATTTTCAGGTAGAGTCAGGCATGAGTCAATATATTGGTTCATATATATGAGGAGCCGATCGAGAGCTTATGGGTCAGGATGAAAGGGAGGGCAGGGACAGGTGACATTATAGTGGGGGTCTGCTACAGGCTACCCAACCAGGAAGACCATGTGGATGAGGCCCTCTATAGACAGATAGCAGCAGCCTCACATTCATGAGCCCTGATCCTCATGGGGGACTTCAACCACCCCAACATCTGTTGGAGGGACAACACAGCAGGGCGTAAGCAATCCAGGAGGTTCCTGGAATGCGTTGATGATAACTTCCTTCTCCAAGCAAGAGATGTGCCAATGAGGAGAGGTGCTATGCTGGACCTTGTTCTCACCAACAAGGAGGGGCTGGTGGGGAATGTGAAGCTCAAGGGCAGCCTTGGGTGCCGTGACCATGAACTGGTGGAGTTCAAGATCCTTAGGGCACCGAGGAGGGCGCACAGCAAGCTCACTGTCCTGGACTTCAGGAGAGCAGACTTTGGCCTCTTCAGGGATCTACTCAGTGGAGTACCATGGGGTAAAGCCCTGGAGGGAAGAGGGGTCCAAGAAAGCTGGTTAATATTCAAGGATCACCTCCTCCAAGCTCAGGAGTGACGCATCCCAACAAAGAGGCAGTCAGGCAAAAACGCCAGGAGGCCTGCATGGATGAACAAGGAGCTCGTGAACAAACTCAAACACAAAAAAGAAGCCTACAGAGGGTGGAAGCAGGGGCAGGTAGCCTGGGAGGAATACAGAGAAATTGTCCAAGCAGCCAGGGGTCAGGTTAGGAAAGCTAAAGCCCTGATAGAATTAAATCTGGCCAGTGACACCAAGGGCAACAAGAAAAGCTTCTATAAGTATGGATGTCAGTGATAAAAGGAAGACTAGGGAAAATGTGGGCCCTCTCCGGAAGGAAATGGGAAACCTGGTTACCTGGAATACGGAGAAGGCTGAGGTACTCAGTGACGTTTTTGCCTCAGCCTTCACTGGCAAGTGCTCAAACCACACCACCCAAGTTGCAGAATGTAAAGGCAGGGACTAGGAGAATGAAGAACCACCCACTGTAAGCGAAGGTCAGGTTCGAGACCATCTAAGGAACCTGAAGGTACACAAGTCCATGGGACCTGATGAGATGCATCTGTGGATCCTGAGGGAACTGGTGGATGAAGTTGCTAAGCCACTATCCATCATATTTGAGAAGTCATGGCAGTCCAGTGAAGTCCCACTGACTGGAAAAGGAGAAACATAACCTCCATTTTTAAAAAGGGAAAAAAGGAAGACCCAGGGTACTACAGGCTAGTCAGCCTCACCTCTGTGCCCGGCAAGATCATGGAGAAGATTCTTCTGGAAACTGTGCTAAGGCACATGGAAAATAAGGAGGTGACTGGTGACAGCCAACACGGCTTCACTAAGGGCAGATTTGGTGGCCTTCTACGATGGGGTTACAGCATTGGTGGATAAGGGAAGAGAAACAGATGTCATCTACCTGGACTTGTGTAGAGCATTTGACACTATCCTGCACGACATCCTTGTCTCTAAATTGGAGAGACATGGATTCAACAGATGGACCACTCGCTGGATAAGGAATTGCCTGGATAGTCACATTCAAATTATTGTGGTCAATGGCTCGATGTCCAAGTGGAGATCAGTGACGAGTGGTGTTCCTCAGGGGTTGGTATTGAGATGGGCACTGTTTAACATCTTTGTTGGTGTCATGGACAGTAAGATTGAGTGCACCCTCAGCAAGTTTGCTGATGACACCAAGCCGTGTGGTGTGGTCGACACACTGGAGGGTAGAGATGCCGTCCAGAGGGACCTTGACAGGCTGGAGAGGTGGGCCTGTGCAAACCTCATGAAGTTCAAGAAGGCCAAGTGCAAGGTCCTGCACATGGGTTGGGGCAATCCCAAGCACAAATACAGGCTGGGCAGAGAACGGATAGAGAGCATTTCTGAGGAGAAGGACTTGGGGTGTTGGTTGATGAGAAACTGAACATGACTTGGCAATGTGTGCTTGCAACCCAGAAAGCCAACCATATCCTGGGCTGCAGCAAAAGAAGCACAACCAGCAGTCGAGGGAGGTGATTCTCCTCCTCTACTCTGCCCTCATGAGGCTCCACGTGGAGTAGTGTTCAGCTCTGGGGCGCCCAACAAAAGAAGGTTATGGGCCTGTTGGACTGAGTCCAGAGGAGGGCCACGAAGATGATCAGTGGGCTGGAGCACCTCTCCTATGAGGACAGGCTGAGAGAGGTGGAGTTGTTCAGTCTGGAGAAGAGAAGGCTCCGGGAAGATCTTATAGCAGCCTTCCAGTACCTGAAGGTGGCCTACAGGAAAGCTGGAGAGGAACTTTTTACGAGGGAGCATAGTGATAGGACAAGGGGTAATGACTACAAACTGAAAGAGGGTAGATTTAGATTAGATATAAGGAAGATGTTCTCTGCTATGAGGGTGGTGAGGCACTGGAACAGATTGCCCAGAGAAGCTGTGGATGGAAATGTTCACGGCCAGGTTGGATGGGGCTTTGAGCAACCTGGTCTAGTGAAAGGTGTCTCTGCCCATGGCAGGGGTGTTGGAACTAGATGATCTTTAAGGTCATTTCCAACACAAACCATTCTATGATTCTATGATTCTATTCAGTATATTACTAAAGGGGAATACATTTATGTCATTAACATGACATTCAGGAGCAAATTGGAAAGTGAAAACATTGACATAGGTAATTAATTAAACAAAAATTTAATTACCTATTTTGTATTGTTCTCAGGTTGAAAATTCTCACTTGTGTGACATGACTAATTGCCCCAAAGCAGCAGAATGAGGCATTTATTTGACAGGGATGGGAAGAAGAAGTTCAGGATAGTACTCACAATTTTGATATCTTGTCCTGATTTCAGAGTAGCTGCAAAATTTTAATTGACTGGGAAAATTATTTTGCTCTGTTCTTGAAAGATTCTTCCCAGTGTATTGCTGAATTATCCATACCACTGCCTTCCACCCAGTGGTCTCACAGTCAGGAGTGACCCAAAGCTTTACTTTCATCAAAGTGAACTTCAGCTTCAAGATTTAAATTTCTTAACAAATATTTTTACCCTGGGGATAAGGACGCTGTGTTTCACATTTGCATGTTTCTAATGTGAGAGTTGGAATTTTGAGAGCACCAAAAGTGTTCTTTCCAGAGGTGCCCGGGGAAACTAATGCCCTGCAATTTTCAGTGGTGAACAAAGCCTTTTCCTTTCGAACTGAAGAGCTTCTTTGGCTCTTCCAGCGTTGTGAGTCTGAAAAGAAAAGCCCATTTATTCCATTTATATATGTGGGAGATTTTTTTCTATACTTCCACATTTGTTCTTATTTAAAGCAATATTTATTTCTTCAACTTGCACAAAGAGGGGATCCAGTGAAAACACAACACATCTTTGCAGACAGCAATTCCCTTGCTTGCAGGAATCCTTTAGTATTTTAGCCCCAATGATGGAGAAAAAGCAGTTTGTTATGAATGCTGAATTGCTTTTTCTTTTCAGGTGTAGTAGCACTTAAGTGTCATGTTAAGCCTGAGGCAGGAAGGACTTCAAATGACCTGTTCTGACTGGAATTGTGTTTACTGTACTTTTTTCAGAATGCAGTGAAGGATCCCTTCCCTTATCAGTACCTAGAGTCTAACAGCTTGCAGACTCAAATTTCCCCTTCCAGGCAACGTTGGATTTGTCTGTTGTTTTTCATGACAAAGGGTTTCATGAATTCTGCAGTTTGAATTTCTGCCTTGTATTACCTAGTGTCACCCTCTAGGCTAGGAATCAGCATTTTTCAGCTCCCAGCAATTGCCCAAAAGGCTGCTAGAAGCATTGCACATCGAGATGTGTAGGTACACATCTTTCTAACTATTTGCATCAGGAATTCTGGCAGATAAATTGTAGAAGTACTCTCTGTGGGACTAAACTGGTGAACAATTAAACAGTGTCTGTACGGGGTGATTGCCCTTGGCATTCATGACTGCAGGTGCGGCATGCAGGGTTTACTCATTCAAACCTTCAGTGAATCCATATGGCAGAAGAGCCTTATAAACATAATGAATGTGGGAAAATCTCCCACTAGAGCTGACTGCTGCTCTCCCCAGTCACTGTGTTCTGTTCTGGTTTTTCTTCATCCAGGCTGTACCTTATGTTTCTCCCTACCCTGCCTCACACCTGGAACCACACAGTGCTGTCCCATCCACTCTCCTTCACAAATATAAATCTCCCGGAACTGAACTATTCCTTGAAGCAACCCTCCCCACTCCTTCTTGCCATGTCCTATAAACATCTTGTGGGTTTGTATTTACATTGTCCCTTCACTGCCTATAGGTTGGAAATTCCTGAGGAAGAAAACTTTGTGTTTCCTCATTTCACACTATGTACGGTGCTAGGTACACTGGGAATGTTTGTGATGTGCCATGCTTTTTGGAGAGCAAAATGCAAAAGCTAGAAGTCGCTGGGATTATTTTTATGTCGATAACGGTAACTATCTTGGGCCAGCACACAATATATATACATGCAGTTAGGTTTCTTGCTGGCCGTCACCAAAGACCTCAGTGGTCTCAGCGTCCCTCCATGACAAGATGAAGAACAGTAGCTCCATGGGATTTGATATTGCTTTTTAACAATGGACGGGGGGTGCCACAGGAGCTCTCCGAAAGATTCACATTCCCAACATGTTAACTCCAAAGGAGCTCAAAATTGGCCATGCCTCAAATGTACCTTCCCCTTGTGTTTCTCCTTCTTCCTCTTATCTATTTATTGCACATTCTTCAGTGAAGATATCAGGGCTGCACTGGGAAGGATGTGTGAATTACAGAAGTAAAATATAAGAGAAACTTCATGGACTAAAGGACATGCTGGACAAGAGGATCCCAGCAGGAGGAGAACTCAGGTTCCTCAGCGGCTTTGCTGATTGTAGCTAATGTAAAACAAATGCAAGTGCATGTACAGAGACTGCTGACCATTGTCTTACAGTATGGTGAGATCCAAAGATATGTGGGGGGCTAGTAAGAATGAGCATCTACCTTCAAGACTGCAAGAAAAATGGGTATGCCATAAGTAGGACTTTCCAAGACTTACTTTTGTCTCTTCTGGATGAACCAAGTGCATAGATTTGTAGTGCTACAATAATGCAAAATACACTACTGGTTGAACACTAGGCTGGTTTCCTTGGTTAGGCAAAAGGTACCTGTAACCAAAACATTGGTTAATTAAATTCATCCTGACATTTTTTATTTGCAGTTCTGTTAAAAATAAAATTTAAAACATTTTAAAAGAGTTAAGAAATCATGAATTAATCACAAAATATGTAAGGCTGGCTGAATCACACTGACTATGACACTGGGATTGCTGCTCCATGTCAATGTTGGTCACTGAAAATTTGCTCTTCTTTTTGAAGAAAAAAATTAGATTTCCAGATTATCTTAGGAATGCAATAGTGTGCCTTTAAAAAAAAACAAAAGCAAAAACAAAAAAACCCCTGTAATCAAAACTAATAATCATGAAAGACTTAGAATATTAGATTTCTTTCTAGCATTGCAGGATAATTGAGCAGTATGTTGTCAATAATGCAAATAATTTTAATATTAAATCATCAAATGATAAACAAAACAGCAAACTTTATATCAAGGATCATGAGCATTACTCTTCTGAAAAGTTGAGATCATCAGAAAATAATTTATTGTGTCAATCCTCTTAAAGAGGATTAATCCACCCTATTTTGCTTAAATATGTCTCAACCATTATTTTCATGTTATAACTCCTAAAAATTAAATTAGGAACATGAAAAATATAATGATGAACAAGTAGTTTTAAAACCAGTTTTAAATTAATTCTATTTTCCTGGCTGCTTTGGTATAGGAGAGGAAACTGTTTCAAACAGATTTCATGCTTTTTAAAGTCAGTCTGTAAGAATCTTCCTTTTAAGTTGAATACCTGCATTCTTCCCAATGAAAATGCCCCCCAAAACACCAGAATTAAGTTACAGAATAGGATAAGATAAGTTATTACTTCAAAGAAAGAAAATATATGAAGTTAACATGCCATTTGACTGACCTGGGAAGGTATCAGAGGCACACAAGAAAAAGCCTCCTATCAAATAAATTACTTCTGAGGTTTGAAAAATATTTACAAGAAACAATAGAAGATTACACTCTAAAATAAAATTAATTCATTAGACTTGTTTAGGATGTAATCTTGAAATATTTACCTGTATGTTTACCTTAACATTTTGAAAAACATTCCGGACCCTGGTATATATAAAGGAGAGTAAGCACATATTGTCTTTGAATGATGAGCTGCTCTGTTACAGAAGCAGGGATGAATGAACCAAATATAAACTCCAATTTTATCTCTTTCTTTTAGCTGTTGCTAGGGACAAAATTACAGTACTTTATGAAGCACTATGTTTTTTTAAAAATACATGCCAAATGTGCAGGTCAATGAGAGGAAATTTTGAAAAAGATGAGAGTATTGCTGTTGTTCCGGTATCATTCCCTGCTGTCTTGCTTTCCACAAAAAAGAGACATAACTGGAGAAAATCAAGAAGGTGGAAGAAAACGTCTGAGAATAAATCAACCTACTGAAGCTCAGTTACAGTATGGATTCATTCATAAGAATCACCATCAGACTTACTAGGAAGACCACTTTCTTCCATTTGTACAATATAACTCACTGGGGGAAGAAAAAAAAAAACCAAAACCCACAACATACTGTGGCTTTAATTCATTGCAGCACTACTCCCTGTGTTACAAAGATATTGTTCCTTTGCTGTCAAAGTTACATTACTGTAAAGCTAAGGGAATACAAAGATGAATCAGGTTATTTTTCTGTAATATATGTATAAAGTACCTGATATCTAAGTGATACAACTCTTAGTCTCTCTTCTGTACTAGGAATTAGTTTAAGAAGTGTGAAAGGAATTGCAGAATATAAACAAAGTTTCCAATCTGAGCTTTATCCATCCTTTTTGTGGGAGATGGTTTATGGGAGCTTTTGATCTTCACTATAACATCAACTAATGTTTACTCCTTAGACTTGAGTTTTTCCCTCCTCCATATGGTTCCAATTCATTGCAGATCATGCTTTGTGTCCAGAAGTCTTCAGATACTCAATCCTTACTTTTACAAAGTGATGTGATTCCATATTGTCTTCTTGATCTTTTATCAGCAGTGCAATATTAATCCCTTTGTAAGACTTTTAGTAGCATAGAGATTTTGAAACAGTAGCAAATAAATCCAAACAAAACACGCTTGCTTTTCTATGTTGAGTGTCCGTATTCCCTTTATTAAAGACACCTCATCTGAAAGGTGTTTTCCTTCAAGTTCAAAAAGATGATCTCTTTTGTTTCAGTCCACTTATATTAATATATTTATTTCATTTTCATCTGAGCAAGACTACACACTCAGTCACAATCAGAAAATGAGTTATTGGTTTGAAGGGGATGAGGAAAAGGAAAGAGAGAACTGCAGTATAATTCCCTTCATAGAGCCAACTTTCATGTTCTTCAGTTTAAAACTTTTGTTCTTCTATTTTAGGGATATGTTCCAATGACAGAAATCAGCATACATTTAATGTCTTAAAACTGAATCGAATGATCTCCCTACTAACCTAATCATCTGCATGTTCATAAGTTTTCTGGCCCAAACTATAAAAAAAAGGGAACTGTGGGTCTTTAATTTAAAAGTGCTATAGTGAGACCTGTTAATTAAGAAAGTGTGTGAGTATCCTAAAAAAAAAACATACACCAGAATTGAGAAAACACCAAAGCACCAGATACAAATACCTCCTCCATTTGAATTTTCATAAATGAGACTTGCATTCCAATAGTTTCAAAAGCCTTCTTTATTTAGAATGAACCAAATCTAAAATCTGAACTTCTCCCAGAATTAAATGTTCAGGATTGGAATTTGAATTTTTCTGTGTTTCATCTTCTCATCCATGGAAGCATTGTACCCAAATTTTTATTACCTAAATGTAAGAAAAAGAAAAAAAAACTGCACTTTTTGTTCTTTCCTCGAGCAGCCTCCCTACAGCCCACAGTTTCAGTAAGCAGAAGCTGGCTCTGCAGGTACAGAAGCTCAGTTCAGTACAGCCTCACACAGATTTTTTGCTTTAAACAGTAAAAAGAACTACTATTTATTTCAAAAATGCTGCAGTGAAATTCATTTACTGAAAAAAATCAGACACATATTCCAGTTAAATACATTCTAAAAATGAGGAAGTGTCAAAATCCCAGAGGTACAGAGTATTCGTAATTTCAAGTATGGACTTTCCTACACAGAAAAAAGAAAAATTTGAATGCCTGATTAGCTGGCACCCATCTGTCTTCAGTACAACTTAAGTAAAAGTTTAATTCTTCTTGTAGGTTTACATTCATTGTTGAATTGTGACCTGACTAACATGAGGTATTCCAGTTGTGATTCAGCCCTCAACATGTCATTGGGTCCTACTCTTTGGCTGTAACCCAAAAGAAATGTCTTGCAATAGAAAACAAAATATGTAATCAAACCCAACTCACTCAATTAACCTCCTGGCTTTCTCAGGGTGCACCAATCTTACTGTTAATTCTCCTTTGGATTAAAACATGTTGTTAATGGCCTTTTGTGTTATATGCAGAACTGATCATAGGTGCAATACTAAGCAGATAAATAGTACATACAAATGTATTTTAAGAGTATGACCACCTTTCTCAAATACACTGAGACTTCAGAAACTTTATGCAGATAGCTGCTTTTTCAAGTAAGCTGAGAAAACTTCCAGTTACTTTGAGGAAAATTTCAATAAGGCATTTAAGGGCATTTCATTTTTTTAACAACTGGGAAAAGAAAGGCACAAAAACATTCTCAGTGGCTCATATGAAATAGGAGAATTCAGAATTAAGTATAAAATATGTCTTCCAAACAAAATCAGTGATCATTTAATATTGAAAGTGTTTGTAAAATATTACACGTACAATGATTAAAAGCAGAATGTGAAGAAAATAATTATTGGAAAGATTTTCATGCCTAGACATTGTTTCTGGTCATGAAACAGTGCTGGAAAGTGAAGTTCTTTGTTTCACGAAGAGCAGTCTGTTTCAAAGCAAAATTAGTGCCTTCTCTGTAGTACTATTGACCTCGACTTTGACCTGGCTGGACCACCCTTAGTAGAATAGGAGGTAATAAAGTTCCCAGGCTGGCTCAGCCCTAGGTCTCAGTTAAGCAGAGACTATCAATCACGCAAAATTAAGTGCAGTGGTTTTGTGATGTGGACATTTACTAGGAACAGAACTGAGATCGCCAACACTATTCATTTACATTTCCAAGGAATACTTAAATGAACATCAAGACATTAAAGTAACATTTTTGAAATTTTTAACAGTTTTTGGATGATCCAGCAATGTAATTTAAGAAATTTGTGACATTATATAGTATTGAAATTTAGTGTTTTAAAGTTCAAAAAAGAATATGTGTCGCTTTAAAACAAGTTTTATTATCCTGTATGCGATAAAGAAAGATAACATTTACAAGAGAAATTCAGTCATGGCTTATTTATATTATTTATATTTAAATTAGCATGAAAAAACTGAAGAAAAAGAAAATTCAAAACATTATGCAAAACGAGTATTTTTAAAATTCAATTTTCAAAGTTTTCAAGCAAACTTTTAATGCTTAGATTCCAGTTATGATAAAGCAAAATACAGCAGACTATTCACACATCACGCAACATTATTCTATTCAGCCTTGATTTTTTGCCTATCAAAATCTCTCAGAGAGCTGACAAGCTCTCTAGAAGTCAAGAAGTGGAGGAATGCTGTTTTATTATTATTAATGTAGTACCTAAAAGTCCCCCAGTGATGCAGATCCTATTGCTTTCAGTACCACTTAAAGTTTGAGACCTTGTCCATCTCAAAGAGTTTATCTTTCCGCATAGAAAATAAAACCTACAAAGTGAGGGTGCTGGGGGGACGAAACAAGGAAAGAAAAATGTGGTTACTTTGTAGAGCTGGTGATGCAGCACCCTCACTGTCAGAGGGCATTGCATCCTCTAAGAGAGGCAGTTATAAAATACTTTACTGTAAGAGGGCACTTGTTAACCTGTGCCTAAAGCAGGTGTGTTGCTATGCCTGGACATGGCATGCTCTTCCCACATTGGCAGGTCAGTGGAGGACCGGAAGAAGCTTTTGGCCTTTTGAAGGGAAGCCCTGGTTACACAGAATATTTGTTTTTGCTGGCAGAGGACCTCTGACAGGTCTGCTCTGCTGGGCAGAGTGGGAGGAAGAGGAGAACATTCATTAGTCAGGGAAGCTGTTCCTGGAGCTTATCTTCTCCGTCAGAAAGTCTATAAACAGATTCAAATAGCTGCTCAGTTTCTGAAGGAAACTTTTGCATTCCCCAGAAAATAGCCTCACTACCCACTGTGGGGTCATGACCCCCAGGTTGGGAATCAGTGATACCAAAGATATCTTGTGTCAGTCCCATGTGGCTCAGCACTGCTGAAGGCTTCTGTCTTATTATTCTAACACCTCCAGTGTAGAGATGGATGAGGCTTCTAATATTGACTGGCATTCCTCATTTCACTGCTGGCTTTCTTAAATTCTATTTGCAGAGAAGTTTTGAATAGTTGAAGTGCAGATGTGGCTGCATGTAGGGATTCCTTCATGGAGGTACCACCCAGGAGACATCTCTATGCATGATACAAAGTTTTATTAACGACGGAAATCAGATCATTCTCTCTCTGCCCTAAAACCAGCTGACTTGATCCCATGGTGTCCTGTGTAATCCTACAAATATTGGTTTTCCTCAAGCTTTGATTCATCTTTAAGTTTAATCAAAAAAGAAAACATTCAAGCAAACCTTCCCCAATACCTAAAATTTCCCATCTAACATTTTCAGGTATTCAAGCCAAAAGAATAAAATTACAACATAGTGTCTTTCTTTTGAAAAGAAGTGAGTGAGGGAGGCTGCTGTTGAATTTAACAAAGCAGTGTGTGATTTGGCAGCCAAAAGGCTGATGCCATCAGGAGCTTTTCAAACTTGTTTGCTGAGAAATCAAGATGATACCCCTTTGGCAGGCTGCCTCCCTGACAGAGTGAATGCACAACTTGATTTCAGGGCTTGGTCAGCTTTGTTGCACTAGTACCTTCATTCTGTATTTTCTAATGCTCTGCTGACACTAGAAAAATAATTTTATAAATGCCTAGGTTTGTTAAAACATATTCAACTCTGTTATCTCCATTGACTGTCAATATTCTAGTATAATTATCCTGCTGTTTTTCCTTAACATTTGGCCTTTTGATTAGTGCTGCTGTGACCAAGCTGATATTAAGTCAAAAAACAATAGTGGTAACAAAGGTGAGCATTGAATTTTACTAATTTACTTTCCTTTTAACATTGTTTGTGTGTAATTTCACACACTCTTAAAAAGCAAACCAAACCCCTAAACAGATGGATTGCACAACCCTATGCTGCCAGTTCTATGCTTTATAAGCAAGCCTGGAAAACTCAGATCCAATGGGCCAATTATGGACTTCATTTGACTGGATAGGTCTGTCCAGATGTGACTGTGTTGCAGGACTGGGGAGTATTTGTTTCATTGATTGATGCTGGTGGGAAGGAGTAAAGGAGATTAAAACCCCTCCAATCCCCTCTCATCAAAACTGTATCCAATCCACACTATAGGCAGACTTAAATCTCTTGAATTAAGGGAATAACTAACAACCTTTAAGCATCCCAATCACTATAGGTGCATGAAGGTGCAAATTTTCTTAATGGGTTCCAGAGATTTTTCTTAATGGGACCATAATGCAGAACTAGAAATCTTGGATTTCTTTCCACCCTGTAAGTCTGAACCACCGTCTCTGAGTCTTGTCTGGCCATTATAATTAATTTTTCTCTTTCCTTCTCTGATGCTCATCATAGTCTGCCTCCCCTCCACTCACAATCCAGACATTCTTATTTCACTTATGCTTATGTCTCCAATCTTCATCCCAGTACTACATAACTAAAATAGAAAGATAAATGGGAATATATTATGCCCTGATACATGAATGTTAAATACATTTACTAAAGACAGGAAGTCTTGGTATGTCACCAGAAACTAAAGTTTTAAAACTGGGTATTTTGAGACTGCACATCAAGATTAATGGTATTGATCATGGGTAATTCTTAATTGTTCCCATATAACAACCTAAGGAAAGTTGCACAGAAAGCACTCTCTGTTTGAGTTTGGCAATGAGAAGGGAAAGGAATCCGTGCTTGAATGGTGTCCCTGCACCTTTCAACTCTGAATCAAAAAATGACACATCATATAATCAGTATGTTGTCTTATAAATTCTTTCCACACTTGATATTAAATTATAAGGAAATAAAATTTTATTCCTAAAGTTGATAATGTATAATTTAGATTTGAATAGTTCATTCTAGACCTGAGTCATATTCCTCCATTGTTCATAGTCTCATTTGCAAATCCCAATCCTTCAGCTGCCTCAAAGAAAATGAATCTACTAACAGAGGATAATAGATAGGAACATACATTTCATTCATATGGCCTCACTACAATCAACAGTAAAGACTCTTCGCGGCCGTCCCCCTTCCCCGTTGACTTCAATAGGGAAAAGTATTATAAAATTCTAGATTATTCTGCCCTGTATTCCCTCCTCGCCCTGCTCTGGTGCAGTGCCTATGCATGCATACAATAGAACTTAGGGGCAATGTAAACAAAGAGTAACTTTTCTTTATGATCTGCATAAGGGCATTCAGTGTTTCATGGGTCCAATATCATAAAATGCTTGACTTTCAGATAGGAACATAGAATGCTCACCACAATTGTGTAATTGACAGCCATGCGAGTCATTGGTGCAATCGGCAATCTTGGACTGACTCCAGGACATTAAAGTTAGAAAAAAAAAAACAGGAAATCTATTTTCAAGCATTTTCTGCTTCACCACTGTTCTGTATATGGGAGTGAAAAGTGTCACCCATTGCACATACCTTATACATTCAGTGTGCTCATCAGGTCTTTCTTCTCAGAGAACAATGGGAAAAATACCACAATAGGAAACCCTCTAAAGTAAAACTACGCTCAATAACATCAAGCTGAGATACAGCACTTTCACTGCTTTTATTTTCCTCCATGCTTAGTAATGTAATAACACTAGGCATTACAGAACTCACATGTTATGGAGCATGATTGAAAAGCTCTGGGTATATGAGAATTAATCTTCTTTTAGGGTATTAAAAATGGTCCCACTTGTATAACTACTGAAAATTGCTTTTGGAATTCAGTCAAGTAAAAGAGGTTCAAAAATTCTTTTCAAAAACTATATGAGAACAGAAAATCTGAAATGTATGCAAAGCACCACAAGAAAGATATTTCAAATGTATTTTGAGTATCAGGAATAGATTCTGTGGCAAAGAAGATGTGGCAAAGAAAATGTGGTAGTGCACTGCATCTAAACGGGTGGTTACTAACTTATCTAGTAAAATAAATATATGTGGCAAATGACACATACCTATTTAATGACACTTGGAGTTCATGTGAAGTTTGGCAGTGTAATAAAAGTCTTATCTCTTGCCTCCACTGTTATTGCACAGATTTAAACTGCTGTCTCAGAGGCAGTTTTACTATCTTTTTCAATCTCTCCCATAAAAGTGAGACTTGATTTGCTCAGCATGAGAACAGATCAATAAAAGCTGAGTTATACAGCAGATTAGATCACTAACTCAGAGATCAAAGATGTTAAATACAAGTTATATAGGAACAATTAGATCAAAAGTTCAGTTCAAATGTACTGTACTTGTTTGTAAGGCTCAAAAGAAATATCATCCTGATATGAAAAAAATCATTGAAAAATCATCAGTTTTATTTCTTTTATCTAGAAAAAAGAAAGAGCATTGTTTCTGAAAAGCCAAAGACACAATTTTCAATGATACAATAAGATTACTTTAGGGTTAGATTGTTCTAGGTAATTTTTCTTATTATTATACCAGAAATCGATTTGCATCTAATCTTCTAGATTCTAAAAAGGCATTCAAATTAAGAGGTAACTGTGCTCAATGAAGAAGAAAAATCAATGATTTCTGAAATATCTTTGAGGTATGGAAAACATCCTGAGCAAGCATCTCTAGACTTCCGTATGCTTTAAATATACTTTTTTTAAAATGAGGAGTCTATTCAAAAAAATTGTTTGCTATTCAACAAGGAGGTCTCAGTTTACTTATATGGGTAAGGTTCACAAGCAGTTAATTAATAGAGAAGTTACTGTTAGGAACTAGAAAACAAATTCATCCATAGCTTACACACAGACAACATGCAATGGGTGGAATGTTACCCATACCATAAATTCATGTCAATGGATGTTTTGGATAGAACAGCTCTATCTATTTATCCATATCACAGACATGTAAACTTTGTGAAATGACTCACACTGTAGTGGTCATTTTAGTTTAAAGATTTGTCACAGTATTATAGCATAGAAGTTGATTCTTTTCTTGATAAACTTACATAATTTCAACCAGAGCTAATGTAAAGTTCAGTTAGGGCAGAATAGCTCTTTTTATTTACAGTACAGTGTAATACCATTCCTACATGAAAAATGAAAAAAAAAAACAAACCTCTCCTCTTTGCTTGGGTTTTTTTGTTGATTTTTAAAAAACTAAGTGGCTCTGACAGGTAATTCTCTAAAACTAAAGATTCAGAGTTTGTGATTCAAATACTGGTTCTGATTTCTACTGTCATAAAATGCAGGAAAACAATAATTTAAAAAAAAAAAATCTGATCTACCTAACTAAAATTATAAAGGTCCTGGGACCAATCTGCAGTTTCTGTTGTCACACAATTATACTGCAGATGTTGAAAAGCAGAACCTGAACATCATGATTTTTGAGTCTTTAAAATTCTTAGACATGGTGTAGGCAAACTTCAATAGAAACAGTAATTTATAAGAGTCACTTTAAGACAAGGAATTTATATATTGATTCTTTTCTAGAATTATTGTTAATCAGATAGGTGATTGACTGATACAAACATATTTCAGTTGCTTAATATAAAAATCAGAATGATGGCATTTTCTTAGGAGGAATAAGTTTCATGATTTGCGTTAGTTAATTAATATCACACTAAATATAACATGTACTATTCAGTTTATGAGTTAAGCCATAGCAAAAACATTCCTTGGATTGCTTTGTTTGACTCCTGTGAATTATTATTTCCTTTTCCATATTTTTTAGGTTTTGTCTACTGTTGTTCACTTTCAGAATTATATAGGAATGAAGGCACTTAATGGACCCACTACTGGAAAGATTCTTCTGATATAAAGGAAAAAATTTTATCACACTCTTTCTGGTATATATGGCAGATGATGAATGCCAGGGCACAACTGAAAACAAAGTAATTTCTGAATGCCCTACATTTGTCTGTTTTTTAGAAACTACATTTGATTTATGTAATTCCTGTGTGTTCTCACTTTGGCATGAAACAATCCCCCCCCACCAACTGCATTTTCCCCAAGATGATTAATGGTGGACATACTCCTTGAATTCTCTTACATGGTATATGTCCTTTCTACTGCAGCCCTCATGGCAAGTCAAGGTCACTAAGGAAATACCAAGTGCCTCGCATGGGAAGACTGCAACGTCTCTCTTACAAGTGCTAATCTGCCTATTGTTTTTAGGGAAGCAAAGAAATCATCAGAGGATGCTGGCAATCTTTCAGATACCAACCACTATTTTAGCATTTTCAGGTAAAGCTTCTAGTGGTAATAATAACTTGCTTTCTAGGTGCTAGCTTTTGTCTCCCTATTTTTATATACATTCTCCTTTGACCAGGATATGACACACACATGATAATTTTGGTTGATTTCTTCTTGTTGGTAGACAAAGATTCAATGTCCATTCTGTAATTCTTAGACATGTCAGTTGTTTTCAATACTGTAAATCACATCTTTTAGGTGTGGAGGCACTAATGGCATGGGACTGTGCTGTTTTTCAATATCTGGGCAAAGCCTCGTGAGACTGAGGTTATGGTAGGTTTTGCGGAAGTGCCTTGTGGCATAGTGGAGGTAATTGTATGTTGAAAGAGTATATACACCATTAAGTATCTCAAGGTGAATTAAAGAATATAGCAGTATCTGAGTCAGCTTTCTGCCATCTGCATCTGTCCAGAAGATTGTTGAATGTCCTACTGGAAATTGTTTCTGAAAGTGAATCTTGCCTTGACTGCTTATGATTTTTCACCTCCAAGGACTTAAATACCCTCTATATTGGGCCACAACTTCAAATCCTGTAGAATAAGACAGTATAATGCTTAGCAAACTATTGCAAGAGGTAGCTTGCTGAGAGTATACGAAAATCAATGCTTCATAACCTAAATGAGTAGCTCATACTAATGAACTAGATGGGGTTCAGTGAAGCACATTTCCTTCCTCAACCAGTCAGGGAGGTAGAACTTTTATATTCTTTTATCACCAGCAAGATTTTTAAGGACTACTAAACACCCAGGTTTTGCAGCGCCGTGCTCAGCTAAAGCTGCCAGTTCTACCACAGACTTCTTTTCTCCAGGCAAGAAGTATGTAGCATCAGGTCTCAGTTTCATCAGTCCAGGTGGTATCTCAGTTGTGCAAATAAACCCACCTCACAGGATTCACAAAACAATTTTGGGTCCTGGAAAACTGGTTAGTCATCCCTGGTTTCAACAACTAGGGAATGTTATGCTCATTATAAACTTGGTTTGGGCTTGACTTACCAGGTTACTGAAGAAGAATGAAAAAGGGTCTGTTTCCCAGTGGCAGAGGGAATAGGTGATTGGCCTACCATTTGAACATCTGTGACAGTAATTATAATTCTTCTGAGCATTAATCAAATTGGACTTACTTAATGATCAATTACGATAATTACATTAAATCTAAATTTTTTATTAAAATATTTATATTTTAATTGAAATAAGTAGAATTTTGTAAAAAATAGTTAGGATGCAAGAATTATCACCAAATCATAGTAAATAGAAATTAATGTACATAGGCACCCACACAATATGAGCAGAATGCAATGACTGAGATCATCCTATTGTTCCTCCCTGCCTAAGAAATTTTGTACTGACATGTTTCCAGGTTTTTTTACCTAGGTAGAGGATAATGGCATTTCACAGTTTCACTGACTAGACAAAAGTGAGAGATGGTGGTGGTACGTAAGGTGGTGGAGAGAATATTCATTTAAACAATGCCAAGTTAAAAGGAGGTTATTGTCCCAAAGGAAAAAGCTGGAGGTAGTGCTGTGGGTATCCCACCTTCCTCTGCCAGAATGCTGAATGCTCTTAATTGAATCCAGTGTGAAAGCAGCTGAAGAGAAACAACTCTCATGCTAGAAAAGATGCCATGATGTCAGTTTTCTAGAAGTCTTGTGCAAAAGAGATGGAAATGCAAACTCTCAGCTACTTTGATAATTAATTATATAACACATTCCATACAGTTGAAGTGAATTGCTGAAAATGCATCTTGAATTAATAAAAGGAACTGAAACTGATGCAGCTTGTATGGAGAAATAAGAATCAAAATAACTGTTTACAAAACATAAATTAAGTCACAAGTGTACGCAAATAAGGTCATTGAATATTGAGCTAATTGCCATGAAAGAAAATTTCATACTAAATGTGATATTTGCCAAATGTAGAGAATTTAGTTATGTAATTAGAACTGACAGAAAATGACTGAACTAATTAAACTAGAGCTCTGTAAGCAATTTACCTCATTAAATGTTTTACAGTTCTACATCTGCATCAAAGTTATTTTGTGTTTAGTCTAAATAATAATAAAGGAGGGAAAATCAAGGTTAATTGGTATTTTAATAATGAGTATCTCAATTAAAATTATCTTATCTACAGAAAAGACTTCCTCTGTAAATAATTACAACATATTTTCTGTTTATTCTGCAGTTTGAAGAACAGAATGAAACCAAATTTGATAGATTACTTCAGTGTGAGTTCCATCATGTGTATTGATGAAGTATACAATCCACATTTGTTATTAACCTCTTATCACCTCAATAATTGTTATTAGTGGGGAAGTCTGTTCTCATGCAATTATTTATAAAGACAGCTGTGTGATTCTGGATGGATATTCTACTGGATGGGAGAAAAATCCACTCTTCCTGCATGAACACTAGATTAAAACCGGTAAAAGGTAAGGCTACAGATGTGCAGAACAATTTTCCAAACCTGCTTAAGCAGATGGGCTCACTGTCTTGATCTTCTGACTTGCCATGACAATTGTCAAAGATGTTTTGGGTCAGATGAAGAATGCACATTTTGATATCTTTACGTTTTCTGTGAAAGACAATGCTTGCTTTCCAGTAACTTCTGGTTGGCCATGGATTGGCCATGAAGACAGTAATGCAGACATAAGCCAGATGCTCTGCTTTACCTGTCAGATGCAGAGGAACCTACTTCATCAATTTGCCAAGTAGATTTCCATTTTTTCATATGGTTAACAGCAACCAGGAAAAAAAATTCATAATTCAGATATATAAAATGGACTCAGATTTCCATTCATGTCTATTCATTTGGCTGATAATTCCATTTCTGTGTTTTTTCCCCTCACTGTTTTATCTTACAAATGTACCTCCTCAAGCCTTTTTCTAAATACAATGATGGGGATGGGAATGGGGGAGGGAATAATCCTAAATTTTCCTTTTTCACTCAAGAACTTCTCACTCTAAAAAGTGCAGTAAATTGTTCAATGCACAAAAACTAAGGAAAAAAGTAATCCTCCATCAATTGTCTGTCTTTCCAGTTTGCTGCCAATTCCCCTCATACTTGGTTTAATTTTTATTAAATATCTTGCTCTTTGAAGACAAGACTGCATCTTCATATATATATATAGAACACCATTAGGCAACTACTTTAAAAGGAACTAAACATCGGTGAGCAACGACATATCTATAAATGCATCAGTTAAATGTCCAGTTTAATGGGCATCTTCATTTATAGCAATTGTTCAGACACATTCCTCTCTAGACCAGAAGAAAAAGGATATGGGAAACCAAGACTTACAGATTTCAATTTTTCCTTTCACTCATCGTTCTTCTTCTATCAAATGTCATCTTTCTGGCATTTTCTTAAAGAAAATTTTCCTTCTCTAAACAGAAAGCACAAATGCAAAATGTAGCAGTGATTTAATTAATGTTAATATAAGGTGCCACGGTCACTCTTAATGGAAGAACATTCCTATGTGTGAATAAAACGCAGGCAAGCTTTTTTAAAAATTAATATCGTGATATACCACCTGCAGTCACCCATAAACCAGATAATCTGGACTTGTTTATTAAGGATGGTGCTAGATAGATCGAAGATGTCCCTGCTTATTGCAATGGGGTTGGACTAGGTGACCTTTAAAGGTCCCTTCCAACCCAATCTGTTCTATGATTCTGTAGACCTAATTAGAATGAAATAAAGGGAAGGATTTAATGTGCTCAAGAATCTTTGAACTCTGTTCATTATTTGAAAAGGCTTGCTTCAAGGTAACAAGCAACAGAATTATTCAGAGGAACTTCTCTCTTTGTAGAAAAATTGATAGATTTCAAAGACACCTTTTATTATTTTTAGATTTGACACAGGTAATCATTATTTTTCTTAAAAAAAAAAAAATCCATTAAAAAAAGAAATAACTGAACATTTAATAATCCTTTTAATATTATGGCACTGTAATCTGCTTCTGTAGAAGAGACAAATAGAAGCAGCACAAATACAGCTATTTTCAACAGGATATTCAGACCAGAACTTTCAGAAATATTGAAAATCTTCTGAGTGGCAGTCCTACCTCTAAAAGTATTGACTGCACCCCCAAGCTCACAGTTATTCATAGATTTGCTGAGGGTGCACTTTCTCTACTCCTCCACGTCATTGATAAAGGTATTAAAGTGGATAGGTTCTAGGACAGAGTCCTGAGGCACTCCACTGTGGCTGGCCTCCAGGGACAGTAGAAACTGTTAACCCATGCCCTGGAGCCTGATGAACCAGTCAATTATTCACATGTCAGGTATTCCACCTTTCTGAATGCAAGTTTTATTAGAAATTGTACTAAAACAAAGCGACTTCTGAAGCAACCAAAAAGATATGTATATTTAGCAGCCAGGTTAACATAAGGAGCTTGGACTGAATTGCAACTCCATTAAGAGGCAGGTCCTTGTCTTCATTGTTCTCATAGTTCAGCAACTTTGAGTAATATTCTGCATTGTAAAGGAATATGTATACATGTATATATATTATATAGAATATATAACACAATAAATATTTTATGTATATACATAAAAGATCATCTGTCTTTTATTCACTTCCAAAGCTTGGCTTTGACTTTTGCGTCTATCAGAAACCCCCTTCCCCACATCTTTCATGATGATCCCAACATCTGTCCTGCAAGTCTTTCCCTTTTCCGTCCCCTAGGTGTACCTGGGGAGGTGTGATTAATCACTTTATTTTGCAGTAAATAGCTATATAACAGTTTTTCATAATATCTTGCTGGAAATAATGGTAAAATTCCTAGTATGAGTACTGTGATGAATTCCAGGTGACATGTGCCTAGGCTTGGATTTGTGTTTGGAAGACAAAGGTAATGTTAATTAAGGCAAGTTAATTCTGTTTGCTAATCGAGCTTAAATTTTGAATTTAGAAACACTGCTGCTAGGCCTAACTTGATGGTTTAGTCAGTATTTAGCTTCTGGTATGAGTCAGAAAACAGAAGATGAACAGGTAATCCTTCCTGTTCATTATGAGTTTCTGCTGGTAAAATAAAAGATGTTAATTAGCAAAAACTGCACAGCAAGGTACTGTTTCACTAGGCTGCAAGACTGACTCCAGGACTGTCTGAAAGCAAATGCAGTACCTGGGCAGTTACTTGCTTTCCTGAGGATGAAATCCTGGGGAGAGCTTGTAATTGTCTTTCTCTCTCACTGTTCCTCCACACCAAGTATTTTGGGAGCACTAGTAGGATGGTGTCTCTCTAGGCAGACTGGTGGCAAGAGAAAGTCTCTATTGCTTAATGACATTCCTATTGCTTAACAAATACTTGAAGTGTAGTTTCTAGTGGTAAGGCATTCTGGCCAGCTACCTGGAAAGTAGCTAACATCGTGTACTCCACTTGGGGAGGAAACCCAGCAGCAGCAAAGTTTCTGCTTTCCAGTATCTGTTTCTGTAAAGGCAAACTATACTCTTGAAGCCATGTTCCCAGTTTTTGCTGAATGGTTCTCAAAGGTAAGGTAAAATCTTACACTACATCTGGTATAATAATTATTGATGCGGCTGGAAGATAACAGAATTAATTCCTAGTTCTGTGAATACGATTCATGATTGTTATGTGATTAGCCAGAAAAATATTTTCTAGCAGAGTATGCTGACGTCCCCAGAACAGCACATGCAACATGAGTCTCAGCTTGCTCTCACATCACACTTCCTGATACTCAGGGTTACATCTCAGGGATATACAGTGCAGCATGCCGGCCTCTCTCCCACCTTGTGCCCCAGCTTGTGCAGTGCAGCTCTTTCCATGCTTGGCTGAGGAGGTGTGTGAAGTATGCAGTACTTGGAGCACAGAGCACATGCGGTGCTCAAAGGTACTTCCCCATGCAGTCCCTGGCTTTCATCCTGAGCTGCAGTCACCAAAGCGGTATATGACCAAGGCAGTAAGGAGGTGCCCAACTTTTTTGCTGTTTGATCTGCAACATTGTCTCAAGCACTAGAGAAAAACAAATTAGAGGGCTATGAGATACTTCATTTCTTAAGCATAGCCATGTTAAATTTGGTTTTGCAGCTTTTACTGTTCATGAATCAGAACCTGACAGTACTGTTGGTGATCTGCACAATAGGAAGAACTTTGTGCTATATGGTTCCCTTGTGAGAAACCAAGGCAGGGTATACGCCAATAAATCAGGCTCGGCAGCCTTAAGGGTGCAGCACCAAATGAAATCTCTGAAGAATGCCTTTCAAGAATCTCTTTTTCTGTGGGTTGTGTCAGGCTTTTGAGTAATGTGAATGCCTTTCTTCTGTGACATGGCTGGAGAAGTGTGTGCGTTTCTTTTTCCACAGAAAGGGATCATTAGCACCCTTTATTTTAAGTAGGTATACTGAAGAGATTAAATTTGGTTTTGAAACTTGCATATCTCTAACTGACTTTTTAATGTCAATGCAATGTTTTAACTAATCTACAAATGATAAAGACAGTAAATTGTTTGTTTTTCTTGCCAATGACTTGTTGATAAACATCTGTGATAAGACTTTAAAATATGAATGCCAAGGACTGAGATATTTCCTTTTGCTGGGGAAAAAGGTCTTAAGAAATCTTGAAGAATAACATTGCTATTCTTCACCATCAGTCACCAAGCACAAAAGTGATTCTTGTGAAAAGAAAAGAAAGCTATATTTAAAGGGCAAACTGAGATCATGTAGTCACTGTCACACAAATGCAGATGCGTGCAGCATTACATAAAAATAGTAGAGTAGAAGTATGTTAATAATTGCAGGAAATAAAATGAAATGTTGGGTGTCAAAAATAATGCAAGGTTTTTTTCTCTCATTTGTTTTCTGAAGCAGTTATCTCTTTCGTTGGGGAAAAAGCATGACCTGCTCCCTCCACCCCTGATCACAGCAGGGATCTCTCCATCTTGCCATCACCTACAGTCCTGTGACCTCTCACTGATGAATCGGCAGAGCTTTTAATTCACTGAGAAAGTGGGGAAATGCTATTGCTAGAACCCAAATTTCTCATGAGAGAAACTTTCCACACACTGAAGCTGCTGGGTGTGAGCAATCTCTTGTGCAAAATTAATCACAGCTACATCAGAAATTTTATATAAAAAGCATTTTACAAAAAGTATATAAAGCTTAAGTAATCTAATTTTGAACTGAAATCTGTATTCACGCACAGTGAAATTTAAAATAAATAAATGCTTTTTTACAAACATACACACACAATCAATCTTTTAATCTATTTTCTTTCCCTATCACTAGAGAAGAGTGAATTTGATATGTGACTTTAAAGAAGATTAGTGTAATGTCATATCAAAATAGACATAGGTAAGATTCCCTCTCCATTTCTTCAGTTTTCTTGTCTTATTTTGTGAGAAGTACGTTCATCTTCTAGGTTATTCATGATACCCAAAATGTAATTGAGAGAAACTATGAATATACAATAAATTAAAACATATGAACTGTGCTTGCCTGCTTCATGGGCATCTGTTCATTAGTGTGTGTATACAGAAAAAAATGCTGACATGTTAAGACTTGGTGCTACTTAATTAAAATCAAGGGCATTTTCAGTTGGCTTGAGGGGAAACAGGTTCTAGTCATCAGTAGAGCATAAACTGGTAAATAGGAAGAATTTGGAATTTTCAAGGATTTTCAGTATTGGTTCCCTTTGACTGGAGTGGGCTTCTGCTTCTAACAGGTTTGTTTGTTTGTAAGTTCTGTGCGCAAACAAACATGGCTTTTTGAGCTATACAATGCTGGTATCTGTTCATATTAAAGCATAGGAAATTTTCTGAAGACATACTTTGGAAAATCAATTCCAACAGTTTGCTTTATAGAGATTTAAATATAAATAAACACATGCTAAAGAAGCTGCCACTTGTATAAGCAAAGCAATGCCCATGCCTAATTGTGTCTTGTGTTTAAGAATAGGCAGCTGTTGTTGATAGTATTCTTCAATACTATAGGGATAGGTAGTAGTATATAACAAGGCTAACTTTCTAGCAGCTGCTTCAGTAGAACTGAAATCATTTGCTCAATTAGACCTTAAGACCATATCTGTACTAGTAAGACAAAGAGTATCTAAGGACATCCCGGGAGGTGGAATGCAAACGTCTGTGTTTCCAGACTCTTAGAGAAGTTCCCAATTCACTGTTGGCCTTAACCAGCTGGCATTCTCCCAAACAAGATATAGGCTGGGCTACTCCAGGAACCACTCTAAATACCTAAATATTGCCTTGTATGTAGTTATTTTAGTGAACAGAAGAGCTAGCTAAAATAGACATGGACTCTTCTGTGTTTACAACATTCCTGCATAAATGCAGCCTATGCTCTGCTTTGGTTTACAAGTGAATTGCTCTTAGAGCAATAAAAAATGAAAATTCTTTGAATAGAAAGCAAGTATCAAACTTTGCCAGTCTTCTCTCTGCTAAGTCTCTCTGTCCATTGGTTGCATTGACATTAAGGACTACAGACCAGTCACGGTGCAGTACTCCAGCAGACCAGTGTGCTGGTGACATACTGTTATAAAACGATAAATATTAAGCAAGTAAATATCCAGATTAAAAATACGTAGGATGAAAAATTATTAAGAAAGGAAGAACACATTGAATTGTTCCCTCTGCTTAGGAATATAAAAAAAGTATCCAACTTAGCAAGCTGTTGGCTATGCTGTGGGTGAGTTACTTTCTCCCACATTGAGACTATGGACTCTGTTGAACAGTGTATTTGTCACTGTGACAAACAACCAAAATGTATGCCAAATTACAAAGTCTAATAGTTTACACATTTCTGAATGGAGGGGAGAAACTTTGTTCCAGACAGGTTCCCAGTTCTGTTTGCGCATTTTAAATGAAACAGCTCAAAAGGCATAAGAAACTTTGAAGTGCAATGGCATTAGTGTTAGGACTGTGATTATGAGGATAAACTACCTCTGTATGTCTCAATACTGTGTAAGAGCTGTGTTGTTTGTCCAGTATGAAAAAGCTTGCACTGCTGACTTCGTTTGCCTTGCTCTAATCTCCTGAGCTATGACTTGCTACTATGAGAATTAATATATAAATATATATAAAAAATTGAAAATATGAAAATGTACGTACATACAAGTATTTTCTGTTTACTCTGGCTTCACCTTTTGGTCTGTCTCACTAACTGCAATTCTGGTTTCTGTGAGTTTTCCCCATCAGGAAATAAAATTGCAGTAGTTGGGCTTTTCTTTGATGAGGTACTTCTGTAGACAGTCATTGCACACTGGAGAAACAAAGCACAAAACTAATTAATACCCCTTTTTGAAGCAGCATTCTGCCCAAAAATCTCTTTTCATAACTCTTCTTTAGAGGCATTTCCTACCTGGGGATGTGCCTAATGCTTTTCACTGCCTTTGTTATTTTCCCTACAATATAGTTTGGACATGCAAGCCATCGGTCAACCATAGCCAATAGGAAATGGTGAACTTCCATGAGCTTTTGTTTTGGGCACCAGCATGTGCCTTTGTTTCCTAAAAGGGTGTAATTCGTGAATTGACCAGATTAAAAGCTGTGCACCTCTTTCTTTCCAGAGATGTTTTGTGCAATCTGTAACAGTGTCATCCTTAGAGGGGGGGGAAAATGTTAACAGGAAACAAATGAAACAACGTCACATAGTTTCTGTGGCTTTAAGTTAAGCTCCTGTATGGGTTTTCTGCTGGCTGTTAAGAGTGCCATTTCTGCAATGGGAGTGTGCCTCCAGCAAATATTGTAAAACTCTAATACTCTGATCTACTGCATCTAATACCATTTTAGGCAGCCAACCAATATCTCAGGTAAACAGGTCTTGATTTGTGAGGAAACAATACTTGAACAAATCGGATTAAAAATGCACTGTCAAGTAATAAATATTCAAATATTCTCCTTTTAGTGTTGTCTTTAAGAATATTTGGACAGATTATCTGCAACATATCTGATACTGATAAAAATTCAGCAATAAAAAAAAAGTACATAATCTTCCAGAAATGACAATTCTACCAGAAGAGTCAGACTTGCTCTGGTTCACAGGAGGGGAAAAAAGAAAAGGCAGAGAAACATCAAGCTTGTTAAGGTTTTTCTGTAAGAAACACTAAAAATGCTTTTGCTTATGCCCTTGTCCCCTCTGTGGAATTGTGCACTGTTCATGTACACCACTGAGGAAAAATATGTTAACATAAAGAGGGCTGGTGAATCACAAAGGAGAATTCTTTATGTAGCTTGTTTCCATATGAAAGTAGCAACATTTGTGCATAAATGGCTTGCAGCATTTTTTATGAATTGGGCCCTAAGTGCTCATGATTGTCCTTGGTATTCAGTTTTCAGTCATTAGGTAGCGTTGAAACAACAGGAGGAAAAAAAGGAAACATTTTGTACCTGTGGTACTCACTTGGACAACACAGTTTTAGTAAAATAGCTACACTCTTTTTCCTTTTTGTTATAAATTATGCAGGGACAAAATGATGTGTGAATCAATGAAAAGGCAAATAATATATTTCTGAAACATTAATAATCAGTGCCATACTCCAGATAAGGGGGAAAAATTGTTACGCTGATTTTTCTATCTGATTTAAATTCGCTTTCCCATCTTCACTAATCTGGCTGCTGCCTTGACAGAATCAGATTGTGTATGGAAAAAGAGACAATGCTTCTCTCATCTGCAAGTTAATAGTCCTTTCCTTTCCTTTCCTTTCCTTTCCTTTCCTTTCCTTTCCTTTCCTTTCCTTTCCTTTCCTTTCCTTTCCTTTCCTTTCCTTTTCTTTCCTTTCCTTTCCTTTCCTTTCCTTTCCTTTCCTTTCCTTTCCTTTCCTTTCCTTTCCTTTCCTTTCCTTTCCTTTCCTTTCCTTTCCTTTCCTTTCCTTTCCTTTCCTTTCCTTTCCTTTCCTTTCCTTTCCTTTCCTTTCCTTTCCTTTCCTTTCCTTTCCTTTCCTTTCCTTTCCTTTCCTTTCCTTTCCTTTCCTTTCCTTTCCTTTCCTTTCCTTTCCTTTCCTTTCCTTTCCTTTCCTTTCCTTTCCTTTCCTTTCCTTTCCTTTCCTTTCCTTTCCTTTCCTTTCCTGTCCCGTCCCGTCCCGTCCCGTCCCGTCCCGTCCCGTCCCGTCCCGTCCCGTCCCGTCCCGTCCCGTCCCGTCCCGTCCCTGGTTTTTGTTGTGGTGTGGGATTTTCTTTTGTTTTGTTTTTTAACACATTTTCCAACAGTCAGCTTTTTGAGTAGGGTTTATTCTGAATCCTTTTCCATCTAGGAAGGAGAATATTAGTTGAAAAAAAAAAAGCCTTTTTAATATTCATTACAAGAGTTGGGGGTGAAGAGGGGAATGAAGAACTCATGGCTTTGCTTCTTTTGAACACTGCCAAGACCCTGAACCTAAAATATTTATGCTTGAATGAAGTAGAAGGCTTTCATTTAACAAGATCCAAATAAGCACTAGTGGTCATTCATATACTTAATAACCAGTATCTAAGCCGAAATGAGACTAGAAAATTCAGGGTGTTTCATGAATGTTAATTTCTATGAATTTTAACTTTTCCTGTGTTACTTCTAATTGTATAGTGCAAAGAGTTGTAGAATTTAGGTGGAAATGATGGATTTGATTGTCCTTCTATCTCTACCTTTTATCACTCTTGGTTTTTATTTCCTTTCCCTTTTTTAATTTTTTAAAATTTTCCTTTCTTTTGTGAAAAGGAACATAGTAAAAATAGAAATAAATTGCTGTAGTATTTCTAAACTATAAGTGTTTGGTACCTGCTGCAGGCCTGTGGAACCATAGCAGTTAACGATCAGGTTAAACATTATCTTTAACATATTAAACTAACATATTCAGGGAGAAATATGTAGATCTATTTGGTTGTTATACTGGGATGATTTTGTCTCTAATGGAGCTGGTGGTTCCTACTTAATTGTTAATATTTCAATATGTGGAGTTTCTTTGCGGGACATGCATCCAAGTACTGATAATGATAATCTGATCTTAACTCAGAACATGTGATTAGATCAGAGAGAGCATTATTTGCTTGAGTATTTGTGTAACAGACAACTCTGCTTGAGGTTTGTGCATTCAATAAACTGCCGTTCGTAGCCTCCCACAAGAAGAGGAGCTTTTTGAAGACTATGCTTACAAAAAGAGGTCCCTGTAGTTAATCTAGGTTGAAGGAAAAAAAATTACGGTAATAGTTATCACTAGCAGATGCAAGCTCTAAAATAATCTTAAACTTTAAGCAGTTATCTTCAGATTTACATTTTATTCTAGAATGAGATTAATCCAATGTTTAAAGATTACCTGTGCAATGATCCTTGCCTATAAACTTTCAAATTAATATCATAAAGAATTAATTTCTGACTTGGCCGAAGTACTGTATGTGTGTCGCTCAGCCTGTTGCCAGCGTGTCTAGTACTGAGAGTGAACCTGACTGTTAGGTAAGGTAGCTGGCTTTGTAATCGAACTGAACAAAAGAAACCCTGTCCCATATCTATCCATCCTCCTGAGTGCATGAGCACAAGAAGGATATTTCAAGGCTTTTTCTTTTTTTCTTTGCTTTACTTTCTCTCCCAGTCCAGACAACTTACTAGCAGTCCATCAATATGAGATTCTCCAGCAGGTTTGGGAGACAATCGTGTGTAAAATGAAACAATCAGCCTGATCTTCTGTGCTTCCAGGCCAGGTACGATAGTAGGGCTTAGAGCAGGTGATTATTTCCCTGGTCATCTCGGGGAGCTGTGCAGCAAGGTACCTTCCACCCTTCCATGTGGCATTACCAGTAGCCCCTGTTTGGAGTTGGGCTGAGTAAACTGGCATTGTTTAGCCCCATCTCACTAACAAATCTGATCACTAGAGTGTTCTGAAACTCAGTGCCACAGGCTCCTGCTCCAAAACGGCTGCATGGTGGAAGGGGAGGAGGACGTAGCAGCAAGCAAATGACAGACACAACCGTAGATCAATGTGGTGATTGTATCAATTTCAGATTCTCTACTAACAATAGGTGTCTGATTGGACACCACTGACTTTATTGGGAAGTAGATGGGATATAATACACCTTCCAGTGCATTAGTTGTTTCTGCTGATTGGATGAAGGATAAATTTCACATAGAGGACAGTTTGAGTCCCATCATTCTCACAATTACGTTGAACACCAGCTAAAAGTGTCCTGTTGCTGCTGCACTTTACAGCAGCAAATTAGAAGGATTTTCCTAATGCATTTCCTCACTGTAGTTTATGCAGTGTCATTCTTCAATAAACTGAGATCTGGGTCAAAACCTTTCACTGTTCTTAATTTCAATAATTCCATTTAAAGGGTAATCACTTCCTCTAGAAAAGGAAAAGGACAACCGAAAGAATAAACACGACAGTGGAACTCATGGAAATGGAACAAACAAATTGAATGTTAAGAAGCTTTTATTACAGTAGATCTTGTTTTATTCCAAAAGACACCAATGTAAAGTACGTAGTGAAAATAGCCATAAAACAAGTCATCACCCTCTTAGTCCTATAACCCTATCCCCCATATGAATTTTAACAGTACTAGATTATCTGGACCACCTCCCTTTTTTTGAACCACCAACTTAACTCCGTGCAGAAACTAATGGATGAGACTTTTTTCATTACTGTTTTGAAGATTCAGCTCTGTAAAGAGTTGAAGTCTTTTCTAATGATCCAGTAAAGGAAAGGGGGAAGGGGGAGAGAGGGGGAAATCCCACAGTTTGCTGAAGAACATGTTATTTGTCTTCACAGCCTTAAAGCTTTGCAAGTTAACACTGCTGGCTCAGGGCCAGACTGCATAGTACCTTTTAGAGCCACACCCTAAGACCCTAGTTCATCAAGGTACTTAAGCATTTGTCTGATGTTCAGTATATGAGGAATACAAGTTAAATTGGAGTTTAATCATGTGATTACCTCAATTTATTTAACATTCTAAGCAGAGCATATAAACAGACCATGTAAATAAAGAGCGGAAAAGTTACTTTCAAAAGTAATTCAATAGCTGTTAAATATTTTCTATATGGTTCATGAATTGTGTGGCCTCATGTATTTACCTTTTAATTGTTCAAGACTATTGGGATTCTAAAAACAAACAACTGAGAACTAATCTGATCTAAGGAGCTTTCCAAGGAACATTTTTATCATTTATCAAGCCCCCTTTGCTCTGTTAGACTTCACCAAATGACAAGGCTATTTTCAAGCCGTAAACCCCCATGCCCCATGCAGTTATGGCATGCAACCAAAGAAGTCTGGAGGAGAAAATGAAGTCATAATTAACAACAGCTGCTCACGCCTAGCATTTCCAAATAACATCCAAAGATTTCTTTTTTTTTTTTTTTTTTTTTTCTTTTCCCCAAAATCCAGAATCAACTGAGACCTAATGATTTATCTTCAGGGTAAAAAGAGGAAGCCTCACACCAGTCTCTGGGGGTCTCTTTGTTGTCCAAGCCATGCAGGAACCTCTCATCATAGTCCACTTGAACGAGGTTTCACTGTTGTTTGCTTGTTCCATTCAGTGACCAAAATCAAAGCACAATGACAGTTATTTCCTTTACTCACATATTGTTATTAGTTTGGTGCAAGTCTTTGTCATCAAAGCACATGGGAGTGTTCTGTCCTTTAGAGGCTAATATTAAAATATAGAATGGAATGATCATGTTTTATTGGCTTAGCCTTTCCCTGCACTGCTTATAAAAACAGACAGTGCTTTAAAATGTCTCACTAATGCTCATTTTCCTGAGGGTGGAGTTGACCTCAAGTCGTTTACAACTTGGCTGTTAGTTAAGACTAATTAACTTTGACTTTGTTGTTAGTATAGTCTAATCTGCAGTTTCATCTTAAAGAAGTCAAAGAAATAGTCAATTCAAATGAAACAATGGAAATAGTGAGTGTTTATATGTTGGCTATATAAGGAAGTCTTTCCTCCACAGTATTTATCTCCATCTGCCTAAAAATGTTTGTGGTTTCACACACTTTTACAATTCTTTTTAACCTGGTCCAGAACTCTTCAACAATGAAAAACACTCTTCGTAGCTTGCATGCCTTATCTGCTTGTTTCCAGTTTTTATGAGTAAGCAAAACAGTTTCATTTCTAAGCAGCCTGACTCATACAAAATACTTATTTTTCTTAAAATGGTACAGCTTAATGCTTCTAAAAAAAAATATTGTGCTAAGGACTAAATTTACAATATTTTTTAATTGCATCATTAATCCTTGATGTACTTTCTTTCTGGGGCCTTACTTATAACATTGTCACTTCGTAAGAGTAAGCCAAATGTATTTGTGGAAAACATTATTTTAATTTAAGCCAGAGGAATGGAAAGTGTCATGTTTTAATTATGCTAAAATTACAAAAGTGACCTTATCGTACCACTTTTACAAAGAAATAATTTGCATTAGACAATAATTTTTGAGTAAACAATTGTCTTTAACAGCAAAAACAACATAGGCTGAGTTTGTATAATAGCCATGAACGTGGTCTTAATGTAATGTTTGGCTTTAATATATCACTTAGATCAATACATTAAGCATTACTTTAACTTAAGTAAAAGTTAAATAATTCACTTTTAGAGAAATAATGGCAATAAAGTCTAAATTGCTCTCTTAAAATTTTGTTTTATTTGAATTTGCATCTTTACAATTAACATAAAGTGAAAAAAAATTAGGAACTTATTGCCATGACATTAGTATTCCAAATTAATTCTTTTTCTTTTGTTGCAGTGGAAACCAAAAAAATGAAACTTCTGAAGTTCTGTGTTTATATCCAGATCCCAGCAAGACTTCGGAACAAACTTACTAGCATTATAAAGAACAAACAGCACATTCACAGATCTTGAAACTGTTGGTCATAATGTCATATTTTAAGATAGCATTAAATAGTACTAAAATAGTATTAAAATAATTTTATTAAAGCTATTTTATGAAATCTTGGGCCAGACTAAAACCACAAACTGTATAGACTGTGAATGAAGCTGTACAAATGTGGTCTAGCAAACCTCCCTCAATGAATGAATCACATTTGCAAGCTTTGCTGTCTGATGAACACTACCACAGTACCCACAAAACAACACAGGAGAAGTCAGCTATAATTTCAGCCTCACGGTGGCCTGATCACTGTCCTGAAACTTGTTGGTTTGTGCATAAGCCTTCCATCCAACAAACTCTCTCCCTGCACAAGCAGTGATGCTCAAAAACCTTCCCCTTTTCTGCCCAGCTGCTGCAGTTAGTCTCCCTGGGATCTTTATCTCTGCTCAGCTGAGGTTAAGTGCATACGTCTTTGTGCATATTTATGAAGTAGGAGCACATACCTTCTGACCCTAAAGAAAGGGGAGCAGAGGTAATGTCAGCAGTGGGGTGAGAGGTATGTACAATCAGGTAAATATGCTCAAGTCACACTGGCTGCTGCTCTGCCATTAACAGCGAGTTAAGAGGAGGTCTGGGAAGGAGAGGCTCACTGTGGCTCTCCTCGTTTTCCCTAGGTTGCTCTGATGCTGCAGTGACATTACTGTGATTCACTTCACAGGGGAACTAACTCTCTGTGCTGCTCTGAATTCCTGCTACCCTCAGCCTGACTGTGAGAGGTGGTCTCTTTCCTGTGCTCTCTTTGAGGCAGGCAGAGCTAAGTGAGCTTCAGTTTGTTGTGCAGACTTAAATAAGAAAACGCTCTGGCTTAGCCTCTCCTCTCAGGAGGAAATTCACTCTGATTCACCTGATGAATATCAAGTAAATTCTAAGACTTTGACCTATGGCATAAATGGGATTTTAGTGTACAGGACAAGATGCTTGCTAACTCTTTTGCATAAGTCTGCATTGCATTTTTTGCAGTAAGACATTCCATGCAACATTTTTGATCAATGCATGCTATTCCTTAATATCTTTGCCTACTTGGAGCGTGACATGTAGATGTGTTTAAGCTCATCTAATTTAACACTCTCGTGGTTTAATTTTTCACTTTGTCTTATTGTCTGTCTTCGTTTTTTCTTGACAGTGTGCCTGCAGGAAATATATTCTTATTGCACGCATTTTGACATCACCAGCGATCTGTTATACTAACTGTCAGCAGCTGGAACTACTCATTAATTATTTTTTTTTCCTCATCCCTGTTCTTCAGGTAGTCTTTTCTGCTTGCAACACATTTCTCAGCAAGTATGATCAGGCTTTCAGTAAAAGAATGTGCAATGCCTGCTCTCCAAAGCCAAATTCTTCTCGTTTAAACCACTGAAACTCTGTAGATCTGTTGAAATTTATAGAGTTATTCCTTTTTTTTTTTTAAGTAGAAGAAAGTGGAACCTACACTCTAGTAAATGCAATAGGAAAGCTTATTGCATGGGAAAGTCTCTCCTCCTGTACTCTTTCAGCCTCCTATTTAAACAGTTGTAACTGTGTTTTACAGAAAGGCACTAACCTCCTTCTTCGTGAGGACATGCAGACTTGACAAAGAGGAAATATTGTGGCTGTTCCAATTGCTTAAGAAAGTTAGTGGCAACATGTTTCCCATCCAAATGAACAGAGATAAGTGTCCCTTACCAAAATTCAGGGAGACTGAGTGTCATCATGGGCATTTCTAATTCAGATATTGCAAGGTTTTAAAAAAAAAAAAAAGTATTGCAATGTGATTCAACGAAACAGATTCAGGGAATGTACTTTTGAGAGCCAAATGTGACTTGTTGCATTTGAGATTCCCTTTTTCCTGTTTTAAAGAAGAAAGTACTGTTGTTAGGTAACTTCTGCTCCTACTGAATTTTTAGGTTCTAGATTTCCACTGGAGAATGAGACATATAAGATATTTTCTTATACCTGGGCATTTCAGTCTTCCTAGGCGCCAAAGTAAGTAGTCTGGATATAACCCCAGTTTTAACCATTGAAGCTGCTTCACCTTTCTGAATACTGTACTTCAGGAAAAAAAATGGTTGCTCTTCTGAGGTAGACTCTAGGCTGGAGCCGCATTGCAGAGAGGAAACTAGAACTGTTTGTATATGGTTAACGTGCAAGTGGTATAGAAGAATTACAGGATCTTATTTGCTAAATGTACCTTCAAGTTTGCTGAATAGACTAAAGCTGTTTCAGCAACTACGCTAACTTTCTGCTGAATATGTGAAAAGGGTACCTGCTCCTTAGTCCTGAATCAACGTCAGAGAAATGAGGCTTACTGTCTGCCAACAGCAAAAAATACAGCTTTTCAGTTTACTACTTTAATGTGGCCAACTGCCAGTCTGCCACCAAATTTTGCTTCCTATTTTAACATTAACATTATTTTAACAAAGCACTCATAACAGAAATAATTGTGATACATGACAGTGACCATCTGCCAAAACAGTCTTACACAGCAGGAGATAAATCTCTTCCAAAATTTCTATATTTGCTGAGCTCTTAATGCTTCACAGTGAAACTCCTAGTGAGTCGCACCCCAGTAGCTTCATAGAATACTGTGACTGGGAAAAAAACTTAGTTATGATGTAACAACTGCAACACTTGGCGGGAGGAGGAATTATTTCAAAGTCTTGGTAGTTTTTGGTTTTTTGAAAGGCACTGTTTGCTGATTGTGGAGCATGTATTCCACTGGCATTATTTTTTTCATATCACCTCTGGAAGATTACTATAAATGAAAATTTGCAAATATTTTTTTCTCTTGACCCATTTAAATACATGAAGTATTTAACATGAGTTTGTACTTTTTAAAGAGGAAATAATATCAACAAATAAAATGTATTTAACTATAAAAGTACCTTGAAGATAAGTTTGCAGAAAGAATCTTGCATTTATCTTATAAAACCCCAAAATAGTCACATAAAATTCCTATCTGACAGGAAGACCCGATACTCTAAATGTTCTCTGCTTTTGCATTTTATAATTTTTTTTTCTTAATACAAAGGTATGAATTAAGCTTAGGGACAGTGTAGGGATTACCCAGAAAGCATCCACTGCTGTGAGAACAATGTTTTTCTTTAGCCATGAAAGGGAATCACAACTCACAACTGTGCATGCAGGTTATGGTCTAGTCCACACTGGAGGCAGAAATACCAATATACTCCTGAATATAGCCTATTTAAAATGTTTAATTCCCTTTTGGTGTAAATTTAATTGGAAGTTGACAATGGTCCTCAGTCCCAGTATGAGTGATCTGCATTATGTTATTTGTGTTATAGTCAAGTGTGCTAGGGTATAGCTGTATGGGCTACTGTCCTCTGAGGCCTTCTTCCAGACGAGATGAGTATCTCTTGAGCTCATCCTACTGAGCAAATTTTTAAAGAAATAAATACTGTACATGCCAGGAGTGCTTTTTGTAGGCAAGTTTATTGATCCATTGGTTGGGGAAACGCACCCTGAGGGTGGATAGGAGGAACAACCATGTGAGCCCACTGTAGCAGGCCCAGGAACAGAAAACAGTCCCAAGCTTGTATTTGATGATGAACTTTGTAAAGAGATCAGTTAAAATGCTCAGTGAGCGCGGTCTTGGGCTTTGGCTTAGAAATATTTGTGAAGGAAAGTAGTGTCTCCCAGGGCTGCAGTTATCCCTGTGGCACGTTTATAGATAGCCTATCTCTTTCTTGTGAAAAATGGTAAAATTAAACACATAGAAAGAGAACCCAAAAGGTTGCTAAGGTGGTAAAGGAGAAAATCTGACTGATTAAATCCTAATAGTGGTCTTGGAGAGGCTGTCTCCCTGACAACTTATTTCTGAAGCAAAAGGAGCCTCAGCAGCAGCCTGAAACATCTGATACATTTCAGAGAAGAAGTGTGAGAGTTGCATACTGTTGAAGAAGAACAGCTTTTCAAGACCACTTCTCCCAGAAACCTTGGCCCCCTCACACCCTACTTGTGCAAACTGTTGTGGAGCAGGTTTCTGCTTTGTT
This sequence comes from Nipponia nippon, assembly GCF_047370975.1. Lineage (NCBI taxonomy): Eukaryota > Metazoa > Chordata > Aves > Pelecaniformes > Threskiornithidae > Nipponia > Nipponia nippon. The sequence continues at coordinate 3,710,070 of NW_028262337.1, read as the reverse complement.
CTCCTGGCCAGTCCTGCTGACAGTAGGGCCTTCCTGTGACCCTGCAAAACACTGGACAGTCCTCCTGCACCTGATCTATAGTCGAAGACTGTTGTCCTTGAAAGTCATTTCTCTGGATAGCCCTTTCTTTATGTGAAATGCTCTAAAAGAAGAACAGCTCTTTGGCACAGAAAGATTTCTGTGTTTTCTGTGTCTAGACAACCACCATACAAGATATGAGAAAGCAGCAGCAGAAACTCATCATTACCTTGGATAACACCAAATACAAATGGAACAGTTTTAAATATTTCTGAATTCAAAGAAACTCAGCCTTTGTGACCCAACTTCCCACCAATGTTTCCAGATACTAATTCCAACGGTATATGTTTTGGCTGGGGTAGAGTTTATTTTCTTCACAGTAGCTAGTATGGGGCTACGTTTTGGATTTGTGCTGGAAACAGTGATGATAATACAGGGATGTTTTAGTTACTGCTGAGCAGTGCTTACACAGAGTCCAAGGTCTTTTCTGCTTCTCACACCAACTCACCAGCGAGTAGGCTGGGTGTGCACAAGAAGATTGGAGGGGACACAGCTGGGACAGCTGACCTCAGCTGACCAAAGGACTATCCCATACCATACAACATCATGCTCAGCATACAAAGCTGGGGGAAGAAGAAGGAAGAGGGGGGGACATTCAGAGTGATGGCATCTGTCTTCCCAAGTAACCATTACATGTGATGGAGCCCTGCTTTCCTGGAGATGGCTGAACACCTGCCTGCCGATGGGAAGAAGTGAAGGAATTCCTTGCTTTGCTTTGCTTGCATGCGTGGCTTTTGCTTTACCTATTAAACTGTCTTTATCTCAGCCCATGAGTTTTCTCATTTTACTCTTCTGATTCTCTCCCCCATCCCACTGTGAGGGGAGTGAGCAAGCAGCTGTGTGGTGCTGGCTGGGGTTAAACCACAGTATAATTTCTTGTTTTATTGAAATATTTAATAGCCAGTACAATTGCAATTAAGTTTAATGAAGTTTTTGAAGGAAGTTCTTGAAGGACACATCAAAACTCTGACAAATGGAAAAACATGAGCTCTTCTTTAAATATGTCTGTCAGTGCATAAACCAGTACCCCATAAGAAACCAAAAGCTTTCCCTGCCTTTTTTCTAGAAGATGCATCACAGGTCACACACTATCTCTAAGTGTCTGATGTAGAAGATGGTGTGCCTGCCATGATTTTAAGAGAGATTTTTCCTGAGAAATGCAGCCATTGGTTGATTGCCATCTTCAAGGGCTCTTCACTTTTTATTTCTGAGACTGGAAAAGTCCTTTGTTTCTTTAAAGACTGACTCTAGGGGTCCCTTCCAGTCTTCTGCATGTGTGAAGAAGTTGTCATCCTGTCCATCCAACTGATCTTTCTCTAGCTGCAAGTGATTGACCCCCAAACTATTCACAGGTATTTGTGTCATGGTCACATTTGACATGAAATTAGGATAGAAAGTCAGTGAAGTGCTCCAGCAATCAGAGGTCTTCACAGCTTGCAGAACAACAAACTCTCTGCCAAAAGGATGGCAGGTGTTTGAAGATCGAACTGGAGGCATCACAAACACGCACGCTCAAGCAGCAGCAACTGTCTCCTGTCTCACACCGTTGAAAGATCAAGAAGAGGAAAGCAAAGGCTGCTCTCCAGCTGTAAATAGGCATTCAAACACCTTGGTCATCCTAATGAACTCTGTGACTCAGAGGGGGTTAAACATACACATTTATATGATGTAGACATACAGACACCTTCCATGAGGACTGGAAGATTTAGTCTTTTAGTATGATTTGTTTCTGATACTCTGCTTCCACATCTCAAGTTGTGGAAACAGAAAGACCACTTTGAGGCAGTGGTAGGTCAAAATATTAGCACCTTCCTTGTTCATATGTGTATGTCTTTCTGATGGCTCTTTTCCTTAATCGTCAGCAGAGGTTACTCATGCCCTCATCTACTTTATATTCTTTAAAAAGCACCTTGCTTAGATTTCAGGTCTTTTCTCAAGACTTATGTCTCGTGTGCCATTTGCAATTGTGTTTGTGAATTTTCTTGCAGGAAGTGGTATCATAGTTTAAACATGAGTTTGGCAAAACACTTGTGCAGAGGTAGATGGCTTAAAATGTTATTTTTTATTTCAGTGTTAACCTTGATTCATGTCAATAGCTACAGCACTGAAAATATCATCACTTCTTTAATGAATCACAGATAATGCTGGAGAAGAATCACAGGTTCATGTTAACATCCTACCCTTCTAGGATATTGCTTAAGAGGGGTGGTTAAGCTGTATTCTATACTTTATCCTCTCCACAGTGGTTCAGTATATGGTTGCAGCAGTGCACTGCACAGCTTGCAGATACAGCCATTTCTCATTACAGTGCCACAGATCTGTGAAGGAATGTCAAGACAGTGTCTCTAAATTGTGGCACAGATCTCTACTGTCAGCAAAAATTTTCAACTGGGGGAGGGGGAGTCACAAAGAAGTTAAAGTATTAATATATTTCATTATGCCTGCCAGTAGAAACATACTGGTTGGCAGATTAATATAAACATACCACAATGACTAAACCCCTTAACATAGAAAATATACTAGTATGCATATGTGCATTAGTACAGTATAGGAAAATTCTATTTATAGCTTTATACTTAGATAGTTTATATGTGCTGCAGTAGGTAGGACCATAATATATCTCAAAGCAGTCTCCACAGCTGTCAGCTTTATAAAGCAAGCTTGGACAGTGGAGCTTTCCAAAAGGTTTTTTTATTCTTCTTCAACAGTGGTGAAAGACCAGCTTATTGCGGGCCCTTTTTCAGAAGCAAAAGCCTAAGGTTATGGAAGTCATGTGCTTTAATTTCTACTCATGATAATATTTGGACTCTGTATCTGCCTCTTTTGGGGGTTTGTGCCTAAGATATGTTGAGAGTATATGAATATCTTTCATGTAAAATAGTTATCAGTATCGAAGTGGTACTTGTGTTTCTTCTGAAACGTTTCCATTTTCTGCAATAAGCTGGTTTGGGTGGAGTTTTGGGGTTTGATTTCTCTGAATTTTACTTCTAGATATGCAGCCATTTAGGGGGGTTGCAAGTTTTGCACTATGACTAAATTCTTTTTATTTCTAGAACAAAGAATTTTCAAGGATTTATCAAATTGCTGCAGTTTGTGGAAGTTAGAATCCAGAATTTTTAAATTTAGCCAACACAAAGTCAGAAAACGATGTTGGATAAAATTTTATGGGTGAACAGCTAAGTGGGTAAATATTGGATTAAATGCAGAGGGTAGTGGTTAATGGGTCGTACTCTACATGGAAACTGTTAACAAGTGGGGAACCTTAGGTCTATCCCGCTTAATAACTTTTCCCATGACCAGGAGGAGGTAAGGGAACACTTGATTCTCAGGCTGGCAGGTGACACCAAACTGAGAGCACAAGCCGACATGCTGGAGAGCAGGGTTGCCATCCAGAGGGACCTGGGTACGCTGAAGGAATGGGGCTTGTGCACTTCTGGCCAGACAAATGCCAAGCCTTGCCCCTGGGAAGGCAAAGCCCTGGGGAGCAGTCCAGGTCAGGCACTGCCTGCTTGGGCAGCAGCTCTACAGAAAAGTCCCTGGGGCTCTGAGGACAGCAAGATGCATAAGAGTCAACTTGGGGCTGGCAGCAGTGAGGCCCAGCAGCATCTGGCACTGTAGGAGTGGGAGCACAGCCAGGAGATGGAGGGATGTGAGGATTCCCCTTGACTCTGCGCATCTTAGACCACACCGAGACACTGCATTCTCTGGTTTGGGCTCCCCAGTCCAGGAGAGACATTGCCAAACTAGTGCGAGCCCAATGGAGGCCCACCAGGACGCTCAAGGGCTGGAGCACCTGCCCTTTGAGGGGACCCTGAGTTATGGGTCTCCTCTGCCTGGAGAAAGGAAGATTCTGGGGGCACCTCAGAGCAGCCTTCTCCTACCTATGACCTGCATGTTGGGAAGACAGAACCAGGCTCTTGGCAGCCTAATGGTAGCATGAGAGACAGCGGGCATACATTGAAACAAGACAAGTTCAGGCCAGAGATAAAGGAAAACCTTTTTCTCCATGGGGACAGTCCAGAGTGGAACAGTTTGCCTGGAAAGGTTGTGTGGTCTGCATCCTCACAGGTTTTCAAGACCAGGCTTGAGAAAGCCCTGAGCCACATCGTCCAGCCTCCTCAGTGCTGGTGTTCTCAGTAGAAAGTTGGACTGGAGACCTCCTGACATCCTTTCCAACTGGATTTATTCCATGTTAGAAGTACAACAGTAAGAGACCTTCCTCCTCTCACAAGAAGCAGTGATGTAAGGATTGAAGTAGAAGGAACAGTTCCACTTAGCAGCTTCTACATTTCGTTAACAGCCAAGACAGAGCTTTCACATCAGTCCTTTACTGTGAACACCCAGATGAAACAGAAGGCTCCACAATAGTACTTGCTGGTTCAGCCTAGTTCTCTGGACAGTTTGAAAATTTAGTGCATTTTCAAAAGGAGAGCTTTGCACATATGACTGTACTTTGATGCTTCGGGCTACACTGGCATTTCTAAGCATCATTTTTGTCGAACAATATAATTGGATGATGGACTAAGGTTTGTTGAATGACTGATATTTATATTGGGTGTATATAAATAATGTAATACAGAATACTAAGAAGTTAGTGCCATGAGAATTTGTGTATGTATTAGACTGGTATGAAAGAACAATATTTGGGGAAAAAAAATACATAAAATAGGAAATCAGTATTTCTTTACTTTTAAAGGTTAATTGAATTATCTGAAAATATATTTTTATTTTAAGTGTAAAAATTATGACACATACAAACTATGTGTTTATGTATATTAAACCACAGCATACCTGCTAATTAAGGAACTCTGTAGTCTCCTATGGGGACTACGTGACAAGCACTGAAGTAACAGAATGAAGTATTTTGTGATGCATTATGTTGTTTTCTTTATTCCAGAAATTCACTGTAGATTATTCACAAATCATGCTTTGTTGCATTTCACTCAGTATCCTGAGTGCCCAGTGCCCTACAGTTTGTGAAAAGATGTATATATATAGAGAGATATATATACATATAGTAAAAGCAATGAACAGTTCTGCCAAGGTGATGGGTACCCATAGCTCCTGCTGGAGTCATAGTTTTGTTTCTTCAGGTCATCCTGCGAGGCACATATCTCTGAAACATCTGTTGTTGTTTTGAAGTGTTTGAATGCAGTGTTACTTCTTGCACAGGCACAATGTTAAAAAAAAAATTAAAGCTGAAAGATTAGATCCCTAGGAAAAATATTTTTGTGTTTCCATACTGCGCCTCCAGAGAATGACAGTGTATTGCATAGACATATTTGGTGTCTGAGGTAGGGACAGAAAATCACAAAGCAGCTAATACAGTGTTTATCATCTTAACACTTTTCTAGTTGAAATAACAAAAGCTTTTTTTTCCTTCAAAAGACCAATATTTAAAGGGTGTTCATTTATGCAAATCAATAATTTATCAACTTGTTCTCTTTCTCCACTGCCAGCCAGATGCTTCTAGCTTTGCACTGCCAGACGATGTCAGCTGCAAAGCATAATGGCCTTGTGCTTCATGTAGAAATAAGAACATAAATATTTAAAAAATCCTGCTACAGGAAGTGAGGGGGAGTTAGGGTGGGGGTGAGAGATTTTGCTGTGAGAGCAATGCAGGTCTACATATTTTATGGGCTGGTTTTATCAGAAGTGGAGGCAGGGACATTTCAGTCTGATTTTTATTTCCTAACAAGACTGACAGACCCAAGTCTTTTCATGGCAATTTGTTGAAGACATCTGGTGAAGCTTTCTAGGGGATGAACACCCAGCAGAGTGTTCCTCTGGTATCAGTTGGCATGGCAACTAGTAAAAGACTATTCAACATCCATAGGTTTCAAAAAGGTTGAAGCCTAGTTGAAAATCCATTTGGGCTCCTGTCTGCAAAATTCTCCTTTTGAAGATGCACTAAATCTTTTTTCAGGGAACTAGGCTGAACCAGTAAGTACAATTGTGGAGCCTTCTGTCTCAAATAATTTCCAAAGCACAGTATTAATGATTCCAGGAAGCAGAGCCTGAGATGATAGACAGTATTACTGGCACTATACAAAACAGAATATTACCAGAAGGCTGGTAAAGACTGCTAAAGCCTGGGGGTAGTGCAGGGAAAGATGAGATGAGACAGAGGGGAGGGAAAAATGCTGTTATCAAAGTTTAATACAGTAAATATCATGAGTCACCACAGGCAAATGACTGATTATGCTTCACCATTATATATTGTTAAATAATATAAAGTTTATTCTCTCCAAGGCACTCCACTCCCTATTTGGCAAGGTCATATCAGTCAAACACACCCAACAGCTACACAATATAGGTTGTTTATTTAAAAAGACTGACATAGGAAAAAGTATCTTGAAAAGTGATGTTCATATCTCCTGCACAAAACCCAAGTGAATTGTCTTTGATGGAGAACTTTGTGAATATTGAGAAGAGAAAGAATTTACCACCCTGAGTATTGTCCTCCCATAGTCATTAGTCTAACCTCTGCAATGCCTGTGCAGGATATGCATTTTGGGAATAGATTTATTTGGAGGTTGCTTTTCTTTCTGCAACTTGTCCCTTCACAAACAGAGTGGTTTAACTGCTGTACCAACTCTGCAGAGTTACTTTCTAGATTTAAAATGGTTTACACAATAGAGTTCAAGGGCTGATTAACTGGGAGCACACTACAGCTGGAGCTGTAACCAGAGAAGCACGTGGAAGACAAGTGTGGATCATCACAAGGTGCAAGCTTAGTTATGGAAACATGATATTCCTTCATTTCTTTCATGCTTGTGTATACAAAATAGGAATAGAAACCAGTTAAGAGAGTCATTCTAGGATAGAAAACCCCTGTCTACACACTTTGCAACTAATACAGGAGGACTATAGGGAAATATTTTCATAGGGCAGAGGACTCTGGAATACATATTGTCTATAGCTTGTGCCTTCTTTTCAGGAAAACAAAGTAGGGTAATAAGCCTCTGAAATCCAGGATAATCACACTGTTGAGGGCTGCTGATTTCAGTGTGCTTGGGACTATACACTAAATCAGTAAAATAGGAGTTGTTGTAGGGAGAGTGTGTGTGCGCATGTGCCTGTATCAGTGCTTTTATGTGCTTTTTATGTATGTATTTTTGTCTGTTACTAAATTATATAGGGTATTTTTGAATTTATTAGTGTGATACAGTTTCTCCTTGAGTATAAACTTTAAAAAAATAAAAGAAATTGATTATTAAGTCTGTGTTCAAAATGCTAAGCTTGACTATACTGTTTCCCCTTTACCTGGACCTCCTTAGGAAACCAGATGTAAACCTTAACAAGGGTTATCCGGGTTAAATACAATTGCAGTAAACTGTACAGCAATGGGTAACCTGTCTCTAATTAAAGTTAAAACTTTTTCCTCCTCCCCACCCCTAAAAACTTTGCCTGTGATCTTTTCAGATTTATAGCAGGGAATAAAAGAGAACTCCTGCTCAACTTATTCCTCCTCACCCCCAAATTATGATTATATATTCTTCTTGGCTGATAAAGTGATGAATAGGGATGCATTTATGTATAACTTAAAAACTTGCAGTTGAAGCACAAAGTTCATTTTTTTTTCCACTAATGAAGTGACATTCGCTATCCTAATATTGCTGTTCTGTGAGTTAATTTGGATTGTTTCAGTGAGATCCCTCTTCAATCAGACATGCAGTCTGCAGTGCCTCACTTCAAATTTTTGGATATATGTAGGTGGTTCAGAAGAGGTGGATTCAGTCTATAATACTTATTATTGAAGGAGTTCTCTAGTAGTGAGTTCCTTTATTAACCATAAAGTTGGCAGAAATTGTTATTTTGATGCTTTCTTACTTGGATCAACCACATACACATAAGATCATGCGTGTATGAGTGGAACAGTCAAGGGCTGGTGCCACCCTGGTATCTTATTGACATATATTTTAGAAGTAAAGGAACAATGCCTAGGGGTAGTGCCTGGATCAGGCTCTAGGACACTTCATTTCAGGAAGGAATGAAGACTGACATAGGCATTCACAGAATTGCAGAATTGTTGAGGTTGGAAGGACCTCTAGAGATCATCTGTTCCAACCCCCTTGCTCAAGCAGGGGCCCCTAAAGCCAGTTGCTTAGGACCATGTCCAGATGTCTTTTGAAGTTTGCCAAGGATGGAGACTCCATAGCCTCTCTGGGTAACCTGTGCCAGTGATCTGTCACCCTCACAGGAAAAAATTGTGTCCTGATGTTCAGAGGGAACCTCCTGTGTTTCCGTTTGTGCCCATTGCCTCTTATCCTGTCACTGAGCACCACTGAAAAGAGCCTGGCTCTGTCCTCTTCATACTCTCTCTTCAGGTTTTTGTATACATTAGCAAGATTCACCCTTTCATATTCATTGCTCCTAGAGCCTGTGATCTTCTTTGTTCTTCTGAGGGGCATACTTTGCTTGCTTTTTAATTCAGTGAAAAGAAGCCTGCTTGCCTTTACATTGTTTAGTTATTTTTAAGGTCAAATACTTAGCAAGCATTCTGTATGCATACCGAGTTCAGTATGGCTGAAGCTAGCCCTGTCATAGATCCAGAAGAAGCTAATGACAAGAACTTCAAAATGTTTAGTCACTATATTATGGGAATGCCTGGAGAGGTTTTTTTCTATTTCCTTTGGGGCAGTAAAATTTCTTTTAGGCAGCAATGGTTTTGAGCCTTGAATACGTCCACATGTGCCATATCATTTCCAGTAAATGGATAGATGGTGACCTAAAGTGAATCCAATTATGTGTAATTTTATGGGTTTTTTTCTGTCCCTTTAGCATGTATCAGCATAAATTGCTTATTAAGGAGAAAACACCTTATTTTCCCGCTATATAGCTGTTTTCTTAGTCAGGTAAATCAATTTATACATCTCTGCATATTGTGTTTTGAAGAAACAAGGATCTTATTCCAAATTGAATCATCAACACTGAAGGTAGCCCATGGGCTTCTGTCTCCACAGATATGTAGGCAGCCCACCTGCAGGAACTAGTTTACAGTGCCTAGAGGTAGATCATCTGTTCAGTCACAGTTCACTTCTTGATTACATCTTGTCCTCTGTATGAAAATATCAGCATATTGTTATGAGCGCAGATGTAAGGAGCCTATTACACCAGTTTGAATTCCATGTTAACCCCCAAAATACTAAAATTTTGGGAAAGTCCTAACTAAAGGGAAAAAAAAGACACAGGATCATCTAGTTCCATGCTTGATTTAGTGATTAAATTTCATTCTCGCTTTTTGTTGTTCTGAAATGTCAAGTGGTTGACTGCACTTCAGAAAAGGATCCTAGTTTTATTCTTTCTGCCTATAGTGTACATTGAAGTATTACATTAAATTTTGATGCAAGCTTTCTTTCAAGCAGTCCATGAGCTGAATCCACCGAGTGAAAAATTATAGTCAGTGTTAAATATCTATACTTTTAGAATATTTCTTATTATTTTCATATGTACGGTGCTAAGAGTCCATCTATTTTTTTCATATGATATATAAATAAATGGGACCTTTAAATTACTGTTCATGTGTGTTGCTAAGACTCTTCACTACCAATGTATGGAAACAGATTCTTCTGTCTTGGACTGTCTTTTTCTATGAGCACTAAATGCCACTGATATCAAATGATTAAAATGACCTATTATGTTATTATGGCATAGCCTTAATAAATCACCTGTAGGGTGTTACCTATTTTTACCTTGGTTTCCCCAATTGTAAGCAATGCTGCTTTATCACTAATGAAATAGCAGAATGGTTATTATTTAATTATTTAGATATTTCTGACTTGATGAATTTTTTACAGAAACATTAAATTTTTACATCATCTTTAGACATCTTAGTTTTGATTGGCTACTGATTAATAACTGAATAAGTAACTGTCCTTCAATGTAAAGTATACAGATTACTTAAAATAAATTGTATTTACAGAATATACATTGTCTAATCATGTGTGATTTAAGAAAATTATTTAAAAGAGCAATCGGACTTGAACAAGAATGGCCCCCTAAAAAAATCCTTCCACTACAGGTGGTGATTTCCAACTAATCATGGCAGAGAGAAACTATTACTTTATTCTACAATAGAAGGAATACTTAGAAGGTTAAAGAAAAGTGAATGGTATAACTCACTCCAGTGACTTCTTCACCGTTTACTCCCCCAGATGCAACTGCTCTACATTTTAAACCCAGATTTCATTTTTAATTAATAAATATCAAGCTGTCCTTAACCTGTTTTCAACACAGTACTCCTGGTCACACTTTAAACTTCAGTTATCCTTTAATAAAAATAAGCTGTGTTAAGATCTCAGCCAGCTCAGGCAGTCACATGCACTCATTGTTTTCTGTTCTGAATCAGAAAATTGCACTATATAATAAATCTTTTTTCACCGTGACCCTTTGTAAAATGTTAACTGAAAAGCTTAGGACTGACGGGCTCAAAGTGCTGTGTAATCACTTAGGCTATATTGCGGCTCTGAGGCTTACAACCAGACCTAGCATCAGAAACAGGCTGAAGTAAAACTTTGCCTTGGAGCCTGATGCCTGTTGGCTGGCTAGATTACGCCGATACCTGGCAGAGCCAAAGCCCTCGTTCCCCCTGTAGATTTGGCTTTAAAGCTAGGTCAAGGGAAGGCTTGGACCTCTAAAGCAAAACTGAAATATCCAAACCAAAACTTGCACTTTAAAAAAAACTCACTCTGTGAATCACAAAAACGGTTAAACTCATCAGGTTTCTTTTTGATATTTCTGATTGGTGATTCTGGCTCATAACTACTATGAGGAACTCAATACTTATGTCGTGATTGGAATCCAGTATCTAGGTCTTCTTTAGGGTAATTTTCATGTAAGAAGGTACACCTGCCAAAATGAAGCTTTTCAGTGATATCAGTTAACCAGAATGCTAAACACTTAGAACTACCTCAAGAATGCACTTTTTGATACATTGGCCTGTCCCTCAGGGAGCTGAAAGTCAGCCAAGTAGACATTTGAAACATTTAGAAACCTGGAGTAATGGAGGCAAAATTTTGCATCAATCTCAAATTTCTCAGCTTCACCAAAGGCCTGCTCAGGCACAAAAGTACTTTACTTGATGTTTTATCAACTTGACCTGGAAAAGTGGGCTCTAAAAATGAAGACATTATGAGGAAACATTTATTACTGTCATTACTGTTGCTATTAGTAATAGATTTTGCTTAGTTATGCAAATATGCTATATTTTATACACAGTGCAACTTGATTTGAAGCAGCTGCTTTTAATTCCTGCAAATGCATGAGATACAATTTATCATAATAATATACTATATTATAAAATTATGTTGAAATTACGTATTCTTCCCCAGTTTTTATCATCAGTATCATTCTACACTTTTTAACACTCAATGCTTCAAGGTATCCTCAAAGTACTTGAGATTGGGAAGGCCACAGAAAAAAACAGATAGATGCACACTAACAGTCATCAGCTGTTGAACGCTAAAACTAAAAACACAAGTTAAAAATAGGATATACGTTTTTAATAGGCTTAGCCACTGGAACAGCCTACAGCAAAGTGTGGTAAATTCATAATCACCTGAAGCCGATATGTCAACCTTGACTTTTTTTTTTTATTTCCCTTCCACTGCTCCCCAAATGTGTGCTAATGCTCATCTGACTATTGGCTAGATGAAAAAGTTCCATGTCCTATACAAGGCATGAAGACAAATTAGATGCTGCTACCATTCAGGATTATAAACATATAAGAGTTTATGACTAGAAGATATAGTTTAATTAATATAATGTTTAATTTTAGGTTCCTGTGGTGCTATTTCAGCCATATATTGTGGCTCCTAATTTGGACCTGGATGCCTACTTTGGCAGTGAAGTTCCAGAGTGATGAGTAATTCATTCGTTCCTAGGGCTGCTAGAGACCAAGGAACATTCATGAGATTGTGATTAAGATTAAAGATGGTGTAGAGTATTCCTCAGATTAAATAAATATGTGAACTAAGTTTTCAGTGAAGGTAATTATAAGATTAAGCAAGGTCTTGGAAAAAGAAATTTTTCCATCTTGAATTTGAATTTTACTTTACCTTCAGTAATGGCAATCTTTGTGCCAGAATCCTGAAAGATCTGGCATTGCATATTCAGCAAGTCAAAGTGTTCGATAAATGCATTAACTTCAAGATTATATTTTTCACTAGAGAGGACTAAACACCATGTTTATGAAGAAAAAGTAATTCAAGTAACAACAAGCTTAATAGCCTGACCTCAATAATGTACAAAGCTTTTCAGAGTCAAAAAAAAAAAAAACAAAATAAAGAAAAGAGAGAATAAGAATAAATGTAGGGAGATAAATGGAAAATGGGATGAAATGCAAAACATCTTTGTCAAAGGTAGATCATGTCAGATTAACCCTGCTATCCTGGGTTTTAAATGGCAGTTGACAGAGGAAATGTGTTCTCTGTAGTCAGTCTAGATTTCACTAAAGCATTTGATAGGGTGCCACATGGGAAATTACCAATTGAATTTGATAATATGGGGCTAGTACAAGAACTTTTAAAGTGGATAAGATGAGCTAAGTGGGAGGTGATAATGGATTATGCTGCAAAGGGAATTACTAACTTGGAGAAAGGTAATGCCATGAATAACCTAATGACCCATTTTGGGACCAGTCTTATTAAATACTTCCTTTAGTGCCATGGGCAAAACCAGATTGCTAATGATGGTTTCTGACAGTAATTTTGCTGGGCATCATAAATACAGGACTCGATTGGACTATTATATGGGAAAAATAACATGATGAATAGTATGATGGAGATGGAATTATTTGCATTCTCACAGGAAATCTGAGGCCATACACATTTTCAGAAAGGTGATTGCACTGAAGAAGGTATAGAGAACAACAGACAGGACTGTGTGTATTTAAAAAAGAAGGTAAGCACAGTAAGGGTGGAAATGGAGACCAGCAAGGCTGATCATGAGGACCTGGTGGCCAGATTATTGATCTTCAGTGCAATTTAGTTTGGGCTATCTCTAGTCTGGGCTCACGGACTGAATGTGCGTTATTGTTAGAGAACATTAGATATTCTCAGCAGCGCATGTTTGGGTTTGTTTTCAACTTAAAAAACATCCATTTTGCACACTCCATTTTGCACACTCCACAAAAGCTCCACAATACAAACTAAAGTACAATAAGCAGGGATTATCTTCATTCTTCAAATGTGCATTCCTGGTCTAAGAAAATACTAAAAGAATTTGTCTTATTTATACACAGAGGATTATATCTATTTCCTTTAAATACAAAGGAAAGCGAATACAGCAACTTAGTTTAAAAGAGGATATTCACACAAAGAAAAGTAGGTATAAAGCAGATTAAAACAATAATCTTAAAGTAGATGGAATTTGCTAATTATCTACCTGAAAAAAATTAGGTTAAAATAAGTTCAGAAGACATAGAGATAGTTCAAAGTCATTTCAGATCACATAACAAATTCTGCTTTAAAGTTCTGTGAAGTTCATCAGTCACAACCTCTGGAAAATGGAAACAGAAATTCCAGTGACTTCATTATGGCAGGAAGACACTAAAACAAGTCTGTCTCAGATATTTCTTGCTTTTTAATTTTTTCTTTCTTGGAGTTAATGCAGAAGAATGTGAGGGAGGGTGAAAAGGAAATAGTAATTAAACAGCTGTATTTATTCGTTCTTTCTCCACCTGAAAATGTTCAGGTTTGTTTTCAGCTCCAATGGGACACAGGTTCAAGTGAGATCATACTGATCTATATTGAAACATTTGTTCTCAATAGGAATAATTTTTTTAACAACTAAAGCAAAGGGTAGCTGTCACCAAACTGCTGAATCTTTGGTCAGTTAAACTCTGTCTTTTAAATCATAAAAATATTTTAGTTGTTTCTTTGCTCACATTATTTTGAAGAATCTAAATTTGATATGCTGGAGGAGCAAGACCTGTAGCATAAAAAAAGATAAACCAGACTCATTATACTGTTACTCAAGAGAGGAAGGATGCTTTGGCTCAGGAGAAGAGTGACAAAATTTTGTTTGTAGAACATATTTGCCTTGAAACAGTTGGAAGAGAACTTGTTAATAAGAGGACATTCACAGACTTTATCTGTGCTATCTGAAATGTAGAAGTGCCCAAGAGTAAATCTACTTTCCCAGTATGTTACCAATATACAATAAATGCATGTATCTACATACTGCACATAATAACTGCATACATCTACTATGCATATTATTGCTGTTCACTCCTTTTGCTGTGGTCAATTTATATTTCATATCTTTTACCTAGGGATTTGTTCTTGGGAGAAAAGGACTACTCAGTCCATTAGCTGATCTGAATTTATGATGATAAATCCCTTGATGTTCAGCCATGACAGGAATTACTCTGCTCTAATGAGTAATAAATGTGGGTAAGTCATGTGTCCCTATGGATTTCTTGGCCAGAAATTACATTTAGAAGAAGGCTAATTGTCTAAAATTTATCCAAATTCAATACAAATTTTATTGCTGCTAATTGCCTTTCCAGGTTTTGTAGCATTAAAGATATTTAAATGTATTTGTCATAGCACTTTTCTGCATGTTTAAGAATAGTACCAACTGCCATCGTATTTAGGTATTTCAATTATTTTTGTAATTCAGCACTAAATCATTATGACTTGGAACACAATTTTCCATTTTTAATACCATAGCAGATCATATTTTTAAAATTGTGTTAATGTTTCTGCATAAAATATGTCTTTACTACACTTGTTTTGTAGTTCTGACATGCTTTAATTACCATGGCAGTGTTATAAGCAAGAGATACTGTAATCAAATGACACCTGCTAGTGTCACTAGAGCTAAGGTTGTGTCAGCATTACCATGATAGATCACACTTTTCAGGTGTTTTCATGTCAAATGGTATAATTCACTCTGACCTTGAACTGTAGCATAGAAGGCCTCGTAGTTTTAACCTCTGCATAAGTATTATGCAAGGTGGAGAAGAGATTATTATTATAGTGCTAACAATACATGCAGGATTGACAGGAGATGCTGCTGTACTAGAGTCTCTGTTCCCAAGGTGCAGCTTCCAAGGCCCTTGCAAACACTGTATTTCACTAAAGCGCTATTGTTTAGGACTACTGTTTATTGTAAAAAATAAAAGATACAATGTGCTTAAGAAAGATGGTTCTATTAGGACATAGGATCATCGTCTGTTTCACAAGTATGTTCACTGTATACTAGAGATAATGTGGAAAACCTGTTGTAGGACGTCTGTTACAATTAGGGTCACCAATGTTCTGGAATACATTGAACTTAAACTTTATGCTTTTGAAATCATGCTTTCACTCAATTTTATGGCATATTTCTGTGCAGTCAAAGGAAACATGAAAACTTTCCAATACATGGATTTTTACTGCACTAAAAACATCAATGCACCAAATTCAATTAGGACAGGTTAACATTTTTACTGTTATTATTGCTATTCTGTTAAAATTGGGTAAGGTTGAGGTTTTTTTCTTTTTTAGTTGGCAGCCTTTGACCTTGCTGTAAAAATGATTGTTATGAGACAGAACTGACCAATTTGCTGACAGAATTGTTTTCTTGCAGAGGTCAGGAATGAGCCAGGTTTCTTGGTATTCTGACCTCTTAAACGAAGGGCAAGGGGTACAGAACCTCAGGCACTGAGAACAAGGAATGAGTTACTGGAAGGGACACAGCTTTTTTTGAGATATTCAGGTTACGTGTCAAGATTTCGTTTCTCCAAATCTAAATTATGCTCAAAGTCTATGTGGTTAAGTGAAACTGGAGATGTTGAAGACAGAGGAGTAAGGGATGACCTATGAAGTGGTGAAGAATAGTGTGTTGCAACCTCTGTGAAAGAGGTGGGCAGAGGCAGAGACATAAATAGACCCTTCCCTTCCCACTCCCAAGTGCTCATGCCTTGATGAGTGGCATCCCAAACTTCTCATCTTCCAGTGCATCTGGCCCTTTGAGCTGTCTTCTACCACTCGTTTATGCCTCTATTTGGGGATGGGGCTAACTGTACTGTGTAGCTATTTTTGAGAAATCATCATCTTTGTCCTGTTCTCATAACCTCTCAACTGACACTGAAGAGGTAAGTTGTCCCACCACGAGCTTTGCCAAACTGATTTCCTTTCCTGCTGATTGTGAAGTGCTTGACTGGGCTTTGTTTCAACCAATGAATGAAGTTTAATTTAAAGCATGGGAGAGTCCCTATCTGGCTGTTCCATTGAAGTAAACAGTACTTGCTTGCATGCTTAAGAATTGGAGTTGTTTAATCTAGAGAATGAAAGACGGAAAGGAAGCATGATAACAGTCTTCAAGTATGCAAACGCCATTGTGAAAAGGAAGGGAATAATCTGTTTGCCATGTCTGTAACATAAAGTAACAAGAGTAATAGGTTTACATTTCAGTGAGAAAGAATGTTGGATGTGAAGAGAAGCTTTTAAATACCAAGAATAATGAAGCATGGGGATAGACAGGGAGGCTGTGAGGTCTCCATCATCGGAGTACACTGGTGTAAGATGATCCTATTTTAGGGAAAAAAAGATGGCCTAGATAATCCCTTCAGGCTTCTTTCACCCTTTTTAAACATTCTTTCCCTCTGCAGCATGAAGAAAAACAGTTTATAAATGTGTATGCAATAAATGATACCTAAAAGTTCTTGAAACATGGGCATTTGAACCAAATATACACAAAGTGCCACGTTTTCCCAGTATCTTCATTCCCAAATTCTCTTGTTCTTTCCATTGATGAAAAACGAGGCTGCTCCCTTTGGGTGATCACTGACAATGTGCAGTGAGAACTTTTAGCTGAAAATCATTGTCAAAATATCTCAATCTCAGTGAAGAAAAAGGTGCAGGTGTGCTCTGTGTAACTATGGGATGAATAATAACTATCTTATTTATATTCTATTTTTATACTTGTTTAGAATTTTTCAGTCAAGGTTCAGACCTGTATCAGACCATAGTTCTTTCTAACAATAGTGAACTTCTTGTAGTATTCCTATTCCTTTGGCCTTCTGCTTGCAATCTGTTCAAAATACTGCCTCTTGTTTAATTTATTACTGTTCTGCTGCTCTCATATTACCCTTTACTCAGGCAACTGCACTGGCTACCTCTAAAGCTGAGAATCAACTTCAAAATTTTATTGTTAACATTAAAGGCTCTTCAAACCTTTTCCCTTTTCTATTTGTGAAAACTGGTTCATGTTTATGGCCCCTCTCAATTTATGTTTGGCTTCTGACCTGTTTCTCCTCTATCCCTACCATTTGCTGTGTCAAAATATCAGGCTTCTCCTCAATTAACACTGCTATTTTGGAAGCCTTTCCCTTTGTAGAATTCTACAGATGAATCTTTCAGACTGTTTACCTTAAAAGTAAACCTTTTTCTGTTGCTTTCTGTGAGAATACTATTAGGAGGTATATTTTGTGCCCTATTGTGCCGTTTTCCTCTGTTATTTTGCTGTACTCTGATATTTAAGGGTCAGATGTTATTACACAACAAAGTAGTTATGTTTTTGAATATTCACTTTATGCTGTTGTAGTTTTTATCATCCATAACTGTAATTGAATTCCCAGGCATGATACACATGGATACAAAAATGTAATTGTTGTCCTGGACTTGTAAATGTCCTGTCATGAGATAATACCTACAAAACTGAGGATTCAGGAACCAACATAATCTGAAGAGAGCAAATGAAGGAAGCCACACACGGAATTAAGGAGACTTATAAAGAAGGACTATCACTTGAAAAAAAAAAAGGCTAATTTATCATCAATAGCCATAAGCACACAGTGAAAACCAAAAAAATGAAGTAGTATTTAGTCCCTAAGTGATGATTATGACTGGAACAGGTTGCCCAGAGAGGTAGTAGATGTCCCATCCCTGGAAATATTCAAGGTCAGATTGGATGGGGCTCTGAGCAACCTGATCTAGCTGAAGATGTCCCAGCTCATTGCAGGGGTTGGACTAGATGACCTTTAAAGGTCCCTTCCAACCCAAACTATTTTATGATTCTATAATTCTATGATGACATATCAAAGCAGAGCTAAAACAGAATGCTAAGAAACCTTATGATTTATTTAATTATTTTTTCATAAATTTCCAGGTTGCTTCATAAATCAGTTTACACTCTGTCTGGTTATTGGTCAATATGGAAAGTTGCAGTGGACTGGGTGTGAGTGCTGAGCTGGATGTAGTTCTCAGCAACGGAGATTTGTATGCTTTCTTCAAGGACATGGGCAAAAGATAATTGTGTACTGTAAAAAGGCTGTGGCAGCTCTATGCCTTGTTCATGTGTCTGTCTGCCTTGTCTGTGCCCATTCCTTGGAAATGCAACACTCTATGCTGACAGAAGTCATTGTGACTTCTCCTGATCCCTCATCCTATCTCCCTTCTGTTTGTTTGTTTGGGTTTTTTATCTTTTTGTTTGTTTGTTTATTTTTTGTGGCAGCAGCAGCAAATCCTGGGGTGTCATCTTGAGAATGGTAAAATTCAATTTTGTTTACATTACTAAAAAGTTGTCAGATTGTGGCAACTTCTTTGATTTATTTTTCTTTCCCTTTTTCAAAAATTAGGTTTTTGAAGGACTTTACCTTGCACTATTTCTCAAGTCATGGAGAGCTTTAACAGTGACACTGTGCAGGGATTGCCCTTGTACTAGGGGTTGACTCCAACAGGACCTTGTCCCATGCCTTAACCTGAAGCCACTTCAGTTTCAGTACCTTAAAAATGCTTGAGACCGTTCTGTCCCTAAGGGTGTTTGGCACAGAGGAGAGGTATAATTAAGACTGCTCCAAAACACACTGGTCCCATGTAAACAACCTAACAGGAGCAGTGCATAGCCTAACTCCTGACCCAAAACTGGAAATTGTTTGGGAGAACGATAGCTTTTCTGGACCAAAAAGTCACTGCCTCTGTTAGGGGGTCATGCAGTGCATTAGGCAGATCTATGGGGTGTGATGGGTCATGCTGAGTGTCCCATGTCCTCACTCCCTGCACATCTGCACATTGCTGCAGACTTGTTCTGGTCTGGTCCCATGAACTTGAATGCTGGTCAGGGATTAGAAAGCATGAGATTCACTTCTGGGGGTCAGCTTTTGCCAGAAGAGAGTCCAGTTTGTGTGCCCTGACATGTCTCTGCAATGCAAACTAAGGCAGTCAATGGGAACGACTGGAAGAGTTGCTTCAAAAGTTTGCTCCCCATCCACACTAAAACACTAATGTAGACAATCCCAAACTAGGGATAATTTTAACAGTTTAACAAGATAAGTGATCATGTTTCAGTACTTGGAAGTACTTCTTGGCACACTTAATTGGCTAGCTTTCAGTTCAGTTTTCTAAATTTTTCTTCTACTTTGTGACGTCCCAATCCATGCCACAAGCGTATGTATCAGGAAGTAGGCTGCGCACTGGAAATCCCACAGCATCTGAACATTTCCTAGACAGTAAAAACTACAGCTGCATGGCAACAGGGTTGCTGGGTGGTCCGTCTAAACCTGCTGGAAATGGAAGCTCCAGTAAGCATTGGAGCTTCCTGATGCAGCAGCCTCTTTCTTAAATGAGTCACAGTTCCTCATTCAGATCAGAGGAGCAATGCACACTTCTTTTCTTGATAGTGAGATTACTTTTATATGGACATTCAGTGGTGGAAAGATTGAGAATACAAGAAATTTTCTGAAAATTCATAAATGTACAGAATAGAACCAGTATACATAAAATGTAATGAATATGTGAGCAAATAAAGTCATTTTTATAAAGTCTTGAATTATCTTGAGCAAGTAATAGTAAAGTAAATGTTCAATCTTTTTTCCAACTTTTTTTCCAATAATTTGATCTCATTGAAACAGTTTTCGGTGCCTTCATTACTCAAAATCTAAATTGTGATTTTTTTAATATGTGGATTAATGCTATAGTTTATTTGCTTGATACTATGTATAATTCAGGTCTCTAGCTTAGATTATATATTACATAACCCAAGTATATTTTTTCTGAATCTTCTGATAGATGCATTTAAATGGAGATATTTTGAAAATTATTCTGCTTTCTTAAGATATTCATTATTCTTTTCCCACGATCCCCAGACTGACTGCACAAAATGCAGTCTTAAAGAAACAGTAGAAAATCATGCAAGCAAGTCAAAGCATATTTATATAACTTTTGAAAAGTTTGTGTAAAATCAGAATGTTTACTTATAAAAACTCTTCATAATTTGAAGATCAAATTTAAGTTTGATTCATATTATGTAAAATAATATAAACAGGTCAGAATGAATATATTAAATGAGAATTCTGATCTGCTGAATTACACTGGCCCAGTATGTTTGCTCACAAGTAGAAACCTGGTATGGTGAGAGGACTGTCAAAACTGTGATAATGGGTTTGAAACTTGTCTGTACACTTTGGAGCTGTTTGCATGTGTTGAGTAGGTGCATAGATACAAAAGGCTGAGTAGATACAATAATTTACCTGATTTAGACAATAATTTTTTAGCTTTATAGTGCTGCAGGTGGTGTTGTAAACATGTCTCTGTCACAGAAAATTTGTATGAAAATGCAGTGATTGGCAAAGAAAATATTATTGTTATTACCAGATTTAACATGAATGGGTGGCTTTGAGTATAAAATAGTCTCCAATGCAACAGTTAAGTAAAAACAGTCAAGTTGCTTGAAATGTTTTCTGGTTCCTTGTCATTTTCCACTTTAATCAAAAGGTGAACTAAATAAGTACTTCAATCGAGTCTGAGTCTTCAGATAAGCCGTTGTTTTTGATAAAATCTGGGGCACAATACTGGATTTGAAACCATATTCTTTAGTATATTTGACTGAACCTTGGCCATTGACATCATATGTGCTTATCTGTGTCCCAATTTTCTAATCTGTTCACTGAGGTATTATTTACCTGTTTTACAAAACATGAAGTCTGAATTAATTGAGACAGGATTTTGGCCTTTCCTCATATGGTTATGAGCTTAGAAAGAGAAAGCAATGAGTTCTCCTGGTATCCACCCCATCATCTCTGAAACCAAAATACAGGTTTACAAATCCTCAACATGAAAGTCACATCCCCAGAGGAACAGTGATGCCAAAGGCTGTCTGGGGACCTTTCAGACCACCATTGCTTATTTCTGCACCCTCCAGGGAGCTGTGGAGGTCTAAGGACTTTGGGGCAACTTTTAATATCTGCTAAATACTTACTGACCTTTGATTAAAAACACTATGTACATTAAATCTTCTACAGTTATCCACATGCACAGCTCTGCAGCCACTGAGAATTTAATCTTAATAAAGATTTTGAGAAGAGAAATGTTACATGTGCAGTGAGTACAGTCGGGTGCTTCCTGTCATGCAGTGGATGGCAGGTTGGTGTGCTTCCCAGTGAACCCCAGTTACAAACCTAACCTCTTCCTGTCCATTTCCCTACTGGATTTCTGTGCTTTGACTTATGATTCTGGAGGGAGGTTTGTGTGAGTAGTGAAGCAATGATTCCTACAAATGAAGAATAATACAGATGAGACTGTGTGCTGCCTGCTGTATAAGACAGATTTTCCAGAGGTGCTGGAGGAGTGTTGTAAGCACGAGTCCCACATTCGTCAGGATCCGTTAGTCCCCCTAGAGAGTCTTCCCTCCTGACAATACTCCTGCCTATGTCTTTACAGCATCGTTCTCACTCCATGGTATTCAGTCTCTAAATGGTTGATTTACATGACTTAAACTTGCGCATCTAATCTCTTTTTTTCCATATGTATAAGAACATCCAATAACTTAGAAAATGTTATTGGCATCTGAGACTAGGAAGATTTGTGATTTTTCAGAAATGCATAGATGTTATTTGAAGAAATATTTTTATTTTACAGAATGCTGTACTAAATTAAAAAAAAAATCTGATATGCTGTAGGATCACTCATTATCTTTGGTCTGAGGCCTTTGAACACTGGTCTGCAAAGTCAGTGCAGTAATTTTTGCGTGGCACAAGAGTACTCGTTGAGCAGGAAGGTAATAACGAGTCTTGTTACACCCACAATTACTATCACCAATGGAAAAGAGCTTTGCTGGGGAGCTGAAGCATGGCTGACGTGTCCCCTAGAAGTCTGATTGCAATAATGGCTCCAGGTGACGGTTAGCAGCTGGCACGAGTTAAAGAAACATTCCCGCTGCTGGATCAACTGCTCGCAGCAGAGTTGTGTAAAGCAGCCTATGCTTTCAGCTGCATTAGGTCCTATTGGTGCTGATTAAATCTTTCTCACTTGAGCTAGATAACAGACTGCTATCTTCCTGTGTCTGCAGACAGTTTCATTCGGTAGCTCAGAGGGGTGAACTCTTGCATTAGAAAAGGAAGAAAAAGAATTTAAAATCTGGCCATTTAAAAGTCACTGTTAGCCGTTTCAGTATTGATCTACCTAAAACCAGCAAGCTGATGTGCTCATTTTGCAGTTCCAGACTACTAACAAATAGCATAGATCATAAATATCTCTGCCCAACTGCCAGACCCTCTATTTTTTTCTCCATTTGTAGTGCACGCATGCTGAATAAAGAAAAATCCAATGTATAATAATGTAATGTAATATTTTAATATAATATACTATAATAATATACCATAATAAATATGATATGAAATAATATTATATAATGTAATACACATTAAACATATTCATAGCATACATAAAGCCTATTAAAAGAGGCATATTCACCACATATGGACTCTTGCTGAACGTGAGGCCCTGTGCAGCTCAGAATAAAAGGCAGAGAGGCAGGAGGGTGGGAAACGAGTGGTGAGTCTTTAGACCAGGTTTTTGGTTACTGAGTAAGGAGAGAGGCTCTACAGCCCTCACATCTTTCCCAGGTACAATTCTGCTCTCAGGACAGACAGAGACTGAGTGTGTTACCTACTGTGCACCCAGTAAGTAACAGCACCTTGTGCACCCAAGACGCTGTCCTGCTCCTCTGTGCAGCAGCTTTGAGTCATGCTGTGCAGAAGGGACTAGATTTCCTGGAAAACCAGTGCTTTCCAGGTAACTCCATGGAAGACGGGTGTTTCACTGGGTGCTACCTTCATTTACTCTAATGAACTCTAGGTCCCAGGACAATGTATTGTTTGGGGACGGGAATAGAGGGAGGTGTGTTGAAACTTAAAAAAATGAGTATCCTGAGTTATCTGTCTGAATTTGGTCCATACTCCTTAACAGAACAAATTACATTATTCTATTTTTCATCAATTTGTAAATTCAGAATAGTTTAATGTTTCTTAGTGAAGTGAATCTAGACAGCTTGCTCTTGGCTGGTATCTTTTTATGGTAACTCTTGCAAAAAAATTCACAAATGTCATAACTGGATTAGTTAAAATACACCGAATCCCTCTGAAAGTTTTTGTTGAGAATTATACACCATAGACACGCACATAATTTATTGATGATCCACAGTAACTTTTTATGTGGTTAATTTAGCCTGTGGTTCTTACTTAAGCCCTGAGATGACCTTGTATTTGCCATGTATGCGTACAGACTGCTCACATATGGTAACTGAACCCTCCATGGCTTCAGTTTGATTTAGTTTACTTCCCTTTGGGGGTGAAGTAACCTAACTGAATTACTACCACCTAAGGTGCGTGCACACATATTATTTCAGTTCAACTAATTAATTTTAATGTGATTTCTTATTTTCTTAATTCAGACTAATATTTTCCAAATGTCTTTATGCAGACAACTGTTAAGCAAGACTGGGTCTTACATTACATATAGTTCTGGTTTTTGTTTTTTTGTTTTTTTCTTTCCCCAAGTTCTGTCTTTGTATTTTCTCTACCCAACTGTGGATAGTTTCTTTGTCACTCTCTAAGGCTGAGCTCCTTACATAAATTACCCAGGTGTCCGTATTTCTCTTTTATCTTGAACAAGCATGGCATACAGTAGCTACTGGTTTTGAATTAGTGTAAAAACAAAGGTTACATTGTTAATTTGGAACGTTTTTGTAAATGCTCTTGATAAGGCTGTGCCAGGCTCAGGTCTACATAATCTGCAATGTATATATTGCTCAATTTATTTACATGGAAAAAAATTCTTTCATTTTAAAACTGAGTTGTGCGCTAACACTTGCTAGCTTTCAGTATTTTGTCTGTGATCAGTAAACCCATAATCTTGTACATCACTGATCTCTCACACACTTACATATGTGTTTATGTCTGTATGTAACAGATCTTAGAAACTACAACTTTTATCTAGAATTTCCTACTATATCCTAACAGATGCTGTATCACTCATCAAATTTCTTTTCCTACACTCACATGCTTCTTCAATAAATTGTGAAACTTTCCTTTTCTTGTAATTCTGTTCTTGACCTCCCTTTAAAAACATCCACAAATTTTTCTATATCTCTAATGAATGCAGCTGAGGAAATGTGGGCTGCTGCTTGATGAAGTTCAAGGTCATTTGAAAAAAAATACTTTAAAAAGAATGAGAAAAATAAATTAAGAGTGCTAATAGTAGTTGTACATTTTTTCATATTTTGCCCCATACTCAAGATGTAAATATATCTGAGCAAGCTCAGACATTCGTTGGTGAGATCCCGTTATATATTAACCAAATCTTTCTTGATGAGAAATATATTCAACTAATAACATAGCTCTTCAGTATAAAATGGTCCCAGTGAGTTTGAGGTTCTAACATACTTCACAAACTGCTCCACTTGAAGTATCCACTAGCTTAAAGCTGCCTGGGCAGAAAACATTGGAGGATTGGGTCTGCTCGAGGAGCCCACAGGCACCGAGCTCCCATGCTGCCGCCCTGCGCGCTCCTGCGTGCTCTCAAGGGCACTCCAACTCTAACACTGATGAGTCTCCCAGGGCTCTTCAAGCACTAATAATTTGCCCAGCCACTTGAGGCACTGACGCAGAGCTGCCTGCTTGGCATGTCTACGGGACTAATGCGCTTCAGAGACTGAACAAAATAGTAAGAAACACGCTCATTAGCCATGCCTTACCCCATATGTATAGGACCAGAAAGGTATAGATGCCAGCTTAAAGACTGGAATAAGAAAAAAAAATTATTTTGTCAGTTAATTGCAAGAATAGTGTCAAAAGATTCTAGAAATAAACTAAGTGTGAAAGGAAAGTCCCAAATTGCGAGCTGAGAAATGACAAGGACCTCCATTTTCCTGACAACTTCCTTGGGGAAAGGGAATTGTTCGAAGGATGGGTTAGGCAGCGCTGACAGCTTGTCTGTCTGATTTGCGCAAAGCACAGTGCCTCATTCATCTTGATTTTTTTCTATAAATTTTTTTCTCAGTGAAGTAATTAGCAGAAATGCTTATTTCCATATAGTAGTGGTCAGATTACTTAAAAGACAAAGAAGGAAAAAATTCTCATTTTAAAAGCAAGAGATCAAGTACTGTTAGCAGAATATGGAGTAAATTCATCCCTAAATAATACAGTTTTGGAGTTAATATTGCCTCAAAAATTAGTTTGTTTATTCAAATCTATGGTCTTACCATATTTGTTTTCTTCCCTGAACACCTACTGAAGCCTACCAGAATTGAACTCTGGGGTCTCGATATGTATTGAAATCAAGTAATTAACTGAAGATAGGATAACAAAATTCTGAAAGTTTTTTTGTTAAAAAACAAGTTTACTTTGAGGACAATTTTTTCTATATAATGGTTTGTAGGAAGGTTTGAGACTGTAGACATACCACAATAACTGCTTGTGACTTCCTGACAGCCGCGACTTTTTAATTGTAACATATGGGTATGGATATTGGACTGCACTAATTTCATCTGAATATGGAATACTCATAAGAGCGTATGTACAAATAACTCATGAAGTTTGTTCAGCAAATTAGTACATTTAAATTAATTTCAGAGCTTGTTGAAAAATAAAACAAATTCTGGGTGGCATTTGCTCGGAGCCTTTGACTTTGGAACTTGATTCTTCCATTGATCCCAAAAGTTAGCTGGCCCTAGGTCACTCTGCAAGACAAATTTATTGCTTTCTCCTGTCTGAAGAAATCTCTTAGGAGTCAGGTGGAGTCTGTGCTCCCATTGTGAAGGATTACTGAGTTCACATCAGATTTCACTGATTTTTGCGAAGTTTAAGTATATGAATCTAAGGGCTCAGCAGCACATTTTACAAATCAGTCAATAAAACACTATACTGATTAACATCTTTTTTTTAGTGAACCTTGAGTTATTATCAGGAGCTTGAACTGATCTGACAAGTGTTTGGAATTTATTTTCTTTTTAGTTACTTTCTAGGTGAATTTTTCTAAGTCTGCTCTCATTAGCAGCAAGTAACTCTTTTCAGTAGGTGTAATTTAATAGTATTTTGTTTGGTTGTGTTGTAGGCTATGTGTTCTTTGATGAGAACAGATTTGTAACTTCTATATAGAGCTAATTGGATTTCTTGATTATCTTGCTGAAGCTAACCAAAATGACCTTCCCACCAAGTGGAAGCCTGAAAGATTTTCTTTCAGAAATAATACTCTTTTCTTCCTGACAACTGTGTATTGCTTCTAGTTGGCTAAATATTCCTTTTTTTTTTCTTTTTTCTTTTTGTGTTGTTTCCCTGAAGTGCAGCTGTCTTCTATTCAGAGGTACATCTCTACAGTCACACTTTCCAAAAACATGAGAAGACTATTTCTGGATTATAAATTGTTTGAAATGAGAAGTAAGCTAGTGTGCATATGAAGCAAATACTTTAAATAGATTTTATTCTAGAAAGCATTTTAAAAAACGGTTTAAACAAGCCTCACAACATTTATAAGGCAGGAAAGTACTATTAGTTGATGTCGTACATGATGTGAAACACAGGGAAAAGCACAGAAGAGGATTTTTGAAAGTACTTATGAGCATTGGCCGTTTTGCACTGAAATTAATCATTGAGCTTGGTATATGTAGAATTAGGTCATTTTGGTGGTCCCATCATACATGACTGTAGCAGGATTATAACACAAGGTGAGTCCTCAAAAAAAAATCCAGTTATATTGATTAAAACTGACCCCTGAAAAAGACAATCAGATACCCTCCCATCCACCTCTGTGGTACTGATGGCAACATTTTAATTCTTTTTTCATGGTACTTTTCCTGTGTTGTTTTTATGTTACTTGTTTAATTCAAGTTCCACATTGAAGGAATCCTTCAAATTCATTGGCAAATGTGCTCATTCATATGCATCCTTTAGAAACATCCACATGAATGTGTTGCTCAGAACAGGTTGAATTGAAAGTTGGTAAATATAGGAATGGGACAACTTGCCAGAGAAAACACGATTTGAAGAGCCTGCAGTCCCTTGCTGGTTTGGTTTCTACAAAACTATAAGTACCATTTTCCTTTTCCTGTTTATAAATGCCAGTTGTTCACCGAAAATCATGATTTTGGTGATCTTTATTTGGTTTCAAGACTGTCAGAAGTATACAGGCATGATCTAAAAAACCACTTAAGTGAATGTGTAACATTAGGAGCCTGCTCACATACTCGGATTGTATCATTAATGTCAGCTGACATACAGTTACAGAGATTGCGAGTTGAGTAATATTGAAATATCCCAGAAAAGGGGTCACACCATAGCATATAGACCTGAGTTGTGACGTTGGAGCTGTTGGTAGCCATTTCGGGGACTGATTTCCTCTGGGGTCAGGGTCTCCTTGTGCTTAGTGTGGATCAGAAGAGCTGGCTGTGGCCCTGCCACAAAAGGCCACCTGTCATCTGGAGACCACAGGAGTGCAGCACTGTCTTGGTGTCTCTCTGACAAGCATTTATGCAGTACAAGGAGCTGCAGGATTTGTGACACAGGATCTACACCCACTGCAAATTCTTCTTTGCCAGATCTGGATACCTTCTGGTGCTTTTTTCACTGTCAAAGAAGCTGAACCATTGAAGCCATGGATAATTTGTTAATGCGACAACAAAGAGGAGAGGGAGTGTGTCTAGTCCGTTATATCACTTGTTTGTTACAAGAAGGGCCCTAGATCTTTACAGGAAATCCCAGTTACCAACCCTGCTTTGAACATTTCTCTGTGTATATTGGCAAGATATACTCTGTATATTGGAAAACTTGATTGTGTGTATTTGTTCCTTCTGCAATATGTGCTGAAATGACCATAGTGACAGAAAACAAATTTTTAATCCAAAATGCTATTTAACAGTATTTTCGTACGGACGTTATGGATGTTCAGGAGTCGTTCAAGATGTAAGTTCAAAAAACAGAAAGAAAAAATATGAAGTAGCCAACAGGCTTCACACAAGACAATCTGAGTATTTTTAAGCTGTTTCTGATATCAGTGCCAATTCATTTTAAGGTATGAGAGGAAAGAATTAATGTTGCTTTTAACAACCTGTATTTTCACTTTCTTTGCCACAAACATGTTTTTTCTTTGCCAGCAATTTGCAATGACATAACTGTACAATTCTTTGAGGCCTTTAAAGTAATCCTGTTTTTCTATCCCATATTGTAATTTAGGGAGCTGTCATTGATTACATAAAGATTATCTTGGCATTGCTTTGCTTAGTAGCACCCAAATATAGACTAAACTGTCATTTCATATGGAAAAGTGCCCTTCTTCCAGATATATTGGCATGGAAAACAATTGAATCAACCTTTTATTACTGAACTGATTATACACATTCTACGATACTTGTTTACAAATATTTTTTTTTTGTTTCTGTAGCTGTTTTGCATTCTGAGTCTCTCTCTTTCCAGGTTTCCATAGCAACTCTTGTACAGCTTGATCATTAGAAACAAGTTCTCTTTAATTGATCTCCTAATGTATAGCTTAATAGTAACTGTTAAGCAGTCTTTTGTTTCCAGGTCATATTTAAGGTTCATATATTTGCATAAAAACATCTCATTAGCTCAAACCAATCATTATTAGTAATTTTCTTCCTTTAGTTTTTTAATAACTAAACCCTCATTGAGGTTTTACAAACAGCAAATATTTATAGCTTGTAGAAAGGGCTTTCTCTGTGAGCCTGGGTGCTTTGTTTCTATGAGCAGCAAGAAAATTACAGAGCTTCAAAATTTTGATCACATAATACAAAAAGAAGGTGTCTTTTTCTCCAATTGAAATTTAAATAGACTGTGCTAACTATAGACCAGAGCCAATATTTAATGGTAAAGTTGCAGTGTATTAGGAGCTTGTACAAATATGAATAACAATGTGAAAAATAACCATAAGTGAGAACTTCCCCGCCCCCACTGGCAGCACAAAAGCCACAAAATTCTTTCACTAAGTAGCAATGTTTACAATGGTATCCTTACCTGAAACAAAGTCAAGTGGAGATATGTAAGACTAAGTTAAAATAGCATGTAGACATTACTATTTATTTGACTATAAGGTCACCAATTTGATCTCTATGATTGTTAGATGAAGAATTGAAATTAACCATGTGCTTCTCAGCACATGCCATTGCAGATTTATACGAGTTTGAAACGAGTTTTGCTGAACAAGATCCATTGTAAACATGTACCTGTGTAAATATGCAGTTTGCTTCATCATCTTGTGTATGGAAGAATTGAAATGTAAATTTGGATAAAATGAAAACTGAAGATTTTCCAGTTAGAGGAACTGGGGGGGAACAGGTTTCACCAGTGTAAGAATCCCATATTTTCCCCTGATCTTCTATAACAGACTTCATAGCTTACTCTAGAACGAGTTAATATTGAAAGAATAGTTTTAAAATAATATCATCAGGCTGAAACACATAAATACAGGTCACACCATCATGCTAAGCTCCAGAAAATGTAATTAGCACATATAATCTTTTCTTCTTTTCCCCTTTTCTTTTTTTTCCCTCTTGCATCCTTGACCTCTGTGTGTCTTTATAGAAACTCTAATAGCATTAACATTATGCTACGATTAAAAAGCTAGACAGCACAACAATGCTGCTTGACAAGATATTTTTACAATCCTTTTTGATGTCATTCTGTTGGGATTGAATGTCCTTTGAACTCTTGCAAATTAAGTGGATGTTCAGTGGATGTATTCTCATATGGTATCTCTTTGTGTTATCTGTTAGGTCTCTTCTGCTGTTTGGAATGAAGGATTGGTTTCCATTTATCCTAGCACCTATAATTTTGTTAAACAGTAATTATTCATGCATAACATGGATTTCAGAATTAGGTTTAAAAACTGGATTTACTATTGCTTTTCAATATGTTAAATGTATGTTTTAAACAAATTGTATAAAGTCTATGCAAGCTAAACTGATAAAAATGCATGAGCTTTTGTTTCCTGAGCTGTTTTCATCAACTAACATCAGAGTTTAACCATAAACATGAATCCAGTCCCCAACATACCAGTAGTGTAATATCATTACTGGTTGTATCATATTGTGTATGCTCTAGTCACATTATACAAGTGTAACCACAGAAAAGGCGTAGACTGAAAAGTTCTGTGTAAGTTAAAAGCATGTGGTCTAGAAAAAGTATCTAAGCTTTTAATAAGGTAAAAAGAAGGGCATTATCATAGCATGAATTTTCCCTTCCATAACCAGGTTAGTGCAGAATTGCGAAGTTTTGTGGTTTCGGTAGGAAAGAAAATCTAATGAATTTTCCTTAAATCTCTCTGTATTTTTAAGTACAGTAAGACTGATAAGAATCATCAATAGTGCAAGACCCCTTTTCTCTGAAAGAACCACAGCAAAAAACCCACAAGCATGTGAATGTTTATTATCTAGAGTTGCAACTGAACCCCCTTCGTGGGAAGAAAAAAACAGGAAGGTATAAAGATGGAATTCCTGAGAAATGTCAGAGGGAGAGATGTCGTGGAGTACTTTGACACTAACAGGTTCCAACAAGTTAAGAAACATCAACCGGGATTAAAGTGGACAATAAAGGAACCAAGCAACCCAGTCACATTTAGATTTATGAACGAAGAACAGGAGGCCTGTAGTTAAGCTGCAAGCAGATTTCTTTGCTTGAGAAAGAGATGAAGGGATTGAAACAGGAGCTTAAATTGCTGATAGAAAGTAGTAAACCCAAGATAGGTTCTGGTGACTGTACTGTTTCACTTTACTGTGCCATCAGAGATGTGACAAGTCCAGATAGCAGATAGGATAGCTGTGAAAAAGGCTGAAAGAAAATGGGACAATATGGAAACTAAGAGCAGTAGGACATACTGAAGGGAAATGGAGAGGGAGATGTTTAATTTATACACCTGCAACAGGTATTTTGCTGTTGAGAAGGATGAGAAACAGGTTTAGACAGTGATTAACTTATGCAGAGTACCAGAAAGTAGCAGATCTCAGAAAAACACACTAGTTCTTTGATGATACATGTTTATTATGCATGAAAGGTGTCTGCTAACAGGATGTTACTAACCTTTCAACAAATGTTTATATTGCCTTCCTATGGTTCAGGTTTGTGCATCTGCCTTAGGATACAGTTTTCAACTGGTGAGTTCAGACTGTGCTTTTTTTCTTCCCTGAACCAGTTGCCTATTTGTACAAAAGATGGAAATTTTAATTTATTTTCATTGTTGTATGTGATATCTTGTGCTTTTCCAGTGCACAATTCATCCCCTGTATTGAAGGCAGATCTGCTAACTCGGACTTTCTCCAACAGTCATCAGTTTAAGTGCATCTCAAACTTTACTGGCCTAATTGGTCAGGTGAAAAGCTATTATTTCCATTGTACAAATGCTAAGCTAAGGCCTAAAGAATTATTTTCTCAGGCAGTTTTTTATTTCCAGGGAGCTGAATAAAGATTAAGTTCAAGCATGTTGACTTAATTTCAAGCTCTGAAAGAGCAATCTGTAGTGGGCACAGATTTTTTTTTTTCCTGTCCATTTCCTCCATTTCCTCCATTTCCTTGCACTACGCCTCCTGTTTCACCTTCTGCAAATGATCCCTCCTCCAGTTTTTTCTCTATTTTAACACTGCCTCTTCACTCCAATCTAATTTTCTTTATATAATCTGTCCCTGTCAGCATTTTTCAGGTTTCAGATCTCATTCAAAATCTCCTTCCTAATTCAGTTTTCTCTTAGCCTACTTTCACCACTGAAGCACCCATTGCCTTCCCAGGCAATTGCTGGATGTCCTTTGTTCCCTTCCATGGGTCACCCTTTAGGGCTGCAGTGTGAGACAAAGCACTGCATAGCATACCCAACAATTCAAGGCAAATGAGCTGTGGTGGGAAGACTATCAGGTGAGAGGTTCCTTGCAAAGTGGGAAACTTCATAGAAGGGTGGAGCAGGCTAACTTCACGCTTCCTATTTATCTGGTAGTTAAGGAACACCACAATCAGGGGCACTTCCAGAAGGGTGGGCAAAAAGAAGCAAGGCAGGTAAAGCAGCAGCTGGTATGTCAGGGTTCATAGCGGTCCCACAAGTGCTGCTAGCAGAAGAGAGATGCCCAAGTATGAAGTAGACATCAGGTCTTGTGGCATGTCCTATCCTGGCCAGTGCAGCCACTTCTGGTACTATACAACCCCTGAAGGTGGATGCTTCTGTGCAGGTCATGGTCTGCAGGGAATGTCTAGGGCTGGAGCCAGGAGTGATGCAGCAGCCTCCCCTGTGACAGGCAAGTGCTGATAGTTGTGGCAGTGCAAGTGATGAACCTCAATAAGGGGTGAACAGGCTTCAGTGCATCCAGAGGTGATCAGAGGTAATGAACATGAGGTCAACAGTAGGAATGCTGCAGAGACCATAGCCTAAGGCCCCCCGAGGACAAAAAGGAAGTCATGAGTGAGGCAAATCAGGGGGTCTTGAGGAGGATGCTTAAGATCTCCTTTTAAAGATGAAGTACACATGAACAGCTAAGAAATGACAGATGTATCTTTCAGAATATTTGCTTAGAATTATAGTTAGATAAGCTGGCTATCTACAAATATTGAGATTCATACTGCATGGACTGTGAAGCATTAAAGGAGTGGAAATAGGTACCAAGTTATCAGCTACTCGTAATTATTTCCTAACAGCAATAGACAACTGGAGACAATTAGAGAAAAGCAAACAGCAATAGACAACTGGAGACAATTAGAGAAAAGCAAATAGACTCTTTAAGGATCTAAAAGCTATTCTTCAATAATATAACTACAATTCCTGAAGTAAATGCTAAGGGAGAAGCACATTTTTATATGTGTTTAGGAAAAATAGCATGGATTAGTAAAGATGAGGTTTCAGCTGTTTGTTGATACAATTGTAAAGTTAGTGCACAAAAGCAGTACGAAAAGTTATAAGTAAATCATCAAATACAACTACTAATATACTTTGTTCCAGCATAATATGGCTGTAAAGCCTGTCTAAACTGCTCTTAGTAAATCATTGCACAGTGAGAATGATCTAGCAATTATATAGAGCCAAAACAGTTTTGTGTGGCTTTCTTGCCAATTTCTTCTCAATTTAGTCAGAGAACTGTGTTTTAGTGAAAAGTTGGTACTTCCAGATAGCTCTGATCCCAAGCTCTGCTTTCTTGACAATATATTTTCTGAAGTCCCAACTTCTGGGATGGAAATTGTAAGCCACATACCCAGTTTATACACACATTAATAAGTGTCACAACAAAATATAGGAAGCAACCTCAGTGCAAGGTGTTTGTAGTTTCTGCTTCCCTTCAGATGCTTATTTTTAGAATCTTCTCATCACTGATCCTTCCTGGGAAAAGTCTTTGGGTATACTACTTTGCTGCAACTCAGCTGCATTGCAACTTCGCTTTCTCAGTCTATCTACTTGCCAGAGTTTTGTAACGTATATATCCACATGAACAAACTAAAGGGAGCTGGGTGGCATCCACTTTAGCATGACATACCCAGCTAGAGGTGGATTTCTATATACCGACGTGATCTATGCCATACCATTCAGCCTGAGGCTGAAGAATGGGTCTTATTTATTTATTAATACAGACGTAGTTGGGTAGGTGTAACATGAGTCATTTACAAAATTAACACACCTTGATGCTGTACATTTTGAGGGATGCAGCACAGATATCAGTGTGTGACCCCCAGTCATCTGGTAGGTTACTCTTTGACGTATCATTCTGCTGACTCCAAACTTGCAGGGTGTTTTCTTGAAGCTTAGGAATATGAGAATGGAGTAACAGAAGTACATGAGAGATATTTCTACAAAACTTTGAGGAAGGATCTTTAGGAAGGGTTGTATTTGCTGGACTAATAACTAGACAAACCGTGTGGTAGCAATACTACCAATAGCTAAAAATTTCCTTAGTGCACAAATGGAAGAATGCATATCGTGCATATAATAATCTAATTAAGAGAAAATATTGATCCAGGAAGCAGTGACCTGATCTAACAACTTCCTCAGTTTCCTACAGGACCTACAGCTTCCCATCTCGTGTTTCTCAGAAAAAAAGTTTTAACAATTGTATTTTGATGTTAAGGTGGAATGGAATGATATTGAAGCTCCTGCAGCCTTCCTTCTGAAACTCAGAAAAGGGTGTAAAATTGAAGACCCAGAAAAAGCACACAGTGCCTGTCAGATAGGAGAGGAAAGACCCAGAAAAAGCACACAGTCCCTGTCAGATACGAGAGGAAAGACAAAGTATTCAAAGGATGACAGCCAAACCACGGAAGTTGTACGAAGTGTTTTATAGTGTATCAAACTATAGCAACCTTTGCAAAGCTTAATAGTGCAAAGAGGTAATTTACCTAATACTTATTTTTATATTCTTCTTTCACTATCATGATAGATTTTAGGTGCACATAGTTAATTTCATTCAAATTATTGCCCAAAACAGTTAAAACAATGTATCAATAAAAGAAATAAATCTCTTAATTAGTTACAAAAAGAAATATGTAAATTCTTTATTATCTTGAGTGAGAACAAAATAACATGCTTGAAAGAAAAGAAAGAAACCTTAATCTGATGTTCAAAAAAAGGAAAAACAAATATATTGAGAAGTAATTTTAAGAGCTGGAGAATATGAAAAGGGAAAAAAAACAGGACAGAAATGTAGTTAGAAGCTTTAAAAAATTATCATAATTATAAACTCTACTTTAGAGTATAATATAACAGTTCTGAAAGACTGAATGAGAACAGAAATGAGAATAAAAGGAGCAGGGTGGTGGGAAAGAGTCAGTGATCACATTAAATGCCACAGTGAGAATTTCAAAATGAGAGCACAGATGAATCATAAGTCTGAAGTGAACAAAAGAAAGGCGAGAGATGTCAATGAAAGCAAGGCTAAAATTACATTGCCTGTAAGGTTTTGGGCATATTGATACTGCTTAAGGGAACAGCTTAGAAGACCACCATATTCAAAAGCCAAGACTGATAGCACCTAATGCATTCAATGCATATATTAAAAACCACAGTAAATATCCTGTATGTTGTGCAAGAAAAGTATGTGAAACACCATTTTACGCACTTCTGTATTTCTTCAGAAAACCAAAGATAGTTTGTGGTGTACAACCATGGACTTTAAAGCCAGAAAAAAAGTGTTAGGTTATATGCTCATACCACTTGTGAAACTCAAGCTGCAAAATGGCACATCTTCAGCCCTGTGTTTAGTCTGATAACTCATAAGGTCATTGTGTAGCCTGGTAGGGTTGAATTTGCAGACTACTGGAATATTGCAATAGTCAATAGTTTAAATAATTATTTAGTATTCATTTATTTAGACATGTTATTGCCTGGAGAGCTTAAATAAAGGTATTTACCAATTAGACTGAAAACTGCTACATCACCTTCTGTACAAAACATTTTGAGAGAAATAAATGGAGAACTATACCTTAACTCAGCCTGCCTTATAGACATCTGATTTATTAGAAAACATGTTAGTACAAACTGTCCCTGGGTTTAGTTATCACTGGTCATGGACATCAATTCACCTCACCAGGAGCACAAACCGAAGAAAATAGTAGATT
The DNA here is from genome assembly GCF_047370975.1 of Nipponia nippon. Classification (NCBI taxonomy): domain Eukaryota; kingdom Metazoa; phylum Chordata; class Aves; order Pelecaniformes; family Threskiornithidae; genus Nipponia; species Nipponia nippon. The sequence goes on along the minus strand of NW_028262337.1, from coordinate 3,674,201 downwards.
GACAAAAAGCTTTTTTGCAAATACAATGAAATCTTCAGGGTGTAATGCTTAAGTAATGCAATTAATCTATACTGACTTGAAGGATTTTACACAATTCTAGGCAGTCCAAGATCAATAATATGGAGATGCTTTTAAATTCTCAGTCAGAATTAAACTGAATGGAATCCAAAACAAAGATGTCTCACTGATACTGTTCAGTGAAAGCCTTCAGAGTTGAACTTTTGTCTAAACTGAGCTCTTATTTTTCTTGCTGGCTGAAAGCATTGTGAAAACCACCTAAAAGATCATATACTTTGCAGGAGCAGGTAGATGATTAGAGTTAATTATCATAATCAAGAACAATTAATGCAGAAAGTCAAAACAATAGGTAAGCAGTACTAATTTTTCCCTGAATTAACCATCTAATAAAAGCTTTGTAAGCTATTCACAGAATATAGTAAGGATAAAAGCTTGTATGTAAGTTTAAAAAACATTCATTCTCTATGTAAAAAATGTAAGCCATAGCTGGATTCCTAATATCAGGAAACAATCAGGTTTGTTCAGCACTCAGGTGCTAAAGGTCTATTGCTGTTAAACTGTAAGTGAAACATAAATATATGTATAATATAAATCTTTAATGCCATTCAAAATATGAATGTGGCATTGAGTCTTATCTAGCAAGGTTTTTGACTGACAGCTCAAGCCAGAGTTACCAATCTGAAACAAAAGAAGAAGGAAAAGAAAGAAAATCTAGATTGATGGAGCAATCTTGCTCCTATTCAAGTCAACGAAACACCCTCATTCAAGCATGATCAGGCTCCTTTTGTGCTGTATACTAAGTACATAGAACTCCCCATCTTTGTCCAAGGGGGCTTACCTGAGGATAAGGAGAAATTTAAAATTTCTCTTGATCATTAGACTTAAGCTGATGATCAATATAGTCATTATGATTGTGTTTATATTATCAGTACAAGGGATTTTATCATCAATTAACTGTCTAAAATGTGAGGATCTTTATTTTTTCTCTGAAAATTTTCAAGATTGCAAACTGAATTGGATTTTCTTGTATTTGAAGTCTTTCACGACTTATTTTACTGATATCTCTACTGCTTCCTACTACTCATCCTGAAATGGGTAAAAGATTTTTTTTTTATTTAAATATTTCCTGGGCTCTGTGTAAACAAACTTTTTCTAATTAAGCATGATTTTCTGGTTTTGGTAACAGCTTCATATTTCTTTCCCGTAGAAAACTAGCTCTAAGCAGGTGCACATTCTTAGAAAAACTACTTATTTTATAAAGAAAAGATTGAATTAGTGGGATGCAAGTCTGTATCTAGGGATGAAGAGAAATAAGAATGTAAGTGGGTTATAATTACCTGTATCTAAAACCAGGATATTATGAAGTTTTCTTCTTCCTGCCTTCTAATATTAGAAAAAAATTGCAGTTCATCCTCTCCTCTTAGAAACTTGTTAACAATCTTCCTGATAAACATTAAAACTCTCTTCAGTGTTTTTTACAATGTTTTCAGTTCTGCTTTGGGCATGCACAGAACGGTGCCAGTTTGTACATCTGTTATTTAAACTAATCAGAACTAAAAATGCCCTGATTAATCTGACTCGGTCAATATGCTCAGAGTGCAATCAAAACCATTTGTTTTTAAGTGTGTTTAATATGTTTCTGTTATTTTAACAGAAAGGCTCAACAGGTAGTTTAGTTCAGGGTTAACCCCCAACTTTACAGGCAGTTTCTCAGCCTTATTCCTGCCCCCTCAGCAGTCATCATAACTTGCCATAACAAACCAGAGCAAATAAAGCATTGAACTATGTCCGTTCCCCACTCTTAAAGGTTTTAGTCTTTAAAATAATGAAATAATCCTGCAGGAAGTTAAATCTCTCCTCTTGGCCAAGTGTCCTTGTAGTTCAACTCTCCTTTTTTTCCTCCTGCTATTGTTTTGCCACCTAACTGTTTCATAACCCTTTTTCAACTGCATTACAACTGCAGCAGAAAGAGAGGAAGGGTTATAGTTGTGCCACCCTACCCTACCCTGTATATTGGTGGAAGTCAAAAGAGATTTGGGTCTAAGTAGGCTGAGGAATTTGAATGTAAATCACTATTCTGTAAGAAAATAAATGTATTAACAAGTCAGCTATGGTGGCTGAGGTTGGATGGTAACTGTACTAGGCAAATGAAAGTGCATACCTGCATCCCTAACTTAGACACCTAAGCTATTGAGAGGAATGTCTTTTAGGAACTCCCTTTGGCTGGTACTTTTCTAATACAATAACAGCTCCCTTTCCACGATGACTTTTATGAAATTACAATTTTTAACTATTATTCCCTTCTCATGAACTGCATAACAAGTATGGAAGTCCAGCTTTGATATTTGTACTTTCATCATCAGGGCCAGGCACTGAGAAGTGGACACTGGTGTGTATTTCTCTTATTGAACGCTGCTCTGCCTCCATGCACTGCCTCCAGGCACACAGCAGCTCTGCTCTAAACTTACTCTAGAACAGCTACCTGTCTACTCAAGGAGGTATACAGATTCTTACTTTAGGTGTAATGATTGTTGGGTTCACAAATGAGCAAAAAGCTGAATTTCCGTTGTCCAGCACCCTGAACTTCTATCAGATTTTTCAAAGCTATATGACACTGAAAGTCTTCTAGCTGTACTTTCAGGAATGCTCAGCAAAGAAAGTGGTCCTTTACTTCAGATACAGTGTGCAACATGGGCTTCTCCCAAGATTCGGTTCCATGCATAAATACTGGGACCTCAAACATTACACATTTAAAGGGAAAGTGGGTCATTATCTGCATACACTGAAATGAGGAAGAATTTGTGTTTCACTGCAATTTTGTCACTGAGGTGATGGTGAGATCTTAAAAATAACAGACATTCCAACACAAAAAGTTAAGTTCTCTTTCAAATCCAATCTAGAAACAGAACTGTGGAGCTTCTGAGTAGCTGGAAAAAGGTCTTCAGACCTCTCTGTAATGATTTAATTAATTTTAAATGCATAAAATTTCATAAAATTCAATTAATAAAATTAAATTCATAACATTCATCATATGCACTTAGTGTAAAAATCCAGATCATACTATTTTAAGGTTTTTTATTTTCATACTTTGAGTTTGATTCTTAGGTGGTATAAAATATATACTGATTTACCCAGGATACCAGCTTAGACTCTGGCTCATACATTTTGTTCTAAGTCCTTTAAAACCTAGACAAATCCTGTGAAAACTAGAGCCCGAGGCAACGAGCACTTCCCATGCACACATAGTAGTGCTAAGAATCTCCTTTCAGTTGGGATCCAGGCTTTTTCTAAACCAGGCAACTCTTGCACTCTGTAAAAAACTGGTGTGCAAAAGCATTAAGCACTTTGAAATTACAGCAGTTGACCTTATGATAGGCTTAATTTTCCCAAGATTTATTTTAAGTAAACTGGTTTGCTTATCTTTAAATTAATACTAGTCAGATTTAAGAAAGTCTTAATCTCCAGATTTTAAATTTTCAAGCACCCTTAACTGAAAAAGACATTTCAGCAGATTTGTAAAAATTATTATTTAGTTAAAATCTATTGTAAGCTAAAGGAACTTGAATACTTTAGGAATATTTCAAGTGATTAGGTTGTCATTAGGAAAGCATTAATAATTATTGTTTATAACTGTTATAACTACAGTCAAAGACAGTTCAGTGGCTCAGGTCACTCTCAAGTAGTCCCAGAGCGATTCAGGGCAGCTCAGTCAGCCTGGCAGCCCCAGTAATTTGCCTGGTCTCACAGATGCTGCCTGGCTGCACACATGAGGGGACAGGCAGCGCGCAGACTGGCTTGGCTACAACACCCTTGGCCGCAGGCTCTGGGGTGGACTAATACACAGAGTGTCTGTAGATTTTTCTAAGGAAGCCTGTGCCAGCCAGTGTCAGACCTATGTCTTTGCTTCGTCATGGGAAAGCAGTGCCCTCAACAAAACAAAAGAAAACAAAACAAAAAACCTCACTCCATTTCTTTCTCACATTTGCTTTAGCTTAGAAGAAAGTTATGTTTGGAGGAATATGGAAGAAGATGTTCAGTTCACTGGAGCACCAAATTCCCTTCTTGTTCTTTTCCTTCCGAGTTGTGAAAGACACCCTGTATTGGACCCAAACAATTTGCCCTGTTTCTAATCCTAGGGGCTACAGCAGACCTTTCAATTGCGGTGTTACTACAGATTCATATTGCTTACTCTTTCGTTGGAAATTTTGCCCTTTAACAATACCCGGTAAAAATCTTATTCACTTTCTCACATAAAGGAGATATAGGACCATAAACTGTCTTTAAATTGTGTGCTTAATACTTATTTTATCAGCCCAGTCAGTGTTGGTTTAATTCCAAAAAATAAAATAGAAATTAGAACATTACTGAAACTTTTTGTACCTAAAGCATCATACAGTAAAAAATATTTTAGTTTTTAACTGGGTGTGTACAGACATTTTACCCTACCAGACTGCTTGTGTTCTTGCTTCTAGTGTGTAAACACAGGACTGGAAAGACTTTCTGGGTCACTGAGTCCAATTGCCTCTGATAACAGACATTGTTTCTTCACAGTTGTTTTAAGATCTGTCATAAATATGGAGGGGGTTTCCATTGTTTAAACCTTTTAACAATGAAGAGTTCATATATTTTCTTCAGCCTTCATTGGGCTTGTTAGAAAAAAATTCTCTTGAAACAGTTTGAAAAAAAAGATCATTTCCTTTGAGTAATAAATTCCTGCACGGCTTTTTCTCCTTGGTAGTAAGGAGTAAAGAAAATACTCATTTAGTCTCTTTTGACAGCAGTCTAACTCCTTCCAATCATCTTAATAGCCCAGTTATCCTATGAACAATCAAAATCTCCAGGTCTGTAACTCCCTCATTTCTTGTCAGCTGATGTTACCCTTGTATATAATAGGAGTTTGTAACTAATCCCAAAATCAATAAACTTCCATTTTGCAATATTTCATCCCATTTCCAATATTTTAGTCCCTCAAAATCACTTGCTTATTCCCAGAGGACAGCTACATACACCTTTTGATTTGATAACTCCGTTTTGCTCATCGGTAAGTTTTACTCATGCTCCTTTTTAGAACATTATGGTTTTTCCTTTTTTTTAAATGTCATTAACAGAAACAAACAGATCAGTCTCAAGACTTATCCTTGAACTCCCCAAATAACCTCCACAGAACCCAATAGTTCCTCTTCAGTAAGCTTTTGTTGTCCTCTACAGTTCTTTATCCACTATTCTTTATTCAGCTATTCTTGTCTTAATCCCTGCATTCTCCAACTGAAGTAGTAATTTCCTGTGGCACCATATCAAATACTTTAGTGAATCTAGTTTATATTTCCCTTGTGTAGAAAAAAACCCCAACATTATCAAAAAAGGCTATCAGATTAGTCCAGCATGATCTGCCTTTAGCAAACCTGTGTTGCATTTTCTACTATTTTATCTCAATGTCTTTTTGTTCAACTCTTTAAAAGCTAAAGCCGAGCATACTGTTGAGATCAGACTAATCTCCTCTCACCCGTCTCTTCCACCCCTGCTCCTTTATACCAACCCTTACATTTCCTATCCTGTAATCTTATGGCACTGCCGCTGACTTGGTAGATTTCTTTAGAATACTTACCTCCTCCATATTCAGCTCTCAGAGCTCAGTGTAGCCAACAACTTTACTAAGGAGTTCCCTCAATTTATTAAGGTTTCCCCTTTTGAAACCCAAGCTCTCATTACAAATATCTACTATAATTTAGTTTAAACTGAATCAGTTCACAATGACTCAATCAGATATTATTTGTAGTTTCAGCCCTTTTAATAGCAACTTTCTTTAGACCTGGTTTCATGTAAAGTAGCATGAACTTTTGCTGGTTCAAGGTTTAATGGATAACGAATGTAATAACAATTAAACCCCCAGAAAGTCTTGACCCATTGCTGTAGTGAGGACGCTACCTGCTGAAGCCCACAAGGACTTTAAAACAGGGATTGAAAGTGACTGGCACAATGCCAGGAGTGTCCAGCTCAGGGCTGAAATAATGTCAGAGTGAAAGGACTGTGATGTGGAAAGGTTTTGGAATAAGCAGACTGTCAGTGAAGGTTTTTTTCTCAAGATATAACAGAATGAGAGAAAACCTACTTGAGTCTGGAAAAGAAACCGAAAGGACAAGGGCAACTTTGAGATGATTATTTTTTCCAGATTTTTCTCATGTGTTCTATGACTAGACAGAGATATTATACTAATTGCTCCTAACTGTCTCTTTTCAGTCTCCTCTTTAAAACTGCTCAGTCATAGTAGTTCTGGACTGACTTTACCAAATACAAGGGTGTTTCTCCAGAATGATCCTCCAGACTCTTGCTTGGTACTTTCTGATCCAGAAGCAGAGTATTGAATTTAATATCCCATAATAGATTTTACTTCCTTGGATTTGTCCAGTCAATTTTTCAATCTACATACAGTGATAGCACCTGCAGACTTCTGTTGCAAGGTGTTTTACAGCTCAACTATGTTGCATGAAGAAACACTTCCTTTCTTTGAACACACACTGTCATAGTTGCATTTGATACCTGTATTTGATAGCTGCTAGTTCTTGCCTGGTGAGATGCAGTGAGCAGGCTCATTCTTACTGTCTTCCCAGTGTCACTCAAATTTTTTTAGACTATCTTATCTCTCTGTAGTAATCTCTTTTCTAGCACAGAGATATGTCATCTTAGCTATTTTCTGCTACAGAAATTATTCCATGTTCTTCAGTTTCACTAAATATGTACTGCATTTAAAGAAGCATGTGTGATATTTTAAAAGGAAGAGAAATAAAAAATATCTTCTACTAGGGCCATGAAACATTACAGCCAGTCTTTGTTCTTTTCTCGGTGAACAAAGGGATGTTTGAAGAACCCAACTGTGATTAGTGTTTTTTGTTACATTGTGTGCCCTCATTACTGTTATCTAGGTCAATTTGAAAATCTAGTTCAAGCAAAAGCCATGACAGATCAGCTGTGTTTCTGAAAGATGTAAACAGAGATGGCTTGCAGGTGCAGTGCCTCTCTGCAAACAAACAGAATCACAGTAGCAGTTAAACATGATCAGTCCCTCCTCAGTGTCCACCTAAGGTTAGAGCTCTTCCGGTTCACCAAAGCTGGCGTAATCAAACCATTCTTTACCAGGTTCATCTTTTTTTGGCCTAAGATTTGTAGCTCAGCAACACATAATAGTCACGAATGACATCAGGGAACTTAATACACCACCATTAATACACAAAGTGTTTGTCTGCCTGCATCCTTTAGAATTCTTGTAGTATTTTCATCCCAAATGACTCCTTTTCCTTTGATGAAAACAATTCCACAACAGTGAAAAGACTCAGGACAGTATGGAGCAAGAGCCCCCAGGAGAAGACCTGTGTAGCATTACATGAAAAATTCTCAGCACAAGCTTTTTACTGAGCTGAAACCAAAGCGAATGAACAGGCAAATGGCCCCAAGCATCTCATTTCATGCAACTGTGAGATCAGCTCCTGAGTGTTGTACACATGCAGAATCCTGAATTTAAATCAAAATGTTTACAAGACAATTTGCCTAGCTCCAACTTTGTGTCTATAGGTTAGAATTTGAGATACCAAGTGTATAAAATTTAACACATACATTTGAATAACAATATTAACACAGGAAAAGGAAATAGAAGTCCACTTTATTGGCAATGAACAGGTGATCTGTATTTGGTAGGTTACCCTGTTCTTCAGTAGTGCCATGCATAAGAAAGAGAAGGTGACGTATGAAGGACTTTGTTCAGGGCAATTCCTAGACTGATGGAATGGAGCTAATTTTGAGTGCTGAATTTAACAGGAATGATTTGTTACCTTTCAGTATAAAATATTCATTTGTTAACTAGGAGCAATAATTAGTTGAAAGTACAATTAGTACAATAACTTCCAGTAATTTTGGTCAGTTAAGCCCACATTTTGCTCATAATATTTAATAAAATATTAAAAAGTGTGACTACTTTTATATCATCATCTTTAAAAACCACACTAAGTTATTTTAATCAATATACTTGTTTTAAGTAAAAGCCATTTAATCTTCTGACTTATACATTAACCTTCCATTAAGTATTAGTAAAGAAGTTAAATGCACCTTAGTCAATAATGCTAATGCAGGGACCGTTGTATTACCTATGGAGAAATGCGTATTCATATTATGTTAAAGTGGTTATCCTTAACGATTAACTATTATATGTCAGGAAACTGATCATAAATTTGAAATATTCTGTAGGAAAATGAATTATAATGTTGAAACTGAGTTCTCTGTACTGTAATAATTCTGAAATGAGGTCATCTGCTTCTCCTGGTCAGTGCTTTTTAAGGCAATGATATTGAAGTGATGAAGATACCCTTGATGATACTTTAACCTACCTTGTGGTTTCACATCTTGGTGGGTAATAAATGAGACTGGTAATTAAACTATACTAAACCAAAATATATGAATCTAGTTGCAGGTATATGGTGAAGTTGTTTTAGCATAAATTCTCATAGCTCTGTTTCTATCTAGAAATGCCTAAATCATAGAATTGTAGACTCATAGCATAGTTTGGAGTTGGAAGGGACCTTTAAAGGTCATCTAGTCCAACCCCCCTGCAGTGAGCAGGGACATCTTCAACTAGACCAGGTTGCTCAGAGCCTCATCCAACCTGACCTTGAATATTTCCAGGGATGGGGCATCTACCACCTCTCTGGGACACCTGTTACTGTTTCACCACTCTCATCATAAAAAATTTCTATTTATTATATCTAGTCTGAAATGTACCGCTAAGATGAGCAAAATGTTACAGTTATGCCAAAAGATTTCTCCGAGTTTTAGCCTAAATTACAGCATCAAACTACCTGCTTATAGAGTTTGTCTGTACGACTTTTTCTACCTTTTTATACCTAGAACAGACGTTCTTCTAAACCAGTTTGTCCTCCAAGATACATTTTTTACACTAATCTGACAAGCTGCTTCCACAGTGGGATACTCCCTTTCTCCTTGCTTTTGGCTGCACATTCCTGCTGTTTTCCTTCTGTCAGGTCTGCTATCTCTGTGGATATTATGTGTGTTGATTCAGCTGACTGATCCAACACAACACTTCTGTTTTTTTAAGAAAGAGTAGTTTTCTACTGGGTCAGCCATCAAAATCCATTTGTCCTTTTAGTTGCATGATAGCTAATGCCAACGTGATGGGAGAGAACCTGTGGATGGGAAAGCAAACTGAGACCATGTCTTTTGTCAGTAGTTAGTTGTTAGGTTAGCTTTGCTGTGATACAAAATGGTACCTACATAATACATAGTGAAGGTAATCACAAAAGAGACAGTAAAAATTTGCTCAGGTGCCCAGTCAAGTGATCTACAAAAATGTGCTGTAATACAGACTGTAACTTTCAAAACAGAAAAAAAAAAAAAAAAAAAAAAAAGGCAAAGTATATGGTGTACACTTGCAAATAAAAAGAATTTTGCCTGTCTTTTGAGGATGGGCATAAGTAAGTTTCAGGATATCACATTTTTTAAATTGTTGATTTTTTTCTCCCATAGTATAGTACTGTTTTTTCTGATCCTTTTCTGACCTTTGTTTCAGCACTGTAAATGATTATTCCACCCACATTCACCTCTGCAGAAGTGCCTTCTGCTGACTTTACTAAATTGTGTCCCCAAATCCTTAAAGGTACATCTGGTGTCCTAAGGACAAAATACATTTGAAAAAAGCCAAGATCTCAAAGGTAGAATTTAATTGGTTGTTATATAGTTAAATTACAAATACAGATTGGCATTCGTATAGCAATATAATAATTCAATAATTTGTACAACAACACAGAGATGTCTCACTTCTGAATTCTAAATAAAACTTCTTTTTTACATATTTCTGAATTTTGAGGGCTTTTTTTTTCTGTCCCTCAGCCCCGTCCCATTTTTTTCTCAGTATGTTCACATCTATACTTTTGACTGGAAAGAGATTTAAATGATGATATGGGACACTCATGCAATGGATTAAAGATCCAAAGTACCTTCAAGCTCTTTCCAAAATACCAAGATTTTCACTCAGCAATCAGTAAAATAAAAAGCTGGACATCTATTTCCATATCTTCCTTACTCAAATACCTAGTATTTCCTTTCATCTGAGAGCTTATACCACTTCAAAAGTCTGGAATGGGCAATGTTGAATGATATGCTGAAAGATGCACTTACTATCTATGGCCACTAGACAACAGCAGCTGTATGCTGCTTGAAAATGTCATTACTTTCTTATAAAATATAAAACCTGCTTCTGAAAGGTACTGGCTAGACATTTCGTTAGTGAAACAGTACTATGAAATACTCTATGATATTATAATTTTACTCTCTCTTCCATATGGGAATAATTAGACACAGACCACTGAAATCGTTCTGTTACTAACAACAGCTGAAAAAGAGAAACATTGGATTCTCAGTATAGACCTACTTGAAATGTATTCCTTTGAAACAAGTAGATTGTTTTAAGAGTCACTTAATGTGAAATAACTTACCAACATTACAGGATCTTAAATTGTGGTTCTGAAAAAGCCATAATTTCTTTTTTTATGTGTAAAATCCATTTTATCTTGGAGGACTACAAGACAAAGCTCATTTGTTTACAAAAAGTAAAAAAAAAAAAAAAACACTCTAATCCCAAAATTTCCTGTACTGGAAAAGTAACATGAACTGACACTGTGACACCACGATGAAACCTCCACTTTTCTGTAATACTGAGATTTCTTTACTAACTCTGTATTGACAAGTTATCAGTTTTGACATCAAAGATGTAGCATTTGAATACCTATGGCAAATAGCCTCTTCACCCCATTATCTGCTTCTTGTTCATTCACTTTATCCCAGTTCAATCCCTTTTGTTACAGTTCTTACACTTCTTCAAATGTTTCCTTCGACAGGTGAGAACATTCAGACACAGGATTAATGACGAGCAAACCATTATCTACTCCAGCTCTCCTCTTGGCCAGTTTCTAGTTTTTGATTTATGATCCTTTCTCCTGACTCCTAGTCTAATGAAGTTTCTAACTTTTAATCTTCTAGTAATTCACATTTAAATTAAACACCCTAATTAGGAGGTCTCAGACTTAGGGCGCCTATTCCATCTTCTCCCTTCTTAATTTCTCTATGGGTGTTCTTCATAGTCCTTTTACAAGAGTCTCAGTTTAATTCCTTCAGGTTTTGTTTCCAAGTTCTCTTTATGCATCTCACCACATAAAAATCTTCCATATCTTCTTGTTCAGCAACTCTTTCTCCTACAGATGTTTCTTTAGAGTCCACCACCCTCTTTTCCACTCTCATGATACGCGATGATGGTTGATGCATCAGTGAATGATACCACTGTATCTGCTTTTTCCCTTCCTTTTAGATTGTTCATTTTCCCCATTATGAAGTCTCCCAGTGCTGGCTTATATTGAGTATTGTTTTATTTCATACAAGAGCACATCCATCTCTTGCAATAGTAGGCAACTTGTTGATAACAATTTTGGTCAGCAGAGATCACAGAATAGACATCTGTCTCTCCTACCACCACCACATGTTGCAAAACATTTCCTTGCCACCAATACTAAATGTAAGGGTTATTGTAAAAGCCAAAAGCCACCATTCATAAAGTAGGACAGGAAAAGATCAGAACATTCAAGGGAACTGATAATGTCTCATATCCCTTCAATAGTAGGAAATTTGCTACGTTAAATGCCTGTGTGCTCCTGTGTTGTACAGCACAAAGCACGAAACACAGCTGAGTGAACAATACAGTCTTATTCTATGACTCTGAACTAGGGAGAATTCAATACTGGGCATTTGATTTAATCCTGAACCTATAACAAAAACATATCAGATTGGAAGATTTTCTCTATTAGCATCCAATTCCCATTTTCTGTCTTCCCTCATGCTCCCAAATTCCCCATCTTTACCACCAACCTTTCTTCTCTTACTCTCCCCAATACTTAAGACCCTGGCTGAAAACACACCTTCAGCTTCTCCCCCTTCTTCACCTTACTCATTCAGTCCTTTAAATCTTACGATTTATTTTTTCACATTTTAAAGGTATACTTTATTTTGCTGTCCTACAATCAAGCAATCTTCTATCTGGGCCCTCATTCATATCTTAAAAAACCAAACACAATTTACTTTGACTTTCTCAGGAAAAACTTTTGAGTATACTTCAACCCTTGAAAATAAGTGTAGTATATTCTTAGCCTATTAGTTGTATTATTTTAACTAGAATCTCTTTCCTCTCTTCTAAAACATACAAAATTTAAGAATATTTTATTCCCACATTTAAATAATAACTTGAGTAGTCATGTGCCTTCCACGTGCTTGAAATTGATATTACCTTTTGATTTATCAGTTATTCCAGCCTCAAAACTTCACTTGCCTGCTTGCCTATTTTTTCCTTCACATCACTTTTTAGCTACTAAGTATCTTGTCTGCATTGTCTTTATAGTCCTTTCTTCAGTCCAGTAGGTGGGTAACAACTACTTCAGTAACACTGCCTACAAGAAAAGGATTTAATATTAAAGTGGTTATAGCTGTGGTGAACTTACCATTATAAAAAAGAACTACGCGAATAAAGACATGGCCTCTTCCCATAACTACATCAGCTAATGTAGTTGAGAGTCAAGGCCAGGTTTTCAAGAACATGAGGACATGTGTCCTTGAAAGCTCATCTGTTTATTGTTTTTCTCTAGTCTAAGTTTAAAAGGAACACTTGTGCTCCTTCAGATAACTCCTACGAAACATTTTTTAAATGTGCATGTGATTGCCATGGTCTGATCCATCCGTGAGTTTACTTACTGCAAAGCAACGTACCCCTGAAAACTACTACAGATAGTTTTTAAAAGTGACTTTGACAAAGTGCTACAGTAACAGGATTTTGTAACTTTGCTGGAATCTTCTCTTTTTTTTCTGTTTAGTTGTTTGCTTTTTGGTTTTTGTTTTTTGTTTTTTTTTTTTTGTTGGGGGGTGGAGAGAAAGGAGTATGGGGAGGTAGGAGATGTTGCTTAGTTTAAATTGGTGTTTACAATATATTAAATTTCATTGAAATTTAAATCAAAAAATACATTTTTTGAGGAAAAATCATGTAAGATTTATTTGGTTTTTCATACCACTCTGATGAGACAATTTTCATGCCATTCAGAATTGTGCAGCTGTTTGTGTTGGAAACGTGTCGTAAGTTTATACCAATGTGGCTTGAAATGGATGAACACAAACTCTGTCTTGGTATAGAATCACTTAAAATAGGAGATTTAACTTCATACCTTCTAGAGGTTAAATCTTTCTGGATGACAGGCAGTGAATAAGTTTTATCAATTAATTTCCTATTCCATTTCCACAAGAAAAGACTAAAAAAAAAAGTCCCAATGTAAACTTACTGGTGTGCAAACATTTTCAGTTCTTGCTTGTGCATTCATGAGTATTCATGAGAGGTATGGAAGGAGCAGCGATAAGAGAGTGAAGACCAACACAAGTCATTGGTTAAACCACTCACAAATACTTTCTCCTAGAGCCTCTCCAAGTCCACTTTTTTGGCTCTGAATTTGGTGGCTGTCTAACCTGGAGAGATGGGCAATCAGAAAATAGCCAACTGATCTGAAAAAAAATTTGGATGCTTGAGTTCTTTAAAAGGCTGGGAAAGCTGTGGGGATTTGACAGTGTAATTTACCTGCACAATTTTAGTTCCTAAGCCTTACTGTCAAAATCCTCAATATTCATCTTCAGTGTAATTCCTTTCACTTTTCATATTTTTTGCATTACTTCATTGACATGCTTTGCATGAGTTCTAGTGATATTTCATAATACACCAAAATAATATTTGAAATGTCTTAATGTAACTTTCAGTGTACTCTTTGGACAGATTTCTTACCTTGTAATACAAACTTTCTAAAGGTATCCAGTCTTATCAAGTCATCAAGCTCCCCCAAAAGTCAGTGGATTCATCCCATCTGCCTTAAACACTTACTTCAGGACCAGCTTAAGCACCCTTCAGAGGTTCACAATTACAACTGATGTGCTAGGAAAAATGTGCAATAATAGAAAGCTCAGAAAAATACATCAAAAGTAATCTTTTGAAAATATATATTGAAATTCTAAAGTAAGGGAGTTCATTATCAGAATCAAAATAGTTTCAAAGAATCCAACTCAAAGTTTTAAAAAATTTTTATTTATCCGTATTGAAAATCGTAAGAAAATTTGAAATATAAGTTGTATAATCACAGTGTTTTAAATTTTGGTCAGTTTAACGATATGGATAAAGGAAAATAACTCTTCCAAGACAGCACATGTCACTAAAGAGCTAGGAATAGCTTCTACATGCACAATGCTGTAAAGTTTTTTGTTCTCATCTGATATTTTTCTCCTTAGTGATGGTTATTTTTATTCTCTGGCAACAGAACTAAATACAATGATGGGAATAGCAGAGCAAATTTGTTTATGAGTTCAACTAACGACATGCTAAGTATATGATGTATATGGAAATTTTGTCTGCATCTCAGTCCATCATTGTAGAATTGCTGGGAAAACAATTATACTCCTAAAATTGAATTAGAACATGTCATAAGCAGTTCTGTTTCCTCAAATCTTACAGTGCCTATACAGATATGACTGAAAAATAGCATGTATTTTTTCTTTATTCAGAAACATTTTCTCGTCCTGAATTTTTCCCTAGCCTCTGCCTCCTAAGTAGGCTTGTGTTGTTAGTGTCACTAAAGCAGTTTGCTAATATAGACTTCCAATAGCTCAAATAACTGTCTGTTTCCATTTCATTTTGACTGATTTAATGGATGATCTAAAGAAATAATTTTCTGTGTATGCCATAGTATTAAGGAGAAGACAAAGGCACTATTCAACTTTCATAAAATCAGTTGATGTGCCAGATGTAAAATCAATTAACTCTGGTGAAGTATAGCCTTGTATTTTAACGACTGAGGTATCATAATTGCTTGCTATAGTTTTCCTACTCAGCAAGATGATCCTGGCCAATGTTTCTGTTTCAGTAAAGTGTTAATAATGAAGTTATAAAACTCAAATGATGAGGGAATCCCCAGAAGTTCAGAGTCCAGACAAATATTCAAAGGGTCAGATGTTTATTGCACTTCTCCAGTTTAAGGAAATCTTGCTTGGATTAATAGCTGACCATTTCCACATGGCTTAAATCTCTATGAAGCATCTTCATTGTTTACCCTTTGTGTTATTTTTTGTTCTTTGAGATTTTGAGGGTGGAAAGTCCCGTGCCAGCAACATCACTCTCAAAATCAGCGTATAAATAGCTTCAGCACTTTGATCACATACTCCCTGTCACTCTTTCATACCCTTTAAGCAAGCAGTTATTTCTTGATGCATTTTTAAAATTACTTTTTTTGTGGTTCAAGTTTATTGCAAGTATTTCTATCAGAAAGTAAATTATGCTGAATCCAGCATAACAACACTTTCTAAATTACAAATTGTTTCATTTGATCATAATTTTCTTATCTGTAATATGTCTGGATCTGAAATATTTTGAAAGAATATCAGTAATAACAGTCATCATCTCCTCCTACTTGCATGTTCATACTGTGAGATTACTTGGTATGTCTTATATATAAAATATATAATTTTCAGGCCTTAGTTCAATATGTGTCTAACTTGAAGACTGTGAATTTTCCCACCAAAGATAACGGAGAGCGTTAGTGTTCTTGTGTTCTTAAAGATGGGTACCTCCATAGACCCTTCCTTGAACTTTGCTCCCTTTGAAATCACCCTGCTGATTTCAGGGAGAGCAGAAGCAGGTTTATTAGCTGGGAGTGCCACAGTGAAAATAAATGCACTTGCTTTTACTAAAATAAGCAGAGAATGAAAATGTTTGCAGAACCATAGCACTTCTTGTAGAGAAGTCTTTAGAAAGTTGACTGGCAGTGATAGAATTACTGGGTTTGCTTTTCTTTTATGAAGGAGACAGGCTTCTGGGCAGAAAAGGTGATTAATGCGCAGGATTTTCCCCCTCTGTGCTACAAGTTGGAAATACCATTGACGCACAGAAAAAGACTGTCTGCATTGCTTATTTTCTCCAAATGAACTAGAGTAGATAACAAAATGGAGATTATGACTCTCTCTTTAGGAAATAAGGCAAATTACTCTCATCTAAACTTTAGCACAAGAAAATGTATTCCGCTTTTAAGCATATCTAAAGATACTAGAATAAACTTGTTAAGAAATTAATGCAAACATGTTTATTGGAATACAGCTTGTAAATTTTCCAGTAAAATATTTAAGTTCTATTTTTCCCAAGAGCTGTCTCAATTACGTTATAAGAGAAGCTGGAGTAATTTTTTTTTCTTTTTTTTAAATGGAGTTATTTCTGGATAGTCGCTTAGTCATTTTAGTCAACAGATCTAGGAAGAAAATATTCTCCTTATCCTGCAAAACTCATAAAGATGCAAGAAGAACTAATAATTCCTCCTTTTTTTACTTAAAATTAGAAGAAAGAAATCCACCTACAATGTTAAGTTATCTTGTACCAAGGGCTTCTACAAAACCATGATTCAAGTTTCTGCTTTGTCATTTGTCCTTTCGTAAGTTAGACAAATAGTCACTAGGCAAATTGAAATTCGCCCTGGCATCCCTCATTCTTCCTTGTCACTTTGGTTGTGGTGAGAAATACTTTCTTCAGTCTGAGAAATTCTTTATTCCAAGAAATACTTCCTGATGATATTTTGTCAAAATTAGCAAATTTTTATGCTCAATGTGTTTGATATAATTGAAAACTGATAAAACTTTTAATTTTTTTTTCTCAACATTTGTGCTCAGCAGATACTGCTGCAATATGAGATAAGCATATTATGGCTATTAAGGATGATTCAGAATACAAAACTGTCCAAAGAGTCAGACCATAGATTTTTGATTTTTTTATCAAAAAAAAAAAAAGTCTTACTGTTCAATTTGACACCTGTACAAACAGATCAATTTTTATACTAGGTGTGTGGAAGTAGCTCTTCAAAGTGATGGTGAATCAACTTACAGATTTCCTCCAGCAATTAAAGAGTCCTTACGTACAAAAATAGGTTTCCCTTTGACTTCAATGGGACCACAAAAGACCTGCCAGCTCTTGTAATTTTATGGTGAAAAGAAAAAAAGCAGAAAAAAAACTAATGTAACAAACAGTCATGACGAGGGTGTAATCAAGGGAGAAAGGAGGAATATGGAAATATTTATGCTGACAAGTTCAGAAGGAATTTGTGTGTGTAATGTACTTTGGCACATGAGCTAAAGGTGAAAGGAAAGTATCAGTGCCTATGAGGCAGAGAAATCTTGTGTTTGTGAAAGAAGTCCAAATATTAAAGGCAGGTTTTGTTAAAAATATTATAAAAATGTGGTTTTGGAGATGGGAATAAGTTTATACACTCTTATTTTAATTGTAGCATCCCATAAAGAGAATGATAAAAGGAACTATCCATTTTTTTAAGAAATTTATTGTTTCTATCAGGGGATACGAACTCTGTTTTGTAGGGGCATTTCCTGCTAACATCTCCAACGTCATAGTGTATAAAAAACGCATAGGCAGAAGGTCTCCTTTTATATAAGCATATTTTTACCACATTAGCAAATACACTAATAGTTATTCTCACCCTGCATACTGGACAATTCACAAGGAGATATTTTGGAAGGAAAAAGTACAAAAATTCTTCTCAATATAATAAAAAAATCCTATTCATTTAAATTTTGTCTTTGTACATTATTTTAGAAATAAAACTATGTCCCTGCCCATGGCAAGGGATTTGGACTAGATGATCTTTAAAAGTCTCTTCCAATCCAAACCATTCTATGATTCTATGTGTATTAATGTATGTATATTTTATTATTACATGTTGTATGTATATTAGTGGTAGCTCATGTATCTGATTTTAGAATTGTTATGGGGTTGGAATTCAAAAAAAATCAACCCAACATATAATCTAGAATTATCACCAGCAAGTAAATTTAGTCTCAGTACGGTCTTGTTATTTACGTGTTGATTGTATGAAGTTTATTTAACTGTTTGTGTTTATTGATTGTATTAGAATTCCTCATTTCTAATGCAAATAACTAGCATTTAGAGTGTCTAAATACTTTATTAAAAAGTATCATGATATGTAAAGATTTTATAATTCATTATTGTGTATCATAATTCCACAGTGAACCAGGGAAAATTATATGTATGCTTATTATTATTGAACTGAGGAATTATCCAAATAATAGGGAATAGTGCCTTTAATGTAGTTGTCAATAATAACACCAAAAGTCATATTGATTTTTCTTGAACAATCGGCTGCAGCTTGTACATATTTCTCATACAAATAAAACTGGTCCATAGTGTACAAAATGAAAGAAGCAGTTCATTTTTTTTTTCCTGTGTAATATTTGTGTATGCTACAAATAGAACAGAGCTGCACCTACAAGTGAATCCATATTTCAGCTAAATCTTAATTAAAGAAGTGTGTGGACATGCAGTTTTGTGTGCTGGTGTCATGCATACCTCTCTGTCAGAAGAGCTTAGATATAGAACTGTTATGTATCTATATATATCTTTTTTTATATATCAACTTTTTTCTTTTTGAGGATGGGCAAATCAAAATGACACATTATCATTAAAAACTGCTAGGGAGGATGGAGGGATTTCACATTTTTTGCAGAGTGACAAGAAATAGGGAAATGACCTGAATGTATGCAATGCTTAAATGTTGTCAGATATTCATCATATTTATATGCTTTCCCTGCCTCTCTGCTCAGGGTGATTTAATACTACATTAAAGTAGAACCTGGGAGGACATCATAAACAGCTCTTGTTTAAAGGGCATTGTGAAGGAGAGCCTTTAATCTGATTGATGAAATAAATGGAAAGTAATCTATCCTCTATTCAACAGCTTGTTGATGATATGAAAGAATTCCTACTCAAGCAAGCAAAGCTTTAAAGAGAAAGACCTCTTTCATCCTGTCAGCCTCTCATTTTTAGAAAAAGTTAAGTTTTTCATCATGGTTCAGGGGAGTTCTTGTAAAACGTTCATTGAAAATTTAAGAGCAATTACAGTGTCAGACAGCTAGAAAAATTGCTTTTACTGAGTGAGAGTTCTCTGACAGATGCATTGTGGGAGAATTGATTCTTTCTAAGGGATAAGTGAATTGTCATTGTTAGTCTCTTCTCATGACATCTAGCTAGATGTCATCTGCTTTGTAACAGAAGATTTGAATCAGACAACTGTACTCAACACTAGACAGTGTCTAGATTAGTTCAGCAAAGAAATAAGCCTGTACTCTGCATGGCATCAACTGAGCTTTTAAAGATTATGGATGAGCAAGGGTTTGAGAAAAAAGTTTAAAAAATTAAAAACAAAGCTTTATAGCCACTTCAGAAAGCCTGGATGTTTAACCTGTAAGGAAGTCTGTCAAATCCTTGAGGAAACCACATAGAGAAAGATCAATAGAATACCTACTGGCTCCATTAGCTTGATGTAAAAAGGGGAAGAGGGAAACCAGCTCTTCCACAAGAGAAGCTACATTATTCCAGGGATTAAGCGGGATCAGTTCTCTTGCAGAAAAGAAGACGAGAAAAAGAATGAAGATTCTTGGTGGGCCAGAACTGGAGTGAAAGGGCTTGTCAGGTAATCTAACTGATGATAAGAGAGCAGTTTATTGAATAGGAGGTGTCTCTAATTAGGTGTTCATTAGCATAAGGGTAGGTGCCAATTCTAATCTTGAGTTAGCTGCAGAAAATAGGCTGTCATTCACTCTGCAATCCCTGAGCTAACTTCTTCATAGTATATGCTTGCTGAATCCACTTCTGATTTTAATGTGTTTTTTCTGTTTGGATTGCAGAGATACATTCGGTGTGTAAGAATGTCATTGGCATTTTCCCAAAATAGCACCATCAGATTCATTAAGTATTCACAGTATTGAAATGTTATATTGTTTGAATATAATGTGTATGTATGTGGTATAAAAAAGATGTGTCATTTTAAACACAATAATATTTCAGTCTGAAAGCTTCATTTCAGTTTTTGCATTTGATTTGAATCTAACCTTAGTTAAACAAAAAAAAAATCCATGCTTAAAATAAATTTAGTAGCAAATACCAAATTATCATGAAAAAAACCAGTTAAAATATTCTCCACATCATGATCTGACCAGTACATTCTTCACCAGTTCAAATTTCAGCAATATTTTTGTGGCTAGGGTTTAGTCAATATCAGATTTTTGCATTTTGAACTCCTTATTCTGAGCACTTCACATATTTGAAGGAATGTATACAGACTTTAATTTAAATACTGAGTATTTCTTTTGGTCGCTCAGGAATTAAACAGTGATGTATTTGTAGTTCTTCATATGTTTAATTACTTAATCCTTTAATGGGAATAATATTAGCATTTAGACTTAAATAACATTGTGCTTTTTGGATGTGTTTTATTTATTGTTATATATCTCTTTAAAGGTTCAGTAGGAATGACCTTGTCATTTTAACTTGAAATAAACTCACTTCTTCAACTTTGGGAAGAATAGGCCTGAACTAAACTGTGTTTCCTTTCTTTAACGTGTTTAGAACATCTTAAGAGTTTATGTGCCATTAAAACATTCTTTTGAAGCTGTGGAAATGCAAACTGTCAGGACAACGTTTTCAAGAAGTCCCTGATGTTAAAATAACTGACCTGTGCTAGTTTCAATACCATTCCTAGCATTTTTGCCATTAAGATTCAATAGATCTCTTTATCAATGTCCATAAGACATTTGGATGAATCAGTAATGGTGATGAAAAGCAAGCTGTAATTCTACAGAAAAAGTCCTGCTAAATAGAGCAACACACAAAATTGATACAACATTTTAATAGTTTTCCTTTCAGTATTCTAATGGCTTGTATTTTCACCTGAGTTAATGAAATGCCCTTAGATACCTGGCTAACAGTGTATTTTTCTGTGTTCTGATCTCCTGAAGCATTATCTTGCTAAATGTATAGGAGTTACTTAGAATCACTGAATCTTTGCCAAACTAAAAAACCCGGGGGGTTAATTTGTGTTTATTACAAATAAATTTTTCAAAGTGTTTTCTTGACTAAATTTATTTCTGCAGCTGTTAGAGCTGTAAATCTTATACACGGGGACAGATCATAACAAATATTCAAAAAGGGCATGTCTTTGTAATATATAAATCAACTGTCTTTTTGAGTTTCAATTTTCCCTTAAGGAAAATTAGGTAACAATTTAGTTTTGCAATGTGTAGTATATTATATGGAATTTGTAATTAAACTGATTTACTGACTGATACTAATATGATCCAGTGTTCAGTAAAGCTAATGGGAGTCTCCACTTATTTCACTGCTTTTTAATTGAGCCTGAACCTAAAAGCCATATATGGTATTATTTCTAAGCACTGCTTCTTCTTCCTCACTCCAGATTTGCTGTTGTAGTTGGAAGGCAAGAGGAGTTGTTTTGAGTTTTTGGCTTTGGATGTTTTTAAGAATAATGTTTCTATTTTTGCTGCAAATTTCTCATTGAAAAGAAAGTTGTGACAGGTACAACTTTTAAAATCTGTATCTAGAGCAGACTAGAAGTGTTTAGTAAAATGGATGCTACTTGCATATAAATTCTATACTACAAAGGATGTTAATTTTTTTTTATATCTTGACAACCAGCTATTTCTCCCAAACCTATTTCCAGTAAAAATAAAGGGTAATATGGCCTGTGAAAGAGCATGTTTACAAACATAGTGCATAATCTTTGGGGCATTATAGCTGACAAATAATTTCTCTTATTGATTTTTCTCATTTACCGATAATCGTAGTTGCAGAGTCTAAACTTTGGGAATGGTGTTCAGAGGAAAGCCTTAATATGAAATACCAGTTTTAAAAAAAGAGAATTAAAAATGTAATATATATTCTCCAGTTCATGACAAAACATTTTTAATCAGTTATTTCTCAAGAGGTTTTTATTTTCTTATTGGTCTTGTTTCAGACCAGATCCTTGATAAATATAAGTCAGAATAACACAAGTTCGGCTTTATTTTGTCAGAGTTTCTTTTCTGACAGGGTTATAGTAATATTTCTTTACTTCACATAGCAGTTTCACTAATAATACCTAGATGGACCTGATATTTCCTTTCAGAGATTGTCACAGTCGTGGTACTTATTTTCATGCATCACTGTGTCATACAGTTTATGAAATTATTTACTCTATAGCTATCAAGTAGTCATCAAATACTGCAACAGAAACAGTAACTTTTGAAAAGTAGTCTACGTGTGTTTGTGTGTGTGCGTGGAATTGCTAAGATACAAAAGGAAGTTTATGAAATAGTTAAAGTTGGAATATATGCTTTCATTCTGGTATTTAGCTGCCAAAGTTGAATGTGATGGAAGGCATCTGCGGTTGTGTTTGTGTAAGGTTGTCTTTAGTGGCAGAGTATATTATCTAGTGGCACTTTATGAAACTTTCAGTGGTACAACCTTTTTCTTTTCCACTGTGTGTGTAAGAATTACTTTAATCTTTTTTCTCTATGAGAAAAGATAAATATTATCTGCTGTATATACCTGATGAAACACTTATCTTTTTGATAATTAATGAACCCATTTTAAGTCCATGTTATGCTATCCATCTTTTGTGGTACTGAAATGGATGACAGTGTGATTATGTCTTTGAAAGATAAGTAAATGTGTGTGCTCTTAGATCATCAGGCTTTTAAAATACCAGGAAAGTAGAAGTATAGCAAAACTAGGAGTATTTCTTAATCTTGACATATAACACAGTGGTTTCTGTGCTTTTATTTATAAATGTATATTTTATTGCACTACATATATACGTCAGATTTCACAGGCCTCTACAAATGATTGTATTAATATTTTATGTTCCATTTATGGTTTCCCCTGCATATTGACAAAATAATAAATATGCAGTATATTGAATATTACATGATTGAACATTGATTTTTATATATATGACATAAAAGTTTTAGTAAGCAAAGAATAATGCTATGTTTTACATGAGAATTCTCAATACCATTACAAGCCAAGTTAAGCTTTGAATTACATTTCAGTATTCTTGTCAATATAAACTGGTTTACAAAGACACTTTTAGAATGATAATTGATGGATTTCTCAAAATACCTTTGTCATTGAAGAAAAGTATATTCTTTGAATTTCATTACTGTAAAAGTATATTTTTAAGAAGTCAAACAGATCCTCTTAAGTGTCTTAAATGGTATAATTTTGGCCGTCTGTGTTACAATATGGAATAATGTCCAATTATCTCGTTTATCATGGCTTCTGAAACAGCTTACACTATAAATTCTGTTTATTAAGGGCAAAATTATACTGTCAGATTCACACATGCTTATCTTTGAAAAGTGACTTACAGACCACACTTTACCCTTTTAAAGGAGGAAAAAAGAATTTAAATGGGAAAAGGTCAGTGGATCTGTGGACGCTTGTGTCCTGTGTGCTGTTTGATTCTCCTGTACATCACCTATAGGCATCAATAAAAAAGCTGCTGCAGCTTGGAGGCAGTATATAGCTACATGTAGGCAGTGAATTTAAACTAGAGTTGATCCAGGGCCGTTTCTTCTGGAATTATGGCTGTATGTGAATTTTCTGGCTCCACATTTCCAACAAAAGTCCATGGCTCGGAAGATTGTTATGTTCTAAGGCTGGCCAAATCCAAACTTGGAGACTATGTTTAATACGGAAAAAAAAAAAAAAAAGAAAGAAAAAAATGACTGAAGTGTTAAATGCCCTACAGCTCTCCAAATTGCCATGCAGAAGGTTAAGGAATAGCCTTTTCCTAAGGGTTCTCCATTGACCTTTATTTTCTAATTCTTGTTTCTGCGCTTGAGAAAGTGCCAGAACATCCTATGTGAAGGTATTTGGGACCTTCTGCATCCAGATTAATCTCATTTGTCTTGACTCCTGGCTGCTTATCAGAAAGATAATGCTTAACTATAGATACTTTATGATCACAGGTATTCCTGTGTTAATCATGCCAAGGGATAATTAGGAAACACATAAAGTTACACTCATGTTTATTTAGATCTGTACATTGTCATGAAATATGAATGGTGCTGATCAGCCATCATAATAATTTCCAAATAATTTTAACAAAGAAGGAATGAAACTAAACCTGTGTTCATGAACACCATTCCTTTCCAAGTTTTAACTTTATTTGTTTACTTAATTCCTTAGCCCATTAAAAATTAAATTAGTGCATTTTTAGCTAACCAATATATAGAAACACTTGTATGTGCCAGCCGTTGTTTCTTCCCTGAGGTCTAGCTATGGTATTTGAAAAAGAATAGATGACTGATTTCAATTCTATAAATTAATTTCCAGGAAATTAGACTGTGTGAGAAAAGTTTGTTAAATAAATAAAGATGTTGGATACATATGCAAGTTAATGGTTATGAAAGAAAATTGTAATTTTTATGAGAATTAGCTAGTATACCCTTCACTAATTTATGCCAAGTTGGCAGTTCAGGTTGCTCATGTACTCTGTATTAATGACATACTTACAAGGCAGAGCAGCCTGACCAGGATTTAACAAAACCAGCAAATCATTTATTTACTTCGTTTCCTCCAGCAAACAGGTCTGTTTTGGATAGCACAGTATAGTCATTAATCTTTTCAGTTAGTTTCCATTAAATATCACTTGTTGAATACACATAGTCTCCAGAGATCTGGGGTATCTAAATTTCAAACTCAAATGGTTGGACTCTGGTGGCTATTTTCTGTATAGTCCAGTTGCAGAATAACTAGTCCATCTAAAGACTGACAAGCACCTTCTTACAGAAGCATGTGCTCTAATTTGTAAAATAAGTAATTGCCAAAGATGCAAATAATTCACATTTGTTAAGCATATTGTGTTTTACAGGGATGATATCTTAAAAATGTATGTATTCTTCACAACCAAAAAAAACAAGTTATTGCTAGAAATACTGCACAAATCTCCTAAAAAAAAAAGTAATCATTGAGCTTCTAACTCTTTATGTGAACAAAGCTCATGATGACTACAGCTTTTATCTCCAACTCAGTAAGTATATACTAAATATATATGGTAACTGAATGTGTTCATGTAACTTATGGACTGTTAACAATTTTTTTAAATAAATTGCAACAATTATATTTATTTTTTTTACATTTTCAGTAGAGTAATTGTTTGAATTTTCTGTGTCAGGAAGGTTATAGACATAAGAAATCTTAAGTTGAAATCCTGGGTCACATTAAGACAGCCTAATTGAAATTATTGATCCCATGAAATGAACGGGTGTGTTCTTAGTATTAACTGCTGGGAATTGGGCCTTGTGTGTAGACTGAAACTGCAGAATTTACCCGTAGTTCTGTTGCTGTGGATCTTTTCTCTCAGAAAGAGGGATTCTAAAAACTACATTTGTTGTGACTTTTCTTTTGCTGGACTGTTATAATTGCAAGCTCTTTGGACTTCTTGGTTGTAACCATAAATCTCCTCAAGTGCATTCTGCGGCCACCACCAAGCACTGGTGTGATTTATTGCCATTTCACATTTTGGACAAATAAAGCAGAGGAGGGGATTGTGTTTTCCTCTTTACTATGCATAGTCCTCTCACTTTTCTGAACCAGGCAAATATTCTTGTCATAGCAGTTGCCCACAGTACTGGAGATCAAAGTTCAGTTATTGACTGTATTACAGTATAGTTATAAGACCTCATGAGATCACACAAGTGCAGGGAATGCAATGTTAATATAATTACTTACTACTTTGTGAACTTTCGAAATTAATAAATAATACTAAAGCTTAGGCATGCCTTATGTATTACCTTTATGATTATGCACAGTTACTCTAATGTTAAACAATATCATAAAAGTAGATATTAATATGAAAATCTGATTTGAAGCTGATTCATGGAGCATACATACAATTTTTCAACACATTCTGAAGTACTGTTCTATGCACAACTTTGTTCACAGATTATAAATCTTTTGCTGACCAAGTATAAAAGTCTGTACTACTCAACTGTGATAAAATGCATTACAGACATGACAGCTGTGCATTTGTTTCAAAGGTAGAATATCTCACATCATTTAGAGAGAGAAAAAGTGGACACAAGTGTCTGTAAGCAAAGACTCATATCAGCAACTGGATGATACACTAATCAAAACATCCCAGAGAGGTGGTAGATGTCCCATCCCTGGAAATATTCAAGGTCAGGTTGGATGGGGCTCTGAGCAACCTGGTCTAGTTGAAGATGTCCCTGCTTACTGCAGGGGGAGTTGGACTAGATGACCTTTAAAGGTCCCTTCCAACCCAAACCATTCTATGATTCTATGATTCTATAGAAGTTTAAAAACCGGTAGCCCAGTGAAATGCTAAGCAACAGCATTATAGTCACTAAATGAGGAAATCCTATTTGGCTGCCAGGCACTGTCCTTGGATGCTTTGGTTACTACTTTGGGTCAGGCAAAAAGAAATCTTTCACTGGATAATGCAACACCTGTTGCAGTGCTAGGTACAGCTCCAAATTACAACCACATCTTTTTACCAGTTATAATAGCAAGAGGAGTGGAAAAAGGAATAAAGTGGGCTTTCGGGAAAATGAATTGCAGCATTTTAACCATGCAACTATGGGCAGGACAGAAAGATGACCAGAGCAAAGGATTTTTGCTGTGTATAAGATTGTATACAATTACATTTTTTCATTATAATCTATTGAGAAGACTAAACAAAAAGGTTTCATCACCAAGAAAAAACTCAAACCAACAACAATTAAAGCATAACTTAGTGCTTTTGACCTTGTCAGAAACTTTGTGTGTTTATCTATGATTATGAATGGTCTTCTGCTCAGAAGGGACCTTTCTGAATATCAGAAAGTTCCTGTCCTTGTTCCAATTAAAATGGTAAATTCCTTTGAAAAGCCTGTATAGAAATACCTTGATTTCCATTTTAGTTCACTTGTCAAAAGCAAAGAGAGTGTTGCCATTCTTGTACTCTAAGGATGTGAGGTGACACATGTGACAAGCAGAAATAGATTGGAAGTAAGTCCATTAATATATGTAAAATCATTTTGTAAGTGATCATTTTTAATATAGACGAGGGAGTTACACCTACACATCCAGGGAAGAATATACTCACTTTGTGGCTCATGTCCCCCTCCACTGCATATAATTAAGTCCTTTCTGGTTTAAATAATTTCTCCTCCAACCTTTTTCTCCTTGCCTGAAATATTTTAAAGCTCAGTCCAGTGAAGACTTTTGGCCAATACCACTTGTGCTTGGAGGAAAATTACATTTAAAACTGACAAATTCTCTGACACTGAACTCTGCAGTAGTACAGTCTGGGAGTTTATTCTCTGGCTGAAAAGTGATGAATCCTCGACAAAAATCTTGATTTCTCCAGTGGAGAAAATCCTGTTCCCAGTTTGTGCCTCATCTAATGTATAACTTTGAGCAAGTGGCTTTAACCTTTTTCTGTTCTGTTTAGACTATAAGTTTTTGGGGAAAGAGATTGTCTCTGACAGTGAGTTTTACAAGGGCATAGCCAACAGTGCTCCAATCGCAACTACAGCTTAGCTCTGACATAACACTGTAATAACAATAATTGATAACAATAGGCCAAATAAAAAATAATCTGAGTAAACCCTGATCCCAGAAGGAAAAAATCACCTACCTTTAGAGGCCCATAGCTTTGCAGTGGCAGTGAACCCATAGAAACACCTTCTGTCTCATTCATAATGAGAGAAAAGAGAGAGATGAAATTTGTCCCCATCCGTTTAATAGAGATGTGAAGAGCAGCCTGGCCACACACAAAATTGCTGTGCCTCTATATAGGACAGATCTCTTTGCTATATAAAATACTACAGCTAAGAATTCATTAATCTTCTATATTCTGCATTTTAAATGGGCTTTGTATTGATTTTTATTACTGTTGGAAAAGACCCATTTATAGAGCAGCAGGTTAAAGAAAGAAGAATGTGGTGTGAACAGGACTATTTAATGGGAGAAAATATCCTGATTTGTCCTTTGCCATTCCTAGTAAAAAATGACAGCATTGTCTCCCTGGAAGTTCTTGCCCAGCTCCTTTATGAAACCCTTTGTTCTAACTTCTGTTGTTGACCTTGGAAATTTACTACATGCATTAATGGGTCCCCGTGCAAAGAAATTACTCCCAAAGGCTTTACTTGCTGACTTTTCTATGCCTTATCTTTGTTGCCCTTTATTTCCTTTTCTCCTGTCCAAAAGGCTTTGATGTCCCCTTGTTAAGCTTTTCTTTCAATATAAATTCTGCTACATATTAAACATATGTTAAAAAACTTTTAATGTAGCAATGACAATTACTGAGTAAAAGGAAATGCCAGAATTTTCTGTCTGTGAAATCTTTCATTAACCTCTTAGTATACATGCATTATAGTGCAGTCCTTAATTTCATTATCACCTTCTCATTATCACCTTAAGAAACTGAGGACCATTGAGACCATTTACTGTGCAGTGCTGACAATCCTCAGTAAACGAAAACCTGTTCAGTATTTTGTTTTAGCCTCATTGCTTATGTATGATCCTAAAAAATATTGCCAGTGTTCAAATTCTGCTTTTAAGATAGAGATTTTTAAACTGAAAATGATTGAGATTGGAAGGGATGTCTGGAGGTTATCTGGTACAGCCACCCTGCTCAAGCAGGGTCACCTAGAGCCAGTTGCTGAGGACTGTGTGCAGACGGCTTTTGAAGATCTCCATAGAGGGAGACTCCACAACCTCACTGGGCAACCTGTTGCCATGCTCTGTCACCCTCACAGGAAAAAAGTGTTTCCTGATGTTCAGAAGGAGCCTCCTGTGTTTCAGTTTGTGCTCATAGCCTCTTGCCCTGTCACTGGGCATCGCTCTTTGCACCCTCCCTTCAGGTATTTATAAACATTGATGAGATCTGCCCTGAGCCTCCTCTCCTTCAAGCTCCATAGTCCCATCTCTCTCAGCCTTTCCTCACAGGAAATGTGCTCCAGTCCCTTAATCATCTTTGTGGCCCTTTGCTGGCCTCTCTCCAGTACGTCCAGGTCTCTCTTGTGCTGAGGAGCCCAGAAATGAGAACATCAAACTTTATCACACTTGCAGTATGAGTCATCACCCAGGCAATGTTAGAATGTATGCAAAATTTTTTCAAGGTTTTATGAACAGCTACTTTAAATTCAGTTCTAGCTAGTAGGCAGGACCTGGATGAGGATGTAAAGACAGAAGGCAATTTGGATGAAAGTAAATAATAAATTTCATAACTCAAAAAAAAAGATAAAAACAATAGAATAAGAAAATTAACTTGAGCAAATATAGCTAACCAATAGGCAAGGTCTCATGGAAATGGGGCTTTAAAACACTGAATCTTGCTGAAAGAATCTATATTAAAACTTAGCTAAGAGGAAATAGTTTTCGCATGCAAGAAGGATAAGAAGCTTGATAAAAATATCATTGTGGTTGCATCAACAGAATCTAAAAATCAAAAATAGAGTAGTCACAATGATGGGAAATAAAAGATAGAGCCGGAGTAATTATTAGGGAATGTTTCATAGAAAATGTTTATAAAACCAGAATGATTAAGAAGCAAAAGGGATTGCAAGCAACAAAGAACAAAAATGGCAGGGAGAAAAGATTATAGAAATGCAATGGTGAAAGAAGATTATGAAGGAAATCTAGATGCATTTATATCCCACAAGATACTTTATTGAGAAAGTGTCTTAATAAGACACTTTCAGTCCCGGTGTATATCTATTAATAAACATCAGATTAAAGAGATATGGCTAAAGTATGTTATATGTTTAATGTCTAATGTGACCTGAGTGCACTTTACATGCAGGAGCAGTAGGAAAAGAACAGAAAAAAAAAAAAAGAAAAAAGAAAAAAAGTGTTTCCTCTAGGTATAATCAGTCAGTAAGGTCAAATAAAGTTTACTCTGGAATTTGTAAACAACTAACCAGCACTACCCCAGTGTTATTAATTACTGTCTTCCAATATACCAAATTTGATTTCAAAGAACAGAGAAGGAACCTGTCAAAATAATGGTCCAAGAGAGGCCATGTTGAGGTCTGCATGGCCAAATAGCTGACTCTAATCATTACTTTCATTAGCAATTTTAAAGATGGAATAAAACGAGAGGGATAGGCAGTGTCCTGGACAATATTAGAATTCAGAAAATCTCAGCTGAGTGGAGAAATGACAAAAATATCCCACATAAGACAAAGGCAAGATACTGCAGTTGGAAAGCCAAATACATACACAAAAACTGAGAAGAAATGATTCTTCAACACTGTCTAAGAAAAGGATCTGAAGGCCACAGTAGATCAAAAGGCCCATGTTGGCCTATATTGTGATGCCACTTTAAAAAAAAAAAAAAATTATGTATTCTTAGCATAAAGATCATTAAAATAATAGGTGGCTAGTTATTCTTAGTCCTGATAAATCATCTTCTGTAGTACCTTGTCCATTTTTAGTAACCACTGTTTAAGAAGGTTTTTTATGAAAAGGTGTACAGAAAACAGTGGTAATAATAAAATATCAGAATGATGAATGATAAAACATTGCAGAATTCTGAGAAGGAAGAATGGAAGATTAATTCATTAACACCATTTTTCCCTTTCTTTTGCTAGGTCTATATTCAATGAAAACAATTGTAATCCTTCTATAAATTGTTGCAGTCTTAGCCTGCTCTAGGTATTTAGAGAAATGGGGAAAAGGTTGGCATCTATAAAAAATAGTTGATACTGAAAAAAAAATCTTTTAGACAGGATCAAGGATTTAACCCCAAAGGCTGCATTTTTAGGAAAGTGACAAAAAACCAGGGAGTTTTAATGCAAACTGTTCTACAGCTCTAAGTACAGCAGGTGTTACTAGATAGCTGCCAAAATAAAGTATTCTATATATCTCAGAATGCAATTTGTGTTTTTAACTGCTCTTAAACTTTCTTCCAAAGAACTTTAATAACCTTATTCAATGTTTCTAAACCAGACAGCGTAACTTACAAAGGTATATTCCCCTTCAGTCTTTAAATGCCCATGTTTTCTTTGTAATTTGTTTAATCTACCATTTAAAGTAGCTCATAATCCTTTAAGTATATTAAATTTGAAAAGGCCCATCCAAAAATAGTCTTCTCTTTTCTCGGACTCTGTTTCCTAGCAAGTGTCATCAGGGTACAATGCATTCTTTCTTACAATTCCTGTATATATAAAAACAAAATAATTAGAATTGCAAGACACTAAACTTTCCTTCATTTTCAATTGAATGAAATTCCACTTCCGTCCAAAACCAAGCATTTATTTTAATCTATCAAAGTAGCTCTCCTTTTAGGCTTTATTAATGCCTATCATAGACTATGCTTTTATTTGACAGTAATTCAAATTTTCCTAGATTTTGAGACATTCCTCTTCTTTATCACTTAGCTATACATTATCGAGAAATAACTTTGTGGTTTCACAAAGATCGTCCTTAACCAAGCTCAATCTTTCAAGTAGTATTCTGTTCTACTAATAGCAGGCAAGCCTGAAAAAGCCAAGAATGCCAATTTCTCTTGGCTTTCACCCCAAACAGAATTCCAGATGGTTCAAACAGAGAGGACCAGCCCCGAGCCAAGAGTTGCACCGCACATGTACAGCCGCTCAGAGTGGCACTGGCCGGATTGTTTTTCGATTGAAAGTACAGTGCCATAGAAACAGAAACGCTGCACAAAATTCAGCCAGTTTCCCTTGTACATTCTGAGAAATTAAGAGAAAAATTGGAAAGCAACTACTACCCACTGCCATAAAAAATTCCATTTTGACATTTTAGGAATTAAATGCTTTTAACTGTTTGTTTGAATCAAATGTCAAGGGGGGGCCTGTTTTAAGAGAAGGGGTGAAGTGAAATTGCTGTTACATGCTAGAAGTTATTAACATTAAAAATAGCCAATATTTTACTGAAAAATGCCTAAACCAAGCACTTTTACTTTGTAGCAATGAAATGTACCAGTCACTCTCAAAACAATTTTCCCAGGATTTTCCTTCATGGAAACATGCAAAATGTTCTGGTTGCATTCTTCTGAAACAAAGCAGGTTTGGGACATTTCTAAATCTTCAGTGACATAGAAAGACCTAGAAATATTTAAAAATTAGTTGAGACTGAAAAACTTTCGAAAGTGAAGACAGTGTTACATAAACACCTTGCTTGCCAATGACTGTCATCACAGTAGTACTAGAATATCTTCATTCATAAAGGTGAGCAGTCCTTTGAACTAAAACAAGCAAAGAATGTTGAAAAATAGGTAACAGATAAATGAGATGTCAAAATTGTCTGTGATTCGCACACAGTCTCATAAGGAGTTTGTGGCAGATCTGAAATCCCTTATCCAGTTACACTATTTTGCCTGACTTTACACAGTCCAAGAAAGTATTAATTGCTTTTCTGAGACTCCTATGTCTAATATAAATAGTATAAATATTATCATTATTTTGTTAGCTTCAACACAGAAGTCTAATAATGTATATATTGTTGTCTTATTTTGGAGATTACACTAACTCAACCAAACAGCAGAAATTTGTCATTAAGGCTGGCTGTGAGTAAATGTAAACAGTGCAAGGTCAAATCAAATAACTTCTAAACAAACAGAAAAAAATATTCACGTTATTTCATAAATAAATTCTCAAGGATTACCTGAAAAATAGCTACTATACAGCCTGATCCAGGGACCAATTGAAATAAATCTATTTGTTTCAATAGAGTTTGAATACATTAGGAAATCAGGAGGGAAGGGAAGGAAGATTTCTTTCTCTAGTGAAATCAGCCTTCAGATCAGGGAAGTCACCTAATCATGGGAAATTTTGCTATTGATTTCCTGTGCACTAAGGACTTCATATAAGTTGACTATTAGCTTGGATTGTCAGCCGCTGTAAAGCATTAGAGTTGCCAGCTGAGTATATAGCCCATTATATGTTATAATCTGACAGACTTTCTAGCATAAATACATGAAACCCTTCCAACCAAAACCATCCTATGATTCTATGACATACAAATACTATCAAGGCAGCATTTTTAATATGTTGGATTTCAATAATTAATGAGGCTTAGTATGCAAATGACCTCTTTTATAAACTCTATCTTATGCATAAACAAATATTTTTATATGTTATATGTTTTATATGTTTTTATATATATATCATTATGTGCAAGATGCAGAAAGCTAAAGCTTTTCACTTTTCTTTTTTACCATCTTTCAGGCTTTAAATCCAAAGCACAGTTTCTTTGTTGAATATTATAAGAGCTTTTGCAAAACAAAGGTATGCACAATCTGTATGAACTAGAGCCCAATTTATCAACAATTTTGAGATTTTCACATGGAAAATTCATACTAAATAGATGTAAATGGTCAGCTGCATAATAGAATTTCCTTAAATGCAACCTTCCCAGTAGGAAGCTTCTCTTTTGCAAGAAGACAGGACTTCTCCCCCAGAATACTACCTTTTACTTTTTGTGCTGCAACACTTCAGCAAAGAGATAATATTGTATATAGCTGAGTTTGGTTACAGCTCCAGGCCTGAAAGATCTATTTTAAGTATCAATGCCCAAAGTTAAACATCTTGATAAGCATTTAGCTACAAATATTCCATTAAAACACATCCACTAAAATGGTCTGAAAATCTCAGTCTTAATTCTGTAGACAACCTTCTGATTACTTTCTCCTTTTACCTGTAGTCTATCTGAACTCTAAAATGATGTTAGATGAACAAAGAGCAAACCCTCTCCTCATAGTTTTGGTGCCAAAAATGGAACATAAGCAGAATCTTGTTATGTGAATCTAACATGAGCCCCTTAAACACTGACAAACCCAAAGGTTCTCCAGGCTGTCACTGACCAGCATTTTGACACTAGTTTCTCAGACACTAACATCTCTGTCCCTGTGCACACCCAGGGATCCCCCAGACATGACAAAACAGAGCAGGGCAGAGCCTGGCACATATGGAGCATGGCCAAGGCACAGGAATTACATGCTCCTTCCTCGAAACCTGCTGAAGGGATCAAAGTTGAAAAAATGTTTCCGGAGCTGTTTTGGACAACTCATTCTACTACCACTTGGAAATATAGCAAAAGGAAGAAATTATTTTGTCAGTTCTCATAAGTTTCCCCATCTCCAACTCTGAATCCAAAAGTTTTGTGGTCAGGAAACTTACCTAGAGCATGAGAGATCCATGTTATTTCCCTATTTTCTCACTCCTCTCCCACAGTACTTTTTTATCCAAGTTAAGATGTATAGTCTGGGTGGCAACCAGATGGATAAAATACTGGCTGGATGGTTGGGCTAAAAAGGCCACACTGAATGGGATAAAACCCTGAGTAATCTGGTGTGACCCACTAGCTGCCCCTGCTTTGAGAAGGATGCTGGTCTAGAGACTTCCTGAGGTCCCTTCCAGCCCCAAATCCAATTTGAGTTGTCCTATGGTTCTGCAAACAACTGTGGAGGAGACCACAATGACATCAGAGTGTTTTTTTCATCTGTTGTTAAACATGTGCTGTTGCTTAGTAAGATTTGTTAAACTGGGAAGAGGAAACAAAGCAAGTGACCGGGACACCTATTGGGAATATAGGGACAGAAGCTCATGTTTTGGACTTCACTCTGATTACTTTTATAGAATCATAGAATCATAGAACAATTTGGGTTGGAAGGGACATTTCAAGGTCATCTAGTCCAACCCACTGCAATAAGCAGGGACATCTTCAACTAGATCAGGTTGCTCAGAGCCCCATCCAACCTGACCTTGAATGTTTCCAGGGATAGGACATCTACCACCTTTCTGGGCAACCTGGCCTAGTGTTTCACCACCCTTACTGTAAAAAATGTCTTCCTTTTATCTAGTCTAAATCTACCCTCTTTTAGTTTAAAACCATTATCCCTTGTCCTATCACAAAACTTTGTCCCCATCTTTCTTATAAGCCCCCTTTAAGTAGTGAAAGGCTGCAATAAGGTCTCCCTGGAGCCTTGTCTTCCTTAAGTTGAATAATCCCAACTCTCTCAGCCTCATTATTATTATTATTATTATTATTATTATTATTATTGTTGTTGTTGTTGTTGTTGTTGTTGTTGTTGTTGTTGTTGTTAGTAGTAGTAGTAGTAGTAGTAGTAGTAGTAGTAGTAGTGGTGGTGGTGGTGGTGGTGGTGGTGGTGGTGGTGGTGGTGGTGGTGGTATTTTATTTTATTCAAAATTTCACCTAAGTTGCAGGAATCACTGTAACATGACCCAGATGTTTTCCCATATCCAAAGTGGCTATCCTAGCAACTGGGACAAAGACTCATTCTTGGCCTCATTCTAGCTAAATGAAATTTGAATTATTCCCTGCTTATAAAATACCACTCCTCCAAAGAAATCAGTTTGAGTGGGGCATCTGTTTTTGGGGAGTAAGGAAAAGCAACCAGTAAGATGTGAGTTGATTGTGAGTCACTTCCTCAGGTTAATGTTGAAGTCAAGGATCATATATAGGGAATTTTATTTTATGATGGATTTATCGTGCTTGCTGTACAGGAAATGTTGTTTCTTAATTAACACTGTTGTTAAATACAGTCATCTAAGTTTTTAGTGAATAAGACATTAAGCCAAAAGATGCAACAACATTAATTATATTAGGTCAAATTTTGTGAATGAATTTCTACAAACCGGAATTGTAATCCTATGCACTATAAAATATTGTGACATTCAGACTGTGGCCCATCTTCTGTAATTTCATGTCCTCCAGTAAAACACAGAACCCACAACTAATTAATAAGTAGTAAAAATCATATTTTTCTTTACCCACATAGTGGTAGAAAAAAGATGTCACAGAACACATTCTTCTAGTCCATCATTTCAGGTGCACAATAGACTGGTTGTATGCTATGGGAGACACAGCCACCCCTGAGGACATGATCCAGCAGAGAGAACTGAAATCAGATGTCCAAACCCCTTACACAACATGGCAAAGGGAAATTTAGCATTTTTAATTCTTCAACAAATTTTAATGAAATCTTTCAATTTTTTCAGTTTCTGGCATTTCATCTAGATCAAAATGTGTTGATATTTCCAAATAATATTAGAAATTTTCCTTAATTTGGAAAATTTCAAATTTTTCTTCCTAGGATGAAAAATAAAAAGTTAAATGTCAAGTTTCACATGAGGTGGGATTTCTGAATTTCAAGTACTTCATAGCCATGTCTAAGAAATTTGAAACAGAGAAAGCTATTTCAGCTTTCTTATCTTGGTTATGTTGTAAAGCACTGTCACTAATCACTACTAGTATTCTTTTTAAATTGTGAAAGAAAAAAGAATCCATTTTGAATATTCATTCCTAATTAATCTTTCTGATTTGAAGATTAAAAATCATTTATTTTCTTAGCCGTTTATGTTCTGCAGTAGGGAAAATCTTTCATGACATTTATTTACAGTCCAGAGTCTGTAAATTCAGAGTCTGAGTTTAGCATTGTTTGGATTCTGTAGACACAAAACAGTTATGCTAGTCTTTAATTTCCAAACATGTCTTGAAAAATTGAGACAATTCCATTGTTTTTAGGTTAAGATATATGTGTATTTAAGATATATTTGTATTTTAAATGTGTGGATTTTTGATAGGAAGAAATATATTTTTGTAGTCAATGAGTAAATCCTGTTAAATGATTATGTTATTCAAGGGATAAATCACTGTGTAAACTCATTTTAAAGTAAGGTTCATTTTTGAAACTGGATTAACAAATTCCATGTAACAAAATCCTGAGTCTGTATTTCATCATTCAGAAGCAGGAAGCTTTAGAGGTAAAATTTCTCACATTAATGTATTCTATAAAGATATTAATGGGTTGTAAAAATCTCACAAACCCAAAGTTATAGTAAAATATGTATTCTAGGGCCAAAGTGCACCTGTTGAAGATGTCCTGTCTGTGGTGAGTGAGGAGAACCATATTTTTTCTTTCTTTTCCTTAGGAAAAAAAAGTGCATATCTCAGAACTTGCTTCCCATCCTGAAGTCTATGTGAGGAACTGGTTTGGTATGAAGTCCTGGCTTCAGAAATGTTGACAATATAAATCTCCCAGACATCAGTAACCAGGGTTAAAATGCACACACACAAGTTTAGATACATTCCTGAGCCTTATTATCCTTCGCTGGCACAGAGGAACTATTTGCCATTCGTTTTTACAACCGTGCATTTCTCAGGTCTCATCTTCACAATGTTCCTGAATCTCAAGACCTTCATATATATTTAATTTGAATTGTCATACAGCCTCAGAGGAAGAAATAATTCCTCCTAAAAAAAGTTACAGGTGGGATGAGCATCTCATTAAGTTCATCCCAGTGTGTATAAACACGTTGTACAAATGGCCTCTATTTTACAGAAATAGCCTTTCAGCCACAGAGAGCATATGGGAAGCCATGCAGTAAGCGTACTCATTGTGCATTTTGGAGAGGAAGGAGAGATCTGCTTTTAGAATTAAAAGGAGTTTCCTGTATTGGAATCTTTGTGCTAAGCACCTACACAGCTCTGGTGATTTCATAGAGTAGAGGCAGCATTGCAAGACACGAGCCTAGGTCTCAAGTTTGACACTAGAGGGAGAAAGCAGTCTCATAATAATATAACAGATTATTTCTTCTCATTCTCAAAAATGAACTAAGATGGTTTGAAGACCTTTTTTATTCCAAAAGGATTTGTTCATTTGGTTTTCCCTCACCTACTCTTGTGCAGATCAGAAAGCTAGGTATTCAGCTGAGCTAATCTGGACAAGTGATACTCATGTTCAAACTAGATAGGATGCTCAGCCAAATCTCTTTTCAATAGCTACAAGAACAGAAAACTCTTGCAACCTGGGGCTGCTTTCTATTTCAGGTAGTAATAAAAATAATGTAGCATTAACCAGGCCTCAGCTGCTGCAAAAGGAAGGAGTGAGTTTTCTGTGTTGATATATATGCTTAATTAAGAAGAGCTGGGAGTCTCAGGATGGGAATAATGGACACAAGATAAGGGAGAAAGTGGCAGACATGAAAAAAATCCCTGAAATCTTCTAGCTTTGGATTGAACTGGAGGCAAATCCTCTGCCAATGAAAACTTTTACTGGTAGTAGTAGCCCACACAAAATGCTTAGCTGCTAGCTGACAGCAGTTTCTCTGTGCCAGATTCCTGTGATGGAGGCAGTGTAGACTTGTTACTTTCATGTACATTGAGTACAAAGAAATAAAAGCTCTTGTTGTTGTTGTTAAAGTGAAACTGGCAAATATTTTTATTTTCTGCAACTAGTCTTGGCAGGGCCTGAAAACCAGCTGTGCATGGTGAAGCACCTGTACAATGGAGAAGGACGCAATAACAGAAAACTAGTAATAAATGAATGAAAGTGCTTTTTTTTTTTGTCATATTTAATGTCAGTTTGTGAAACATTTAACATTTCTCTAAGGCAAGTCTTCTTTGACAGTCCAAGAACTAGCTGAGTACATGAGCCTACCTCTGCATTTTGATAAAATGAAACAGGACAAAGAAACAGTATGTGAACTTGGAGTCTTTTTTTCTACCCTGTGTAATGACAGTGGGGCAAATATTTTTATATTCAGTGGTGAAAGTCACACAGCAAACTGCATTGCACAACACGCAATACAGAATTACAGGATTTACACTTCTCTTCATCAATAAAACAGTTCTTTTACAACAGGTGCCACAAGGCTTCCAGAGAAACTGGAATAAAAGTGAAAGTAGAAGTCCTGCCCTTACTTCCTAGGTGTTCTGCATTCCCATGCCAGAAACATGGGTACTTTTCTAAAAATCTGACTAGTCAAATCTCCTCTGGACTTATGGGCCCTTTGATCCAGAAATCAACAACAAAGATATAATTTTGAAATTTCCAGTATTTTTTATCTTTATTTTCCTTAAAACAGACAAGGCTAGAGACTGAGGAGTACAAAATTGCATGCTAAAAACTTGAAGTAAATAGTTGTATCTTAGAATACAGTCACATGCCCCTAGATCAGTTTGATTCAATGATAAAATGTCATCAATGTATATATGAGAGATGGTAGAGGTTTTTTTGTTTTATGAGACTGCTCCACTAAACACCAGTTGCAGCAGCCTCTTATGACCACATCACTCATATACATGTTCTTGCAAGCACTATAATTGTCAGGCATACACCATTCAGCATATAAATACCAGGCAACAGGGACTGTTTTATTGTTTGGCTGATGTAAAATACAGCTCTGCAAGGTTGACAAATCCAGCATTTCTTTGTGACAGTTCATTATGTAGATTCCTAATATTAGGGCTAATCCTGAAGCATGTATTCAGGCAAAAATCCTCCTGCATATATGCCAAAGAGGTAAACTATCTAGGTTCAAACCAGCAAATGTTAGGGTCTGAGCAAGCTGTTTGAGGACCACAGGTGAAGCAGAGCTGAATACTCTGAACTGCTGCAGTCACCCACTTGATAAACTTTCTACTATCAACCTCATGAAAACCAGCAGACATAGGATAAAAAGAAGCCTTTTGTCTTTGCATCTTCATGTTCCTAACAGTGCCTGTCCAGGCTCTACAGACACTGACTGCCACCCAAACAGGCTACAAACTGATGGATAGGCTGCAGTTAGTCATAGTCGTTCATGATGAAATTACTTGAAAATAAATTATTTTGGAATTTAATTAAATTACAGGGCACTGCTGAAAGAAATTAGGCCATGGAGGGTGGGATTGCTCTGCTGGATACACACTTAGTTCTAACTGGAAGAACACTTACTACAGTTAGTGCAAAAGAATGGTAACACTTAAGTGGAAGTTGAATAAATGTTTCATGAAGATACAGGATGCTTATTAAAGATGTCAAAATTTACAGAACTCCTACAGGAAATAAAGCTTTCCTCTGTATTTCTCCTTTAAAATAACTTTTTTCCTCTACCATCAGATCATTATGTGCACTCAATTTACTGGTTTAGCTTTCAATAGTGATAGGACACATTTTTCTTTGGTGTGGATATGTATGAGAATGAATCTAACATAATTTTGAAATACAAAAGTGGAAAGAACATCGGCCATTAAATAGAAACATCCACAGTACATCCAACCTTGAGAATAATAGATGCTCAGGACAGAACTGCTCATAACACATCCCTGAAAACCTGTCCCAGCACCCTAAAACAGAAATTAAAACCAACAGAACAAGAGTTTGAAAGTAACACAAATTATGTGTTGTGAGAATATGAGTGGCAAAATATATTGACAATATCCTGGGTTCTTGTTATAGCAAGCAATGTCTTAACAGAAATATGTAGATGATCTTAGGAAGTGGGTCACACTTCATGTTAAAAAGGAGTGAAATAAATCTCATGCTAAACTTCAAACCGTACTAACTTCATGCTGAGAAGGCCAAGAAAAAATCTGACATGAGGAAAAATTCCTTTCTGTCACTAAATCTGACAGTTTGTTTAGCTCAGAGTGTCTGAGCAAAGCACATCAGCCTTTTTTTTTTTTAATCCAGAAACAGATCATTTTAGTAGTTGTAAGGGGTAGTAACAATTTGTTTGTATACAATAATCTGTAAGAGGTATTCTTGAGGCAATAATAACAAAGATAATACATTCTTCTTGTAGATAGTGAATGATGTAAGCAATAAAGCCATTGACTCGGGGAAGCTAGGATTTCACCC
Source organism: Nipponia nippon (assembly GCF_047370975.1). Taxonomy (NCBI): domain Eukaryota; kingdom Metazoa; phylum Chordata; class Aves; order Pelecaniformes; family Threskiornithidae; genus Nipponia; species Nipponia nippon. The sequence continues at coordinate 3,633,588 of NW_028262337.1, read as the reverse complement.
ACTAACTTCAACATTGAATCATTTCTGGAAGACTAACATTTTTTTAATGACAAGATCTGTTTATGTAACAGTATGGTTGACTCATTGTAAACCACTGATGCTGCTGTGATAACTAAATTGCTATACCTAACATAGTCTTATTCATAAAACAGAGTAACAAAAATCTTGTTACATGAATTAAAAAAAACACTGAATTGGATATACAAATTAAAGCTGATCTTGTTTGGAAGCACAGCACTCAAGCAGTTCAATGGCCTTGCCATCATTGCAAGAACAACTTCTGAACAGCAGCAGTATGTTCTTCAGGAGTTTCTGGAATGCACTAGGCTCTTATACAGGTTTTCTCACAGTACCAAGCATACCCTGGGTTCCCGTTCTTGTTTTTCTTTTCAGCCACAATGTTTACTATAGGCTGTGCCAGAATGCCCTATTCTCCATTTCTTGGTACAAGACAGTGAATTCTCACGTCTTTTACTATCTTGAGTTTGCTGCTTACAGCAATAAGGACAGCTCTTCAAGACACCCTAACATCTGCCGTTTTATCATTTTCAATAGAGAATGAGGCTAGATTGACTTTTTGTAAAAGGCATGGATATGTGTTCCCAGACTTCGAACATACAGGAAGGGAAACACAAGTAAAAGAAAAGAAATTAGGGCAAGTAATAGGGAAAAAAATCACATCCCAATTGCTTCTGTAGATTATCTATGAGTGCCAGCTCCAATATGTCTCATCTCCATACAAAATATTTTTTTGAAGAAAGAAAAATCTAAGCTATAGGCTTAAAGGTTTAATACCCAGTTCTATTTTCTCCTCTTATGGTATCAAATACATTAAAAGGTTCTCATTCACTGATGACTTTTTAAATTTCTTGACATGATTTTTATGACAGAGGTTTTTTCTTCTCATAAATCTAACATATACTTATAATGTTCTCATATGTATTATATATAATTTTAGATGCACGCATTTATAAATTTTATTATTAATAATTTATTATTTTGTAATTTTAATTTATTGGAAAACTTTGGAAATTTTCAAAACTCATATATATGAATTATCATAGATTTAATCTACTGTGGCAGCATTCATTGAAATTTATTATTTGTTAGCAACTAAACTGAGTTCTGTGAAGTCAAGGGGTGGTTTTGTGACAGACTTGCATGTAGCAGTACTCTGGACAGAATTTTGCAGATTGAGAGTGAAGTGACAGGGCCACAGCAGATGCCCAGAAAAGTGCAGAACAGCATGTGCACACTTTTCCTATGCTGCGTCTTCCTGGAAGTAAACACAGAAATTCTGTTTCTTTCCAGTTAGCATGCATTTTATCCATCTTAAACTATAGCACCCAGTATCTGTACTTCTCCATCGTATCTGAAGTTCTCAAAATATCCAATATTATGCTGGAACAATCCTACAAATAGATTGTTCATAAGATTATATGGTACTTTATGTTTCTAGAGCACCACAAACAGTGAGAATCACTCTTCTAATAGCATGTAATCATTTCTTTCTCTGCAAATTTGTCAGGAATAATCTTATTTGATCCTATAACTCCTTTTTTCTGTGATTCAAGTAAAGTATTTACATCCAATGTCTGCATTTTCATCTACCCTAAAGAAACTCCAGTTTACTGGAAGACCAAATGATCTTAATTTAAAGTTGTTTCCTGTAAAAAGCAAGCTTTTTCCTCCTTTTCTCTCCTTTTCCTGCTTACAGTAACATCATTCTTATCACAACAGTCTTTCAAATTTCTTCCTGGAATTTCTCACATTCTTATTTGATTCAGCAATTTTTGTATGATAACTATATGAGAAACTTCTGTGGATATTTCTGATTCCATAGGAAAGAAGTTTATTCTTAGAAGGGAAAAAAAGAAGGCCAGAACAAAGGCTATGTAACATAGAAAACCTCATTTATCCTTCTAAAACAGGACATATATAAGACTTACTGCAGCTTAATTCTCATGCTCTTTTTCTTTAGACATACATATTTTACCCAGAATTATCTTCTTTCCTTCTAATGCCCTCTTATTTCACTAACCTCTTTATAGCACTGTCATTTATGTTGTTTCTCAGCCACCTTTTTTCATTAAACTCTATAGGCAATGCATGACACTGGTAAAATTAATTTGTAACTTAATGAAATAACTTTGACTGCATAGCCTGTTTCTGCTAGAACCAGTTTAGATGGAGCCAGAAATACAAGGCACACAGGAAAACTTTAAAATAGTAAAAGCCTTATTAAAGGTCTTAGAATCTGGTGAAAGACTAAATGAGTTCTTTAAAAGACATAATTTTTCCATAACTTAATAACAAGGCAGATAATTTTCATCTTTTTTTAAGTATTTGTACTTGTTTCTGCAGATTACAGCTGTGCAAAATCACAAATGCCTGTAATGAAGAGGTATTTGGTTGCTAAAAGCAAATTCTGTTATGGATTATGTAGACTGAAAATGTTTTCCACTCTAAGAAAGTTTCAGGATTTTTATCATGTCTACTTCAAGCATGACAGAATAGGAAGAATAAACACTAACTTATCAAATGATAAATTGCAAAGAGTTAGAAAGTGATCTAAATAGGTGCAAACTGCTCAAAGTTGATTAACTGGCACTTGGGCATTGCTCTGACTGACTTGCAAAGGTTGAAGTTATATCTGACATACTGAATGAAGGTAATGATATATGCTTCATTCACCAAAGAAACAAATGTTTTGTTTCCCTGCTCTGATTCCGTACTTTGCAAATACCTACAGTGGTATAATATGCACTAGTACTATTGTAAAACAAGAGTTTATTACATGGCTAAGTAAGTTGATCTTTGTAAAAGTCCACAAGTGCATTGAAATAAAATAAAAACTACTTAATCCAATCTTCTCTCATACAATTTCTTTCAAGGAGAACAGACACAGCCTGTTAAAATAACAAAGAATGTAGAGTTTCCATTCACATTCACAAAGTGTCCTCATTCAAACCCCGCTCTAAAGCTACCTTTCCTGTCCTCTCGACTTTCTTTGCAGTGGAGAAATGTGATTCCATGGAACCAACAGTGATTTTGTTTTATGTTAACTGGCAGAGCTTTTCAAGCCTTGCAGACCTGGCGACACTTAAATGGCCCACACTTTGGATTGTCTTGTTGTGTGGAAAAGGTAGATAAGGGGAGGAGGAGAAACATAAAACAGGTGGGCAAGGGCAAAGTGGCATTCACAAAAGTTTCTTAGATCAGAGCCAGGTTGAGGATCGTTTCTGTGATAAAACAATTGCTGTATTGAAATGACTTCACACAAGGTGTTATATTACTTATGAAGTCCTGAGAATTCTGTAAAATCTGGCAAGCACATCACATGAAAAAGGTAAGATCTTCTGAACTTTTAGCCAGGAAATCAACAGAAACTAATATAGTTTAATGGTAATTAGTTTAATATGTGTTGCTTGTAGAACTGCTGCCAATAATACCATGTAGTAGCTGTTGTAAAATGCCACTTCTCTGGCTGTGTTTAGGGATTAGGTGGAAGCTTTTAGAACTGTACTTGGCTTGATATGTAGGTCACTCCTGAAATAGCTTTATAAATTAATTTTACAACATATGGTCTACAAGATTCTTGGTGGGAAATCCTAAACAACGTTCATTTTCTATTTATATTTGGATTTGAACCAACATTTTCTCCACTGGCATTTTGAGACCCCATAACAAATATGATACGTTTGCCTTCCAATATCAGCGTGGTGCTTTGATGCACACCTGGCTTATTGGTACAGCCCGACCAGAAAAGTAAGGTTAGGATCTAAATGAAAATAAAGTTTGGATAATGTCTATACCCAGTAGCAAGTTGTCATGTTACAATAACTGTCAGTATATCTGAATAATTGGACTGAAAAGTTTATTTCAATCGTTTAAGTTAATTTTTTAAGTTTGGGTGTCTTACTAAAAGGTAAAGACTGTGTCACCCTCCATCCTTCCCTGGCTGTCTTTTTAAAGAAAGGCTTGACTTTTCAACCGTAGTCCCTATTCCATCTTCTTGTTGTTAGTCTCTCTCTGCCTCACGTACACTCACAGTGTTAAAAAGAAAGTCTTTGCACCAGACTCTGTGAAGAGGCCATGGAACGTGATCTAAGATGTTAGTTTGTGAGTGGGTGAGAAAAGGGAGAAAGGTAAGGTTGTCACAGTCTTTGGATGCTGCACTTCTGTGTGCCGAGCAGAGAGCCTGCACGCCTGGCCCAGTGCACGGGCTTCTGCCATGACTGAAAAGCTACTGAAAAGTGTCTGCTTTTCCATGTACCACACCAGTCTCAATATATTTCTTTCTGCCTTTCCAGGTAGAAAGAAATACAAATTTGTCTGTGAGTTTTCTGCTTGCTGGCACCTGGCTATGCAGTCAGCTGTACTAGTAGTCATCAATATTTGGGTTTAATTGATGTGTTTCTGTCACACACATAAAATAATGATAACAGAGTATTTTATATAATGGACATTGTAACCAGTGCTTCATTACTAAAAAAACATATTAACCAATGTATAATAATACTATAATTTGAAGAAAAAGGGAACTTCAGTATTTCACCAGGTCTATTTGCTTACATTGTACTTTATTTTTGTAACTGCCATTAGAAGGAGCTTCATTTTTAATTAACTAAATACATATTTCACAAATAAAATTGTAACTTCAGTTTTAAAAGTTCTTTGATCTCTGTCTCACCTATGTAGGGAGATTTGCATTACATGTAGAGACTGTTGTCAGGGAATACTTCAGACTTCAGTAAGAGGCAGTTTTGACGAGATCCTAGAACAAAAAATTCTCATTGGATTTATCTCCTAATTTCTGTCAAATTATGCCAAAAAATATCCCTATAAATGAAGAGACTGTGACTTAGAACAACAGTAAGCTGGGAATCAGATTATTATCGTTATCATCAGCAGTAGTGGTAATATCACTCAATCATTTATTTAACCATATTTTTCAAAACAATACCTCAAAGTAGCCATCCAGCATGGTGATATACAGTCTTTTCTGACTTAAGGCCATTTCACAATGTGCTCTGATCTTGTTAGATCTCACAAATAGCTATTTTATACAGATCATCTGAAAGAAAACTGCCCTGACTAGGAACTAGATACATGACCTACTAATTAGCAGGTCAGCAGCTAAAGCACACTGTGTTTACAAAGACTGCCTAACAAATAGCATTCCTAATAACAAACCCTGACTCAGATATCACAAAGTACACTGTATAGTATGCCTCCAATAATCTCCCACTTAGTAATTTTCCTTACAGAAAAATGTTATTTATTTTTAAAGGTATTTCAGATTCAGTTAATGGATTGAAAATAATCTCAAATGTTTACCAGATATGGGTTTAATACTTTGCTTTGTATGTATGCATAGGCAGGCAGGTACACACAATCATAGAATCATAGACTCATAGAAAGGTTTGGGTTGGAATGGACCTTAAAGACCATCTAGTTCCAACCCCCCTGCCATGAGCAGAGACACCTTCCACTAGCCCAGGTTGCTCAAAGCCGCATCCAACCTGGCCTTGAACATTTCCAGGGATGGGGCATCCACAGCTTCTCTGGGCAACCTGTTGCAGTGCCTCACCACTCTCATAATGAAGAATTTCTTCCTTATATTTTATTTAAATCTACTCTCTTTCAGTTTAAAGCCATTGCCCCTTGTCCTGTCACTACACGCCCTTATAAAAAGTCCATCTCCAGCTTTCCTGTAGGCCACCTTCAGGTACTGGAAGGCTGCTGTAAGGTCCCCCTGGAGCCTTCTCTTCTCCAGGCTGAACAACTCCACCTCTCTCAGCCTGTCCTCATAGGAGAGGTGCTCCAGCCCACTGATCATCTTCGTGGCCCTCCTCTGGACTCAGTCCAACAGGTCCATGACCTTCTTATGTTGGAGGTCCCAGAGCTAGACACAGTATTCCATGTGGGGCCTCATGAGAGCAGAGGGGGAGAATCACCTCCCTCGACCTGCTGGTTGTGCTTCTTTTGCTGCAGCCCAGGATATGGTTGGCTTTCTGGGTTGCAAGCACACATTGCCAAGTCATGTTCAGTTTCTCATCAACCAACACCCCTAAGTCCTTCTCCTCAGGGCTGCTCTCAATCCATTCTCCACTCAGCCTGTATTTGTGCTTGGGATTGCCCCAACCCATGTGCAGGACCTTGCGCTTGGCCTTCTTGAACTTCATGAGGTTTGCACAGGCCCACCTTTCCCACTGTCCATGTCGCTGACAAAGATGTTAAACAGTGCCCATCTCAATACCAACCCCTGAGGAACACCACTCGTCACTGATCTCCACTTGGACATCGAGCCATATACCACAATAATTTGAATGTGACTATCCAGGCAATTCCTTATCCACTGAGTGGGCCATCTGTTGAATCCATGTCTCTCCAATTTAGAGACAAGGATGTCGTGCAGGATAGTGTCAAATGCTCTACACAAGTCCAGGTAGATGACATCTGTTTCTCTTCCCTTATCCACCAATGCTGTAACCCCATCGTAGAAGGCCACCAAATCTGCCCTTAGTGAAGCCGTGTTGGCTGTCACCAGTCACCTCCTTATTTTCCATGTGCCTTAGCATAGTTTCCAGGAGAATCTGCTCCATGATCTTGCCGGGCACAGAGGTGAGGCTGACTGGCCTGTAGTACCCTGGGTCTTCCTTTTTTCCCTTTTTAAAAATGGAGGTTATGTTTCTCCTTTTCCAGTCAGTGGGACTTCACTGGACTGCCATGACTTCTCAAATATGATGGATAGTGGCTTAGCAACTTCATCCACCAGTTCCCTCAGGATCCACAGATGCATCTCATCAGGTCCCATGGACTTGTGTACCTTCAGGTTCCTTAGATGGTCTCGAACCTGACCTTCGCTTACAGTGGGTGGTTCTTCATTCTCCTAGTCCCTGCCTTTACATTCTGCAACTTGGGTGGTGTGGTTTGAGCACTTGCCAGTGAAGGCTGAGGCAAAAAAGTCACTGAGTACCTCAGCCTTCTCCGTATTTCAGGTAACTAGGTTTCCCATTTCCTTCCGGAGAGGGCCCACATTTTCCCTAGTCTTCCTTTTATCACTGACATCCATACTTATAGAAGCTTTTCTTGTTGCCCTTGGTGTCACTGGCCAGATTTAATTCTATTAGGGCTTTAGCTTTCCTAACCTGACCCCTGGCTGCTTGGACAATTTCTCTGTATTCCTCCCAGGCTACCTGCCCCTGCTTCCACCCTCTGTAGGCTTCTTTTTTGTGTTTGAGTTTGTCCACGAGCTCCTTGTTCATCCATGCAGGCCTCCTGGCGTTTTTGCCTGACTGCCTCTTTGTTGGGATGCGTCACTCCTGAGCTTGGAGGAGGTGATCCTTGAATATTAACCAGCTTTCTTGGACCCCTCTTCCCTCCAGGGCTTTACCCCATGGTACTCCACTGAGTAGATCCCTGAAGAGGCCAAAGTCTGCTCTCCTGAAGTCCAGGACAGTGAGCTTGCTGTGCGCCCTCCTCGGTGCCCTAAGGATCTTGAACTCCACCAGTTCATGGTCACGGCACCCAAGGCTGCCCTTGAGCTTCACATTCCCCACCAGCCCCTCCTTGTTGGTGAGAACAAGGTCCAGCATAGCACCTCTCCTCATTGGCACATCTCTTGCTTGGAGAAGGAAGTTATCATCAACGTATTCCAGGAACCTCCTGGATTGCTTACGCCCTGCTGTGTTGTCCCTCCAACAGATGTTGGGGTGGTTGAAGTCCCCCATGAGGATCAGGGCTCATGAATGTGAGGCTGCTGCTATCTGTCTATAGAGGGCCTCATCCACATGGTCTTCCTGGTTGGGTAGCCTGTAGCAGACCCCCACTATAATGTCACCTGTCCCTGCCCTCCCTTTCATCCTGACCCATAAGCTCTCGGTCAGCTCCTCATCCATCCTCAGGTGGTGCTCCATGCACTCCAGCTGGTCATTGACATAGAGGGCAACACCCCCTCCTCGTCTCCCCTGCCTGTCCTTCCTGAAGAGCCTTTATCCTTCCATTCCAAAACCCTGGTCATAGGTGCCATCCCACCACATCTCTGTGATGCCAATAAGATGAAATATTACTACACTCTAGAGTGTATTGTACTTCAAGAAACAGCTGGAAACAAATATCACCCTGTAAATAAGATGACTAATAGGAACTGTGAGTTTAAGGTACACAGATAATGATGAGTTTCTCAATGGAAGCAGTGAAACATGTAGTCCCAAGGTGGGGACGGACACTTGATCTTACAGGGGCTTAAAACACGAAGGCATGTGGGGCACTTGCAAGGAGAGAAGTCTGCAGCACAGTGAGGGAGGGAGATTTTACAGCCTGTTATGTGGCATGCTCAGACAGCTCAAGAAAAGCGAGGGACCCCAATTTCTTGCTGCCAGGGACTGTAACCCTTTAGGGATGGACCTCCTCAGCAGGAAGGAGGCCAGCAGGGGTCGTGGGGGAGCCCATGCACTGCCATGCCCTGCAGAAGCAGGCCATGCTCAACCTTGGCCATGCCATCTGTCATGACAAGGAAGGGTATTGGAACTTGACCCTCAAATATTTATGACTTAATTATCATTTAAAGTGTACTTTTAGGAAAGCCAAACATAGTTATGTATTCACTGCTAGTTTCTCGACAAGCTGCTATAAAATTACACATCTTTCTTTCACAGGGCTCTGGATTAGCTTTGAATGTGAGGAAGGGAGAGGGAGGTATTTCTAGCGCTGCTTCTGGGACCGGCGTCAGCACTTCTGTCACCACCACCACCATGAGTAAGCAAAGATACAGGCCGCACACACTAAAATAATGGCTGTGCTCCAAGTAGCACATTTCTTCCAAACACACACTCGGGGCTGAGAATACTGAAAAACGGTTACAATGTCTGGTTAATGTTTTGATCACCTCATATGGTTCCATATATAGCTCCTTTCTTGTGTACACTGGTGGCAGCATAACAAAGGAGCTCAGAGATTCCCGAGTCATTCATATTCATTGTTTTTCCCATTGTCTAACTTCGATTATGCACAGTTTTCTTAAGAGAAACTGCTAAGCAGCAATCATTCAAGGGTGGGTAGACACAATGGGGCCACTCTTGCGGTCTTTTTGCTGGCAAAGTTCCTCTTGAAATCAGGTGAAGGAAGCAGTTGCTTTGTTTAAGAACTGAAATCAGTTGATTTTGAGAAGCCAGACATTTTTTCTGAAAATGTTGGACGAGTTAACTTTGTTGACATTAGAAAGTTTCGTCCTACATGATGGGGACTTTCATTCAAGTAACAAGCACAAGACTGGGCCCAAGGATGTGTGGAAGCAGCAGATCCTTATTCCATGAACTTTTGATTGTAGCTATTTTCGTAGTTCTTAAACTTCATTGTTAGGGAAGGGAAGGGAAGGGAAGGGAAGGGAAGGGAAGGAAGGGAAGGGAAGGGAAGGGAAGGGAAGGGAAGGGAAGGGAAGGGAAGGGAAGGGAAGGGAAGGGAAGGGAAGGGAAGGGAAGGGAAGGGAAGGGAAGGGAAGGGAAGGGAAGGGAAGGGAAGGGAAGGGAAGGGAAGGGAAGGGAAGGGAAGGGAAGGGAAGGGAAGGGAAGGGAAGGGAAGGGAAGGGAAGGGAAGGGAAGGGAAGGGAAGGGAAGGGAAGGGAAGGGAAGGGAAGGGAAGGGAAGGGAAGGGAAGGGAAGGGAAGGGAAGGGAAGGAAATAATACAAAATATTTTTTAATTTCCAAATATGCTTATGTAGGAATGGATTTTGAGGGAACAAAATTACCATATTCAAAATAACTACATTACTTGTCATCTCTAGGCTCATATTCCCTGATGGGCTGGGAAGTGCCCCACTCACAAAGGAGAAGGGGAAGAATTATTTTATGGGCTGGTGGTATGGCTCTTTCCATAAAAAAAGAAATTTGGCACTTACTGCTTTAACCATTCAGCAGTTGTCCTGAACATCATTACTCACGGTACTTCTGAGCGGTGGTGTTTGTGGAGAAGGCCACTGGGAAATTAGAGAGAGAGAAACCAAAACAAAAAACTGGACCAGTCTACCAATCTGCTATGCAAATACATAAACATTTTTCCTGCTGAAATGAGGGGCAAGACAGGAGCAGAAATGAATGGCAGCAGTGACTGCCTGAGCTGACACTGTCACAAAAATAAAGTAGGGGCAGCCAGAAGCTGCCCATATATATGCTGTTTAGGGCTCCTCCAGGGACTAGAATTGAGCTCTGTAGACCAATGTGACCTCTGTGACATAAGAAAAATCACTGGCCACCAGACTAAAAGCTGATTTAAACACCTTAGATCTCAACCTGTTGGTTCCATGAAGATTTGTAAGAAACCAGTGACAGAAATGGTTACAGAGCCCAGAAGTCTGAATTCTTTGTCCTATTCTTCCCATTGTTTTACCTGAGAGAAACACATGCCAGCAGCACTAAGCTGTTATTTTTGCAGGTTTTACTATTCTAGTAAATAGATTTGTCAGAGGAAAAGTGTCATGTTCTAGCATAGTCTTAACCTTAAACTCAGACAAACTGGTCAATAGCCATAACATCTGTTAGGCAGTAAAGTGTTACATAAAAGGAAACCTTCTAGTCCACCTGAAATTTAATAGCATGTATTGATAGTTGTTGGGTTCCCCCGCCACCCCCCCCCCCCCTTTCTAGTAAACCTACAATGCCAAGGTGCTTTGCCCAGGATGCTATGAGAGGGAGTAATTAGTTTTTAAAAGAGAGAGGCAGAAAGAGAAAGAGACAGCAATACCTTTTATATATCACTCACCCTGAGGCATCTCATCTTCCTAATGTGGATAAAGAGTGAGAGTAAAAGTAGCATTTGAAAGAGAAAGTCTGTAAGTCTGAACTGTTTGTTATTAAAAACAGTTCTATTGTTCTAACTGTATCTTAGAAACAAATTGTGTATTATCAGTCCTCTATTTGCAAAAAGTTCAGGAGTGTGTGTCTTGTGCTGTTAGACATGTATTTTATTCAGTATTAAAATAGGGAAGATTTAGAGGTTTCAAGGGTTTAGAGGTTTTATTAAAATAGAGGAGGTTTAGATTGGGTATTAGGAAAAATTTCATCACTGAAAGGGTAGTCAGGCACTGGACCAGGCTGCTCAGGGAAGTGGTTGAGTCCCCATCCCTGGAGGTATTTAAAAGATGTGTAGATGTGGCGCTCAGGGACATGGTTTAGTGGTGGACTTGGCAGTGCTCGGTTAATGGTTGGACTTGATGATCTTAAAGGTCTTTTCCAATCTAAACGATTCTAAAATTGTTTGAAAAGAAAATGCCAGTATTGGTAAACTCAAAAGTTCTCAGCTTTTTTCTCTATCAATATATTACTTTAAACTGCCCACAAAAGGTGACTAAGAAAAGAAGTTTGTATATGTGAATTTCTTTAGGGAGATGGAAGTGTTCAAGAGTCTGCAAATTAAAAAAGGTTAACAGTCACACAGATATATTACTATTAATTTGTTTTTAGGGGTTTTTTAATAAAGATTATGCTAGCTAGAGTTTCAACAGGCTTTTTTTTAGTTTCTTTGTTAATATAACATTGTTACATGTTTCTGCATTACCCTGTTCAATAGTGAATTTGTGAATAGTGCTTTTAAAACGATCTCAAGGGTTAGCAACAGCAATAAAATCAAATGGTTTAGTTTTTTATATTAGTTCAAAGTTTTGAGCACTGGTAGTTACAATAAAATAAAGAAAATAACAATATAAAGTTTAGACTTTTTGTTCCCCTTGTATCATAACCACAAAAGGAGAAGAGCCACATTCCTAAAAACACAAGAATTAAGGTTTTTTTTACACAGAGGGAGTTTTTATATATCAAAGGAATTCTACCCTGCCATGCTGCTAGAATTATAAAAGGATAAATTATGTAAGCAAGATTTATTTTTCATCACTTTCAATACTTGAAAAGTGTGGTTTTCTCCAAAAATGTCAAAATTTATCACTAATATCTGTGGATATATAAAATCTAGAAGCCTATACTCTTTCAGAGTGATGCTCCTGTTGCCTAGCAAGACTTTGGGTAAAAATCAGACTATCACGTACACTCTGCATGCAGTCTCCATGCAAGCTTGGCAGTGAAACCCGCCTCCCAGTTTGTTGCCTCCGGTTGCCCCTTCTGTTCTAGGAGTTGCATTGGGAAGATGCTTCTGATTAGACACGCCCTGGTGCTTCACTGGGTATAAGTGGGGTTTTTTAAAACCCTGAGGTGGTTACTACACAGCATCCTCACAGTTGTATCAGCCAGCTGAGGGGACAAGCAGCTGTGGAGCAGTGGTATTGGTGCATAACCAGAGTGGAGGGGGGACCGCTTAAGCCAGCATTTCCCCTGAAACTTCTGATAAAACAGAAAGTGAAAACAGAATTTTCTTGCTAGTGTCATAGTCTGCATTCTCTCCTTAGCATTGTCATCAGCCCAGGTGGGTTCAAACCTGGCCTCCTATCTTTACGCATTATTTGTGTATAACCACAGCATCGGGTCAAGAGAAATGTACATTAGAAAAACTGCTTCTCACTGCATCCACACAGCTTAGTCCTTCTCTCTTCCATTGTATGGGATCTTCAGTGCCTCAGTAATTTAACTGCAAGCCATCTCTACTTGAAAGGTAGCTTAAGACACTGAAAAGTGTGGGTAGAAGAATTTAAGTTTCCATTAAATTTACTTTAAAAAAAAACAAGATTATGTTAGTTTATATGATTGAGTAATAGAATGTGACATGTCAGATGTTAAATATTTGTAAGAAGTTAGCATCGTGCTGTGCGCTTTCCGAATGGATCTATTATGTCTGCGATTTCTAGCTACTTATTTTAAGTGATAAGTGTCATTCGGCATCATGTGTCAAGGAAGTACCATGTGTTCCTCATCTGCCTTTTAAGAAGTTACAAATGACACCATTCATCTCATCACATGATAGACCTGTTGCTTCTTGTCATTATATGATACCTGCCTGTTCTAAATGTGGTAGAGATCCATTTTCCTGTATTCTGTTGGTTGTGTGCTTCCTTTTAAATTAATGGGGAAGTCTTCTGGAGTTTTTAAAAACACTTAACTGTCTCCTCTTGAAGTCTAATCTGTTTATGTTGTGTTCAGATCTCCTCAATGCAGTCTAAACATAGAAACTGCTTTGAAATATACTTAACTAAAGTAAAATACAATCTAATGCCTTTCCTTATAGGTTTTATCTATTTTGCTGCAGTGTTGAAGATGAGGGTGTGTTTCAGAAAAGCCTGAAAAACAAAAACATGCATGCACACATGGAGGATTGTAGCCATAAGATAAATAATTGAAGCATGTTGGGAAACTCTTTGTGAGATATAAGTGAATTCATTGTGCCCACTGGGATATTTACCAGATGAAAAGTGTGACAACGACAGTACCCTCGTTGTTTGGTACATAATTTAGAGTATTCCTAATGAATATTTCATGCAGTATCATTTGTGTATGAATTGTAAGACATGTATATCAAGATTCACTAGGGGCACTGTCAAACTCCTCAATTTGAAATAAGCACTTATAAATTGCTTAAGGATATTGTAGGAAAAGGGATTAGTGTATGCTCTGTTTTAAGGAAGTCATTACATCCCTTCTTAGGGACAATAAGCAGCATTGCTTAGTAAAGAAAGAACACTCTGAAACAAAGAAAAATAATATGCTCTCACTTTCACACTAACAATCAAGTTATGTTCCTAGAAAATCCCTAGAAAATTCTTAAAAAGCATGTAATTTAAAAAAAGAGCGACCAGAAGTCATTTTCTGCAAATTAAGGAAATTTGTATGTTATGAAACCAGGGGAATTTTGGAACGTATTTGTTAAATCAGTTCAAAAATAAGAACAACTGATTATTTATATCCATATTTATACATCTCAACAAACTTATTGAGATTAATTTTTTACTCTAATAGTGAGGGTCATTTAACAAATTTAGTTAATTTTTTTTTAATTAAAAAAATTAACAAAATAGACTGATTATTCAGTCTTTACAGTTAACAAACACATTAATGGAACTGAAGATCAGTTTGCAAGTGATTATGAACAGACTAAACATATAAATCTACTAGTCTACATTGAGAATTAACAATTCAACCAGATATACCAAAGTAAGGACTGTTATCTCATTCTAAATTATACCTAAACCATAAATCAGTACGTATATTGCTACAAATCAGTATATATCTACATCTACAGGTATCTACATGTCTCTACAAATCTGTTTGTATAAATCCTTCTAAAACAGGTGTTTAAAAAGAAGTTCCTGAATCACCGCAACTTATCTTCATAAGTATTCTGGTTTTCTAAGGTCCTAAACATCTAGCAAATCCAGTAAACTTTAGGACATTTATAAAATGCCAAATTTCCTTAAATTCTGTCATAGTTGCACTAGCCATACTTATAGAAACCTTTTTTCCTCCAATTTCTGCAAAACAAAGTCCTTAGCTTTTCAAGTTTCTGCAAGTGTCCTTGGGGATGTTCTTCATTTGTTTCAGAACAGGGACCTCTAGAACTATAGCTTTATGAGCAAGGCCAATTCACATCTATGAAGCTTGTTTTCTTTTTTTTTTAAATAACAGTTTTGAATTGACTTCATACAGCCATGTTTCCAGGAATGACAAAAACAAATCTGTAGTAAGATGAAACTAAGAATGCCCTTATCATTTCATTAATTAATAACACTTTCAGGAATTCTTTTTTTCATGTATAAACATCAATAAAAATGACCCCTGGCATTGACATCTATATTTTTTTTTTTCAAAAAGTTTTAACAGCTTAGTCATAAAGTAAGTAAAACTTGATGTCTTAAATAATTGCCAAAGGCCAAGATTCAACAAACCATGTTCTCAGCTTAAGGTACATATTTAAATCTTTAAAGACTTTATGGGACTCAGATATCTACTTAAGGACATGCTCCAGTCAATGCATGGATTCCCATTGGAGTCTCTGGCCTTGCTCTTACAGTTTCAATGATGCCTGTTGGGCACAGTGCCAATAAGCTGAATCTTGAATCCACTCAAGTCAAGAAGAACCCTTGTTACTGATTTCACTATGTGCAGAATGAGGCCATGTGTGGGGAAGCACAGCTCTCAGGTAGTGCTCCGTACTGTGCAACACGGTCCGTGCTTTCCTCTTTTGTCTTTTTTTTTAATATAATCAGAGATGATAATTTACAGAGGGTTGGGATTTTTTTTTTCCTTTCTTTCTTTCCCTACACTTTTACAAGGAGTGAATGTCATTGTTTCTGACTCTTGAGGTTTCATGTGAATCATGCTCTGCTGTACCTGGATATCACTTTTGCTTCAGTTAAACCAACTCAAGAGGTTTGTGGGAGGTGGGTTTTTTAATTTCCAGATTTATGACTTTCTTTTTATTCAAAGTGTTTTTAAGTTTAAAATATATTTGAAATAATTTAAAATAATATTAAAACTTTATCCCAATGTCAGGGGAACTATCTATAGAGATAGTTCTAAATTACAATAGTAGTTTCTGAGTATATAAAAAGTTTGGACTTCTTTCATTTAAAATGAAAAGTTCTGTATATTCCTTAGCAAGGGGGTGGCTGGTTTTGCTTTTTGGCAATAATGTTTTGATTACCAATTATTTGTTTGAATTTTACAAATATGTCAAGGTATTACTTTGCAACATCCAAATCCATTCATTGGTGTGGTCTATTGATGTTAAGGGCTGAGTTCTAATCTCAGTTTTTCTGTTGAGCTTTCATCTCCATCTCTCTCTTCTCATTGCTAAAGTGTGATAGCACCTTCTTAAAGGTCTATATGAATTAACTAACTAGAATAGATTTGTCTATCCCTGTTAAATTCAGTAGAATTGATTTTTCCCTTTCTTCAAAAAAGTGCCATGTAAGCATGGAAAAATTATCATTATTATTTCTGCAGATAACAGTCAAATTCTTTGCATATAAAGAGTTTTCAGTTTTAGAGACAAGCCTCCTACTGTGTGCTTGTTTGTACTTTATAAAGGTATCTTCAGACTTCGTCTATTTTTTTAAAGGCAGGTTAAAAGTATTAAACTGGTTACTGATATATCCAGCATTGGAAGACATTGGAAAATCAAGGTTCTGATCGATAGCTCAAGGTCACTAAAATCTGCAAGTAACCAAAACCATAATTTTCTGAATGGGGGAGGGATGTGAAATGCTGCTTCTGCAAGTTGAAAAAGTACCGTTTAGTTTTTCATAGTAAAAAAACAAAAAAACCCAAACACCAAACCAAACCAAAACAAACAAACAACAAAAAACAAAAAACAACAACAAAAAAAAACCAGCAGTATTTTCTCACTAGGACTGCTGTTGCAGATGTTACTATGTCCTCATAGTAACATTATTTACAAGCCAATACATGAAGTTACTGTTTCTCTGACATTTTTTAAGCCTTTTAAACACACAAACTTTAGCTCTACTGAAAGTGAAAACATCATAGTGAAACAATATGGCTTTAACAGCATTTATGAAAGCTGTTAAAAAACCATAGCAACATTGAAACACTTGTTATTCAATTTTAAGAAAATAAGGAGAAAACTTAGTCAAAGGAGAAAAGAACTAGTGAAATAAGAAGTAAAAGACAGCAAGAAAGAGAGTGGAGAAGGATGTGTATATGGATAGGAACCTTCAGGTTTATATCAACTTCCAATGTATTCAGTGAGCCGAGAGTTTCACCTCACATCTTCACAGCAGTGAAAACGCTCCCTGTCAGAGCCTGCATAGTAGAAAATCTTCTGTTCCAGACATCTCGGAGGCTGTTTGCTCTATTTCTAGGTCTCTGTAATATGTGAGTAGTTGTTTGTACTTACTACAAAATGGGCGAATTTTGAGACAGGTTAAGTTTTATCCATTTTAAGATACACTGAGGTAGTTGTCAGAGATTCTGGAGGCTGTCCTGAAAAACTTTGTAAATGAAAGGTGTCTTCATTTTCTCAGGGATCATAGTAACAAGTATGAGACCATGTAGTACTGAGGAAGTAAAAAGTAATAAGATACAAAAGAACAAACACAACATATGTTTCCTTGCTTAATCTTTCTCCAGATTCCTGTCCATATTTCCTCTTAGTGTTTGAATTTTGTTTGGTATTTAGAGATGCATACTTACAGGATGTTTTTGCTCTGCTGTTGAGGTAGTGAAATAGAAGTCCAGCAGGAATGTTGTATGCCTAAAACTCATCTCCTTTTATAACTGGTCATCTCATAGATCTGACTGATACCTTTTGATTATTGCATTAAAAGTCTTCCACATGGAATATCATGGAGTAGTTTATATGGGATAATCTGAATTTTTGAAGGGTAAAATATCCAATTCCAAAGGAATGGGTGATCTTCATGAAAACAGTACAAACTAAGGGTTTTAGTGGTCTTTTGATGGAAAAAAAAAAAAAAAACCCAAAAACAGAGGAAGCTTCTGGCCACTTACAACAGAATGTTAATAGCTTCATGTCACTTTAACTCTGACAGCTCTGAAGTGAAAGGCCACTAATCTCTGTTTGTAATGTGCACAATTGAAGAGAAAAAGTAAGTATTCTTACTTAAGCCATGGATAAGCATTAACAGTCTGAAAATTAAGGGAATGTTCTGTAACTTATTTTAGAGTCAGCAAATACCTCCCCGCAAAGCCTCAGAAGATGTATTAGTTTTCTTTCTTCTGCAATAGCAGAGGTGATTTAAATGGAACGCTGGTTTCGAGACTGCTCAGTTCACAATTCATCATCTTTACACACAGAATGTAAGCCTGCTACAAATTTCAGGTACAAATGATAAAGCATGCTTACTAGAATGGCTTAGGAATTTTCTCCATATAGGCTTGGGGTATCTTTGTTTTTCAGAATTTACTGACTTTAAAACATTTATGGGAAACAATTGCAGAGAATGTCTTGATTCAGTCAGGAAAAACTGAAAAATTTGAAGTTGCCACAAAAAGTGTGATTACTTAGGATCTCTTTTTTTTTCCAGATTTTGGTTTATAAATAGTGGACATTTTGATTTTTCATCCAAACCTGTGTATGAAGGTTCTAGACATAATAAATATTCCCTAAGGTTTTCCTGTTTACACTTCATACTTACCCCTTAAGATTTCTCATAAAAATCTCAGACTTATGTACAGCAATGTAAGGGACAGCTTATCTAAGAACACTGCATACAAATAAACAAACTCTGTGCTTTTCCCTGAGAACATTGATATTTTATTCACTTCAATCCTAGATCATCTCCAGGCGCAGTCATTAGAAGTATTCCAGTAGCTGCATTGCTGAGTGCATATTTAAATCAAGGTGATTTTAGCCAATAATTTTAATAATAAAATTTTGAATAAATAATGAGGGAATCTTGGAACTTATTATATTGTTTTAGTCTTTCTTATCTTGATTTATTTTTTTAAACTTTTATTCTTCCTGATCATGCCTAACCAACTACGTTCTCATCTGTCTCTGAAAGTTGCATATGTTCATATGTATAAATATAGCTGCAGCAGGCGTAGATAGCTGTTCATTACATGATATTAGACCCTTTGTTCTTTGGATTTATATTTCTATTTCTCGATGTTAGCAGCTAATAAGTCTCATAATTATAGCCTTCACACCAAGTTTGGCATTTCTTTGACTTTAGATGGATATATTATGTCTAAGTACATGCATTTGAACAGCCAGCAAATTCCATAAATAAAATTCTGTAAGTTCATTTTTCTTGTCAGAAAGGCACATGATAATTTTCTTTTTTAGTGGCTGAGTAATTATTTTTAACTTCTGATATTGTAAAATTCCTGGCGGAGCGAAATTAAAATTAAATTAAAATACACAAAAATCTCATTTTATGACATTTTTAGTTGTATAAAACTACGTTACATACACATTACATACCTAAGAAGCTTGGTTTTGTAAGCATGTTTTTCTGTTTGCATATAAAACAAAGGAACCAGCTTTAGTGAAGTTCCACCTGTCTTTTCTAATCAGTGTAATTTCAAGTTCCAGATGTAGTAGATCTCATTGTTCCATAATCACTTCACAGGTTAAAAAAAAGGTGGTTTTCCTTGGTTTGTGGGCTTTTCTTTTTTTTTTTACACCTCCCATACATTTCTGAACTATTTAATTGCAAACAATGAATAAGAAATTTTTTTTAAAATATATTCATCTGCAGAAGTGGCTATTGTTTCCAGAAGTAGATTTATCATTTCAACAAATGTTTTCTCAGGGATTTAGTCAATAGTTTCTACCAACTCAGTAGCTTTACTTTCTTCAAAACTAGGGCAAAAAATATGCTATTCATTGTATTGAATATATTTTTCCATTAAATGAAATTATTCAAGTCAATTGCAAAAAAATTAGGACTTTGTGTAGATTTAATGCCACTTTTATTTATTTATTTTTTAACTAAAATCATTTAGGTCTGCTTTAAAAATGTAGTTTAAGTAAAATACATTCTAATTAAAACTCAACAGTTGATGTTTTAAAATTTTCTGTTTCTCTGCGTCAGACAAACAAGTATCGGGCAAACAGTTTGCCATGTTACATAGTTTCTATTTGGATGGTGTTTTCTGTTTGTCTTTCATTGAATATTCCACTACCAAAAGACGAGTATAGCTGAAAATTTTCTCTAACATGCTAATGTATTTAATAAGTCATTCATTTATATTTTACAGCCTCCTTTCACATACTTCTTGTGCTTAACTGGGCAGGACAAATGCTTGAAACACATTAGTCATGTTTCTAGACTTTAGATGAGTGCAAAGATAGTGAGAAGTATGTTTAAATGTGTTGTCCATGTTTGTAGTTTGACACTTGGAGGGTTGTATTTTCTATTGAAATTATATTATTCCATAATAAAATATTGGTTTTCTTTATCTTCCTAGTTATGAGTGATTTGAAGCGTGCATAATCTTCAGTCAGCAGGAATTTGCTTGGTATAGTTTATAAAAAAATTGGACATATTTTATAGTAGTATTGTTATATTGATGTGCTAAGGGCTGACAAATCAGACACACTTAAATTCTTATATCCAAAATCTATATATTGTAACTGCTCTGTAAGCTTTCATGAAGAATGTACTAATATGCTGAATAGTAAATGCATTCACTTATTTTGATTTTATGACAATTAACCATGTATAGGGTTAAATTTCAGAAACAAGTTAAAGTCTTTTATTTGTTCAGGTTTTACTTATTGTTCTTTTTTTCCTTTTAGTCCTACTTTGCTTCATTAGATGCAGTAATATCTCCCTTGCCTGTGACAATTTCCATTAATATCTCGAAGGCAGCTATTAAGTATCATTACAAGAAAAGATTATAGAAGGATATCACATACAATAACAGTGAAGATAAAGACAATAGTCACATTTTCATTTGTTTCTTTGTTCTAAAGATGTAAATCAAATTTCAGGCTCTTCGAGCATTCTTTCCTCTGCTTATGCTTTCAAAGAGCTCTAAAAAGAACCACCTTCATGGCCAAATAAATTCATCTATTAGGATTACCTCAACAAAGAAAATACTGCTCCTGTCAGAGATTTTTTCAGTCCTGTGGCCCCCCAGAAAAATAATTGTCAGGAGAAAAAAGAAATTAATTCAGTTGTTTTTTTTTTTTTTTTTTTTTAAATAGGGGGGTTTGGATGAAGACATACTTTTAATAAAGCTCTTTAAAAGTGCAGAGACACTTTGAAAGTAGTCACCATTAAAAGCCAGTATGTCACACCATCTAAATATTTAGTCAATCAGTTTTTAGAAAATTATCTAAACATATCTATGGGAATTTAAATATATGAAAGGTCATTCTAATTCTCAACACTATGAAAGAAAACTATGAAATCACAAACTTTCTATATTGGAACTTTTGAAATCCTTACAGTACGAATCCTCTGAACCAGGATGAGTTGTATGTCTTTAAAAGAAGCTAACAGTTAGACATGGAAGCGTTTATTCTTTTCCTGAGTTAGAGAACTGAACAAATGGGGATAAAAACTAATGGGATGTTTATGTGGGTTTATCCCAACTAATTTTGGATGCCTTACACAAGGATGTAAGTCCTTTGGAGTCAATGGAAAGAGTCAACTCAAGAGCAACTTAACTCACCTAAAATCAAAATCATCTCACAAAGTTATCTGACTTTCCCTACCAATTGTACAGGGAGATGGCATGTGTCATCAGAAGAAATACAGCATTCAAAGGTCAGTAGTGTTTGTGGACAATTTCAAGATCTCTGTGTGTTGACATAGGTTATATAACAGATACACAGTTAGAAAATGTATATGCAGATACTTGTTTTTCAGTTGAAAAATAAAGTTTCTGGTATATTTCCAGTTTCTGTTTCAATGGAAAATGCATTTTCTCCACAATGGAAAATTTCCACAAAGAAATAGTATTTTTGGTAAAGCTGCTAAAAAAGATGTTTGTACAGGAGGTGGAACAAGTGACTTTGATACCTTTCAGTTTGCCGAAGAAGAAATACTGATTTTTCAATTAATTCAACTATAACCTGATCTCATCGGACATTGGGGAAGTTAAAGTTAGGCTATTTCTCCAGGTTTGACTTTTGGGTAGACTCTCTCTCTCATGGGAAATTTGTTCCATTTCTTCCAGCCATTGTGGTTCAGTGTGGGAGTGCCTCAGCCATGATATCACAGAGAGCATAGACTAACGCAGGAATCTGTCTTTCAGAAGGAAATAGTTACATAAAGGATCCAAATCATGCTTCTGAATTTATGTATATATTGGTGTGTAAAATTCTTGTGTGATTGATAACTGTTCAGGCTCAAGAATGGGAGAATGAATAAATGAGTGACAATACTAGGTTTTAAAAGTCTCGATTGAACAGCAAAATAAGTTGCCTGACTTTCTGAAGTGCTAAACACCCAACAGCTGTGACTGAACCAATGTTTTTGTACTTGAAGAATCATGTGTCCACATGCTGATGCATGGACATATGTCATATCTCCTTCAAGAGTGTACTGTACGTGTGGCCACAGATCCCTGCTGCTCCAGGCAAAGTGAAGCTGACTCCTATTCTCTCTGGTAATATCTTTGTCCCTGCAGCTCAGAAAGAAAACAATGACCCTTTTCACCAGAATGAGACCTTTTGTGTTCCTCCTCCAGACTGTGAACCATATCCAGGTCCATATGCAATTGCAAGTGGCTATGAATTTCCTACTTAAAATGGCTTCTTTTTCTTATGAAAGCAGAACAGGAGTGACCATAACTGCTAGAATAAACACTGGCTGGTAAAAACATTATTAAGTTATGTTTGACCAGCCAGGTGCTTTCAGTTTCTCCTTGATGATGAATAGTTAGGTGGAACTTCATTTCTGCTCATTTCAGTAGCTGTAGCTTAGTACCTTTTGGGCAGTCTCATAATGATTTCAGAGCCAAAACACTTTTCAGCCAGCTACACATGAAATCAGTCTCAGTGCTCTAATACATAAATGGTTAGCATCTTTGAAGTAGGTTCAGCCATTCATTAGTAGTTCAGAAACTACAAGACTACAATGTCAAAGCTGTGATTTTTACCTTTGAGGTCCTCAAACAGTCTTGGGTGGAATTACACCACCCACACTGAGTGTCAGTATTATGGATAAGATACTTTCACTCAGAGTCCAGAGATGAAATGAACAAAGCTTTACTGCACCTTTACACAATGTATGTAGTTACAAAAGTCACTTCATATAGACTTTCTTCTATTAAATTTCAAACTATAATTTAATAGGCAAAAGCCTGCAGTCACTAATCAAGAATCACTTAAATAGCTGGATAAGGCTAACCTTTTTTGCCTCTTCTGCAGCTATCTCAGCTATTTCTTTTCAACTAAAAAAAAAAACCAGGACCTTATTTTTCAATTTTCTGTTTTAATTACAGAACCTAGCTTGTATCAATTAGTATTTTTAATAGCAAGGCACCACTTAACATGAAGTGATCTTTCACTGAGAGGGAGGGAAAGAGAGGAAAGACTTTTTTTATTGTGTCAGATGCATCAAGTCCACAGGGAACTGTCCTCAGCTCTTTCCCCCAAGAAAGCAAGGCATAAGATGAACAGTAAAATGTCTGGCACCTGCCCAGGTTTCTTACAGAACAAAATCACAAGGTATTTCAGACACTATGTTACTTCCAGCCCATTCCTCAGAAAGCCAGATTAGGGATTTAGCTGGAGGGGAATAAAACACATAACAAATCATTTCACTGCCTAATGCCAATCACCTGTGCAACAGGCTCTGGAACAAAGGCAGCAGAGCTACCGTAGCAGCAGTGGAGGAGGGAGGAGGCAGAGGAGGACAACAGCCAGAGCTACGGCCCACAGGAGGCTGGGCAGTGGGGTCACTGTGCCTGAGACCATCAAGGAGCTGCAGCCCTTCCTGCATGCCCTCTACCCTGCTTGCCTGAGCACAGCACTCTTTTAACCAACATTTTCAGGGCAGTAGGGACTGTGCAGTGTTGAAGGGTAGACATTCAGCACACCATTTAGGTGCAATATAAGTGGAATACGGAAGCCTAAATTCGGGGAAATTATAATTTTTAGCTTTACGGATATACATATATTTTGCAGGGCTTAAGGCTTGCTACAGAATATTTGGGTGCTGAGTCGACCAAATCCAACCAAAAGCATCATGTTCAGATCTTTTGTTAAACTCACTCATTTTAACAGCTTCAATTAAAAATGCTATAGTTTACTTTCTGTGTTACAGTTTTGTATTCAACCAGGAGCAGTGATATGTTGTACCAGGCCCTCACCAGCCTTGGTATGTTTACACTTGTACCTCTATGGTGGGTTAACCTTGGCTAATGGCCAAACACCCATCCAGCCGCTCTCTGACTGCCCCTTCTCCTCAGCAGGGTAGGGGGAGAAAATAAGATTAAAAAACTCATGGGTTGAGATGAAGTCAGGGAGATCACATACCAATTACCATCATGGGCAAAACAGACTCAACTGGGGGAAAAGTAATTTAATTTATTGACAATTAAAACAGATCTGGATGATGAGAAATACAGGTAAAAATTAAAAAAACACCTTCCCCCACTTCCACCCCTCTTCGCAGGCTCAACTTCATTCCTTCATTCCCAACTCTTCTACCTCCCCTCAGCAAACGGTGCAGGCGGATGGGGAATGGGGCTTGTGGCCAGTCCAGAACAGGTCCTCTCTGTGACTCCTTCCTCCTCACACTTTTCCCCTGCTCCACAGGCTGCAGAGAACTGTCTGCTCTGGTGTCTGGAGCACTGCCTCCCCCTCCTTCATCACTGACTTTGCTGTTCTTAGGGTTGTTGCTCACCATTTTTTTTTTCCTCACTTCTCTGCCTGTCTGGCATTTTTGCCCTTTCTTAAGTATGTTTTCCCAGAGGCACAACATACGTGGCTGTGGGGCTCAGCTGTGTCCAGTGTTGGGTCTCTGAAGCCAGCTGGAATTGTCTGTGTCTGGCATGGGACAGCCCCGACCTCTTCCCACAGAGCCCACCCCTGCAGCCCCCTGCTGCCAACTCGTTGGCACAGCCACGCCATACAGCCTCCTACTTCCCAAGACACTGCTATTACCAGCAAGCAGTATGATATGCAGGGTATGGACCTCTTTGCTTTCCTCTGTACCACTTCTCTGTTTAAGCTGATCATTAAGTGAGGGAAAAGAAGTGGAAGGAAGAAAACAGTAGAAGCTGTGCAAGGAAGTAAAGCAACACACTGAATGGTCCAAGAATGTTATTATTTTCCTTATTCTACCAGAATTCCCTTCTCAGTTTTACAAGCAGATGACTCTTCTGGTCCTCACCATTGTCTCCTGACTATGTCTTTGGTTTAACTCTGTCAGTGACTAAACTGTGCTTGCACAAAAACTGTTTTTATTTTCAGTTTGTTTCTCTACATCCCTGTTTTGAAGTCTTGCACCCATCATCTTCTAATAGATGAAAGTAAATGTAATGGTTACTCGGGAAGACAAACGCCATCAGTCCGAACGTCCTCCCCTTCCTTCTTCTTCCCCCAGTTTTATAGACTGATTATGATGTCATAGGGTATGGGATATCCCTTTGGCCAGTCTTCTTCTCCCAGCTTCTTGTGCACCTGGCAGGGCATGGGAAGCTGAAAAGTCCTTGACTAGTATAAGCTCTACTCAGCAAGAACCAAAACATCAGTGTGTTATCAAGGTTATTCTCATCCTAAATCCAAAACACAGCACTATGTCAGCTACTAGGAAGAAAATTAACTTTATTCCAGCTGAAACCAAGACAGTACCTTACACACATCACACATATGGTGTGTTCATTCAAAACACAACACAACACTCGTCTCATAGTAGCTTGGCACTCTGGATACATTTCCAGTAAATGGTTCAGGGTTTCAAGTAGATAAATGTAACTTTAGCTCTTTCTTTTGGCTGCTCTGAGCGCTGTCGTAACTCAGATATTTGGACGTGTGCAGAGGCAGAACTTTGTGGGTTCTGGAAGCCTCAGGCACCTATAGAGCTTGGCCATCCCCATGGTTTTTAGCCAAACTGCAGGGATTGTTAGTGATCCAGCGCTGGACATGAATGTCTGCATTGCTTTTAAGCCAACAATCCTTTCTTAAAAATCTGACCTTGAATTCAGTCATAAACTTAAAAAAAGTTTATCCTGTGTGTCCTCTAAGATGGAATATTGTGATTAAGAACAGAAAAGGAAAAAAAGGCTTTATTTTCCATGGCAGCCTTGTAGAAGGTTTAAATATAATCAGACTGAGAAGGACAAGTTGGGAAAAATAACCAGAATAATGACTTTTTATCTGAGGTTAAAATAAGCTTAAGAGTTTGATTTGGTGCCACCAGCAATTGCTATTAAATCCCTGCACATCAGACAGGCAGTATCATCAGTGCTTTGAAATGAGTCTGTCAAGGAGAACTAAATTGTATGCCCTAACTGACATGTGTGGCTGTGGTAAGGCATATTCATTCCAGAAACTTTGTCTGGGTTTGGAGAGAAGCAAGGTTTTAATGAAAATATTAGTAATACTTTCTAATTACTACTATTAATTAGTAAGCTAGTATGTATGAAGATTAGACTTATCATAAACAAGTACATGGAAAGTTTCTGAGGACTCAATCAATTCCTACAAGGGAAAGCAAGTCACCTGTGTTTGCATCATCTGCAACATGCACATTGAACTTATGTGCCCAAGTTATACAATATCAACCCTGTAGTTAAAAAAATAGTTGTATCAAGCCAAAGTTTTGTTTTCAGTTGCATTAACTTGAACCAAGAATAAATACATTGTACTCATCAGAGTTATTCAGATCTGTGCCAATGTAAAGGGGGAACAAACTGTGGCTCATAATTTAACGTTCAGAGCTTGTTCAGGTGCTTCTGCCTGCTATCACAGTGTACAAAATGTAAAACCAGAGCATTTCATAGAATACAATCCACTTTTGTTCACATGTAAAGTAGAATTTTTTGTTGTTACAAAGGTGAGCAAATGGCCACTCCAAACATCATAAATATTCATTCAAACAGCTAAAATATAGTCAGGAGTTGAAATAAAATCCTTCTATTATTATGAAAAACTCTGAATTTTTTACACTAGTCTGTAAATAGTACTTCAGGGAATACTGAGAAATAAAAGAAGGCAGGCATTTTCTCAGGCATAAGCATAGACTGCAGACCATCATTCAAAAATTAACTTATGATTGTGTTTTATTAGGTGAATTGCTCAGGAAGCTTTTTGTTTATTCTCATCAGCCTGCTGTCCTCTGTTATTATAATTTACAAGTGCATAGGCAATCTAATATATCTTTGTTTGAAACACTTCAGAATCTATTGCCAATTTTCAGCAGTAGCACTGTGTGGTTTTGCTCTTGCATAATTGTCTTTACCAAGTACTTCTAGGGAAGTAGGATTTTCAAATTCACATGAAAGGAAAGACTGATTAGAGTATGCTCTTTATAATGACAGCATTAAACTTCGCTGTTTCACTTCAGAATCTGAGTACAGGTGGTCCTTTGTTAGCATGGTCCTTTCCAAATGTCTTAACTGTTTTAGAGAGGTAACACAAGTGTGTCTAGAACTAGATTTTGCCGCTGTGAATTCAGTGTGCTGAAACTGCTTTTCAGGACTAAACACCATTATTCATACGTAAATTCATAAGTCAGTAAGGAAAAAATAATATGCAAGCCACAACAGTCAGAAAAGAGCAGAAACAGAAGGGACTGGAAAAGTGAGTCAAGATAGAGGAACTTTACTCATTTAATAATTGTCACACTAGTACACTTTACTTTGGCAGATAACACCTTTATCTAGAATGATACATGGTGAGATGATTAAAATACTCATTTGGGTGAGTCTTAATGCAAATAAATGAAATCAAGAATTTTTTCTTTGAAAAGCTAAGGAGTTTGTTCAATGTCATGTAGCCACTCAAAATTTGATTCCAGAAACTGGTGGTAAAAATCTAATTTTTAGGATGCAAATCTTAACTATGCATAGCATAACAGTGACATTCCACCAAAGCTAAAGTAACATATCCTTAACAGACCAGGACCTACAGAAATGAACAGGGGTTTTTTCAACCTTTTTACCTAAGTCTTATCGCCCCGCTATATACACAAGAATGTAATGGCATACCAGCTTAGTCCAGTGTCTTGTCTCCAAGACAAAGAGTTAATACTGAGGAGAGAATATAAAACACAAAATGCGTAAAAAAAGCTAAGTGACTATGCGAATCTAAGAACACGTCCAAACCAAGTCTAGCAGCTTTTTCCTATAATAAGGGATAAATTGTAAATAATCCAGTGATGCAAGAGTTTTTTAAAAGATAGTCCTTTAATAAATTGATAATGTTTTAAAACAACTGTAAGGTACAAATTCATGTACCAACTATGTCATTTGCATGTAAACCAAATCTTTTGTTAATCTCATTAATGTCACTTCAAGGGTTGTGCATCTCCCTAACAATTGCAAATTGTTTCAAATATTACTTTACAAAATCAAACAGTAACAAAAATGAATAGCTATTTTGTCTTGAGCAAGGTCCAGCTTCTAATTTTCTCATGTAAGTAATAACTGGATTCCTGTTTCTGTGACTTTAAGAAGTGTTTCTTTTTTCAGAATAGGAAAACTGCCTGTTATCTTTTGTGTTCCCTTCTGCTGCAGCAAATGTCTTTTCAAACATTTAGGCTTCTTATTTTCCTGTTTGTTTGTTCCCGTTTCACAAAAAGAAAGGTGACAATGAGAAGTAAATCAAGCAGACAGGAAACTCTGTACTTGCCAGAGTTTTGTTTTGTACTGGCACATTTGTCATTTTAGGATAAGCACTGTTCTGAGCATATCCCCAGCTAGTAAAGCCAAGAGCAAAAGGGTGAAAATGAAAGCTTTCCTTATACACAGTCCTGCCTCTGCTGCCTCTGCTGCCAGCTCCATGTGCTGCTCTCACTTTGGTGGCCCCAATCAGGGCAACTCAAGAGCATTGCACAGGTCACACAGGCTGGTGCACATATCCTCAGAGGAGACCAAGCCCTACAAATCCCTTCTGGCCTCTGTTCCCCCATACAGGCATCATTTCTGTCATTTTTCTGCCCTCTCTCCCAGTTTCTCATAGAGGCTCCTCTACAGGAACGATGCTTCATTTAAACTGATTCAGTGTATATGGCTGGGTCAAAAAGTCATCAGGACAGTTAGAGGGACCAGGGACTTTTGGGTGTAGGAAGGACTTGGGAGGACAAATTGTTGCACTTTATGGAAGCTGAAAGGTGAGAGTTTGAAATTTAGAAGATTGGAGCTGGACAGGGACTGTGACTATGTGCACATGTGGGGAGAGGGACCTAAATGATCAGAGGGATGGAACACCTCTGCTATGAGGAAAGGCTGAAAGAGCTGGGGCTGTTCAGCCTGGAGAAGAGAAGGCTGAAGGGAGACATTATTGTGGCCTTTCAGTACTTAAAGGGGGCTTATAAGAAAGATGGAGAGGGACTTTTTAACAGGGCCAGTAGCAATAACACAAGGGGTAATGGTTTTTAAAAAAAAAAAAGAGCGTAGATTCAAACTAGATATAAAGAAGAAATTTTTTTACAATGAGGGTGGTGAAACACTGGAACAGGTTGCCCAGAGAGGTGGTAGATGCCCCATCCCTGGAAACACTCAAGGACAGGCTGGATGGGGCTCTGAGCAACCTGATCTAGTTGAAGATGTCCCTGCCAATTACAGGGGGGATGGACTAGATGACCTTTAAAGGTCCCTTCCATCCCAAAGCATTCTATGATTCTAAATTATGATGAAAAAAAATTCTCAGAAAAGGTGGAGAATTGTTATGCTACATTGATAAGTTCCTTAAGATACTCTGCTCGACATTGGCTGTAGGAAGAGCTATAGCCTCCAGCACATTTTCTAATAAAGTGTTTGTGTACCCTGCTGGCTTCCTTATCTAGTTATTCCATGTATAGTTATACATATATAGTTATTCCCTATATAGTTATTCTTACCTGCATAGTTATTTGGAATATTTCTAAACACAATTGCTCCTTGCTTCTCACAAAGTGTGGAGGAAAAAATACGTAGGTAATTTATTTTCCTCATGTCCCTTACCACACAGATGTCTGGTCAGAGGTCCCTGAGAAACAATTCTTCTCTTTTACTTAGTCTTTAGGACGTTCCCTTCTTCCCACCTCCATGCATGTGTAGTGGCCATAGCATTTCAAGGCCAAAAGAAAAGAATAATTAAGATCTCTGCTTTCAAGAGCTGGTGTAGATACTTTTCCTCCAAAACGGTGACTTTTCAGTCTAGTCTTCATTATAAAATTCCAGTTTATTGAAAATTCTCACACAAAACTTGCTTCACTGAAGAGTTTTTCATACCTACAGTGGACGTGACAGAACAGGATTGAAGTTAAGCCTCTCTTTTCCCCTTCATATTTACTATTTTTAAGAATCTCAGTATTAGATAATTAATTTGTGGTGTCTTTCACTTGATGTGCAGGTAGTATTAACATCTACCTCAATGCGGATGACTCTGCTGAATGTTAGGGCATGTCAGAGCTGGTTGTTTTGATGCTGGAGCTCTCTTTCTGAGCCTAGCCCTATGCATTGTCTTCCCTGTGCTTCTGTGGAAGAGGACTGTAGCAGTGCAGCTGACTACATTTTTGTCTATCCTCATCTGACTGGTTTTGAAACCTAACAACTGTTTTTATCTTCTTCCTGGATTATTTCAGTACAAACAAGATTTTTTAAAGTGAAAAGGGATTTCAGATCTTTCCAGTTTTGTCCCAAGAGGTACAAGTGCAGTAATGAACATCATCCTCTGAAAATCAGGAATTTTGAAGTATTGGAACATAAACAGAGACTGAAATACCAGGCTTGGCTACTTTCCTTTAAAAATCATCAGAAAACATGTGTAGGCACTTATTTAATGTGAGTTTAGCAATTTTTCAAACTGCTAAGGAACTGAAATTTGTCTTAACATACAATATATTAGAAATAAACCTGATCACAAAGAGTAATAATTATGCTGAGGTAACATGAAATTATA
Organism: Nipponia nippon; assembly: GCF_047370975.1. Taxonomy (NCBI): domain Eukaryota; kingdom Metazoa; phylum Chordata; class Aves; order Pelecaniformes; family Threskiornithidae; genus Nipponia; species Nipponia nippon. The sequence continues at coordinate 3,603,152 of NW_028262337.1, read as the reverse complement.
TTTGATTTAAGGTTTTTGACATCTCACTAAGTCTGTACATTTATAAATATATTGGCATGGTACAACTGAAGTTGAGAATCGCTAATTGCAAGAAATAATATTTTATGCCTGAATGTACATGTATGAAGATTGTTAAAAGAGATCTCACGTATCCCTTGGTTTCCTAAGATATTGTTTTAGCCTGAGTTAAATGCAGTATCTAATTGCAAATTGAAATGCTTTATGTTTATGTAATATGATACTTATTTTTTCCACTTCAGTAGATAAAGTGGGTATCTATTTATATTATCATGATGTTTGAGTCAGTAGAGGCTGATTAGTTACATTGAATGCCAGCAAAAGCAAAGGCAGTCTCCTGAATAAAAATTGGCAGCTTTCATGGCATGTGAATGCAAGCAGACAAATGAGAAGAGAAATGTGTTCTTCTACACTAGAGTCCTGATGTTCTTCTTATTTGGCCTATTCACACCAGTAAAATTCTAAAATGTGAAATTCATCCAAGTTTGTCTTTTTTCATTTCCCAGATAACTAATATTCTTGGCATTGCTTAGCAATAAATAGACATAGAGATACAGCCCTTAACTGAACAGCGTATGTTATTTCCTTTTAGCAAGGTACGGATAAAGTGCATCCCTGTTACTGCGTTTGATAGAGTTCATTTGGGTGAAGAGGCTCTGCTTTGGATGAGCTGTGTTTTCCACTAATGAGTATTTTCTATATATTGCTTCTTATGAAGAACTGACAGCCTTGTAATAATCTGTTTTGACAGTATTTTCCTAGAAATATTGTGTTAAATATTTTTAGACATGAGAGATCATGGACATATGGATATAGCGGTGTGTGCCTTGTCTAATTATATGCATTATACAATTTGCCATTGTTGGAGACTGTTGTACCATCTTTCATTCATTTAATAATGCTTTTGCAAATTGGCAGATAGCATTTGGGCTAAAATACACACAGGGTTTTTGCAGGAATAAAGCATGCTCTGCCTTTTCTCTAGTGTAGAGCAATTTGTCAAGTAATTAGCCAACCTAATTAAATTTTTGTAGCACTAATCAAACGAATATGCTAAAATTTTCTTTGCACAGCCAGTTTGCTGTCTGCTTGCATTTAACTTGATGGTTTGAAAGAGGCCCTACTATGTCTGCCACTCCACTTAATCACCTCATTTGCATTTTATATTGGTAAATCAAATTAAGCACCAGTGGCTTTTAGTATGATTGACTATGGTCAGGGCTGTTCAGATGGGACTTTTTCACAGAAAATTAGGCACATTTTAATATGAGTGAGTCTGTGCTTTCAGCATTCAGCAAACTGCATTCACTCAGCTAATTAAAAGTGCTTGTTGCTTTTTGCCGATGTATGATAGATTTATCCAGCTGGTGTGTCCATTTTCTTTTGCATAATTTCTTGATGGAAGTTTTTATCTTTATACATAATAAGATTGTCTAAACAACACTTCAAACCAGTTTGCAAGACCTATATAAATAATATTTTGCAAAAGCTATTTACTTTGAAAGAAATACACTTGCTGTTCAGCAAACTGATTAGGTTATATATCTTTGCTTTTACATCCTTCTAGAATATAAACCTTGACACTATGAAATTTTCAGATTTTATCTTCACTGAGCCCGAATACATCACTTTCCTAAAATCATGGGAAAAAGCTGCTGAAGAGTACCTAACCATTCTTTCACGGTGTAGGTTTTGATCCTCCTGTAGATTAGGTCAAAGTTCTGACCCAAACCCTTACAGATGAAATTGCTTATAGAATAAAGTTATTTATGTGCATAGGTGTTCCTTCATTGTTTGTTATTTTGAAGAATACTTTACCATAGATAAAGCATTGCCTGGAATGGGAATGGAAATTTGTTCTTTTCTTTTTTTCAAGGGACAATAAGAACACAAGTATCAAAATGCATTGAAGTTCATATATGTGCTAACAATAGCTAGAAAATAGAAAACTAGTTTCACTGACATATTTCCAAAAAAAGTCTAGCTTTCATCAAATTTTTTGAAGAGACTAACCAGGTCTAAACTGGTACTAAGGCAACAAAAAACAAAATTAAGGACTTGATGATAAGTGAACTCTTTTTTCCCAAAAGAATTGTGTTCACACAATGTAATTTAGTCCTTATCATATACATATACATATACATATACATATACATATACATATACATATACATATACATATACATATACATATACATATACATATACATATGCAGATGCAGATGCAGATGCAGATGCAGATGCAGATGCTGATACTGATACTGATACTGATACTGATACTGATACTGATACAGATACATGTTTCTTTTATAAAAGGACTGATACCACAAAATAGCCACCATTCCTGACTAAGACCCAATGTGAGACAATGCAAGTGAGAAGAAGATAGTTTTGGACTCACACAGTACATAACTTGAGCTTTCGCACACCTGTACCCTCTGACAATCATCTGGCTTCAAAGAGCTGTCTAAGGTCAAGAGGCTTATGCTCCCTCCCTTTCTGGGATGGTGGTGAGCCCTTGGCTAACCCTTTTGTGGATGTTGGAAGGACGAAGGTTACATCTTAGACATTTCTTAAACATGAGCAGCTGCTCATGACAGTCATCCACTTAGTGGAAGGTGAGGAAGGAATGAAAGAGATTCAGCCATGGAAACCCTAATAAATTGTCAGAGAGGAGCTAATTTAACAAAACATTTCACATACAACACGGGCCTTTGTGCATGGATCCAAAGTAAAATTTTCTTCTACAAACTGCAGGACTTTTCTCTGAGGTGGCTGCAGAGCACTCAGATATTCTCTTCTATCAATAGAGCTGTGATAGAAGTGATTTGAGAGGGCGAAAGAGGGCAATCTTAAACTGTCATAGCTATTTGTTAAGGAAGTGTGTGTCTAAATCTAGTTATGCGATTACTCTCATTGACTGAAACTAAAGGCTCATATGAAGGGGGATGAATTTGTTGCACAAGGTTGTTTTCGATGGGGGGGAATAAAGGAAAGTATCAAAATGTATGATAGAAAATAAAAAATAGAAATAGCAAAGAATTACATAAACAAAGGAAAACCACTGTTTGCAAGTGTTTTATTAAAGACAATACAGTGATGTAACTAACTGCAATGCTTAGATACCGACCCTATTGTTCTTAGAGTCAGACTTAAAGATGAAGTTTGCATCCATCCCCATTATAGTTTACACAGTGTGGTTCATTAAACTTCTTGAGGGTTTTGGGGAAGTTTTTCTGTAAACATTCTTCTGCAAATCTCAAAATGCTAGAAATTAAGGACCAGATCATACCCCTTTCCCAGATGGGGGAAAGTGTCCTTGGACATGGAAGTAGTGGCTTAGCAATAAAAAATAACGGGGAAAAAACAGGGCTCAACAGTGGTCATACAGATCTCAGAAGAGAAGCTTGAGCTGAGCCCTTGACCCACAATGTACAAATGTAACAGATGTCTAAGTACTGTAATGCAGTTTTAATTAAACATAGGCCAAAACCTCCTTGCTCTAAGCTCATGGGGATTATCATGATAAGAACTTGGCCTTGTTCTGGCCGAACTTGCTTCAGTCCAAAAGAAAGGTAGTAATGTTTTGTATGTTGTGGTACTGGGCTGGAATAAAGCGAGCTATATTATATCCTGCAGGTACAGCTTATTTACCTGAGAACTCTGGATGAACCCCCTTTCCTGTGCCTTACTGTGCCTTAGTTGATTTAATACACTAGCCTCTTTTGTAAACTTCTTTGAGGTCTCTTGTTTCTAATAATGCATGGTGCTGTAATATAGTTCTGTGAGGTATTCTGATTTACACTTATATTCTGACTTATATCTGTAAACATTTTTCCTTGAAAAATCCTAAGAGGCATGCAGTCGTCTTACTCAGTATTTAGAGAAGAATGCAAATAAACAGACTCAAGCTATTAAATTTTCTTGATTGGATATTCCAACTGTCTGGCCTTTTAATTTTATTTTAATGAATTTAAATTCAACTAAATGTCATGTTCAGAATGTTAATACCCTAATCACACTCAAAAATTTATTCTGAATATCTAGTGTTACTGAACAACATGTTGATGTAAATTTAATGTTAAATGGAACATGTTATTGTCGGTTGAAGACTACGGATTACCTCTGAATTAAAATAAAAAAAAAAAACAACCCATATATTCTTTCCTACTTTCAGATTCTAAAGCACTGAATCTGGCATTTACTTCGAAGTCCCCCCATCTCCAAAAATAATATTGCTTGATATATCATTTTTGTTTATCAGCCTCCGTTATGACTGTGAAGAAATCGCAAAGGACTTGTGGCACCATAAAGCTTATTTTTGTTAATCTAAGAAGGAAACATAGACATACATTATTCTACTGGATAATTTATACACTTCCTCAGTTTGTGAATCTTGTCCGTACTAGTCTGAAAACTTACTTAAAAGCTGCTTTTATTTTGTGCCAGTTTTTAGAGCTTAGAACCTGATTCAGCAGTCTTTATTCATAAAAACTGATAGTGTCTGAATCCTGATTCTTGTGCCCCAAATTTACTATAAGTATAGAAATGAGCTACAAATATATTCTGAGTAATAATATGACATTTATTGCAATTCCCTGCTACTAAACTCATAAATACGTGTTAGAGTTAAGAAGATAGATTTCCATTTCTTAGCATAATTTGGAAGAAATAAGGATCTCTATGAATTTGGTGGCACGTTTTCTTTCTTTTATACTAGAGAGAACAGTCTAAGTGCTGGTATTAATTTTCAGTTATTCAGTTACTCATTTAATATGAATTGTGAACTCTTCAGGAACTTAAAGGGTCCAGCCCTGTTGATTTCAGCAGAAGCTTTCTCTGTATCAGATTAGAAGATCACGCTTTCAGTGAGTCAGCTGATAATAGGAAGTTTTCTTTCTGTTCCCTGCTGTCCCCATGAAACCAACCCTCTAATCCAGTTTTTGGTAAGGATTTCTATCCTTCCTCTCAGCTGAGGATATGTTATGTTTGTTTTGGAGAGTCTTTTGAGTTTATGTATGAGGAGAGGGAGTTAAGATTTAATTTTCTCTGCCTCTTACCCTATAATCTGTTTCTGACATATGTCTGCGTGGAGCCTGAGCTGAGCTCTCTTCTAGCTGTTTAGTGAATTATTATTTTATGATTACTAGCAAGCACAAAGTTTGTATTAGTAAAATATCATAGGTCACAGTTCTGAAAACTCTGAATGGCTTCACCTAAATGGTATAGCGAACATATTTACCATTAACTGTGTTATCCCCCAGTCTTGAATGTCCACCACTATGGTAGTAAAAGACAAACCAACTTCTAACTGGAGCAGTTGTATGCACCTGCATTTTTCAATGCCTGGAGGAGAGAGCTTTCAGAAATGCAACCTGTCTTGTTCATTAAAAAAAGGCACACTTATTAACAATTTGTCATCAGAGTGAAATTCAGTCTCCTTGTAAAATTAATACATTCTTAAAGAATTTTGCTCCTATATCTTTGTGTCTGCCATTCAGAAAAAACATGCCTTCCTACTGATACTGAGAAAAGAATTTATTTTAATTTTTTTAAATATAGATTTTATGCTGCAAGCTGAACTCAGGTTTACATTTGCAGTCAAATATATGGAGCATAATTGCTCCCAGTATAACATGCAACTAAATGAAGGTATAAGACAATTCACCTTCGTAGAAGTGAATTTCTGAAAATGATCCATTTGAAGGAGCAACTTGTATTGCATAGCATCCTGAGCTATACTAAACGCTTGATGAAAACAAAAAGAGGAGGAATGTATACAAAGCAACACGACATGACTCGTATATGCAAAATGGCACGGTTTAAAATGTATGTGTGCTACAGGCATGCTGCAGCAGGCTCTAAGTTGCATCAGCTGATAACGCATAAACAGGAACCACAGTAAGCAGCTGCTGTCAGGCCTAAACAATAGCATTTCGAGCAGTTTATTTAACTGAACTAACTCTACAGAGACAACAGGCTTCTTCCTATTGTTACAGGCTAGCAATGAAGCAGAACATCAAGCATGTCTCTCAGTAGTGGGCTTGTTTGGTCTCTTTGTGCGGTATTTATAGGATGGTCTGGTTAATGTCAGTCTTCACTTTATTGGTATTCTCTTAAATCCTGAAATTTTACTCAGACTTTTACTAATAAACCAAATCTTCTCATAGAAGCTACGTGTATTTTCCAGCAAGTCCCATGAAAACTTCCAAACCTTTTCTAACTGTGTGTGGCTGTATTTCATTCCAACTCCTTTTGTATACTACAGTCTTTTTATTTTTTATGCTTGATTTTTCTTCCATGGAGGACTTAGCCTTTTATATACACATTTTTTAACATATTTTTTTCCATAACTTTATTTCTTATGACAGCCTTTGATATATATGGAAAAATATAGATTTCTTGCATCAGATACAGATAGTAATGTCAGGATCAGACACTGTGTTCTCATAAGCTGAAGTAACATTTATCAACTTGCTAGTATAGCTGCATTGATAAAGATTTTTCTATTATTTTCAACATTCTGATTTCTGGAGAGAAATAAATTTACCCCAAATACAAGGCCAGGCTGAGGCACAGGCCAGTTTGACTTGGCAGAATCAGCTGTAAAAGTCACAGTCAGTTCCTGACTTGATCATAAAACTTGTTTTCAGCAAACTTCGTTCCTTGTTTCTACCAGTAACTTATCAGTAAATGGTTCTTCTCTTTCCCTGCCTACTTGGACAGTTTCCCTATGATCAGTACACCAGTAACAGCAGTTATTAAATTGGAAGAATGTCCAAATTTTTGCACTTCTTTTGTGCAAGGAAAATTGCACTGAACTTGTATGGACCATCATAAAAAGGCTTCCCAGCAACAATACTTTGAAAAGCTGTCATTTCTGAATACAATCTTGATACACCAGATACACAAATAATATTTTATAAGAGACTTAACATCAAAATGGTGCTAACAAGAAATGAAATTGGAAAGCTGGAGCAAAAGAACCCAAATAAATGTTGAAAATTATTAAAATGTAAAACTAAAGAGCATTTTCTCACAGAAAATTCCCTCCCCCCCCAAAAAAATATAAGAGATTAAACAGATCAAGAATTCACAGCAAGAACAAGTCTGTTCTTTGCTGTGCTTCAGAAATGCCCAGAGTACATGTCAAAACAGGGGAAGAGATGCACACAGCATGGACTTAGCTTGGTATTGCCTGTGTAGCAGATACCTTGTTCCTTTACTGTTGATTGTTAAGCTTGAAGAAAATGTTAGTGGAGGGGATGGTCAGCTTTTGGCTCTGAGTTGCGCACAGTTCTTAACCAATTCATATGCTCCTCTGCATGTCAGAGTACATCCCACCGAGTCTGGACTAGCACAGGAAAGGTGAACTGAAACCTCGCAGCAGGAGGATGCGGGTCAGCGAGAGTTTCTGTACCCAACACTGCCTCATTATATGGGATTCAGCAGCCTAGCCCAGGACTGTCTATAGTGTAGTGGCAGTACAAGGCACTGTTATTTTATATTTAAGAACTACTCTGGGATTTCATCTGTTTCTCAGCACTCTAGGGTGTGACGGCTTCTGGCTCTGGAGCATGAGAAAATATTGGTATGTAACCCCATGGACCAGGAGGACAGGTTACCCTTCATCATGGCCTTGATTGTTCTTGGTGAATATCATCATGTCTGTATTAAGATTCTGAGGGAAGTCAGTAGGAGTTTTGTGTTTAAAGAAAAGAAAATAAAAATTAAAAAATCATTAGCATTCTTCTTTCTCTTTTTCTTCCTCTTCTCTTTGTTTTAAGGAAAAATTTCCTTATATCTAGCACCAGATTATTATCTTATACAATTATCAGATTCAGACTTCTTGAAAAATATGCAGTCTTCCATTCTAAGAGATTTATATATCATTCTATTTAAATGTATAAAATACTAAAAATCTCCCAGTATCAATATGAAGTATTTCCTGGTATGCTATACTCTGATATAATAAAGATTTGATAATTCTCTTTCTTATAAATCACTGAGAGCTATTCTGACAAAAAAAAAAAAAAAAGGCAATTTTTTATTATTAAGCCAGAGTGATTTTGCCTCTTTTTCTTTTCAAAACCAGAGCTGAGTGCTGAGAAACCTGGGACTGCTGTAAACTGTATGTGAATTTTCCCATTTTCTTTCATGTGTTTAATGTATCTATCTGCAGATATACAGTCTATATTCACATGTGCATTCAGTTTCATTACTAATATATTCACATTTCATTTTAAGTTCCTATTTGCTAAATGAGTTTTTTTAAGTAATTCCTGTAATTCCTTACAGATTCTGCCTCACACACCTACAAAGGGGAATAGAAGGCATAAACTGGCCTTTATTTCTTAGATCTGGCTGGACACAAGTGCATGTGGCTGTGTGTGCAGGTGTTTGCTGGGCGTCCCAGGAGGCAGCTGCTTTCTGTTCTGCAAAGCGTCGCGGCTATGTGCAGCGCCATGGGTCTGCCCCCAACACTCCAGCCAGCAATGGACTACTCGGCCCAAGGAGACACAGCACCAGGCATGAAACTAAAACCAAATTATAACATTTCAGCAGCATCGCCTGAAGCTAAACACTTGATTCCAACTCATTTGGGAGAGTTTTGGCAAAGTGATCATTGACCTACTTTTCTGTTTAGAAGTTCTGCATGTATACATATATATGACAAATACTGCTCAACCCTAATGTGCTTTAATATTAATAATAAGCACTCTAATTATAGAACATTTGTGAGAAGCAGGCTTCTTGTTTTCCTTTTCTGAGAAAAGGCAGAGGCCAACAAATGTGGAGGTAATGAGATAAGACTCATTTACTGGGTAGGTCTTCTCTAAAGAGAGAAGACCAGATGCATTTGTGATGATGCAGCCCCAGGCACAGGAACAAGCCTGTAGCTCAGCCTCCTTTCAACCCATTCAGGTGTGGCAACAGGCAGGTAATGGATGTGTAAGGTAACGCAGTACCTGGGATGACAAAACTGCAAACTACACAAATGCAACAAGCTTTGCTACTGAAAACAACATTAGTTGGATTAATACTACTGTCTGCAGTAGCATTACTACAGTCTGCAGCAATGCTACTGTTCTGGCCCGCTGATGAAGTCGGCTTAATTAGTCAAGCAGAGCACCGTGTTGACACATTCATGCTCCTGCATCATCTCTTTTGCATATCACGTGCGTTTGGAGCCAGCTAACACAGCTGTATGCAATGCAGATATAGCTTGAAAGGTTAGGATTGACTCCAGTGGGAACAGAATGATAGCAACAGCTTTTAATACCTCCTTCTGGCCTTGTTTAAGAGAAGATAAGGATATGCTCTGAATTCCCTGACTAACTATTCTCAGTTAAAACCTAACCAAGGATGGAACAGTTTGCAGGGGATTTTCTAGGTTTCACATAAATCAAGAGGCTGAGGTGAGCACAGACCCTGGCAGAGCCTTTGAACAATCTGCTAACTCATGTGCAATATAAACTGCTCTGCTCTCTATGAGTGACCTCCTGCAAGTTAAATTAAATCAAAATTAAACCTCAGGACACCAAATCCAACTAATTAACTTCCTCCAAAGAAGACACAAGGTAAATATCTAGAGGTTAATATTCCAAGATGAGTCATAAAAATGTATCTATAACATGCACTGAAGAGACACATGAGCTAGATCCAAGAAGACTGCACATACAAGTACAGGCTGACTCCTACCAAAGCCTGGAGCTCCAGGCATAAAAATGTAGTGCTACTCTGACATACAAATAGGTCAGGAAGAAGCATTCCCCACAACCATGGTGCCACCTCCGAGGCAATGTTTCTTGACAATTAACAGGGTATGGTAACTCAGGCAGGGCTCCCTGCTGCTGCAGCAGTCCCTTTCCCAGGTCCAGACATGATGCTGGTGCCTTGGGAGGTATCAATTCATGCTCATTCCACACCAAAGACAGGCACTAAGTGTTTTGTATTTTCATCAAGAAGATTATAGCCCTAAGAAAATAGTAATTAAAGGAATAACTGTTTTCTCAGGCTTCCCGTCTAATCAGGAAAAGCAAAATGTTTTCAGTTCAGCCCAAATTGGTGTTAAAGGGAAGAAAGAGCCAAACCAAAACAAACAAAAAAGAGTCCTGCGTTAAATAAACTGCTTTCTTGCTTCAAAATGAAAGCTTCTATTTGATGACTTTTTTGAGATTCTGCATTACCTGTTTTAACTTGTGTTGGCAGTTTTACATTAAAAATGCCTGTTTGAAAAAAAATTTGTTTTTTCAAAGCATTTCATATTGGGTATTTTCTGAACCCTTTTCCTTTATTTCCTCTCTTTCACTAGAACTGTTTGTAAATATGATCCAGACAGAATAGTTTTTATATCTTGACTGACCTGTCAAGACTCTATACAATCAAAAATAGGAACTATTAAAAATTATAACACGAAAATCATCCCAGAAGTTCTAAGAAAGGTACTTTTAAGTTTTAAGATGTGATAAAACAAGTTAAGCAGGTTTTTTTTTTTTACTAAGTATTCTTTAATAGCAGTTTTTCCTATTAGTAAATGATCTTGTATGTATTTTTTACTGATATGAGTGTATGAGAGCCTTGATTATTACAGTAGCAGTCACATCAGGCACTCTAGTTCACGTCTGCTGAGAAAAGTGTATGTTGGCCTGATAGCACTTCTGAAACAATCATGAGCCTCTTCTCCTGCTCATTAAAATCTCCTAAAAATCATTAATTGTTTGGTTTGGTTTTGTTTTATTATTCTTTGTTTTGACTTTTTTTAAGAATTTTTTTGTATTCACCTTCTTATTTCTGAGCCTCTGAAGGACACTATTTTTCATTTTCTTATTTTTTTTGCCAGCAGTAAATGACAGAGATGACAGAGCAGATCCTAATGTTCTGTACTAATTGTGGGACCTTTTAAAAGAATACTGATTACTTTATGACTGGAAATAAAATTATGATTTGGAAAAACTGGAAATGCAACCCTAGAACTGCTCTCTGCCTGCAATGATGTGCCCATCGCATGGGTGAATTTTCACCACAAAATCACTGAGGTCTGAGGAATGCTACTTCATCTGTCTCTCACTTGCAGTTTTAACATTGCAGCAGTGAAACAGCTGCCTGGTTAAAAGTTGAAGAAGCTGAGTCTAGTCAGGTTTTCTTACAGGTTTGCTACTGTTGCCGTCCTGAAGAACTTAAAACTTCTCTTCAGGACACAAAGACAGGATTAAGGAAAATCAAAAAAGGAAAAGCTATGTTGTTGTTCTCTATTTAACACTATATTGTTTTGTTTACTCTGCCCTCTGCCTTCTGAGTCCCATATCCTGTGCAGTTTTTGCCTAAAACTATGGGGACTAAGAAATTCTCCAGTCTCTAGTTTCAGCAGAAATGAGTGCCTCCTAATATAAGGAGACTGATGATAAAATTGGAAGAGCTTGCTATACAGCTTGTATTTGGCTTTTTGATATTCTGCTGTTTGTATGATTTATGCTTAAAAAACAAATCCAAATAAGCGCACAGAATGGTATTCCAGCTGATTCTGAAATAAAAAGTCATATTAACTACCTAAGCACATATAAAAATATCTGAAACCAGAGTTATCTGTATTGCATCTTTACTGTTTATACTTGAGCAATAAGAGTCTGAGGTGGTGGTGGTATATCCATACCAGCTGCTTATAAGGTTACATTTGGGAGAGACTATAGTGGACCATTATATACACTATGTGTGGAGCTGTATTTCACTTAATTAAAGTATCAACAATCTAGTGATTATAGTGTAAAATTAGAAAAGAAGAGATGAGAATCTGAAACTATTTACATGTTTAACTGCTTGCAGTCACCAATGTGGCTGTTTAAATAAGGAATTTATTTAAGAACAGGGTCAGACAACTTTGCCTTGTAGGGTCAAATTATATTATTTTTCTACACAGACTTTGGGGGGAAAAGATCCACAGAATTCAGGTGTGGATTTTGTATGAGAATTTATAAATGCAGGTGTTTCCACAGTCATCGTCTGGGTTCAGCATGAAAGAAGGTTATTACTAGTATTACCTGTTTATTTACATATAAATTTTATGGTTTTTACTTGGAATATGAAAAAATAGCAAGAGAAAAGTTAATTATGGCAATGATTATTTTCATAGCAGGGTCTGTCAATTAGAAAATCTACTGTGAAGCTAAGTAACATTAAAAATTTTGTAGAATAGTTTTAAAGATTTCAAATGCAAAACAGTGTAGGTGTAAGCAAACACTGTCTTTGTCTATTGCTCTATTCCAGACACCCATCAGCATAACTTATAAAGCAATGGTAGAATGACAGGAGCCCATTTGTCTGTTTCATCCCATTTATTACAATAGAGTCAGGACTGTTATTGTTATTATTAATTATATTAATATATAAGTATGTAAGTAGGATTATTTTACTATTAATGAGTTTCCATCCTCTTCCTCTATTCACATTTCCTTTGCTTCCTACCCTCTTCTCAATTTCCTTCCTTTCTGCCTCTTCCTTGAGCTCATTTTGTTCCTCCTCTTCGCTTGGTTTTGGCATCAGTAACTGTGGGAAGCAGAGGAGATGAGGCAAGCACCAGCCTGGGCTGTGGAAAGCTGCCCAGGTGGCTGCAGAGGGCACATCTGAGAGGCACCTCTAACCAGCTCCATGGAGGCACTTATGGATTAAACACAGAGCCTTGAATACAATCTGCCAATGAGTGGGTAGCAGTGGGAAAAGCAAAGGTCCTTGCTCTCAGCAACTGGTTCACATGAGGCTGTAGGGCATTGCGGTCTGAAAGGTGTTTTGTACTCTTCAGTGTGTAATTGCTGGCTGAGGCACAGAGAGTTGGGGCAGGCTGACTGTCACAGACCTTTCACTTTTCTCTCTTGATTCTGAAAAACCACATACTCTCTGGATTGAGAGGCTGCAGACTTTATTCATAAAGTGAGACTGTTTCCAAAGGGGGTTACCTTTCCCTGCTGGTCTCTCCTCCAGCACAGCCTTTACCAGCTATTTCATTGTATCTTGAATGAGCTCTACCATAAAAGTAAATAAATAAAAAAAGACCTCTAAAAAAGGTGCAGACTTAAAGCTGGCTACTTAAGTTACTTTAATGTTACAACAGATAACATAATAGTGTGAGTAGTAAAAACATGAAATTCCATATTTGCACCACTTTTTACTAATATATATGCTATTTATAAACCACGAAGTACTTGCCTATGGAAATGTACATTGCCATCTGATGCAAAATGCAGCTTGTTAAATTTTACGGGCCATATTCAGTTCTAAGCAGCATGAGCAAATCCAAAGTAATACCACCGTTTTTCCATACTCTGGATCTACATCAATACAAACCAGCAGAATCTGGGTCTGCATATTTTAGTTACATACTTCTGAAGACTTTCCCCCTGTTTTTTAACAATTCAGTCTGTTTTTTCATCCATTTTCTTTTATACCTTGTTTACTCAGTTCACTGGCTGTTCAAATAAAAAGTATACCACAGAAATATAAACTGTACATGGAAGACATGGAGCTGATACCTAGTGTGTGTCTGCCTCAATAGAGGACTCTGCTGATACCATTTTGTTGCTATTTTAAGAAACATGTAAAATGGGGCTGACTACTGTATTTCTGGTTGAAAACACATTTATATGACATTTATGCTCAAATATTATAAGGATTTTATTTCCAATACATGTGTAAGTGTGCATGTATCTATGAATACAATTATATTTTTTTTTTTATTTGTGTGTGTGATTCTGTTTATTAATCACTAATCTATTTCTTTGTCACTGTTAAACTAATTGAGAAAAACAACTAAAAGAATACCCAGCTGCTTTATCTGATGTCCTGCCGTGTTATAGTGCTCTTACTTTTAACATCATTCCACTTTGAGATTTCACACGTCTATGTATGTTCTAGTTTGGCATTTGGACTTAACTTCTTGTTCAGCAAAAATACTTACAGTCTAAAGGTGTTACTCCTGGACATACTAGTGTGCCTAATATAAGTAAAACCTGCTTTACTTTCCAGCACTGAAGTCAAGTTATTAAAAAGAAAGAGGGCGGGGGGGCTGCCCTTTTAATATCTTTTAATGTCTTTTTTTTTTTTTCTATTGCTGGGCTCCTGTCAGTAGAACAATAAGAAATAACTTCTAAATGTCAAAACAGCCATGTGGTCTGAAAGAACTGAAACCCTCATTCTAGAAGTGTATAAGCTTCCATTAAAGAAAATAGTTAAGTACATGAGAGAGAAAGAAAATAAATGACACTTATTTTAGGAAAATGGATAGTCCACTTGCCTTAGTAGGACTACTTAAGTTATGAAGGTCTGATTCTTTTTTTCACTAAAAATCCTTTGTTCCCATCTAACAAAGGAACATCATAGAGAGAATTATTGTGGTGATATAGTAAAAAGCAGGGTCCATCCCAAATACGGGCCAGAGGTGCTTTGTGGAGTATCAGGTTAAGCAGCTGCTCAACTTCATCTAGACTTGTGCAATTACCAAGCTCCTCACTTCCTTCAAGACTGACTAGCAGGTAGGAGTTACTATGAATATTAGATGAATGTGAGCACATTTGAGATGGCAAAGGGTGCACTGTTTGAGGCTTACTGTCTTGAACATGCAGATGTTCAAGCTGCACTGATATGAAGATTAGTAAAAGACCATTTTCACTCACAGACACCAACTGTTTGCCCAGTTCACACTAACAGCCATCAAAGGAGCTGGGTGGGGGCATGTACACACCAGCTCTCAGAGAGGTGAGCTATGAGCTATGCATCTTGCAGCTTTCAGTGACAAGAGGATTTTGGCTTGCAAGGTCAAGGAGGTTGGCCTCTTGTGAACTGGAGCAATACAGAACTGAGTCATGACCTTGTAGAGATTTGTGCACATGCTTACTTTTAAGCATGCAATTAGATCCATTGATTGCAGTGGTGCTGTTTACATATCTAAATTTAAGCACATACATAATCTTTTGCAATTTTTAGTTTTTACTATCTATGGATTGAAAGATGTTTTGGAGAAAAGCAGTATTTTCTAGATCCCGTTTATATTACAGTCAGATACCTTTCAGCAGCATTAAGAGTAAATTAATTTAAATTTACGCTGCATGTAGTGCTGTGTCAATCTGAAAAGGAAGACCAGGAAATAACTGTAGTTCAGTCTTTAAAATCTAAATTCCAGTTTTAAGTAGGCCACAAGTAATCCTTGTTACGAAAACCATCTTAGAATTTGTCACTATCTGCAGCTTCAATTCTGAGTAGATGCAGCTATGCCTTCACTTGGGTGTCTCAGGTCATGGCCAAGGTGCCATAGAAGTGTTTTAAGAAGCTCGGTTAATCTTTGCCAGCACTCTATCTGGCTCTAGCTAGGGCTCACATATACGATTCTCATGATCACTCAATGAAATTGAAAATACCAAACCTCAGTCTCAGTGTTACAGGAAACACGTGACAAAAACTGTGTTCCTTCACTGAAGGGAAAAATGACTATAAATTAGGAAAACTTAAAATAAAACTTCTCTAGTGGAATGGTTTTATTTCTAAAAAGACAGGCACATGCACTTCCAAACATACACAGTTGTTTATCTTCCAAGTGAGATGCTTATTCCTGTGAAGCCCTGCAACTGGTTTCATACCTTTCAAAGTGGGATTACATAATTTACAAGAAAAAAAAGGAAAGGAAAAAAAGACATTTTTCCTTGACAATGAAAAAACAAATTAATGAGTTCAGAATGCGGTTTATAATTTCCTTCCAAAATCCTACACGCACAAGCCCTGAGGTCTCCTCCCATGCAGCCTATGCAGGCTGTGCTAGAATCACAGAATCCCTCAACACAAATATAGACAGCGACCAAACAGCAGCTCATTGCAGGACTGGACCCTTCCTTAGATGCAACATAGTAAAAATTTGACTTGATAGAGCATAGGCTGAGGAAGAAATGAATAAAAAGAAGTTAAATTTTAATCTTACATAGTTACATTGTCCCAAATATTTTGTCTTGATCTTAGTGTCATTTAGTAGCTTTTCAGCGGCAGTGTAAAAAGCAACAAGGGCTGAAAGATAGGAGGGAATCCCATCCATTACATGCTGTAAGGATTACAAGGATAGAAGAAAAAAATTAAAATATCTGCATTATTAATATGTACAAAAATATTTCCTAAAACATGAACCATATAAAGAAAATTGTGGCTTTACCCAACAAAACTTAGCTCAGATGAAAGCTTATTACCCTCATGACCATGCCCACAGAGAACCGTGCTGGTTAGCAAACGTATGAACTTTTCACATATCCCTCAGATAATGAATATTTGAGCTTTTTAAAAAAGGATTCATTCTATTTAAGCCAATACTTTCATGGTTCATGTTAAGACTATGTCTAGTTCAGGACCCAGATGAGCAGACATTTTCATTATTAGGTCCAAACAGAAAAAGTAATGAAGAAAATTTGTAAATCAAAAACTAACTGAAAGATTAAGCATGCTTCTTGGATACATATGCAAACTGATATGTTTTGTAACTGTTGGAGGTGTTAGCAAATTCTAATTAACATGTTTGGTATTCTGTTAAGTTAGAAAACTAATTTTTTTTCCATCTATCATTCACTTTCTTTCAGAACAAGTCTAAATAAAATTTTAAAAAAAGAAACTAATAAAACAAAGTCTAGTAAAGAAAAAGAATGCATTCTGTTTTAAATATATAACCTGGAATAAAGTATTATTTCATGCATTTTTTGAGAACAGAGATTTAATAAAGAGCTACAGGTATCATTTCTATGACTGAATGAAGCTTTAATAGGAAGGAGGTTAAGAAGTTAAACCAAAGTAACAATAGCACTGCAGTGAAAGAGGCATGTTCTTTTTCATGCACATTGTTCCCCTCAGAGACCTGTCACTCAGTAGAATGGATGTACTTTGACTCATGGGTGGCGATGTATAGCCTAAGCTTAGCCTGAATCCTCTCGTAAAGGCTGAGTCCTGCAACCAGATCCAGACAACTTCCCTGCAGCACTATAGCATGTTTCACTAATATGAGCTGATAGGATTAGCAGCAGGCAGCAATTACAAACTCTTCTTTGTGAGTCCCAAAGAGTTTTGATTTCTGTGTCAACTCATGCTGTATTTCAGATATCTTTGGTGGTAAAACCTAAACCTTGAGTATTGAGATTAGATTCACATAGTCCAGGGTAACAAAACAATAAAGGATACTAAGTTGTTTAAATTGAAGTATGTCTATACTGCTTTATTCTACAAGCAACGTGCCCCCCTCTCTCCCCCCCGCCTCCAATTACTGGGACTATTCACAGGCCATAATATAGTTGGCTAGGAACACTGCTAAAGCCACTAAAGCAAGATTGTTACCAGCACTTCTGCACCCATTCCCCAGTCTCATATCCAAAGTAGTCTAATAGTCAAGGAAAAGTTTTGGCGCCTACTTGACTCTGAAGAGATCTTTTATCCTGGAGGTAAAAGCATGTTCACCTGTGAGTTTTTGATGTTGAAACTAGGTAAAACTTGAGAAGAAGAAGAGGAAGAAGAAGAAGAAGAAGAAGAGGAAAAAGAACAGGAAGAAGGAGAGGAAGAGGAAGAAAAAGAAGTAAATAAATGATACAAACATTCAAATTCTCTTGATCAAGGTGGCACAAACTGGAAATGAAACAGCAAAAAACATGAACTGAAACCAGTGGTGTTATTTTAAACCTATGTGAATATTCACTAAGATGAAGAATACTAGTTTGTATTCTATCAAACTGCATACTTCACCTTAGTTTAACTGGGGTTTTTTCTGATGGACAAGTATCCATGCGCAGGCTTGCATGAAAATAACCTAGATATTGTCTTTACACTGTATGAGGGCCACACAAAGATGGCTTAGCTTGGGGTGGCTCCCACAGGTATCTGCTTCCACTTTACACCACGTCAGGTGAGCCAATTACTTTCTGAACTGCTGACATTTGAATCATCAAAAATTTACCTTGAAGTACCTTGCTGTAACCTGTGATAGCCATGCATGAGCCGACCAGCTCCCTGTGCATCCATGAACTGGGACAGATAGCTGGTAACTTCACCAACTAGTCCCACCTGTCAGTCACAACCGAAAGTAACATTTATTGAACTGATTACCTGTTCAATGAGTGTATCTTTAAGTGGAAATTGAATGAAGGCTTCTTCAGGCTTTGATAGAGAAGCCTTGCTGAATCCAGATTGGGTGGTCTGAAGATGTTACTACTTCACAGCTTCCTGCTTCTTTCTCTACTTGTATTTGCTTGGTAGGAATCAAGAGCAATAATGACATTGGGTTTGCACAAATATGCCAGATAGATAAGCTATGGTGCTGAAGCGCAGGTCCATATTCTGTTCTGCTGTCTTACAGGATCACTAAAGGGCACAGATCAGCACCTGGGGCAGTAATAATTTCAGCCGTCTAATGTGGATCTGCTGTCAAAGTCAGAGACCTAAACTTAAGGACATAATCAAAACCAGGAGACATCAGGTTTAAGCCGGTATGTCAGTGTATGAAATGGTATTAAAATAAAATAATCTTCCATTAAGCCTGTGCAAGTTTTTATACAGACCTAGCATGCATTGGTTTTAGAAAATTAATCCTGATAAATTAGTGCAGAGCACTGTTTTGACCCAAAATGTTAAATCATACATTGGTGTTCCCTGAATGCCTTCATATGACTATTAGAATTAAGATCCTGTGCAAAACTGTTGTGAACAAAAAGATGAATTTGTATCATTCACGTAATTCACATTCCCATCTGCTATTTCAATGATAGTTCCTAAATCTTTGAGAATATAACAGAAACGAAAACTGTGGAGTTTTAACTTTCTTGCACAATCTATCCTTCTGTAACCCTCACTCAGAAATGAAGTGTGAGTTTGCCAGAATAGTAGGATAAGATCCTGCTTTTATTCCAGTTTATTAACACCTTATTCTTTGAACAATGGAACTACTTGTAAGTGAAGGTGTAAAACTTGAGCAGTGAGTACAAACCAAAGGATTTAGCCTGATGTGCTTTAGATAAGTGAGCAATATTTTCTTCATCTTGTCTATATATCTAAAGTCAATTATATCAGTTTACAAGAAAATCTGTAAAAAGAAACTTCATCACATTTTCCAGAGCTTGTCATTTTGTCTCTCGTATGTATGAAAACGGTGACTTGGCAATAAGTTTCTTAAATCTATATGGTTGTATTCTTTGAAAGTTGGTACAATGACCTCGGTGATTGGTTAAAATTATAAGCTAAAGCTAATGACTCTGATCCTTTTATATACAGTCTCATTTTAGAACATCACATTAGTCTCATTTTGTACCTAAAATACACAACTCCGTGTATGTCTGTCTGTATATCTGCCCATTTATCATATGGTGTCTGTTTTAGGACAAGAATAGTGACATTTGGAATGTACCAAACATACTTATCAGAAACTTAATATGGCTTCCACATTATACAGGAGTTTCTGGGACAAACAAGTTCTTCTTGACAGCTTGCATGTATGAGAGATCTGTCACAAATTATCCATTTCAAAAGGAAACCTAAACATATCTTGTTGCATTTCCAGAAATGGAACAAAGCAATACTTTATGGTTAAGAAATGGATGTGAGCCAGCAGTCAGTACCCTAAGGTGAAAAGTCGGATTTGCCTAGCAGTTCCTCAATTTCCAAGCAAGAGTCTTCCAGTTCCAAGTAATGAACAAATGAAAAAATAAGTACAGCTTTAATTCTTAGTAATGAGGAGGCATGCTCATCTCAACTGAATCCTGCAGTATGCTCTGGGCAAAGCACTCCCTGAACATGGCATAAAGAGAGCACTCAATATAACAACTGAAGAAACCTGCAACAAATCTAAAGTAGCCTCTCATTTCTATACAGCTGTAAAAGCTCTGCAGTAAGCCCCTGAAAGGGAACATTTATGTGTTTTATGTTAATTCAAAATGCTTGAAAGCAGTCAAAAGGGAGGCTTAGTCCTGAAGAAATCCCAGTCTTAAACCCCCCTTAAGCCAGGGCATGTCTATGATGCTGCTTTTTTTTTTAAACAACTGCAATTCTATTGTTACTTCTGAAATGTTAGCTATGTTTCCTATCACCTTTTACAGGGTGAGTCGAAATTTTCTCAGCATCCCTAGAAATCCTAATAGTCTGGCGTTCTTTTCAGCCAGGACCTAATATTCTTCTGTTCTTTGTGTGTGGAAGCTCCTGTGCCCATGAGTCTGTGCGCGGTAAGCATGAAATGCGAGTGGAAGCCCTTCATAGCACGTTCCCACTTCAATTCCCAGTCCTTGCCAAGAGTGTCTTGGCAAGATCCTCTTGGCAAGAGCTGTGAATTTGTCAGGTTTTCAGCTGGAGCAGCAGTGGCCAAGCTTTCTTACGTTCTTCCCTCTGTGAAATCCAAAGGAAGCCAGTGCAAGGCTCCTCCATTTCAGGGTAGGGATCAAGACTGGAGGCTTATTCCATAAGAACTACACTAACTGAAGACCAAGGCGGTTGTGTCTTTTCTCTCTGCTAAGTCTCCTAATGTCTCATATCCCTTTATCCCAAGCCTGTGAAATTAGGAAAGAGTGCTTTGGAAAGACCTAACACCCGTTGGAAATCTGTACACTGAAAGCTATGCAATTTCTCTTAGCTTGTGCAGAAATACTGTAAGCAGGGGGTTTGTCCTTTGATTAAAAGTTATTTGAACTAGAGAGAATGTTTTACTTCTGCTGAATCCAGCTGGCCAGCAGCTCGCGAATTCAGTAGCTGATTTTATACCAATGTGAAGGTTAATGGACTGTTTTCTACTCCTTTCCAGGAGCAAATGTCAGCCCTATGGAGGTCCATTGCTCACCAGAACTCAATCTGGAGTCCTAGAGTCTGGCACAGAAAGACTAATAGACTAATGCATTAATTCACTGAGCCTCTCTGCCCTTGGACTGGTTGTGCGTTTTTTAACATGAACTATAGCAGCAATGGCATTCAATCATATCTTCGTTTACCTTCCAACTATGATTTCAGACCGCATATAAAAATCTCCATACCCTGATTATTGCCATCAATATAAATGTAAAGTACTGTGGAAGGGCAAGGGAGGAAAGAGGAAGCCTTTTGGATTAAATTAATAAACATAAATGCACTAAAACATGAACATCCCAGCTGGCTGAATCCCTGATCAACTAGTTAAAGTGAAGCCTTGTTTAATTTTTCCCAAGAATGATTTTTGGCTATCTCCCAGCAATAGGTAAGTGAGGGTTTGCCTGTGTTTTTTCCATTGCATAGAGGATAGTTTGTGCTTAGTCACGGAGCTCATCACTGAAAGTACTTATTTGACCATTCTCTGAATATAGCTACTCCCATAATTAATCAGCATAACTGGACAGTCTTACTAACACAATAGGTGGTATAGGTAAGATGATACTTTCATTGGGGTGAGCATCTATTCTTTGTATGCTGGAGGATAAGGTGTGATGGATATTAGCACTGTGACACAGAGGAAATAGAAGGGGACTGTTTAAGAGCTACATTTGTGGATAAAGAAGGAGATGAAGAAGAAACTACATCTATGGGCCAGCCATTGGTAAGGAAAATGGGAAATGACTGAAATTTTGGCTTTGCTTCTCCATGCCCTAGGAAGCAGATTTGAGTTGATGCATTACAGAAAGTATGTTATATCCTTATTCCTACTGAAGGATATTACTCACTGGCTTGAAGCAAGGAAGGCACAGGGGAGGAATCACACCTTGTTCAAGAGATGCAACTTTGAGGCTTCAATGTGCAGCAACATCACTCACATAGACAGCTGATCGCTGATCTTAGTGTATAAAAATTTCAGGTCACAATGGAGAAATAGTGAAAAATAAAAGAACAGATACAGGAACTGTTTCACATGGTGTTTTGGCTAGTTTGCTTCCAGTGACATTTTAAAAATCTGAAACATGAAAAAAAAAAAGCAACCTCTTTCGAAGTAACCACATGAAATTTTGCACTTTAATCCTTTTACTTTCAGAACAGCCCACAGCTTCAGTTGAGGTCAAGTCTATCAGCAACTGAGCAGCTCCCTTTTTGTTACGTCAAGAGAAATACCTTGAGATATAATTACATTATGAATAGCTAAAACAATCAAGGAGTCAGTGGTGAAAAAAAAAAGGATGCAAATTAGCACATCCTAATTGAATTTTTCATTTGCTTTTGTCTGTTCTATGGTATAACCAATAGGGTAAATCCTCTTTTTCATCATGCAGGATGAAAGTTTATTTGAAGTTGGAATCTATAGCTGCCTTTTCACAGTAAATTGACCTTGTTCCATGCAGCCAATGTCATAATGCTCTGCTTTATCTAGGCTGAGAGAGAGAAAATCGCAAATTGCTTCTGCATGATTAGTTCTGCCACTTCAAACGTGTTTCTTCCGAGTTGGCTTCCACACTTACTGCTAGAGATATGTGCCGCTGGGAAACCCTAATCTGTCTCTGAACTCCTCTGATTTAGTAACCCTTTACCAGCCAGTCTCTTATGTCAGTGAAATGACTCTTGTTGAGAACAATAGAAACAGTACGGAAAAAATGAAGAAACTTTATAAATATTCTCTCAAACCTCAACCTAATTTTTTCTCAGCTGTTTCTGGCTTAGCAGACAGAAGTTGCTTCAGATCAGTGGAGTTTTCACAGATATGTGTTTATTTGTACTTTTATTGACAAAGCATTTTTCTTTTCTATATGTATTATGTCTTGATGAATAAGTAAATCTTGTTTTTTTCATCTTAAAATATAGAAAGATATTTACTTTTGTGTGACAAACTTTGTATTTGAGTACCTGGTGATTTGTTGATCATCTAGTTAACTCTAAATTAAAAAAATCTTCATTATTCTTAGTTTTCGTGCTAGCTAGTATGTTCCAAATAAAAAATTCCAATCCAGCCAAAGAAGAAGAAAACCCAAGGCAAAAATTACTGCTGTGATGTACTCCTGGAAAAAAAAGAAAAATATTAATGGCCACAAAAGTTCATATACATCAAGATGAAATTACTGAATGTTGTTCCGGACAGGAGATAACCATTAAAAACAAAGTTATGGTTGATAAAATACATATAGGTAGCAGCAGAGCATAGAATTTTACAATTATACATAGTATTTTTGTCTCCAA
Source organism: Nipponia nippon (assembly GCF_047370975.1). Classification (NCBI taxonomy): domain Eukaryota; kingdom Metazoa; phylum Chordata; class Aves; order Pelecaniformes; family Threskiornithidae; genus Nipponia; species Nipponia nippon. Next base: position 3,580,025 of record NW_028262337.1, on the reverse strand, counting down.
ATATAGAGGCTAAGGAAAATATAGACTGATGTTAGTACTAGAAATAAGATTGTCTCACTACTTGGTTCCTCTTTGGGCAGGATGTCTGTGCAGTCGTAACTTTACAAAACCAAGACCCAACACAGCAAAAGGTCAATTTCCCGGACTCAGACTGCTTTTCCTCCCTGCAGACTGTGCCTGGTACCACACATGCTACATCATCACAGTGAGAGAATCACAGGGTGTATCCATATGTGGAAAATCAAGTCCACGTTCTGAGTATTCAGGATAAGGCCATAGGACTGCAGTGCTTGTATGATCCATTGTGATTGAACAATATGAACAATTTGCATTTAGAAATTAATCTTTTACTTGTTATTTTGCTCTCTAACATGAGCATATAGGGCAGAATTCTGTGCACTGTGCCATGCTTAGCCATATTAATGTAGTTCTTATTCAGAAGTTCTTACTCACAAAGGCTTATTAGCACTATAAAAATGAAAGAGTAAAGAATTAAAAACATGCCATGACCAACAATCATTTTCATAGCAAAAAACATTTCAAATATTTATTTTTTAACACAAACCAATCATTGCCATTGATTTCCTCCTAAAAACCCAGAGCCAGTTACTACGTTGCTTCATGAATTACAAGCATCTAGTGATTTTTTTTTTTTTTTCCTGGTGAAGTAGAGCAGCAGTAACAAGCTGAACATGACAGGTATTTAAAAATAAATTACTTGATAAAAAAAATGAAGAAGAGAAAAATGCCAACTGCATGTGACAAGATTAATGCTAAAGCAGTGTTTTCAGATATTTTTGACCAAAGAAGGATATAACAGTTTAAAGGTGAAAAGGAGTATGGGGAATCTGCTACCTGACAAATAAGTCTACGTATCAAAAGATTTCACTAACCTGTCTGACACACAAATGGCACATGATGTCAACTTCTATTAAAGGTATTATAAATGATGACAGCCTGGAGAAACAAGAATTGTTTTCCAAGAAAGGAGTTTCTGTTGAATTCTATATATTACTCCCAAGCATTAGTAACACATCAACAACAACACTGCAGTCAGGAAGCAAATCAGTTTTTCAATCACTCGTCTTGTGGCCTATGCATAGGACTGGATGCCAGGAAGATTTTAATCCTAGGTCCCCTTGGAGTCCCTCACTGTTTTGAAAAATACTTCAGATATTACATGCATTTCCATAATGATATTTTTCCATTAATTTGTAAAAGTAAAGTAAGTACTGATGAAAGTATTATTTGTTATGGTGTATCAACAGGTTGAATGGAATTCAAGGGACAAATCTAACACAAAGCAGTTGATTTATCAAAACTCCTGATTTAAGGATGATTTTTAATTGACTTCAGAGAAAGAAGTACCTTTGCCTGCTGTGGCAGTTACAGACCTCTGGGCTATGGTTCAGTGCAAATAAATGGATTGCATTATTCCTATGCAATTGCCAAACTGTCCAGATGATGACTGTAAACAAAAAATAGAAAAATTCTGTGTAGTAAGGTCTGTATAGTAAGACCTTTTGAATTAAATCACTTGGGGACTTCCCATTACTCCAAACAAGATTTCATTAGATCCTTACAAAATAACAATAAACTGAAGCATTTGCATTTTGTAGTGTCTCACCAACAACCATCATGACACTGACTACACGTAGAGCTTCCAACAGGCTGAATGTCAGAAGCTCTTGGCAGTTAAATTTTCCATATTTCAAGGTCAGATAAAAACAATTTTTAGTCTCCTCGAGGACATGAGAAGAAGAAATTCCCATCCTCTCCAAAAACCCAGGAAGAAAGATTTTAACAACTTCATCTGAATAATTTCAGAACAAACTTTGTAGTGAACACCAAACATAACATGTTCAGAAGTCCTCAAAGACCTTTGGGTTTTCTCCATTGAAACGGCAGTCCTCAAACACTGAACGCATTCCTGCCTTTCACTCTGCCAAATATTGTTTTCATTGTTGTTGTTATTACTTGCCCAGATAGAATGGTAACACAGTTATTCAAGAAATTCAGTTAAGTGCAAGGTGCAAGGTAGACACATTTCTCAAAGACCAGCAAGCACCTTGTAGAATGCCTTGTAGAATGCCCTCTGTGTCTAACAAGATCAAATCCCTTATCCTGCTGATCATGCTCTATCCCCTTACTGGGCATCATGAACATGCATCACACAGTCTCAGCTTACTAACATTAACATACAAAAGTCATCAAGCTGTCAGAAACAAGAGAGTGGCCTGAGTCAAAAGTCTCAGTGTGGAACTTCATCTCCTTCATCCCTCTCATCCCTGAAAACATGGAGACACCTTGCTGGCGGGTGGGTGCAGGGGAGAACTCAGTGCAAAATTTCTTGTTGACACCAGCTGGGAACAGAACTGGTATCACCACACAAAACAGAATATATCTCTAAACTGGACTTTGTGCTACATGTTAATACTTTATGACTTTACTAAAAGTCCATGAATAACTTTTAAACTATCCTAATAACAAATCTGTTGTACTGTTAGACTGAGTCTGATCAAAGCTTAGCCTCTAATGTAGTTATTTAGCTAACCATGCAGGTGGATTAATAAAGAAGAGTAACAAAACACCTACACAGTCTGCAGTTTTGGTTTCTTGAGTGAAAAATGTGTGGATGAGGACAAAACATCATTATTTTTGTTACTGTTAATGAATGTGCAAAATACATTGATGGCCTGACATTTGCTATAGACTGTAGATATGTACATCTTAAAATAGATTCAGATAATAACAGAGAAAAGAAAGAAAGAATTTCAGGGCTAATCATGTTTGTGAGGCAGCAGGTTTACAATTTCTCTAGGTTGTATACTGTTCTGTGTTACATGGTTAGAGGATGTCTGGTGACCAATGAAGCAATTCTAAAGAATCAAAAGCAGAGATTGATTTTTAGTGTTTTAATGGAAGAATTTACTTTATCCAAACCAGAATAGTTCAAAATCAAGAAGTTTTCCTGATTTTTTTTTTCTGTATTAGAAATACCATCATTGAAAGCAGTGCATTGAAATGTAGTATTCCTGGCATATGCCTGATATACATTGGTACTTACTGTGGACTTCCTAGACAGCAGGAGAAGTGGACATCTCAGAAGGACTCAAAACTGTTATCTGTTATTAGTACCAACATGTAGGTCCTCTGCTTCAGGCTACAGAATTCAACAATGATAGTGTAGTCTCTCCTTTGCTTACATATGGTTGGTAGTTCAGGGCATTCTTAAAAAAAAAAAAAAAATTAGGTGGAATTCCTGTTCTTGAATGAACTGGATTAAGACTTCCATACCTGTATTGAAGAAATTAAACATAATAGTTCTTACTTACACAAATACAGAGAAATCACAGCTTTTGTGTTTTGATTTGAAAATCTGTCTTTCTGTGTTAAAACTTGATGGGGTTTGTCTTTTTTTGCTTATGCACAAGTTGCTCATCTTGTGAGTAAAGAAACAACTATGAAATAAAAAAAAAGGAATCTACAGAACTTCCAGCACTGAGCTCTTTCTGCGCATTGGGACTTCTGTGTAGACCAGTAATTCAAGAATTCAAGTTCATCTTGGTTTATAATAGCCTAATAATATATAGAAAAGTGGGCAAGGTCCATGCTGTTTCTTGAACATCAGTCGTTTCAGTCAATAGCAGGAATTTACAGTTGTGGTAGAACAATACCACCTCTATTTGTAGGTAACCAGAAGGTGTCCTTTTAAGGGTAGCAGTGCTTGCTCTCATAGCAGTTAGATATTCTCCAGTACATAAAAATGCAATGTTAACAGTATGCTGCGTATTAGCCATCAGCAATAAGCCTGAGCTGAACCTAGAACAGAGCTGAACTTCACAACTCATAAGTACTGAGGTTTAGTGTGGGGTATAGCTTGTTTGATTACTGTGAAAGATATCAGGTACAACATGTAGATCTGAATCTGGGATGAAAATATTCTCTACTGTTGAGTGATCGTAAATTACATTTTTGTCTGGGACCTTTTCTGCTAACATTAAGATTGTGAAGCACTTCCCTTTTGCTGTTCAAGTCTGGATCTCCCTGAGCTTGTGAAACTTCTATGGTATTCTGTAACAGTGAATTTTTCCAGGTGGAATTGCTTCTCCTTTATTCTTGAGCAAGCCTGAAAATCATAAATCCAATCACAAACAAAATTCAAGTGTTTCTCCTGTTCTCATATCAATACCTTCAAAAATAAAACCATATTTGAGGCAAAGAAAGATATTTTTCTGAGGTTTGCACATTTAGGCTAACTGAACTGAGCTGTAACTTCGGGATGAAAGGGAAGCCAGGTGAGATAAATCTAATGCTTGTATGCTTTCAGCTTCAGCATCATTACTAACTTTCTTAGAGCTCTAATAACTTTCTTTGATTACTTTTACCAACTTCAGCTCTCTTAAAAACAACTAAATTAGGATCTTTAAAGTGCAAGGAGCACTTATGATTTCAAACATAACCGTACTTTATAAATATGCACATGACAAACTTTATCTGATACATTTCATTCTTCAAGTTTATTTTAATTAATATCTATGTTTGCTTTTTTCCCTCCACATTTATAACTGGTGACTTCAGTGATCATTGCAAGATGCTCTCTGCATGCTTTGTACCATTAGGCTTAACACAATCTTCAACTGCAAGGCAGGTATCATATCCCTGTTTATGGAAGTTTGGGGATTTTGCCCATGGTCCTGGACATTTCTAGACGGTCCTTGCCTTTCGTTGATCATAAGCAAACCTTCAGCCTCCAGTGCCGCGCTGCCTTGCCGCGCACACAGCAGTGGCTGGGGATCAAATCAACACTCTGAAAATCAGCACTCCTTCCTCAAGTGCTAAGTAGAGCCTTTATGCAAACTGAATAACTCTAATGGTGAGGATATCCTCAATGACCTAACTCCTACTTGTGGATTGAAAATTAGGCCTAAGAAGGCCAATTGCCAGATAATGCCATTACAGGGAGGCTTGTGTACAAACTGAAAGGTTGAAGTGCACCCTTTCAGCACCAGGATTCATTCCCAGCAGGGCTGCCCTCCTCTCCCCAGCTGATGCCTGCGGCAGCACCGGTGCTGGAGGCTCTCAGCATTCGCCTTCACACCCGGGTGGCCGACAGGCCCAGTGGGCTGCCTGGAGCATCCCCTTCACTGACACATCCCGGGCAGCCGTGCCTGGCAGAGCTGGGCTCCTGGCTGATGACAGGCAACTCAAATCAGTCCAGGGAGGCTTAAAAGGAAAAGAAAAAAAAAAAAAAGTGAGGGAGCGACATGTCACCTCACACTGTGCTGTGGTCACTTTAGCTGAGCTGTGAAGCACAGCTCTTTCGAATGCAGAAAGTTCCTCTGATAACCTTGTCGGAGAATGATACGGGAAGACGAGGCATGTCTCAGAAATGCGTGACTTTTAAGCCATTGGCACTTCAAGTTTTGCTCCCTGTTTTAACTCTTGGTAACTGCTGCAGTCCAGATTGCCTGCATGCAAAATATAGATTTATCACAAATAAGGGTTCACATATCTCCAGGGGAAAAGGGATCCAAGTTCATGCTTTCAGAGTGACTCATGTCTTAGGTGCCTTTGGGTTTTGTTACTACAAAAAGGCATGTGCTATTAGCACATGCTGAGCACCCTTCCTCTGAAAATAGCTCGCTATTGAACATCTGACATTGGGCATCCAAAGCTGAAAAATCTTCAATATTCTTATAAATTCAGTTAAACCAGAATAAGAAAAATCGATGTCACTGAGGTAGACAGGCTACATCCATACTGTCATTTGAGTAGTTTGGTCATTTAGTGTGTACTGTCATTTTACATTACAGGAGGCACTGAAGGATCACCTGTGTTACTTACAGGTAGCTTCTTGCTTTTCCTTCAGTCTGAAATGAAGCAACTTGTTCTGCGGGAGCTAGGTCTCTGTGACTGCAAGCGCAGCTACTGAAGGCAACCTGGACATGACCACAACGTCTTTGTCTTACTACACAAAGTTTCTACATGTTTTATAGCAGCGGGCAGCCATTTTTTTGGAGACGAGTCTGTTCCATGGACAGCCAATGACAAAAGGCAGATGCCACCAGAATGAACAGTTCAGAGCATGGAGGCCAAACTTTCCTCTGTCAGAACCCTAATAAATGTAGAAAAGCCAAGTAATGAATATTTATATATCTTAATTCCCCCTTGCATACTAACAGTAAATTTTCCAGAACAAGAAACATAAACCAATAAAATCAGAATTTCCTACTGCTTTCAGATTTTAGATTATGTTTTATGCATCAAAAACTTATTCACATTATTGGATGCTATGATGAAAAACAAATCTTAGGAAAGAATCACTCTGTGTTTCAAATGTGAGAATTGGGAAACTTGTATGTCATTAACGCTCCATGAAAACTGTCTTGTCATGGCCCAGCTGGAATTGCTATGCTTTCTTAAAATGAAAAGGGAAAAGATGAGTTCTGGGCTGTATTTCAGTCCCACCAATGTGTTCCAGCCCTGTTAGCAGCTAATTCTCTGACCTCACTTATAGAATCATATAATTGTTTAGGTTGGAAAAGAGCTTTAAGATCATCACATCCAACCATTAACTCATGCCATTTAATGTCTTTGTTGCTCAGTTTCCTTTTTTTGTAGAGGATAAAAATATTGAGTTTTATAAAGTGCTTTACAAACCGCATTAATTCAATTAATACCGCTTAATAGTTTTTGTTAATCTCTATTCTAACATATGTACTCTCCACTGTTTTAAATTGATGTGAATTTCTTAAGTTTCATAAAATGAAAAGTAACAAAATTAGTTACAACTGAAATTGAGCCATATTTGCCTTGAACATTTTCAAGACCTGCTATCTGTGGAGGCACTTACATGGCCCTCGTCACGATTATATCTTAGCACTTAGCAATCACTGATGTTTTTTATCCTCCCACTACCTCTCTGAGATAGGGCAGGATTGGTGTTATCTCTGTTATTCAGGTGGAGAAGTGAGGTCCAGGTTTACCAAGAACAGAGTCACATCACACATTTGTGCCTGAGTCAAATGTGTCACAGACATGTGCCAAGACCATCTATCTAGTAAGGGCTCTTGTCGTTCTCAGAACAGCACAGATCAGAAAGTCTAGGACAAAGTATGCAATAGCCAAGGACAAAGCCTTCCTGGTCAAGGATATGTACTTTCAGATAAATCCAAGGCCTGAAAATTGTTAGGAGATGATGCAAAAATCTGAAATGAAAAAGCCACTGCCATTAACATAAGGATACAGCACTTCCTGACTTTTAGTCAGTAAACCCAGCCATTGTCCACTATGGCCTTGGAGCACACCTACTCTCAGAAGGTGGTGGAGGATGGAGGTTGGTGCCTTCCACCCCTTGCGGTCACTGGCTAACCGGCTCTGAGGCAGTTAACAGCCACGCTAGTGCCCTTTTAATGTTTCACTATTTGCTCCCCAGGAAGTGCTGTGCAGGCTGCCGAGGGTCATTGTCCCCGGCTAGCTGCAGAGGACACTTCTTCATATTCTTTAGGGAATAGGGCCAAAATATTTTATTTCCTCTTTAACAAAAAGTTTAAATTCTGGAACAAGATATTGGTGACACTTTGTATAACACCCTGTCGTGCTCTGCTTAGTCACCTTTGTCAGATATTCAGAAACACTGCCCATGCTGTTTGAACTGCCTAATCTAGCTCTGTTATCCTCTGTCTGGGTTTGATCCAAAGTCTATGGGTATTATTCCACTGGCTTCAATGGGCTCTGCATCAAGCTGTTGAATTTTCATCTAAACATACTTTATTACCCTTATTACCCAATATGAATACCTTTGACCCACATAGAAAATGGTATGTTTAAATGGGCAGAAGTAAAAAAAAAACGGGGGGGGGGGGGGCACAAAAAAAGGAATAAAGTATTTATGCTGAAAAGGAAATCATGTCTGAATCTCACTATGTATGGATTTGCATAGTGCTTATCTCAGGACTGTAAATAAAGATATAAGTAGACGTTACGTTGGAGGTTTTTCTTGGTTGTTAAAGACAGAATTAATCAAATACATTACTTCAAAGAACAAATAGGAAGTCAGACAGGGAATCTGTGTTGCATGTAGTCCTGCATCCATTTCATAGTTGCAGGCTCAGCTGTCAGCTTTGCTGGCATAAATTTTGTGAGTGAAAGATCATTGATTAGCTTGGGATTGGAGAGAGACTTTTTGTTTTAAAGTTAAAACAATTTGCTCACACACAATGACAATGCAGAGCTTATGTTTATTTTGAAACAATCAGCCACAAGTAGCTGGTTCACAGAAGTATTTCCAGTGTGTATCTGTAAGGGTGATTCAAATTTAAGTCTTCCTGTAACAGTAAAACCAGGAATGTATAAGGTTTATGTGTGCCTGGTTTAAAAGATTGTTTGGTTTTGTTTTGTTTCTCTTTTGAAAGAAGCACAAAATGTCTGCTAAGCTTAAAAATGATGCGGATCATGTTTCTATGTCTGTTAGGTCGTGCTTACTGGGCAGTCTGGCTCTTGTCAGTAATTCTTCAACTGCTTTCCTGTGGTGGAATTACTGTAGAGAGTTAGGAGTTCGGGTTGGTGGGAGGGATTCTTTGTCCCAGTTGCATTTAAAATTACATCTAATCTTATCAAGGAGCTCGTCATTGTTTCTGGCTGCCCATAGCAGGTACAGTACTCCTTTTGTTCAGGTCTGCTGCTTTACCAAATAAAGGCAAGAACTGCTTGCTTTTCTCATACAAGTAGTTCAATTGATTTCTGCAGGAATACTTGCATGAGTAAAGCAAACAGGATTTGGCAATAAAATTGATTAAAAAGAATCTGAACAGAATATTCTTCCAGAGGAAGTATATGCTGATTGAAAAGTGTTAAAGAGACAGATAAAATTAATAGATATAATTATAATTTAGATGCCAAGTGTGTCTAAAGCAAGTGGAAGCATGAAAGAGTATGAAATAAAGAACAAAATCAAAACAGCAAGGAGACAATAAAAAGTGTTCATCATTCATCAAAAATGAAAAACTTTTTATCAAATGGCGAGGTTTTAATTTTAAGTTGTCTTTGAAGCCTTTGAGTAGGCAGCAGAATATCTAGAGGTGTGCATAAATGCATAACAAGTATTTTCCCCAAACTCTTAAGAACTCCATGTGGTTCCACTAAAAATTGTGAGTGCCCCTGGAGTGTAAGATATTTCTTCAAGTGCTTGTATGTGGATTTGAATATTTAAATTTTTGCATTCAACTTGAAAATGCTGGCCTCCCTAAAACTGAAAAAAATATTTGCTTGCCTCCCAAAGGAGTTATGCACTTAAAACAAAATACAAACAGACCAAAAAGAGCATGCAGATGTAATGCCCACTTCTTGCACTGCTTTTCCAGTAAAACTTCCTGGATCTCTTTTTGTATTCATCAGATATCTAATCTTTAAGGGCTAGTTCCTCTGCTGGCAGCGTTTGTTTTCCCTAGCTGGAATTGCTGCAGGCTTAATAAGAAAGTAGGTGTCGTAAGTAGTATTTATGCCTTCATTTTAAAAACTTGCCCTGACCAGTACTGAGCAAATTATTGACATTGTAATACTAACACCGACAGAAATAATACCAAGAACAGACCACCAGTGTCAATAAAGATTCCAAGTTAAATCAGACAGAAATAATTGGTATTAAGTTTTAATGGAAACTCTATTCATGTCATTTTATAATTTAAGATGCAAAATGTAACTTGTTCAAGCAGGCTCCATTTAACATCATGAAAGAGATGGTGAATTAGCCAGAGCTGTTTGCAGATGCATAACTCATCCCAACAAAAGTTATCAAGCATTTTAAAGGAGCTCAGGAAGAACCAAAATCTAAATAAGGTAACAGAATTTAAGGGTCCTGTATGTTGAGCAGTTTTTCCCAAAATTTTAACATGTGTATGGTTCATCAAAATTTGGTGATACATTTCCTTAGAGATCAAAGTAAGCACTAGAGTTCCTGATTGGCATAGTTTCATGTCTCTGCAAACAGCTCCACAATGACTCTGCTCACAGTGCAGCACTGGTTATTAGCACAGCAACACTTACTTTAGAGCAACAGGTTATCAAGCATTGCTGATAATTGATCAGTTATTAAAAAAAAGCGCCTTTCTCACCCTTCAAGACCATGTCGATAACTTTATATGTTTATTTGAGACACTAGGATTAGGAGCCTTGTCACCCCATGCTCTCTTCATAGTCAGCGTACACAAAATTGTATCTCCAAAGATCTTCTCCTGATATTACAGGAGTCTACAGTTAGGTGGATCCAAAATTAAGAGCTTCAGTTAGGAGCCTAAAATTCAGTGGAATGATTGCAAGTTTTATGGACAAAAAAATAAAATGAAGAAATGTTCAGCTAATAGAAGAAATGTTCAGAGATTAGGGCTGTTGAATTAGGAGAGGAAATAGATAATTTGTGCATGACAACACAAACAATGCCATAGGCAGAAATGACATATTTTTTCTCACAAATAAATCAACAGTGAATGATCTAGACAGTGATCAATAAGCATATAAAAGTGGGGGGGTTAAGTAAATTAGAACAAATTCAAAGAAAATATTTCTGCGAGACATTACTAAAATAAATATCTAAGTAGAAGCCATAGAGGATTAGACATTTTTATGGATAATGAGATTTTCTGTACCTATACGAGACAGGAAAAAAAAATGATAATACATATAACTACTCTGATTTCATGGTATAAGCCAACCACTACTTGACAATGAGTTGATGAGAGGCTACCTCCAGTTATTCACAGGTGTGATTTCTGCATATTCCCATAAAATAGAACCAGTTAATATTTTGGGGAGCATATACAAGACCTAAGGGTTTGATTTACTGTACCAAGTGCAATAAAAGGTACAGTAAATGTACCTATGTCCATGTTGCTTTGTTTCATCTTTATCTCAGCTGACTGCTCCTGGCATTGCTACCAAGTAGAGTATAGAAAGACATTTTCTCTTTGTATGTGTTTTGAACAGAGAGCACAAAACAAAACACCATGTCCTGTGAAAACTTTTCAGGCTGATTTGAATCAGTCTCAAAAATCTTATCAGAGAAAAACTATTTTTCCAGCAGGACAAGAGTGGTCTAGAACGATGTTAAAATAATATTAACACAATTACACCCATTTCCTAAAGAACATCTTTAGCATATCAGCTATGAAATATTTTTTAAATATCACAGTACATATGTTGCCCATAATCAGAATTCTACAGCTAAATATAAATTGCTTTTCACTTAGTTATGATATTCCTTTGGTAAATAATAGTTAGGATATATACTACTAAAAGACTTATTACTTCTATGTTCTTCCTTTTTCTTCAGTTGTTTTTCCCACATAAGTCTATAATACCTTATAAGAACGCACCTGTGGCCCATAAAATTCAGTTTAATATTTTAAAACATTTTACTGGTGGAAACAGTAAAATTAGCCAAGCTTAAAGTGTTCAGTTGTAGCTATCTAGGAAAATTTACCTTCAAACTTCATTTCAAAAGATGCTGGAACCTGTAGATTGACCTCACTAAGCATTTTTTCTGAATACCTGAAATCAGACCATGTTTATTTAGGCATCTAAATGAAGACTTAAGGATCTCACTTGTGGCTCCTAGTTTGAAATGTTGGCATAAGTTACTTTGCCGGTCTGAGACTTCACACTACCAGCTGATCCTAACTAAAATTGAGGAATTGTGAGTTTAATCTATTAACTGTGCTGCTCTGTGACTGGTAACACCTGGCATGTACAAAAGTATCCAGCCGAAAAACAGTGACAGATTTATTTTGTTTCTATTAGTTCTGGCCTATTTTTTTTTATGATAAAGACAGAGAGACAGTGTTGCTTGCACCCAATCTGATACACAAGATATCATCAGATGAAAGCCGATTTGATTAACATGTGTTTAATTTGCCTGCACAAAACAATGACAACAGGGGATAATTTTTACATGCCATGTTAATTTGTCATGTTGTTTATTCAGTCTTGGTGCTAATCGTTACTTTTAAGCAACTTCAAGCCTCAGCCTACGCAGCATGGAGTAGTATCTGGGGCTGAAACTGTATTTAGGACAGAAGCTAGAATCTCTGTACTCTCTGTGTATAAACTGTGTTCGGATAAACATAAACTCAAAACTGGGTATCATTTATACAGATGTTGAACACGTCTCTTCAGAAATCTGAGCTCATCTAAGTTGTGGCCCCTGCATCATTTTGGACCTTCTCTACAACATCTCAGCTCTGCATATTCTCTGCATACCCTCTCTAACCAACACGCACTACCAGGACTCACTGCTAACTGCCAGTTTGTTATATATATCCCCTCATTTAAAATTCACCTGTGCCTTTGGCCCATTAGGCCTAGAAAAGTGAAGGAGAGTCTGAGTAAACTCAAGCAAACTTAACTTACATGGACTTACACATTACCTGCATGTTTGGCACCGTCCCCTAGCATGATGTCAGAAAATGAGCCAAAAATAATTCCTATCACTCTTTTGATGTTACAGCACATTTACTGGGTGTTACTTTTAATATTTTGTCCAAAACAACCAGAGGGCATGGAGGATCCAGGATATTCTCCTACCAATTTGTCTTTAAATATTCCTAAAGTGCTGTTCAGTTCTGAAAGGAGGTGATGTAAAAATGACACCTTCTTATTCTGCACATCTGTTCTTTATGCACGTTCAGAGTTAGAGTCATATCTGCTGCCTGCAGAAACAAAATTTAAGTCTTACTATGTTTTCCTTCTTTTAGTCTTGCAGAGCATGCACAGCAGAGAACAAGCTGGATCATGCTTCCTTTCCATAACCTTTTCCTAACCATAGGCAAGTTTTGTGTGAGTCTGCATACATGTCACCAAATATACAATCCAAGAATAAGGTAAAGCATTGGTGTGATTGAGACCGTCATTTTACCACCACAACTGGAAATATTTCTAATGAAATGTGAGGCAAAAAGTATAACCTAGCTTGAGAACTGCCTATATTGTTCTACATAACAGTGGAAAACACTGTACAGAAAATATAGATTTTTGGGGATAATTCATAATCACCCATTCAGAAATTACTTTGTCTTAATCCTGACTGATGTGAGAGGAAAAGTCTTATATTCCAGGGCAGCTGCTTGCATCTGAAAGTATTCTGCCCATAAAAGACATCAGTGCTAGGTATAGATTCCAAAATGTAAACAACTAATTGGTCTTGTTCACTTTTTGGTTTTCTCTTTCTTTCGGTATTCCGTTAAGGAGCTTATTAACAGAAACAAGCAGCTTTTCTTCAAGCCAGGAAAGTCACTGAAAAGTGTTTTCATCAATTACACAAGCATACACACAGAATCTGCAGTTAAGTCCAATTAGTTCATGTTCTGTTACAGACTTAGTAATTATTAACTCCTTTTCTGATTGATATTTTCAAGATCATTGCAATAATCATTACACAGAGCTTTGAAGGTAGTATTTAAGAATACAAATCCAACACAGACAATATTCCCACTGGTATTTAGGCTTGTTGCCAATTTGCATCCCTTCTACAATGCTGGCTTTGTACCAACAGAAAAGAAAAAGAAAAAGTTGATGTTTCAAAATGAAAACTATAAGTAACATCCAGCATTTTATGCAAAAGTCATTGAAAGAAAATTTGTAGTAACTTGTGAGGTTTGAAATATAAGGTTTTCCAGTACCTGCAGGTGATTTTTGACATTAAATACCTTTCATCTTTTTAATAATACATTTTAAATATATATTGCACAGTCAGACAAAAATTCTCTTACCATAATATTGGTACTTTAAACTGTGAGTGACACAAGAAAAATTCTGAACAAAAACTTATGGTGAAAAAGATATTAAAATTACTTTTAATAATGTCAACACTATTTGGGCTTTGAAAAGTCTTTGGGCGTCCTATTCTTGCTTCCTTACCTATAACACACCATTATCACAAGGAATTTCATACAATGTAAGCTTTTACTGAAGAGCAAGTCGTTCAAATAAAATTAAAGCAAATTGGACTAAAACCTACAGACATGAACTTGAGTTCCAGCCTTGTCTCCTTTGTTTACCAGCCAGAGAAGAGCCTGCGCTACCCAACAGAACGCAGAGACATCTGGTGGCTGATGGACGCACTGCAGAGAGGCTTTCCAGTCGGGAGAGCCTGAGGAAGTCCAGCAGTGACTCCCTTGGAGACGCACCTTCCAGATGCTCCTGTAACCCTCGCTGCTGTGTGCCGTTTACCTGCCTGTACTTGGACTCTACCAGCTTTGTATACCTGTCCGGGAGTCAGTGGTTTTCCTTGGGTCCCCTTTGTCTAACAACCATCAGTACAATTGGCTATGGTCACTCTTAAGTTTCCTGTGAAGCTCATGAACTAGAAAATGAGTCAAACCTCTCTCTAAACCAGCACCCAGCAGGATCAATTTGAAGGCATCACAGTTCAGTCCACACCCACATGTCTTCCACTACCAAAGTTCTTCTCTTAAAACCTGTTGGGATAGCAGGTCCTTCATGACTAATCTCCACAGGCTCCTTCATCTCTGGAGTGGGTGGCTACAAATTAAGCCAAAGGCATCAAGCGTCAAAGTTCACAGGAGCAGGAAAGAAGAAACCAGACTTCAAGAAAAAATATGTAACTTCTCCCTCTCTCTGAATACATCCCTAGACCAACTCTGGTCCATCATACTTTAATGCCTCAGTTCAGCTAATAAAATCTTACTTGCCAGAAATGTAAACATGCTAAAAGAGTTAACACCAGAATCTTTGATGGCAAAATAGCATTTTTTAATTTACAGAATGTTAAATTTATTTTGTTTTAAAGTAATTTAAAAATGTTTATTCCAAACAAAATATAAACATTCCCATTTTTCTGTATATGTAAGGTAGAGATTCTTAATGCAGTCCTATACTCCACTGGACATAGAGGTCTGTTTTCTTGCACACAGATGATTTCTTTCAAAAAATCTGTGTAAATGAATCATCGGTGCTAGCAGCCACGGCAGTGCAGCACGAGGAGCTACCACAAACCCAACAGTTTTGAAAATTCGAAGGCTCTGGCCACATTCTAACATGTCTTTAGTAAAGTATAGGGTCATCCTACTTTGAAGCTTAACAAGACAAGACAAAATCCAAATGACCAGATTCCCCCACCAAACTAATTGTTGACTCTTGGGTGTTCTAAAGTTCTTTTAGTTCTCTATGTACAGTAAATGGGTTATAAAAACATTATCTTCTGTGAAACTAAATGAGACCTTTACTATGAAGGACTGTATATCTTCATCCATTTTCTTAACAGCCAGAATATTAATGATTCTTCTTCTGAATTCAGGCTTGTAACGACTCTGCTTTACACAGCATCAGGGTGAGGATAGTAAAGCGGAGACCCAGTTAGGGAGGGTGCACTAAAACATGACTGAGCCACCCTTCCCAAGATCACCATGGGAATGTCAGCAATGGCTTCCCCACCAGCTTCCCACAGGGCCTGGGCAGACTTGATCCAGAACTGTGGGAAACATTGTATTTCATCGTATTATCCTGCAGAAGATAGTGAAACTCCAGTGGTTCTAGACAGTGATGCCTGGATCCCAAGCAATGCCTGAGAAAGGGAGAGGTGATTTGTGGGGAGCTGCCAGACCACAGAACTCACCTCGTCTCTAGCCACAAACATTGAGAGGCATTCACATACTGTAATGAACAGAAATGGAACCACTCAAGGTCTTCATTATTATTTTTCAAGTTTGAAACCTTGATTTGATGAATCAAGGTTTCATCAGTAGGTACTAATCAATTTGATGAGTGCTGAATGTGGAATCCTCCAGGCTCCAGGAAGGAAACATGCCTGACAAAACCCTTACCCCCCTTCAGCCTTGCCCTGGAATAATCTTAGTAAAAGCTTAAGAATACAATAATGATGTTAAGAACCTTGTTTTTCATTAAAAAAAAATTATTATTTCTTCCCTTTTTTGTTAAGTCCTGGTTTTAAGCCTTTAAGCTGTCTCCCGTGCATTAGCCAATTCTCATTACTCACATTTCTTGCATGGCCTCTGTAGGCTATTCAAAGTGGTGAAACAAGGTCTGCCTCTTCCTCTTCATCACTCTATTCACCATCCAGTTCTGACCAGTGCAGGCAGACGCCAGGACAAGGTAATAGGTGCGGTATGTACACAGCCTTTCACAATGACCTATCAGCTGCATATCCTGACTGTGTAAAAATAAAAGGCTGCCAACACAGACATTACATGGGAAAGAGAAATTTAGTTTAAGAAGCAGAGCCTACAGGTAGGAATGTTTAGATTATTTAT
The DNA here is from genome assembly GCF_047370975.1 of Nipponia nippon. NCBI lineage: Eukaryota > Metazoa > Chordata > Aves > Pelecaniformes > Threskiornithidae > Nipponia > Nipponia nippon. Next base: position 3,563,742 of record NW_028262337.1, on the reverse strand, counting down.
GCTCAGGACAGGCTGTTCATTTGTTTGTAATTTATATATTCATATTTTACAATTACTTTCTGCTGTTTCCTGGATGTTTCTTGATTTACCAATGAATCATTGCTAATGGTTCCCTTGTGCTGGGTACCTGGTAAGCCTCTTCATTTCTGTATTGAGCTCAAGCATCTGGGGCTCCCTAGAAGACAGGTTAGCAGACAACACAGGGACTTTGTGCCTGAAAATCTGCATTTACACTTCATTTGGGAGCAAGTTTGGGCTTGTATATATAGCATTATAGTATGGTATTGTTGGACTACATTTTGACTCTCCAAAATTTTACATATCAGTCCCTCTTCAATGTCTGAGTTTGTCTTATCTTTAGAGGACTGCCTAGATGGAAAAGGCAGCTTTGCAGGTAGAAGCATTTGGGGGAACAGGAAAGTTTGGTTCTTTCTGTACGGCCATCTATAACAGAATAAGGCAGAGTGTGAGTCTGGAGTCATTACAGTCCTGGGCCACTGCAGGTCCTTCTTACGCAGGCAACTCTTAGGGATATGGGTCAGATTTCATTTGATTTTTTCTTTGCTTTTTTCTGTGATCAAAAAGATCTGATCACTGGGCTCCTCTAGTCTTCCCTGTACATGTTCCTTCCTGTGGTTACAAGTATCTTTATTTAGGAAGGGCTCCTGAGTTTTTCAGTATCAATAGCTTTTTATGGTTTTCCTTTTATTTTCTGTTAAAACAGAGTAATTCAGACCAGTTCACTGATAACTAGTTCGATTGTTATGACATTATATGTCTATTACATACAAGCAAGGTAGCAGAGTGTTTAATAAAATATGAACCAAGATATGTCTCCATCCTGCCACAAGAGAGATAGATATGGGGGATCTTTCCCCTGAGTATCTACACCTACAGTTATCTCCAAGAAAGAAAACAGCATACCAACCTCTTCTGATAACTAGAATCATTATTACCAATGAGTGCTTGTTGCACATTTCTATCTCCCCTCAGTCTTCTAGTTTTGTTCTCAAACCATGGCTATATCCAGCAATGAACCTTGGTTTGAGAATTGCTTAATTTAGTTTGAACAAGATCAGCTTGATGAAAATTGCTTCAGGTTTAGAAGCATTTTTGTTAATCACAAAAGTTGTAGGTTCCTATTGTATGTATATGCACATCATTAATTGTGGGTTTGCATTGTTTTAAAGCTGACCTAATTGCTTCCTACTTCCACTGCAAATTGTGAAAGTATCATAAAAAAAGAAAGTTAGGTGTTACTCTGGGCTCCAGGAGACTTCAGTATGAATGGAAATCTCAGCCAACTGAATTCACTATCTTCCACATCAATATTGATACCCCAGGGTACTGCAGTCTTCTAGGCTTTTTGTATTCATATGTGAACCAATAGACCTCTGTAAGCTCTTAAGGAAGTGTGCAATATGCATATGTTACAGCTGACCCACATCATGCATTTCTGTGTCTTTTCCAGCTTTTAGACTCAAGAAAATCTAATGACCTCTAGCCTTTTTGACTGCAGAGGCTATCCATTCTTTGTTGGAAGTGATGCCCACCTGACTCTGAAGATAGCCTGAAACGCTGGCTCAGAGATGTCTTTTACTAGCCTTGAGGATGTTTTTACTAGCCTTGAGACACAACCATTACACTTCAGTGTCACAATAATTGTTGAATGACTATTCATTTTGTGCCTAGACTGGCCTGGGAGTAAATTCTGGGTTGAAGAATTAAAAATTGTTACATGGAGGGAATTTTTCTTTTTAAAAGGGAGACTCACAAAATCATGGAAGGAAAAGAAGAAGAGGATGGGAAACAAAAAAATTTAAAAGGCCCCAAAAGATTTTTTCTCTTTCTTTTTTTCAGAAAAAGAGATAAATTGTACTTGAATTTACTGATTTTAAAGAGAAAACTGCATATCGAATTATAATATCAGAGTGGTGAACTTCTGACTTGTGGACTGAATCCAACCAGTTTATCCAGATTGTGGTTCTCCCCTTGGTGCCTTCTTTCACAGCACATCCTGGATGTCCACCCTCTGTTGGTTTTGTTCCCAATGGTTTACGTATCTTTCTTCTGTCAGATGACTGGACTTACATCCATCGTATAACCAAATACATGTATCCCTCAGTATTATCACAAAACAGACATGCTTCTAGTCACAGGCTAGGGGCAATGTGTCCCTATAAGAGGGCAGACCCAAATCAAAATATTGCCCTTGTACTATAAAAACTAAGTAGCTATTTCCCCATGTGGGTATTCCCCTTAGGAGCATGGCGGGGGTAGAGCCCTAGATTTCTGCCATAACCAAGGAATAACCAGTCAGTGCAGAATCTGACAATTTCTTCTAAATTAGTCTAACCTTCACCTGTTTTAAAATTCAGACATCATGAGACAGTAATAGGCAGTTCATTTCACTTGCTGTGCTGATAATTCATACATAATACAGCTGTTAATTTGGTAAGCCAAAGCATCAGGCATGCTGATATTGTACACATACCTCTTCAGCTCCTTTGGTTATTTTGTGTTCCATCATCACTGAAGATTTTTTTCCAATTCCATGTTTCATAATAGTAAGGAAGTGAGCTGAAGAGCTACAATGATTTCCATCTAAACTGCTCTCTTTTTATCTGCACTACAAAAACTAACATCCCTTTGCCAACATTTGCTTAGCCATTTTTCAAATCATAAGAAAGGAAATTATGGGAGTAAGAATACAAAAATGGAGCAAAATCCTCTTTTTACCATAAAGTGTGCATTGGAAATGAGTGAGTTTCCTACTGTTCAGAACATATATGTGAACAGTAGGAGACAATGAATGCTCTAAGGACTGTCTCCTGCCTGCCGACACAGTAAAGCAATCAAAAGAGAGAAGGCTGTTTGCCTTTTCAAAAAAAAAGAAAAATCAGTCTTTTTTGAGAGCCTGTGGCAGAGTTCTTTATTGTCATCTCTCCTATGCTGCTTCACAACCTTATTGGACTTCTAAAATTATATACAGCTACCCTTTCCTCTGTGCTTTCTGGTTCTGGGATTTTCCCTGGAATACATAAGATTCCCAAAGCTGAAGTCTTTAATGACATCATTACTTGCACAAAGAAACATGCAAGGAGTTCTATCAGCTCTGTTACCTTTGGAAAAAAAAATGTTTAATTTTTTTGGCAGATTTTCTATTTTTTAACTACACACAGTATTTGCTAACAGGAGTTTTGTGAAAAACAAAACAAAGAGGAAGGGAACAACATGTGTGTGGGCAGGTATAGGGGAGAGTACACTGATACAACCTGCTCACAACAGAACAAGTAGGGTGTTCTGTACATGTTGACATTACTCAAGAACTCAGATACACAAAATATCAAGTTCTGGAGTGCATTTATCTGAAGTTTAATCCAGGATACAATTAATGTTTAACCTAATCCAGCTCCAAACCTTCAGAAAGAATAAGTCTAAGTGTCTCAAGTCTTGACTTACCATTAAAAATCACCAGCTTTTTTTCAGTGAATACAGCTAGTTTCTTTGTGTTCACCTTCTGGTTTCTAAATCATTAGGCAATGTCCATATCACATGTTGGTTTGTTTTGGTTTTTTTCTACAGCTGTAAGTATTAGAAACTGAAAGATTTTATGACTATTTGCTCAACTGATTGACTGACTGAATGATAAATACTCTAGGGAAATTGTACAAAGCAGCTGGAGGTTTAAGAAAAAACTTTGAATCTTGCAAGACATGATATCACTGTAAGATTAGTGAAACTCCACCCCTGAAGTTCCTAAAACTTCTGTTCACTTAAGTGCTGCATTTTCCTAACTGACAGCATTTTAAATTGACAAAATATTACATTTTGGCTGATAGTCCTTTGATAATCAAGTAATAGTAAACATGCCAGTCTTCAAGATAAAGTTAGCACACCCTGCAGAGAGACTGAAAAGAGCTCCAGTGGCATAACTGGGTCAGGGTGTATCTAATACAAAAAGTGGATTCTCCAGCTCAGGGCTTAGGTCATTTTGCAGACTCTGTCTATGCCACCACTGAGGTACTGTCCTTCATACACTGAAGCCTTGAGTGAAATTCCATTTCAAGCAAAGGAACATCACAAGACCTACCTGGCTTTACCCCTGTGCAAGGGTTAAATGTAACACCTTCAACAAATCTCCCAGAGAGATAAATTTCTCCTTAGAAAAAATTAGTCAGATAAGATAGGCAGGGAGTCCTTTTTCAAGAAAAGAAAACAGAGGAACCAAAGAAACCAAAGGAAAAAATACCTCCAAATTTATTCAAATACAGAAGTTCATTTTCTTTCTTTGCTAAGATAACCTGTCATAATCTCATCTTTACACAAGTTCTTCATGTAATGAAGTAAATGCCTTTATAAAAAAAAAAAAAAAAAAGAGGGAAAGGAAAAAATCACTTAATTTAATAAAATTAAAATCTTAAAAAAACACCTTCTACAGTGCAAAAGTGAAACCAGCAAATAATCTTGGCATACTTTTTCTGAAAGGGATAGTTGGTCAGTTAACTTTTCTCACAAATATGTTTGTTTTTCTTTAATTCACCTTAGACTCGGGAAGAAAAAAGAATAACCAAGGTTCCCTGATTGTCCACTCTCACCTCATTAGAAATGGATTCAACAGGATTTAGTAAGAGAAAAAAGAAGAAAAAGGGGTCAAAAGTTCTCCCCTGAGCCTAAACAACTTGGTGGGTCACAGCAGGTAAGGGCAATTTCTGTAGTAAATGGAAGAGAAACAAATGAAATAACTGGCATCGTGCCCAACCACCTCTGATTCACCAACAAAGTGGTTCTTTATAAGAGGGTCAACTGGGAAAAGCAAGTGGAAGGTAGGTGGGGTGAGATTTGAGTTCCTGCCTCTGAACCACGCAGCTCCTGTTCTCCATCATGCACTCTCATCACAAGGGAATATTTAAAATTTTTTGCAATCTTATGCATATTCATACCTTTATGCTGATACCTATTCATTGGTGTATTCAACCCTAATTATGGGGTCACTGCCACTTTAAAAAGATTTTCCAGTCCTCAGCGCAGGTGCATTTTGCCTTAAATATGCTATCAAATTATTTGCTTGTAAACAATCCGTATACAAAAATAAATGCAGAGATTGAATGTTCAGTTGCAAAAAAGCAGGTGCATAAGAGAACCTACCCATCATGATGCAGTTTTCATTATGTTTTCATAGCCTGAAGCAGCCAGTTTGAATTCATATTCGCTCATCCTGTTGTAATTCCAGTCACCCTTCCCTGCTGAAATGACTGAGGCATCTAAACCACATGAAAATTAAATCCCTTACAAGTTATTTAAACATTCTTTTTATTTATCTTTTCCAATAATGTTAGTTTAAGTAAGGTTGAACAAAAGGAATTCACTTTCTCCACTGGATTCAAACATCTAATTAAATCTCAACTGAATTAAAATCTGATGTCATGGTTGGTATGGCCAACACATCTTATATGATTCATATTTTTGTAAAAATGTAGAAAAAAGGACAAGAAATTTAGTACATCTAATAGCTGGGAGACAGCAAGCTGCCCTGGAGCCACTGTGGGCTTGGCAGCAGTGAAAGCCACCAGCACCCTGTGGAGCATCAGAAAAAGAATCACCAGATCAAGGGACATGATTATTCCACTCCACTCGGCACTTGTTAGGCCACACCTGGAAAAATCTCCAGCTTTCATCCCCAAATTCAGGAAAAACATGGAAAAAATGGAAAAGGTCCAGTGGAGGGCCACCACAATGGTTACAGAACTGGAGAACTTGACATACGAAGAAATGTTGATGGAATTGAATTTGTTTGACCTAGAGGACAGAAGGTTCAGAGGAAACCTAATCACACTCCACCAATACCTTAAGTATATTTATAGAGAAGATGGAGGTACTCTCTTTACAAGGGAGCACGTTGTTTTGGGAGAAATTCTCTCTGGATATAAGAAAAATATTCCTCACTGTGAGAACAATTAAACATTGGAGTAGGCTGCCCAAAGAAGTGGTGGAAACTCCCTTGCCAGAGGTATTGAAGACATGGCTTAACAGGGCCCTGGAAAACGTAATCTAAAGCTCTGCTTTCAACAGAAGGTTGGACCAGATGATCTCCAGAGGTCCCTTCCAACCTTTTAATGACTTTTGAATGATTCAATTTTTCTTTTCTTTGGTATTCTTGCTCCACTTTTGAAGATCTTATCTTTTTCCTAACATTACACTTACTTTCTATAATCAAAAAAAGTATTTAAAGTACATGAGAAAGAAAATGTGTATGATGTATTGATGCCTGGTCCCTCTGCTGGATTTGCAAGAGCATGAAAGGGATATGTGAAAGAAAAATGAGAATGTGCTCTTTATCTGACTCAACTGTTCATGTAATTTCCACAGGAGAGATGTATAATGAGGCTTTGAATTTAAGCTACACTGCCTCTGGGTTCCCCCCTCCAGTTATCAGGCTGCAACTCGAGTCACATTACACTTATACAAGAGTGGGATTACATTCCCCTAATGGGGCAGGATTAAGCCAAAGGAGGTGGAACAACTTTCAAAGGAGCAACTTCAACACAGGGGACCAAATTCTACTCTCAGTTACACACATGTGACTGTCACAGTGATTTCAATGGGGATACTCAGGTGTAACCAGGGGTAGAGTGTTTTTGTGACATGGAGCAGATGTGAAAAATCCAAGCGTAGACTAACCATGAGCATCTCATTTTTAAACAGCCACTTTATTGTGGATGGCAAGCAACAGAGCTTTAAATAGGACCATGACCTACTGCACCACATTCAGAATTAAATCTTTCTTCCATACTGGATTCACTTTCACCCTCTTGCAACTGCTATATATATGGATCCCTCATTTGGAATAGACCAGAAAGACTTTGCAGTAAATTTCATCACTGTCTATACAAGAATGTAAGTTCAACAGTATTAATTCACACCAGCAATTTGCCAGAGTGCTAATAAATTGTATAATGAGTGGCTGAGGTACAGTCACGTGGAAAGGAAGGGGAAAATATCAGTAGAAACGTAAACAGCTGACTGGAACACTTCTGTCCAATCTGTCTTCTGTCTAGGATCAGCCCATCTGATCTGAAAGACACCACCACATGCAGAGGCTCTCAGTATACTGTCTGCATTATGTGACCATACAAGCAATGCTGACAGAATGAATCATGCGATGGCCAGTGCAGCTGCCTGTCAGCCACGAATGAGGAACTTTCACCGTGCTGCCAGGAGCCCCTCAGCCCCCAAAGAGAGTGCACACTGCGACTTCACTCATGGCCGTGCTGCAGACCACTGTGTCATTGAAACAAAGGAAGGGGAAGGAGAAGGAGAAAGGGAAGGGGAATTAATGTGACAATAAAGTAGGGACTTGCTCTAAAAGAAATATGTAAATGCAGGTAACCCATGTAAACTTGTATTAAACCAACTGTACACTACAAAAATTATTCCTATTCCATGGCTGTTTGTTTTTTTGTTTTGTTTTTTATCCTGAGAAATGTTCCTGTAGCTCTTCAATCAAGTAATTTCACTACCACCTTTTGATAACTGACTACCTCTACATCTTCAGCCTAGTGCTACAGCTTGGTAAGGTGAGAATGGAATCCAAAGCCAGGAATAAAGATACATCAATGACACGTCTTAAAGTTGTTACGGTAAGCTATACTGAAGCCATATTTGGACCATATTCTTGAAGAGTTAGAAGCCAGAAAACATTTGCCTCAGGTAATACTGTGCTTCCGTAATTTCCATGAGCCTCAAGAGGCAAGTTTCATCTCTGATTATGCACTAGCCATCCAAAAGTTGCATATCTTATCAAAACCACCCAGAAGAGGAGTTAAGGCAGGCCAGTTAAAACTGGGCTGTTAGGACATGACAAGAGAAGAGTCCTAGGTTAACATTGGAGTGAGGTGGAATCTTTTGAGAAGGGCCAGGCTGCGACCTAGAAGCTGTCCAATGCAGACTAACTTATGTCAAGTGTAGAATAAATTATTTATCTGAAAAAAAAGACAACCTTTTCACTTTTTGCAGAACAGAAGAGGAGCCATGCAGCTACTTAAGGAAAACCAGAAGGACTAAGCTGTCTCCCTGCCAGGCTGTGACATGCTGGTGTCAGACGGTCCTGACTCTCACTAGCTTTTGGTGAAGCCATCTGAAACTGCTTCTCCAGTAGCACACAGAGAAAGCACCACGTCCTTTTTCTTTAGCATATGATGAATTCAGATTCTGATTTTCATACAAAAAAAGACAGAACACACCAAGTAACAGCAGAAAATTCATACTGAATAATCAATTTATTTGATAAGAAAAATAGCACAAAAAGTATGGAAGGGGAATATTAACTGATCATCTCTCTACAGGAACTAGACAATGCATTCACAAATAATGTATTCATTAAAAGGCAGAGAGAAATCATTGAGAAAATAATTTTGCAAATAATGTTTGAATAGTACTCATCTTAACCCAGCTTCACACAGCTGTCACTAAAATTTACGACACCTGACTGCCCTTTACCATTGTGATTAACGCTAATAAAAAAATCTAGTGGTGTTTTATAACCTTGTCAAAAAAAAAAAAAAAACTGCACAGGTCAAGTGGGTGAATAAAAATTTGCAGCACTGACTTAGAGTCACAAGTATTACTGATTAATAAAATATGGTCCCTGTGATATACCTTTAATTACTCTTCCCACTGCTTTATTCACTTGGGGCTTGATTGTACCTCACTGGGGTTAGTCGTATTGTACCATAAGTAGACACAGAGATGCGCTCAGGTCTTTTTGGGACATACTGAATAAACAAATCTCAGTGACATTCATAAAGTATAAGAACCACCAATGCCTTGATAGATTTAAAAACAAAAAAGACATAGATGTTTTCCTTGTACTTTTCTTTGAAACCAATTTTATTCATGCCTTGTCCTGGAATTCTCCACAAATTTTCTAAGAAATGTGTAATTTCATCCAAAGCATTACTCAGAAAAACTGCCTAAGACATCTTTTCACTGGGGTGGTGCAATATTCTTCTTCTCAGCAGAGGACAAGAAAAAGCATAAACTCCAAGTTCATAAAGAAGTCCAATAACGAGAGGACTTGAAAAGTGAAATATTGAGCAATGAAGAAGAAAGAAAAGGATTTATGGAGATAGCATTTCTACCACCTGTTCATGTTATATCTTTGAGACAGATTCATACTTTGGAGTAGTTCTGTTCTGCAGTATGTACTTAGACGTCTCCTATTACTCACTGGGGCTCCACAATAAGTGGCAGGTATTGGCCTACATTTTTATTTTTGTATTATAATTGGATTCAACGGTAGCAAGCCTGTAATAATTCATGAAGAATATGTGCCACTTAGGTTAGTGGGATGTTTGTTCTGTGATCATATTGGCCTAGAAGTTCTTGTTACACTAACAATTTCAGAACAATAAAGGAAGCAGTGTCATCAGATGAGCTATTACATGACACAGATCTAATGATAGTTAAAAGACAGTATCTAAACTATTAGCTTCAGAGATTTTCTCCAGATACCTACAAAACAATTCCAGAGGTGTCAAAGCCCAAAAGAGCAAAAAAGGAGAATCTCTTTTTCGAGACAATAAGGAATAGCTTGAGAGAATCATATTGAGACATAACATGGCTTGGGGTCATTTGAGGAAATTGTCTGCTATAGGGACATTTTATTAGGTAAAATGTCATACTTAGAGGGTGTTGAGTATACCAGAATCTCTTTTCCCTAATGCTTTGGTCCTGCTACAGAAGAAATGCTTCCTTAAGAAAGCTTACCAGTGGTTACAAAGTCATGGAGAGAATAACGCAAGTACTGAACTAGGTTCCTTAGAGAAATTTTGATTGAGAACGGATATAGAAAGGGGACACCCAAGGAATTCTGTCCCTGCTCCTAGGTTGGTTGCCCTCTCTTATTGTCACAACATCAGAAAGGACGTGCGTGTTGATATTTCACTTCTACTCCACTTCCTCATGTAGACTGAGACCACATCTACCTCCAGCAGGAGCAAACCAGGATGAGGAGAAAATGCCATTATCCTGGTAGCTGTGACAGCTATTAAAAAGGAACCTATTCAAAAGGCCTAGTTCAGCAACAAACAAGAACTCACACAAATGCCAGAGAATTGTTCTTAGTATACCTGTAAAGAGTCTGGGTGGTTTATAGTGATAGTAACCTCTTGTAAAGGTTTTACCAGTTGAATTCTAAATGCCATAATTCAATATATTTTCTTTTTTCTCCAGTGGGAATAGGAGGGAAAATGCAGTTTTTGTTTGAAATTGTCTCTTGTCCTAGTGTTTTATTGCTGCAGTGCATGAGAGCATATTGCTGTAGTTAGTGCAGAAAAAATTCCAGGCTAGAGGTAGCGTTATACGTACCACGATGGTGAAGCGATGAGATCCCACATCCTGGGTTTCATTCTTCTCTGAATTACTTTTGATGCAGTCATTTGCTTGAACTTGTTTTTGTGACAAAACCCATCCAAACTCTTCTGTTTGCAGAATCCTATCAACTTATGCCAATTCAGTTCATACTTAAGTTCATACATTTGGACAAAATCCTGAATGATAAGAAGGAGGCGTTGCCCTTATCAGTTTTTGAAATATGGTTTACTTAGGAATGACCTTCACTGAGGGTACATTCTGTGCATACAAAGAGCAGTCATTAATAAGTTATATACAATGTAGGACTTGAAAAATACATATAAGGTAGACAAAGCTTTGTAGTTTAAAAAAGCTGCATGGAACTGTTAATATATGAAGTGACATGAACAAAAAGTAACTGACCATACAAGAAGTGTTTTTAGAAAATCCAGTACCATTTGATTGGAAATAAAAATCAAAAGGAGAAGTCAACAAAATAATGTTACCTGCTGTTTTTATGGACTGCTAGAAATAAGAGTAGCAAAGTTGTTCAGAGTTTGTGAAAGGGGAGGTTATAACAAATTTTGACCCCTAAATTCTTTTTGACTTGGAGAGTTCAAATTAAAATTTCAGGGATAATTAAATGAGAATGATACTTCATATATATATATACACACACACACGTAAGGAAATATTTGAATAATAACTAAGATGATTGTTTATGATGTTACAATACTATCATTCATTTGAAAGGATTTAGACTTATTTTACTACACTGAAATATTAAATTTAATTTCAAACAGAATGTTTAATCTCTGTTAACACTTGTATAGCTTATTGGGAACAAATAAACTGGAATCGTATGGGCTGAAAAAAGGTAGATCCCAGTCTTTCAAGGAGGCAAACTTTGAGGAAATGTCAAAAACCATCACCTCCAGTGAAAGAAAAGAGGGTGATGCCAAGTACCATCATTTCTGTACAAAAGAGCCAAAATTTTATTTTCATAAAGAGACTGAAGCGTACAAAATAGCAAGGACTCAATCATCCTGACAGTGAAGTAAGTAGGTTGAAATTCCATGCCATTCAGTGAGACAAGACTGAGTCCTGACCGTGTGATGACCTACAGCACCACATCAGACAAGGTCCTTCTATCCCGTCTCTGGGAAAAGCATAAGAAAAGAAGACACATGCATAGTGACCCATCCCTGACAGATCCTTCCAGAGACCAAAATTTGTCTGCATGAACAGTTTTTGTTTTGGAATCTATTTAGCTCTCAGCACATATAAAATCATGTGACAGCAAGCACAGTACAGTTATTAATCATATGTTGGCTGAAAATATGCTACATATTGTTTGCTTTTATACCTGCTGCCTGATAAACTGGAGTAACTCAAGTGATAAATAGGCTTTTTATTCTTTATCTTTGACTTATCCTATATCATAATACGAGCCCATCATTTTGTGGTGGAAGAGCTCTCATTGTCTTCTGTAAGAATATTTTAGGAACTATCGTCTTTATTGGGGTAAATGTAGTTTCCCTCTAAATATATTCTGGGGCTTTACAACAGACCTTTCATACTTTATTATTTATTTTACACACAGTATAGTATTATTTTCTTTTAAAGAAAAAAGACTATTAAAGCAAAGTGGTTTTGTTACTACAACTTCAGCATACAGAAGTGTAGTCACAGAACTTGTGTATCTGCTAAGAATGCAAATGTACTTTTACAGGTATTTCCAATAAGAAACAACTTAAATGCAATTTTCAGTTTTGTAAGGGACCTCAGTGCAGCACAAGTTCTTGTGCTCAGTCATCTCTTCCTCAGGAACATCCAGTGGGTCCCATTTCCAATGAGGCATTGTGTAAGATCATGTTTATAACTGATCATCCAAAGTGGAACAGGAATGGTGGCGAGTGAGTGCTGCATCACTCTTGCTAAGAGCAATAGCTTACATCAGGCCTCACTACCCGCACAGAAGGCAGCAGTTTGCTGAAGATGCATGAAGTGTAATGGTAACTGGTCGTGCCAGTGTGTGGCTGCTCTCTTTCAGTGACTTTCTTACTGTTTCCCTACCTGTATTGGGACTCACCAGATATGGGATTTATTGCGCTGCTGCTGCTGCTGTATGGAGCTGAACCATGACTGTTGCCTGCTCCAGACAGAGGCAGAGAAATGCTGCTTTTGAGGGAAACAGAATTCTGGTTTGCTTAATGAAATAAAAGTCTCCACAGACATTTGTTTTACATTATACACTTCTACAAATATGTTTGCATCAGGCAGCTAAGGCATACTTCAGGGTCAAATTCTGATTTATACCCATCGAATTGTATTCAAACCAGTGGAATGGAGCAGCATGAAAGTGAGAGTAGTAAGTCACCGTCTGTCTCTCGTAGATCCTCAGACATAGAGAAACTAGAATATATCTGACCGTGTAATTTTATTTAAAATACATCACATTAGTCTGCACATTTAAGTAAACTTGCAGTCTAATGCATTATGACAAAGAATTAATAGTGTCAGAACACTGACAAATGATAGAAACACTGTAAATAGTTTGTAAAAAGCAAACATTGTTTTCAAATCAGAGCACACAAGCTAGCTGAAAGAAGAAACGGCTACAAATTTATTTGTTATTAAAGAGCAGGAAAAACACAATCAAGCCCATAACAGCCTTGCACCTTGGGTGGGTTTCACTTGATCCTCAAAAAAGTATAGAATGCCTCATACTCTGATATTCTGCTATATAATGCTATAATGGCTAGAATCTCCAAACCTCAGACAGACAGCCTTCCTGTGGGAAAATCCCTAACTTTTTCTTTATGACCTTGAATCTTGCTAGGGGCAAGCAGAAAAAAACATCTTGGTGATTAAGTGTAGGATAAATTCTTTCAAAAAACCTTTGGGGAGGGTTAACTTAGTCATTAAACATATGGTATTTTTAAACATCCTGGATCAGATCTTCAAACCATGCCCCAACTTCTTTGTGCTGTGGGTGTGGTACAACAGACAAAACGTTGCCCTCATGGGGCTGTCACACCTCCATGAGCCTGCACTGTGTATGTTGTGTATCAGGACAGAGCAGTGTACCTAACCAAGATAGAATGAGAAAAGGAAGGAAAACTGCTGTGGTTTCCTCATTTGTATCTAAAACTGTTTTAGATGGCACTGAACTATTTTGTAGAATATTTACTACATGCTGATAAAAAATATCATCAAAATGAACTAATAACCCTTAAAATCTCATTATTCCAGAAAAAAACATGAAGTTGCTCTTCTGTTCTGCCCATTCCAGTCATTATTTTTGTTGCTTTAGTTTGGAATGAATAATGGTGAAAATAAAGCATTTCTTTCCACATGCAACTGAATCTTTGTATTGACCACACACTCCCCATCACTACTTTCCATCAATTTTTAAATGATCATTGTAAATGATCCAAGCAACAGTTTCCATTAAAAACCCTGGTAAGATTCTTTTGCACTCTCTGATACAGCGCTTCATTGCCAAGAGATTTCTCCTAATACTTACGGAGTCAGTTGCATTACAAATTGCAATTATTATCCAAATTATACTTTCAGGGTGCTTTTAGACAAGTCTGCTTGTCTAAAGCTGCTGATGTTTGACTCACTCTGTAGAATTGAATAAAGCAAGGATTACCAAACTTAATCTGAAGAGGTAAGAGTACCTTAGAGCTCTGTGCAAAGTCAAGTTCTTGCACAGGAATTGCTCAGTTGTTCACACACTACACTGAACAGCTGCATAACAAGAATGACAGTTTGGGAACTTCTCAATAAAACAGTGGTATCCCTGACATAAATATGACAGACAGTTTCTGGAGAGCTCAAGAGGACACCATGTCTACTAATACTCTAGAAAGAAACACAATGGTTACTTACAGTCTTCGAAGGGAAAATCTGGGATTACAGCTATTACAGACACAAATACAGTATTTTTAAAAATCATATTAAAAAATATTCACCTCTAACTTAGCAAATAGCTTCCCCAAAATGGGCTCAACACCTTATCTATGCCCATCTTTCTCTAATATATGCCTCTCCTTCTGCAATCTCCTCTTCCTCACCCTCCCAAAAATCTTGGTCGTGTCCTACAGGTCAGTGTATTTTGGCTACATTGACAACAGGCAAGACCAGAGAATAAGCTCAGAAGCAGAGACTTGGAGAAACTTGCTGGCAGGTGGTTCTTTTCCATTTTCATATTGTGGCTGCTCCAACTGACCGCCAAGTAGTGCAGGTTGCAGCTGTGGACAGATTGTGCAAATAGATGCCCATGTTCTCATATAGGCAGGCTACATACACTCTGCAGGTCAAAATTATACTTTAAAACTCCACCTGGAGACCAGTCAGTAGCTAGCAGAGCTCTAGGAACACTGATCTTGTGTTCCCAGCAAGATACATTGCTTAGTGAACAGAGGTGGCACTCTGATTGAGTCATAACTCAGACTGATTATTTTGCTATAACACAGAGACCATTGCAAGAACCTAGGTGCTGGGGCACGGATCACAAGAGCAAAGTCTTCATTCAAAAGTAATAATAACAAATCTCTCACCAGAAAATGATGGGGGACTGTTGTGGGGAAGCTTGCCTTCCACCTGCTGAGTTGGGATCACCTAGCAGCAGCCAAAGCTTCAGTGATGCTTCCAGCTTGGCAGCCAGCAGACGCCCCAGTGAGAAGGGCAGGTATGAGCTCTGCCCTACCCGCTAGCAGCTTCCTCCAGCCTGCGGCATTGCCTTAAGCCTCATGAAGACCGAGCTGTGGGTAGCAAGCTCTCAGCCATTTCTCAGTCTCACCCACACACTGGGCAAGGCGTTTGACAGCAGTGAGTGAGTTAAATGAGGCAGAGATTGAGGGTCCCCGTTTTCCCTTGCACGACCCCCGCCATGCTGCTCTGACACTGCTAGGAAGATGGAAGCTGGCCAGATCTTTCCTCCCACGGAGGCTCTGGGCCCCTTCTGGCGGGGGTTGTCAGTACACTACAAACACCCTCCGCAACGGTGGCCTTCCAAAAAGGGGCTGAGGTGCCCAACGTGAGCCTTGGGTGTGATTTAAGCACTTGGGCCCAAAACTGGGATCCTCAAAACTTTGCTCAGCTGACAACCAGTCCCAGAGGCATCTGACCACTGGAGTTTCTCAAACACCCACAGCTCTGCCTGCACATATGCCCAGGCCTGCCTGTTCCTGACAAGCCACACACCTCAGACAAAACCCATCCTCCAAATGGACTCAAACTGCTTCCCATGACACAGGTTTCAACCCTCATGCTCTCATTTCCTCTGTCCAGTCTTCCTTGTGCTGTAGAATAGCTTCAGTGGACAGGATGGAAGCACCTCGGCATGCACACACACCAGCCCTATACATACATAGCCTATAGCCCAAAGATTAGGGACGCTGCCTTGGCTGGGGGAGGGATGCACGGCTGCATCCCCTCAGGCATGGAGGGAATCTGAAACCAGGTCTGTCATGTCCCAAGTAAACGCTGTAACCACTGATCACTTTTAGAGCAGGGGGAGCTACCGCTCCAGGCATGTTCTGAAAGCTAAAAGTAATACTCTGCATCCCTCAAATAAAAAATAAAAAAAAAAAAAAAAAAAAAAAAAGGATGTGAGTGCCTGCTATTAAGAAAGGGCCTGGGCTGTAAATTCTGAGAGGAGAGGGATGACTTCTAGTAGCACTAGGGTCCTACGCCCTGCAGAACAGTGGCATCTGCGATGTATCCCTCTGCTCAATAAGCAGCAGCTGTTTTTCTGTGAACCCCACTCAGGAGCACTCAGCTCTCCCCATCCACCTGCCACGGCGCAAGATGCCACTCTGCAGCCTGTACTCCATTAGAGAGCCAGATGTCCAAAAGTAGCTGTTGCAGCACACACTCTGCCCCACCAAAACCCACCCCCGAGCGTGGGCAGCTCTCACTCTTTCCAAAGCTTTGGCCATGGGGCAGGCTCCCAGGCACGCTGAGCACAGCACTAGCACAGAGCTGCAGCTCCTCTCCAGGCAGCACGTCGCACAGATGTGTTATGGCCCCAGCCTGCACTTCCTCACAAGCCCCATGCGCTGGTAGGGTGCCTGCAGAAGCACACTGGCCCTTTCCCATCACAGGCTTTAGACAGCGGGTGCCATGTGTCCAGTCTCATGTCCCAGCTTTTTGGAGAGAGGCCTACATCCCGTCATGAAGCGCGTGCATGGATCCTGTGCCAGCTGAGGAGACGGAGGGGGCCCAGGTGAAGCCTCACCCCAGCTGGCAGCAGCATCCTGCACATAGCTGGGGCTGCACAACTGGAGCAAGAACAGCCCATGCCAGAGGCAGGGCCGAGGAGTGTGGGAACTTGGGGCGAGGAGCTGGCCAGGGCCAAGCTCTCCCACACCTGGAGACTTCCAGGTCATGGCCTGAGCAGTGCAGGGGGAGGAAGAGCAGTGATGTATTAAGGCAAGGGAAGGCAGCCGTGCTCCTGAGAACAGGAAAGTTTCAGCTCCCAGCCCTGGCCTCCCTGCAACTGCTCTGGAGGAGCTTTCATAGAGACGGAGAAAGCCTTGACTGAAACACAAGCCCAGGTCTTCCCTGTAAGCTCTGCAGACCAACTACCATACTTCATTTCAACTATAACAAAGGCACAGGGAAGTTCATCAGAGACGCCTGATCTCTATCCATCATCAAGAGATCAGCTCTCTCTGTGGTCAGTGCCTCTTCCTGTGCAGATGTGAATCTGAGGCAGCTCTATGCTTTGGGAACTATTCTGCCACAACCTTTTTCAGCATTCCTTCTAGGAAGAGACTACCTGTCTAACCATAACAGCCAAGGACTCCTCAGCCTCTGCCAAAGAGGCAGGAAACCATCCTTTCCCAGAGGAGCTCTGCTGCTTCTCATCAGCAGTGAGCCCCTTCACAATCCCATGCAAGGCTGGGCTGCACCATGAAACAAGAGCTTCAATACCAGGGAGTGTTATCAGGGTATCACAGGCTGTGTCATGTCACAGGTACACATGAATTGCCTCCATCCTCCCTTTTTCTCTTTCGCATTGCCCTCACAATTGCATTTACCAGTCTACTGCCCCCGGGAGTTTCACTGATCTAATTAGAAGCACTAATTATTTGTTCATTTTAGACCTCACATACACAGAAGTCCGTACCTCCCCCAACTTTATTCACTTTTATCCCCAAATAAGAAATATCTTACAATATTAAAAAAAAAAGTATAAAACAATCATCAACTAAAGAGCAACTCAGATTAACACCACCTGACTAAAAGACATGATTAAGAATTGGAGCAGATAACTCACCATACTTAATTGATCGTTAACTGGTTACATTTTTGCATTCTCTGCTTGATCAAGAGCTGCTTTAATGACTACCTTTCGTCCAGCAGTATTTTCAAATGTCTATCAAAACTAAAAATACTTTCTGAAATATAAAGCATAGAGTTCTCTTGCTAAATAGTTGAAGGCAGATAAAACTCTAAAGAATGAACATATTGTTTTAGTGACTGTAATAGTCAGACGAAGATTTGATCCTGCAGTACAAGACTTTCAGTTTTCAGGGTTTTTTCCATCCAGACTCAGTCGTTGCAGCATGGAACTTGCACTGCTAATTGCAATGCTGCTACTTATCACACTATTTCATTCTTAATTCCCACTTTTTATCTGAGGCACTTACTGAATGAAGAGGTCAAATTCTCCTGTGGAAGTTAGCAACAATTTTGCCATAGAAACAGGAATAAGTGCAGTGTTGAAAAATTATTTTGTGGGAATTCAACACCTATAAGACACAAGGCTTTATGTCTATATTAGCCAGTTATTACTGTAGAGTTGTATTAACATCACCATGTTCTTTTATTTACTATTTACTGTAGAGTTGTATTAACATCACCATGTTCTTTTATTTACTATTATTGACCACGTTGGTTACAGCATTGGTCTAAGGACCTGTAAGGAGCATGGTCTGTTGTATTAGGAACTGCACAACCGTGGAACAGCCGTAAGCACCCTCAGATGAATCCCTGCTTGAATGACCTAATGATTTCAGAAAGAAATGTCTTTTTAATCTTCTGGGTTGTTTGGTTTTTTTGGTTTTTTTTCTGTGATAATGATTTAGTAAGTTAAATTAAAACTGCAAACACATTTCCCTAAAGTAATCAGTTTTGAAGAGCCAACGTACTGCAGAACCGAGATCCCAAATGGTGAAATTTCATTTCCAGGACTACTTTAATGACCAATTCTTCTGCTCTGAAGTACCTCATAACAGTGTTGTTACCACAAAGAAATATGATATGCAGTGGTCATTGCGAAAATCTAAATGTTCTTGCCTTTGCCACTATATAATTGGCAGAGATCGCTGACTGAAATGGGATGGGCTCAACTGAATTGAGGACACATGACTCTCTTAAAGTCCATTGGGGCTTTACTCAGAAAAAAATTAAGATCAAGGCATAAAACAGCTGTGCTTACCAGAATGACAGGCAAAGACGCCTTGAAAACTAGTTCATTAGAAGAAAAATAGTGAACCACAAGAACAGGCTTAAAAACCTAACAATTAAAAAATCTGATGAAGAAGATGCATCTAATGTCTTGAATATACTGCTCCTATATGAACACTGGGAGTTAGTTATTTCCGCAGTTTACGCTAACCAGTAAGCCAGTAAGATCCGGTATGAATGCTGGACTAAAACAGTTTCATTTAAAGTGATACAACAATTTGAGGTCTCTGGCCACTAAGTGCCCAATCCTGCTCATCCTGACTTAATTATCGAAACTACACAGGGTTTTCAACTGAAAAAGGGCCAACCCTGAATAAAGTTACGTGAATAACGAAAAAGAACTCCAGCTTTTCAAGTGCTAAAATCATTAAATTCTTGCTGCAGAAAAAGAATCTGAGTAAAGCAAAAAAAAAAAATTTACTATCAATTCATTTTCACTAAAGGAAACCCTGCATCTTTAGCATACCTCAAATCTTGTGCTGTGTATGAAGTTTGGGATCGTTCTGCAACAGCTAAATCTTGCAAAACCTTCCTTGCTTCATATCATGAAGGTGAAATATATGTAAACTAGAACTTCAGAGCGGGTGTGGGCCTAATTCTCTTAAGTTTTGCTAAGAGTTCTCTCCTGTAAAATACAATGTAAGTAATTTGCATGTAGACTCCTACCCCAGAATTCACAATGTGTGATATTTCCCTTAGGCAGCAATAAGTAAAACAGGGAGTGGCTGTTTTATTTGATAATATTGTGTGCATTCAGATGAGCTATTGACTCCTGTTTCTCATTACAGCACCAAGTAAGATGCTTTTACTGATGCACCGATAGCTTAAGAAGGTTTTTCCCTTGTCATATAAAATTATGCAGTCATTAAGGTCAAATACAGAAAAAAATTAGGGTGGTGGAAAGGAAATCACTTTTTTCCCCTACGAAATTACAGCATTGATTTTATACCCACATATCTAGAGGATTTTTGCTACTAACTTCAGTGAGAATTGGACTTGAGCTTTCAGAGCTACACATTCCTGCTTCACTAGAGGTTAGCAGCAAACCTTTCACTACCTTCACAGAAGGCCCTGTGTAAACTAGAAAATTTGTTCCTGTAATTCGTGATTCACTAGAGTGGTCTAATATCAATTACTTCAGATCACTTACAGTAAGCTCTTCGAGGACTAGGACCTCAGTTTGTGCCTTCAAGTTAGGGAAAAAATGTTTGGGCTCCAAATATTGGAGTATTTTTTAAAGTGTCATATATATTGTAAGATCTTCTACATATCATCATATCTTTGTAAAAAAGGTTAATTTATGGGCTGTAGTTAAAACCTTCATAAACTTTTCAAGTTAATTCCCACCATATTTTACTTTATCATGCGCAGTGACACGTCAGTATTATCTCTATATACCTGCTAAGTTTAACACTTCTCAAACAACACCTTGTATTTGTGACAGTTAAAAATAAACATGAAGTTTTACCCATGAGAAAAAAAAAAAAAAAAGGAGTACCAGGATCATGGTTAAGATTCCTTTTCTAGGAAATGTTGCTCTCTTGATCCTGAATTCCTTGAGTTATTGGGAGTTTAAAATGGTTTAAATGTGTTTGATGGAAAAGTATTATAAAAGCCTTGCAATATAATTTGCTTTGTACACGAGGAAATTTGCAACTACTAAATCTAGAAAACCGCACTTATCCACAAACCTTCTAAACTGCACAGAGAAAGAGTCCTACCCACCGGCAAATTTCATAATTCCACATTAGCAGGCTCAATTACAATATCCACTGCAAATAGCATATTCGTGCATCATAGTTACAGCAATCAGCTTGCTTTCTTCCAAAATGGGATATCATGGCCCTCAACTCAACCGCACTGAGTAACAGCACAGAGTTTGGAGAGGAATCACACAGATTCACAGCAAACCCTTTTGCGTTACAGTAGAGAAACAGCAGAGAGGGTGGAGGGGCTCATGCACTGTGCAGAAGCCTGGAAACCCACCGTCCACCCTCCCAATGTGCCAGAAGAGTTTGAAAGCTCAAGAAAACAACTGAATAAATAGAAAGAGTGACATCCAACTAAAAGATGCCTCTTTCTCCTTGCTTTCCAAAATGCTTCTTGCTATTGAGTTAAATGCTTTTATTGATCCCAGCCGCCTCAAACAAGCTTTACAGCTTGCAATATCCCCAAACCTAGCATAAAGGGACTAACACAGAAGGCAATTTTCTACTCCCGAAGAAGATCTTGTATCTAAGCTGACTTCCTCTCTCTTAATTGACTTGCTTCGATCATTCCTTAACGTTGGTGAACAAGAGTGAGTTTGAATATTTTTTTCCCATTCTCTGCAAAACTTCAACTGGAAAAAAAGAATAAAAATAAAAATAAATACCAGTAGCGGCGAACACACACGGGGCGGGGAGAAAAAAGACAGACCAGCACTGCTGACCCCAGCGGGGCTCAAGTGCCACCGCCACATCCTGCCGCGGAGGTGGCCCCTCGGTGCCCGGGGGGCGACAGGGGCAAGCAGCGGGGTGCAGGTTTTGCCCAGGAGCCCGCCGGTCACCCCTGCCCGGCGGCCGGGGGCAGGGGGAGGCAGGGCCGCGGCAGCGGCGGCCCGGGAACAACAAAGCGGGCTGTAAAGCCTCCAGGTGGTGGGTGTATTTGTTGTCCTGTCTGCGAGGTGCGGTGGCTCCCCGGCCCCGGCAGATCCCAGTGCTGCTGTGGACATTAAGAAAAGTCTCTTTTGGCTGATTCCAAAACCAGATAAGGAGCCGCCGAGCCACCAGCTCTGTCTAGACTCCGGACCTCACAAGTCAAACGGGTTGTTTGGATTAGCCTTGGAGATCTACCGACCTGAACAGCCCTCCTAAAGAAAAGCCACAGTAACACCCTATTTTCCTCTTCCCATTGCCGCCCGAGGTCTGCCCGGAGATAGGAGCCGAGCTCTGCTTTGGTCTGTGTCACTTATTTCTGGAAAACCTTTCCGCCCTCTCTCTCTGCCACAAACACACCTTGCCCTGTTTTGTCTGCCAGGAGAAAAGAAAAGAAAACAAAACAAAACTAAACAAAAGCAAAGAGACACTCCAGCAAAAATCCTGTTTCGCAACCTTCCTCCCTCCTTCTCTCCCCCCGCCACACACCCCCGGAGAAAGCCGGAGCTGCAGGTAATCAATCCAGCCGCAGCCGCGGCGGCGAGCGGCCGGGCCGCCGGGCCGGGCTGCTGCCCCGCTGCTGCCGGTCGCGGGAGACCCGGCCCGGCGGAGGGTGCGGGGCGGCCGCAACGAGGCTGGGCGCCCTCCCCTGCCCCCGCCGGCCGCCCCCCCCCCCCCCGGCCCCGGACGAGCCCAGGGCGCTGGGGCGGTGGGGCTTAGCCGCGGCAAGAAAATTCAACACGATTCAAACGAAAGAGTAGCCTGACGTACAAGCCTCATCCCTCGTCTGGGATGCTGCAAAGAGCGGCGCGCAGAGCCTGCCCCGACCTCCGGCACGGGCGGGAGGCTCGGGGAAAGGCACCTATTAATTTTACACCCCTTCCCCCTGGCTAATGACGGCAGATACCGTGCAATATGGAAAGCTCGGTCATACAGGCGAGCCTCTCCCCCTCCGCCCCCCCCGGTGCCTGCCTCCTTGGGAGCTGCCTTCTCCGCCTGCACTTCACAAGTCCCGGGAGGTGAGGAGTGATCCTCCAGCAGGGCCGGCACACTGGGAGCTGTTAAGTTTATGTTTGTGGCGCCTGAGCTCAAACAGTCGTTCAGTGGCTTGCTCTGTTATCAAGAAAACAACAATCAAGAACAATCAGTAAACAGGATCTCTTTCCAGCCCCTTTATTAACTACTTACAGCTCCGCTGAAGCACGCAAAGCGCCCAGCAGCAGCACCTCGCACCGTAAAACGTTGCCGGCGCTTCGGGCGTGCGGAGCGGGCGAGGGCGGCTCGGTGAGACCGGGCCGGCACCGCGGACCCCGAACGTGCTCCAGCTCCAGCTGCGGCTCCGGCTCTGTCCCGGGCGCTGCGCTGGGGCTGCGGCGGCCCGAAGGCCGGCACCGCCGGGGGGGGCCCTTATTCCTTCCCCGCTGCCCATTTTTGGGTGACCCAACGTGGATTTGTTAAGATATGTATGTATACATATGTATATAAGGGCAAGCACTTACTGTTGAGATGTTCGACTGATCTCAACGCTGGGAATTCACGTCCCCGGCTTTGTGTCTCACTGCTAACATTGGCTGGAAATGCTGAGTGCTAATTAACCTGGTACAACTGTTGAAATGAGCGAAGTTTGAATATTGGTCTCTGTGTGTGCAAACAAAATTTCCAGAGAAATTACAGCAGGCTTTAACAGACCTTATTTGACATTATTAAGAGAGGCTGCAGCAAGAAGAAAACCGGCGGACCTGGGTCTGCTAATTGGCACCCTCGCCCGTATCGGAAAGAGGAACCAGAGCAGGAACCTGCACAGAGCACCATAAGGACACGCATTTCATGAAGAGGATGTTTTCTCTCGCTTGCACAAATCCTGCTGCCCGAGCTCAGGAAGGGTGTTCGCCTGAAGGCACTAGGAGGGACCGCTCGAAAGTTTTGTCTCTATTTGCTCCACGGCGGGTAATACTCAAAGTTTTGAGGCAGGGAAGAAATGTGCCATAACTATATGAAAGGGAAAAGGGAACCAAAGTCCATAAAAGAGCACCCTCCGCCCTGGAAGAAAAGAAAAAAAAAAAAAAAAAAAAAAAAAAAAGACGGGATCTGTTTAACTGCAGTTTGGAGGGGTGGCTCCGGTGTGACCCCGGGGCCGCAGGTCTGCGCAGCCGTGCGGGCCAGAGTGGGGTGGCGGCGGTCGGGGGACGCGGAGACCCCCGAGCGGCCGCCGCAGAAGCCACCACAGCACCCTCGGAAGGCTCAGGTGGGCTCGGGCCCTCCGCGGGGTGCAGGCAGGGCCCTGGCGGTAGGTGTGGGTACAGGCACCTCCCGAGCCGGGCTCCCGCCCGCAGCCCGCTGCAGAGCCGAGGAGTCGGAGCGCGGCTGCAGCCTTCCGAGACAGGCTGCCCGCTGTGTTTCGAGGAGCAAGGCGCTCCGTCGGCAGCCCAAACGCAGCTCCCTGCCTCCCTGTGGGCCCCTTATCTCTATGGCAGCCCCGGCCGCCGGCAGGGCGCGCCGGGACCGAGGGGCGCCGCGCAGCGCAGCCCCGGACCCGCGCAAGGCTGGGGGGCCTTCCCCCTCGCAAGGAGCGACAGGAGCGACAGCCAAAATTCGGCTTTCCCTCCTGCGTGGCCCTCGGAGACGACAGACCTTCACCGGCCCGAAGGTCCTCCCCTGGGGAGGGTGGGGGAGGGGGCTCTCAGCAACGCGCCCGCGCGCAAGTTGCTCTTCCGCGGAGTCACCCCCGACCCGGCGTAACCCTGCGCCTCTCCCCGCGGAGTGGCCGCGCTTCCCACCTACGCCTTAGCCTCCAGGCGGCAAGAGGCGAACGTGAAAGGCCCCGTATTGCCCTGACCTCACAGGTTTTCAGCGCCAACTAAAGACGCCCCGAGCCGGAGATTCGGTCTCCAAACTCCCCGTTTCCCCCCGCTCCCGTCAGTAAGAGCGACCCAAACAACTTACACGTTAGACCACCGGGCAGAAATGACACCCCTTCTCCCTCCCGCCCCCCGAAGAGTCGTACCAAGCCTCTGATCCTGCATGAAAACACAAAGGTTACTGATCACACAGTTTAAGGTAGATTTCATATTTATTTAAATATTTATCAAGTACTCAAAAATGTATTACACTTGAGCATACAAAATGAATCCAGTTTCTAATCAGGATGATTGAAATCCTTGTATTAGACTTTTAACCTTTTTTTTTTTTAATGTTCTCTGTACTGTCGAAATGGTTTCTCTCTATAGCTGAGCTTGCTCAGGGTGGGCTGAGATGGTGAGGAGGGAGGAAAAAGAAGGTTATGTTAAGAAAACATTAGGGTTTGGAGTAACTGTCATGCAAACCAACTTGTCTTTGTCAGACTAAAAATCTCTGTATATTCCAGTTGTTAAGGGTTTTTTAAAGCGAGCCTTTGTCTTGTGCTGCCCGAGAGCACTAGAGAGCACTTGGACTGGAGCAAAAACAACCCTTTTCTGTGTTTTTTTTTCTTCTTCTTCTTTCTACTTTTCCCCAAGAAATCGCCCACGTTTCTAGCTTTCACCACCCTCTCTCCCGCAAATTAAAAAAGGAAGAAAAGAGGGAGTGAAGAGAGGGAAGTCGACAGAAAATAAGGAACAGTATTCGTGCAATTTCATAGCAATATCCCCTAAATTTATTCCTCCTGCAGCATTTTTCAATTGTTTTGACAGCAGACACTGATAAATAATGGTCATACTTGACTTGTTAAGCAAAAAGCGTCCCTTTTATCAGGAGCTTGTACTTAAAGTACAGGTCACTTCAACAATCTCAACAACGAGGCTTTGGTATACAGCACTTTCTTTTTATTATTTTTAAAAAATAATAGAACTCAGCAAAAAGCCTGAGCTCTCAGTTCTTTAGATGTCTTAACGTTACGTCGGATCATGCCTAGAGTAATATCACTTTTAAGGGCAAGGGATGGGGGGCGCGGAACAAGAGAGTTTCTAACGTTATCGATTGAAAGCTAAGGCATCCAACTAGCCCTGATATAGTTGTTGAAACGGAAATTTACAAGCTGGTCGTTAATACTTGCAATAAAATATCACACTCCTTTTATTCACTAACGACCTGCTTTGCATGCAATATTTTATTTCAGGTATTTTAGCTGCTAACTTGTAAATATTTAAAAGAGGGAACTTTGTTCATTATTTAATATTAATATTATTATTATTTTATCTATTCCAAACGCTTATTTAGTGAAATAGTCCTGAAGATATAATAATTCTACATATGGCGCTTTTATTTCACATAATATTTAAGAAAAAAAAAAAAAGACAAAAACCACATAGAATTAGACATATAATTCAAAGACCACGGTACAACCTTTTCTTTTTTTCTTTTTTTTTTTTTCTTTTTTTTTTCTTTTTTTTCTTTTACTTCAGCAAACGAAAAAATTGTCAAATGACATGAAAAGTGGCAAGTCTTCCGATAATAAATAATAAATTACTTTATAATTTTGCAATGCAAGAGCAAACAAAAAGGATTTTTTTTCTTTTTCCTTTTACTTTTTTTTTTTACTTTTTTCACTTTATTGAGAGAGACAGAGAGAAAGAGAAAGAGAAAGAGAAAGAGAAAGAGAAAGAGAAAGAGAAAGAGAAAGAGAAAGAGAAAGAGAAAGAGAAAGAGAGAAAAACAGTCGTTTTAACCAATGACTATACACATCTTTGGGGGAGGGGAAGGTTCTTGGACGGACACATTTCAAACACAATCCCGAGACGCTTTGTGGCAAAATAGAGGTATACCTTGTTGCAATGCTTTTATAAATCGGTTTTTAAAGAGGAATTCAAAAACCTATTTTTAATCGCTTCAGACTTGATAGAGGGTGGATCTCAACCAAACAAAACCAAAACCCCGCTACAGTACATGCTAGAAGAGACCCAGGAAACAACCCCTTGTTAAGAGTCAACTAAAAACAACATTGCAAACCAATGCAGCTCCACCTTCCTGCAATGAATCTTTCAACAATGCAGGGCTAAATCGTCTCTTTCCTGATGATGGAAAACCTACTGGAGCTCCTTTTGGCAAGGCAATCACCAATATAGAAACAGCACCATTCGGATTGGGAGGGACTGGATAGAAAGTCCCTCTACCTTGGTTTCTCCCTAAGATGTGCAGTCAAATGAAAAGATGATATTTTTTCACTTTTTTTTTTTTTTTTTTTTGAGATCCACGAGTACAAATCCTTTACGTTTTGAAAACGTCTTTTCGATCTTCCTCTGATCATTGAATAGCGCGGGGTTTGTTTTTTTTGTGTTTTTTTTTGGTTTTTTGTTTTTTTTGTTTTTTTTTTAGTATTTATTCTAGTAAGATCCCATGATTGTCTTCACAGTGTTGCTACCATATTACCTTGTCTTTTCAGACATGACTCCGTTGATTTCATGGCGCAGTTCCTCGCTAGGTTTATTACAGGGTTGTTAAATACTTTTTCCCCCTAAATTTTGGAGTCTCAATGCGATCACTTTCCCACTCTCTCCAACAGGGCTGAGGGTAAGGGCAGAAACAACAACAACAGAAATCTGAATGAATGTTCCTCATGCCTCAATAGGACTGGCCACCATGCTGTTGGGCGTATCTGGCAGCTGAGAGGACATTGATGCTACTTCACTTCCAGTAGAATTGGAACCGGGTCCTCCTTCTGAAAAATTAACCTGCCAAAAAAAAAAAAAAAAAAAAAAAAAAAAGAGAGAGAGAAGAAAAATAAGAAAAAGTAGTGTTGTTACAACTGTAACAATCAAAGAAAAATAGCAGGCAAAGGCAAAGAAGAATCCAAAAATAAGTACACAGGCATGCAGCCGAATGGCCTGATACATCTCCACGGGAGGCTGTGTCACTGTTTATTGCTTTGTTTAGCTGCCCCATTGACTTCACAGGAATCTTCTTCTTCAGGCCTTCGGCCAAATCACCGAAAAAAGCAGATTAAAAAAAAAAACAACAAAACACATACACACACAAAAAACACTTCAAAAAAAAAGGCTGAAAAATCAAGCAAATAAACAACAAACTTATTAATGAGGCCTTCTTCCCTGTCTTGCAAGAGTGGCAATCCCAACAGGATGTTCTAGTCAATTATTTAAGAGTGCATGTGTTTTTTTGACACGAAACTGCAAGGTTACTTTTTTCCTCTTTTGTGCACATACTAAAATAAACCTGGAAGGAGCATCCAGGAGCAGAAGGTATTTGAAACAAGCCATCCTCCTTCGTTTGTGATTTGAAGCGGGTGCTATCTCTTTTTAACGAGACTCAGTTTGATAAAAAAGGTCACACTTCTCCATCTTAATGTGCCCCGCGGCTCCCGTTAGTTTAGGAGCAGCGTTGGGAAAAGGCATGATTTGAAGGGTGGAGCTTTGCTAATCCAAAAGCATTTCTTTGGCACCTATTTAGCTGGCCGATCCTGTGATTAAGGCCCTTTCCAGATTAGAGTAGTGCTTTGAAAGGATGATGAACTGTCTGTTCCATCCACAGTTCTTTATTTTATCTCTTTTCAGTATCAGACATTATGTCCAATATGTATCAATATTCATCCATCTATCTGGTGAGCTACCTACCTATATGCATCTGTGTATTTGGGCTATCCATCTTCCCTTCTGCCTTTTTTTTTTTTTTTTTTAGAACTACTCCATACAAAAACTCACTGCATCAAAGATTTTTAAAGTCTCCTATTCTGTTAAGGCATAATAAGTAAAGCAGCCAAAGGAGATCAGTTTTTCTTGTGTCTGCTTGACAGCTTGATTAAAGCAGGAAAAGCAGTGGTTGCTCTAGAGGTAAGATGATGCAAACAGCCCTGCTGCTGTGCTACAGCTTCCTGAGCGAGCACAGTGTGCCAGCGGAGAGAAGCACGCTGCAGCCTGCCACTGGGCAAAAGAAAAGCGATCCTGCAAGAGATCATGATACTAAACTGAAAAGGTCTGAAAACAATTCTAGACATGGCTACAAACCTTTGTCTTCCATTGCTTCGTGTTGAAAAAATGCCCAACAAATAAAAAAAGGGTCTATATGTTAATTTTTCAACATTAACTTATTTTGAATCGCTGAAAAACCATACACAGCATACTTTATTATTTTAAAGATCTGGTTTTAACACAGTTAGGCCAGAAAATTGAGTTAAGGCTGAACTTCTGTCCTTAATTCACCTTGTTGGGCCTAAGTATTGTAGATGATATGGTCCCATATGAGCTGCCAAATGGTGTAGGCATAAGGAAGTGAGTTAAGAACAGAATTTATTCTAAAAGGTCTGTTTTCTTTCTGCTTAAGGCAGTTCATTATATTGTTTCAATTTTTCATGTGAATACGTGCTAACAATTCCCTTTCCAAAGCACAACATTTAATGTAAGCTATATATTTGCATGTATAGATAGATAGGTAGATAGATCAAGTTATATCTAGAGGTACATGCTTAAAACAAGGACTTCAAAAATTTAATTAATCTATTCATGTTTGTGTGACAAAACAAAGGCACAGGCTGAAATGGTAGTCCTATATTTAAAATCCACCCTATTGCATAAAGGCAAAAGTGGCCCAAAGGGGGAGGGGCGAATTTTAGAAACTGCTTTCACAAATGTAAATACAATCAAATGACACGTGAAGAATGTTTTAGTTCTCCCGATAGAGATGTTTTCAGGATTGTGTCAGTTGAGTTAGTCTCAGACCTGGATCAGGCCTTATCGAGCTCCCACTCCACTCGGTAAGAGCTCTGCTGTGCACTAGGGCAGTCTTTGCACCAAGCCTTTTAAAATCAATTCAGTTCGCCGCATTTACAGAGTGCTATCATGCCCACCTTGCAGTTTCAGGAAAACTCGGCTAGTCGGGATTGCTCATCTCTCTGAGGGCATCCGGCACGTTTAGAGAACCCCCATTGCTCTGCCCCGGGTACAGGCTGGCCTGCTCCGGCTGGGAACCGACACTTACTAGTTGCTGAAAAGCAGGTTGGTCTATGTCACTCTGCAATGCGAAGTCACTCAGTACTTTCCAGGGCGGCTGGTAACTCTGCACCTCCACCGGGTTCGCCTGTAAACCACCGTCGTGTCTCTCCGGACTAGCAGCCACCATGGGAGTTCCTGTCATCCCCTGGATATTCTGTAAACAGCCCAGCAAAAGATGTTAATGAGCTTGGTTAACTTTATTGTATATAAGCGCTGAGTCAATAAACTGCTTTCTATCTTATCTATACAGTCGCTTGTATTTGCTTTGTTAATCTGCTGTGAATGTCTTGCTCTATTCTACTCTAGGTCAGCCTATTTCTACCCGCTGCATTTATCACGGTGGAAGTTTACTTTCTTTCCCTTTAATCCTCCTGTTTCTCTCAAGGCATACTCCCTCCGCCCCAAGCTTTCTTAAACACGGGCACTCTGTGTCTTTGCTGCCGGTGCGCGGCTCGGCACAAGAAACGGTTAATCGTGCTGCCTTTCTATGTCGCATCCAGGCTGGTTTTGTTCTGCGTGACCTTAACGGGATCGTATATCCACTGCACGGCAAACCTGAGGTACGTCAGTACCGCCCTCTTTCCAAAAAAAAAAAAAAAAAAAAAAAAAGGAAACCCCAGCCCTCCCAGTACGCCCTGTGGTGCAGACACTGTGTACGAAATAACTCCAAGCCTCGACGAATAGATTGTTCAGGCGAGTTAATAACATCGTGTTTTATTGCATTCCAACAGGGTAAAATGAAACTCCTTAAATTCCACTTAACTAGGCAGCCTTATGAATTAATAGTCATTCTCAGGTCAGTCAATATACATAAGGAGAATAACAGACTCTTCTTCAAGTGGACTAACAACAACAGAAAAAAAAAGAAAAGAAAAGAAGTTGGTTTGAAATGGAGACAGCTAGTTTGCTCCGCTGAACCGAGCGCTTTTAGTGCATTTGCATCACACATGCATATGCTCGCAGAAAAAAGCCTCAATGTATTTCTGTGCGAGAACTATATATATTTTAAGTAACCTGTAAAGACGATCCCCAAAACTTTGCATTGCATTTTTCTTTTTCTACAGTAAGTGCACTGAGAAACACACATATACACATTGTAGTATATAAAGTGCTAAGAAAATACATAAAATTTCCCTTTTACTCATGGGTTTTACTTCTGAGTTTACTCCCGTGTAAAACCATTGAAGAGGACGAAAACGTCATTTTCCCCTCAAGAAGTCCTTTGCATTTGCAATATAAATATTACACAAGGCTGGGCTTATTACATCCCATAAGCTCTGCAGGTCGCAATTCATGCCGCAGAGAAGTTAGTCTAATCCACTGCGTATCCTTAGCCCCACAAAAAGACATGTGTTCGCTTGAGCAGCCTACATTGGGCTCTCGCTGTGGTCTGTTTTAATTGCATTGACAGCAGAAGCAAGCGGATAATAGTTAAACCGTATCATTTTCTTTGTTTTAAGGGAGCTCCCACAAAATCAAAAGCGTCAAACCGACCCCAGAGGCTGGCCGGGCTGGACACAGCCCAGGCGTTTCTCCTTGGGAAGGAAGGCAGCGCACGGTCAGAGGCTGAAGCCACTTACAGTTTTGTCATTGGGTTGCTGCTGCTGAAGCTGCTTCATCATAATGCTCCTTTTTTTGTCCTTGCAACGCTTGTTTTGAAACCAAACCCTGATGACCCTCGGGCTGAGGCCAGTCATTTCTACCAGTTGCTCTTTCATTAGGGCATCGGGTCTGGGGTTGGCAGCGTAGCAGGTCCTCAAGGTGTGAAGCTGTTTTTCATTAAGGACAGTCCGGACTCGGGTGGTCTTCTCGGGCTGCTTGTGGACGTGGGGTCGCAGAGCCGGCTGTCTGGCAGAGATAGGTTCTGCTGTAAGGGAAAGGGAAGGGAGGAACAGGATCCCCATGAGTAGGAAGCAGGGAGTCTGCAGAAGCTATGAATCTAAGCTGGTGGGGCAGGGGGAGGCGGGGGGGGGGGGTGGCGGTGGGTGATGAACCCTCTTTCAAAGGCCATTCAAGCAGTCAGATCTATCGGAGCTCCTGCAGCCTCCTCTGCTTTATGCGCTGGTGGAGTGACAGGACTCGCATTTCTGACTCCACAGATAATTAATTTGCAAAACCAAACCACCACCCCAAAAACTCTTAATGACAGAAGCTTGAACCTGTGTGAAACTTTACAGGGAAGGGCGAGTTCGCTAAGGTGTGCGTACACTAGGAAAGGAGAGGGAGGGTTTTATATGTTTATTTCCTGAAAAATCACCAAAACAGACTTTTGGCCCGAAAATTAGTGAAAGAATACTTCTTGAATTAATCATAATTCGAATCTGCTTCTTGTGAACTGAAATCTAGCTCAGCTTAGCCAGAGGACGCGGTAACGTGCAACAGCTCCCAGCAGTTTGACGCTTCCAAATCAAAGCAAAACAAGCCAAATCCGCTGCACCGTGACCGTTGAGGAAAATCCTGTGAAAGCCCTGTATCCCAGAGCTAGGGAGACGAACGTCTGTCTCAGGAAGTGGAGATGCTAGGCGAATTTATGTTGACTTTTGATGACTAGTTCAAAAACATGAATATTTCACCAATTCTTTAAAAGGGGATCAAGCCTCCCAACTCATGGAGACTGATAAGAAATGCAAACCTACGGGTAGCGTCACATCAAGAGCTAAAAGTATTCGTGTGATTCTGCTGTTCTTCTGTGTATTGTGTAGCTGTAGCTACCTAGATGTAATTTGACCCAGTCAAAGGAAAAATAAAAACACTAGGGTTTGGTGTTTTTTTTTCTTTTTCTTTTTTTTTTTTTCCCCTAAAACTCTGTTTAGCTACTATTCAGAAGTGCTTGCTTTTCTACAGTCCGTTTCCGAATTTTCCGATTATAACAATCAATCAGCAAATGCCATGAAGACAATATGAAGGCTTCAAATATTAGCAGTATTGTACCTGTCGACACAGTACGCTTTTGGGAGAGATGCACAAACACACTATAGGGAGCAAGCACAATCTCTCTAAAATTCTGCCACTATCAGCTAGGGGATTATTTCTCCCTGTATATAGATGTGTCACCTGAAAGCGGCTAAGAAGTGGGAAACGAGCCCGTTTAAACATAGCCGTGTTTGAAAATAAGCTGTTGAGTTACAGTTACTTGCACAGCAACAACGCCGGCCAACCTTGCGTTGTCCAGCCTAGTGTGCCTCAGAGTCGTGCCCCTTCCCAAGGCTAAGCGTCTCTGAGTGTCTGATGTACCCGCCGAAAAATAGAAGTGTAAGTAAAGTCGTAAGGTGGGGCGGCTCTGAAGTTACAATGCTGAGTTTTAAGATGAAATTCTCATCAAATCACATAAAGCGTTTCAAGAAGGCAGAGTCACTTTAAAAGGCAATTACCGAAGATTAGCTTGTTGACAGTTTTAAATTACAGCCTAAGTGCTCGCCTGTAGTTATGAAGTCTCTCTCTTTTCTGACCCCGCTTCCACCAGTGCTTAGGACAGCTTTTCCACACGCTCCGGAGGCAGAGGGGTCTGTGCTTTGCCGCAGACCCTCTCCCCGCAGCGGCTCGTCCCTCTCCGACTCGGGCTGCCGGCTGCGCCGGGCTCGGGGGGGGAGGACTCCCGCAGCCGGTGCACGGTCGGGGTAGTAGGGGCGCAGGCTGGCGGGGCTGCGGGCCCCTGCCCAGGCGTCCCCGCCTCACGCCTACCGCGTACACGGGCGTTTCTGGCAGCAGCCGGACCCGCGGCAGCCCCGGGCGTGGGGCGCGCCGCCGCCGCCTCTCCGCGGGCGCGCACGATCGGGGCGGCCTTTCCGCGGGGGCGTGGGACCCGCTGCAAGCGGCGGGACCCCCCGCCAGGCGCCGGACCGGGCGGCGCCGAACCCCGCGGGCTTCCGCGGCGCCGGGTGCGGGCGGTACCTGCCATCTGCAGCGGCCGGGCCGGGTGCAGGGGGCTGAGGGGGTCCCCAGCGCCCAGGCTGGCCCGCTCCACCACGTCGTGGTCCGCCCGGCAGAAGAGGCCGTCCTCCCGCAGCGCGAATTCATCGCCGGGGATGAGCTGGCGGCTGCAGGCCACGCAGCGGAAACACTCGATGTGGTACACCTTGGCGCGGGCGCGCATCACGAAGTCATTCTTGCTGAAGCCGATGCTGCACTTGGCGCACTTGATGCCGTATAACCTGAGCAGGGCCCAGCCCAGAGAGAAGGAGAAGGGAGGGAAGGAGGGAGAGCACGGGAGAGGGAAGGGGGAGGGCGGGGGCGGGGGGGGAGAAAGGAAGGGAAAAAAGAAAGAGAGAGGTTTTCACTCCCGCTCGTGGGCAGCCTTATGGCCCCGCACAGAAGTGCCACACGCAGTCCACTAGTTAAACAAGCTTTGAAAATACAGAAGCCAGAAGAGGAAAGGAATAAAACGGATTCGGTTGCTGCCGGTGCCCTGATCCCCACACCGTAAAAGGCGGTGGGGATCCGGACGCATGGGTGGGTAAGGAGAGCGGGAAGGGAAGGGGCGGCGGAGGTGGAAGGAGGAACCAAGGGGGAGAAAAAAAAAGCGACCCCCTTCCTTCCCGAGGAGATGCCGACCTCTCCCTCCTGCCCCAGCGCCCGAGCTGCAGCAGGCGAGGGGCCGTCCCTGCCCTCTCCCTCCCTCCTCACGGCGGGGGGACCTAACCTAGCCTGGCCCGGGGCTGAACAGGACCGCCCGGTTGCACCGGGGACAGGCGAGGCTGGCGAAGCTGCCATCCACTCCCCGCGCACAAACATGCCAGTCTCACCAAATGGGGTTATTTTTGCGAGGAACCCACTCAGGACTTCTGCCACTTAGTGCGTGCCCGGGCTGCCGGCACCTTAGCGTCTGGGATGCGGCAGGGGTGGCTCTGCCAGCGGCCGGGGCTCCTCCCCGTACCCGCTCTCACCAGGTTCATTTTGTACAACAATAAAGGCATACACACAGACCCCCTTATATATATACACGGTCACATATATAGTAGTGTCCGCCCCCTACTAAAAGGCATTTTGGGTGCTCTGGCTCTGCAGCCTGCCCCTGCCCCTGCCCCTGCGTGCCCTGCCCCGTCTCCCCTCCTGCCGACGCTCCCACCTGGAGCCGGGGCTCAAGCCCTCCGGCAGCACTGAAAGGGCAACTCCTCGCTGACAGCCCCACACGGCAAATAACGGGTTTCTGGGGTTACACGCTGGAGTGGGTGGCGGGTTCCTCGTCTCCCGTGGAGGAGAGGGGGACAGCTCACCCATCCGTAGATGAACATGTGAAAATGCTCCAACTCGGGTGTCTAAAACTGCACAGTCTCTCGGCTCTCACCGGCTGCCCCTTAGCCAGCCTTCCTGCTATTAAGTAAAATTAACATCTTTTCGCAGATGTACGGATACACGCACATATGCGCGCACACAATCTACAGAACTGTAAAAGCTGCTCCTAAAACTAAGCTAATATTCACCCCCACACATTTCCTCACCAGTACACTTCCTTAGGGATACAGTCTTTGATGTATGCTTGTGGGTACAGATGTTTATTTACACACATGTTTAGCTCCTATGTCTGGTGAGGTGTACTAATGCTATATTCAGAGCTACATATTTCCGAATTATAAGGTTTTGAGAATAAAAAAAACCCAAACAAACAGCTAAACGGCAAAATAACAGCGATCGCAAAGTGTGTGCATTAGTAGGTACAAAAGTTGGGAGGGGAGGGGGTTGCCCACATGTCTGACAATTGCAGATTGGCTCACGGTCTAATTCAAAGTCGACTTGCACACAAAGTACATCTTAGTTTTGAAATTGTAGCAAATGAAACGTATTCCGTATTAAAAGAGCTGCAATTTTTTTCTTTAAATTTCGCCCGCTGAGTTCTAGCAGGAGGTAAGTGAGCACATCTCAGTCCTAACGTTTTCCTTCCATTTGAAATTAGTTAAAGGACAACATTTAAAAGCACAGCTCCAAAGTGCGTTTAAAAGTAAAGAAAGAAAGAAAAAAAGAAAAAAAAAAGTGGGCTGATTTTCGCCATGGTAAAACTTTGAGAATGATCTCACAGCATGGCTTGAAAGAATGATCTGCTTAGGAACTGTGCACTGGAGAAGTAAAGACTCAAGTGCTTTATTTCAATTCAGAACTACAAAGAAACTAGAAAAGGTATCTTAGGTGGCTAGGTAGGTACTTGCTCCCAAAACTTTCTGTAAAAAACATACTGTCCATACCTCAGTGTCATGCAAAGTTCTGGTTTGGCAAACTCAATAGGCGACACTGAAACGGATCAGCATGACCCAGGAGCACAAATAATAAACACACTCGAAATTCCTGCTTTGGTTTCTCTATAGTGTCAGGATTGGCAACTCTCACATTTTATCAGTTACCAGATTTTAATGTGAGGAAGGAAGCCGTTCCATTATCTAAATATACCCAATTGTTCGCGAACAGATGATGGGCAATTTGATCTGCTCTGTCTAATTCATCAGTACAGATAAGATAAGAAAGAAAAGGCAGTCAGATATCACCAAAGGGGTTAATATTTAAAAAGATTAAATGTCAGTTTTTTTAGCGAAGAAACATTTCGGTCTAGGTTTTAACCTCCCCATAAAAGGATCCTTCATTCTGAAGAAAACTTCCGTTTTGTTTTTCTTTTGCTTTTTTTTTTTTTTGTTTTTGATAGGCCCAGTTTAAATAGTGTTTTTTCCCCCATGTATTTATTTTTACGGCATACACGCTTGAAGTGCCTTTCTTATGAATGCCATTATGCCTTTGCAAAAGCACAGAGAGATGCGTTTCTCAGGTTGTGTTAAAGAGCTATCATTTCCGTGTTGCTCGTAATATCTACACTATTGAAAATATTCTCCATTACCTACGATTTCCCACTTTGTCGAAATCACAGGATGCATTGCCAAAGTCCTCAGGAGGGTCCCACACAGTCGCTAGCTGTTCCCGAATGTGGTTTTGTTTATACAGAAATTTGCATTTGAATCTGTGAAATAAAAAACTTGACGACTCTAACTTTTTTCCTCGCCTGTCTATCTATGGGGAAATCACTTAAAAACATACCAATTTTCTTTTCACCCTCTTTCTCACAATATTTCCTCTTCCTGCCTCTGTCAGATTTATAAAGTTAAAAATAAAAAGAAATCTCACCAAGAATTAAACAATGTAAATGGCGTACCTGATATAATCTCTTTTACAGTAGGTTTTGCCATCCCTAACAAAGCACGTACAGGTCTCGTCCAAATACTGATTACACTCTGCACACTTCAAACACGCCGCATGCCATTCCAAATCCGGAGAAACCCTCAGAATATACTGATCGTGAATTTGATTGCCGCAACCAACACATAGGGAAATCAGGCGTTTTTCTGAAATGAAAATAAATACATGATTGACTAACCGTTTACTCTCCTACAGAGATAAACACACTTTTAGTGTCGTTCCCTTATAGGACGTACTCTGGGAGTGTTGTTGTTTTCTTTTTTTCTTTTTCTTTTTTTTTTTTTTTTTAAAGAGTATTACACTTTTGGATGGTAATTGAAGTGTGCCATCAAAACCTTGCCTCGTTTAGAAAGGAGGCGGAACATATGTTAAAACGCAGATGTGAATAGTCTTCGAGGTGAAGGTCCTCATTTCGCAAGCCTTGCACGGAATCAAAACTCCAAACTCCCTCGTTGTTTTATTTTTATTTTATTGTTTGCTCGTTTGGATTCCTTTCCTTATGGGGAGAGCACCTATATGTTTGATTTCATTTTTTAAGAGGCTCTGACTGGCAACGATGAACGCGCGGCTGGGTGCGCTTCCCATTCAGCCCTTTGCCATAGAAGAGGGGACTGGAGGCTGCTAGCAAGAACAAGCATCATTACGGTTGTCACTTGCTCTCTTTTTCAAGTCTAGTGCTAATTCCCCTAGACGGACTAGGTGCTGGATAGTCAGACAGCCTCATCGCAGTCTAGCACGAGGAGAATTTAAGGCTCCGTGGTTGGAGATCCCATTAAAATCCCGCCTGCTCCCCAAACTTTAAAAGAGAGCAGGACCCCAGGCTATTAACATACAAGGCTACGAGGTTAAAACACAGCAAGCATGCAGGCACGGCAACAAAGGCACCTTCTCTACCATTCAAATGAAGTTCAGCTCTTTAGCAGTTCGCCTGCCTGAGACGATTACAATAGACAGCACATTCCAACAACGGTAAAAATTCCGCCTTACTTTTTGGTGGGTCTCCCATGTCTCCCATATCTGTAAGAGGGTGTAATGTCCACAGTGAAATGGTGTACGGTTTCGTTTTAAGACCCCAAAGTAGGTTTGAGAGCTGTCGCTAAAAATAAAAATAAAACAATAAAAAAATAAAAAAGTAGAAGTAGTAATAACAAAAGGAAAAAAAAATAGAGACTCGAAATGGGGAAAAAAAAAAAAGGCAAAACAAAACAGCACCGGCGTGGGAGATACTGTCAGAGCTGCGGAAAGAGAAGGGGGCGCGCGGTGAGGCGCGGTGCGGGGCGCGGCGGGGTCCGGCCGCGCGGTGCGGTGCGGTGCGGGAACGGCGCGGTGCGGCGCGGTGCGGTGCGGTGCGGCGGCGCGGCGGTGCCGGACTGGGCGCTGGCGGCTCGGGCACTCGCCTCGCCCTTATCTCTTACTCAAACTTCTCTGCTCCAACTCAACCCGCTCGCCATTGGCCTGACGTCATGCGCGGGGACGTCACGCCTGCGCGGCGCCCATTGGCTGCGGGCGGCGCAGCGCAGCTGTTCTGATTATCATATTTCAGCGTCTGGCGGCGCGGCGGCCCCGGCTCGGGCTCTCGGAGGCAACTTTTCCTCGCTCCTCATTTGTATTTCCCTTTATACTTTCTTCTTGTCGCTCTCCTCCATCCCCGCCGCTTATCTCCCGTCACACCTTTCATTTTCCTTCCCGGCCCCGCTCGGGCTCCTCCACCCCTTCCCCCTCTCGGGCTTGCCGTGCCATATTTATCATTTCCATATACATATGCTTTTTTTTTTTTTTTTTTTTGGGGGGGGGGGGGGTGTTAATCCAACTATTTCCGTTCCGAACGTTTATCTTCCCTAGGCGGGAGCCGCTGCCCCGGTTTGCCGAGGCGACGCTGCCCCGAGCAGGGAGGGCAGGGCAGGCTGGCTGGGCATGGCCCTAGCCGTGGGATGGGACTGTTTATGTTTTTCCTCCAGCCTCCTTCTCTCTTAAAATCATGGATAAAAGCTTCTTGTATTTCAGTTAAATACAAGATCGAAGAAGGTACAAATATTTACCTTAAATTGTCTCTCAACACTCCCTCCGTTCTATTTACGTTTTCCAATCCCTTTTAGACCCTTTTCCTTTCTTTCTCCCCCCCGCCCCAAATCTGTAAATAGAAAAGCATCCTGTATTTAGACGGGTTCGTAGGTTGACCGGGAACGGAGATTCGCGGAGAAAAGTGAAGAACTTCTGCCTTTCCCCGTGGAGAGTGCCTTAAAATACTTACCAAAAAAAAAAAAAAAAAAGAAAAAAAAAAGAAAAAAAAAAGAAAAGAGGGAGAAGCCGCGGACTCCGCCTTTTGCGCGGCTCTGCGGCGCTGCTCCCTGGAGGCGATGCGGGAAGCCCAGACACGAGAGCCGCCGCCGGGCGCGGTGCGGTGCGCTGTCCGCGGCCCCGGCTGCGCACCGGCGCAAACCGCCCGGCAGCCCGCACCGCCGGGCACCGGCCCCCGCGGGGCTGCGGGCTCCAGCGGGCGGTTATCTGAAAGCTTCCCAAACCAGGCAAAATGCAACTTTCCCGTGGGCACGGATTTCTTTGTGTGTGTTTTTCAAAGGGCAGGCTCCGCTTAGGCTACACGGTGCCTTTCCTTCGGTCTGTGTGCGAAACTGTGCCCGCTCCCGAGTGTGTCCACCCCAAACCCTTCTGAATCCTTCCCCCCCATCCTAAACCTCCCCTTTGAGTTTGTTTAGATCCCACTTTTGTGTTCTGTTCCATAGGGGCTGTTACACCGCCCTCATCAACGTAGTGCATAAGTGCCCTCCAATCACTACTCATCAGGAAAATATGATTTTTTCAAAGTCCTATTTTTTTAAAAGGCAACGGAAGAGACTAGAGTTTGGATGAAAGACAGGCAAAGCCATATTCACGCGGAATATTTTCCTGCGGGGAAATCTGATTGCAATGAAACAGTCGATAAAAAGTTCTGAAACTTCCATTTGCTGATGAGAAAGCTACTACACAACGGACCTCCTCGGAGTCCTAACTTAGTTTGCAAGATATTTTCCTTTCCGAAGCTGAGGGGACAAACACACCCTCCACCTTTATTTCAAACAAGAAGTGGGACCCAGCGTTGCCACTTGTAGAGATAACTGAGGTGGCTTGAAATGATCTCAAGATAGTGCCAGGAGGTAAAGATATGGTTGTAAATACACACACAGTTACTTTACATATTCGACGTTTACATAAACAGTGGGAAATGCAACTCTGCGAAGTGATCACTTCTACACCCAAGAAACTGGCAATATACATATATGTGGGGGTGTTTATGTGTTATCTATATGCATATATATAGATAAGGGACTAGGTATACGTACACTTTATAATTTTGTGTGTAGGCTGAGTAAACCAAGAGGCGATTATTAGGAATTACTGCTGATGCCGGCAGCTTCGCACAGCCTGGCACGTGTTTGGGGCAAACCTTTAGTAATGGCCAATTTCACTTAAATCGACTCGGACTGCGGGGTGGCCCCTGTATGCTGCTCGCCCGGGCCGGGGGAGCCCCGCCGTGTCCCCGCTCCCCGTGTCCCCGCGGCCCGCAACGACCGGGCGCGCACCGCGGCCGCCTCCCCCGCGGGGCCGTCCTGCGCCTTGCCCTCCTTGGCCTGGGCAGCGCCGGCACCATCGTGGCAGTGGATCGTCCTCCTCGGGGGAGCGTCGCCCGCCCGGTGGCCCGGTGGCGAACCGGCCTCTGCCGGCGGCGGGGCGCGCAGGCAGCGCGCAGGCAGCGCGCGGGCGGCGCGGTGGGCGGCGCGGCGACCTCTGCTGGCCGAGGGGCGAGCGGCCGCGGCCGCGCGCGGTGGGCGCGTTTGGGACCTTTTGTGCCTTTCCGCCTGGTACGCTGCAAATATCACCCTCTCTCCCCCCACGCTGGGCATGCCGAGACCCCCCTCCGTCCCCACGGGTGACCCCGCGGGCTGCGAGCTGGCAAAAGATCCGAGTAATTTAAAAAAAAAAAAAAGTGTTGTCCTAATGACTGAGAAAAGAAATCCGCGGATTTTATGAGATACCGAAACGGGAAGGTGTTTTTCCGTACTGCGTCCTGTGCATTGTTCCCCATCGATGCTTGTATTTCTTTTAAAAACTTGGCCTGATTAAAATACACCCCCTCGCAACTCTGTAATAACGCGTCTTATTTTCCAGCGTTACACCTTTGTTTGAAAATAATTCAACCCAGTTTTCATTCTATTAACCCCCACCCCCTAACTTTTGGGTTTTTTGCTACTACTTCTGGGAGAGGTGAATGCATTTTAAGCTTGATCGTTGCAAATGATGTGCAATAAGCCAGAAACCTGTCTCCGCCCCAACAAACCGGGATTGGGAAGAAAAGGAGGGCTTTGATCGAGGTTTTTTTCCCCTCCTGTGCTACTGGTTTGCTTACTGTGTATTCGATTCGCGTTCCCAGGAAGGCGAAGCTCTATATTTAGCCAGCATCAGAATCGGGTTTAAGGGAGTGGAATAATGAGTAGAACTGCCAGTTTCAATGAATAAGGTATTTAGAGAAAAACCCTGCTGAAGGATTTCTCTTTTATGGTATCAATATACACGTGAATGGGAAGACATAAAACGGGATTTGTACACATTTGAGACACTTCCGAAAATATATGTTAATTTTTTTTCCTTGTTTGTTTGTTGTTTTTTTTTCTTTTTCTTATTTATTTACTTTTGGGGAGGGGACTGGGGGAGCCTGTTAAAAGTCGGTGACTCTACACAGCAATCAATAGCTTTCATCACGTTGAGGGGCTCAAATGAGATTATATGCATTCGAGGGGGAAAAAAAAGAAAAACACCAACCCAAACCCCAAACGGACAGCCGCGATTAACTCTTTCTGTCCCGTAAAGAACACCTATAAATTCGGTCCTGAGTTTGCTTAGTGGTGAAAACTAGGACGGCTTCCCAGGGGGGAAAAAAAGGGGTAGAAAAAAATCAGCTTTGGGAAATGATAAAAGAGGTAGTGCTGGTTTCAGAAGGGAGGTAGCATTAGGGGCTGGGTGAGATGCCCTTGCCGGCCAGGGCTGGGGCAGTACCAGGCTGCGGTGGCCGAGCCCCAGGCGCGAACGGGGCAGCGGGAGGCTCCCACCCATCCCGCCGGGGCCACTCGCCGTCGCCGTCCCGGGGCTCGGACCCGGGGACCTGGCCGCTGGAGGCAGCGAGGTCGCCACACACACAGCGACTCCGACTCCGGCTGGGAGGGCTATTTTTGTCCCACTGCATCGCGGTGGCTCAGCGCAGCCTCGCCACTCGGGCACGCAGAAAGGCTCCTTCAGTCACCTCTGGCTTAAAACTTTTCTTGAGGAGCTTTGGGCCAGAAGAATGCTTTTCGAGAAGAGTCTGGTCTCCCAGGGGTTCAGTTTTGCCCCCGCTGCCTTGAGGGATGCGGCGAGGACACCAGGGCTGAGCCCGTGCAATGTGCCGAGAGGAGAAGGGGGCTTCGCACAAGGCTGAAACTGGAAACAACGCAGCGGGAAAATCAATCACGAAATGTATTAGCTGCTCCGGGGTGTAGGCTTTGACTCATCTAGAGGTGTGCGATCTTTAATCTTTAAGTCTTAGCTACTGCATGTGAGGGAGAAGTGTACCGTAACAGCACTAAATCTATCAAAGCACAAGAAAACCTGTCAGTGGTCTGCTGCGCGCCCAGGAAACCTTCGTGACTTTAATAATACAATTTGGCTTATTAAATCGCGCTACCACTTCAAAAAAAAAAAAAAACCCAAACAAACCAAACAAAAAAAAAAAACAAAACAAGAAAAAAAAAAAGTAATCCTTTCACTCCTAGAGCTTTCTCGTAGTGCACTAACTCTGCCACAAGACTGGCCAGCGGCACCGGCCCCCCTTTAATCTGGCCAGAAATGGGCACACTGTAACGGGGAGTGCATGGAGGGGAGCAAGGTCTTTGGCAGTTGGGGGAAAAGAAACCCCCAAAAATTCGCGGGGAGGAAAATCCCCAAAAGATGTCAAGAAGGTGGCAGAGCACGGGTCTGGCCGAGCGGTTCGGACCAGGACTGGAAAAGCCCAATTTC
Organism: Nipponia nippon; assembly: GCF_047370975.1. NCBI lineage: Eukaryota > Metazoa > Chordata > Aves > Pelecaniformes > Threskiornithidae > Nipponia > Nipponia nippon. The sequence continues at coordinate 3,521,132 of NW_028262337.1, read as the reverse complement.
TCCTCAGGCGAGTGCCGCCCTGCCTCGGCTGCAGCAGACGCGGGCGCACACGGGGGGCGAGGCGGGTCGGGAATATTTATTGCTTTAAACTTTCCCCTTTGTTATCTTCCCCGTGTCAGGAAGTGTTCGAGGACAGGAAATACAGCGGCGATTTTGTCTCCGGGGTGAACAGAAATCTCTGGGTAGCGAGGGGAGTTTAAGACCCTCTTTCCAGTCCCAGCTCTGGTGGGGGTCCCGCCGGGGGGGGCTGGGGCCCTCTCCTTCTCGCCGCGGGCGGTGGGAGCCGTGGGGGGCCGTGGAAGGCCGTCGGGGACCGTGGGGGGAGGTAGCGAGCCGAGCCAAAGGGCGCCCGACCCACGTCGGGGGGACACACTGCCGGGAGAGGGGGGGATGCGGAGCAGTGGGAAAACTCTGTCCCCCACCAGTCTGTCTTGTCATTAGTGTGCGTGGGGGACACCCTACTCCTACCCTCTCCTATACAGGCTTGCTCCCGCTGGAAATTTGCCTCGCCGAAGTCACCTCAAGCAGCGTCCCGGCTCAGTGCTGCTACAATGCTCGCTTTTTCAGGAAAACAGCCCAGACTCCCAGTTCTGGAGTGTGGCTTTGGAAAGAAAAGAAACCAAAAAAACCCCACCTAAATAATTAATAACATCCTCCTCATCAACAACCGTAACAACAACACCACAGCACGAGCAACAGCCCAGGCGGGCCCGGGGGGCCGGTGCTGTCGGGGGCCGCCGTCGCTGCGGAAGGGCAGCGGAGTACCCCCGCGGCCGCAGCCCCTCGCTGGGCGGCAGAGAGCGGGCGGCTCCGCTCCGCTCCACTCCCCAACCGGTGGGACGGCGCTGCCCGCTCCGCGCAGCTCCGCGCAGCTCCGCGCAGCTCCGCGGGGTCGCCCGGCTACGCGGGCCGCCCGCCCCGGGGCCAAGGCGAGGAGCCAAAGGCGGCGGGGAGAGCTGTAAACCCTCCCGGTGCAGGCGGCAGCAGCTGCCGTACAAAGGGCTCCTCCTGGCTGAGCGAAGGCGCCTTCCCTCAGAGGCAGTTAGGCATTCATTACCGCCACCCTCGCCCCTACCCCTGCTCACAGCGACGGCTTTAATGCCTCACCAACTTTGAATATCGCTGTACGGAAGGCACTGCCCCGTTGTCCTTCCGAGAGGCTCGCTCGCCTCCCCCGCGCCTTACTGACCTTCGCAACAGGGTTTCAAGCGGTGGAAAAAAACCCCACAAGACCCAACGACAGCAGCGAGGGGGAAATAACACCAAATAAATGAAGGAATATAGCAGCTAGAATAAACTAAGTTCGACCATTGGAAGCGGGTTACTTGTCTGATGGGCAGTGATCTTCTTTAGACCTAGCAGAGGATATACCATCTGTCTTTCGTCATTATAAGGTATATTTATTGCTTCCCAAAAGAGCACAATAAAATTGACAGCTGCAACCTGACAAAAAAAAATTATATGCATTTTAAAAACAAACACACAGTTATCTGCATGGAGGTTAGACAGGTCGAGTTAGTTAGCCAAAGACAGTAGAAATGTGTAAACACAAAATGATGCCCTGCTAAATTAGCTATTATTGCTTAGATCCTGAAAACAAATCTTGCAAAATGAATGACTGGAGGAGCAGTAGGGAGATGCAAAAAGGAGATGAAGTCTAGACAGGGAACAGTTAGAACTCAGTGTACATAAATACTGCAAGTTTGGTGTGCTCACATGAATATCCCTGCAATGCACACAGTTTATTATACTTGTTCTGAGGAGAGGCTGCCTCACTACAACAGGAAAAAATAAGAAACCAAACCAAACCAAAAAACCCTTTACAAGATTTGCATAATGCCAGCCCTGCAAGTTTCAAAACTGCAGGCACAAACTTGTAAAGTGGCTACATACAAAATAGGAGAATCCTGAGTGAAAGTAGTGCAATCAGCATGTTAGAAGGATGAATTAAAGATGGACCGTGACCCTTTGTACAATCATTTCTCATGCATGAAAGCAAAAGAAAGGGGGGAGGATTTTTATATATTGTCCACTGTTCAGTGGTCTCTGTTTTGAACAGGGGCAAATAAAAGCCATCAATAAATCATAAATCTTACATTAAGAACAAGCACGCACAACATACTTATGGCTTAGCATTTTTTCCTGCTAGTGAGACATGTGCCATCCATTACGTACGAAGATGAAAGGTGTATCATACAATACAGTGGTATTGGGTTATATATGTATCTAGATAGAAAGACAATCAGAGTATTAATGCAATAGATACCACCAATACATGTGTTACACATTTGTAACATTCATCTGGAGCGTATAATCTTTATTAAAGCTACTTGTGGTTTCCTTTGTATTGCTCAGAATCCTGCATTCGGCCCCAGCTCATGAAAAGAAATGTATCATGAGTAAGTGTAGCAAGAGCTTGAGCTGTCTGTCATCATTTGTTCTCTTTCTCTATAGGATGTGTATTTCTGCCTGTATGGTTTTTTGCATCCACATATTGTGACTTTTCCAACTCTGTTGCACACAACTTCTGTTTTCCTGTGTAAACAACCATGTACAGGGTGAACTCAGCATCTGAAGACCCTGTAGGTATGGTGTATACTTTAACAGTGTCACTGCCACATATATGTTTTGCAGATCAGGAATTTTTAAATGTTTTCAGCTTCCTATCTACACATATAACGTACTTGAATTGCAGATCAGAGGAAATTTGATGTCTTTATGACGGTTTGCCTGTAGATTTTCTGCTATGCACTAGTCCACTTGGTTTCATGAAAGGCTGGGAAGGAAAGAAAACCTCTTTGGAGGAGGCAGGCCAGTAAATGTGTTCTACTCTCAGGACCGTACTTGATGACATGTACTCTGGGCAATGCTGCAAGTGCAATCAGTAAAGAGGCCATGTCATTCCCACTGTTGCCAAGAGCACCAAAATGAATGGGGGGCCTTGGAAAGAGGCTAGATATGATCTGATCTGAGGACCATATGCAGTTGTGCCATGTGATAGGACAAAATGTGTGTGCAAGGAGTGACTACAGTAAAGAGAATGAGGGCTAGGGAAAAGGTAACAAAGGATGAACGTGGTGGTAGGGGTAGGAGAAGCATAAGCAAAAATGTATGTAGGAATAAGTAGAACCACAGAGGGGCAGAGGTGTGAGAAATGTTTAAGAAACTGAATGCAGTGCCATAGGAAACTGAGAAAATAAGGAAGTAGGAAATAAACTGATGGTGAAGAGAATATAAAAGAAAGAGCATGGCAGAATGAAGAATGAAGAGAGGGAAGATGGAGGCAGGGCAGGAAAACAGAATAGAGCTTCTTTCTTGGAGGTGCTGTGTGTGTTTGTGTTTGACGCTGAGGCTGTGACAGGAAAACAAAAAGAAGGGGGCTTCTTTCTTGGAGATGCTGTATGCATTTGTGTTTGACACTGAGGCTGTGACAAATCAGAGGCTGCCACCGATGACGATGATTTGGAACTTGACAGCAAAAGTTTTCCAGTCTCTCTCATGAAAGTATTTCTCTGTTAGGGCTACAATCAGTCTTAATATATTTGACAAAACATGGTTATGTTTATATTCATTGTAACATTTTAATTGTTTAATTATTTGCCACTCTTGGATTTACATAGGATTTCTTTCTCCTAAAAAAGAAAATGTTTCTTTTTTGTTTGCATGTTTGTCTGGTTTTTAAGAAAGCATTGCTGTTTCAAAAGAAAGTACCTCCCCCCACCAAACCTCCCTCCCCCAAAATCTCCCTCTCTTTCTGTAACTCCTGTAGGTCAAAGAGGACCCCTGCTCTGCATATGTGCAGAAACTAGCAGGCCTATAAAAACTTGATGTGAGTCAGCACTGCTCCATAAAAGGTCAACTACAGCTGAATCAAGCTACTCTTAAAAGGCATCTACCACAGAGAAGAAATATGAGACAGACAGGAACAGTATAGAAAGGGATAGGTATTAATCAGAGCAAAAGACAGAAGGCAAAGAACAGAAAATTCTGCCAAGCCTTAATACTTTTCCACTAATATGTTCGACAATGGCCATATACCCTACACAGGCTGACTCGCTAAGGTCAGGTTGATCTTAGCTATGCAAAAGGAAGCAGCTGTCAACTGTGGCACACAGCAGATGGAGAACCCTTATCAGATTTTTTAAAACCTGAAATTACTTTTTTTTTTTTTAATTTAGAAATTGATTTGCTGTGTGACATTAGAAACCCTAATACTGGCACCACATGTTGCAATGAACCATCTTCCACCTCTGTGTGACAAGATAAGAATGTTTTTATGATGTGTGCATATTTTGCCATACTTGGATTTTCAAAGATAATTGGGGTCAGCCTTATTTGCTTCAGGCTTCCTGCCTCTTTATCTAGTCTGCACTATAAATATTACTCTGTCGATACCAAAACTATTGGGTTTGACAACATTTGCTTATGTGGTGGAAAGGAAAAAACAGCTTTATTGCAGGAATTATGACAGGAGGTCAGAATAGATGAGCAGAATAGTCCTTCCTCTCCCTCAAACCTCTGTTAGATAGCTGGCAGCATTTCTTGGTGGAGTTTCACTGACATGAATGGTTATAGCACTCATAACTCAGAAGCTGAGCAAACGGCTAACATATTAAGGCAAAAATAAGTTATGCCAGATGCATGAAGCACCTGTTTAGAAGTACCACTGAAAATTATTTTAGAATATATTTTGTAACAAAGCTGTAATTATTGGCTTTAATGATAATGAAAATACTATGCCCATCTGTTGGTTTCTCAGTGTGTCAAAGACTGAACACAGTCATTACTTCAGGAAGTTGTAGATATCTGTGCGCAGGACTCAGTCAAAAATTTTTAGCCAAACAACATCGTGAGGCAGGTAATAATCATACCCATTTTACAGATACATTGAACTGTCCTTCAAGTGAAAAAGTGTGAAATTCTACTGCCAATATTGTCGGTGGGAGGCTTGTTGTTGATTTATAGTGCAACACCCTGAAATATCTCTCGGCCTTAAGAATCAAAGTAACACTGTCTTTGCATCTTTACGTTCTGGCAAATAAATGTGTGTGTTAAAGCGGTAGCTGTGTGTGCAATATTATACGGGGGCACCAGCTTTAATACCTAAGAAGAAATAAACCCATATATTTTTATATACATTTTCATCTGTGATCCAACTAGATCTGCAAACCTTACTGATGCTCCTGCCTACTAGCAAGCAGTCATAAAGTGAAAAAACCCACAAAATTTTGCATAGTATTTTCTTCCTTATGTACTCTACAGGACACATAAATGACCTTTGACTCTAAGGTTATTTATTGTGTAAGTGGACTCCTTATGGGCTTAATAGCTCTGTTTATAAAGTGGTTAAGCATTTGCCTATTTTTAAGGACTCAAGTCAGTCTACTGTCATAAGTGGCCTGACATGTAGGTTTGAAGGTAGGCAGATAAAGTATGTGGCTTCCTGAACCTCTGTCACCTTTCATTCATTTACAATATTTCTCACATACTGCCATCATCACAAAGGAGCAGTTTTCATTGTTTTGGGTGAAATCTTGCCTCTACTCTTAAGAACACTTATGGAAGAGGAAGTAAGGACTTTGTGAAACTCAGCAGCTTGAACTGTTAGTTGACTTCATGTCTTTCCTTCTTTTAGAAGAAGTGTTTTGGTTTATACAGGTTGGCTGCATCTAGACTCATTTTGCGTGTCGAGTCTTCTATAAATTTAAGAGCTCAAAAAGAAACACAGCTGTGTACTTCAGAAGGGCTGCTTTTTGATTTAGGGAAATAACAAAGCAATGGTTTCATGCTCTTTATGGAAAGTCAAGCAGATACTAGGCAAAGGTTCTTGCAGTTTGCTTCTGTTTTGTGAATGTGTTTCAGCTGTTTCTTCCTGTGAGTTACTCCTATTCAATACAGTTCAATGGAAGAAAAATGAATAATTGCATGTACATGAACACAGCTTGGATTAATAGGATTATCTGGAATAGTGAAGTATGACAGCCCAGAACTGTAGAAACATGCCTTTTGGGGCCTAAACACACAAATCGTTACTCAGATGATCAATGACATTGATGTCAGTCAGGCTACAGGTATATGAAGTTTTATTCACTTAAATCAGGACTTTTGTTATAAAAGTTTCAGTAGAGAGTTCTGTGGCAGAAACCTTAGCCAAAGGTGCTATTTTGTTCAAGTCAGTGCAATTTTCATATGAGAAAAACCCCACATGCTTTAACATTTTTTCTGTCTAATATGTACACTACAGATGAGGATTTTTTTTTTCCCCAGAAGTTAAGAAGATTGAGTATATCACAGTCATTAGAATACTTTTCATCAGAAGCCAGAAATATCTCTCTAATCTATGTCCGGTTACAGAAACAAAATTTATATAAGCTTCATAAAATCATACCTAAGACAAAGGTAATTTGTTCAATCCAATTAACAAAAGTGCTCTTATACAAAAGAAGATGATCACTGGAAATTACTTATAGACAGTCAAAATACTGTTGCAAATTTAATTCTTAGGCTTAAATATATATTAAAAATGAAGCATAATTTCATGAATCCTTTAATGTCTTCCAATTCATAGAAACAAAATGGAAAAGAAATGAGGAGGGGACAAGAAATGAAGTGGAATTAAGTGGAGTCATACACAAACTAGAGTCTTTTTCATTGAAGGAATATCTTGTGGCTAGTTAGTGGTAGTAGAATCATATATAATTAGGAGTCAAACCAATAGAGTAGCAGATTTACTTTAGTAGCAGCATGCTAAACAGTGACTATAGTTAAGTTGTACTTTACTTCTATTTTTTAGATTTGTTCTGTCCTTTTTTAAAAAAATGCAATCAAGTATGCAATTAATCTGCCAACATCAACAAGATCGTTAGAAAACTTCCAACACAGAATAAGCATGTTTTCCCATGTACTGTAAATATTTACCTTCTATGATAATCCCACTACACAATATTATTCTTAAGAAAGTTTTGGATAGCTAAATAAACATCTTGATGCAATTATATTCAGAAACTTACAAGGACAAATTGTGTCTAGTGCTTGTGAATAGAACACATATAATCTATATAAATCTACCAACTCACTAATACTACCATTTCAGTATCCTCTGTGCAACCATCAATAAATTATGACTTTGCAGCTAGATCTTTAACTGATTAATTGCTGGCTTTCACAAAGAAGCTTCCCCCCCCCCCCCCCAATATGTCAGTAATAGAGCTATTACATTCACAGACAAAAGAGTGTGCTGACACAACATTAAGATTGTGAAACTAACTTAAAACCATGGCAAGCTTTTGTTGGGTATGAAATGCTGAATATCTGAGACAACATGCATTTTGTTTTGCTTAGGTAATGCAGGGATATGCAGACAAAGTCTGAAGCAGAAACAGGCAAACTAATTGTTATGACTGTTATTTTCCTTGTTATCAATTCAATTAGTTAAGAAAAATAGAAATATTCTTAGTTCCTGATTCCTGCTACTGAGCTATGGCAAAAAAAGTATAGGGGATGTGTCACAGAGTTGCATTTTTGGGACCTACTTTTATAAACACTGAATACCAGGGTCAATCCTACAACTTAGCTTAAAATTACTGTGACTGATAGCTATTGATTATGTTGCAAAGGTGAACTGAACCCTGATGGCGAATGTGCTGGAGGTCATTTTCCTGATGAAGTAATGCCTAAGTGTTGACTCTATATGACCTATAACTTACTGAAATACAAATTTTGTATCAATTTAAAAGTAGATATAAAAGGACTTCCAAAAAGCTGAGGAATTGGCAGATATTGCTGTATGCAGATGCTTGAGAAGAATCTCTGTTCAGTGCATCCATTGGGAGTGGGTTATGACTTTGAGACCATCCTTCAAGTTCGTATATCTTGGGGTCCTAAGAGCTGATATGAGAATGCATGGCCCTTTTTACAGGACTGTCGCATGGTATGTTCTCCATTGGAGTACAGCGATGCTCTGGCCACAGAGGGTCTCATCAGCATGTCTTAGAGCCAGCTGTTACTCAGTTTTCTATGCATCTGGCTGAATAAAAAGCTTAACAGCTTCTGTGAATCATTGACATGAACAGGGCCAGAGGGACCCTCAGGGTATGCCTCAGTGCATTCATGATGGATACAGAAAGGTACTAAGGCAATATTAGTTGTCCCTTCTTTAAAAGCTGTGGTTCTGGTTGCCTTGAACATCACCAGAGATACTATTAGCATTACAGTCCCCAGTGGGAATCAAGGCGTAGCATGTTTGCCACCATAAAAACATCGTAATAAAAAATAAGTCTGACTCAAACCTTTTAGAAAGTGTAATACTGGTGAAAGGAAGGGGGGGAAAGAGAAATGGCACAAAAAGTGAGTTTTGGAACATTAAACAGCATGCATGAAAAGAACATGGAATGAAATGCAGGTTTCCTGAGTTCTATGTTATTGAATATCTCTATATACTGTGTGCTGAATATGCACGATTGGAGGGCTAGATCCAAGAAAAGCATCTAATAACAGCAAATTTATGTCTTGTCCTCCACAACTCTGATTTTTTTCTGACGAAAATCTGGAACCCTGGGTTAGGTGTCTCAGTTTGCAGGGGTGGGGCGAGGGACATGATCCCAAACGCATGCCCACCATAATAATGTTTGCCTGCAGTCAGCATGCTGATCAAGAAGATGCGTAAGAGTTCCTGAGTGGGAAGCACCTGAAAACTATTAAGTCTTCAGTCCTTTCTGTGTTCATAACTTTGACTACTTAGCCGTGGCTGTGAAAAAGCACTTTAGTCTGGCTGGGAGTAATATCTCAGTGATCTCACAGCTCTTTTATGAAAAAGCAGAGCAGAAGTCCCTATTAAAAACAAATAAACAAAACCGACAGAAAACAAGGCAAACCACAACATGCTGCCGTCAGGCACCTGTTATACAATAAGCTAGAGATTACAGGGCTCAGCCTAGATGTACCTGAGAAGACTCAAGGTGACACTTTCCATGTCCCATCAGAGAGCTCCTGTCACCTCTCTATTATTACCCTGGTGGAAGCAGGGGACAGGGAAAAGGACAGACATTTTCCAGCCACTCTGCTGAAGATGTACAACCATGAAGAAAAAGACATGCCAAATCAGAAAGTGAGAAGAGGAAGAAACATGATTCTGAAGCTCAGTGATGGGTCACTGACCTGGATGAAGAAAAACCCAGGCTGTGACCTGTCTCAACGCTTATAAACACATTTTGTTCATGGATGCTTCATATAGGGGTTGGACAAGGAGCTAGAAATATGATCTTCTCTGCTCTTCAACCAGCAGATTAAAGAATCATGTTCCTCTGGTTCTCATCTTTTGGTCCTTGTTGTGGTTTAACCTGGCAGGCAGCTAAACACCACACAGCCATTTGCTCACTCCCCCCCTCCCCAGTGGGATGGGGGAGAGAAATTGGGGAAAAAAAGAAAAAAGGGGAAAAAAAAGGTAAAATTTGTGGGTTGAGACGAAGACAGTTTGATAGGGCAGAAAAGGAAGGGAAAACAATAACAACAACAATAATAATAAAATATACAAAATAAGTCATGCACAATGCAATTGCTCACCACCTGCCGACCGATGCCCACCCAGTTTCTGAGCAGTGGTTCCCCTTCAGCCAACTCCCCCCAGTTTATATACTGAGCATGATGGCATATGGTATGGAATATCCATTTGACCAGTTTCAGTCAACTGTCCGGGCTGTGCCTTCTCCCAGCTTCTTGCTGGCAGGACATGACAAGCTGAAAAGTCCTTGACTAGTGTAAGCACTACTTAGCAACAACTAAAACATCAGTGTGTTACCGACATTATTCTCATACTAAATCCAAACACAGCACTATGCCAGCTACTAGAAGAAAAAAAATTAACTCTATCCTAGCTGAAACCAGGTCAGTCCTATAAGTCTTAAATTCTTTTCTGATCTCTGAAGAAGCCAGTCAAAGTATCAGAAACACTGCGCACACATTAACACAGCTCTGTGCCCACTCAGAGTGAGCTCAGGTGACACCATGTGGAGCTGGGGTGGACATAATCCAAAGTCTCATCATCTGTGTGCTTAGTTAAGTATTTGTAAGAGTGCCATATACTGACTCCCAGTAATGTATCAGTCAGAACACAAGAAAGAATTAAAAGAATACTTTAAAACTGAAAGGTTCCTATTACTTGTTCGCTTATTTACTGTCAGATATTTCTGAGAAATAATTGTTTGTTGGTGACGCATAGCATTGTTTCTCATTATTTGTAAGCCAAGAGAACACAAATGCATAGTGAACAACAATCAACAAATTACTTTCAATGCGATTTTTGGAACAAATAAGTGTCTGTGCTATGAGAGTATGCAGATTTTTTCATGAATATCTGTTTTACATTAATGAATGCTTGGAAACTGTAGCAAGCAATGAGTAGACAGTGGAGAAATCCCATAACTGCGTCTCTTTCCGTTCTCCACCAAGCCCTCAAATGAAGCAGAAATGTCGTCTGTGGATGGTGTTAGTATTACCCCACAGCTCTCTTGTGCTGATGGAGGGATCTAGCTAATGGACATTTTTATAAGACAGATCATTATTTCCTGTCCTTACTCCTCTTTCTGAAAAGTGACCTTTTCCTCCCTCCTGGTCTTTCTCTGCCATTCACACACTCTTGGTCTGCTCACCTCTTCCATCATCATGTGTGCACTATCAATTCCTTTTTCTTCCCATTCTTTTTCTCTGCCCTCTGCAATCTCTCAATGTCTCTGCAGAGCATTCCTAAATTTAATTCTGCTTTCTGTCCTTCTGGCAATGGAGAAGAGGTAGTGAATTGCTAGAAAGGAGTGGGAGAAGGGCTACAGAGTAGCCACCTTTGCTCCCAGTCTCTGCTTCTTCTCTCAGAATGAAACTTTCCCTTTTATATCAGAGGAAGGGAAAGGTGTTGCTTAGCCGCAGGTTACTAAATGAGAGGGGGTGCGTTGGCCTCAACATCATTAATGGCTTCCCGGACATCTCAGTTCCATTACAAACACCAATTAGTCTGGTGCTCTGCTCCTCAGCTCTTTTTGTCTCTCCCAGCCTTCCCTTTTCCCTCAGATAATGGAGGAACTGTCAGGAGTTTCACAGCACCACAAAGACCAGTCTTATAACCCACGAATTTCAAGGGGAAAAAAAAGTGACAAATTTTAATTGGACTATCAGTCTACACTGATTTGTATTGGCTCACATTTTCAAGGATGTCTCTGTAAAGAAAAAGGACCTCCTACTTGACATGGATGCTGAGATTAACTTTGACATTTAGAACATTTCATAGCCAGTATTGACTTTGTAGGTCATCAGAGCCATCCGGGGCCTGATTCTGTAACTGCTTTTATCAGCAGTTAATGGTTTCTAGGACGGAACATGTTATGAGCAGCGAATGGAAGTAGATTCACACTTAATATTAGACGTAGACGTGTATCAACTGAATACATCTAAAAGACCTTGTATTTTTTTTCTTTCTTTTGAAGGCATATGACCATCCTGAATTTCATAATTAGCAAAACACAGCTATTCTTGGATTGCAAGGTAGCAGAGATTTCCAGTTGTTTCCATTTATTTAAGAGGTTGTAGCCTTTATTCTCATTGCTCGGATATGGACCTTGTGCAGTTATTCTTCTCATGATAAATTCTGCTGGATGATTTCAGAGCTTGCTTTCTGAGATTGCTTTAAAGTCCACTAATAGTATGCAAGTAGTTCAGAGCACATTTTCTTATCTAATTAGCATTGCTGTCTATAAGGAGTACATTATCTCTTTTCCCACAGACTTCTAGTCAGTTCATGATGCCAACTTTAATCCATAAATTCCTAGATGGTTTGAGTCAACTGTATCTCAGAAACAAGTTCTGCCCCTACTGCAATTTCAACAGCTCTGAGCTTGTTAGCTCTCTTGTGTGTGGCGTAGCTCTTCTGTTCTGGTATGTGCTGGGACTCCCCATTCCCCTGGTCCATGGTACAGGCTCTCCTCAAAGCAGGTACACACAATAAGGCATTACGGCCTTGAAGTCTCTTTCCTGCTGTTCCAGAGTTTGTGATACAGGACTCTGTCCCATGATCTGACTCCCTTCTGTTTCCATGGGTTTTATGTTTAACTCCCTTCCTAAAGGTAAACGTGTGTGTGTGTAAATTGGGTTTGCTTCAAAAACCTTCTTATTCCTGTCTCTCATATATTACAATGAGCAGCTGGAGAGGGGAGACCACAACCCCATTCAGGAGAACTCAAACAAACTCTCCACTCTGATTCTCAAGGGGACAACAATCAATGTGTGAAATGGCAACTCCTCCACTCATATTCTGTGATGCCTTACAGTCTGAAGTTGTAAGTTTTGGGGCTAAGTCCAGGTCTGTACATTTAATGTTAAACTTATTGTGCCAGGCTTAGTCTTTAATCCCAGAAATACTTCTGTGCAGCCCAGGCTAGATCAGCATCAGCACATTAACCAGCTCTGTTCTGTATGTTTCCTGGTATAATCTGTTGAGATACTGCTTGCCACTAACTGCATTCTCTACATTTTCTGGAGCTGGTGAACCTTAACAGCAAGTTAACAATTTCTGCACACCTGTTCTGCAACATGAGTGTTTGGGCTACAATCCTGGGAACACTTCTCATTGAGGTCCCAGCTGTGCTACATTTGGCCCATCATGCTGCTCTAGTTTATCACCAAAGCTGAATGGGATGGCAGGCTGTAGTAACTTCCACTGCTAGAGTTACTCAGTGAGACAAATTTTCTAAATATAGATTCTTAGATTCTTGTGTGTTTGTGCACATGCTATATAAAGTAGAAACTATCTGGAATACGTGAAACTACAAATTAATTCTAAGCAGGAAATTTTTAGTAGATTTTACATTTGTTTCAAAAAATAGTATGGGTAACAGGGCAGATCACATGCTACTCAGTGCACAAATATTTGCCAGAATAAACCTAAATAGCATAAGTGACTCTATATACCCTGATTATTCAAGAAAAATTATGATGAAACTGCAATCCATAACTAAACCAGCAAGTGGTACTGTTCTGAACAATACGTGACAGAAGTCAAATAGTCCAAGCCAGCAGTAACATTGGAGGAATCTGGAGGCAGCAACTGGAAGTAGACGGCAATACCAGCTTATGGCTCAAAGAACTTCAGAAAAGTAAAACAATCATCAAATTAAAGAGTGACAAAAAATATTACTGTGTATAGCATGTGTATTACTGCATATAGTAATGTAAAAAGAGAAATGATGATAGATTAGTGACATTGGTGTGTTCAGATTATTTATTAGTTTCATAATAACCTGTTGCTTAATCAATAAACACCATAGTGTCTGAAACAGATACAAGCCTGTAATGTAAAGAAGGAAAACAGGACTGGTGAAGTAACAAGTAAGCAAGGAGAAGGTAATCCATGAAGTAATAAATTATTAGAAGGGTACTTCAGTTGCAGCAGGAATGAGCTGAGGAACATCAGGGCTATGTTCAAATTTACCTCCTAGTTTTTATTTAGCTTGAATGTTTAATCTGATACTCTTTCTTTAGCGAAATGGTATGAATCTAATATTTGTGTGGTACAGCTTTAGTAAGGTTCAGCTTTTTTGCAGCACCTAGAGCTTGGAATTATGCTTTTTACATAAAGTTCTGCTGTTTTCTCCTGAAGTTCCTTGCCAGTTCAGTAAGTCAGGAGGGACTGCTCCTGAGTTTCCTCCTGAAACTCATTTTCTTTTGGTATCTGTCACAGGTGAATTATTAAGAGAAGTCATTTTTGTGGGGTTACCTAAAAGGGTTTTATTAATGATTAAATGAGGACCCAATTATAATTAATTGATGACTGAATGATAATCAAATGGTGATTAAGCAATAATGGAGTGGGAATTAAACAGTGATTTAACAATGATTTGACAATGATTAATGATGATTTGACAATGATTTAAATGATGATTTAAACAATATTTTAGATGGTGATTAGATGGCAGTCAAACACTCTACTACTTACTGCACTTCTAATAATTAAGCTGTAGCTGGATGTATACATGTCACTAGCATACAATATAGTTTTAGGCCTAGTGTAAAATGTCACTTACCTCGTTATAGACATCAGATACTGAGTAAGGGCTCTCTCAACCTTGAGGAGTAACCTTGAGAGGCATCCCTGCTCAAGAGGAGATCATCACTATGTAGCCCACTGCTGTACAGGAGAGCTCAATGGGCTTGGTGGGCTACAGATATCTATAGCATAAAGTGATTGAGTCGTAGTCAACCCCCTCTTTGGTGTGTGTGCAGTTGTGCAGCTGTAGCAGTTTTAGTTTTGTCTAATCCCAGCTCAGGCTGGTACTGTTAGCTCCTGATAAGACACAGCTTAGACTTCTTGGTTCCTGAGAAGATAGGGTCTAGCACAGTTCTCAAGATTTGCACAGCAGGGCTGATTTCAGTCAGGCTTACTTGTCGGTGATGCCTGAATCAAAGCACAGCTTATTCACTTAGAGTGGGGGCATTCGTCACAGTATCCTTGTGTAAAAAAATCAACCTTTTTTTTTTTTCTTTCTTTCTTTCTTTCTCCACAAAGTCAGTCTGATATACTGATAAACATTTGAAGTCCACTCTGACTTTAAATGAAGGCAGCATCACCAGGTGTGGGTTTTACATTATATATAGCATAGCATAAAAAAGGATTGCTTAAGTTTACTTTTAGTTTTGATGTTGCTTTCAGCCAACTACCAAGGAACCACAATTGTTAAATGAGGCACCAACAATTAGATTTTAATGGAATACACTTTTGTTCTTTCCATTCACTTTTGGTATTTCAGATTTTAAAAGCTTGTGCACTTAAACTTCTGTCTACACCTGAGAAAATTAAAATCTCTTTGTATGTGAAAGCCAAGATCCTTCTCTAAGACTGATTCCAGGAGTTAGTGCCTAAGTGAAGTACTGTGAGTGTGTCAGTAAAATCCTAGGACCTGGCAATGAGGTTCACCCAGAAATTCTGTACTGCAGCCAAAATCAGCATAGCTTAATTAAACCTAATTCTCACTGCATCTCATTAGCAATAGTTTGCATTAGTAGCTTTCCACCATTAGGTGCCTAAATACTGGAGTTTTCAGTGTGTTATAAAAACCTGGGGAGTCAGATGGCAGACTACACACTGAAAGGTGGATGTCTGAGCCATACTCAGTGATTTAAACTGGCTGAGCCTCACGTGAACATGGTTTTTTCTCGCCTCCCTCACATAGTGACAGAAGGACTTCAGGCTCCACCTGTGTGAATCAGCCCACCAAAGTGGGGACTGAAGCCCCATTTCTGCCTCTGAGCTCGAGGGAGACACAAATAAATGTACTAGAAAGGTGAGGACAGTTAGACACAAGTGTCTCTAGTGACTATATTAGAATTGATTTGGCAAAAGGCTTCACAATTCCAGTAGAAATGGAGATATATTTAAAAAGAAACTTCTTTTTTCTTTTTTCTTTTTTTTTTACTGCAATAGGGACAAAACCCATCAGCCACCCAGACAAATTATAGCTAGATTTCAGAGGACTTTTCCTGTGCCACTCTAGTCTCATCCTCATTTTTGTTTCTGCTGCTACATATTTTCACATATGTGTACCCAAGTTCCTTAAGAAAATGTGTACTTAAGTTTGACATTTGGCAGCTTTACAGAACTAAACCAAACTAACTTCCTTCAGAACAGCACTATTTTGCATGTTCCTTGGTGACTGGATAAGGTGCAATACTTTACATGAAATTCTAATTAAGTTTAAATTAAAATTCTTTAGGTTTTTAACAGGAGATGAAACATTTTGTTGCCTCTTTTGTTTCAATGTTATATTTGTCAGCCTGCCAGATCAAGCCAATATCATTTGCACATTGCTTTATATTGTTATTTTTTTGTTGGTTTTGGCCTTGAGACCTTAGAAAAATGACACTTTTCAAATAACTCCCACCTTTCTCTGCTTAAAATTATCTCCTTCTATGTTTAGGGTCACAAGCTTTCCAAAGAATAAATAAATGCAACAACCTTGTCATATAAAAGTTCACACCTGAACTTTTTTTGGTGCTAACATTCTTCTAAAAACATGGCTAGACAGGAAAATTTGTATGCAGATTTAGGTTATTATACTATAGCCTGCATCTAGGGTTAGGTTCTAGCTTCTATTACATTTCCACAATGCCACAGCTGTCCATACAGTTAAATGAATCTGAAGGAGTATGGGCACTCTTCAATGAGCTTGGGTTGTTCACGCAATGGCCACATCCATCAGAGTACAACAGTATGGGAGGCATGACCCATGGAGGCACAACCCAGAAGTCTGCAGTGAAGTGCTGCCATGGCTCACAGGCTAAGGCGAGAGGCAGTTGAAGGCTATTCTTTTTCTCTCTCTTCCCAGCACATCCTAAGGATAGGGAACAATGTTTCGGTCCCTGTGTATGATCATAAAGACATAGAGAGTTTTTCAGCCATGCAAACGTGAAAACATGTTTTTCACAGATCTTTGAAAATTAGGGTTTGAGCTGGCTTATGTATAAAACAAAGATGTAGCAATGTGCAGAAAAGGTGGCATGTTTCCAATAGCTCTGTGGAGTAATGTTCTCAACTTGCCATTTGGAGGCACAGAGGGCTGGCAGAACGAGCTCCTTAGAAAACTCCTCTTTCCACCTCCTCATGCCTATTCCAAGTTCCTCATGGCTTCTTCAGGTAATTCTGGGCTCACTGTACTCTTGTTTCTTTTAACTTGGCATCATGAATGAGATATAAGTAGTTATTCCTAATTAGATGACACTGTACTACCAGCCTAAATGGTTATTTGTTTGATGCCTTAAAGACAACATCTTAAAAAGATGACATTATTAACAGTGTGACTTTAATACCTGGAAGACCAAAAGTAAATCTGTAGGAGCATGTATTATTTCAGTGGAATATATCCACATTTTTATATGGGAAAATAGTATGAATTTATTTACTAAGTTAAAATGTTCTGCATTGCTAAAATTCAGAGGAAGTCCATTTCAGTTATAAAGAATCTACTTTAGATCTGCCACTTTACACATTATACCTGTAGGTATATGGGATCAAACATCATTTGGCTAGGTTTGCCTAACCTGTCTTATATCAGTGGAGTTGCTGCAGCTGTAAGAATTGGAACTAGCTATAAAGTCCTAGAAGTTAAATTCTCAGCTCTTTTCTTCTTGAAAAACATCTATTCAGTTACTTCATTTAACAGCCTGTAGTATTTTCACACCGATAATATTGCTGAACATGCCTTTCGATACTTTCAGGTATTCTTTTCAGTCTGTCTAGACTGGAATGTATGGTTTTGTCTAAGCTTCCTGAAGTAAAAACATCTGAGAATCTCCTGTTTCTCCCCTTCAACTTTAGAAAGGGCCAAATCATGTTTTCTCCTGCTTTGAAGCTGCTTCAAAACTGGCATTAATCCCCAAACTGGCGTTAATCCCTATATGCCAAACTGCTGCTTTCTCAGGATATGTGTTTTGGGGGAAGTGTATCACCTGACCAGGAAAGAGGTGGTCAGTTTCATGAGTCATGTGTGCTGTGGGAAAAGGACATCTCTAGTAGGCCTGGCTCCTAATGATCCACATCAAGGAGGTTGTTAAAACATGCCACAGTGTCTTGCCGCCTTGTGTAACAGTTCTACTTTGTGTGGAATCACAGTTTGATATATAGACAGTGAATGTCTGAGCCTTGTCACTCAATATGGAGTCAGAAGGAGCCTGGGATGAGATCCTGGATCTCACCCCACATCCATAATTAAGTGTAATGGGAATCTTCAGGGAACAGAGTCCTGTTGCTGCAGGGAAGTGACTATTTTGTGATGTTTTTTCTGGATTCTTCTTGTGAAACGTGACTCCTGCAGGATTTTTCTTCTACTGAGGAAATAGCTCTTTGTTTTTGCTCTTGTATTGCCAGCTGGAAATTCCACAGCTTTAATGTCTTCTGACACTGAGGGGACAGACAGGTTCTTTTAGGGATCCTTGGTAGAATGACGACTGCACTAAATTGTAGTTACAATTAAAGCTGTATTTTCTTAACAGGATTTTTCGATTAGCACAGCACAGAATTTATGATTAGAATGGCACAGGTTTTCTACAAGCAGAATCAATGTAGTACAATCTATAAGTGGTGTAATATAGAATTTATAATACAACTTAACTTATGATTTCTAATCACCTAGACCCTTTGCAGATCGTGTCAGATCTTAATGCATCATTTACTGTATCAATATAACAATCACAATCTAGACTTGAAAATCATATGAGAGAATACAAGTCAGTCACCCAGTCCTTGGAGGAAGCAAAGGACGGTGGAGGTGTCCCTGGCCATCAGAGGGTCATGGGTCTCACTGTCCAGCAGCAGTTCTGGTCCAGGTTCCCCACTTGGGGCTTGTAACTGCTTGATTTTACGGTCAGTGCTCTGGGTGCTGTTACACTTCCCTGTTCTGTGATGGGGTTGTCACCACCACTTCGTTGGCCAGGTGCCTGGGACCTTCAAGGCCAGTGAGGAAGGAAGTAATAAGCCTGGCGCCCAGGAATCTTGAGGCTGGTAGCGAGGGGAAGAAGAAATCTGTTTGGTTTGTCTGCTTGGTTCACAAGACCTTCAGGGCCTGATAATGAGTGAAAGGGAAAGAATACCTGACTCAGTCACAGAGAATGTCTGCTTGCCTCATAAAATGGCGTTATGCTAACCACCTTACCAGGGGTCAGGAGCAGGGTGTACTGGTCACATTTAGTCATCAAGAAGCTTCTGGGAATGGAGTAATTTGCTTTCCAGAGGCCCTGTCATGTTATTTATCTTTTGTTTGTTTGTTTGTCTGTTTGTTTGTAAAAGCTGTCCTATAAGTGCGGGTCTTTTCAATTTACGAGAGTATATGGCATAATCTGACCTCCCACAGTCCATTTACCTTGAATGAAGTCTCCCAAACATGAACTTTATCACAGACCATGGAGATAAAAGGGAACCAGTGGCCTCTGTGTGATCTTTGTTACTTCTCTCTTACGTAGAAAACACATCTGGGTCAGAAAGTTCTATAGCTAGAACAATATAAGAGGGTATACATTTGCCAAATTCTTACTCCTCCACAAAAATCACCTTATGGCTTCAGATTGGCACAGAACATGGGGACAGGTGGGCCTTGATGACAGAATGACCCTTAAAGTCAGCCTCACATTTTTACCTCCACCCATAGTTATTGCTTTATTAATCTGGATGGCTTTGGAGCCCCTGCAATGACCACTGTGCTACATTTCACAGTGCAGATGTAAGGGGGGAGTAGTTTGGTCAAGCAGAATCCAAGAACCCACTGGTCACATTCTCAGCACACTCTTTATTCTTGGCTGCCAGTTGTTCTCTGATTTGGATCTCCAAAGCCTGCCATCTGTTTGCAGCTTAGCCAAAATTAAGGGGTTTTTAAAATTTGTGATGCAGCCAAATTTCTAACAGAGACAGATTTTAAATGACCCGATTCATTCACTGCTTGACCTTGATTAATTCTGAACTTTCTTTAGGTATTTCATTTAGGAAATTTACCTGGGATTTATGCTGGTAGAGCAAAGACTGGAATTTGCTCCCTGTGGTCATTCTGTTTACATGTATGTATTTCTATCCATGTTGTGCCCATTACCAAGGGAGCTAAGTTCTTACCAAATACTATAGAATTCCCTTTGACATCAAGCATAGTGTGGGCACTATATGTCATTAAAAATAATAGGATCTCATCTGCATGCATAGAGAATGGAAGATAGAAAAGTGAGTGGAATAATAGAATTACTCTGTTTAATGTGCTTCATATTTAGAATAATTTCAGAACTGGTGACATTTTAGGTTTAAGTCAAACTTTTTTAACAATTTTGTTCTAAAGTCAATTCCCAGAAGACTACCTGCTTCAGATGCTGTCAAAGGGGAATGACTTCTATAACATGTCTATTGCCACTGTATGTAATGCCAAAAAGAAGGGCTCAGGGACTCTGCTTCTGCAAATTATTCTGTCTAGTATCTTCACAGACCTCCAAAGAGGCTGACAGCATTGTCCATGAGTTCAAAATCTATCCTCAAGTGTTAGCGTATGCCTAAAGGACCAGAGGCCCATGGTGTTAGACTGCTCAGTGATTTATCTGAATACCTTCATTGAATATACCACTCCTTTTCCAATTGGATAGGCACTCCTTACAGAAATTCCTTGCAAACCTAAAAGTGACATTAATCTGCACACTTTGAGGAGCCTGAGCTCTGTTCTTCAAGCTTTTCAGAGTATCTCAGAAACAAGTTCCTTGTTTCTGAAAACAAGCTTGTTGTCTGGAAACAAGCAGTGATCATCACTGAGAAGGACCTGTGGTGCTCCTGTGGCCACGCAGTCCAAAGCAGCTGGCATTGCTGCTCATCCTTGAACACACCAGATGCAAGCAGAGGGCTTCAGGCTCCAGGACTGCATACGTTGCACATGACATAGATCAGACATTACATTTGCCCCATCACAATACATAACCATAATACCTTCATTTAACAGCACATATTAGTGTTTCTGTTCCAAGTTAAAACTTCTGTACTGTGTTATTCAGTAACAATATTACACAAGCTGGCATTCCAGGGCTACAGCTCTTGCCACTTAGTCCCCATGGGTACAGCAAGGAGACCATAAGTGCATATAATCCTGACAGTTTCTATGGGCAAAGCAAGGATCAGAGTGAGTACAATACTTTCAACTGTACACTTTGAAAGATTCTCCACTGTAGCAGCAGGGAAACACGTTTTATGTACCTGCAAGTTAGTTACCTAACACACCCTAAATGTTCCAAAATGCATCACGTGCATTTTTAAATTGTTAGAAAACTTTGTTAGAAAATCTCTTTCTTAAATGGTATGAACATGTCTATGAGTTCTTACCTCTGCAATTCCAAAAAAAGTGTCAATATTCTTGTTGGAAACACTTGGGAAAACCAACATCTACATGTCTTCCTCTCTTTAGGAATAACTTATGTTTTGATCAAAAAGTCAATGTGATAGAGCCAGCTAGCTTTTCAAAGACAAAAAGCCCTTTATATTTGAGAACTGGCAATATTTTCACAGAACTCTTTTTTTTTTTTTTTTCTTTAAGGTGTGTTTTCAGCTGGAAAACATCCTATTCAAATGCTACTACTGGATACTATACAGAAACTGAAATAACATTTTCAATATATTTACTGAAGTGCTCCAGTGCATTTTGGTGGGTTTTGGTTGGTTGGTTGGTTGGTTTTGTTGTTGTTGTTTTTTGTTTTGTTGTGTTTTGTTTTTAGTGCAGTAACATTTCTACAGGTAGTAAATACGTAACAAGGGAAGTAATTTTCTTTGGCTAAAATTCCCAAATCAGTCTCACAACCTTCAATCCATGCAAACCCTCATTTTAGTTTCATGTAAATATGCAGTTTATACATTTTGTATATAATGTGTGGCCTTTAGTACTATATTTCAAATTGCCAGCGTTTCAATAAACCAGTGGAAAATAGAGCCATCTGCAATATGTAGGCTGAGCATAGAAATAAAATTATGCTTTAATGCAACCATGAAACTGTGGCATTCCAAAAATGGCATATTGCAATGTGTCCTAGAGCATTAGATATCCGTTAATCTTTTAGCAGCTTTTTGAGCAGGACATCTCTTTGAGCATGAATGCTTGTTTCCAAAGAGACCATGCCCTTGTCTTAGGGGGGAGGTTATGAAGACTACTGAAGAAATTTGTCAGGACACCAGATTTATTATCCTTCTCTTTTTCAAAATGTACCATGTAATTGCTAATCTCTGGAAAACTTTGATTTAACATGTCATCTAAAAGATATTACTGTATTATTACTAGCACACTAGCCAGAATGCAAAATACAAGGGTGCGAGTAGAAGGAATGTGTCTCAGATTTTCAGACATGACTGGCTACAATCTCCTGACACAGCAGTGACAGTGGCACCTTCCAGCCAAACTGCATCCTGTATGTTTAACTGTATTATCTCGACTAGCATAATTTTCAAGGATTAAGAAGCTGAAGCTTTACAGGTATAGTTTTAGAGAAGCAGACATTTTGTTAAGATAAAATATCTATTACTGTAATTTCAAATGCCTGCAGTTTTCACATCCTTAAAATCTTTTGACTGGAAATAAGGATCTATAGCAAATTTAAGCCTACTGTCAACGGACTTTGTGTTTTTACACAGTAGAGGCTTTTTGCAAACATGCAGGAGCCACAGCCCACCGATGGAAAACCACTACTTGTCTACCCAAGCGTTAGGGCTATATGAGACTTGATCCCTGGAACCCTGCAGCATAGTACGAGGTCAAGAGACCTCAGAGAAAGAATTCAAAATGGAAGACATTATTTATTCATCATGAACTAGGAATACCAGTGTAGGGTGTTCACCTCTTCTCAAGCAAGCTTCACATGTGCTGCAAGATACAATATATTCTGTATTCCCTTTGTAATGTGAGTTAACTTCTTCCCATTCTTCCAAGTGATAATAACAACAAAAAAATATCATGTCCTTTTCAGTCCTGGTTACAACATACTCATTTACAGTTAGTCTTTACAGGTGTCTGCATAATCAGTTTCACAATATACTCCTGTTTTTTTCCTTAAGAATAGGGCTTGGAATGCCATGGTTTCAAGATGTGAAATGCCACATCATATGAAACAAAATCCATTGGCTGAAGGAATTTTAGGGTGTTATAAGATTATATTTCATTTTATAATGTCAAAGGTTCCATAGGCAAAAATTTGCAACAGTTAACAAGTATGACCTTTAAATTAGTCACATGAAATTCAAGGCATAAACTTTAATATTGACTCATGAACAGCATTTTTTTGCCTAAAAAATCTGGTAGAAGGAATGAATCCACCAGTCCTTATTAATATCACATTGGTGAGTGCTACCGGAGTGGTGGTTCAAATCTATAGCACTAACTAAGAGAGTGTAAGAGAGTAAGAGAGCAGAATTAGATCAAATGAAAAAGAAGATTCTTAAAATAGTTAGATTTCAGCTCCTAAATCAGTCATTGGACATTTCCAGTGATATGTATGTGAGTAAACCTCTGTTTTTCACCTGAGTTCCTAAAGTGTATTCTTATTTTGGAAAACCTGATGTGCTGAATCATGATGAAGAGAATCTTTTTATATCTGTTCACACATTTGTACCATATATAAGTAAATGGTAGTCAAAGCACCTTTTTTTTTTTGTTTCAATTGCAACATAGAACTTAGAGTCCTTGTTAGCTACTTTAGATGAATGGTGTTTGAAAATGGACTTGTCAAAAAGGATAAAAATAACAGATAAGAGAATATGCTTCAAAAATGAATCAGCTTTGGAAGACCAATGATCACCTCTACTGTCACCTACAGAAATACTTGTAAGAACTGTGAAATATGCAGATATGTCAAAGATACCTCCCACAGTTTGGGCATAGAATCCAAAACCGAGGCATGTTCACTACAAGATGTGCAGCCTTTTCCACTAGTGTTTCTCATCGAAAGTTAAATGTAAACGTAATATCTTACAATTCACCCAAGTTAAAAAAAAAATGTACCTAAGAGTCCTACCAGTTTTAATGAATTCATTTGGTGCCACCAGATATTATTTTGATGTAATATGTTTTATATGACTGAAAAATAAAACTATGAAGTCAAAATAATCCAAAGTGATGGCCTTTACTTTTCAACATGTTAATCCTACTCTCTGAGTTTTAAAGAATATTTTAAAGTTCCATGCAGTTCAGCAAGAAATGGGTATATATTCCAAGTCATGCATATGATACTTCTACAGAAATTGCTGATGCTGAAATGCTGTTTATACTTTTAGTGTCTGCATTTGAAAAAGGAGGCTGAAAAAAATTAATAGGAGATAGGAATTAGCTTCTGTGTGACTGAATGAGTGGAAAGCTTCTCAGTGAGAGGCTTAAAACAGTTCAGTGTGTTTAAGACACCAAAAAGAAAACTGGGAGTTGAGTTGCTTACAGTGTCTAAGTGCTTTCACATGGAGAAAATACAGTCATAAAATGAGACTTTGGAGAAAGGAATGACAAGGTTCAGCACAAAGAACCTGAGGCCAGACAAATTTAAACAGGAAATAAGACATGTTTTTAATGGTGAATTGCAATCAGTCACTTAAATTTCCATCAGATAGATGTGGTTAATTCCCAGATCTCAGAATGACTTCAGATACATATTTAGAAAACGTGTTTTGACTAAAAGCAAGTTAGTGAGACTCAGCACATGTATGATCTAGTGATATATTTGAAGAGGGACTAGATGACCACAGAGGTTGCTGGTCCTGAACTCTCAAACTGTGTTTACATGACCAAATTTTTTACAGAAGTAAGAATCACTGAAGATATATGGCAGCCTTAAATATTTGTTTTTTGTTTATGTTTCACTTTTTGGGATGCAAGATGAGTAATTTGATTTTTCTTTATATTAATATCTCTTTTGGCAGTTGGGTTAATGAAATAGTAGAATAGGTTCTCCTATGTCATGAACTTCAATAGTTAGATTTTTTTTCTGTATTCTGTATATATACACATATTTTTTTCCTGTTTAAGTAATTTTGTCTACAAAATAAGCTAAGGAAAATGCAGTGGTACTCCACATGACTCAAAACTAAGATTGTTTTAATGTCAGACTTTTCTACACCATAAATAAAATAGATGTAATTTAATATTTTAAGGGGGATTTCATTCATATTGGTGACACCTTACATTTACATTGGTATGCATCTCAGTTACCTGCAAATTTTTCATACTCTTTAAGAACCACATTCTCTACAGTTCACTATTTCTGAAATGACATCTTAAACAACACTTTACAGTTAATTGCTGAGCTACAGTCCTTTTTTTTCAGCACTTCTGTGATAAGTGTGGAACTGTAGGGATAAACTGGAGTGCTGGTGAGAACAATATTATGACTGTGAAGGCAGTGAAGAAAGTTGTGTCCAGTCCTCTTAGGATAAGTTCACTGGAGGGTGTACAAACCTGGGAGGATCAATTCTGACTAACATGAAAATCCATGAGTTGCTGTAATTTCCATGGGCTGCATGTTGTGAACAGAGCCTCTGAGAAGCACAGGTAAAAAATGTATCTATGATGTCCAACAGTTTTCCCAAATTTACTGAGACAAGGGGCTGACAGGCCCTATCCAGTACTCTCCATTTTTATGTGTAACGGTGGTCGAATTCAAACAGGCCAAGTATTTGCTGGTTTTATTTTTCAAATGGAAAATTAGTGTACACACGGCAATCAACCATAGATCTTTAAAGTTCCATTTGGTGGCTTATTCCACAGAATTACAATGAGAACACGGAAATTAAACCAGCCTCTTGCTCTCTGCAGAGCCAGTCATTTACAATTCTAGCACTGGACAGTATAGCTGAAACAGTGCCATTCCCTACTTTATGTTCAGCTACTGTCTACATGGTTAAGTAATAAAAATTATAATTTTCAAGAAAAAAATGTACCAGATAAAATGCAGCTTGCAGTAGGTTGCCAGACAACAGATCAAGATAGAAACAATAATTTCTTACTGGAAATGATCTTCAACTAAAGGTTAAGCAGAAGAATGTGTGGGAAACCTTGACAACTCTCTTTTACTAA
This sequence comes from Nipponia nippon, assembly GCF_047370975.1. NCBI lineage: Eukaryota > Metazoa > Chordata > Aves > Pelecaniformes > Threskiornithidae > Nipponia > Nipponia nippon. The sequence continues at coordinate 3,495,546 of NW_028262337.1, read as the reverse complement.
ATAGCAATTTACAAAAAATCTTATATATTTATTGCCGATTTCAGAATAATAAATGAAGATGTTACTTTCTAACAATTAATCTATTCTATAACAAAGAGGAAGAAAGTTTATTTTTGCTAGAAGTGGTTATGTCTTAGAGATTTATATAGTGGCTTGTCTCGGTTCTAGTATTTACCTATAATAAAATATCTAGTTATTACAGCATTTTCCAGGGTTTTTTATACATCAGAAATTATTTAAATAGTCTGAGACACAGCTTTGTGTGACAATGGTATAATCTGAAATAATTAGTAGAAATTAGTGAGTTGGGATGCTTAGAGGACAGTATTGTTAAAACCAAAACACCTATTTTACTTTCTCTCTTATTATTTAAATGTCACTATGTGCTAGCACTGTACAGCTGGAAATAATAACCATCTTCAATTACCTCATCTTTGATGCTTGCCAAAAAGTACATGCAATAGCATGTTTAATTCATCATGTTTTGTTTGTGCATTAATAAAAGGAAATTGCACAGACAGGAACTGCAAAGTACTGTATAGCAGAAGTAATGAGTAGACAGCAAAAGGTCTGGTTTGGAAGTTCAGTGTTCATTTACAAGCTATGGACCTAAAATAAAGTATGGTTCAAAGCAAACTGTGGCTGTGCATTCAATATTTGCCAAATAAATTAAAAGTATAATTCCATTTCTTTAAACTTTTATTTTAAATGAGTAACATTTTCTCTGGAAGTAGGGCTAAAATCTTCAGCTGCACTACCAACTTGTTAGCTGATTCATCAATAATCTTTGTAAGAATTTTCTGAACAGGTTCTATAAAAGAACTGGATTAAGTTTGAAAGGTGAAGCCAGAAGCTGTCACCTTGTGTTGAATTTGGTGTGCTGTATTCTGCAGGCAGTTGTTCCTATTTTATTCTGCTGAAACAATGGAGAATAGTGGAGGTACCTTCTGAGAGAAAAGTATAAATCAGGTACTTTTAGGTTCAGAAATTGAAACTCTCTGTGATTGACAATTTTTATATCCTTTCTTTCTATTTTTGTTAAGTCTCATTTTCATTTGCCATTCTCAGACTGTTGACGTCTTGGGAAACCTTTCAGTTGAAGGAAAAGAAAAAAGACAACTAGGAGCAGAATTAAAAATTTTCTTGATTATTATCAAACTGCAGCAGCACCCAAGTATGGGGGAAAAAGCGGAGAAGGAAAGAACTGGGAATAAAGTTTATGTTTTATTTGCATCTTTGCACAGAAAAGAGCTGCTTCAGCTCATTCCCAACAGAAAATACAGTTTTCAGTAACTCTTAAAATGAAAAAAATCAGCAAAACCCTAAAGTAACACCCGAATCCTAAGCTTATAATGAGCTCCTCTGGGAATCAATCCTTCCACCTATTAAAATGTACAAATTTTTCTTTCTTGTGGTACAAAGCAGATGCCAGCTATTGCACTGTGGTGAACCTGGGAATCCCTGATAGTGTGCAGAAAATGATGCGAGGCTGTACTGCTGTGTCACAAGTGCAGGCAGGGGCTCAGGTGTGGTCTGTCACTTTGGGTTGTCCCAGTTAAGCTGTGTGTCTTTTCCTTCTGCAGAGCTACACAGCAAACAAAAAGAGAGTGGAAGGAGGCACAGCTGAAAAAGGGATAACTTCCGAAAAGGCACAGTCTTTATGGTTTGAGGAGGAATTTAGCTAGCTTTTCTCAAGCAGTATTCATCTCTCCTTCCTTGAGTGCTGCGATGCACTCTTTGCTCCTTCTTCTGCAAATCAAAGACAAATCCAGCACATAATCCCAAAACCCAATCAAGTCTAGTACAGAAGTAAATTTAAAAGTTCAAAATGTAGACTGAATTAATCAACTGCAGATTATTCCTGTTGGATTTGAAAAATTTATTTTAATAGGTTGAGGAATATGAAATCTCACAGTAAAGAGAAGTCAGGATTTCTTCACACATAACGTTTGCTGTGGATTAGCTGGAATTACATCAGGTTAAACTGCCTTGAATCTGTTCTTTACTTTCCCTCTGGCACAAATAACATGTCATTTTATCATGGATTATTAATCCTGCTTTGAAAGTAGGTTTCCTGAGACATGATCTGTATTCATTCTAATGCAATCCCTGTGGATGCGGAATCCTGAAACAGCTGTCACACTAGTAGTTCACTCTCTTTTGCTGGCTACCAAGGTCAGGTTATCTGTTTATCTCTTAGTCATCTGTGATCATAATGCATGTGTATCACCTAAGGGGTTTAAATGCAAGCACATGGACATTTGTATGCCTTTGGCCCAGAATTCACATAACTGTTTTATAGCATTGAGATACACCTTGTACATGAGTGTGAATTGCTCCTGAGATCTGGCTGTCAGGGGAGGAGTGCATATAAGGCCATTCAATGATCATTTAGCATACACATGCACACCAGCACCTCCAAAGCAGGCACCACAGGCAGGATCCAAGTCTCTGCCTATGCAACAAGAATATTAGGAAGAGCAATAAGGCCCTTGGAATATCACCGCAGAGTGTAGAAACCCAGTTTCCATCCCTTCCTCTCCATTATGCGAAGGTACAATAGCCATCACTTTCGCATTATATATTCATTTGCTGCCCTTGTTCTTGCTATGTTTTTTTCTCCATATCATCTGTATAAAAGGAAAGTCTTGCACCAAAGCAGCCAATGGCAAAAATGAAGAGCTGCACATTGCTTTTGAAGCACATGGCATTTAAAGAAGTGTACCTGACTGCACCTACCTGTTTTCTTGGAACAAGGACCGAGAACTTTAATTTTCAGTGTTTTTTAACTACTTCCTCATTGAAATCCTAACATATCATCATGCTGAAGATTTACAACACTTGTCTTAGCAAGTTCGTTGATCTTTAAAAAAAAAAAATCAGGGAATATGTGTTTATATTCATTGTTGTCACTTTTCTACCAGCCACTGAAATGCCCAGTTTTATTGTATTACAGAATTTAGTTTGCACTAAGTTTGATGGAGTGGGTGCATGAGTGATAAAATCCTTTTATTACAACACATTTGAAGGATACATTTGCTGAACTTGATTAGTGCTTCCAGCAATACTTTATAAGTATCTCAATGATTTAAAGTATGAACACAATGCATTGTTGGCTGTTCAGCAGAGAAATTGCAACATCTTGAAGGATGTTCAAAGCAAAACAAACAGCAAGTATTACTCATGGCCTTCCAAGACATAGTGAAAATCTTTAGGGAAATTAATTCCTCTAGAATAACTGCAGAGTCAGATTGCCATCTGTGGGAACCCTCAGAAGAAAGTGACCCTCATCTCCTAAGATAGCCCAGAAACTAGTAAGATGTTTATGGTGTGGAACCTTTTCATATTCTCTGATTGATATCATTGAACCCAGGAAGATAATCTACATGGATTTGATCTGAACACTGCTGTCATCTTATGATCTGAGGTGGAGGTCAGGAATAGATACATGAGTCCAATAAAGCTGGTATACAATTCAGTGCCACCTGTCATGAAAAGCCACAGATTACCTTTCAAGAGTCAGGGCACCAGCATGTTTTTGACAGAAACTCTCTAAACCAAGAACTCCTAGAAATGGAAAAGGTATTCTAGAGAAGTATCACTACATGATTGTGTTTTTTCTATAATCTTCACTAAATGCCTGCTGTTGGGCAGTGTTCGAAACAGGACACTGGGCTAGCAGGACCACTGGTCTAAGTATTGCACTTTTATGGCTGCCACAGCTGCCTCAACGGTTTCTATTGTCATTTCTACAGTCAGATAGCAATGTCCTTGAACATTGCACATTGAAGGGAATGAACACTGCACCCTACTGAGGTGGGACTAAAAGCAGGGACAGCACACTTGATCTGCGAGAGGTGAGGAAGCTCATCACCTCTGTGGAAACAATGTATCTGGGTCAAGAATGCATGTAGTTGAGCTATCACTGTGTTGACACAAGAAGTGAAACGAAGTATTTAATCACAATGTTACAGTAAGTGGTCTACATATTTAATGAAGGTACATTAAATCTACAACAAATTTCAGGTGTTAGCATGCCATATGCTCTTAGCTTCTTGTGAAACTATTTTCTTATGTAGAATGTAATGAGGAAAAAAAGGACAAAGAGATAATTACTGCTAGATGGACATAAGGAGATTTCCATGAAGCAATGTTTCATTAGTTGGAGGTTGTTTTTCACCACATTTTCAGTCCTATTTAACATCATTTTACAGTTACATTTTGCAGCATGTAGCCCTGGATACAGTAGTCTTGACGTGTAAAAAAAGCAGAGATTTTTAAAGATAGAAAAGTAAATAGAGAAAGATACTTGATGGCAACCACAGACTCAAAGACCTTGGAGCTTAAGGATTGTGGTTGCTTATATTCTTGCATAACGCAAAGAGAGTTTTTGGAGGCCACAGCATAGATCTGAATGAAAATACAGAAATCCTGGTAGTCTGAAACATTTCCTCTAGAACAGTGTTACTTAAGGAAAATTCAAAATAACTTAAGCCTCCCTCATGCTCCCTTTTAATTTATCATTGTCAAGGGTACTTCTTGGGTCAATTCCTCGTTATCTGTGGTCTCTGCACTCTTTGAATATTTGTTTTAGTGGCTTTTCTCTGAATATTTTTCTTTAGCTACCTGTATACACTGAATGTTTGGGATACAGTTAATCACTTGCGGGAGTTCTGCTCTTTTCCTGATTGAGACTAACAGCCACATCTATGCTATTTTTATGGCAAAAATATAAGCTTCATTGAGAATCTCCTTAAAAGGGTCACTTCAGAACTGTCATAACCATTTGTCTGAAACACAAATATAGTAATTTATAGCTTACTGAGACTTTTAGAAATAAAGTTTGAGAAACAATTGCTAATGAAAAAAATATTGTCAAAATAGTTGAAGCCAACATTTCTTCTTATCAAAGTTTGGATCACGTCTTCGTATCAGTCCTGAATATCCAGGTTTAAAACCCAGGGTTTTGTACTTACATAGACAGGCAAGCAATTTGGATGGGAATTGTCAGTGTTTGACTATGGCCTTTTAGCATGACTTGGTTCAATCAGTTAAGGCCATCTGCAGTTTTCAACTATGAAAAAACTCAGCAACAAGTCAAATGTATAATAGACATTTGAAATTAGTGAGTCATTTATATCCCATGATATAATTCCATGCAGGTGCACCAAGAATTATTTTTGCTTATGTAGGGAACATTATGTATTGAAGCACATGTTAACAACATTTAATTTCAGGGATGACGCACTGAGATACATATATCTCAGGATTGTTGTTAGTTTTGGTGTTTTGTTTGTTTGTTTGTTTGCTGTTTTTTTTCATTTGTTTGTTTTTGTTTCTTTTTTAATGTGTGGGGTTTTCTTATTTGGTTGGTTTTGGGTTTTGTTTGATTTTGGGGGGGAGACGGGAAAGGAATGAACTTCAAAGAGTCTGAGGGCATAGCCCAATCCAGGCTTGTGACAGAAACTTACCTGCAACAGTGACTAAGGGTTTCAATTGCTACTCTAGAGTTCTCTTTTAAATACACCAGTCATCAGGACACCTAGATGCAAAGTCAGGATAGTAGACCTGGAGTCAGTATATTTGCCTGGAAGCTTCCAAAAGCAAAGCCAGACAGGAAAAGGAAATTCAAAACTCTTTGACTCTTATTATTATATCTTATATCTGTTAAGTACTCAGCAATAAAGTCTATCTTTTGAACAGTTAATCTATTTCTAAATTTTATTTGGTATAATAGTTGCAAATGACTAATTTTATGGGGAAACACATTTCTGCCTGTGAACCTAGAAAACTTTGCCAAAACATTTGGATTCACCTTATCCATTATTTCAACACAGAGAGAGCTAGGTATTTTATATGTTGCTGTTGAATGGCCCTTGTTTATATTAAACTGGAGATGTGTACCATTCTTTGAGAGGCTTGAAAGAAATTATACAGCCATAAGGAATGCCTTTCTAACTTCATAAGCAACAGGGGACCACTCAGCACACCATTTGCTACAAACTCTGTAACCTTCATATAATACATTTAAACAACTACTTGCAAACATATGTCAATGAAATATTATTTTAATTGGTGTTGAGTTTACCTCAACCTATTTTGTTGCTTCACAGTTTAATTTAAAAAAACGTGAGGCAAAGCAACAACAGGAGTATATTTGTGAAATCCAGGAGTTTAAAAGCTTCTACTGCTACTGATGAATTTTCTTTCCAACAGGAATTTGGGAGTTTATTAGAAATCAGGTGAGCATTATAATGCCTTTTCTCTAGAGAGGTTTATGAAGATCTGAGAAGTCAGTAGATGAAACATGAATACTGGGAATCTAGCTTTTTTCAAGCAGGTCTTTGAACTCAGTGACATTTGAGTCACTGAGTTCAAACAAAAATGGAATATAACTAGATAATATTTCATTTCTAGTCCACAGAATTTTTTTTTTTTTAAACCTTAATGAATTCATAGGATCTGATGATTTCAAAAAAGACGTGTCAGAGGAACTGGATGACTGTCTTCCCTGCACCTCTCTTTTGCACCTAATAGAGAGTCCTTAGGGAGCTTTTTGATACCTACATACATACAGACATACAATCACACTCAGTCTATCTGTTCAGAGACAATCCTGATCTTCTAGGCTCTGGAATGTCTATGGAGCAACTCTTTCACCTAATGATATGTAGCGTTCTTTTTGCTGGTCATGAAGTTATATATTTGACTATTCAATGTTTATTCTGAGAAATTAAATTATTTTAGTCTCCACAAAAATATATTCACTGAATACATTTTTCATTCTGAATCCTTGATCTTTTGATAAGTATATGCAACATTCATCAACATCATCATCAATACTAATATATCCAGACTGTATACTATAGTTTTGAGTACAACATCTATTAATCATTACCAAAAGAAATTACTCTATAGTTTGCTTTTTAAACCAGAGATCATCTATTTATTTAGTCTTCTTCAGAGCTATTCAGACTCTCAAGGCTTCACAGATAAGTAATAATAAACAATTCTTGCAAAGACTGACAATAATGTAAAACAAATGAAAAAGTAATCACCAAGGAACAATTTGACTCTTCATTATGTTTCTATTAGTTCAATTTTTACAAAAACAAGAGAATTGATATTAATATCTTCTTCTGAAAAATGTTTAGGCAATACTAAGCACACATCCTTGAGCAACAAAATTCTTTTTAACAAGATGATTTCTGACAGTTAGTTCAGACATAATCTGAGGATAATTTTATTCTCCTCTGCAAATCCTGAAATAGAGATCTTTTACAAGGTTGCTGCTTGATAGTTTACTTGCCTGGAGAAATATGAAGTAGATTTTGCTTTTATTGCTTAATTGGGATGGAATTTCTAAAACTTGGCAATAGGTGGGGAAAAAGTATGGGTAAAGCACTTTATGATGCTGACGAGTTTTTCCTCTTTTGTATTTTTATTCTCATGTACCTGTGTCTACCTGATGTCTTGTATTTTGTATTGAATTATTAACTCTCTGGTATGAATGTGATAGCATGAACCATCTTTTTGCTATACACTTGTACAATTGGCTCTAGGTGCACCACTTGGGTACCGAGGCATTATTGAAGTAGAAAATCCAGGTCCATTCAGCCTTAAAATGGAATGCCTATTTAACCAGCGTGGTTGTGGCATGCGAACTTATGTAGCCATTGACACACAAACAAATTGTGTGACTGATATTCATTTCGGTACATCTTTGATTTCCCGGACAGAATGACCTGTTATCCATTTACATCTGCAGAAAATCTCCAACAAGATTCCTGAGCATCTTAATTGAAAAAAAAAAAAAAATCCTGAGCACAGTCCCATCTCTGGATTCATAATGTGAATCTAAGCCCTTTGTCACTAAGCCCTTTTGCAGTATAAATTAACAATAAGTAGTTGAAATATCTTCATTATACCTGCTTAGGGTTTGAAAGTAGGAACAAGTTCAACCTCTTCAGCAAAGAAACAACATTAATCAAAGCTGTTTACTTACCATTGAATGGAAGAAACCACAGTGAGTTTCATTTCCAACTAAGGATAGCAGAAGTACGATACCAGCTGCTTTTGGGTTTCCAACAAAGAAAGAGCTTTCCACTTATGATCGAAATAGCTTAGCAGCCACCAAAGACATGCTCAGAAAGGTCTTACAGCAGTACCCAACTCTGTCCAGTTTGGAACTTGTGCCCTTTGGCATCCCTCTCATCAAATTGCTTTGTAACATCGTGACAGCATTTATCATGATTAAGTATTATTTGTGGTGGTTTTCTGGCATATTTAAGTTTGTAACTTGGAACTTGAGTTTAAAATGGCTGCACTGAGTCAGGTGACAGTTACATCTAACATTGTATATTGCTTTTGATGGTTTCTATATCATACTGCATTAGATACGCCAGTCAAACTAATAGTACTGAGAAGCTTACCTTTTATTTTGTGCTATGCTTCATCAGAACTAATGAACTGCTTTGTGCTTTCCTTGGGAACCTTTGGGGCTCAGAGTGGCTCTAGTCTGTGCTTCAACCTTCTCCATCACTTGGTTCTGTACAAAATGCAAGGCTGTCTATCACATTCCCTTCAAGTTGCACTGCAAGAGGAAATCCTTCCTACTCATTGTACAATAATTCAGTGGATAAAACATTGACTGGGGGAGACCTGTGTTCAGTTGTTTCCTCTGCCTCAGGAAATTCAAGCTTACATCGTCCATCTCCAGAAAAAAATCACCACTATAACTGTGGGTTATAATGATAAAGAATAAAGGAATTCTCAGCCTCTTCTGTTGAAAATGTTCATCTCTGCTTTTAGACAAAGAAAGAAACAAATACATGAGCAAAACATTGAACTGAGCTGTGAAAACAAACCTGTATGTGAACACAATCCCACTGTAATGGCTAAGGAAAACTTGGCCTTAGCCTATACCCCAGCAGCCACTTATGTATTTTCCATCAAACAGTCATTGAATGAAATATAAAAACTGTCCTTAGAATTTATTTTGGTTTCCTCTTTCCAAGGAGAATGTGCTAACCTCTAGACTGTAGGGAAATCAAGCATCACTTTCTAAATCTTTCTGGTTTACTTTCAGCTGTCTTATGCAGATTTTCTCTCTATTACTCCTTGTTTTGTTATTTTGCCATTAATCTACAAAACTGTAATTAACACTGTAATTATGTTTCTTTTCTATTTGCATGGAAAAAAATGAGAGAAGCATCAGCACTAGATGCAGAAAACTTATTGTGACGTGACAGAACCATACAGTTGGCTAAAGATCCTGAAACAGGTCCATGATAAACCTTTTTTTGAGCAGCAGGAGGTAGCACAGGAATTGCCACTGTGCTTAGCATTATGTTATTTGAATGTGTAAGCCTTCACTTTGAGTCATCAATAGTAATACCATACATATCCTCCAGTAATAGTACAATGTTTGCAAGCTTAAACAAACAGATTCATGCTCTCTGACCCAATTCATTGTTGCACTCGCTAGTTCCCAAGCCTAAATAAACAGATTAATGTTTTCTTCCAAGTTAATATTAATGAAGACACTGTCCAGGCAAGGAAAGAAGCAGTCTTCCTCATGGTCACTCATACTTGCCTATGCTGAGTATTGGTTAGGGCTGGGGTTTGATTTCTGTGACCACTTGTTCTTGTTGCTGCTGGGTTGCTCTGACCTCACCAGATGAATCCAGCTGCTCCAAGTTCCAAACTCTCCACTGTGCTTCTGAGCCTCACAGTGTCTGGCTCTGGTCTCTGTCACTAAAAAATTCAACACAGACAAGTATATATACACACATACATATATTACAATTTATATTTTTGTATAAATATATATTTTATTTACTTTTTTTTCTGCTGAAACCAACAAAAAGGTGCTGCTTTCAGCAGAAAGGCCTCCTTGTTGCTCTTTTCCTGTTTTTACCCACGGCAAGATGCCATTTGCCCTTCTGAATTTTTGCATTAGTGATTAGGAAGAGGCTTGTAACTGGGAAAATGGACTAACTATATGAACATTTCATAGTTTATCCAATTTTTATGCTATAATGCAGTTTTAAGAGAGCTGGAGTAACAAGATATGAGCATCTTATAGCCATGTCTTTATTCATTTTTAAAAGTCTATCGGATTGTTGTGTTGTATTATGATTAGATCTATCCACAGTTGTACTATTGACTTTGACAGTAATGTGATCTGGACATTTCCATGACTAGCCTCAAAGTGCACTATCATTATAGTCTGGATGTGCTTGCATAAGCAGTTCTTTTGATGAAGTGGTATGATTATTTTTTCCTTCTTTCTTTCTAGGATGTTTGTGTTTAACCTCCAACTTGCATACCAGGACCCTCTCCATGCATTCAGTGAATGAGCTTGTTTACCACTTTCACGTATATTTATGAATTTTTGCCATTACTAGTTCAATAATGAGCAGAAACACAAATACTGCAGTAAAGTTTGCCATCTTCCTTATAACTTCTAGAAGCTTCTACTTTTAATGGAGCTTCTTGCATATATATCTGAAAAGAGGATTCTCTTAAAACATGAAAATATGAAGTCATTAAAGTCAAAGCTTTTTGTGAGACAGATTCAGACATTCTTCACAACAGATTTAATACAGAGAACATCACCCTACAGTGACTCAGGAAAAAAAGACACCTCCTAAGAAGCTGAGCAACTCTCCCCTGTAACTTTGGATTCAAAACGGACATTTAAACCCTGGTATCCCATGTCTGAACACTAAGCCTGAATCATTCTGCTGCTGCCTTTTCAGCCCTGGCCTCTTCAAATTGCCGTGGTGGTTGTTGCTCACCTCCTGAGGCATCCAGAAACCTTTGCTACTCTCTGCCTCATGTGCTTGTTTTGGAGTTCCAGGTTTAGTGGCTTCGTTGACTGCGAGTCATAATACAAACTAGGTCGTCTATACCCAAGCTGAATGTCCTAGTCATTGGACCAATGAATCACCTCTTCTAATTTTCTGGCCCAATGTCTCTGTTCAATTATTTAGAGAATCCCTGACCTTTTCTGCCACAGATCAACATAGCTGATGATCAGAGCATTTAGCTGTAATGAGGGAAAGTCAGGCTGAAGACTTTTTGTTTGATTCAGATCTGTTCTTACTTACCTGTTCTTGTATGCTGTGAGATAACCTCTCTCCAGTTTTGTTCTCACAGATATTTCTGTCTTCTTTACCCTCAAGTCTCAAGCATATGTCCATATAAAAATATTACTAGTTTTAAGGAATATTTTCTGAGGTGAGAAAACAATTTCCCTCATTTCCAATCATCAACCTTTGATGAGCAGCACCTTTTGGCTTCCTGTTAAGGGTGCTCTTTTCATTATTTGTATTACATTTTCTGTTTTACAACATGTCTTTTTAATAGGTAAAATGGAAGAACTGTTTAAGTGCTCAAGAAATATTCTTTTTCCACATAATATTGTTCGACTTCCTACTTCATATGAGGCCTAAATTATATGGGTATGACAAAAATAATTATTTTAAGTGTTTCAAAATCACTTTGCTTAACTGGAAGTATTTTGACGTGTAGTACATTGCAAAAAATTACTATGTTAATGTTGCCATCCTCAAGAATCTAAACCTCTGGGTAAGGCTCTCAAAATCATGAAATGTTCAAAAGTATTATCTTTTGGTTGCTTTTGTTCAATATTTTAATATTCTAGATCAGTAGAGTGGACTCAGGTTACATTTTCAATCCTTTCTATAACCTCCATACAAGTCTAGGAATCCATGCTTATTAAAAGAAATGAACACTGAGACTCATGTATTAATGTAAGCCTAGAAATCTGCACAGGATTCTCACTAAAATTTGCAAGGCTCGTGATAAAACCACAAGATCTGCAGGTTAACCTTCTGTTACTAAAGCTCAGTAAATTTCTGCTGTAAAGTAGTTCTGCTGAGGAGTCACTGCTATTTTGTTTTGGGTTATGAATTGGCATAACATTGTCCTCCATACATGGTATTTTGCAAGTAATGTTTATGTAGTACTGTGGTACTCTCAGAGTGTAAGCCTACTTATTCCCTCAATACACCTACCCTAACATTACTGAAGTGTATTTTTTTCATGTTTGCTTTAATTTCAGAAATACTCAAGGGCTAGACAGGTTCTCAGCACAGAACGTTAGACTAAAACTACTTCCAAAAGAACTACAAGTCTCATCCTGAAGTTTTTCCTTATGTCCATCAACCTGTCTGAAGAGCTGTTGGTCTGGGCATGATCAGGCATGCTGTTTTTGACAAACTATGGGCCATGTACATTTTAATGTGAGAATATGATTCAGGAAATCTTGGAACATGTAATTGTGTCAGGCATTTCAGTTAGAGCTTCCACATGTACCCTGATCACACACAAGCCAACTGATTTTAATTGTCTTACATTATTCTATTTTTGTAATCTACATAATATTTTTTCTCCCATTTTTCACATTCATCATCGTTTTACTTAGGATTTCCATTTTTTTGGCAGTTTGGTGTTTGACTATAATTTAATCAAAACAGAATTTTTTTACCCCAGTGATAAGGTAATATTTTAGTACAGGGTGCAGGGATGACTGTATTTTATTATCAGTCTTTAAGTCTGAGTGCTGCATGTTCAGGAACAAATTAGATTCAGAAATGTATATTAAGTCAGCATTAGGTCTGGAAGACTGCAGGAAGAAACACAAGGGAAGGCTCCAGTTTAGATTCTATCAATCAGCATCATTTAACTAGCTGCACTGCACTTCTTATAGACCATTTTTACACAGTAGTAGATGATTATTCCATCATTAATGTTAACTATTTGCAAGCCCTGCTTACTTCAGAGATCCAATATCAGCACTCTGTTTTTAAAATAATGGACATCTGTAGAAATGCATGTGCAGCTAAGAGAGATATTCAGTATTTTTTAATTCCAGTCCATTGAGAAGCCTTACTTTTGACCTCCTGGTCTGCAAATCTTGATCCAACTCTCCTTGCTTTCATTGAATTCATTAAGAGCTCTGCAGGGTCTTTCAAGTCATCATCACCAATTTAGAAATGAGCAATACAGACTTTATTTTATTAATACTCAGTTTCTCTGCTGGTTGACACTTCAAAAGTGGTCTGATTAGAAAACAAGCCCAAGTGACATTCTGATATTATTTTATTTTTCTAATCACATATTATCTTGAAAATGTGCCAGATAGCTCCCTGCCAGCTTTTCCATACTGGACATGTCTTTCCCCTGTTCTGCCAAAATGACAAAAAATCAGTCATGGGATTTAGGGTCTGCTAACTAATTAACATCATCTCAGCATTAACTGTGTAGAAAATATTATGTTCTTAATCTGCCTGATCGGGAAGGTCAAGCTGTGCTCACATGCTGCCTTCTTCTAAGGACTCAACACCAGGAGCATTGGTTTTGCCAGAAGTAATAAATCCAGGCAGAATGGTTTGAACTGCTTCTTTCTAATCCTATCTATCTAGCTGTCTACTTACATATCTAAAGTGCCCATCACTATAATGTCATGATGCCAAACTTTGTAAATTACAGAGCCACCCAATAATTTGAGTCTTCATATCTATTATTTCAAGCTAGATTAATTCCTCCTCCTCTGGTTTTGTTTCTTTCAGGAAAATAAGGTAATGTCAGTAACAGCTTAATAAGGAAAAAGGGATTTTGCTATGTGAAAATAATTCCTTCAAACTGAATGCATTGTGGTTTTGCTGTTTCATCATTCCTATTAGCTCATCTCAGCTAGGAAGGAATTTACAGAAAACAATCTCCCTGTTTATATTATTTCCTTGTGGAAGATCAACAATCATACAAAAAAAACAAGGCATGAAAAAAATCACCTCATGCCACATTTTGCAGTAGAAATGTTTCCTCAAGCAAGGGGAAATTCTGTGTAAGTGATCTTTTCAAATACAACTTTCACTTTGAAAGAGTTGTCTTCATGAGGGTGAAGACAAATAAATATTCTGATCTGAGCTCGGTTTTGGGGGGATTGAATGAGATTATAGATGTATTTTATTTAACAAAAAAGTATCTGAGTGAACAAAGAAGGTGTTGGGGGAGGTTTTCTGTACATTGGTATGAGAAACAAAATTGATTTTTGAAAGTATAAATCTCCACAATTTTATGCAAAATACCTGTTCATTTCTGCTTGCTTAAAGAAAACTAGTTTACCTTAAAAAAAGCAGTTATCAACTCTTTTGCAGTCACCTGGATGAGCAATACACATGCACTTCTGATACCCTAAGACAAATCTACCCTGAAGTACTTCAGATGTGAATGTCATAGGTTCCATCCATAGGTGGCTGTAGCCTTGTGTTTTGTCCAGCTGAAGTTAGTTGTACCAAATAAAGCAAGGTCACCCTGCAGGGGGCACTGTATTAAGCATCCCAGGGTGTTAAAGAGCAATGAAAGTACACACTTACCCTCAAAAGCAGTGATACAAGCAGTGTGATTCTTATGCATTTACTGATTACCTTTATTTGTATTGTTCTTTTTTCAGTAGCTGATAGAAATTACATACCTGTATGGTCCAGCTGCAAGTAATGAAATGACAATACCACCCATGACACAGCGTAGGTTGATATTCATATATCTCTTTAGAGGTGTTAAGAAAAAAGACAGGGTATTGCAGCTGAGTGCACTTTATGATGGAATGCTCTAATAGAGATTTAATGTATTTATCTGCCTTCTGAAGCCAGCAGCTATCGCCACTGCAAATGGCTGGCTTGCCACAGTTATTATCTGAGCAATCTAAGTAGTTATGTTTTGAGCTACAGGGTGTTGAAGATAATAGTCAGTCTAGACTCAATGCCTACATAATGGTAGATTGCCTTCTCCTTTCTACTTGCTGGTCAAGCCCGGTTGATGATGATTGACTTAATGAAAGTCACCTGGCTCATAACCCAAGGAATAAGAGGACTGTTTACACAGAAGAACAATGTTATGCTCCTTGGGGAATTTGACTGATTTTGTTAGTTTTGGATCTGTTTAACTCTTTGGACTACTGTGGTACCTGTAGCAAATTGTCAACTGACAGTGGAGTCTTCAAGCGATTACTGAAATCACTTGTATCTTTTACCTAACAAGTGAGTTATTGCCCAAGATGTGCAATCAGACATTTGTTTTGCTGTTACTATCCCTCTCCTCTCCTTCTTCTTTTCCTGTTTGTTTTATTCCCCTTAGTGTGTTTTGTTTACATCCAGATTCTAATAAACGTGTCCTCACTGAATGATGTTCAATTCCCATTATTGCAGGCAATGTATGTATCTGCATGTGCAGCATCCTTTTACAAAATTCTCCCCCACACTTTATGTTTTAGGGTTGCCATTGCATATTTCACTGCGTGCAACACCAGGTACATTTTCTTGTTAGGCTCACAGAAAGTGGTTATTACTCCTTTAAGGGATCCCTCCCCCTTCTCCTTTGTTTGGCAGAAGAGGTCAGGGAGAAGAGGCATCACCTGAACTCAAGGGGCTCAGGTTAGGCTTTCTGGGAGATTTTATGTAAGCATGACTAAAATGTTTAGCAACACTACTCAGGCTTGCATGGAGAAAAAAAGTCAATACTCTGTCTACACCATGAAGAGATCAAAGATTTTATAAAGAGCCAGACATAAAGAGGTTAATGTTTGGGTCAAAAATATTTGGAAATAAAGAAAAGAAAAATAAAGTGTCACAGTTATTTTCCCCTTAAATTTAATCTCTTTGCTGGAATGGGCTGACTAGATATACATAAAATTCAGCCTACAACTGAAGTGTAGCTAAGACCATACAATACCAAGCAAATAAATAATAATTCTATCTAGGTGAAATTCTAAAAGCTTAAAGCAATAGCATATAACCTGTCCCCCCACCAAATAACCCTCAGCATGTTGCAAAGACTTTGAATGCAGAAGCTATGTGGGTAGCTTTCAAAACATCCTTATTCTTGACAGGATGGTAGGATTCACTCTGCCTACATGGTTCTAACAAGCCAGACTACATTTTGATAAAACTTCATTGACTTTGATAAGTTAAGAGCAAAATTAATTTAACCCCAAGACTTTTTTTCAGGAAAAGGAAGCATTTCTAATTTTTATCATTGTTTCCTTTCTTTTATTTTAACATAACTACATTTTGACTTGCATCCTCATTGAACTGCAGTAAAATATTCTACTTACCTGTAGGACTGAATATGTTTCACCTCTGTAGTGAAGGACATTCCTGATTTTCCACCATTTTTGAAAAACATTACTGTCATTTCTGTGGTTCTACCCTATCTTACTTGCATTCACTGATGACGTCAAACCAATTTTTGCCAGGATACTGCAGCCTTCTCTCTCTGTGCTTCCTTTCAGGAAACCACATTCAGAATTGAGACCTTGTTGGACATGTCATACTGGAGATCTGGGATAATATTTAAGGTGGCTATTCTGCTCCTTTGCTCAATTATGCCCTTACGAGTGTGTTCCAGAAATAAGGGAAGAAAAGCAAGTTGCAGTGAATGTGTTTGGAATAGCCAGCAACTCTATCAACACACCTGAAAGCTGTGGATAATAATGTGAATGGTATAAACCTGGGTTCTTTCCTTAAATATTGCCATCAGGTGAATGACTGCCTTCATCTCTGTGGCCCTCAATAGGGCTAAACAAGTTAAACAACAGAAGTACCTGAATTCTATTCCATTCCTTCCTGTAGTACTTGAATACTGCCTCTTAAATCCACTTCTGTTGCCAGCTTTCTCTACATAAGGGAGGGTTAAAGCTTTATCACCACCCCCTCAGTACAAAGTGATCATTTGGTCACCAGCAGATCCAGCTGTTCAGAAAATGCTTTTCCATCCTGCTTGCTCACCAGTGGGAGAAGGGGGAAAAGATAATCCTTAAGGGTACTATTTATTGCTCTCAGTCCAGAAAGAGGCAGAATTTATGGGAATGATGCCTTGAGATGCCTTATCACAGGTTAAAAACTAGGTTGTCAAAAGGCAAAAAAAAATGTCTCTTTGACTTGCCAGTTGAGGATACAAATACCAAAAGATTTTTGCTTTAGTGCTTTCAAACGCAATAATCATTCATCGGCTTGTTTTCCTTCTGTGCTAGGGAGGACAGGTAGTCAGAGCAGAGAATACAGATTGTTTCAGTCGGCTCCTGTTCAGCTGATGATAGTATACACAGCTGTATATAGCCAGTGCCTGCCAGCAGAGGCCTGACCCAGACAATTAACCTTATATTAACGCCCCTAATGGTGATCATCTGTTGCCATATGCCTGCAGCCTGAGCTCTAAGTCAGCAATGAGACCGTCCACTTCTCAAGTCATATTTGATCCTTGATCACAAGTTACTGAGCTTGAGTTGATTTTAAAACGCATACGGAGCTGATTTATAAAATGTTTATTTGTAATCTGTTCATTCTAGGGAAGAATAAATCCCCCTGAGAAAGATAGTAATTGCCTCAGGAAAATCTGTGAAATGCACTTGCCTGGAGGCAAATAATTAAACAGATTATTCTAAATAACTGCTTAGGTTGTAGTAGCCTCATATTTCTCCTTGTCTAGAACTACATTCTACGCTAAAACCAAGGAGAAGGTAGGAAAACTCCTTTTCTAGCTTATTTGCTTTCTGGATTGAATCTGTTCACTGCCCCTGTATTGAGTATAGTTGTTGTTCTAGGAGTAGCTATTGAATCCAAAACCAATTCGAAATACCAAGTGTGTGAAGTAATTTTTCTTGTACTCAGGCTGTGATATTTAAACATATGTGTGCTAAGACCAGTATTTGCTGCACAACTGCTGGTGTTAATCCTTGTTTATACTGTGAGTAAGCTGTCTGGCAGGTGTTACATTTTTATTTCAAATCTGTTACTTTCTTGGATTTATTTTCTGTATCCTTGTCATCCTAAACAAGCTCTTTCTTTTTTTCCTCCAGTAGCAACTCAGGCTTGAATGTCTACAAGGACAGCCACAGTAGAAATCTACTACAAAATACCAGCCTTTCCATATTGTTCATACAATCAAGAGGAAAGTAGCACTGAAGCAAATGGTGCATTAATAAGAAATAGAAGACAAATGGGTATTTTAAAAGGTGTGACTTGTTTCACTATCAAAACCAAAAGGGGCCTTTTTTTCTATCCCCAGTATCATATTTTATGTATGATGCTTCCATGTACCTCTTTTCCTCAGTCTATATGTATACAGTAGATTATCGATTGTTTGGGCAAGATATGCCTAATGCTTACCACTTTGCCCATTATTGTAAAATCTAGAGGGACAGAGAGGCTATTATACATTTGGATATGTTCTTGGACAAGTACAGAAAAGTTTTATTAATGAAGCCTGCTTTAAGGTTTGCTGATCAGTAGAAGTTAGTGTGATTTGCTTGGTACAGCTAAAAATTGGGCCCTACAAAAATTATTGCATGTTAGATTTTGAAAATAATGTAAAATATGCTTGCTTACACCCTCATTCAGTTTTCAGTATTCACCACCCAAAAAAAGCAAAGAGGATGTTGCACACAGTACAAATAAGAAAGCTTTACAAATCATCCAGTAGCAAGAAAACATACATTGCTTCAGCAGTGCATACAAAAGTTATTCAGTGTATAATAAAAGATTTTAAAATCCATTCTTGCAGGAATAAATGAACCATATAAGGTTATTTTGTTCTTTAATCCAGCTGACGCTTATTTCTGAGTGCAATGTTTACCACCATGAACAGTACTAAAGAAACAGTAAGAATGATGTAGACAAGATTTTCAGGACTGAATCCTTATACCCCTACATTTTCTCTTTTGCACACGCATTGCATTTTCTGTCCAGTTCTGATCCTGTGAGGTATTATGTTCTCTCAGTTCTCTTCAGCTTCTTTGCGAAAATGGCATTCAGTACCTTGCAGCTCCCATAAAATGTATCAGGATTAAAATCCTGTCTCCACTAAATTCAGTGGCAACATTCCAATTCTCTGTAAGCAAGATAGCATTTCTCCATTGATAAAAGTCTTTGCTGAAGAAATAAAGTATCTGTGGAACTTATACACACTGCTTCCATCATCAGCATAGTCTGGGAACATAAGAGCCTATTCTTAAAGTCCATTCTAGAATACACTGTAGAGAAGCAGGAATATTTCAATACAAAACACAGAAGCTCTGAGGAAACTTTTACAGAACAATTGGACTCAGACTTACACTGCAGAGCAGAAGCAGCATTGTATTCAGTGGAATTAATTTCTACTCTTATGAAATTATTATTTTCTAATTAAAATTCCAAATGACTAGACTTGTAACTGTAATGGAATGGGTCAGATGATCTGTAGAAAAATAGAATTCATTCTTAATATTGTCCAGAGTGTTCATCCCTGAAACACTAACAGGGACTCCTTAGTGACTTATCAGGTGGGATAAACTTCTATTCATCAAACTAAAAGCTCAACTCTCTTTTTAGCTTGTCAAAATGTGGTGGTAAAAAGGAACATCTTGAGCTGTCAGTTGGCTATTAGAATTGGTTTGTATGTCTGACAGAATATCACAGCTGGCTATATAAATGGGAGGATTACTTCACAAGGAGGAAAATTCTATTAAGTTTCTCTAGGTCATTTTTGTTAAGGTCTCCATGATGATGACAGAGGTGTGGTAACTAGATAGCTGGGAGAGGAAAGGGAAAAAGCATGCTTTCATATTAGGGTAAGTAAGTGTAATAAAATTTTGGAAGTGAACATGTCTGATAAGATACTGAAATGGAATACTTCTGATTTTGACAAAGCACAATAGAAGTGAGAGTTTCTAGTAAGTTTGAAGTGACCCAGAAAAGTACATCTGAAAATGTCACAAAAACTTTTGCAAAGAAAATTGAACAATGTATATTGTATTTGCTTACATTTGAACAGTAATTGTATACAATATGCAATTATGGAATTAGCAAAATACTATATTTAAAAAGCAAATTACATTAAAGAGCTCTTCTTAAGTTTTTCAGGAAAAAAGAAAAACTTTCCAGTTAGCTCTTGATTGTAAGTAATGGCAGAAGATTATTGTGCGAAGAGGGGAAAACCATATTTTTATTGTTTGTCTGATTCCACCCCAAAATTAACAGAGTAATTAAGTCCCACTTGTACTTCCATTGGAAAAATGAATTTTACAAATATTTTTGTAACTCTTTCACTTTAACTCCTGAAACGAAAAATAATTAGACCATTTAAAAGTTTCCATAGCTGCCTTCCCTCTCAAATCATAAATTTAAAATCCATAATTATCCAGGCACATGATCTGTAGAGTTATCTTAAAATATTTTTTGCTGCCAGGTACCTTAGGAGACTGTCAATGAATTACAGTTAAATCCAGTTCTCCCACATAAACCTTGAGTAATTTTTATGTATAAAGCAGTGAGAAGGATGAGTTCCAACAGGGGAAAAATAGCAACAATACCAGGAGAGGAGAAGTGCTAATGTCTCTTTGTTCTTCCCACCATTTTCCCACTATTAAACAAGCCAGAGGGAGAAAAGTTGCCACCTTCTCTGCTTCACTTACGCCCTGAATCTATATAAATATGCAGCCTTCAGCTCTTTGGGGCAAGCATGCGGCCCCACTGCTACAAAATGAAGAGCGCTCTCACAGAGATGATTTCACAGTCATGATATGAAGCTTCTACAGGGCGTTAAAGCCTGAGCAAGCCCTCTTACTCAAAGGTGAAATTCACCTCTGAGGTTTCAGGCTGACTTCCAGTTATATATTTTTATTTATCTCTTTTATAAAAGATGTAATGCACCCTAGGAAATGTGTAGTCATTCATCAGAGCAAATAAAGTCTGGAATATGTTGAATGAAAGCCCCAAAACATCACCAGAAGTACTACTGAATGGAATGAGAAATCAAGGAGGAAGCCAGTTATGAAGCCTGAGATTTTTTTTGTGTGCGCAACTATTTTTCTTTTTGACACTTGCTTTATTTCTGTGAAGCGTCTTTTACTCACTTATTTCCCCTTATTTAATGCTGACTTGAGTGAAAAAAAATCTTTCCAGGTTTTTCTTACTCATTCAGGACTGTTTTAACATGAATTTCAAGGCAGCGGCTCTGAACCTGGCTCTTTGTTTCAGGCAAACAGACTTCCTCCTACCCACAACCCAGTCAGTGGATCTGTCCATCTGGTTTAGGCTTCTGGAAGTTTTCTGTTACATGATTTGAAGGTACTGTGTGGATCATAGTGCCTACACAAGACAGGGCGCATTACAGAATGAGTGACCATCTGTTTTCTTTCTCTGTCAGTTTGCCTTGCAAGGCAAACTTACTGTAGCATCTTGGTTTTGCATTTAAGGGGCTACATTGCAGAGACAAAGTGAGGTGTATTTAACACATGTGAGGGTGCTCCTGAAGGTACCAAAACAAATGACACTCTCATCCCAGGGACTGCCATCTTGAATATATTAATGCTTAAATACTGTGGTTCAAAAATCCATTTTAGTCTATGCCATATCCAGGTGCATATTTTCATTCGATTTTGGCTTTCCATATGTAAAGTACCTTGCTACAGAGTCAGCGTGCATCTGAACTTTTATGGGACTTGTCGTAAGGGTACCACCTGTTCATCCCGATGCAAATGGTCATGTATTTTCCAGGGTTTGGGATATAAGCACTAGGCACATCATTCTCTTGTATACTGCTGATGACAAGAACTGACATACCAGATGCATGCTAGCCTCATGTATCAACTCAGAATGAGTACGGCACTTCATCCTTTGGACCCTCTACATAAACTGTACTGACTGAGTGAAATCATATAATGTATAAAAACCCCTGTCTTGCCCCTCTTTTAATCCACAGACACAAAAAATAAACATAGGAAAATGAATGCAAAAATGTGTTTATGCACCATCAGACTTACAAATCTGAAAACCTCAAAAACTGAGGATTGTAAAAGCTGAAATTTCAACAGCAGTGTAAATTTTGCCACCAGAATCATGCTGGTTTCTCTATTTCTGCATGCATGTACACTAAAGAATTCTTTATTGACCTAAAAGAAAGCATACACGGTGTATTTAAATCTATGCATCTGTACATGTGCAATATCACAAAGTTGAAATGTTGTAGGAAAATTAATAGGATTTTTCTTTTGTCTTCTGTGCAATGAACTTCTGAAGCACTAATTATTATTAATTGTCAGTAAAAAAATCAGTTGGTTGCCCACAGAACAGTGAGAAAACCCTTGTTCATGGAACATGCAGCAAACACCACCCAGCATTTCTTTGTTCGTTCTTTCTCTCTCACTTACTTGCTGACACTATTTCTTGGCCCCAAAACACATTTGTCATGTGCTTGAATTCCTCCCCACCCCAGCAGAAACCGAACATGTTTAAGGCATATTCTAGGAGCAAAGTTCTGGAGAAAAAACACCAGAGTCACTAAAAGCTCACAAAAGAAATTTTGCTGAATATTGTAACATTTTTCCTAGCTGAATACGTGACATGCGGTTTTGGAGGAAGAAAATCATAACAATTTCTTATTATGTTTTCATGAAGTTGCATTAATGGAGTTTTTGCAATGGATAGTTCCCTCCTCAGGCTTGTTTCTATTTGCCTTCCTCTCTGTCACTGAGGGGGGGAAATTCTGTTTTCTTCAAAGTGCTCATCACAACCACAACCAGCATCATTCATTCCAGGATTAAACCTGATTAAATCACAGTGAGTGAAGCCATTTCCAAGACACAGAATTGCGATACCTAAGTAGACTTTACTGTAAATGCCACTTTTTAAATAATGGTCGTCTTCATCACAACTGCAGGGAAATTTAGGTTCACAGAAGTCAAAATTAACTCTTAGGTTGTCTTTGTACATGAACAAATTCTAGTAAATCAATCTGTTTTGTGCAGAATAAGGACCATTATTTTCACTCCATGGACATTTTATTTTACTCTAAATTCCCTTTTCAAGTTCTAAGCAATTAGATGTTATTTTTGCTCTCTGAGCATAGAAACAACATCTAAAAATGTCTCAAACCTCCACGTTTCACTCTACTTTGGTAATGCAACAATTAGAAAATACAGAAAGTTAGGATAAGTTGTGGCTCATAGCAAAAATAAAGAAAACAAGCTATTTAATCTAGAACGTTTTAAGTTGCTAAAAGCACTTCATGCAGGCCCATACTTAAAATTCAATTGAGTCTTTCCATTGACTTCAATAAGCTTTAGTTCAAGTCCATATGGAAAATATGCCCTTCTAAATAAAACTATTCCACTTCTGTCATTACATTGTAGTAGTCACTGTACTTTTTTCAGACATTGTTTGGTAAATCTTGCTATAATATTTCTGTCTAAGTAAGTTCCCATTTTAGTCTAATATTTAGAGAATCTTCTCTTTTTCTATTTGCAATGTATCACATAAACATATATTATGCTAGGATACAGGCTTAAAGGGTCAGCAGTGTTTTAAAAACAGTTGTCAGTCTCAAGTAAAACACCTGGTCTAAAGTCCTGTTTCCCTCCCTTTCTCCCTTCCCCCCTCCTTTTTTTTCTAAAATATTTTCAACATCAGTACCACAAGCATACCACGGTTTCTTTTCCTCTGCCTTTCAAATGCTGCTATGCAAGAATATAGTAATATAAAACTGCCAGGCTTTAGAAATAAAACCCGAATTATCTTTCTAACTCACATTTCCATTTTTAACTAACCTTACATCTAGGAGAAATAAACACACAGAAAATAATGAAGAGGTAGCTTTAAAGAGCTGTAAAAGGATTTACACTATATTAATAAAACTTCAAGGATTGTTTAGAAAGCAAAAATACAATAACTAGAGCTTTATATCTCTAGAACTGTAACTGGAGCCAACTGAACAGTTCAGGAGAGCTTTGCACCTTTAATGAGCTTTGGAACCAAGCTTTAGAAGTCATGAGCAAAAAAACTTATGAACAGTTAACATAAAAAACCCCATACTGTTTACCTACTGAGCTATCAGAAAATTTCACAAGCCCATTTGGATCTCAGAATGAGCAGAGCTTCTGAAACAATGCAATTATCTTCAAAAGGCCTAATGAGAGAGCTCTTTCAAATCTCATTCAAACAATTGGTATGTGAATTGAAAAAAGCATACAAGAAGCATAAATTTACTGCTGAGAGAACAAGTAAGTGTTTTTATTTCCTTCCCTGTTGGTTGAGAGGGAAACAGGAAGGAAAACAAGGAAGAGAGGTGGAGATCCTAAAACACTTAAAAATTTTAGGTATTGTGTCATCTGTGCGTAACCTGTATTTGCTGAGTAAGCAGAGGCAATTCTAAAAACAAGCTGCTGGAAACTTACCTTCCCATCAAGAATATAAGTCAATTAGGTCATAAAACATAAAGCAACTGGGACAATAATAGTTCCTGAGTTATATAGTGAATACTCAGAAGGTATTTGGGTTACTTCAGGTGGAGTTTAATGTGGCAGAAAAGACTTTATTGACCACGCAGTGACTATCTATCCTTTTATCCACATAACAAATAATTTTCCAAGCCAATTTGCAAATCACTAATCTCAGAAATAATGTCAGAATATAGAAGTAGTTTGATGGTATGACAGGTAAAACTTCTTCATTATCATAAATGTTTATTAAATGAGGAATTATGAGGGTTTTTCTTCTGCACTGAGGAAACTCACTGCACTGGCTTTGCTTCAGTGTTCGCTAACCAGCATATTTAAAAATTAAGAAACATTTGATGGAAAAATAAGAGGTACCTGTATTTATTATAATTACAAATATCCAGTTTTCCCGCATCACTTTGTCTCCTCCCTGTCAAACCAGTAAGTACATAGAAGTAATAACGTTTTATTGTCACATTACTCAGAAAGTCAACTCTTCAAAAGCAAAGTCAAGAAAGTCATTACACAGCATAAAATCCATTTTGCCAAACTGTTGTGGTAGTATTTACAAAGGCAGTTGGTAATGTTTTCTGGTAGGTGTGCATTCTGAAACCTATCATTTTAATTATGCTGATTCATTTAAGACAAAGGAATTGGAAGGAAGTTGATATATATATTACTCAATTCAAGAAGAAAACAGGTAGGAAAAAGTAGCTGTGTGACTGCCAGAGTGTAAATCACACATTAGCCAGCAATTTCCTATAAAAACAATCCAGAAGGAAAAAAGCTTTATATTGGAAAAGAAACATTGTGCTGGCATTGGACAGCTGGTAAGACATACTTTTACTAGTGGAAAAAAAAAAGGAAAAGGGAAAATTGTTGTAAAGTCTGTTAAGTGAATTTCCCCTCCCCCACCCCCCGCCCATCTTTACACAGAAGACAAATAAAGAGATGTGGGAAAACAAAGTTATGTTAGCTTTTGGATCCTTGTTGGCAAATCTTTATTCTGGCAGGTTTTTAAACCACTGGCTGCATTAGAAATATATTAGCAGAAAAGAAGCAAAGCAAGATGCTTTAAAGATAAAGTAGATATCTCTTGAAGCCAAAGCTGTTCTGCCAGAATGAGTTTAATATCAAGAACAACAAATACACAGTTAACCACTTTATTGCTCTAGTGACAAAAGATGTATGTCTCCTAGAAGCAGTAGCTATGCCCATAATGCTCTTATGATATTAAAAATATGTCCACACAGTTGAAGATTTTTTAAAAACAATATAATGATTGTATTTTTTATTAAATGGCATATATTCAAAAAGGCCATACCAGCTGTTATAATTACTTGCTATTCATTAGACTGGCAACATTATATTGACTTGTGTTGAACTAGAAAACCCTTTGTTATATAAAAATAGTTTACATATGTGATATTTGCTAGACTGTGTCTTAACATGTCAAAGTTACTATCAATCAGTGATGAATCAGAACTGTGCTACATTAAAACTAATAAAGCCAGCTGTAAATTATGGCTGGAAAAAATATTCATGTAATGAAATTTCAAATGCTTTTGAATAGGATATAGTCAGTTGTCACAACTATAATTCCATAAAAAACATGTTTAATCTGGAACAAACTGTAACTAGTCACTGCAAAGACTCTCTCTTTCCCTCCCCTGTGTCTCCCCTTCTCCACTCTTTTGTATTTTAGAGTATGTAGTATATGCTCTGTAGATATGCATCTGTATTACTTCAAGACCAAAATAACAAGCTATTCTCTCTCTCTCATATATCGTTTGCAGAACTATAAACTCAGTCTGAAGGTAGAGGTTTGGGGATATAAGAAGAATGTTTCTTCGCACTGTGGCTCAATTATCCTACACTGACTGAATCCTTTTACATCCTTCTCAGCAAAAGGGGGACATAATGGCTAGTATAAGCTTTAAAATGCCTTCTGTCTCAACTTGACAGGTCTATAGTTTTATTTTAACTAGGAGTATAGCTAGAGTTTAGATACTGGTTTCAGTGAGTTCTGCATTATAAATCTATTTTGTATGGTAAAACAACATAACTTTTTAAGAATTTGTATAGTATTAAATGTCTTTCAGCACTACTTGTAAAATCTGCTTTCATTCTAGTTACTAGAAGCCTCTACACTTTCAGGGAAAAGGCAGAGTATGAACAATTCATAGTACTAATATATGACAAGTTTTTTTGGTCTGTTCTTCAAATCCTGCTTGCATTACCAGTGGTTATACTGATATAAAATCAGCAAAAGCAGGTAAAATAAGATAATTTTTATGAGAGGACCATTGTGTATGCTAGAAAATATTGCTTTGGTTGCTGTACTTTCCTTCTGAAAAGCCTTTCTGACAGGGGGGCAAGATTTTCACAGATTTAATATGGTTTTGTGGGGTGTAAGTCTGTGCGGAAGTTGGACCATGACTTTAAAAGGATGATAACACATTTAAAGGTGGACAATGTTGTTTACAGAAATTGCACTTGAATTTCCATCAGGAAGGGAGTCATCTATGGCATATGAAGATGGAATTGGATGTAATTTTTGAGCCTATATAGGAACCTCACAGCTTGGGGTTCTGCAATAAGATACTGATGTAGTTTGCCAAGTGCTGTCTGAAAACATGTTTATTGGCACTTCTACCCCTATGCTGTCTGTATTTTCATTCCAACTCACCGTCACAGCCGGAGTGGCTTTGTGGGGGATGAATTTCCTTGGTCCATTTAGGATTTCAGCCTTCTCTGAACTTAAAGAAGGGAGAAGTGTTTTTGTGACTGACTGACAGCAAGTTCTAGAATAAAGAGCTTAATGATTTCTACATACACAGACATGTTTTATCAGTGTAATAGCACTTGACTACACATGCCATGAGCACAGCAATGGGTCTATCGCCAAGACAAGAGGCGACTTCCCAGTCCAAACTACCACATGTGGAGGAAAGCAGAGGAAAAGCTACTTGATAAAGTGACATGGCAGCTTGATTTCCAGATAAGGAGGCAGAATGCTGAGAATTCACTGCATAGATTTTTAAAACCAGTCTGAATTGTGATTTAAATGGCCAGTACTATTGAATGAAATCAAACTGCCTCCAGCAAACCTTGTATATATTCCAAAGGCTTCCTAAAAATTGTTTCCTTCCTGAATGGTGAACTTTTTTCTGTTTAGCAGTCCTATTAGAGAGACACCAGGCTTAATCTGCATGTCATCGTAATTGTTCAATCACACTACCAAGTAGCTGAGACAGCTCCCTTCTCCGCTCTGACGCTTGCACTTCTGATACATTTGTAGGCAATGGTCATGTTTTCTCCTCAGCTTTAGCTTTCCTAGGCTAAACAAAGGAACATTCATCATCTCTTCTTGCAAAGCAGGTTGTCCCTTCTCCAATCAGCCCATCTCAAAGTCAGGGTTGGAAGTGAATCCTTTTGCTGTGAGAATGCCTCAGCACTAGAGAAATCAGAACTGGAACTGGTTGTGGAGATGTGGGCTGTCTGCCTAAGAGCTGGCACACTGAGCTGAAGTGCCAGTGAATGAGTGAGAAGATTTGCTTATTCCCCACACCTCTTTTTCCTTTGAGTGACTGAAGGAATTGGCAAGTTGGCTGATAGTTTCCTACCTGAGGAGTGTTTAGGGTGCTAATAGGAGCTAAACTCAAGTAAAATAAAATAGGCAAAAGTGACTAAAAAGTCTGGTAAAGACATTAGATACAAGGATATCATGTCTGGCTCAGAAAGTCCCAAGGCTGGGATGATACATCCAGAAAACATTCTCCCACTTCTGCCACAGATGCTGACTGTGAAGAAGTTGACAGTTGAAGATGGCTACAAAGATGGATCTTCTTTGGGTCCAAACCTGTATGGTAATTCATATGCTATGGTACCATGCTATGGTAGCCTTTCAGAAGTGGGCAGTATGCTTTCCAAGAGCTTTCCACAAGTTAATACTTAAGAATTGAAACTCTTATACTGCAAAAACAGCTTGAAACGAGACAAACAGAATGGTCAGTTGCAGAAATGTTGTTCTGCCTCAATTAGTTTTCCTATTATCATTCATGAAAGCAGGGGAGATGGGATTATGTGTGCAGAAAAACTACTGTTGGATAGTTCCCTGATAATTAATAAAGTTATAACCTACTTATCCCTTATTCCCATATACTGATATTCTTTCTGTACTGTCTAAGGCAGTTTTAATAGGAGTATTCTCTCATTAACTGCACAAGAGAAGAAACTACTATCTGCAGTCTACAAAGGTGAAAAATGTGACATGTAACCATTTTAAGAAATCTGTCTTAGACCTGACGAATTGTCCATCTTACAGCCATGCTGGAGTGCACCTCACTGAGGCCTCAGAGTGGTCAGCCCTCTGTCCCCAAACTGCTGCCAGAAACCTCTGCTTATCCTTTTCCTCCATCAGCCCTTTCCTCCATCAGCTCACATAGACATGATATTTCTGTCTGATAGTGACCACAGCACAGAGTTTACTGAGGTAACATAGCCATTATAAATATTGATGTAAATATTGGGATTTTTTCAGCTGTTCAACTAGAGAAAGATTATGTTAATTCTTCATGAAATCCCTATAATAATTTGAATTTCCAAATACTACTCAGCAAGAGGAAGAGCTGTAAAACTAATAATTTATTGTCATAGCCAGATAACTCAATTTTTGTAGAAGGTTAGTACTAATACCCATATAGGTTCATTGACTTTTAATGGTAAAATTCTAGGGAAGGTGATTTGGGTAGGTAGTGGTTAATAATACTTAATATAAACACTTTACATCTGTTTTTTTCCTCTTCCCTGCCTCTCATTCTAAATTACCTATCACAGCAATTCTTGATTCAGGCTCTCCATAGGGCTTTACCCTGGTTTCCATTTGAAAACCTTCATTTCAATAGGTGAGCTGAGAATTCCTGTACTTCCAAAATTACCACTCTTCCACTCATGGAGCCCTGTTAATGGCTGTTGTGGTTTAAACCCAGCCAGCAATGAAGCCCCACGCAGCTGCTCCCTCACTCCCCCCACAGTAGGATGAGGGAGAGAATCGGAAGACTAAAAGTGAGAAAACTGGTGGGTTGAGATAAAGACAGTTTAACAGGTAAAGCAAAAGCCACGTGTGCAAGCAAAGCAAAACAAGGTATTCATTCACTCCTTCCCATCAGCAGGCAGGTGTTCAGCCATCCCCAGGAAAGCAGGGATCCATCACATGTAATGGTTACTTGGGAAGACAAACACCATCACCCTGAATGTCCCCCTCCTTCCTTCTTCCCCCAGCTTTATATACTGATCATGACATCATATGATATGGAGCAGCCCTTTGGTGAGTCTGGGTCAGCTGTCCTGGCTGTGCCCCCTCCTGGCTTCTTGTGCACCTGGCAGGGCATGGGAACCTGAAAAAGTTCTTGACTAGTGTAAACTCTACTCAGCAAGAAACAAAACATCAGTGTGTTATCAACATTATTCTCATCCTAAATCCAAAATGCAGCGCTATACCAGTGAGAAGAAAATTAACTCTATCCCAGCTGAAACCAGGACAACGGCATCTCTCTCCACTTGCATTATTCAACCCAACAACAATAAATGAGCAGAAAAGAAACCACAAAGGAGGCAAAATCAGAGTGACTTTTGTAACTCCAAATGAATACTCATTTGGTTAGGGAAAAAAAAGTTGTTGGTTTGTGTGGGGTTTTTTTTTGTAAATTTGTGTTCCAGTTGCTGCTATCGAAGTTTCCTTTCCTCTTTGGGTAATAGTGAATAACAACAACCAACTTTTTAGTTAAGGGATCAGGAGACATGATATAATGATTAAGAACAAGCTGCAGAAAGATCATTGCAGAACAGTAAATCTCAAGTCAAATCCAGGGCAATACAACCACAGCACTTTAAAGTATGAAAATAAAAAAACAGAGATGAAGAAACATTGAAATGGGAATACAAAAGAAAAGACATTGAGGAGAGGCCATAGTGGTGAATTTAAAAATAAATGGTAACTTTCCTTGAATTGGCTCTAAATATATTTTTACCTACTTATTAAAGTTTTCTTTAAATTGCTCATTTTTTTCATTGAAAAGTCACCTTCTCTTTTCAACTTTGGGCTTGAATGTATATACACCCTATGGCAGTGCTGAATCTAAAGGCTTTTCTAAGGACTCTCTAAACTTTGACAAGCTAAGCACAGCAGAGGAATACCTGGCAGAGTGAACACATGAATAAGAAATATTTTGTTTGTCTTTCTGTAATTTACTTCCATAGGAAGATTTCCAAACCTAAACTGTTAAGTTTAAGCAAGGATCTAAACAGAAGTGATCCAGTTTCACTCAAGGGTAGTCACAAACAGATTGTGTTTGCTGTTAATAGGAACTATATGAGCTCAGGCCTCTAAAATCAAACCGTCTTTATTTAAAAAAACACTCAAAGGATTTCAGAGATTCACAGACTTACAGAATGGCTGAGGTTGGAAGGGACTTCTGGAGGTCATCTGGTCCAAACCCCCCTACTCAAGCAGGGCTGCCTTGAGCCAATTATTAAAAAACTTAATATTAGAAAAAAAGATTATACAATTTAGCTTCAATTTATGTACATGTTTCTGGATTCAGTTTTATCTATTTATATATTACACAGGTTTGCATAAAGAAATTGAGGCATAATTAAATTTTACAATAACCCACATGTAATTCTGAGATCCTTAATATAATTTAAATAAATGCTATCTTTAGACTCTGCATCCAGTTCTGGTTTTGTATTAGTGATTTGTTTTTGTTTGGTTGGTTTTTTTTTTTTTGTCTGGTAAGATTTTTTGAGAGTTTTCTATTTCAAATTATTAAGTATCTATGGCAATATTGTTTATTTTGATACAGTTTCAATACAAATATCAAGTATTAAAGTGGCAGAGGTATCAGTCTGACATAAATACCTCAGCTTTTACTTTAAAATCTGAAAAGGTCTCAGTAGCAGCCCACAGGATGACCTTGAATCATAATAACTTCTCACTGTGAGAAGCAGAGAGGATGCAGAACATGACCACATGTTCTGCAGTGGAGGAGAGTGGGAAAGGTAGACTGAGTCACCAGTTTGATTACGATATATCTTGCATGTACTTATATATACCATAAACTATTGATCCTGAGAATATATATGTGCCAAACTCTTCTCTCCTTCTTTCTGTCAATTCTGTGGACTTAAACTGGATCTGACTGATTATATAAAATGATGATCTATGCATTTTAAGGTAAAATAAATTTATTTGTACTTGGGCACTTTACCTGCAGTCCTGCTGTGATTTTCAGACTGATGTAATTTACAAATAATTTAAGACTAAAATACATAACGTGACCCTCAGTAAAGGTTCCAAATAAATTTCCTGCCCTCTTCTTTCCTATATAGTAAAGTTTGTGTTACTTTAATTTTTAGAGTTGTAAAGCATTTTTAAAATTTTAATTGTAGCCATTTTCCACAGAAATCGTAAAATAAGACTGCTTTTTTTTCCTCTGAATTTTCAGAAATATAATATAGCAGTTTTATTACCCAATTTTTGAACATTCTGGAGTTTCCAATAACCAACAGGAAAACCATTACAAGTCTGGTCAAGGAAGTCTCCAATTTTTGTAAGTAAGTCAAAGTCTTGAATTGATTTGTAGGATATTATTTATTCACTTAACACCTCTCACATAAATATTAATGCAAAAATAAAAATGCAGTTTTTTATGTTTAGTGAAGTGTTGTTGCAGTTTTCCCATCAAAGAAGTGGAGTTTTCGTTTTTAGTTACCTTTTCCAGTACTAAATACCCTGTCCTTATGCTTAAGCATACATTCTACTGCAGCTGAGTGAAGTAAAATGCTTAGAGACACAATGTCATTGTTCCCCCTTCAATGTACATATTTGCAAGAAAACTCATTAAAACACATGACCATTCAATGAATTGTCACAAAACCATTTAAGAAAGCCATTATTTTATGGGCACAGTTTTAAGGGTCTGATCGTCTGAGAAGTATTGCTGTACCTTCGATCAGTTGGCCGTAGGGATCTTCTGGCAGCTTGAGGGATAACTAGCACAAAATTTATTATGGCATGTGTTTGTTACAAGATGTTCTGTTCTGGGTATATAAGAGAGTATATAATCTTTATAACTGAGCACATACATTCACCTTATATCATTCCCTTATAGCATTGCTGTGTATCAAGCTAATTTTTTTGGTAAAGGTTATTCCCAAATAAACAATGAAGGTTCTGAAGAGTTATTATTATAAAACAAGACCATAATACAATAATTTAAACAAAACTCTTAAAATTCATACCAAAACAATACTGTGTTTTATTGCAAAACCTTGATAGAAGTAGATTGTTTTTTCAAAGCAGCTCATGTTTTGCAATTTCAAGCATTTCAGTTCAGCTTTGCTATAGTATAGACTTTGCTATAGTATAGGCTTTGCTATAGTATAGTATAATAAACTTCCAAAAAATCAGGAAATACAAAACACCTTCTTGAGAAGATTGTGCCTACTACTTACTGGACTGCATGAGTGAACTGACAGTCTTTGAAAACAGGTAAGAAGTGAAAGCTTAGTATGGCTGAGATAACAAGTTGGGGAGTGCATTGTTTGCCTACTGGCGCCAAGCAGTGTTCTTAAGATTAGTGGTCCTAAATCTTTCATTCATGGTATTACAAACTGACCATCATAATCCATTCATTAAAGCCATACCAAAGAAAAGGATAAGCAACTAAACATCTAGGTATAAAAAACACAAAGCCTTAAAATGACAATTTAAGTATTTAAATGTGCACAAAGTCATATTACACAAATCTTAGGATGTTTTGGACTACAAAGATTTTGCAAGTTAGAATAACTTCGTAAATGACCATGTCTCTCTCTCCCTCTCCCCCCTCCTCTCATGATACACACACCATAACAAAAGGGATTAGCTAAGAAATCTAAAGTGATTCCACTTTAAGAACATGATTAAACTGAGGGTAATTAGCAGTCAGTGTCAGGGCATGTCTACTATTTTATTGGAAACTGTTCCTTATAAATGAATTCATCCTTGATTTCTCATCTTCTCTTATAAAATAGTAATACCTGATAGGAGGAAAAAGTTCCCATAATGTAAGATCATATAAAGACTACCATATTTTTCATATGTTCTCTTATCTTTTTCTAAACTGGGGTGATTCCACAAATAAATTGAAAATGGGTCTTCTTTTTTACACCACTAAGGGGGAGCATGCCAGGTGCCCAAACAGGCTTGCATCTAAATGTTCACCTACAGCTGTGGTTAGATTTTTCCAAGGAAGCTGTACACCTGGACTCACCTACAATGGTTGCTTTGTGACTATGCCCAGTACCAATATTCTTATCTGTCTAAACAATTAAAACAGACTTACAGGTCCTCATGTAGCATTAGGCATTCTCCAGAGAAGATGTAGTCTTGCCTACCTTTACTGTACCAGGAGCCTGACAGTAATGCATTCAGAATGTGTGCCTTGGCACTTCATAGAGGTTTCCTGTGAGCTCCCTACTTGACCCAGGATCAGGTGGGTTATGCAGATAAACCGTTATTCCTAGGCCAGTTTTTGGGGAACTGTGTAATTATAACCTATGGGAACTTAGTGTTCAGCTCCTAGAGACTGGATTTTGGTCTTTGAAAATTCCAGCCCAGTTTTGAAAGCAGACTATATTTTACAAAGAGGGTTGTCCTAGAAACAGTGTTATAATATCTTAGTACTAACCAAAAGCCTGTTATGAACAGCTTTAATTCCTAGTATCAGCTAGACAAGGGAGTATGAAACTATAATTCTGTATGAAAGATATTTTAGCTCTTCCTCAGATCAGGAAGTAGTGCAATCCCTGCAGAAATTACTGATAAAACGGTTCTTGTGCTGGACAGTAATAGAGTAACTGAGTGACGTACAGTCTTCTGGCAGCATAGTTTCATCATCTTTCTTAGTTCTTTGTGCCTTACCCTTTAGAGGTCAGATTTCTAACTCTTTTAAACATCCATCTAATTCATTCTGGTTTCATTTATCCATGGCAGCTCCCCATGCTCCACAATCAGAAAGAAATAAACCAAAATTAAGTATTTAGATTTTGGATTCTACTGTACTTTACCAAGAATCCATGCAAGTCAATAAGCATATATTCAGTGTGGATCACACCTATATGTATGGATTTTTTTTTTTCAAAATTAGCTTTTAACTATGGATACATATAAAATTTGCTGAAAATGGACTGTTTCCTTGAATTTGGAATTGAAGAACAATAGTAACAGTGAAATGTTCTGTTTTGTTACTTTGTAAATGCAAAATTAAGTTCTTTTCATTCTAGATAGCTTTTAATTTGAAATTACGCTAATTTCAGTAATTAGCTATTAAAGACAAATGAAAATGAATGTTTGAATTGATTATAACTAAATATTTTTGAGATACTTGGGAAAATTTCTGAGATTTTGGGATCCTGGTAAGACTTGATTATTGAAGATAGTTCTACTGTCTGTAGATAATGACTAAATAACATTTCAAATTCAAACTATGAGACAGAGAGCATAAAAAATTAACATGTTTCTGCAGCAATGTTTTATAAATCCTCTTAGAAAAGACTACAGTCCCCAAATCAGCTCAGTACTAGCTCCTGCTGTATAATTGTGCTCATTCTGAGAGATTTTTCAGTGCTAGTCTTTCTAAACTGAACTGTTTGTTGTCTTAAAAGATTTCAGACTAATGAGCTGACTGGCTTTAGTGATTTCTAAGCATGATAGTAGCTAAAAGTTATTATGCAGTCATCCTGTTACTTACTCAGAGTAGATACAGATTGAGACCCAGGAGGAGATTAGCATAAGAAAGGGTAGACACCTATTTACAAGCTTATGTCTTTTCCTTTGATTCACCCTATCTTTCTGGATATACAAGCAGTGTAGCCAGATCCAAGGACAAGATGGATGGACAGATATTGTGTATGTACAGGCGATAGCCACATAATAAATTGTGGAAGCATCCCATTTATTTATATTCACCTTTGACCGTCTCACCTGCCCTTTGCCTACCAATTCATCTTCACCATGATAACTTATAAAATTCCAACTCCTTGAGACATTTCAGTTCATTCTGTCCTGCCTCCTACTCTTTGTTTTCCCCCTTATTCCTCCAGCAAAATGAGAGAAGAGTGCCACAGCCTGAAAAAGGAATTATTCATTAATACAAATGTGACCAAAAAAGTCCCAAACCCCCACAAACATGAAATTTGAATCCTGTCTACCTTTCTTTACTTTAGAGATCTTTCCAATGATGATAAAAAAAAAAAAAAAAGGTGGCTAAATTGACTGTAATTTATTTAGTTTTAACTATTATTACTTCTAGAGCTGGGCATTTTGCCTCCCTCAAGTAACCAAATGAGAAAGAGCAGCCTACAGAAAAACTAATTCCATCCAGTTTAGACTGCTAATTTAAAACAACAAAAACAACAACTAAAATCAGAAAAACAAAATGCTTGTATTCACACAGTTCATGATCACTGTAGTTTTCCCTCCATCTTGTTCTTTTGGAGCAGAATTTTCAAGAACAAGACCAAGTCATACAGTTGTCCAGTGCTACTGATACCCATCGTCTGAAGCCTGAAAGGTCATGGAATTCTTTGGCTCTGTCTATTCTGACAGCAGGATTTGGAATATGAAGTTAATACCATCTTTTATATGTGAATTATTTAATCTGATATTCAATACAAAAACAATCAGTTCAGTTTCTTATTAGTGGAGGTTGTAGGTAGCAAGATGCTCTAGGAGAGGTTTCTTCTAACAGTCCCAATCTTTTCTTCAAGAGTAAATGCAAAGGCTCAGGCCTGTGAGTTTCCAAGATCATTCACTGGTGGCCACAGCAAAAAGGGGTATGAAGCCTCTGATTCAATGGCTATCACAAACTTAGACTTTATTTCATGTCTTGTGTCTCAGTTGCTGTTTGCTCTGTTATTAGATGATACCAGCAATGAACTAACACTGCCCTGGAAGGTATGTGGAAAACTTAGCATGGAGATGTTTTCTTGCTCTTGAATACATCTTGGAATATTTACACTGTAATTTCTAAGGAAAAATATGTCAAATTGCTTACAGATTTCTGATAAATATATAACCTATAAAATTTGCCAAAAAATTATGTTTGTAGAGCATGAAAACTTACACATTTTAATCTCATCTATTAATATTTTGATACATGCTTCTAAGTGTTGAAAGATGCATTTTTTTTTTCCACGGAAGAATTTTGTCAGTAATATTGGTGTCTATATGACTTTCCATTTGGACACCCTTATTCCAAATATGAGTGAACATTTTTGTATTTCTTTGTTTGGATTAAATAGTTTTGGAAGTGATATTGGCTAAACAGAAAAAGACTATATCTTCATACAAGAAGGCTCCATTCACAAAAGGACTTACACTGATAAAAATATACAGGTTTAAATTCAGAGGACTGTCAGCTCATACCAGTTTAACTTACCTATGAAGGCACAATGTGTAAACAAGTTCCTCCTTACACATTCACTAGAGAAGCTAGTTTTCTTCAATGTTCAATTTGGTCTCACGTTACTCCTGTTGGGTCACATGGAAAAGCTCATGGTAATTTAGATGATAATTTTAAACAATTAAAAACCCCAGCAGAGTAACACAGTGTTGTTCAGCTCGAAATAGGAAATGAGTTAAACTGTTGGCTGTTCTACTGAGGCCTTGGAAAAGAAAAGCAACATATTCAAACTTCAGCTGAAATGCTTCAGATTGTTTTCACTTCCACACAGGGCAAGGAAGAAAAATGCACTTTATATCATGTGCACGTGTTGTCATCCATATGGGCAGAACTGCGCCTCTGTCAGAGATGTCAAAGTATGAATTTTACACATGGCCATCCCACACATGGGAACAGGCAAACTTACTGAATATGTAAAGCACCATCATAGCATTCAGAGTCCCTAGGCTGGATGACTGCTAAGATGTCAACAAACATGCTGCAACTTCATTTCCCTTGTGGAGGTGCTTACTCCATGTCTACAAATAAATTGTGATGGTGAAAATGTCTTGATGTTCTGCTGATCACATCCAGTCCACAAAGGGTTTAAAGATTAATCCCAGAATCACTAGTCCTAGGAGGGGAGATGCATCTCCCATGCTGGGACAGTGGCCACCTTGGCCAATACACTAGGTATGAACTAGAACCTCCACAATTAAACAGGTTGAGGTGCCATCATTTGAATTAAATGCATTCTGCCTAAACTTGAAGTAGGTTTTCTTTCCTCTGTGAAATGCGTAGAAGGAGACCTGTCCTATGAGACCCAACAGGATATAGTATGAAATGACTGTCCTAACAGCAAAAGTGGAAGACATTAGTCCTTAAAAGAATATCTTTTAGAAAACTAAAGTAGTCTTTGACATTTAAACTAACTACTGGAACATAGAAGGATCAAGCAATAATGCAAAGACTGGTTAGGGTCTCTGCAGCAGTCAGTATGCTAAGATGATACCAAACTGGGAGGTGCTATTGACTCTCTTGAGGGACAGGAGGCCTTGCAGAAGGATCCAGATAGATTGGAGCATTGGGCTATGATTAATGAGACGAAATCTAACAAGTCGAAATGCCAGGTTCTGCCCCTATGATGGAGTAATGCCGGGCACAGTTATAAACTGGGAAAGGAGTGGCTGGAGAGCAGCCCTGCAGAAAGGGATCTGGGGGTGCTGGTCGACAGCAGGCTCAGTATGAGCCAGCAGTGTGCCCTGGCAGCCAAGAGGGCAAACTGCATCTGGAGTGCATCAAACACAGCATAACCAGCCGGTCAAAAGACAGGATTATCCCGCTGTATTCCCCTTGAGTGCTGTGTGCCGGTCTGGGCCCCACAGTTTAAGGAGGTTGTGAAAGTCCTTGAATGTATCCAGAGAAGGGCAACAAAGCTGGTGAAAGGGCTGGAAGGAATGTCCTATGTGGAGCAGCTAAGGACTTTGGACTTATCTAGTTTGGAGAAAAGGAGGCTGACGGGCAACCTCATTGCTCTCTACTGCCTTCGGAGGAGGTTGTGGAAATGGAAGGCAAGGTGCTGGTCTCTTTTCCCTGCTATCCAGTGATAGGACACATGGGAATCGTTCAAAGCTGCACCAGGGGATGTTTAGACTGGACATTTGGAAGCATTTCTTTACTGAGAGGGTGGTCAAACACCGGAACAGGCTTCCTAGAGAGGTGGTCAATGCCCCAAGCCTGTCAGTGTTTAAGAGGCATTTGGACAATGCCCTTAACAACATGCCCTTAACTACTGTTGGAAGAGAAACAGATGTCATGTACCTGGACTTGTGAAAAACATTTGACGCTGTCCAGCACAACACCCTTGTCTCTAAATTGGAGAGACATGGATTCAACAGATGGACCACTGGGTGGATAAGGAATTGGCTGGATGGTTGCACTCAAAAGAGTTGCAGTCAATGGCTCGATGTCCAAGTGGAGATCAGTGACAAGTGGCGTCCCTCAGAGGTCAGTATTGGGACTGACGCTGTTCAACATCTTTGTTGGCAACATGGGCAGTAGGATTGAGTGCACCCTCAGCAAGTTTGTTGATGACACCAAGCTGTGTGGTGCGGTCAACATGCTAGAGGGAAGGAATGCCATCCAGAGGGACCTTGACAGGCTGGAGAGGCGGGCCCGTGCGAACCTCATGAAGTTCAACACGGTTAAGTGCAAGGTCCTGCACATGGGTCGGGGCAATTCCAAGCACAAATACAGGCTGAGCAGAGAACAGATTGAGAGCAGCTCTGACGAGAAGGACCTGGGGTTTTGATTGATGAGAACGTGACCTGACAATGTGTGCTTGCAACCCAGAAAGCCAACTGTATCCGTCAAAACAAGCATGACCAACAGGTTGAGGAAGGTGATTCTCCCCCTCTACTCTGCTCTGGTGAGACCCTACCTGCAGTTCTGTGTTCAGCTCTGGGGACCCCAACATAAAGAAGGACGTGGACCTGTTGGAGTGAGTCCAGAGGAGGGCCATGAAGATCATCAGTGGGCTGGAGCACTTCTCCTATGAGGACAGGCTGAGAGAGGTTGGAGTTGTTCAACATGGAGAAGAGAAGGCTCTGGGGACACCTTATAGCAGCCTTCCAGTACCTGAAGGGGGCCTACAAGAAAGCTGGAGAGGGACTTTTTACAAGGGCACACAGTGATAGGACAGGGAGTAATGGCTTTAAATGGAAAGAGAGTAGATTTAGATTAGATATAAGGAACAAATTCTTCACCATGAGGGTGGTGAGGCACTGCAACAGGTTGCCCAGAGAAGCTGTGGATGCTCCATCCCTGGAAATGTTCAGGGCCAGGTTGGATGTGGCTTTGAGCAACCTGGTCCAGTGGAAGGTGTCTCTGCCCATGGCAGGGGCATAGGAACTAGATGGTCTTTAAGGTCCCTTCCAACCCAAACCATTCTATGATTCTATGCTTTAACTTTTGGTCAGCCCTGAATTGGTCAGGCAGTTGGACTAAATGATCATTGTAGGTCCCTTCCAACTTAAATAGTCTATTCTTTCTATTCTATTCTGAATGTGCTTTGAGATCATGGTATGCCTTGAAATTGCTCTAAGCTTAACGTACCAGCAATAGCCTTTACGTGTAGGAGAGCTTACTTTATTAGGGGAAGGAAATCAGACAGCATTTTGGGATTACTGCATCTCTCATTCATTTAGAGTATGTCATGAGTTCTTCAGCATCCCCTTGGGCAAGCACTGAAAACAGACAAGAGCCGCTTCTTTCTTAAGTTCCAACTTTTTCCCACATCACTGATAAGTAACATCTTTGAATAAAATCTAAAATATAGGGCAGATGCTTTTTATTCCTCCACTGAGCAGCCAGAGTCAGAGATATGGGCCCATCAGTACGTGCACGTAGGAAAAATGGAACAGTCACAACAGCAATTAAGTGCATGTACAATTATAAATGCCTAAAACATAAGACTAGTTTTGCTGCTTTATCCTCCCCAGACACTTCAGAGTAAAAGTACCTCACTCAGTTTGTAACATAACTATTTTTAAATGCAATAGTGCATCCTCAGCTACACAGAAAAGCTATTTATTTACATTGGCAAGAGACAGAAAGATGAAGCCAACACTCAAACATTTGTTTCAAGTATTTGTCTTAAATCTTGCTATTTAGGAAATAAAAACATTTAAATTCAAGTGCATACCAGACAGTTCAAACAAACAACAGTCCAAGCTTTTGTCACAGTCAATAGCATTTCCAGGGGTGCCTGAAAGAAGTACAAGAAAAAACTGACTGCAGCTCCCCAAGACTGGGGCTGAGCCACTGGTGCTGGAGAGAGATGGAGGTGGGACAGAGAGCTGCTGGGGAAGCTAGGCTTTCTGCTTTAAGAATTGGGAAGGGTAGCCACTGTTGCCCCTGCCCTGCCCCTTCTCAGCAGAAGTCAGTCTGTTATTTCAGCACAGGGGAAAAATTGGAGTTTGAGGCATGGATGTTTCACTGCCACAGAGCCGAAGCAAGCATCTGCTTCATTTGTGCCAACAGCACAAATATAACATCAGGTCACACCCTCATCTGGGTTACACTTGTAAAATTCTATAAATCAAGGTAAAGCCACTGCTTATAAACCAGAATGTTATATACCACGTCT
Source organism: Nipponia nippon (assembly GCF_047370975.1). Taxonomy (NCBI): domain Eukaryota; kingdom Metazoa; phylum Chordata; class Aves; order Pelecaniformes; family Threskiornithidae; genus Nipponia; species Nipponia nippon. The sequence goes on along the minus strand of NW_028262337.1, from coordinate 3,454,631 downwards.
GTAATTATACTATTCCAACTATTTTTAAAAATAAGAATCGGATAGCAAAAATCCCAGTCCTTTCCAGTTAGAAAGCACAGTTCCAGTTAGAATAACCTCATTGAGGTCAAATGCTAAGTTCTTGAACAGCTTTGTTTGCAATAGACATTTGAAAAAAGAAAGTCCATATCACATATGTACCTTTAGATGGTGTGACTGGTAAGCTATATGCACGACAGGATAATCTGTTTTCATTAATGAATATTCATCATTAAAGAACAATTTTTTTCCTGTACTTACGTATTTGCTTTTCCTCCATTTGCAAGCATGAAGATGTAAACCAAGGAAAAATTCAGTCTTCAGCTTTTGGGAAATGGCATAAACCTCCCAAGCTATATATTGTATTCAGGAGGAGTTTTAACATGGGAAAATGTCAGTTCTAAGAAAGTCAGAGTTGCTAGCGCTGTGAATATCATTGTGTGAATTAATTTGAATATTTATATGTCATAAATACAGTTCTGCTAACTACCAATATATTTAAAAACCTGGTAAAAACATTAATGAAATGATTAAGCATAGGAAACAATGAATTCATTAGTGTATTTCCTGATGAAACAAAGATTTTTGGTTTAGTTTTCACTAAAGAATGTAGCTTTGTCTTTAAAAAAATTTCTCCCACCCAAAGAAAGGAAGTCATACACTAAAAAACAGACATGGGATCAAAACTGACTGAAAATTTATTATCTCACACCTGGAGGAACTGTTCCCTTTAGGTTATAGAAAGGGTGAACAGGAGAAGCAAGGTGAAGACATTTCTGGTACTTTTTTTTGCATTGTACAAGCAAATTAAAAATGAGAGTACTAATTTGCAAATGCTTGCAAATAATATTGCTGTACAGTCTTAAATTGTACCTGGAAATGAAACAATCTGTATGAGTCAAAATGAATTATTTAGTTAATTACAAAACCAGATCTCACTGCTATGTCTGGAGCAAGGATTTATCATTATTTCCAGAGTTTCCTAACAGTTATCTTTATTTCCAATACAAAAGGATATATATTTCACTCACAGTCTTTCCCTCTGGCTGCAAATCAGGCTCTAGCCAAACTCAGTTGTATGTATGAAGGCGCAAATGAATTAACAAATCATTTCAGGTTTTGAGCCGTTAGACTCCGCAACCTTTACGCTCCTGGAAAGATAACTGCAACTAACCTTTATAAATATGAGACTTCCCTTTCACAGTTCATATGCTGCTATTGTTTTATGTTAGCCTTTTCCAGCTGCCTCTCCATGGTGAGTAGCTGGTCTTACGCTTGCTGGAAATATGCTGGGAGACTGCCAATACTTTCATGCACTGTTAGAACAGGTTTTCTTACTGGTTATCACAACTTCCCTGAAATAAGCTTTCCTGTTGGCTGAGCAGTAGAAATACTACCCTTTTAAATGTGGGGCAATGATGATGACATTAATCATTATTTTGCCTTTTTTTGTATTCAGGAGTGGATGTGGCTGCATCACATATTTAGCTACTGCTGGGTGTTCACTTAATACTTGCAACTGTTATTCCTGGCCAGGCTATGCGTTTGGAGAAGATCTAATTTAAAAAGCCCATCTTTAGGATGCCACTAAGATACATAAACTGTTTTCCAGGCTAATCGTTTGGGGGATGGCCCATTCGTTTATGCTGGAGGCAATTGGTGACAGTCATCAGCTCAGGATGCCAGGGCTGGGCAGGTGGCAGCACTCCTGACACGACAGCTGAGCATTAGCTGACTCGGGATCTGTGCAAAATGGCCAGGGTTAAGAGAAAGTACAACTAGATTAAGGCAAAGGCATTTTAACTTCTGCTGAGATCCCCAGCTCCTCGAATCATTTGATCCTGCCATAACCTCTGCCTGCAACAAAACCAAAAGAAGGCTAAGTGACAACAGTTGCAAAGCAAAGCTTGAAAACAGAAATCAGATAATATGAGGCAGCAACAATCAATGCCTGAGTCTGCATGCAGCCCAATTCATGCAAAAGGATGGATTAGGCATTTGTTTCTCTAAAATAGTAGACCTGGCATCCATTGCTCCTCATGAGAGCTGAAACTGAATATCAACACCATTCTCCAAGTGAGGCGTGTGACAGAGATGTAGCATAGGACCTTCTGCACCCCTGGGGAGAGACCACGAATGCTGGTAGAAGCAGCTCCATCTTGTCTCTGGGGCAGGAGGAGACTGGGTTGCTGCTCCATGGGATGACCTGAAGAAGGCAGAGCTATCAGAGTGTCACTCAGAACAAAGCGGAGACAATTCTTGTGTCTAAGAATTTATCATGCCTCAAGTAGCAAAGAGATCTGATGGTCTCTCCAAAGCAAAAGGCAGTGCTGTGGAGCCCTTCTTTTCCTTTTTGTTCATAGAACATGTTCCCAATATAATGTGGCCAAAGACTGGCATAGACTTCAAACAACATAGTTTTCCTGAAGCTACAAACAACCCAGCTTAAAGGAATCCGTAGCCAGCATTCTGCTCCTGTTTTAACATTTGTGACTGAAAATAGTTTTTCAGGGGAGTTGTTTTTGTTTTTTAATTAAAGCCATGCATAGCATATCATAGAAAATACACATTTCTCAGGCATTTCAAAAGCAGCTTCATAGAATCACACAAAACAGAACAGCTTACTTTTGTGAACATTGGCACTGATCCTAAGTCTTTAGTTTCATTGCTGGGAGAGAAACTCCCAGAGCGCCTAAATTTCTGCCAACAGTAAGGCAGAAAAAATTGTTAACAGCAGACTTGTCAATCAGGACATTAAATATTAGCTACTGCATACAGTTACACAGTTAAAGCCAGGTAGGTCAAAGGCGACTCTCAAAAACGAACTAGCCATCCATCCACATGGTCCACCAGGCCTCCATGAAGAGGCCACCTGAACCTGAACTCCACAGCACAGAGCTGGGGGCACCAGACTTCACCAGCTGACCTGGAACAGTCTTCACAGGTCTCAACCTTCAACTTCAACTGAGCATGGGCTGTGCCACAAGCCCAGTTTGTCAGCAGGTTCTCAGAGCTCTGTTCGTCCAAGCATGAGCCCAGCAAAGAGACTGGGTGGCAGAGGTGACTGTGAGACCAGCTGGTTTGTGTCAGATAGCTTCCAAAAAGTGTCTAAAGTATGGCCTGAGCCTTGACCTTGAGGACATTTGTGAGGAATCTAAGAAAACATTAGGAAAAGATTTTCCAGCTAGCTGCCTGCTTTGCAAAGTAATTAACTCATCCCTTAAATTTATAAATACAGTATGAATATAGGAAATAATAAAAATGTCTGTAACTTTTAAAAGTTTTTAAATCTTCTGTGTTTGAGACACATAAGCATTTTCTAGCAAAGTGCAGACATCCCTATAAGAAATTGTCAATGAATCTACAAATGGCTTATGTTTCTTAGTTATCTTTCAAAAGCCTCTAAAGATTGATGGGTGGAAAATGTGCAGCAAAATTCCTAGCTGCTGTTCCAGTGCATTAAATGTTCAGTTTGAATATTTTTGCATTGATATATTAGTTGCATTTTCTGGAAAGCACAAAAAAGTGGTCAGCTATTAAACAGCTCTGGTGACTACCCTAGCCCAGCTTTCATTTTTAGCAGTATTACTTTGTTGTTAGTCAACTAATTCAGCTCACCAGCACAGGGATGCTTGCTCTTCTCTTGTCTTCACAAGGGCTTCACCGATCTATCATGCACCTCTTCCAAACAATGCATTTACATACAATCTCAATAGTATATAATAGTCATTAAGCCAAATTCCTCATGTGTGTTTTAAACAGTATTTAGATGAGTTATTTATAAATTATGTTGTACATATTTGAAAGATTCCAGAGGCTTTCAGGAAAGAGAATGTGTGTGGGTTGGAAATTAACATGCAAGAGATTTATGCCTTTGCAAGAGGCTTAGGAATATAAAATCAGGTTTTTAAATCTCTTTTAGAAATCTTAAAGAAAAAAGAAAATTTCTCACAAACAAATGTAATTTAGACTAGAACTAGAATAATTTAAATGTTGATATGAAAACAATGTTTTCAGTATTTTGAGGAGTGTGATTTAAAAAGGACAGATTTTTCGTATTTCTTAAACAGCTTTATTTTGCAGATCTTTTGGGATACCAAATTTGAATGATTAGCATGGACACTGCTTATGAACAATTGCACATGTGAATAATAGGGTTGATGGAAGCTGGCTATCTAAACACATTTACTCACATGTTAATGTTAGTGTAACTATATTTTACCTAAATTTAAAAGCCTGATGCTAAGTTAATATTAAAATGTTACAAGGTTGGTCTCCAACAGAAAAAACACAAACACAGCCCTCCCCAAAACAACCCCCAAAATACCAAACATAGTCAGTCTTAGATTTGCTTTAACATTTTATTTAGAGAAGAAGAATATGTCTTATATAAATGTAAGTGATGTTTGGGAAGGCTAGAATTTCTAGACTTAAGTGGAAATTAAGAAAGCATGTGTTAATAAGCTAATCTTTTTTGTATGTGTGAAAGAGTAATGTATCCAGAAAAATTTTCATCCATTTAGTTGCAAAGGCATGGCCACCGTATTTCATGTATTCCATCTGTCAAATAACAGAAAGGCAAAGCTGCAATAAATCCAACAGATGCCAACAGTTTACATAGCATTTTGTAACATTTGGTGGAACCTATTAGGTGAGATTGCTGAAACTCTCCATTCTGCTGCTTTAAAATAAAAAAGACTCATTGGTTTAATGTGCTTATAGCTTCAGGAAGACTGTCTTAAAAGTTGCTACCTTTTCAGCCGCATTATCATTCCAATCAAAAGCGTTCCTAGTGTTGAGAAGATTACTGTAGATTACCCTGTACATTCTTGCTTTTCCAGGTTTTGAATGCTATTTCTAAGGGGCCTACACAATGTAAGCATTGATTAACAATGTCTTTTTACCTACCACAGAGGCTAAGCAGGGATAAGACTAATCAAAAGGAGGAGTAAAGAATGCTAGACAAGCTGAGACCTCATGTGATAACCTAAATGTTAAGTATCAACTTTTGTCCAGATCTCCAGCAAATGGGGTTGAAAGTTTCTACTGAGATACAATGCAGTAAATTGTAAGAAAGCAAATACATAAGCATTTGCAACTACCATATAAGTACCAAGAAGCAGCACTGCTTTGATCTTTCATTATTATTTTTTTGATCAAGAGGAAATAAGCAGCTTTATTCTTGCTAGCTGAGATGGATGAAATACTGGAACTGTATGTAAGCAGGGGAAATGATGTTCCAAAATGTCATATTCTGTTCAGGCTTCGGCTGTCACCACTTACAGTCGAAGATCATGGGAGGCTTTTCCATGCGAGGGATGGTTTTGAGACCCTTAGTCTGAGTGGCAGGTCCAAGAAGCTGAATGAAGAAAGGAATAATCCTCGTTCCATCTTTTTAACAAGGTAGGAAAATGTCAATGAAACTGTGTTTTCAGGCTGTACAGAACAAGTGGGTTGTCCTGCTAGTACTAAGCAAAGACTTATCGTAGACAGGCATTTAGTAAACTCATGTCTTTAACATTTTCCAAACAGCTGGTTTACATAGCATCCTCCACAGCATGGTAGCTCCTGTGAAACCTGTTAGAAGATACTTTGCCTTCCTCAAACATCAAATAGTGAGCACTGATTGCATCCATACTGGGACCTGGTGCTGAAGACATGGCACTTCAGTGTTAGCTTCTGCAGATTTTAAGCTCTTTTTTGATCTGATCCAAGACGGTGCCCTCATTAGGCACCCAGGTAGCTAAAGCAATTTTTAAGGTTCATACTTTATGATTAGACATCTTGAAATCCTTATGTTCTGTCCATTTCCTCCAATTTTAGATACAGGAGATTCTCAAATTATGTGAACCATGAAAAATAAGAGGCATAAATTTTCCACATTACTTGGGTGAAATATATCAAATATAAAATGTATTCTCCATATTCCCATTCCATGTACCAATCAGCAAAGTGTTTCTACATTGCAACTCTAATAAAAGGAAAAACTCATAAATTATCTCTAAAATTCTGATTTTATCAATCACAAAATGGTTACAAATTGGGCAAAATAATCATTCTTAATGTAGCCTGTACTAACTTTCAACTTCTGTCATGATTGGGCCACTATTCTTCCAAAGTCTTTTTTGCTTTTGGTTGCTAGAGTAGAATATATGTGTCTGTAAATAGCCAGATGGGTATCACTGATGAACTGATAATATCAGACCCCATAGCTGTTGACCTTTTCTAAAGGTGTCATGTAGCCATTAAATAGCCTGAAGAAAGGAACAAAATCACTAGTCTGTTGCAAGGTGCCACTCTGAGTGTGGATTCAACATCATTTATTATCATTTCTGAGTTTCTGGCTTTCAAATGTAACCTGAATAACTGCAGATCATTTCTAGAAATATGACCATTCATTAACCACAATATAAAATCTATTTATTCTTTATGGTCAATGGCATCCAAATTAAATGTTAATTGATTGAGAAAGGCTGTGCTTAATTATTTGACAAAGTCAGGCAAGATATCAAGTGAGGGAAAGACTTTATTAGATGAGAATATACAATACCAGAGATGCATGACTAAAATGATGCTTAATGAGTAGATACTGAATGGGCTATCAGAGCTCTCATCCAATGTTATTGTGACTGAAGAAATTTGCAGATTTGTAGCAAACAGCCATTTTTAAATGTTGCAGTTTATTCCCAATGCGCACAAAAAATCAACAAAGAGTCTTTTAATTGTAATAAGATATGGAAACATTTGAATTTTTTCTTTCTATTATTAGCAGTTGAGAATGGTTTTATTGTTTCAAAAGTATCAAAATACTTCCCATGTTAAATGCACTTGCTTAATTTGCATATATTACACATATCAGTCAATAAACATAAACTTCATTAGAAATATGCAGTGTTGCAGTAGACACAGTGTCACCCACAGTCTTATCAGTAACTTCTTGCATTGCTATTAAATACTTGATAAGATACAGCTTGTAATTGCTGTTTAAGAAATGAATTACAAGGATAAGAGAGCATTAGTTTTGGTCAACTGATGTTGGGTTGCAATGAGTTAACTGGGATCATTGTTTCTGGGGCTGTTCATATCCCCAGACTTTTCACAGCCCTGGCAGAGGCTGACTCTGTAATAAGTCTCACATTACACGTGGATTAGATTTGTGGAAATCCTGTAACTCAATAGGTACCTGCCTATTCTCTCCTGGCGTCAGGCTGCCTGCACTACTTTGCTCTGTAGACATACCTGGCATTCCACCCGTGCCTCCTCGCTGGCTAAGTGGGCTGGAGCCTGCCTACCAAAACATTGGGGTATTGTTGGGAAGGGGAGACCCCCTTGACAGACGAGCAAAGTGTGAAGTTAGTCTTGCAATGCCTTATTGCCTTCCTATGAAGTATAAACGCAGCTCTCTTAAACTTCCTTTATGCTGCAGTAACGTGGGAAATCAGATCTGCAGAAGCATTTGGGAGAAGCAGGGGGTGGAGATGTGCTGTAGACAAGGACAAAGCCAGTGCGACCTCCAGCCCTTCCGGCTTCCTCCCACCACCCCCCACCCCCCCACCCCCCCACCCCGGCCACCACCACCATGTTTGTTTACACTGACAGAGGAAGACAACAAAAACATATTTGGCAGTGCATCAAGGATGTGAAATGGCTTGATTTCTGGGAATTGTGCCAGGTATTATAAACCATTTTGTTTTAACACTCATTCTTCATCTCACTGCATACTATTTGTTAAGTAATTAGTGGGTAAATGAATTAGGATTTTCAAAAAATTTAAATAAGATTAAAATATCCATTTACAACATTCAGAAATTTTAAAGTGAAACAGCTATCTCACTAATGAAAACTGAGTCATGTGATGTTTAAATAACAAAGGGAAATTCCTCATTTTGTCATTAACAGTTTATGGTTTGTATCCTGCAGATCTTAGTCTTGAAATCAATTCAGTCGAAGCTCACAATAAAGCTTATAGAAGCATTATCAGATCAGCAGATCAGCAGATCGGCCAACCTACTAACTTTTCATAGTTTTTTGACATATTTGGTGGTGGGATTTTTTTTTAAATGTGTAGTGAGATTTGAGATTCATAACAACTCTTTCCTCTTCTTTCAGCAGTTCATCATCTCATCCTTGAAGATAATGAAAAGACTCCTAGTGATTCCATGCAGATGTGTATATGATTCCAACAACCTACTAATAGCATTTGACATTAAATGTTAATAAAGCCTAAGGCTTGTATTAACAATAAAAAGTCCTATTTTTTTAATGGGGAGGCAAAATTTGTGTAATGGATTAGCATCACAGAATATATGATAGCATATATATGCTTTAGAGTTTTGGCAAATGTTTATACAGACTAATGCCTGGAAGTTCATGGCTATAGCTTTTAAGTTTAGTGAGATTTTACTTCATTCATCAGAAAGAATGGTGGAAAGAGGATTGGGGACATAGTTCTGTTTTCTAACAAGTTATCAAGTACCTTAGTTAGGCATTCAAGAATAATGCAGGCACATCCTTTCCAAAAGCTGCAGTGTAGGTAAATTCCTGCCATCCAACTAGACCCTCCTGCCTTGCCAAGTGGAAGTGACTTGTGGTGATCCTGCATAAGCGATGTGCCCAAACAGCCTTCATGGGAGGCAATGACTCTGCAGCAAAAGGGCTTGCAAGAAATACTTGCATAGGAATATTCAAGTGTGTTGCCTCTGCAGGATTTAACCACTATCCTCTCAGTGTATTTCATCACCCACATATTTTTACAAAGGAAGTTCCTTTTTGACTAAGCCCAACTGGAACTTAATCTGGCTACTGCTGTAAAAGACAATAAAATCTGTTTCTACAAAAATATTAGCAACAAAAGGAGAGTTAAGGAGAATCTCCATCCTTTATTGGTGCAGAAGGAAACATACTGACAAAGGACAAGGAAAAGGCTGAGGTACTAAATGCCTTCTTTGCCTCAGTCTTTAATAGTCAGACCAGTTTTTTTCCAGGTACTCAGCCACCTGAGCTGGAAGACAGGGATGGGAAACAGAATGAAACCCCAGTAATCCAAGGGGAAATGGTTAGCGACCTGCTAACAATTTAGACAAACACAATCCTATGGGGCCAGATGGGGTCCAGTCAAGGGTACTGATGGAGCTGGCAGAAGTGCTCACCAAGCCACTTTCAATCCTTTATCAGCAGTCCTGGCTAACCGGGGAGGTCCCAGTCAACTGGAGGTTAGCAAATGTGACACCCGTCTACAAGAAGGGCCAGGAGGACGATCCAAGGAACTACAGGCCTGTCAGCCTGACCTCGGTGCCAGGAAATATGGAGCAGATCATCTTGAGTGCCATCATGTGGCATGTACAGGACAACCAAGGGATCAGGCCCAGTCAGGATGCGTTTAGGAAAGGCAGGTCCTGCTTGACGAACCTGATCTCGTTCTATGGCAAGGTGACCCACTGAGTGGGTGAGGGAAAGGCTGTGGATGTTGTCTACCTGGACTTTAGTAAAGCCTTTGACACCATTTCCCACAGCATTCTCCTGGAGAAACTGGCTGCTCATGGCTTGGGTAAGTACACTCTTCACTAGGTAACAAAGTGGCTGGATGGCCAGGCCCAAAGAGTTGTGGTGAATGGAGTCAAATCCAGTTGGTGACCGGTCACAAGTGGTGTTCCTCAAGGCTCAGTATGGGGGCCAGTTCTGTTCAATATCTTTATCAATGATCTGGAGGAGGGGATCGAGGGCACCCTCAGTAAGTTTGCAGATGACACCAAGTTGGCTGGGAGTGTTGACCTGCTGGAGGATAGGAAGGCCCTACAGAGGGATCTGGACAGCCTGGATTGATGGGGTAAGGCCAACTGTATGAGGTTCAACAAGGCCAACAACCCCGTGCAACGCTACAGGCTTGGGGAAGAGTGGCTGGAGAGCTGCTTGGTGGAAAAGGACCTGGGGGTGTTTGTCGACAGCCGGCTGAATATGAGCCGGCAGTGTACCCAGGTGGCCAAGGCGGCCAATAGCATCCTAGCTTGTATCAGAAATAGTGTGGCCAGCAGGACCAGGGAAGTGATCGTCCCCCTGTACTCAGCACTGGTGAGGCCTCACCTTGAATACTGAGTTCAGTTTTGGGCCCCTCCCTACAAGAAGGACATTGAGGTGCTAGAGCGTGTCCAAAGAAGGGCAATGAAGCTGCTGAAGGGTCTAGAGCACAAGTCTTATGAGGAGCGGCTGAGAGTTGTTTAGCCTGGAGAAGAGGAGGCTGAGGGGAGACCTTATTGCTCTGTACAAGTACCTGAAAGGAGGTTTTAGTGAGGTGGGGGTCGGTCTCTTCTCCCAAGTAACAAGTGATAGGACGAGAGGAAACGGCCTCAAGTTGTGCCAGGGGAGGTTTTGATTGGATATTAGGAAAAACTTCTTTACTGAAAGGGTAGTCAGGCACTGGAACAGGGAAGTGGTTGAGTCTCCATGCCCTGGAGGTATTTAAAAGTCGTGTAGACATGTTGCTTCAGGACATGATTTTAGTGGTGGACTTGGTAGTGTTAGGTTAACAGTTGGACCTGATGATCTTAAGGGTCTTTTCCAACTTAGTCAATTCTGTGATTCTATGATTCTATGACTTCACAGTATCTAACAAATAGAAAATACTTCTAGGCCTTGTACTGTGCTGAAGAGCTTTTATCTTAGTATGGATGGCTTCAGATTTTTACTTATGAGATTTTGGCACACACTTTTAGAAATGACACCCATATCTAGGAATTATTAGTAATACAAATGAATATTTTTCTCTTAGTATAATTATACCTCTTATTACCCACTGCTCAGCCAGCAAATAAAACTATGGCATGAAGTCAACAAGCACCAAAGGAGAATACCTTTCAGTTCATTTTATTTCTCTCTTTTATTTTTAATTGAGCACACTCTCATGGGAATAGGAGGGTGGATTTTTTTCCCCTCTTTCAGCAATATCCAAAATATTTCAGTTTGCACACTCCTTTTATTACAGTGTTTAACTTCCTTCTACTCTAATGCATTTAGTGCAAGATAAAACAAAGTTGTTGGTGAGCAATGCAATTAACAAAGACTGATTTCTCACAGATTTCTATCCTTTGTCCCACAAATCCCTTCACTTCTATCCTCAAACCACAGTAACTCCTTTCCCCCTCCTAGTCCCTAGGATGCCTTCACTCACAGGTAGCATCTCATGCTACAGTTAGTTCCCAAGCTGATTAGCTGGCCAGCACTCCTGTGCCAACTGGCAGAGAGCCTGCTGCCAAGAACATTGTGTAATATTTGTTCCTCAGTAGGAGCACTGATTTGGATCTTTCCTCTACTTACATTGATTTTTCATAAAATTTACATTTTCCTTAAGTTTTCCACCACTACTACTGTTTGAATTTGGTTGACTATGGCCAATAACAAAAAAAGTATTAGGATAGGGCACCCAGCAGGCAAATAACACAGATGCATAAACCACATTTCCGAGGAGAATCAGACTAAAAACGACATACGAAATAAGGACGGTCATGCAGTGGTCTTGGTCTGAACAGTTAACATGAGGGTGTCCAAAATTCCACCAGCTTCAAGGAGCTTTTCTTTCTTGTTAGTTCAGTGGCACAAATTTTGTGCCAGTTTCCTGCCAAGCAAATTGCAGAGGGCTTATACGACTGAAAGGGCTTGAGTCTGAGTCTCTGGTGACAAGCTTGCCGTCGCTCCAATCAGGGCTTTATATCTTCCTAAAAAAAAAAAATGCTGCCAACTGTAACAAACGTGAAGTGTCTTTTTGACATGAAACCACTGCCTATTAAAATGAGCCAAAAATATGACAGTTTCACAGAAGACTCTTTTTTATCAGCTGAACACTTCTCAGCACATCACTTGGGTCAAATTCAAATGTAAAATCATGGTACCTGAAGGAAACAAACTGTCAAGAGTCTTGTATAATACTCACTGAGTCCTCTTCTTCTAAACAAGGCTAGTACTTATGTAGTTTTCTTGATAGTAAAATGTAAAGAATTTTCTGAATTTCGACAATGGCAGATAAATGCAGGATGAAAAGTCCCTTTTTCCATTTCAATACTTCTGCTGAAATAGCTTTGTTACAGTTTATGAATTCCTTTAAATATAAAAAGTCTATGAACAGACTTCTGAATGAAATATTTTTTCAAGGTTGAATGCTAGCTCTAGCCCCACTCAAATAGGAGAAATTACTTCCCAGTGGTGTGCCAAATTACCTGTTAACTATTTCAGCAACAGGGTATGGTGATTCTTTATACCAGGCTTGTCGTAGCCTTGATAGACGCTTTCATGTCTCTAATTTCTGAAATCTGCATTATCAGAAGCATTTTTCTGTTACTGAATTCAGTTCAAAAGCCAATAACTCACCTAAATGAGTACAGCTAAGTAGGTTTTCCAAGCCTGTAGTTACAATTTCCAGATCTCTAGTGTTTATTAAACGCTTGTATAAAAATAATTAAAAATAAATACACACATGTAATTAATTAGGGCCTAAATAACACTGTTGGGAGACTATTATTGGAACTAAGCAGGTAAATTAAAGTGACTCTGGATTCTGGGTTTTCCCAGAAATTCTACAAGGGAAACTAACTACAGCCATGGATGTTCTAAATTCTGCATTCTTTTCAAATACCCATTCGTTTAATGGGTATTTGTACAGAGATTGAACTAAAATGCATTGAGCCAGTAACAATGCTCTTAAAAAGTCTTGTTTAGCAATCCTAGAGGTGACTAAATTTTTACAGATATGGATTTTTACTATCTTTTCTCTGATTACCTGATTTTGTACCTTTGCATTACCAAGAATCTGTATGAGCAGCTTGCAGCCATAGCTGTGCCAAGTCTAATTGGGACTGAAACTACAGTGCACTAGCTAAAGGTCAGAAACCTCCACCTGAGTCTCATCTTGCATCTCCTTCACACTTTTAAACCCCAACTCTATATTACAGCATTTCCAGCTTGACTTTCCCTAGGGAAGTCTAGGGCCATGTTTTGGCAGCCTGGGTTGTCTCACTTCTTTGAGGCAGGAAGAATCAGGACAAAGTACACCTCTCCTCCATTGTAAGCTGCTGCCACTCAGTTGATACTGTTATTAGGGAAATGAAGGAAGGATGAAGGATGGAAATTCCTCTTTTTTCCCCACCTCTCTCTCTGTTTTCTGGGTTCCAGAATCCTTTCAATGAAGAGAGCTTGATTTAAAATAAGATTTATACAAGTTATTCTTGAGCTTATGTTACAACATGGTTTTAGTCTCCTTTCTCTCACAACACATACAACAGACATTGTCAGATTCAGCGTTCAGACAAAAAACAAGTGGTGGCTAGCACTTTTTTTTTTTTTTACCCACAGTTTACAGGACAGGAGAAAAACATTACTTCCACACCCTTGTTGTAAGGCTGAACAGCACAAGCTTTCCTCCTTTTTGAACTGAAATATAAGAAAACCTGGGAAGAAAGTGTCAGTGAATCAAGTAAAGAAAAATACTGTTTGGATTAACAATAACTGTGAGGGTTAACAAAAATTTGCAGAGAAAGCCTTTCAGGGAACAGAGAGAAGCAGAAGCCTCCTTGAAAGATCTACAACACTGCCACAGTTGGAGTCTTTTTGTGCAAACATTGTCTCACTGAAACGGTGTAGACAGCTGTCCTTTCATGTGCCACCACATGTCTTTGACCCTCAGATCATGGTTTATCAGGCTAAATCTGCATGTTAAATTCAAGAGCAAAACACAACAGTAATGAGTCTAGAGCAATCACCCTGCCACAGTCCTTATTTCATTTATCTTTTGTGGAAGGAATGAAAGTTTATTCACACTGTCTAAATAGTTAAGTCAGTTTATTAAGATGGAGGGAGTAGTAGTCAGCAGAGAGATGGCTGCTGTGAACCCACCTTCTGCACTAAGGGTATCTTTATTTTAATGGTGAAGCAGTGGACCAGACCCGGAGGCACAAGTGTGTGGGATCTTGACAAACCTTCACCATCTTCAAACTTGCACCAGGTTTGTCTTTTAGCCTTCACTCCAGACCTTCTGCAGGAGAATGAATATACGTGAGATGTGAATGACCAGGCAGTAGGATCAATACAAAATGATGGCCAAATCAGCTCAATAGCATAGGTAACTTCATTGATATCTAGCTGTATTCTCTCATATAGATACTTCTGCAACTACTTATTCTAAGTCTTGATTTTTATTGCTCCACGGAGAAGTGTTACCTCTTGAGACATCTTAGGGAATCCGTACAGCAGTTTCATCTTTGCTATCAAGTCAGCACTTTCCATTTCCACATTTCTTCAGACAGAACATACTGTTTCCTGTAGCTTCTATTTTCTGAAATGGACATGGCATAACACTCTATTACTGATGAATATTTTATTCATAAAATGGAACTAAAAATGTATTTGTGCCACTCTAGGGCCAAAGAAGTGTCTCCATTTATGATTTTATTGTATTGCTGTAACATCTGGAGGACCTAAGCAAGAGTAAAACTTCACTGTTGTTGGCATAGTACACTGAGGTTGTCAGTTATTTTCTTCCTCATGAGCATTAAAAAGATAACCAGGGGAACAGAACTACAAAAAGGACCTTTGTGGCATTCATGGGAAAAACCTTAAATATAAATATATAGAGATAGATAGACAGACAGACAGATGTGTTCACAAGTCCACTTGGATTTTCAGCAATGATTTAGAAAAGAATGGGGAATAACATGAGCAAACCAGGAAGGGGGGCGGGGAACATAAAAGGGATCGTGTTTTAGCTTGTTCAAAATTTTATTAGTTTATTACATTATAAACTATTTGCCCTACACATACTTCATATAATCTCTTACTTAATGTTTTGTGACAGCTTTAATACAACAGAATTAGACATGCTGCTGCAGTAGTCCTGACAGCTACCTGGTTTCCATGCATTAACACCATTGGCTTCTTGCCCAATACAAATAAACTTGAAAGGCTAGAGAGCACATCCAGTGAAACCAAGAAGCCCAAAACTAGAAGTTAGAGCTCAGCATTGCGGAATAAAATATCATTGCATGGGAAGCCTTTGATGATATCATTAACTGAAGTATAAAGAACAAATACAAAAAAAATCTTGAAACAAAGGCATTTAAATTCTACCCACACAGAGAACACTATCATCAAAATGTTAGACTACAGGTAGAACTTCTACAAACATTGTTCATTTTATTATGGAATCATGTTTGCACATCAGACTTTCAAAATTCCACATAAAATGTGTCATGGTGTACATTACGAGTGTTCAAAAATCTCAAACGACTACATCTAACTACCTTGTAACGCCTTTTCATTCTTCATCCAATAGTAACATGTGTGTGCATATGAGCATACACATATTCTGAGCTATGACAGAGGGAGAGCCAAATATTCCACAGCAAATTATATTTGACCACTGCATAAATGTATATGAAATTTACATCTTTTAACTTGCTGTTACACCCTGAAACTATCAGCTTCATATTTTTAAATAATGGTAACTGTTATAAACACTTTGTCTCTATTTTAAGTTGGAACTATTCTAGCCATTTCGAGTGTTTCTATTTCTCTCTTTTATCAAAGGCCAAATGGTCCTTTAGGCTTTTCCCTATCTGATCAAAATATGAAGGGCACCTGAAAAATCACATAGAAATTGTAACACTGTGAGGAATATATTCTTACCTGGGATACCAACAGAGAGCTAAATTACCAGTAAATGGGGAAAAAAAAACCTTGTAGGTGGACCTGACTTTAGCAGCCACTGGTTTAGTAGAAAAGAATTGTTGTTATGATCTAAATGATTCCATTACTAGTTTCATGGCAGAGACAGAGATTGGCTTTTGTCAGATTTAGAGAAGTCCCCTGCAACAGGGTCTCCCCCATGCCTGAGATGTGATGAAAGAAGACCTTGATGTTTTCCTTACCCTAGGCACAGAGATGATCTTAACAGTGTTGCCTACCTCTTTCCCTCCACCTTCATATTCCCTCACGAGGAGATGCAGTCTTCAAGTCTTATTTTGTCCTGCACTTGAGTGGAGGATGGACATGTCAGCACTGTAGGTGCACAGGCCAAGCAGGAAAGGTATTTCTAGAGCTTTGCTTGTTTTCAGAGGTTGATATCTTTGCTCAGATCTGAGTGTTGTACGTTCATAACTGAGTCCTTATCACTGGAAATGAGATAAGTATTGAAAAGATTTGCCAGTAAAAATTTAGGACTGATTTGATAAGTGTTTTGCAGTGATAATGTTAGTGTATATAGCAAAAAGTTATTAGAAGCTGGAAGACTTTCATTGGTTAGAAAAAAAATAAAAAGAAGAAAGTAAGAATTAATGTTCAGCTACATGTGGGAATACCTTCCTCTCATTCATTTTTCTTCTCCATTAATTAGTGGGTATGAAGAATGCATATTCCAGTAGAGTTACGTGTTTGCCTGTTGTACCTTTCGTGAAACAATGGAAGGTCTGGCACTAATTGAAAAGCTATGGATCCTGATGGCATGGAACCTCTCTTTAATGTGTTTACTGACTCTGTGGAAAGGGCATAGGGTGCCAATATTGCTAATAGTTCTGAAATTGTTTTTTATAACTTCAACTCATTACCTCTCTCATTTCTCTCTCTTTATGGAAGTTTGAAAAGTCTCCACAAGACTTTTACAGCACAGCAGGAAAAAACGCAAACCAAACAGGTGGTACTGGCACTGGGACAAATTGCCTACCCCTTCAAAAAGTTTCTCATTTATTCTGATGAAATGATGATGAGGGGGACTGATCTGAGGTTGAGAAATAAAAACCTACAGCAACAGAGGATCTCATAAGCTGTGTCATTTTCTCATCAGGTGCAAAGTATGTTTATTCATCCTGCCTTCTCTAATATAAACATATAGCCTTAGCTATTGAAATGATAAAACTATAAAATATGTTACCTTACCCTTTCTCCAAACAAAGCAATCCTCTATGTATTTCACTCCCTCGGGTGTTCACATGAGTGAACAAAACAAATGTGGCAGATGTTATTCACATTCCTAATTGCACAACTGGAAGATGATCTCATCCTATAGCAATGCATACAGAGGACTCTAGAAGAATCTGAAGAAAAAAAGAAGTCCTCATCAAATGATACTGCACCAGTTGGGAATTTTTTGATCCCCAAAGCAAGTTACACTGGCATCTGGAAGGAAATCTCTCCACTAAAGACTTTTAGGCTACATCATTCTCTGTTCTTTCCTTTCCTAATGCTTAAAAAGTGCAAAGAGATTCCATTTAGCCAGGAATTATTACTATCCACTATTTGAAACTGCCTTGCTACTTGAATAAGAGCTTCATATATGGTTTGTATTTTATATCAATATCATATTGCCTTAATGTATCATGTTGAAATGAGATTCTGCTTCCTCAGCTGCTTAAGTACTTTACTTCTTTTATTCTAGTAGTTTATATAGTATGTTTTACCTTACATCGGCATATCTGGGCGAGTTCTTTGGTTTATTATAGAGAAAGTTGGACTATATGTTCTAGTGGCTCATTTTGGCTTTAAAATAGATGTGTTTTATAGAGACATGAATAAAGATTTTGCATTTGATTGAATAAATCTCAGAAAGACTCCAAATCAGGAAAGAACATGAGAGCTCAAATACCATTTAATTCAGGAAAACTCAAGCACTTTTCTGAAAGGAATACAGCAAATTCTAGTATGTGATTAAACCTAAGCATGATACTAACTGCTTAGAACAATCTATCGGCTGCTTCAATTTTTTAAAGGGATGTAACAATTTTTTTCAGAGAGGAAATAAAATTATTACATTGAATTGTTTTTTATAGAAATAACAGAAATGCAAGAAGTCAGCAAAAATCATGAGAGATCACTGTTCGCAGAAGAGAGCAATACAAGGCCAGTTAAAGAAAATGGACTTTTATTCCATGGAAATGTTCTTTCAATTCAAAATAACATTAGTTCTGGGTTTATATCCCACTGATCTCCCACAAGCTGAGGTTTTGGATCAGTCAAGGTGTCTCAGGACGGTCTCAGTTGCACATCCTCCATCCTACCATTGCAATCATGCTAGGATGTACGTCTTTTTCATTATTCTGCATTATCACCTCTGTGCATGACCTTTTACTGCAGTAAACTGAAGTTATGAGAAATAGTTTCTCAGTCTGTGGAAAAAGGGCAACCTGCCAAGTGTTTTCTATCGGGAAATTGTGTGCACATGGACAGTTATCATAAAATAATTGAGGTGCTGCAAGTTAAAAGCACTTGTTTTTGTGCTCATGCTCTGCCTTTTCAGTCAGACACAAAATGTTCTTTTCTCTCTACAGTAAATTGGCCCTGAGTCCATCTTTGCTATTATTTTCTCTAAAGTACTATTATTTGTACTGTGGCAGCAGGTAGGAACTCTTGTCATGGCTCACAACTTCATTACGATTGTAATCTCATTGGGATAAAAACTGTGCAAACATGCAAAAAACATTCTTTTTACATGTGTCCCATCTGCCAGCCTGACCTGTCAGTTACACAAACATAAAACCCTGCCCCAAGCCCTATACAAAGTCCTTCAACAGTGTCTCATGAGTTTTTTCCAACCTCTATTCACTTGTAGACCTCTACATGTGAGGTAAAACTTCGGGGTTGTTTTAAACAATTCTCCAGCTGACTTACTTTACAGTGAATGTGCAACTAAAGCATACATATGCATATATGTATACACACATGTATAATATATATACATATATACATACATATATATTAACTATATACATATATGAATATGTCTATATTTATACATAGTGTCAGTAAATGACCTCAAAGGATCAGTTCAGTCACTTAACTTCGGTTTCTAGTCCCACTTGAAATGCTTATCGTGTACCTCCTGATCTCCAGTTGCTGCTCCATAAAGGTGTAGTCTCCTCTATGTCCTGTGTCAGGTGCCCCACTTTCTGCAGACATCTCAGATGCCCTGAGTAATTGAATGACCCTGGCTTCTGTGCTTCCGCTGCTGACTCCCACCCTAAATGTAATCACACAGGGGATGTATGTGTTCTATCCCTTCCATCTATTGACTTTCTGCTTCCCTGTCCTATACAGCTGGCCACCAGTTAGCCTTCTTCGCACGCGACTGCACAGCTCACTCAGGCTGAAGATCCCAATCTCACGTACTTCTGGATGGGCCAAGAATCACACCAGTTACTAGCTAATGTAACCACAACAAAATGTACAACTGTGAGATAAGGATCAAAAAGATATGCTTAATAGAAACTTAAAAACTGTGGTGGGGGTGGCTGTGAGAACAAAAGCTGCCCAAATGTGCATTAAACAGTGTCCACTGCTCTCAAAGGCGTCAACCACAGGGAGAGAGGATGTTTCAAAAAGAAATCTGACCTGGCTATATACAACGTGCCTGTGTAGGCTAAAGAATTTCTTAGGTCATATGCCAAGGAGTTGTAGAAGCAGGATTGTCCAAAGGTAAAACTGGTAGTGAGGAGTGTAAACTGGAAGGGTTCTGTAATCTGGAGAAAGAGACACTATAATTTTGTCTTGCAGACTGAATTTTTCCAGTACGAAATATTCTCAAGATATCAATTAGTCAGGAGTAAGGGGAATTGAATTTAGGCACCAACTAAAAGGTGCTGACTTAGAATGCAAATTTTACATCCTACTTAAACATGTGTGTGATTTATATGTTATGTATACTATATCTGTGCAAATATATAGATAACTTTCATATGTATACACATATATATACTTTATTAGACCATAAGTATCCTGAAAGTATCTTTACTTGTGGTCTATAAGTATTGCTACCCTGGAATAGACCTGTGCTTCACCTAACTCTGACTTGTAACACTGTTTAGGGAAAGGGTATAAGACACACAGCAAGGAACCCTTTGCCTTGTAGCATTCCCACCAGCGTTATTCCTACATTTGGCATTATTGTTAGACAGGATATTACATACAATGACACAGCTTGAGCCATGCCATTTTTCAGTTTCCTGCTTTTCTTCCTTCCCCATTCCTATTCTAAATAATTCAAGATTGATTTTGAGCAAAGAAAATTTAAACAACCAATTTTAATATTTCTCTCTTCTTTTTTTTTGTTTCAAAGTCTACACTTACTATTGTGGGGGAAAAAAACCAACAAAAACCCCCAACAAAAGCAAACCAGCAGGTATAAGCAATAGTCGTAAAACCAAAAAAAAATTAGGGACCCTGAGAGGTCATTTAGCCATTCCCCTGTACCAACATCTAATGTCTAACCTGAAGTTTCTCTCTGATGCCTAAAACTGGTATATGTTTTATCATGTTCTATTTTTCCTGTAGTTGTTTCATATTGGTTGACTGATATAAGTATTTACAGTACAGATATGTGTCAGGCAGCTAGATTTTAAATCCCAGCGACTATTTTAAATGAAAAAGTCCCCTGCTGCTTGGCTTCCTCAAACTGTCCCTTATTGTCATGCTGTCCAGAGCACGGAGAGTGATGAAAGAAAATAAATCAGTTTTGTTACTAAACCTTTGCATCTTAATTAAGCACTTCTGACTGAACATCCATCTTTTGCCTCACTCCTGATCGGTAGATGTTTTAAGAGTTTTGCATCAAGAGAAATCCAGGCTGCACTGCCAGATGCTGGGACAAGGCCACTTCTGTAATGATTGCTCCTGTAGCTCATGGGCCCCTTCCTTTGCCTGGCAGATGGTTCAGTCATGGGGTGACAAGGATGATTTCACAGTCTGGGAAATATTTTTCCCAACCTCTTCTGTTTCCTGAGGGTAAAAGGCTAAAACAATGGTGAGTTCTGGACACTTTAACTGAACTTCATCCATCTTAGAAAGGTCCTGCATTTCTAAGAGATAATTTAAATCTAAAATTCTGATGATAGCTTGTCCTTGGCCCATATGCCTAGAAAGAGCTTATGAAAAGGCCAGTTTATAAGCATAAAAATACAGAATAAAAGTATTAACTAAGACACTGCAGCCTTGTCCTCACGTGAAATATTTATATAGAGTGGTCAAAGGGAGGAATGGATTTATTTTCTCCTGGCTCAGAAAACAATAAGCAATCTGAGTATTCTGAGTGGACTTGTGTTCTCCTTGACTGTGTTAATAGCAGTAGATTTCTGCTATAAACCTCAAGGTATATAGAAAAAGGTCTGTGGTCAAATATGACACACTATGTGATATTATACAGAGCTAGATCATCTGGGATGATTATCTGGAATAAGTCTATATTGTTTTCACAAAAACACATATTGTGTGGAGTAGAGATGACCAAATTATATTCAAACAATATTCCTGAGGAACAAACCTCATTGTGGAAAAAAAAAGACTTCATGATGGAATAATTTATCGCTCTGAGAGCAAGTGATTGCATTGTAGGCTCTTGGTATAACAGAGAAGGAAAGAGAAGGAGGGCAGGGAATAGGAGGAGAGATGTTGTTGAAAGACATGGACCTGTTGGAGTGGGTCCAGAGGAGGGCCACAAAAATGATCAGAGGGATGGAACATCTCTCCAATGAAGACAGGCTGAGAGATTTGGGGTTATTCAGCCTGGAGAAGAGAAGGCTCTGGGAATACCTTATTGCAGCACTTTCAATACTTAAAGGAGGCTTATAAGAAAGATGAGGATAAACTTTTTAGCAGGTCCTGTTGTGATAGGACAAGGAGTACTGGTTTTAAACTAAAGAAGGGTAGATTCAGACTGGATATGAGGAAGAAATTTTTTACAATGAGGGTGGTGAAACACTGGAACAGGTTACTCATAGAGGTGGTAGGTGTCCCATCCCTGGAACATTCAAGGCAAGGTTGGACAGGGCTCTGAGCAACCTGATCTAGTTGAAGATGTCCCTGCTCCTTGCAAGGGGGTTGGACTAGATGACCTTTAAAGGTCCCTTCCAACCCAAACCATTCTATGATTCTATTCTATAATTCAGTGTTTTATAGCCACTCTCCCTATATCCTACAGTAGCAGCTCAGTTACAAGTAGAAATGACTGGCCTGATGGTGCTGATTTAGGGGTTTTGTGGTGTAACTGGAACAGATGTAACTGGAAGTGCCTCTCTTAATTGCACTGGGAGGCTAATAATGGCTCTACAAAGTGTCCCTGAAAAGACAGATGAGCTCCCCTCTACATATCATGACCTAGCTTATTGTTGATGTTAATATTACAGGAGGAACCTGAGGATATAAATTGGATAATCTTAGCAGCTCTTTTGCGTAACTGCAGAGCTTGTGTGGAGAAAACAGCATGGAAAGAATTGCAAGCAGGGCTGGAAACTGACCTTTTCTAATGGGCCTTAGAAGCACAGGTCCAATGAGGGCACACAATGCAAGATAAGTTGTACATCTATACTTGCTCTTTCTGCGTATTTGTCTATGAATTAAATGGCTAGTAACAATGCAGAGATACTCAGCCCTGTCTGTGTGGGAACAGTAGGACGCAAGAACACCTCCCAGTTCCCAGGTGTGGGCTTTCACCAAGTTCCCAGGTCTGGGCTTTCATCAAGTGCCCATTCTTTGCAGGGACAGTACCTGGCACATCCTATTCCTTTCTTCTACTGCTGTGAGCCGCCTTGTGCAAGCCAAAAAAGATCCGCACTGTAACCCAGCCAGGATCCCCATCAGGGCAAACCAGAACTGGGGAACCAGGACTGCAGACTGAAACATTAGAGCATAACTGCCTCAAAGTCTAGACGTAGGTCAGCCAAAATTCATAGAGTGATCAGAACTATGCAAGTAGTGGCTTTCTGCATTAATGGAACATAATTTGCATTCAAGTACTACTAAATAGAATGGTTTTATTCATTTTGTTTCTTAATTCAATCCCTAAATCTGAAACTTTAAAATATACATTTTTAATATTTATTTGGCACAAAATGAAAAGATTTATTTACTTTATTTTCCCTCCTTCTGTTTGTCAAATCAAAATTAAAACCAACAATGCTTCATTTTGAAATCTTGAAACACAATGCTTTCAATGTTTAGGGAATTTCTCTCTTCCTTGTTCTTGCCCATCTTTTTTTTTAAACAGAGCTATCCTTCAAGTTTGTGAAAAGTCTACTGAATAAGCAGTCATTCACATTTACTTGTGATGACTGTGGAATATCATCCTGCAAACATGAAGTAGCATATGCAATACTAGACGAATAAATTGCACTCACAGCCCTGTTCACTGCTGGAAGCAGACAGTCTTTGTGTGAGATACGGTGATCCTGTTCCCCCAGGAAGAACTGACTGAAATCTCTGAAGCCCCTGAATGCTACCTGGAGACTGTGCTCCTGCTTCCCATGTTGTGGGATGCACCTGCTTTGTCTCAGATGCCTGGGTATGTTAGGTATGAAAAATAGCTCATGCACCACGACCTGCAGTCACACAGAGCTGGTGTCTGAAGTTCTGAGTAAGCCAGTAACCTGGAGCATAAGTGTGATTTAGGGAATGCCATTTAACTGCATGACTTCAGAAATGGGCCTAAGTTTGAGAAGATAAGCCTGCTACAGACAGGTCCAGGAAAAACACAGCATTTATAATGCATCATGAGTGTTTGTATATATGCAATCTAATGATGCCCCAATTTATATTCCAAAATAACTTCTTTTGCTGGCTCCATCAATTGTTCTAATAATCTAAAGTAAATGGTCAAGAATTAAAGGAAGACATTTATAGTCTCCTGTTTACAGTGGACCCTGTAAATTCAGCGTTATCTCCATATTTTTCTAAAATGTTTATGTGCAAATGATTTTCACTCCAGTATCTTCATCATGCATGAATAAAAATATATGCTTAGCTATCAAAAGATAATTAGGTGAGACATGTATGTTTTGTCATAATTAATATTCTGTCAATAGGCTAGATAAGAAAGCTCCAAGGGTTAATGCTTTCCTGCTCTGTATCTAACATTGCCAGTGAATTTCTCTAGCTCACTCCATTAATCCAGTCAGCACAATGGATCAGGTTAGAGATGTGTCTCAATAAATCACTCTCAAGTGCTGGGGGTAGGAGTACCTAATTAATCAGCACTGTCATTATGTTTGACTTGTAGCTGCCTTACTGTGTATGGGATAAGGATTCGGTGTATTTAACCCGCACACACTCTTAAACAGATCTCCAGTAGTGATGTAAATTTTAACCCTTGTATGGAAGAAGCCGTCCCATGTTTCTATAGATGGCAAATGAAATGTTTCTTACCAATAAACTAATCCACAAGTCATTTATTCTTCCTCCCACCCTCAGGGGCCATTAACATCCTGCAGCATTTTATCTCATCTAATACCAAACTTCTGAAGTTAAATGCACCACTAGAGTTTACCACAGTCCCCAGTTGTACCTGTTAGCTTTCCCTCTCCCACTTCCCCATCCATCCCTTCTACCCTCATTCATGCTGCCCCTCATTATCAGGCCATTGCTCCCCAGAGAAGGACTTCCAGCGCATGCTTACTCTCACTCTGGCCAGACTCTCCTGCCCTTACTTACAAGAGACCTGTTGCACCAGTTGCGCCAGTAGCTGCCAGTCTCTTTCTCTTCACTCTCCCTCCTTAGCTTCTTTATTCCACAGTCATGCCTGGAAGCTAAACACACCTTTCCTGGCTTGCCCTTTTCACTCTCCTCCAGCTCTAGGCAGCACCTTGATGCCATAAGACAGATTTTTTTACTTCAACTTTTGAACTGCAGTTTAGTGTTATCTTCCTAACTGAAAACAATTATATATTCCCTACCAAAATAATTGCTCTGCTATGACTCTTTCCCTTGTGAATATTTTGATCATGACCTCTGCTTTGGTTCAGAATTCAATGAATTTGCACTGATCAGTTTTGCGTTATTTTAAGGTCCAAGGTGACAGCTACCTAACTTGCCAAAGTGGCAAGGCGATCTCTAGAGATACCAGTTCAGCCCATCTGGAATAAACATTAGCAGGGGTGTGGTGCTGAGCTCATGGTAAATTCCTGTCCGTATGATTTCTGCTCTCCACTGGCATTCAAGCCACAGCATGGAGAGTACAGGGGCATGACAGAGTGTAAGGAAGACGGCAGAGCAAATGCTGTTTGTGCTGGTGGCAGGACCAACTCCTGGCAGCCTGCAGGAGGAAAATGCTGTGAATACAATTAGCCTGTGGTAACGAGGAAACTGAGAATATGGTCCGTCAAGTACAAACTGTAGACTAAGGCATAAAGAGATATAATAAGAAAGCACACGCTTGTATCATCATCTCCAACCTCATTTAAATGTGCACTGAGCCAGTCACAAGCAGGTCTGTGAATTTACCTCTGCTTGCAACATAGACAGTATCTTGGTTAATTTAACTCTGGTGTAAGGAGACAATTCTTGTGGACTTCAGAGGGAACTTCATGTGTTCAGCCCAGCCTGAATCTTTATCCTTTTTCTATGTCATAAAGCAAAATAGTATCCACTTTGAAAACACCTACACTAATATTTTTGATTTTTTTGTAATATACGTGGCTACCCTGCTACCTGCTTCTGATGTGATGACGAACTGTATCAACTATGTGTTGTACTAACTCAGTGATTATAATTTTGTGGCTGTCCAGATGGAAACACCTATATGATAACAAATATGAAATATTCTGAACATACAGACCCTGATTTTTCAAACTAGATATGACAAAATTATATGATGTGACACTAATATTTTTGTGTCTCTGTTTCCCTCTTCTTTGAGAAAAGATATGTCATCATTTCACTTTAAAGTGATATCAAACAATTATTCATTAATGTCTGTGGACACTTCCTGCTAAAGTCTGATCACCAAAGAGAAACCTAAGAGGGAATTAACAACCCTGTGTTCTGAATTAGTTGCATAGTTATCAGTAAATAGTACATGGAACAATGAGCTGGATGGTGAGGATAGTTCTGACACTACAGACAGGGCCTCCTGCCTATCCTGAAGCTGCACAAAGTGCATGTTTTGTGAAAACAGCGTGTGTTTCTGCAATGAATAGTGGTGTCATACAAGGGCTTATGTTCAGATTGCAGAACTTCCTCAGTTTTTGCATTTCCTGTTTTGAATTCTTGACATCTACAATCATAATGATCTTTTAGTGTATGTAGGAAATTACAAACATAAAGCAATATTGGCATATTACTCATCGTTTATTTACAGCATTTATTTCATGCTACATCAGCTGCAGCAACCTTCCTACCATGCTGCAACTCCTGCATCAGCAAGACATGGGCCACCCACCAGAGCCCAGGCCCCAGACCCA
Organism: Nipponia nippon; assembly: GCF_047370975.1. Classification (NCBI taxonomy): domain Eukaryota; kingdom Metazoa; phylum Chordata; class Aves; order Pelecaniformes; family Threskiornithidae; genus Nipponia; species Nipponia nippon. Next base: position 3,428,421 of record NW_028262337.1, on the reverse strand, counting down.
GGCTCCATCTCCATCATCTGTTCCCTGGGCACTGCCAGCAGGGGCCCAGCGTTGAGTACTGCCACAGATTGCACAGGCAGAGGGGCAAACCCCAGGAGGAGCAGCAGGGCCAGCACTTCTGGAGGAGCTCACAGGCTCAGAGTGGTAGCTTCGGCTACTGACACTGATGATATTGATGACAATTAGTAGAGTGAGATTAGAATGAAGATGAGAAGAGGATTCATCTGTTACACTATCCATCATCTGTGTGTTGCCCCAGGCAATGTGAGCAGGCTGCTGTTTTCAGAGGAGCTGCCGTTATTATGGACTAGCTTTAGTCTTCCTGTGGGGTGAAACTCTTTGAGTAACTCTTTGCCAGCAGGGCTTGGAAAAAACAATTTTTTGCTTTCTGTGTTTCTCAGGGTGGGACTGAATGCATATGTAGCTAGATCAATAAGCCTATTTTTTGTGTGATACATTTCATACAAAATTCCATTTCGTATACAAAGTCAGTGCTAAACTGTGATAAATTGAAAGTGTTAAAACAAAAAAATCGTTTAACTTCTAACCTCCTTCAAGCACAAAAAAGATCAACAACTGAAAAGTAAACTTACTTGTTGGCCCATTTTAAGGATGTCACCTCCATAAAATAACACCTGATTTTATTTTCCTTTTTTCAGTGAGTAGTTACATTAATTACTTAACATGTTATAGAGATTTTTTTAATCCAGTAGTCTGTAAAAATCCTCATTCTCTTGTACTTCAGCTTTATATAATATTGCCATGAGCCACTGGTTCTTACTTTAATGCCCATGTACATTTCTCCAGAAAAAAAATAATGCATATTGTTCATTGCAGATCATGTTTATATATACCTCACCTATTGCATGCATGCATACATGTAATGCTGTCTACAGAGCTCATTCCACATATTTTTGAAACATTACTGGAGGACAATGTTAACTTTAGGTTTCAATAGGAGATCTCCTCCCAGTATTATTTCCCCCTAACACTGAACAGCAAGGACCAGAACCCAGGACTAATATTTTCTTTGAATTATTGCCTGCCCTACAGACTTTTTTATAGTTGGGACTCAAACCTTATGAATTGTTTTTAACTGCATTGTTTGTATGAGTTGAAATAATGCACAGAGTTTGCTGAACTGGATGCTGCTAGGAAAGACTGATCAAGCTTCCCTGCACATATGTGCCTCAGCTTATACTCCCAATGATGGTTCTTGTTTTCCAGAATAAATTCCTGATCATCCCTTTTTCCTGATGACTTTGCATGCTTATAGTGCCTTCTTTCTTTGCTTCAGACTATCTGTTATTCATTTGTAACGCCCAGCTGAGGTCATTTGGCTCCCATACATTCTCTTTACCTTTGCACCAACAAATATAAGCAGGTTCTTGCACACTTTAGGAAAAAACCCTCAATCACCGTTTCAGGTCCCATTTTTTTTCCTGTGGAATCTTCATGGCAGACAGGACAAGTTCATTTTTATTAGTCTGTACATGGGTTTTTGACACTAACCTATAAATGAGTTTTAACTAGGTAATCAGTTGGTATGTGACTGTAATGTGGACTATTCTTGAATACATTTGAATCACTAGATTGCAGAAGTTTTACAAATCTCATTTTAACAGACTGTGTAGGGCTTTCCAGTTTAGTAGCTAAATGCGAGCTTGAGAGGTTATCTGCCATCACCTCCACTGTGGAATGTTCAGTATCACTGGAGAACTCACTTACTAATTCACTTAGATTAGACAGCATTTGAATTGTGGGTTTATCAGAGGGTGCAGGCCAAAATTGTGTTCTTTAGAGGCAAATACATGCAACTTGAATATAATGGATTGTCTGAAGATCAGTGTATGCTAAGGGATCATTATGTCTTCTAATAAAAAATTAGCACCAGAAGAGTAAACAGGAAAGGCACTTTCTAACAGGGCAAGGTAAATTCCTTCCTTATAATACTACAAATCTCGAGGAATCCCTTACTTTAGATTTACACTGCCCTCTTATAGTCCTTTCCTAGTGCTAGATCCTACATCGATCCTAAAACCAGTTTTCTTCCCTTCTTCTACTCATCTTCCTCTTTGAGTCCAACAACCAAAGGAGAAACAGAAAACTTGTATAAACTCTTACATGACTTATCACCACAGGAAAGGAACAGAAAATTTATCCATTTGAGATAAATACTCCACTGATTTTCAATACTGAAAAACTGATACAAAGAGATGAAAGCAGTTAGGCAATAAGGAATGAAGTCAACATTTTTGGGACCATTGTAGTTGAATATGTCCTGTATATTTTTTCTTTATTTTAGATTTAGTAATGACAAAAAGGTGACTAACAAGGTTTTGGGTTCTGGGAACATTTATCTCATTAGTACCTTTTTGTGTGTATCAGTGTTATATGTTGAAATCCTTGAGAAAAGTACTTAAATGGGTGTTAGCCATTTTGGTATCTTCTACCACTGGTTAAATGAACCAAAGTCAAACAACTCATAACTCTGTGAAACATTTCCAGAAGAGCCTTTAAAATGCTTCCTATTATTTGCTGTTGTAAAAGAGTATTTTCTTCACATGATTTCTATCCAAACTAAACACTTTCCAAAATAGCATGAAGGCAGACATCAGGATGACAAGTTGCCAGGTTACATTGCGAAGAGCTTCATAAGGTCACAGAGATTGTTTAACCTGTAAGCTATTACACAGAGAAACAAGAGACAAGGTGTTACCCAGTTATCAAGCTTAAGGGTCCTGATCCCACCTACTTATTAAGTATAAGGTAATTTATTCCATATGCATCTCAAATCTGGTATTTGAGCCATGATGTGGTCAGCCTAGAAGACACAACAGAATTCACCTTAGGTTGGAGCATTGTTATGTTGCAAATGGCAGCGTTGTCATAATGTAGCTATAAGGTCTAAAGACCAGAAAGATGTATGAACATTTTCTTACTTGTAAAACTACAAATCACAACATCAGTGTGGGTACAAGATTGTTAAACCTTTGATACATAATACAAAGAAAAATTGCCAAAGTCTCTTGAAAGCTCATATGTACTTCAATTGCAGTTTTGGGCAACAAGAGGTATATCTGCATTAGCAGTTCAGTAAATAGGAGGTTTGGGATTTTTTTCTTCTGGTGCTAACAATGGATCTGTACTTGGTGTTGTGAGGTACCTACCTGAGCTCTTCAAAGCAGTTTCCATCTGCTGGACCCAAAGTCGAAGTCACTCACCCAGGATTCTCCTAGCATGCGCCACTAGGCATGCAGACACAGGTTCCTCCAGCAGCCACCTCTGTACCCATGAACACGTAGGGCCATCAGCTTCATTGCTCATAAAGGTATGATGTAGATATTTGATTCTGCCACCAGAACAGCTTCAAATCAAACCCTGGTCCTTCACTTTGTGGGCACCTGTATGTTACAGACTGGTACAGCACAATATGATAGAGTTGGGTACTAATCCTTCTCCTGTCTTAATGAAAGTGACTACTTCTATTGACTTCTGTCAATGCTAAGAGAAATGCAAGAGAAAACCTCTGCTTGGACCATCTCTGACTGTGAGATAAAGGATATCATAGGACAGCTTTGTGGATATATTAACCTGCTTTTGAACAACAAAAATGAAAATTTTTCCTTAGGGCTATGTGGGCATCAGTTTTTCTCTTTCTTTCTTTCTTTCTTTCTACACCAAGAATTGGGTTGTTCATATTAGATAACTGACATATTGGAGTCCTAACTACATGTAGGAAGCACACAATCATATTCCAACAAAAATCCTGTTTAGCCCATTGGTATTAGATAACTGACATACTGGAGTCCTAGCTACACATAGGAAGCACACAATCATATTCTAACAAAAATCTTGTTTAGCCCATTGAAATATTGTAACTCAGTAATAAGAAAGGGAGTGAATGACTTCCAGCTTGTTTTTTTTTTTACTCTTTACAGCTGTTCTGCATATAAACAAGAACTTTAGTGCATAAACAGAGACTAAGCATAATAGAATGACAAATTAGATCCCTCAGAACTGATGATGTTTAGATTTCTTATTCATTTTTATTAGTGTTGCATATTGCATGTCTAATCCATACTGAAAGAACTATGTAAAGTGGCTAACAATACTGGCCTCAAGCATTTATCTGGCAAAATAGTTCAACATATAGAGCCCACAGAAAACCTTAATTTGCTAATAATTCTCAGTGAAAAGCAGAGGGAGAGAGGAGAAGCAAGCCCAGCAAAGACTTTTTGAATTACAGCTGGAACAAAACTGTTTCATATTCAAGCAGCTAACTGCAGGGAAAACAGTACATTTCAGTCTTTAAACTTTGATGTCTTGGTTTTCCAAATATTTATTTGTTCTGCACATGAGAGATTTTATGAAGGAAAGTGTTCTAAAAGCTGGAAGAGACATTCAGGCTGAACAGTAGTTTACTTATAATTTACAGACTTGTAGTACTTAATATATAATGCAATAATCTACGCTGTGCCATTTGTCATTTGGACTAGGCCACAGATTATAGCTTAGGGCAGTGCATCTGTGCACAGATCAGGCAGGAAATGGCCTAAAATCTTGAACAGCTGAGCATGATGTCTCAGTGTAGTTGCAAAATTCAACCTCTGCTCCAGAGGTCACCGCATGCTGCAGTCATGACAGCCCAAATTGTTAAGCATGTGACTAATATGCATACAGAACACAGGCTGCCTGATGTCTGCTGCAAGCTTGATGGCTGGTTAGCGGCTAGTCTTAATTTTATGTGACAATCCTATGTAGGAAGTGCCGGGTGGGTGACTAAATGGAGCATATTGATGTCCCACTGGGTGTAGCCCCTGTTGTTTTGACAAATTCTCCTTAGCATTTATCAATCAGGCCTACAATGGGGAGTGTGCTGAATATCTAATTCAGACATGCTAGTCAGGACTAATAGAGCAAGATAGCATGTTATTCAATTTGTACTTGTTAGCGATGTCCCACTGTCACTGGGCAATTTACCTTCACACTTCACAAATGAAAAGAGAAATTTGCTGGGCTTCAAACACTTACATGAGTTACAAGCAAAATTTTAATTAGCATGTCATTACAGCAATAATTTATTGCTTTTTTCTAGTTGTCCTAGCATCCAGAATGCACTTTCCTTTTTTTCCTTTAAGGAGAGATGTGCTTTAATATTTATGGGACAGGTACTTAAAAATAAAAAAAACCCTGCAGCAATTGAAAAACTGCATAATAAGATATATATCATTAAGCTTTATTTTACGAAGCCTAAACCAGATTTATGTGTTTACCACTTAAAGGAACCTTTTGAGCTCTCCCCTTACCAGGTATTAATGGATTCAGTAAGCAACATCATTTAAAAGTCTGTTTACTTTAATCAACTTTTAAACTATGATAACATTTTTATACGCAATTTTCAGCTGTTGCCAAAGGAAGTATAAAGAGAGTGGAGGAAAGAAAAGAAAGGAGGTGTGTCTTCTAGAGAACAGTAAGGCAAAACAACATTTTTATTATACCTAGGTGAATATTTGTAGTGAATTTTCAGCAGACAACCCCCATGTTATCAACTGAAGAAAGGTTAGTTTTGGTAAAAGTGGAGAGATTGATCCTTCAGTTGAAGTCAATGAAAAGACCTGAGTGGACTAGGCTTTAAAAGTGTTTGGGGAGCTCAGAGCATCCTGTATTGCCACTGAAGCTGAAAAGAGGCTGCTGAGTAGTTTGCAGAGTTGGATCCTGTGGCCTTTGGACGTTATTGTATTTATCTGTATATATTGGTTCAGATACTTATTTTTCTATATTGCAAACCACAACAGAACATAAAGATGCCCAGTGCTTTAAAAGAATTAGAGGAGGAAATACAAGCAATCTGTATGAAACAGAGGGGAGCTCAGAGAAGCCTTAATTCACCCAGCCAAAAAGCAGGATAAATTAGTCAGGGTGACTGCCATGCTTTGTGTTGCAGGATGCAGGGCAGCTCTTTGAAGGCCAGCTTGCTGTCTCTGTTGGACATTACTCAGAAATGCAGGCGTGCTCTCACGAGCTATCTAGTAGCACGTTCTTTAATAAACTGATGAATAAGCAATTAAAAGAAATGTGAGCAAACAGATCACCTTGGGTGGTTTGTAGAGATGGCTGCACGTAATAAGACATGCTTTCAGATTCTCAGGGAAGCAAAATTAATTTGGTTATAGGAACATTTTTTCATCAGTGAGAACAGATGATAAAGGGGATTTTCTTATTACTTACTGGTTTTATACAAACATACCATGGAAATTAATACAATAACAGAATATTGACCTGAAAAAGGGTCTGCAAGATCAAGCCCATTGTTTGATATGTAGAAGCACCTTAGAGGAAAGCTAATGAATTGCAGAGCTTAAATACACCAGGAAATGTTCGTTTCTGCTGCTAAACACTATGGTATTTCATCTCTTTCAGCCCTCTGAAAGAAAACTGTGATTTCACAGAGGGCCCATAAAATTTAAGGGAAACTTTTGCTTTGAGTAATTTTTTTGAGTAACAGTTCTTTTCCTCTGTGACTGGTCCTTTCAGAGTAACAGTATATTTTACCTTCAGTTTTGGTCTCATTTAAATTCATTCAAAGGCAAAATTGTCCTGTGGAGTCTTACTTTAAACCCATGTGGGAAACAGTGGATTTTGACCCACAGATACTACTCATGGGTCAAAATTCCCCTGGTACAGGGCAACCATTATGGTGCAGAAGATGATGGAGATATCAAATCACTAGCCATGGCTGCTTGAGCATGAGGTGACTCTTACCAGCACCAGCTGGAGTCCTGCAGCACCAACAAGGTGCCAGGAAAGACTTTGCAAAGCAGAGCAAAGCTTGGCTATTTTATTTCCTACCTGTAGTGTTCATTCTGCACTAGGCTGAGAGGGGAACAGAAGCACACAGACTGTGAAGTGGCATATCAATATCATCAAATGGGGGAACTCTGAAGGCCTTAAGGACCCACTAGAAAACTGTATAACGATGGCCGCAATATAAAACAGGATGGCAGTTGCCACCACTCTTCAATAACACTTCCCTGATTGTGACTGGAAACTCTGCACTGCTAGGATTTTCTCCTATCTCTTGGTGTACCCAGCTTGCTGATGATCTTTCAGAAAGCAACTACTGTAAGCAATTTATACAGAGATCTGGTAAAAAATGCAGATAATTTTGGTCACTTTTTTTCTGATCGCACCCCCACCCCCCAATTCTACTTACTACTTAACCTACAGAAAAATGGTTTATATGCTTATAATCTTATTTTCTCTTGTCGTTTCTCTGTCTGTCTCTATTCCCGTTCTCAGTGTGCCCCTTGTCCGTAGAGTGCTCTGCTTCTCTGGTCATTCACATATCTCCCAAAGATTTACTGCTTTAGAAGACTCACAGACACAACCCTTGCCAAGATGATATTTATTATTATTAGGTAGTAGTTTATATATTTTACAAGTCAGCATTTTTTTCTTTACTGCTGTGTGGGTTTTTTGCCTTACCTCTCTTTTACAGATTTTAAGCTCTTTTAATGTATTTTCTTCTGTTTTTGTAGGGGAACACCAAGTCCTAATCTAAGCATTTAATCATATAGTTATTCTTAAATATGTTCTCTCTTTCCTAAGTATGCATTTAGTTCCTATCTCATCGTCCTAAGTCTGCAACTTTTGCACAGTGCAAATATTTCTTGTTCTTAATTTTCTTGAAGACCTGTCATTTAAATCTGCATATAGGTAGCTGTAAGCACAATTTTCCCTGATAGTAGTGCAGGGAAGGCAGATTTTCTTTATCTAGGCTACCAAGCATCTGACAATTATTTCCAGTTTCCATATATAACCAAAGATCTTAATGAAGGAGAGTTACTTTTCTTTTGAAAGAATCCTTCTAAAAGGAATATTAAGTGCTCTGTTTAAGGGAGAGTAACACAGCCAAGAGCTCAAATATGCAAAATGCAGTTCTCTGTTTGGATTCTGGTGTGCATTTGGTGAGATCATATTCAGGGACATTCATCACAGAAAACCCCACATCCATACTACTAAATCTCTTCTTCTGCAGGAAAACATAGCTTAAACCTCACTGCCATCTGGGGCTGCTGCCTGGACTGTGCTACGTTCTGCCCCTCTGTGTTGTTTTGGAGAGAGCTAGTTGCCAAACAAGGCCAGGGCTTTCTCCAATGTTTTAACTGTGTCAGAGATCATTTTCTAGCACTTGCAAACATTTCCTGGGACTGTTTAATTTACTGAAATAGCTACAGTCTTCCTCTCCTGCATACTTTATACTGTTCTTGGCAGTGTGCAAAATCTAGAAGAAAACAGACCCAGAAAATTTTGCTTTGCCATGTAAGTCAAGATCAAAGATTTTGCTGCAGGGTATGATGTCACTCAAAAGAAGTTACAGGCTAGAAGAAGGAAAGAAAGACTGGAATTCTATTGCCCATGTTATTCATGGAGGTAAAGTCAGTCATTATAAGATCCTTTCTTAACTTAATACCTCTGATTATATGCAATGTTTCTTCTGTTGGATTCTATATTACATGAATAATGTCCATTTTCAGCCAGCATTTCTTAAGAAACTTAGTCTAATCCCTTTAATGTAATACTTCAATAGCAATGTGAATCGTCGTCTAGTTGTTTTAGAAGAAATTGTATTCAGCTTGCTAAATAAATTAAATCCATATAAAAAAGTTGGAAACCTTGCACTTTTTCTTAAACCCTATTGCACATATGATGTTATGTGATTAGAAAAGATCAGTGTAGATTTCACCTTATCATCATTAGAGGTTCTTATACTCTACATTAGATTTTCATCTGAATTAACTACTACCCAAAGCAATCAAGCAATGGACTTGGTGGTAGTCATTGAGAACTTTCAGACTTGCTGTTTTTTTTCAACTTGATATGTATAGTACTAACATAGCAGGTGGTGGATGCCACCCAGGTATCTTGCATTGAGGGACGTGTGTGCTGGAAAGTGTAAAATATGAGAAAACAAAGGTCAAAACATGTAACTACACAGCAGACTTTTGGGCACATTTTTCTGAGATATGTTGATGACAACATTAGGCAATCACTCCTTTTTTTCTATATATTTTTTTTATAGAAAAACCTGAATTTCAAATGAAAGATATTATCACAAAATCAAATACCAAACTCTTTGAGTTCTAACAGAATATAAAGAAACAATGAGATATACAGAAATATCAATTTTTTAGTCTCCATAAAATACTGAGAAGTCTGCTTTCACTAGTTTTTTTCATGTTCTTGAAAATTCTTTGTCTTTTTCTAGAAGTTCTGATTTAGCTTAACTACTAAGTGAGCTAAAAATGTGAAAGGATTCACCAAGACAAGGATGCATCAAACCAAGCAGAACTTACATTCAATTCAGTGGGCACTAGGTAATGTCAAAAAGGCCCCACTCAAGTCAGCAAAGAAACTATTGACTTTTTCTCTTTCTTCTCTTGTACTTTTTTCCCACTACCCAGGTGAAAACATTTGCATTTCAGTTCCGGGTCAAATATAATTCTGTAACAAACTTCTGTCTTTATGACTTCTCAGTTTTTATCCATGACAACCTAACATCTCAACACATCTCAGACTAAAAACATTTCTTTACATGGAGTTCACATCTTCAAACCTAATATTTATATAAAATATTTCTACTGCCAAAAAGCATCTGAAAAAACACAATAAACTGGAGAAATTGAGTTATTCTGACAATTCCTAAACTGACAAGTCTAGTAACTGAAAATAAAAACTCCATATTAAACTAAGGAGATATCCCCCGTCTAGAAATAAGAACGCAGACAAAACACTCGTGCATAGAGCCATGTGGAAAAGAACTACCAGCAACCCTGCTCCTTATCTCCCACGTTACATGGTCATTGGAGCAGTGACCTCACATACTTGCCTTTTAAAATGTGGAAAAAGTCATATAAGTAAAGGTCAGAATCACTCCGGATGCCCTGGGAACAGTCACCAAACCAATACCCACTTCACACAGCCCTGTCATTATCATCAGGTTCATTCACAAGCTACAACTTTCTTAAAAAAAGGACATATAATTTCTTCAAAAGCAGTTGTAAAAACAGGGGTCAGGGTGAATATTCGCTTCAAATATTGTGGAAAGAAAAATCCACCACGTGGCTGTGCTGCAGCAAGAAGAAAATGCTTACTCTGTACAACCCACTTGCTGGACTGCTGGAGGAGCTCAGAAATTCTCATTGAGGTTCAAGGTGCATTTCATCCTCTCCATCTGAGGCCTCAGCAGTTCAGGGACCTCCACGTTGATCTCCTTATGGTCATCCATAGCACCAGGGCAAGGAAACTTGATGAGTGTGAATGGTGGGGCCTATTTCCATCTTCATGTTCTGTGACGACTTCAGACTGCACAGTATAGTTATGGTCTGCTTGCACGTATAAGGGAGTGGTGGGTGCTCTCAGGGTTGCTCTGCTCAGTGTCCTCCTGCAGTTACCTGTTCTTGTGTTTAACCCTTTGACCCCCTCCTTTTCTTTCTTTAGTCCTAATCACATACCTGCTCAGAGAGGACTTATAGATACTGCTGCTGATGCTGCTTTCCTTAGCAGAATAACAAGTAAGCAGCAGCCAACAAGGGCAATAAGAACCTCCAATGAGAAAATAGTACCAAGCATATATCTTGGTATTTATGTAGAATGCTCTTCCAAAGACTTGTCTCAAGGACTTCCTGAGCTACAGGTAGTGTCTCTATATTTAATAACCATTACTGATTTATTTTTTTATAAATTTGCCCGATAGCTTCATGCCTGACTCAACTTTTAACATCCTTCCTCTCACTCTAGCAAGATAACTCATTGGCTCCATAAAGATGAAGGTGACATAACGGTTTCAAAAGAATAAATAAGGCATAGGGGATTAAAGATGAGTTCACATAGCATGGTTTTTTTACATTTCTATATTTATCCCAACCCCACCTGAAGGTGTGTCTTATCATGCATCTTGCATTTTTATTTTCGATGGAAGAAATTTGCATTTCTTTGTGGGGCTGCAACAATGAGTTTTCTGTGGAAAACTTTGCACTTTAAAAATCACCACTCCCTTACAAGAGAAGAAGGAAGGGATGACAGAGAAAAAGGGATTCACAGCCTCTTTCATCTGCATACCTTTTCAACAGAGAGGAGAGAAAAGCTTCTTGTTGATACCAAGAGGGGAAGATTCCTTTCTAAAGTCACTTTTGGGGATCTTTTTAAGTACAACTTCCCTCTAAATGCAAAAGATAAAGGGTTGGTTTCTTGCATGGGACTGAACATGGCCTTCCTTTCTTGGTATTTCTGGACTCTCATATTTTTTTCTTCATTATTTGATGACTGTTTTCCCATTTAGTTTTCCTATGATATGTGAAAATGAGGCTGTCTAGTGCTAGTCCCCTATGGTGCAAGGGCAGCATATCTCAGATAGCACACAATTTCCCAGTACCACAATGGTGGAAGTCCCAGATGCCACATGACTTAGAGGTTTTCACCAACATTATGTGCTTTACGAAGTCACTTCTAGGCAAACCAAAGGTCATAGGAAACTAAACTGACATAATCAGAAAGTAAAAAAGAAGGAAGTGAATGTCAGGGTGGATGTAGAAGAGGTTGCACTGGAATATTTTTCATTTTAAAGTAGACTGAGTTGTGCTGTGAGACTAGACAAGATTCTAGTATAAGTCTTATTTTAACTAACTCAGTTGGCACATCCTTACATGTAAGTAAAAAATCAAGTGATTGCTGGGAGTCTTTAGGGATTAGGAAGATGATTGGGAAGCTTTTTGCATTAGTCCATCCTTTATATCTATCTGTGATTTTTGATGTAAGGTGTATTTGTCTTGTTTGCAATTTGTTAAAAGTAAGTATCTGTGAGATAAAACAGCTCACTGTGATCAAGAATATGTTTTTATCTGCAAAAAATTTACTCATATACATGAACTGTCTGGTTCAGAGCTATTGCTGGGAATTATATGCATAAATATGACCTAATCAGTAGTCCATAATTAGAGAAGTGATATGGTAGAATGGAAACAATGTGGGAAGCTATCAGCACAGTCCTTGTTTTTCATTGACTTCCCTGAGGACCTGGGTTAAAACTTCTAGTATTGGTATTTGCATATTAATAAGCTGATTTCTTTACATCTTAATGTACCCAGGTTCTCTAGACTTTATATATATATATATGTGTGTGTATATATATATATGTATATATTTACTTGATGGGGAGGGGATTAGGCTGAAATCAGAATCTGACAGTTTCATTTCAGTCACTTTCGAAGGAGAGGAAGGATCAGCTTCATTCTAATGCTGAAATCCATGTGTGTCTTCACATGTGTAAAATTAGATTTTAAAGGCTTTGCTATAGATCTTTCTCAGTAATTCTCTCTTCATTCTTTGTGAAAAATTAAATATTCCAGTTCTTTCTTCAGGAGCTCTTTTCCATAATAAAGGTTAAATTGTTTGATGAGGAACTAGAAATAATGTTATGTGGTCTATGTCTATGGGATGCATGTGCTACTAACAGATCCCAAAAAAACCTGAATAGGTGGTATTCTCCAGAGTATTTATCCCTCTTCCTAACTCAGTTAAGATTTTCAGGAATCCTTCCAAAATCTTTCTCAAATCTTTTAGACTAGTGGGGGGAAATGACCAAAAAAAGAATCCATTTGTGGAAAATGTTAGTCAGAAAGGAATCAATTGCTAGATATAAACTGTTCACAGTTACGACAAGCTCTTTTAGCCACTCTGAGGGAAGATATTATGAAGGCAGAAAATGGAAGGTCTTTCATGGTCAGGGTATTTCAGTGCTGAGGCTGATACATCAGCAACTGATACCTATTTGCCATGCAGACTGGTGAGTAACTTGGCACTACTGCCCTTTCTCTGACTTTTGTCCTGTGGAAAAACGAGAAGGAAGAGATATCAATGAATATTTATCCCAGTCAAAGATGTGTTTATCTATTACTATGATGGAATCCACACACACACCTTCAGCACAAATAAGATTTTATAACTGTGATTTCACACCATCAATGTTTGATGTACAAGGCATTATAAAAGGTAAAAGATACATTTCACCTTAGCACATTTATTTTTATTGATTTCAACTTCCAGCATAAGCTAATTTAGTCTTTATAAATCAAGTTTAAAAAACAGCTCGATCTCCCTTCTGCCTGTTCCACTCTTCTTGGAACTGTATCACAGTGTGATTTCAGCTTGAGTTTGTGGTCTATGTATGCAGCAAGCTTCCTCCTTTACAGCTCTTTATGAGAGAGACAAATTGTTATGCATTTGAAGCTATTTTAAATGACCATAAGAGCATGGTTGGTGGCTTGTTGAAATGACAGGACTGGTACTTCCTTAAATGTTTGGTCAGAATCTTGGAACAGTGATGGAAAGTAAAATAGATGATAATATGATTTTGAACTTCAGGACTGTCTCACGTAACCCAAGGTCAAAAGGCATCTTGCTTTCTCATTTGTAGTATTCATACAAATTTACTAAATTGTAGTAATATCTTGCTGCATTTAAAAAAAAACCAAAACACTTCATTTTAAAATTTGCAAATTACTTGCACTTTGATCATGAATTCAGGGTCTATATATCAATATAACCAAGGCACAAATATTTTCAAGCTTACACCTATTGAGAAGTCACTTGCTGTACAGTTTCTTTAAAACCAATAAACTACTTCTAAAGGAAGGGTAGCAATCTTCAGACCTTCATGGTTTGTGATTTTCAAACTATTAAATAAATTTGCTATTTTTTCTCTCTTTACTTCTCTCTCTATTTGTTTCTTATTCAAAATATGTCTGGGCTATCTGCCTGGCCTTCTTTCAAAATTAAATGCATGGGTATATCTTTGATTTTAAAATTGTAGAAGACTTCTGCTTTTGTTTTGCCACTTTTGTATTAATAAAAATACTTTTTTGTGTTTTTTTAAAGTGTAGCCTGTACATCTGCAGTGCAAATCTGAATGACGAAATAAAGGCAATTTTCTTCTAGTGTATGCCTTTTCCTCCAATGAAAAAAAACACAACTCTTTACAAGATACAAGACAAATGATACAAAAGTGAAAGGGCACTGATACACACTGGATAGGCTTACAACATAATTGAATTAAGTCTTGTGTGCCACATATGATCACAAAGCAGGGCCATGTCTTGAGCACTCTGAATGTAAGGAGGCTGCCAGTCAATAAAAAGACCCTTTAAACTGGTTAAATGCATCATGAGCGTGTGCAGAACCCTCCTAGCTAACAGGTGGCTGAATAAAACTCAGCTGGTGTTGCACAGGGCTATAGCATTGACCTTCTTTAGGATAATTTCAGCCCTCTTTAAAAAAAAAAAAATTGTTACTGTACTTGGTGTAGTGGAAACAATTTAAGGATGAATAATTTCTTTTAGTCCCTTGAGGCACCGGTGGCTCGCTCTCCACTCTCTCTCTTTTTCTGTGTCTCTCAAGCGAATTAACATAAAGGAACAGTGACAACAGCAAGCTGAAAAGCGTAGCTGGTGGGAGGATTAAGTATATCATTGAAAGGAATTATGTTGTAAATGACTGGGAGGGGTAGGGGCTTCTGTTCCTTGGTCCCATCTGGTCTTTAAAGAATACCTTGTTGTAATTACCCCCAGATGGCTTTGTGCTACACTGGGTCTGGACAGCCAGGTGCCACTGTACCCTGCTGGGTGTGATATTCATTGCTACATGCAGTGACAAAAATGGACTTTATTGCAACCTAATTTCTTCCAGGGTATTACACAAATATGAAATGAACATAGCTTATCAAACAAGAGCTTAGTGTGCCAGGAACTGAAACTGTCACACCTAAGACAAAACTGCCTTGTTATTTCACTTTTAACAATTGTCTTCAAAGGTGGAAATATCAACAATTTACAGTGTTTGTCTGCTAATAAATATATATTATATCATGTTAGCTATTTTTCCAGGAGCTGAAATGTTCAAATTACCTTAGAGCAATTGCTGGAAATGGTAGAGTAACAAAAGCCTGTTACAAAGTCAGTTTTACAACAAGATTTGCTGTAGGCTAAGTTTGGGCCTGATCCTGGAAGACGTTGGCATACAAAATTCTCCCTCCTGAGCCCCAGTCTCAGGCCTGTGCTTCTGCCCCAGGTGCAAATCGTGCTGCTTCTTTTCTCTTTTTATTCATATTGCTGCATTTATTTTATGTAGTTCCTGGTAATTTTACTGCCAAAATTATACCAGTCTTACATTTTCATATCCTCTTCCAAAAAGCAGTTGCTGAAGCTATTCTAAAAGAATCATTATTACTATTCAAAACTAAGCCTTTTGCCACAAAGGAAAAAATAGAAACTTGAGGAAAAAATAGAAATGCGGGATTCAAAATCCTGACTTGCTCTGAAGCAACTAACTGTATTTCCAAAAGCGGGGAGTCAGCACTTCTTTCCTCACTGAAATCACACAAATGTATAGTGGGAGAAATGCCACATAGAGTACACCCTTTCCCACCTCTTCTGCTTTCCTGCCCTGCCACACACCTGCCCCTGTCCCAGTCAGGAGCCTGGGGTTTGCTCGGAGCAGATTTTCATGGACACATGCAGACAGCCCAGCGTTCCCTGCTGCCCTCTGAGACAGCTTCTGGGGGTCTCGCAGGTCTGTGATGCTGTGCTGAAGCAAGTGCGACTTCTGTTTTAGTATCTTTGGACACTGCGGTTTATTCTGGTATTTCTAAGTTAACTATAAACTAACTAAGCTGGGGACTGCTAGCAGTAGGAGCTTGCAAAGGGCAAGCCACCAAGTATGTACACAGCTTCTCCAGCATGTTTTGTACAGCTCATGCACTGTTCCCTTATTCCCCAGCTATGCTGCCAGAGGCACTACTGAGCGACCAAGGTGCTGGTCCACAAACAGAAATGGCTATCCCAGCAATGCCTGGTTGCCACAACCCTAACAACAGCATTTGCTTCTTTTCTGAGGTCTGAAAGAGAAGGAAATGCTGTTTGCCAGCTTCTTGCAGCTCCATTTAATCTTGACGATACCAAGGTTGTCCTTGCCCAGCCTTTGCCTACATTCCACCGTGTTGCATAGTCAAGGTGAGTGGCGATGTAACTGTGTGGCAGCTGGTTTTCTACTGTGAGTTACAAACATGCTCAAAAGATGTTAGTAACTCAAGGAGAAGAAAAAGGTGCTCTTTACATCTTCTAATCTACCTGGGAAAATGTGTAAGTAGACTCACAGCTGAGTGCCTAGCCTCCTCCTTTACTATCATCTTGTTAGTCATGTACTTCAGAGATAATAGCCTGGTCTGTTTTTGTTCTAAGGCTCTTTTATTCTGTCCTGACAATGCAAATTTTAAGACTGTGATATTTTCTAAGAAGGGAAAGGAGTCTTAGCATATAGAAAAATCTCTCTTCCAAAAGGTGATGGCATTGTGGTTTTTTTTTTTTTTAAATTGCTTCCAATTGAAACATATATCAAAATATGACTAGCCCTACCTTAAATCACCAGCTACTCTTTTTAACTTGGGAATTATCAGCAGATAATTACAGTCTCCCATTTTCATAATTCAACCTTCTTTCTTTACAGGGAACCCTTGATTTTACTAATCGCTAGTTACTCAGACTTCAAATCAGCCATATCAAAAATAGAACTTCCCTGCAAGGTAAAACAGAATTTTCACCCATTCTCTGTGATTTGGGCAACATAATTTTATGGGACATCTCTGATCAGCTCTTATTGACCTGTTTCAGGAAGTTCAAATTCATCTATAAAGCTTCAGTGTCCTCTTCCATCACCATTACGAATACTCTCAAAGGAAATTTAAGTGTTGTCCCAGAGTCTTGGCAGACAAGTGCATTAGTCAATCAGATCCTTTGCTATGAAAAATGATCGGACAAACTTTGGCATTAGAGACAAGGTCAGACTTATGCTGACTTAGTACTGTGTAGTGGCAAGTTTCTACATATTGACCAAGATAGTAGGAGATGATTTCTCTCTTTCTCTGTCCCGGTGTCGCTTTCTCTCTTCCTTCTCCTCTATTATGTGTTTGCATATACAGATGTATAACTCAGGGACAAAATCTAAGATATTAGATATTTATAATTATAATGTATGTCCTGTTAAAATTAACAAAATTATAGTTTATGTGTGTTTTTCAAAAGCTAAGCCATATCTGAGATATGTATCAAAGTCGGTTTATTGTTATATGAGAGTGATACATATGCCTAACATTAATGAAATGGTCTACAAAAGAGCCAGACATGCTTGAAAAAATTAATTTTCGTTCATGTAAATTTCTCTGCATGCATGATTTCCAATACATGAATCCAAGTTACCTATGCAGAAATAAGGAAAATGTCAGTTTTGGCTTTCAGTGTGAGTTGTATTATTACAATAATTGAACTTACTAATTGGAAGAATGGAGTTCCCAAATCCTTCATTCTGACGTTAAGACCCACCCAAGAATAAGAATTATCTGAAGTTTACATGAGAAATACAAGGTCCAATTTGGACTTAATTCTGGACCTTTGCTTTGTCAGTGATGCCAGCTCATGTGCCTCCCATAAAAACAGTACCTTTGACAAGCCTCCATCAGACTGCAAACCTCTCATTACTCATCTTCTTCCTTCAAACCTACTTCTGATGATGAAGAAATTTGATGTATAACAGATGCTACGTGTCCTGCTGAAGAACCTGTATGCAATGGAAGAAAAACATTTCCAATCCATTATTACTTTAACAAGTATATTTCCCCTCTACCTTGTCCACATTTGGGTTTTTTTCAGACTGGGAAGACTTGGTCGAAGAACCGGCTTCTGCTCTGTATGGAAGGTGGCTATCATTTTGTGGCATTAATGATAACTAAAGAAATTAAAGAAATAATAGCAATATAATTTTAATATGTATGACTTGATGACATCAGTTAATCTAACTTTTAAGCTTCACTTCTGTATTAGTCTTAAGAGATTATGCATTTCTAAACAATTTTTACAACCTATGATTAACGATGGCCTTCTGCATGTAGAACATTAATACAGTCCCTCAGTAGGTACGTTCATCCAGGAGACTGAATGTTTACAGGCAAAGCAGAATCACAGAGCACAGGAGATGACATATTTATTGATAAATGCACTGTTTTGTCAATACCACTGAAGTGAAGCTGTGTCATATTGAACCACTTTGTCAGGAAGATCTTCTGCGGTGAACTTGCACAATTAGGCTTGTTTTGTTTTGTTCTGTGGTGTTTCATATTTGAAAAAATAAAAATTCTTCTAAGAAGCATTATATGTGCAGCAGTGACAATTTTTCTTGAGCATTTGTCAACCTTCTGGGTGTTCCTGTTAACAAGGTTATGATCCTGGTTTAAGATGTACCATTACAAGCTGCATATTCAGAGTTAGCATGGGTTTAGTGTTGCATATTACCTTTCACTTTGCGTGGAAGTTCTGCACATACCTGACTAGGACCTACACAAGATAATAAACGTACCACAAACAAACAAACCATTCTTGTCACCCTTCTGCATTTTGGGCAAGACTGCAGTTCCTGAGAAAACTTTTTGGCTTCAGTGCTGAATGGAGAAATTAAAGCTGCTTAGGTGAAAATACATGAGCGCAGACATGAAAATGCTGGAAAGAGCATGGAACACCCAAAACTGTACGCATACATATATATATGCATACGCATACACATACACATATACATAGCTAAGAACTCTGACACAATTTATCCAGTACAGGGCACATGACAATGCAATGGCACAAACTTGGCTGGAAAATAATATCTATAATCTCTGAATTCACTGACATAGTGTGGAAGAAGATATTCCACTTTCTTGAGTTATTTGGCTTCTGAGAAACACCTTTCTCTCTCTTATTTTGAGTGTTTTAGGGTAAATCAATGTATTTATTGGAAATAAATTTTTGTAACAAGGTCTGCTCTTACTTAGTTCTCAGATCGGTCATCTTGAGGCATGGTGTAGCATTACAGTGCAGTTTTAAAAGTGACAGCAGAAATGGAAAAGCTCCTCTGACAAAACAGCATGGCCTTAATGAGAAAAATGTGATGCATTTTCAAGCTGGCAAGTTCAGTGTAAATTTTCAGTATTTGCTAAGCTGAAAGCCTTATTGTTTCATAGTTGGAATTTACAGGTAATCAAAAATGACTACATCCTAGTGTTGGAGATCTTCCACTCAAATTTCACTCAATAAGCTTTCAAACAGTCTTAAAGTCAAGCCAGACCTCAAACCATACTTTAAAAAGCCGTGAACCCTCTTCTACACACGGACATATCTTTTTAATTATTATTAACCTGAATCACTTGATTTTACGGTGATTTATGGACCTTTATGAGATGGAGGTTTGCAATGCAGTGTGGTCGCCACAGGCAGAGTACGAGTCACAGCAGGGAACATGCAGGTGGTGTAAAGCTCTGCTGAGCCCTGCCTTGAAAACAGCAGGGTTCTGCATTTGCCAACGCTATGGTGCTTTAAATGAGGTCATAGGGATGTGGCATAGGGATGTTCTCTCAAATTCTCTATTTGCAGACTACTCCCAAATTAGTAATAGCCAGGCTTTGGCTAGGGTGGTGAACGTGGGAGCTGAGCTGAGACTGGGGTCTAAGACAGAAGGTAAGGATGTGATCAGAGCGGGTGGTGGGATGTGAGATAGGGAGTGTGGAAGAATGATCAATTAGTGAGATTCCTGGGAAAGCAGGAGATAGCTAGTGCTGGCAATCGCCTTCAACAGCCACTTCTACCCAGCTATGTTTAACTGCCTCTGGCCCCCATCAATCATTTGGCTCATGGCACTGTGCATTTAAGACACAATTTAACTCTCCCTAAATTCAGGTGAGCCTTCCTACTGATTTCAGCAGGAAGACACCTTCCTGTGATAACATCTAGTACCATATGTTTAAATACTGTTACCCTCATATTCCCTTTAAATTTTCCTTTTCCTCTATAATTACTTTGTAACTATTTCAATGGGAAATACTTGGTGGGCAAGGATGTCCTCTATGCAGACACACAGTTCTAGAAGGATCATTTCTTTTGTGCAAATAGGTGATACAAATAATACACTAAGAAACTTACCCATAAGTCTGATGCTGAGATCTTCATTCTGGGAAGAGTGTCACCAATGCAAGACTACCTGTGGTTGTGGTGGGTTTTATCCTGTTCTATGTAAATAATGCAAAACAGAATAAAATAACTCATTATTCTAGCACATTAGAATGTATGCATTGAAGTTTTGGTTCTTGCTTGGTACCTACCTCCTTTGAAGTGTTCTGAGAAAAAGGTCATTGCACTTAAAGAGTATCTGTAATACTGAGAAGGATTTTTGTCTTGTATGAATGTCATTGCCACAGACTAATATAGCAAGATTAGTACTTCTACAGAGTTAAAGAAAACAGGAATGGATGTGGTGTTTTGGGTCTTTTTGTGTTTGTTTGATTTTTGTTTGGGTTTTTTTTTTTTTCTTAAGGACTCTACAATGTACCGTAAGGATCATTTGAATTATATACTCTTTATAATGATAAAAATGTCATATCATGTATTGGTCCAATATTATGACTAATGTGGTGTAAAAACTTATATTTTAGTTTAAGTATTAACCTCATTTTGAAAGTTATGTACTAAATTAACAAATCCCATTTTTCTTTTGAATGTAAGGTTTCCCTCCCAGATCCCAATTCTAAAGTGACATTTTTTAAGGGTTGTTGTTACTGTAATGCCATCACACAGAGTGAGTGATCACTCTTGCCTCTTAATGAGTGCAAATCACAAGAGACAAAATTCTTCTGCTGGGTGGGAGGTGGATGGGAAATTAAATTCTAAACCATAATGTTCTGGAGTAAATGATAAAAGTATGGAAACTTTCAAAGAAAAACTTCTTCAAGGATTAAAAGAAAATTTCATTTGTTTGCAGATATAATGAGTATTCAAAGTACTCTTAATATATTTCTGCAGTTAGTGGAATATTTCATAAAAAACCTATGAGGAACAAGAATGCTCTCAATTTTCTACTTCTCTGCTATTTGCAATTACTTAGTGCACAATATGCTTTTAAAGCAGCATCTTGAAAATAAGGTACATTATATAGACATTGTGTAGAAATCTACAACCACAGTATCCTGAAAGGAAGCATTCATAACAGTAATCCTTTTCTTTGACATCTAAACAGAACAATAAATTCTTATGAGCTAACTTATTCTTAAGTTGAAGAGGTTATAGTTTGCAAGGGCCAAATAGAAACTGGTCCTGAAATACATGAAAATATACTTAGGACCAACAAGAGCAATACCACTATTGTTAACAGAAATTTAACATGGAGATCAGTAATAATATTTTCTTCTTCATACACAGAAATTTGTATTTAGAGAGCACTGAAAGATTTGATAAAAATGAATTGCTCAATACACCTAGTTTTCTAAAGAGGAGGAAAAAGAAAACTATTAGGTAAATTTGGTAAATTATGTGATCTGCTGCTAATGGAAAATTCAATAAAGCATCTGAATAAATTTTTAGGTGCACATGGGGCTTTTCTACACCCACATGAACATTTGCACAATTCTGCAATTCAACATATAGAAGTTCTATCAGCTTGTCCATTTCATCTTCATGTTGGGGAAATACTGTTTACAACCAAAGATTCTTTAGTCCAACCTGCATTTAGTTCTTTCTGGCTGGAATCAGTGTTCAGCCAGATCAGTGTTTGCCCTAGTTCCCTATGTTCACCATAGATGTCCCATGGAGTCAGAGAAACGAGTCACAGCCTCATAGAAACAGTGTGTTTCTGTCACACTAAAACAACTACATCAAAATATACCTTCTATCCTATATCATCTCTTCACATTTTTTCTGTTGTGATCTATGATGTTCTGTATGTTTAATCCTGGAGAAAAGAAGGATGATTTAAAGAGTAATAGAATGAAAACTCTTTCTATTTTATCTCATATTCTGACATCTCACCATCTACTCTCTGATTAGTCCATTAGAGACTCTTGGTCTCATAAGACTGTAAACTCTTGGTCTCATAAGACTGTAAACTTCAATATGTGTGGACAAATATTCAATTTAGGTCTTGCAAGGTAGAGCAGACAAGGTACAGTTAAAACTATGTAAATTAATTTTCAATAATTTATCCTCAAGTACTCCCATTGAGGAGTTTGTATGGACTTATGCAAGTGCAGAGCACAGACATAAACAAGATCTTGTAGACAAATGGCAATTCCAATCTATTTATGATAACTGTCAGGACATGTCTTCACTCAAAACCTCTTCTCATCAGATATGATTGCCACTACAGTACTCTACAATTGTGAAGACAAGAGGATATTATTCTGTTGCATTTCATTCTTCTTTAATTTTTTATTTTATTTTACCTCATACTTTATCCTCCAAATGCAAAACTCTAATAACTTGTCAGTCACATCTTACAGGGTAGCAAAATTGCAAATTAAATTGAGAAGGGATGGCAAAGCATGTTGCCCATCTATTCTGTAATCAAATATCTCCCTAGGTCTAATCAGTAAGAGGACAAGACAACTGAAATGCTTGTGCACATCTTTACATGATATTCTCAGTGTCAGCTGAACCAAGCAAAAGATTGCATGGAGATTCACTCCTCTGAGGCCTGCTGCAGTATTGATTCTTTATTAAGGTACTCAGTAGCAAAAAGAAATTCTGCATGATTATTCAAACATGCTCCTGAAAACACTATGAAATATCCTTTGCTTGACAGTACCTTCTCAGACAAATTTTAATGCACACTTTAGAAAATAGTCCAGTAATAATTTTGAATCAGACAATTGACTTAAGAGTCAAAAAAAGTCATATCCCTGTCAAAGAGCAGTAAAAATTATTGAAAATTTCTTATTCTGCTTCTCCTTGGATATTGATTAATTTCTATCTAACATGAAAGAAAGAAAACTGTAATTAGAGCAGCACTGTTCATGCTACTATACTTACATGTCTATCAGTTTTTCCAGTATTAACCCCTATTGTCAGAGGTTTCTAAACTCAGCAGTAGTCTGGCACCCACGAGCTCAGCTGCTCTTCAATGTCTGAATCCTAACAAGGATTATATATTTAAAACACTTTGGGCCATATTCTGTTCTTAATTACCCTGCTATAAATCTGGACTCATGCCATAGTACCCAAGCACAAACTTTCCATTCCACTTTTTGCCATCTTCTAGGAATAATTCTGCTCAAAAATAATGCATGAAATCGACATTTCTAGTCTCCTGATACAGATTTAGTAATCTGGAGATTTCAGAGAGGAAGAAAGTATTACAATGCCCCTTATTACAGTAATGATTGTATTATGTTTAAACCCAATAGGGTGAACATATTGCAGTTGAAAAACTTTCTGATCATTATCATGTCTGTAAGTGCATCAGAGGAGTTTTTATGGCTCTTAAAAAAATTGCTAGGCATTTTATACTGCATCATCATATAGAAGAGAACTGAGTTCTCTAGATCAGCATTTCTTATCTGCCAGATAGTTTGTTCAAATGGCAGTGAAGAGCTAGCTCTTGTGGGGAGACACTGATTACGTATGAAGTGGACGGAGCTTTAGCAACATATGGTACAGTTTCAGAGGGGTGGGAGGAGGTGTATTTGGTTTCATTTTTCTAATTATGGAATCATCTTTCAAAGTCTAGAAACCCCCATTTCAGATAATGTTATAGTTCTAGGTCAGCCAGCCTAGAGAAAGTATTTTCAATGTTAAGGGCGATAACTCTGAGCTGACTGTTGAATCCCATATTCAGTTATCTGACATTTTTTCTGACCAGTGTGAAAAGAAAAAGTAAAACTTTATGTGTAGCCTAGTGTTACCTTAAGAAAGGAGGATCAAGGTATACCTATTTATGTCAATACTCTTCGAATCAGGATCTAAACCTGGAGGATAGCACTTTAACAGATATTTAATTTTGTTCGCATGAAACTGATGGTAAATAACTTCTTCCTAAGTATTATTTAAGTGCACACAAAATTAAACTGACTTCAATGAAATTTTAACAGGTTCATCATTTAGCAGTTTTTAGTTTTTTGAAAGGGCAAGCAGTGGCAAAAAAAAAAATATTTTGTGATACCATATCGTCAGATACCATATTTTAGATTTTGCTATCTGGCCTCAGTTAAATACTAGAAATAACGAGAGATCAATCTTAATAACAGGTTGACTATTTCGAGGCTTTAGAAAATGAGTTTGTGTATTATTTTTAGATTCTTTTCTGGAAAATTATCTTGGAAACTTTCTGAGGATCAGCCATGATTACAGAAAAACTAGAGGCAGGTCTGAAATAAAGAGCAGATGTAAGAGTCATTAGCTCAGAAAAACCTGGGTGCACACTTCAGAAAAGGCACCTCTGATGAAAACAGTCCTACAATACATCATTGCACCACAAACTGAAAAAGAAAAGCAACTCTCAAATAACTTCCAAGAGCTAATGCAGCCAGATGTTTCAGTATAATTTTGTTGAATTAAGGAAAGAAAAAGCAGACTTTATCACAGCCATTAATAAAATCTATTGCCATAGAAATGAATCACAAGTGAGATTTGAAATATCACCTATTTGCAAATTATATGTGTATTTTACAAAGCATTTAAAGCATACTAAATGACCTATAAGGGCCTATTTTTCCTCCCTTTCTTCTCAGGTACAGCTCTGAAATTAGCATTGGGGGACTTGCTTGTTTTAAAGCAACACACATGATAATGCTTCTTTCACCAGTATTAACCCCAGTGTGAAAAGGATTCAGTTAAGAGTGGGTTAACCACAGTTAGTGGGTTAAAGTGTACAGAGAGCAGGTTAAAGTGTACCGAACCAAGTTTATTGAGAGAGACATGACAGTGCTGTGTCTTGCGGAGCATTGTGTTTTGGAGGGATGTTGCTGTCTCTCTAGGTGATAGAGGAGTCGGTGACAAAATGAGGTAGTGACCCACTCAGAGATGTCTAACATATGCTGGCACAGATGTTACCAGACATCTCCCACAGGGAAGAAGACAGGGAGTGATTATTGAATATTAGGGAAATTTGTACCAGAGAGGATTAAAGCTTCTTTCTTTTCTTTTCCTGTTTTGGGGGAGGGGAGGAGAAAGGAGAGGGATCATGTCATTGCTCTGCTGTAGTGAAGAACAAAAGATAAGCAACTGAAGTTCAACTTCATGAGCTGCCCCGCTCCTGATATGTGTAAAGCCACATGTTCGAGCAACAGTAGATTAACGTGTAGATCTTTCATCTCTGGAGATAAGAGTTTAAATCTAGGTCAGATCCCTATGGTAACATTTTGAGATGAAATATAAAAACGCCCATGCTATTTTTGCCTCTAGAAGAGAATAAAATAGTTCACTGTCCCATTTTGCATTTTATTTTGTAGATT
Source organism: Nipponia nippon (assembly GCF_047370975.1). Lineage (NCBI taxonomy): Eukaryota > Metazoa > Chordata > Aves > Pelecaniformes > Threskiornithidae > Nipponia > Nipponia nippon. The sequence continues at coordinate 3,403,058 of NW_028262337.1, read as the reverse complement.
AGTTGATTTCAGTGGTTTTAAAATCCATGTACATGTTAAGTGAATATGTTATTAGCAAATTTGTTTGTTGGACATTTGCTTTCCTATGTTGCCCTTGTAAATGAGATGCATAAAGCAAGCTCAACATAAGGCTGCTCAAACACAGACCACTAAAAGAACAAAGAAACAAAGAGCCAAATTTTGACTGAGTGAAATTGCCCATGGGGGGAATGCTGATGGTTCAAACAGAACCAAATATACGTATAAATAATGAATAAAAAATAGCAAGTATTAATTTTCTGATACATTATGGAGTGCATATACAAGGTTTCACACAATGCATGCCTGAATTTATTAGTATCCCAGAATACAATGCAACTCTTTGTATCAAAGGTTTACATTGGCTCAAATTATTGACATGGGTAAAATATCTGGGTAATAAAAATGCTGTTCTGTCTACTCAGGTATGAATTTGACCAAAATAGAAGCAAACTTGGGAGTATTTCTTTTCACTGATGTCTCTTTCCTATTGTAATATTTCCAGTAATATGCCTGTGCACACAAATGAAGATTTTTAGAAATACAATAACAAATTGAAAATTTCATTGAGTCTTCCTTTTTTCCCATGTACTTGGTGGCGTTTAAGGGATATGGATGTAGTAAGAAAAAGGCAAAAGAATCCAGGGCTGAAGCTCTCCATCTCCCTGATGTACCCAGAAGACAGACACACTCTGTGGGAAGGAAGAGCATTGCTGGCTGTACTTTCCCCGTTCAGTTTTTGAAAACATCTTTCCCAAAGGAGCAAGGGGTGACCAAGTCTCTTCAGGGATATTTCATTTTCAGAACTGTAATTTAAAGACTGATCTTGAAGAAAGAGTTTTCTTACAGAACTTGCAGACACAATTACAAGTTGCACACCAGGTTCTGGATTTCTAATCTGTATTCACAAATCCAGTTCCTATGTTGTAAAAAATGTTCCTGATTTTACCAACAACAGCCACAGTACTGCGAACAACTTGGCAAGCAGGCAATGTTTTCAAAGAAAATAGTTTCAAAAAGAGAAATTGTTACCAGAGGACCCAACTGAAGTATGGTAACCAGAGCACAAACTCAACTCCCGTTATACTTAATCTTTCACACCATGGTTTCTTTTCTGCATTCCTTTCTCAAGTGTTAATTGCCATGAAGATGTGTTTTTCTGAATAGAAATTTCAGGATTGGGACCAATAGACATGTTTTTCTTATCCAATCCAGGACTCTTATCTACATATCGTGTTCTGTCTGTGTATGGTTTATGGGATTAGCCGGATTTCCTATTGTTTACGGTTTCTAAAAATAGATTTTTAATTTTTTTTAAAAGGGAAGAAAGTTGTGCTACTTTTATCCCCCAAAATCTTTGTCTTGGTAGGGAACAAACTCTGGCATCAGCACATAAGCACAATGTAAGTCTGTAAAAATTGATTTTAGGGCCTACTTATAAGATTGCCTTATCTATGTGCATGCGTGTCTCACAAGCATGGCAGCAATGAAAGAAATCTTTGGACAAATTAACAGATTTCCTTTCTTTTTTTTCTTTCTTAGGAGTGTTACCTTCCATCTCTAGTGTGTTTCTCAAGTGCCCCAGATGTAACAGCCTGTACCATGTGGCTGCTCTTCTTCTGCATCTTTGACCAAACTCTTTGATGATATCTCCAGGCTGCAAATAGATCCCAGGTGTTAAGACATTTCCAAAGCAAATTGTTTCAGACCAGAATTTAAACTCTGGCCCTATTAGTATTTACTTCCTTTCTGAAAGATTCTGAGGGAAAATAACACTTTTTTTTTTTTTTTTTTTAGGTTTTATGCAAAATGAAGTGGATTTTAGCTAAATATTCAATGCCATCTATTAGTTTCTGAGAAGACTATTGTCAATTATTAATACTCTCCTGGGGGTATTCATGACACTTCAAAAATAGTTTTGCTCTGAGAAGCTTCAAAAATGAGGATTAGACTGTGCACCTTAGTTCAGCAATCTGGATGGATATATCATTTTTGCATGACTAAAGCAAGCAAAATCGGCTGCTTAATTGAAGCAAAAATATTGGAAAAAAAGAAATGGGGGTCTGTGTGAAGACAATGGCTAAAAATCATAAATACACATATTCATTTTTAAAAATGAGCCTTTAAAAATGAGCTTCTTTGTTCTCCTGGTTTTATTTGTATCCTAGGTTTAATAACCTTTTCTCTAGAAGTAGGGAATGGAATAATGCAAGACTAATTCAAAGAGATACGTTGATGGGGGTTGTGATATGGTCTGGCACACAGTAGAAAAATGGATGTGAGAAAATATCATGCAGCTAAATCAGTGCCAGAAAATGATACCATCTAAGGAGTGAAAGCAACATAGTCAGCTACATAACAGTATGACATTGATATAACCCTACAGGCAGTTCTACACCCGCAAGCAGTCGGCACTGAACACAGCCACATTGCTGGCAGTGAATCCATACAAAGGACTAGCCACAGGCCATGATGCCACTTCAGGAAGAATATATATTTCAACATTTGACATCTTGCTCTAACAGCTGCCAAGTTTGGCTGTAGCTATTGACCTGATTGCTCAAGGACAGAGAGGAAGAAGGAAAGAAGCAGTATAAGCAAGTGATAGTCAGAGATTTAAAGATCAGAAGCATCCATGTAGATACATGAACAGACACACTGCCCGTAGGCGCTAAAGATCCTCTTCTGGGAAATAAAAGCTATGTAATTACATAAACAAATATAATGATGTTTAAAGAGATTTAACATAGTGGAGATGAATGAAAAAAAACAATATTATTTTTCGAAAATACCTGGCCTTTGGTTATATTCTGCAGAGTTTCACTGCAGGCTTTCACTGCTCCATGCTTAAGATTATTCAGTATCTCAAGTGATTCTGAATTAGAAAAATTTCAAAGGGGAAAATCATGCCCAGGTAACTGATGAGAAGTTTTGGATCATTGCATTGTCAAAGTCTGATCAGTTTTAATGGTAAGGAAAAAAGTTAAAAGCTGTTAACTTCCAGTGGGCTTCTCACCTCTTTACAATCAGAATCTCTTATTTAACATAACCTTCACCAATGCTGGCCCTGTTCACAACTTTCTCTTTCCCATCTCTTTTGCTGTTCTGCCCAGAAGTGAAATCTCCATGGTGAGGATTGTCATTTACTCCAGGGCAGATTTATCAGGGAACATAATGGGGTTGTCATGTCCCCTTAAATACCCATTAACACTTCCCCCTGTGACGCATATTATGTGTCACAACAAGCACGTAACTGAGCAGGTCCACTTTGCCATTGCCAGTCCACTGAGGAAAAATGCAATTTGTTTGTTTATTGTGGCAAGATATAATGAAACTGTTCATTTTTGCTTGAGAGTAAACGTATGTATTTTATTTTCTCTTTATTTCTAAAATCAACTATCGGAATGGGTTACCGCCTCTATTCCAAGGTTGTGTTTACAAGCACAGATGTGAAGAAAACACTAATATATTTGTTATTCCCTTTTGGAAGAAAGGCTGTGTAACTCCCTAGTAGTACATGCTCTAGTGCTTTGTGGTCTATGGCTGAACCATAGAGCTAAGAAGCTCTTACAAATGGAAGCTGTGAATGCTTTAGCTAAAAGATAAGGACTAAAGCTATTAATTGTCTGTTCTCTTGATGTCACCTCTGTCCAAATTAATCCAATATTTGTCTCAATAACAGCAATGAGCAGTTTTGCTTCTGACACAGAGGGATGCACAAAACTAAAGGAAAGCAAGGTTTAGGAAATTATTTTAATATTATACACTTCAAAATGTGCTTAAAAGTTTAGGGTTTTTTCTCCAATATTTCCTTGAAAGAGCCCTTTTAAAAATATATATTCTGAAAACTGTATTTTTCCTTTTGCACTTACGGGGTGAATTTATGCATTTGGTTCTATACTTTAGAGAGTTTTTTACGATTATTTGAACTGTGAAAAGTGGTAGGTAGAAATCTGTGTTCATGTGTCCCAGTACCTTCCACAATTCTTATGAATTCTCTGTGTTCTGGCATATTACTTTATGAAAAGTAATTACTGACTTGCCAGATGAGTCACACCTTGACAGCTACTTTAAAAGTGAGTTCTCTCCAATTTGGGTAAAGCAAACGGACAAACAATGAATAGCATGGGAATTGTACAAACAGCTATAGCAATTCAGCATCACAAGTCACTTGTGAAATCTGTAATATGTGAGGAGATTTGTAAGCAAATATAAGTACAATTCAGTATAAAAGGCAGCCTGAAGTTTTAAAGGTGACCTGCAAGAAATGTTGATTTGTTTATTTTCCCTGAAATGAGTCTTCAGGTTATTTATTTATTTATTTATTTATTTATTTATTTATTTATTTTCTCCTTCAGTTTTTGATAATATGAAAACAAATCTTTGATTTCTGTCTCTCTTATTAATCCTGAAGATATAACGAATGTGGAGTCTGTTGCATAGCTGTTTTCATTTTGTTCGAGGGAGAGGAAGGTGCAGACAGGGTTTACCAGCAATTGAGATGAAGATATTTTGAAGGGAGAAGGATGTTAAGTGTTTAATGAAATCATGCTTTAAAAAAATACTTAATTTGACCAGATAAATGCAGACTGTTTGTCTGAAAACTCCCTCCTTTTTTTTTCATTCATCTTTGGTTTTGCAATATTTTTCCCCAGCCTCGTCCACACAAAGCTTTTTCCTTGATATCCCCCTCAGACGTTGTCACCTCTGGCCGTTCAGCGGTGGAAGGTGGGCCACTGGAATTGCCCCCCTGGTGTCCTGCTGGTCTGCAGCTTGGCACAGGGGCAGTACAGATCAGTGCAAATTCAGCTAACCCAGTGGTATGTTTTTTTTCAATTTAGGGAGAAAAATTGTATGTTGACTCCTGACCTTTCCTGGTAGAACTCAACAGTTTCTCTGGAATGGACAAGGAGAATTTTTCTCATTTTATTATAGAGTAGAGCAATAATGTCAGAAACACAGTCTTACATGCTACCAGTACCCAAACTGTGGTCTGATACAGTTAGATAATGGCAAGGAGGCAACTGGAGCATGAGCTATGAAAAACAGCCAAGAATCCTTAAGAATACTGTGAAGAAATCATCACTGTTGCCTTCCTTTTCCCTACTATATGTCACTCTATTTCATCCTTTCATCTTACTTAAATCTCACACTCAGTGATAGGCAGAAGGGACTCTATCTTTTTTAAGATGCTCTCACTGTACATCTTCCTGCTTTCATCCGGCCAGCCTGAGGCTTTCATCTGCATGCTCTAGTGAAGCACACAGGGTCCACTGTCAATTAGAAAACTGAATTCTGCCATCCTGATAGACACATACATTATGTGCCACAGTTTAGCGCTTCTGCCGTGTGGATTTGTACCAGCTGAGGAGCTCGTTCTAGAGGTACAGCAAGACACCAGTTCTTGAGTGTTTGTTTTTTAAATATTGGATTATGTTTACATGTTCCTATTAATAGAGGCTGACATTTAGCTGACTACACACTGTGTCAGTTGCTTGAGATTCTCGGATGAGACTAAAATAAACATCATGATTCATTTACTGAAGCTGTAGAAAAAAGTCTTGCAAGAAGTGAAAGATTTAAGCTGGAATGATTTCTCTTCCTCTTTTGCAGGCAGCATGCTAAAGGTAAACTATGATGTGCTTAGGAGAGGTAGATATGAGTGCACTATAAACATACAGATAGACAATTGTAGTAATAGTACAGTAGACGAGGCAAATAGTAAGTGCAGATAAATAACATTAATTTGAAAATACATGTATAGGTGAGTAGTACACCACATTACCTTTATCCAGTATATGAAATAAAAGGTTTCACTTCTCCTGGGTTAAATCCTTCTATCTTTATTTTGATGAAGCTCTCTCTGAGGTCAGTGACTAGTCTAAAAGAAGACAAACTCCAAAACAGAGTCTACTGTTTGCTTTGCAGAAGTTAAAATTTGATATTCCTGCGGTAGTTATTAGTCAATGCATAGTGGGCTGATTCTGATTTCAAGCGAACACAAATCAGAACTGACTGTCCTGAAGTGAGTGGAGCTACTGAGATGTGAAACTCCTGTTAAATCACAGTGAGACCTACAGATGCATTTTTAACCAGGCAGATTTCCTCTTTTTTAATTCTGAAACATGGAAAAACAGACACTGAGAGCTACCTGGGAAGATATTATTTGAAGTGGAAAAGACTAGGATCTGGTGAGTTATGGGAGCAGCAGATGATATCTACACCATTAAACAGTGCCTAGGTATATTCATAGGCACAGAAACTCATCAGCACCTGTGCTGGCAATGTATTATAGGAGTCCTTCCTATACTCCTAGCCCATGGCAACAAAATATCTCCCAACAATTCCCTGACACAGAAGCAATGGCCAGATAGCTTTCCCAGAAGACAGTCTGGATGTTACCTTCCTATTCTTGTGAATAGGAGGATTGAACATTGCAGAGGCTTGCTGTTCCACATCAGAGGGTGCCAGTTCCAGAATAAGATTCTGGACATATTTAAGTTACTAGTACTGTTGTACCCTTCCTTACTGTACAGATATAGCCATTATATTTTACCATTTATGAAGAATTTCAGGCATTTGTAAAAAAAGGAATAGGCACTAATAAATTTGCACACACCACGTAGAAAGTATTTAGCACAACAGAAACAGTTAACATAATCTTTAAAACAATAAGATTTACTGATAGTCAAGAAGTTTCCTCTTCCTCCAGAACCTGATGTTGTCTCTTTGTATTATTGCATTCTTTTTCTCCTAAAAGCTTGTCAGAAAATGCAAGACTGCTCCTCCTGCTGTGCCCAGCCCACCTGATTTGCTGAGGAAGAGCTCACCCCTCTGCATCTCACAGGGAGAGAACTGCATGAGAGTTGCAGGGATTTTTGGCTTAGTCCTTTGATGACAGGGTGCTTGGTCCCACCTTACAGGCAGAAAACATGACATTGTCCTATCTGAAGGAGGAGGCAGTGTCTGGAGTGATAGAATTTGTCAAAGACAGAGGTAAAGTTTGGGGGTTTGGTGGGTTTTTTTTTTGTGTGGTACAAAATCACAGCTGAAAAAAAAAAGGGTCCAGCCTTTAGGGTTCTGGGGGAGGATGAGTCCATGAGGATGCACAAGCACAGGGCAGATGTTGGGCAAAGTCCTGGCAGCTATATAGTTTTAGCACATTAGCAGTGCAGTTTGACATCAGTAATACGGTGAGAAGTGAAGATGGCTAAAGGAAGAATTTGGAGTTGTAAATCTGGAAATGAGGATAACACCAGTTCCCCTGAGAGAATACCCCACTAGAGGCAAATTTTGAGGAAGAAGGTTAAGCAGGGAGCAAAGAGAGTCCCTCATTAGCTTTATGTAATGAAGTGTGCACTAACATGCATGACTGGGAAGAAGCAATGCTGGGCAACCCCTCCTCCTTTTGCTTTTCTTCCTTCCCTCCTTCCAGATCCTGGCAGCCTCCAGTCCTGCAGCTGTTATGCTGCAAGCCTCAGAGTTGAGCTGCCCATAAACCCAGGCTTTGCTTGGGTTGAAAAGCAATTGTAAAGCAAGGTTTTTAAAAGTAATTGGTCATTTTTACCAGTAGAGGTGTTTTATTTGAGACACATACTTGCCATGCAACATTTGGTATACCCAACTTGAGGATTATTATATTTGGTTTGGTTGGTTGCCTAATGGGGGAAAAGAAGGGACACCTGACTTATATAAAAGAGGATCCCACTGGCAAGATATATCCATTGCTGCTCCTGATATGAAGACACGCTGCAGCTGTTAGCCTAACCTCTTTTAAAATGATTGCCATATACTGTAGGCTTTTTTTCCTAAAAGGGAGAATATTAGTATATGTCAGAGAAGTGCTGTATGTATTAACAGTATTCTGTCTTAATGGCTTGGAGTTACAACACAACATATTGTTGTGCAAGTATGGACTTCATAAAGATCATGTGAAAATGGATACTATGATAAGATTAGGGGTAGTTCTTGCGTCATACAAATTTGTGTTATATTTGTCTCACAAAAGAGTGCTCTGTCTCAGTGAAATATATATTTCCCAATAAAATGTTCTCTCATGTGGATCAGAGTTGGTGTAAATGGTAAAAGTTCTTTTGTGGGCTACTGATTTCTGGTAGCTGAGTATGTCACCCTGTGTTTTGGGGGCTTTGGGGGAGGGGGTTGACTCTGGTAATCATGAGCTAGATGAAACTGCTAGAGGAATTGGAACAGCTAGTGTAATTTTGCCTCTGTTCTCAAGTTGAGTTTTCTGAAGTGGCCTGAATTTCTTACACAATATGCTTTATCCCTTGTGTCTATATAGTAGTTCTGTTTGAGAGAACAAGGTTTATGTGTTGAAAAAAGCCAAAGTGCAGCAAAGGTCAAATGTACATACTGTACAGCAAATACTAGGAGTAATTTGTGCACCTGTATTTTTGGAAAATGCTTCTTTGTGAGTTACAGTAAAGTGCTTTCTAAAGCTGGGAATGTCTCATTTTTTATTGACTTAAGTTTTCTTTCAGCTTTAAAACTTAAAATTCAAAGATTAGGTTTAGAAAGTGACTTTGAGTAGGTATTTTTTAGTTTGTTAGTATGAGAAGGAAAATATAGATTATCTGAGTGCTTGTTTTTCATTTAAGATGATGGATCATTCTTTAAGAATAACATGAAAGCATGTAAATTGTAAGAATTAGGCCTTATTATGACATAATTACACCTTTAAAATTATGATAAGGCAAAGCTGTAGTGTCTATGTGTACCTGGATATAGTTACACGTAAGTATCTATTATGAGATAAGTGGTTATCATGCTCATTTATGTATGTTTCCTAAAGACTAAAATGTAAATCTTTTACATAGATCTGGCCAACATAAAACCAATTAAATTGGTAAGGGTGTAAACCTAATTGAAATGACTCTAAACGAATGAATAATTCTTGCAGAGGTAGAGAAATACATACAATAATATTGCTTAATGACACAAGCCAATTAAGCCTGTAGTTTCTCTATGGATACGTCATCATTTTGAACAAGTGTAATGTCTGCAGATAAACTTTCAGATACAAATTAAGTTGCTCTTTATAGATTTTTTTTATATATAGCACATGCTGAAAAGTATTTTTCTTTGCATACTATGATCAGTATCAGCATAACTTCAGCTAAATTTCACAGCATAAGCACTTGGAAATTAAGTAAATGTGACTACAGTTTTTGAATTGTAAAATACATGATGTTATTGCAAGATCCTTCATACCAAGAAATATTACTAAGACATACATTTTTAATGCTCTAAGATGAACTGTTCATCTTTTTACAAAGAAAGAATAATAATATTCAGATGTAACACAGCATTCATGGCCAGAACAGTCTGTTTACTTCTACACTCTGACATTTGAAGCATGTAGGGATTTCAGCAGTGTGAAGGACAAACAAATTCACACAAGAAAATCTCCACTCCTCTGATCCAGCTGCATTTTAATTTTACATTGGTATTCTTGCATTTCTGCATGTTTAGATTTTTCTTCCCCTGTGCAAGGATGACTTTTCTAACATTATGTTTTTAAATCTGACAAGGTCATACAAGCTAAAAAAAAAGAAAAAGAAGAAGGGTCATCAAAAGGGGAAAAATAACAGAACTACAGTGAAATGGCTCTCTGTTGGCCTTTGTATCGATTCAGAGTGTGTCAAAAGGGTCTTTTGTCGTGCCCCTACCACAGCATACTAATTTGCTAGATCAAGTCTGTCAGAATATCGACTGGAAGTAAAGAACTACAGTGGCAGCTTTTGTGTTTCATACAGCAGGGAGCCTGTGTGTGAAACAGGATTATCAGGGGGTCATGAAGAGAGTCAAGGGATGTCCATCACTTCCCTTCTGGTAATGTAATGGGGCGGGTGCCTGGATGTGATTAAGATGTAGGACACAGGAGGCATAGCGGTGAACAAATCAGACACACACACATGCAAATCAGGTTGGCTGCTGTTAACCACATATTTTTAATGAAAAATCCAGAGACAGACCAAACAAATATCTAAACAGCTGCATTCAGATTAAATATCAAGCAGCCTATTCAACGTCTGGTGTGTCTGTCTGTGCCTGCATCCATGTATGCATGCGTAGAAAATGTACAACACATACAAGAAAGGGTTTAATTCTTATTCTTTTTTTTCTTCTTACATTCCAATCTACAAGTGTTTCTTCTGCTTCTTTTTGTTCCTGAAAATAGTATTGCTGGATCACTACAACAAACATCCAGGGGAGGCACAAAGATAAAATGATTCTTTGTGCTATGGCTATACATGTACGCCACATTCAGATAGGATGCTCATCACTCTGCTGTGGACTTAGCCTTGACTTAGATGCCATTGTCATTCTAATATGGCATGAGCAAAATATCTTTCTGGAAACTGAGAAAAAAAAATAAGTATTTGTGTGATTGAACAATACGTAGCTTGATAAGTGCCTCTTTTTAAAACTGTGGCAGGCAACGTCTGCTTTCTGGAGATGCAGGCTGCATCTCTGTAGCTTATGTGAGAGCTGTGAGGAGCTTTCCAGCACACACTGACATGATTTACAATCCTTGTCATCTGTACAATCCATTTTTCCTGGGAATTGTTCCTAATCTTTAATCCTTTATTTCTGAAAATTGGGTGCTAAGTAGAAAAACAACATAAGATGCCGAAACAACAATCACTTTTACATGCGTGGCATCTGAGGGCCTGATCCAAACCTCACGGACTAAGGGAGGAACCTGAACAGGGTCCAAGGGGTTTTGCACCACACTCCAGGTTCCTTAGTTGAGTAATAGTTATTTCAGTCAGACTATAAAAAGTTTAGTTGTTCTGAAATGAAAAACTGAAACTTGGAAAAGTTTAAATCTGTTTCTCATTCCCTTTCTACTATTTGCTACTAGAGATGACTAAGGCAGTGTCAAGAGCCAGTGACAGAAACTGGGTCCACTAAGGATCCCTCTTTTTTCCCCTTTTTCCTTTCATTTTTCCTTTTCCTTTTCCTTTTCCTTTTCCTTTTCCTTTTCCTTTTCCTTTTCCTTTTCCTTTTCCTTTTCCTTTTCCTTTTCCTTTTCCTTTTCCTTTTCCTTTTCCTTTTCCTTTTCCTTTTCCTTTTCCTTTTCCTTTTCCTTTTTTTCCCTTCCCTTTCCCTTTCCCTTTCCCTTTCCCTTTCCCTTTCCCTTTCCCTTTCCCTTTCCCTTTTCCTTTTCCTTTTCCTTTTCGAAGCAGCAGGGAAAGTTTACAATTGTTTACAGCGAAGGTGTTGCTGTGGATGCATAGATAGCATTTTGTCCCTTTTGAAGGCAAAAGCAGAACTCTTGTTGACTGTAATGTGAATAAAGTAGCAGCCTGTTTTACATGTAACTACTGTATCTCCTCTAAAAATGGACTAATTATCTGAGTGCTGTACAACTGCTATCCCATTCAGAGACAAAGAGCTTTGTCAGAGGTAGTCAAAGAGAGGTCTGCCTGAAGTTGGGTAACAATGTCCCACAAACAGATTTTGTGTGTAGGCATAGCTAGGAATAATGATTTTGATTTAGTATTGCATACTGGGGTTAAGCACTGATGGTCAGCTGTTAGGTAGCCACTGCACACAGAGGAAAGGGAATTGCAGAAGTCCATACCAGGTAAACTTTTATTTGTTTTCAATGTCTTTGTTCAACAACATTGGTGCTGTGCAACATTCATTGCAATGGGAGCTCATGTCAAGATGAAGTGATAGTTATTTATTAGAAAATAGCTTTTCTGTGCATATCTCAGGTTGAAGCAACTGCTGTCATAGTTATCATCTGTGTGGAGCTTCAAGGGCAGAACTTGTCATAAAGCATGAATATATGAAAGGAAAAGGTGAGCCCTGGAAACCGCTCTGACAAGAAAGCCTGACTCATTTCTTTCAAGACATACCATGTATCCATGTTTGCACTGGAAACAACCTTTATTCCTGCCAAGGAACAATTTCCACTTACCTGTTTTCTAGGACTTTTAAGTTTTATTTCAGAGTCAGAGACCAGGCCTGAAGAAGGTAGAATGGTAAAGAGGACTATTCTTCTGAAAAATGCAGTTCTGCCATACGTTTTTCTAAACTTCAGATCTTCTTATCAGGGAGCAAAACTTGTGATCCTGAACTATCCAAATGAGCAGCAACCAGCAGAGGTTAAGACAAGTATTGAAAAAGATACTATCTAATTATTTTAAGAGAGGAGAGCTATAGAAAACATGTAAGATATTTGTTTGTCTCCTGGGCTTCATGTGAAATGGCAGTGTAATTATAAAATGAGACATGCAAGACAGCTGTGAGGTAGGAGACATTGCACAGTATTTTGTTGCTTCGATGTGAGGTCTCCAAAGATGGAGGTATGCATCACATGAAGAGGGAACCACAGAGGGCAAACCAGTAGGATTTCTGATCAGAATGACATAACCTACATGTCATTCTGTGGAAATGGTGGTATATGGACTACCTTGGACTTTCAGAGGCCAGACTGATCTATATAGGAGCCTGGTTGACAGGGTCCCTTGGGAGGCAGTTCTGAAGGGCAAAGGAGTCCAGGAAGGATGAACATTCTTCAAGAAGGAAATCTTAAAGGCACAGGAGCAGCGTGTCGCCATGGGCTGAAAGACGAACCAGCAGGGAAGAAGACCGGCCTGTCTGAACAGAGAGATTTGGGTGGAACTCAGCAAAAAAAAGAGAGTTTACAATCTTTGGAAGAGGAGGCAGGTAACTCAGGAACACTACAGGGATATTGTTAGGTTATGCAGGGAGAAAATTAGAAGGTCCAAAGCCCAACTGGAGCTTAATCTCGCTACTGCCATAAAAGACAACAAAAAATGTTTCTACAAATACATTAGCAACAAAAGGAGAGTTAAGGAGAATCTCCATCCTTTATTGGGTGTGGAGGGAAACATCGCCACAAAGGATGAGAAGAAGGCTGAGGTACTTAATGCCTTATTTGCCTCAGTCTTTAATAGTCAGACTAGTTATCCACAGGGTATTCAGCCTCCTGAGCTGGGAGACGGAGATGGGAAGCAGAATAAAGCCCCAATAATCCAAGAGGTAACAGTTAGCAACCTGCTACACCACTTAGATACACACAAGTCTATGGGGCCAGATGGGATCCAGCCAAGGGTACTGACGGAGCTGGCAGAAGTGCTCACCAAGCCACTTTCAATCCTTTATCAGCAGTCTTGGCTAACCGGGGAGGTCCCAGTCAACTGGAGGTTAGCAAATGTGACACCCATCTACAAGCAGGGCCAGGAGGACAATCCAGGGAACTACAGGCCTGTCAGCCTGACCTCGGAGCCAGGGAAGGTTATGGAGCAGATCATCTTGAGTGCCAGGGGACCAGGCCCAGTCAGGATGCATTTAGGAAAGGCAGGTCCTGCTTGACGAACCTGATCTTGTTCTATGGCAAGGTGACCCACTGAGTGGGTGAGGGAAAGGCTGTGGATGTTGTCTACCTGGACTTTAGTAAAGCCTTTGACACCATTTCCCACAGCATTCTCCTGGAGAAACTGGCTGCTCATGGCTTGGGTAAGTGCATTCTTCACAAAGTCTGCCTTTCTAAAGTCCAGGATAGTGGTTTTGCTGACTCCAGTCCTTACTTCTCCAAGAATCGAAAACTATCATTTCATGGTAACTGCGACCAAGACAGCCTCCGACCACCGCACACCCACCAGGCCTTCTCTGTTCGTAAGCAGCAGGTCCAGCAGGGCACCTCCCCTGGTTGGCTCGCTTACCAGCTGCATCAGGAAGTTATCTTCCACACACTCCAGGAACCTCCTAGACTGTTTCCTCTCTGTTGTGTTGTATTTCCAGCAGACATCTGGTAAGTTGAAGTCTCCCACAAGAACAAGGGCCAGCAATCATGAGACTCCAGCCAACCACTTGTAGAATGCTTCATCTGTTTCTTCATCTTGGTTGGGTGGTCTATAACAGACTCCCACCAGGATATCTGCCTTGTTGGTCTCCTGCCTGGTTTTTACCTATAACACACATGCCCTTTGAAAGCACACATGCACTGTTCCTTTCCTGTTATTTCAATGTGTGACTTGCTTCTGATAGATATGAATTTAGGATACTGAGGAAAGGGATACATATTTATGATTAGATTCTCAAATCTGTCACATTTAGTACTAATAGTAGTCATAGTAGCTGTATCTGTAGAAATAGTAGTAGTACTATTAGGAGCTGTAGTGCTAGTACATGTTATATAGGTGAACCAGAACATAGGAATTCTGCAATCACAGAACATAGAATGACCTTTTGGTCCACTTATACTGTAGGACAGAAGACGGGGAGGCAATAAAATGAATAACCTAGACCACTAGCCTAGCTCTGAGACTAAGCTTGTAATTTGGTGTTGCATATAGAAAAGTAATTTCAAACCCACCGTGCTAGGAGTCATGATGCTGAACTTCATAAAGCGTTTCCCCTGGGGCAAAGATGTAGCCTCTACCAAGTGACAGTTGGGGAGATTTTGCAGAAGGACACCTGTCTCAGATGGTAATCTACAAGAGTGAATAAAGAGCAGTTGCTTAGAAGTTGCCAGAAAAGAAACTTTGTGAATGAGACTGCATTGTAAATCCTACTTCTCTCCAGGACTTAGTCCCCCTGACTATGAGATTCAAGTAAACCTCATTATCTATTTCATTTCCCTGGCCCAGAACTGCCAAGAACAGTCTCAAGGCTGTAGGGAGATGTCACTATTCCTTGTAGCGATTAGAGCCTACACCTACTTTGCAAAAAAAGGATCAAAGGTCATGCCATTCTTGATGATTCTGTTTTTTACATAACCTACAGCTCAGAAAGTCATTCTCTTCTGCCTGAACAAATTTAAATTCACATCATCCACTTCCTGGTTTGAGGTACTGAAAGAATTAGCTAACCCTTATAAAATCCTTTGAAGAAGAAAAACACTTTGCAAGTGATGTGTTGAAGCACTGTTGGTGATGTGGAACTACCCCAAAATACTATCTCGCTGTCACCCTTTGCAAACAGCTGTTAGTAATCAAGAAGCACTTTTAGTAGCCTTCACAGATGCCAGTCCTTCAGTGACACTGAATTCTTCCTGCATCACTGTTTCAACATTTTTTAATAATCAGCTCACTTTGCTTACCAGCATCCATGTAACACCTACAAGTATACACACTTGCTTACTGAATTATTTTCCATTTCTGTGTAATACACCCACTCATCTACCCATCTGTTTATCCATCCGTCCATCCATCCATCCATCCATCCATCCATCCATCCATCCATCCATCATTCATGCTTTGATATAGGTGGCATTACTCTAGCACTCAAGGACTTTACAGGCCAGTGGATTTATCCTGCCATTATCGAGAACAGGGAAACAGTCTTACCCACATTTTGAAGTGTCACAGAAGTCACATAAGTGACTGAAGAAGAAAGCAAACTGTCTTGTCCAAAACTTAATGGAAATCTATTGTAGAAATTAGTGTCTTCCACTAATTCAATATGTCTTTTCTGAAACCAGGGATAAAACTTTTCTTAGAATCCTTTTGTGGTCCTTGTGGTCTTTTATTTCTTGTTTAAGCTAAGGATGCTTCAGGCCCACCATGGCTATTGCTGTCTGATACCACATTCACAGGCACCCTGAATCAATACCTCTTCCTTGTCCTAAATCAGAAACTTGGAAAGAATTTCCCTGGAGGCATTTATTCCAGGACTATCCTGGTTTCTGTTTTTCAATATTCTAGTACTGGCCATTTCAATTTCTGTTTCTAACTGCAAATGTCCAAATTCTTTAAACAATGTTTTTGATGAATGTCAGAGTTCATTTCAACTAGTGGCATCACCTGATGTCAACTCTTATTTTTCTGCTCTTCCATTTAACTCTGCTTTGAAACACTCTCCTTAATTAACATTGTAATCTTTTGCTCTGAGATGATTTGTATCTTCTTGAGACATCAAAATGAATTCTTCCTAAAATGGTAGTGTTTTAGGTATCTTTCCATCCATATGATTTTTATGTCAAGTCTACTAGTTAATTGACACAATTTTTAAATCTGTCACCTTGAGTTTCCTCTCTCCCAATATTTTCAGTAAAGCTGGAATGGCTCCACCATTACACCCCAGACCTTCTGCATCTCACTGAAGCTTATAAGAGGAAAAAAGCTGTCATATTACATTACTCCCGTATCCAATCTCTCACTTCACCTGCCTGGATGACCATAATAACTGCATCACAGAAGTAATCCTTGCACTTCTGGACTCTGACAACGGGGGAAGGCTTATTCACTTTCTGCTCAGGTGCAATCATTGTCATGTACAATAACAACTTAGGGGTGAACTACAGCGGAATGAGACAAATGCTGAGAACATCAACTAAGACCCTTCTTCTTGTCCAGAGACTAGTATTTCTATTAAAATATTGAAAATATCAAGACATCTCTTATAATAGAGTCTTCATTTATAGATCCAAATTTAGTCCTTACTACGCCGACAAGCTCTCATTTCCTCTTTCTCTTAGAGCAATTTAACCTACAGCCAAACAAATGTTACATTGCATGGAAGGAAATAAATATGAATCTAAGCCAGAAACAGTTTTACTCTCCAGAAACAGATTTTTTCTATTGAAAAATGTTTAGATTAAACTCCATTAAAAAGTTATGGCCTATTTTTATTATTGATCTGTCCAAAAATTTCAAATATGATTAGTTCAGGATTTTGGCACAAGGAATTGTTAGGTAGTTACATCTTTTGAATGTGTCTTGGGAATACAACAGTTGGATTTATTAACAGCTTTATGCTAACAGATAGAGAAGAGTCAGGGAAAAAAATTGATTCTAACTTTAGAAAATGAGAAAAGTTTCGGACTAATCTACCATTATGAGGGAGGCAGGATGCTGATATGATGTTTTTAAGTAAGTCAGGGTTCAGCAGCAACATTAAGAAATATTTTTCCTTTTTTGTATGTGCTGTCCACCTCACAAAGTCTGAATCATCCATAACACTAATTTTGAGATCAGAATTAGGCAAGCTGAATTCTTGTACAGTTTTAGGATTTAAGTTCTTAGATTTTTGGTTCAGTTTAATAAGGTCAGTTGAATTTCAAAATTTCTGTCAAGAAAAACTTGTGTAAGCTGGGTAACAAAATATTCATGAACGAAAGGAGTAGTGTTTGCTGAAGATACAAAAATTTAACCATGCATGCAATGACAGTTATAGATAATAAAAGATAAGACCACTTTTTTCCACACCTCTTTATTTAAAAAAAAAAAAAAAAGTTTAAAAAAATTGTATGTATAGGATAACAAGAACAATGAAACCTTTGTATGATACTTACAAAGCTGTAGCATGAAGAAATACACTGAACAATGTGCCCCTTGATAGAAAGCCTTTTAAAGAGAGAACAACTGTAGTCCAGGAAATTTGGCCATAGCTTGATATTTTCTGAAATTTATGTTTAGAACAACTTGGCACAAATATATCCCAAGTAGCTAACCTAAGACCTGCTAGCACAGCCTGTGGCTAGCAGTGGTGTACAAGCTCATGAAACCATACAAGTTTTGCTAATAAGAACAGGATCTGGTCCAGTTAAAAGTAAAATCAAAGTGTTAAATATCATGAATCACAAGAAATAAGCCTCTCTAAAATTTGCAAAAGAAAAAAAGCAAGGGTTTGAAAGAGAGTATAGAAGGCAAGTAGCCCTCTGCTATAAGGAATATGATGTTTTATATGACCTCTTCTTCCACTGTATTAGCAGTAAATGGAAGGATTTACATGTTCATATTTATTCACTGTTAAAGTAAGCTATTGATCCGATTCATCATTCTATGTTATGAACATTGTATAAAAAAAAAAAATTAAGTTCACAATGCTTTATCGTTGAAAGTTTTTGTTTAAAGGTTCTAAAGCATTTGTAAAAACTAAACCACTGCTGGGCTTTGCAATTTCTAGTCTATGATTTCTTAATGAGAGCATAGCACACAAACTATACACATGTGCGCGCGCGCACACACACACACACACACACACAGAGTCATATATACCCACAGGTTTTTCTTTTTTTTTTTTTTTCTCAGAAAATGGTAAAAATACATATTTTAATCCATCAAAATTCAACCATCCTCAAGTGTAAGTGAACATCTGCTTTCATCTAAGAAACATTTTAAACTTCTTGACAGTTACAAGAATTGTAAACCCTAGAGACTAACACTTTTCTTTTCAGAGAAAATTCATATCATGGATGGCTTTATGGTAGGAAACTGCAGTCTGCTCTATGCAATTGTAAGTGAACACACAGCGTAGTCAACTCATAAGCTCACTGAAACTTCAGCATTTGACTCAGTAGAAAAAATTAGCAGGGAAAGAGAATGAAAAATGCTACTAGAGTTTCTATAAAGTCTCTAAACTTATTCTTTTATTTTTATGGATTTTTAATTATAGCCCTCGTTTAATAGTGTTCTAAGTCAGCTTTCCCTGTTACTAGAGGGAAAATAAGATCAACTTATTAATGCAACTTCCAAAAATAGGGAAATATAAAATATTCTATCTAGCTTTTTAGCCATTTTAAAAACTGTATGTTTAAGTACGTATCTATAAGTTTGATTCTGCTCTCAATTAGCTTATCACTTGAGTTACATTTTGTATTGTATTTTGAACTGAAACAGGATATAAGGTGTGGTCCCCCTTCTTCAGGGGCCAGGACGATGACCATTTGTTCTTCCCAAGAATGGACCAAGTGTTCAGCACACTCCTAGGAGCCAGGAGCTCCCTCTGCCTCTGCCAACATGCCCTAGCTCATCTTTAATATTGCCTTCAAATTATACTTTTTCTTTGTCCTACAGTATGTGAGTTTAAACTGCAGTGAAGGTCTATTGCAATGTTGCAAACTAAAAATACTTTAATATTCTTTCACTTGCTGTGAGACAGAACCTAAACATAGCGGCACTAAGTTAAAAGCATAGCATTGCTTCATTGGCCTAAATATTTGCTAGCCAAACGTGGATTCAAACAATAACATAATTGTTTTTACTTTTATCAGTTCCCATGAGACAAGATTCGTAGTCATTGAGTTGCTGTGCTTCTTTTTAAAGGTGTTCAGTACCTCCATTTCTCATTTAATTTAATGACAAGATAGCTTGTTCAAATCCTACAAGTGTCTTATGTATCTTATGAATAGTGCCAGTATAAATAAGAATTACTGAATGCAATTAAGTTCACTTCTTTAAAACATGCAGTAAATCAGGGCAGCTATCTCCAGCAGGCAAGGAAATACAAATTATGTGAGACAAGTATATCGAAAATGTTGTGTGTGAAACTTGTCCATGCCTGTTTAAGTGCATCTTATTATCCTTAATAGTAATGATTGTCCTTGATAACAATGATTATCCTTGAGATATATCTCTGTATGTATAAGTATACTGGCACGTGACCAAATCCAAATGAAATATGACAGTCACACAAGGTACTACCCATCAGCTGAGCTGCTGTGATTCAGCTGACATAAAGGTCCTTGTGAACAATCTTAGGACTTTGACATTTAAACACTTACTAAACAATTCTGGCAGTTTAGGATGCTACTTCCTCCAGCTTATTTGTCATCAGTCTCCTCCTGGAATTACTCCATATGGAGTATGCCAAAATGGCACCTGAGCACTTTAGTGCAATGTCTACCAATTTGGTTCTGACAGTCAAAAGAAAAGTTAAACCAAGATACTGGGCTTTTAACTGAAGCACCTGAAGAACTGACACACACTCTGTTTTACTAAATAATTCCCAGTTGTGGAGTACAACATGTTAGCTGCTGCTTCCTTGGCTTATCTGAATTTTAAGCTAATGAATTTCATCTCACAGCTGGAATGGATAGGAAAGTACATGTAGAGAGTTATACGGCTGAGCTCAGCTTAAAAGCTGTTTTCTAAGTCATTTGATTATGTATGATGGTGTCCTCACAGCCTGAGACAATTTTTTGTCCCCTTTTCCACTTTGAGTTTGTCATGATAGCCTTATATTCATTCATTTATTTTTAAGATTAAATTTCTGTAAATCTCTATATTTTTTTTCCCTTCAGTATACACACAGATAACTCTCATTAAGGGAAAACTTCAAATGCCAGAATGAGAGGAATATCTCTCTCCTCATATGTTTTCTCTGACATGAAATGCAGGAAATACAGTTCACCATATTTTGCAAAGGCATGACGCTGCATACTGGGCATAGTTATTAATGAAAGACAGCTACAGTGCAGACTGAATGGCTAAGACCAAGATAAGCATAAGCATAGATAACAGACAAATGCAAGTAGACAGTCTTTGCAACTTGTTAGTCTTGACTACCAAGAATTAGTTCTGTAAGTAAAATTAGCCTAGTTCACTCTCTACATCATGTGCAACAGCTCACAAGTTTCATCTGTCTAAGTGTGATGGTTCACTTGGTCTCTGAACTACAGTTTCCTTTTCCACTGTCTTGCTGAGTCTCTCCACAGCTCAAGCAGCGTTAATAAGGTGGAAGATAAGGAGAGGTGTACCTGCTGAGGTCCACATGAATACGTGCCTGCATCCTCAGCAGGAGTAAAGCAGGAGAAATTACAGCAAATTAAAAGCAGTCTTAGAGCAAGCCACCAAAGTTAGCCAGAATTAGTCAAATGAGCAGCATGTTCCCCATAGCTGTAGAATAACCTTGTTATGCCTATGGTTTCTTCTGAAGAAGAGTGTTCATCTTCCACACACAATTTGCAAACAGTGATAAACTCCATTCACTGCAGCCAGGTTTCTGACAAGTACTCCTCTTTCTTTCATTCTTGCCTTTAGTTGAGCGTTTTATTTAAATAGTCCATCACAGAAGTAATGTTTTTTAAAATAATGTTTACCGTATTATAAGGTCATTTTTTCTTCCATTTCAAGAGTGGATTTTTTAAAAACAGTAGATGTGTTTACTGCCACCAGAAATCATGTGAAATCTCTAGACTTCATCCTCCATTCATGGCTCTCTTCCCACCTCCTTGGATTACACTGTAGTGTAACAACTGCTGTAGAACAAAAGAGCCTGTCCTGCTCACTTAAAAATTTTAATTTGACATTATCCACTCTTTTATTTGACTCAATCAAGATCATTTCTGTATGTGGCGCTAATGATATCTTTGGAGGTGGCTGAAACCAAATTGTATTTGATTTTGTCACTTGAACTGAAATTACATGCCCAATAAATGGGAAATTTCATGATCTATGGATTGAAATCTGGATTTAATGTCCTCATCCCACTTTTTGATTAGATAATGAAAACCACAGACGGATGGGTTTAGCACTATTCTTTGCTTCTCCATTTCACTCCATAATCTGTAATTCCACGCTGTGCTGTGCTATGCTATGCTATACAAACTTTCTATATAAAATAGAAAGCACTATCCATCTATAAAAGGCTTGACTTTTCCTCACTAATCCAATAGGCTCAAAAAGTTCTTTTGCCAGAGCTATGTGCTCTGTGTGATTGTCTACACAAAGGCGTGGCATTAAGACCTGCATTTGTGAGGAATGTGTGAGTACTCCAACACACACTAACTTTCCAACCACTGGGAGGGGTACCTCAGCACAGGCAGACTCAAGCTGCTCCTACAGCCAAGTTGCAGCCCATGCTGTGGTGTGGCTGGTTGCCTTAGGACCTCAAGATGCAAAGTAGCATACTCAGTAATACAGTGATTTACACAGTCCTTACAGACAGATGATCCATAGTAGTTCTTGTTTTGTTTTTATATATAATTTTTATCCAGTGCTGCCCTTGCACTAAGAAAAGCCATAAGATGCAAAGGTCTCATAGCACTGCTTATTGCTTACCTACCCTGATGTTACCTATACAGCATCTCAGACTCAGCTGAACAGGAACCAGCTGTGTCGGAGCATAGTGATAACGTGGCCATCCGTAGTTCCCCGCGGAGCACTGAGCCATTGATGTACTCCCAATCAATTCCTACACGGTTACAGTTCAGTGAGCTATTTAAAGAAAAAGATGACTGTGTAAAGCAAGAGGCATATTCAAAGGGAAAAACAGTTTGAGAAACAAGGAACTAAAAGCAAGGCAGAACCTGAAGTGCTGGAGATAGAACTGGCAGAGAGAAGGTGGACAAAAAGAGGAAGGAAAAAAAAAGCATGAAAGACACAAAACTTTGTGGTAGAAATCCTCAGATAATGAGACATTCATATCAGCAGCATTATTTGATATTTTTAATACTTTTAATGTGAAAAAGCACTTAACTTCTTTAGTAAGAATTCTAAATTCTAATTTAAGAAGTTCTAATTTCTCTGCCTAGGCACCGTGCGAAACTTAACTCACCAGGATAAGCCAAGTGGTCAGGAAAACCATTGGAAGAAACATACAAGAAGTTTCAGTGATTAAAATAATATAGCTAATTTTTCCAGTGAGGACTTCTGATATTACCTTAACGACTATATTATAAATGTAGTATGTTCTGGTGATTACTGAACTTAAATATCTTAGTCAGTCAAAAGGAATACAAAATGTAAGAGATATTCAGATAGAATATTATTAAAATCTCTGTTGATTGTTTCTGTTTCAATATAATTAGAACATGCAGTTAACTTCTTGTCCTTGGACTGTTTTTTAGCATATTTCTTAAGCATGCATTTTTAAATTATTTGCAGAATCAAAATATACTTTTCAAAAAATATATTACTAGAATTATTTCTATTCTCTTAATACCATTTTCATGGTTAATTAGAAAAACAAACCAAGGCCAGGCTTTTTTGCCAAAATTCAATGCCTGAAAATAAAAATAGAATATGCTTTCAAACAAAAATGAAAATAATTTTCTTTTTTCATCATGTAAATTGAAATTTATTTTCATTTATTAAAAATATTCATGGGATAAACGTTCACCCTTCTTTCCTTCCCTCCTGATATTAACATTTAAAAGTATTTAACTTAATTAGCTGCAGCTTTACAAATCCAAACAGTTTAGCAACTTATCTTAACCAAACCAGTAAACAATAACTTTCAGAAACTGGTCTTACAGATCACAGTGAAATTCTAACTCCCCAGTGCCAAAATGTAATAACAAAAAACATATTTTTGTTGCCATAAAGATAAAAAGCATGAAGAGATGAAGATGGAAAGCAAAAAAAAATACTGCAGAATTGCAGTTGAAATGAGCATGTCTTAAATATCCATGGGTTTTTGAACTGTTTTTTTAAAATGTCCAAATGGTAGCCCCTGTAAGTCACAGCCTTTTCAAAACATTCGGGCTCCAGTTTGAAGAGGTTCTGACAGCAGTGCTAAAAGAAAGGATGTGAGTTCAAGACTCTTAATACTGCTGCTTATGGGAAAAAAGCATTCTCTTCCAGAAATCTGTAGTTTAGCAGAACCCATTCTATATACGCTAAAATAGAGCCAAAGTTCAATTTAAAGTGCTGTTGCACACTTTACCAAAGCTCTTGACTTCAGAATTTTTTTCTCAACTGGGCTTACAAATCCTGTACCTGTTGACCTTCAGAACATGGTACAAGACCATTTATTCTCTCAGCTTTTTGCTTTTGTGTGTGTCTGAACGAGGTGAGGAAAGAAGGAAGAATCGTCTAGGGAAGTCACTGGTGTTTAAGACAGATGACATGAACAAAAAAACATTCAGCTGAAACTGCTGGAGAAAGACAGATAGGCAGAATGTGATTAGTCAAACACTATTATCAAGACTACCATAAAATGGGCTAATTTTTTCTCATTTACACTGGTTTATAGCAGGTACACAATACCAATATTGCCTGTATTTGGAGGGAAGAAACAAATTTCCATTCCTGATTGCAGTTGGGGTTTAAAGTCTTCAGTTTCCATTGTTGGTTTGAATTGCTGCTCATGAAGTGAAATGCTTGTAATGCATTTGGAAAAATATTAACCATTACAAATTGATTGGCCTAGTATCTTGCTAATATAGTTAGACAGAGAAGAGTGACTGAAGCATTCAGTATTAGTATCAATTAGGATTTCTTTGCTTAAGTCAACTCCTCGGAAACCTCTAGAGAATTTTCTTTATCTAATATGTAGGGCTTCCTCATAATCACTAACCTGAATTTTAATTATCTCTAAAATAAGAGATTAATAGCACAAAATTACTTCAAGAATGCTGGAGGCATACAGTATAAAATCAAAGCACCAAATTTCTGACAGGTCTTTACCTTGAATGAGACTATTGTTTGAAAGGGCCACAGACTTCTATATTGTGTTCAATTATGTCAAATAATGGTTTAAAAATTTTCTGCATTTGTATCTGCTATGAAAATAGAATTAAAAATGAAATATTGATAATTATGCTAAATATATAAAATTCATTTGAGTATGTTCTGATGTGTTGTCAGAGAATATTCAATCTGATGCAAAAACGGAAGGAAAAATATTTTGTTGTCTTAAATTACAATAACATTTTCACTTCTTGTAATTTGACTCTGGTTGTCTCTTGAAGTTCATCCTGGAGGCTATGACTCATGATTCAAAGTAAAATCAAGCTTCCTAGAGAGCACTTGTTTCAAAGAACCTCTTTCCCTGTGATGCTATGGTTTTCAGAAGATAACATGAGTTGTCATACCTACAATTTCACAGGCTTAAACTGCATTTTAAAAATATGCAGATGTATATTACATGTGCTTGGCCTTTTAGGGGGCGATAGGAGGGTATATCAGTAGTTGAAATTGAATTGTTCCAAGGCAGCACCAACTATTGAGAAAGCTGCATTCCTTTAAAGCACATAAACAATTAAGTGAGAAAGAGAAGCAATGTGAATTAGTAACATTGTAGTTCCTTCATTGACATCATAAATGGCTCCTTTGAATGTTTTGATGTTGTTTTCACATAGAAATCTTACTACACATTGACACATTTTTTTATTTGTAGTTGCTTTGTGTAGTATTCTTTGTGTGCCAAATCATGGTAAAAGGTTAACATTATAAAAGCTAAAATTTTGTATTTTCTCTTGCTCCTACCTCTCCATATCCATTAGGGCCTGATCCTACAGATGCTTACAAATAAGAACTGTGTTATCCTTTGAGAATATCTCACATATGTAAATTTAAGTGACTGGGGTTTGAAACCCGAGCTTGTATTAATGAAAAAATCAGCTTCCAGTTTTTAAGGTCTAGAATTATCCAAATGCTCTAAATGAATTGTGATTCGTCATATAAATTAGCTTTGTAACTGAAAACATTTTTACATGAGAAATTCATTCTCTTGCATACATATTGTATGTAACAACACCATATTTCTGAATTGCTGAAGAAAGAATGATAATTTGGCGAAGTCTTGATATTCAATTTCTTTAAAATACTAAAACTTTGGGGGCAGATTTACTAGGGAGCTAATTGGATTGTAACCTCCTTGATCACTTGTACATATTCCCACAAAACCTAATACATTCATGGATGCACATCTCTTGTTTAGAGCAGTACTATATTAGTCCCTGATTCTTCACTCCACTGTTTACAGTGGAGTGATATCTGTAGCATAACACAAACTTTGCCTGGAAAGAAATTCTGGAGATCCAACCTCCCACATAGAGCTGTATTGCTGGCAATGGTAGTTCAGGTTAGTCTTGGTTTTCTCTAGCTGAATCCCATAAAAACTACCAGATAGAAACTCCACTATCTCCCTAGGTAAATTTCTTAGTGAAAAAGCCACTATTGCCCTTTGTTCTTGCGATTTTCTGCTACAAGAAGAGCTTGGTTCTGTCACTGGGAACCTTTTGGGTATTAGTAAAAAGCTATTAGCTTTCTCCTCAGCATTCTCTTCATCAGATTTATCAAGCCCAGCTGCCTAAAACCCTCACCCCACAGGCCCTTAGCCATGTTGGGAGCCCTCCATGGCGCTCATGGATTCCCTCCATTTTCCAAAACACTTCTTGAACTTGGAGCCCCAAAAGTGGACACCGTAGTCCAGGTGTGGCCTCATAGGTGCCGAATAGAGGAGGAAAACACTTATTTTCCTTCAGTCTGCTGGCTACACTTGTCCTGATATAGTTCAGTGTGCAGTTTTCCTTATCCATGCAATTTTCCAATTATTACCATACAAATCTTTCTTGTCCTATTTGAGCTGTGGATGGGGGTCCAAAGAAATATCTAACAATTTCTCTTGAATCTATATTGTAGGCCTGCTTTAAATTAATCAATTGAATAACCCCCCCTACGAAAATTATTAAAGAGAGTGACTGAGGTTTATTTATAATTTGTGTTAAAATAATAGACTTATAAAGCTTAAGTCCAAGGGGACTAATAGATCATTTGGACTGACCTCCTATATGTCAGAGGCTAATAATTTTCACGCAGTGATATACTCTGGCCACCATCACAGAAGTCTCCTTGCTAACAGGGTTGCTCCCTTGCAACTGGTTAATTAAGAGGGGTAAAAACAAGCAACACTTACACCCAGGAAGAGAAGAGAAAAAGAAAGAAAATAAAAAGAAGAAAAGCAGGGTTGATCACTCAGGAAATGAACCGAGGCCTTGAAGCAGACAGTAAAAATTCCTGTGGAGAGAAACTTGGAGACTTTTCCTTTTCTGGCTCTTTCTTTGAGGAGAGAGGATCCAGCCTACCTCAGAGAGGATAAAGAGAGATCCACAAGGTCAGAAAGCTGAAAAACAGAAAATGTGAGTGGGAAGATCAGCTGACTGCTGGAGAATGGAAAACGAGTAATTATCCCTGCCTGTTTGCTGTGATACTAGGTATGAGCCTAAAAATTTTTATTCAGCTGAAGCATAAATTCTAATTATAATGAACAATTGCTTGTACCACTGAAAAAGAAATGAAAGAATTGTGTGTTAGTTCATTAAAAATGCAGCAAGAAAACAGGGTCAAAAATCAAGGTGAAATTCTATAGAGAATTATAGAGAGATATGGAGTATTTCTAGAAACAACACCTTTTCCTTGTTCTTACTAAAATAGTCTTGTTTTGTTTCCAGAAATAGGTATCTTTCATCAGCAGCATGTGGTAGAATGCCCTTGGGAAAAGGCCAGTCGTAGAACTATAAAGTGTCAGGACTGATAGGGAAGACTCATTTAAACCGGACTCAGGTAAATTTCTAATAAAAGCCTGTACTTAGCTTATAAATATAACTTTACATTCCTCTAAACTGAAACACCACTTGGTGCAAAAGACAGAAAACTACAGAGGATGGACCATCAGAGTTGATAAAGTAAATGTCAGATGTATCTTTTTCCAAAGCCATTTTGTGAAATAAATTTACATCATTATCCAGACGATTAAATTTAATATAAACACTTTTTTTCCCTATTTCAGGTATGTGGTACATAACAACCTATAGCTGCTTTGTGATATTATTAGCTGCTTGAGATCAAATCTCATAATAGCTAGGAACTGCACCAAGTATCTAAGATGCTTTTACAGTCAGCACATTTTACAAACAATAAACTACACTAAAAGGTCGAATTCATGATCTTTTAATAGATTTCAGTTTTGTTAGAACAATTGTATTTCGTTCTTAAAGTATTCCTTTTTTCCATGGTCTAGGTACAAACATATTTGCCAGAGCAATCTGTCTCTGTTTATTTACAGATACACACAGATTTAAGTGTGAAATCATAAAGTAACTAGATGCACTTATTGACTTATCTTTTTCATGCAGAGACTGATCAGTCTGTCTTTTCTAAGAGACTGACAGTCCTCACAACCCGTCCTGGTACTGCCTTGATTTTCACTGGTGCACAGCTGCCTTTAAAAAGTGATCTTGATGCAATATGACAGGTATGAAAGCATGAAGGAAAAGGTTCCAATAGTGATTGTCTGAAATTTTAAAGCTTAAAAGAGAGAAAGAGAGAGAGAGCTCTATGATTCAACACTGACAGAGGCTGGATGTTGTATCCTGTGACTGTACAGCTACATGTGAAAGTAGCTAATAACCAGTGTTGGATTGCTAGTTGAATGTTGTCCCCTGTTAATGAAATATGTACGGAAAACAAATAAAACCACTTTGACTTGGAAAACAATACAGACATTGAAAGACGTGGTGAACCTTCCAAGTGTTTTGAACTGAAAAAAACCTACTTAGTAATCAAAAGAATGAATATATGTCATAGGATCCCTTAAAGACTGGACTGGAGGATTGTGCACTCCAAACTCAATGAGATCATAAATATTTGAATGCTGTCATCACTCAAAGAAGAAATGCAGGTATTCACTCCATTCACTTGTGTATAAAACGATTGACAATCTGCATATCTAAATGAACTATAAGGTTCAGAGTGTAAGGTTTTCACATTGTATATATAGTTTTATGTCTAAATGGCACTTTTTTTACATAGGTAGTTACAGAGAAGAATAGGGAGGCAGATGAACCTTCTAGGTTTTGCATAAGCAAATGAAATGAGCTTTTCTTCTCCTGCCACCTGTGTTTGTTTCAAGATGGTAAGCAGGTCATCTGTTTTGGGTTGTAAGTGAATAGTTCATCACATTTTTTAATTGGTGTTAAGAGTGAATTTAAGCCAACAGACTGAAAGGGTGATCTATTTCTTTGTTACAATGATTGGTAAAAAATGAGATTTCCAAACTTCTCTGGACTGTGGATTCAGATGATGGGCTGTGTCTCTATTTAACTGTACATAATGACTTGAAAGCTGATAATGACTGATAGATGATAATGGCATCAGAAAGTGTGTTCTGGTGGCCACAATCAACCAGAAAATCTTTCTTGCATGAATCATGCTAGCAAAGATAAACTTGAATACTTACTGTTTCCATGTTTAGTGGTGTCAGATTAAACAACCAAACAATCCCTCAACCTTCCCTCAAATATTTTTTTCTTGTGTGCAAATATGTCATAGGTCTGTTTCAGAGCTCTGTTTCTAAAGCACTGATTTGTAAGTTTTCAAAGCTTTGAAACATTCTTCCTGATAAATGCTAAAATGATATGTCAAACCAAACATTTAAAAAATATATTAGCATATGCACCAAATGCTGTTTTAGACCTGTTTCAGGCAAGAATGTAACTATATTATGTATGTCTCGAAGTAATAAAAGATATTTTTATCCATCTCATTGTCACTATGGTATGTTGTTTCAAGAACTGCCTCAAAATCTGTGTGTCCTGAGCAGCTTCAGAAGATTCCTGATTTCTTTGAACCAACTTGAAAAATTAAGGAATCAATGTCTATCCCTTTCTCTAGCCATGAAATTTTCTCTTTTATTCCCTAATTAATAAAAAAATTATCAAAGAAATACAAAACGTTTTCCTAACCCTGAGAATAATTGATCTCCAGCTTTGGCTCAGTCTCAGTAGCAGCAATACTTTAACATCCCAGATCGCAGAAATGCTGGATTCTTTGTCTGAACTGGACTACCAGTAATATTGCTTGAGAACCATGCTAGAGATTTGGAAAAAAATCAATGAACCCATGACGAGGGCAGAGCGTCAGTTAACCTCCTTTATTTAATTAACCATTGCACAGGGAAATTTCCAATAACATTTCCATTTATATCTTTACAATGAACAATATTCTTGGCCTCAAGTATATAAACCTGCAGACCTCCAAAATCAAAATATAGCACAGCAGTATGTTTTATGTATAGCAAAGCTATTTTTGGCCATGCATTTACTTTAAAACCTTTCTCCATTTTTTATTTTTCTCCTTCTCAGTCTCGGCACAGTTGCATTCATGACAACTAATTCACTTGACAGTACAGACAGAGACAAACAAAAATAGTCATTTTAACATTCTAGAATTTCCCTGAAATATTTCTGAGAGGGTCACAATAAGGTATGTCAATACATATGCAAAATACTTGACTCTGTGGGGTGCTAGAAAGGCTTTCCTGGCATGAGTATGTACTGACCCACATAATTCATGAACAGTGAAGAATAGGACCATTATATGCAGCAAAATGAAGACGGCGTTGAATACTACCAAACTTCATAATTTTTCCATAGCAAGCTTAGCTTTTCAGGGAATCAAATAGATTTTATTCAAAGCTTAGAAAGCACAAGGTCAACGAGATTATTAAAATGAGTATACAACAAACAGATAGATTTATGCCCTGTACTGAAATTGATACAGAACTTCATTGGGTTAAGTGGTAGGTCCAGCTGTGTGAAAATTGTCAGCATTTGGCCCCTTGCCACAAGTCATTTTAGAAACATCTCTATTATTTTTCCAAAGACTGGCAGGGCTGTTCACCATCCAGTACCAAATGATCCACCTTTTCCACTTCATATTGTGCACCAGATGTTGATACTTTTACAGACACTAAGTACCCTTTATTCCATAAGGATATAGTTTCACAGCAATGTGGCCCTTAGTGATCTTTCCTGTTGTGCACCTATTTACTCCAGATAATGTCTAAAGAATCGAACTTTCTAATTAACTTCTCAGATAACAAATTGCTGTATTTTCATGGCTGCAACTGAAGAGTCTGCCTGTATTAAGGCATTAGTAACATATTAGTAAAAACGCTAAGTTGATTACTGTGTTTAAAAGAATATGGTCTGGCTATATTTCTATTCAATATATTTTTACATTGTAGTAGAGTAAAGGTGATTATTTGAAAACAGTTTAGGGATCAACAATGCCAATTCAGTTATCACCCCAAAGTGTTTGTCTGCCAACAGGTATGGTCTCAGTCAGCAGCAAATAAAAATCTATATTAAATTAGCCTGTTTAGCAGTTTGAACTATGCATCATTTTAATGTACATATTATTGTAACAGGTATATATGTATAATAACAGCCACATGCTAGACTGAAGAATGTCAAATTGACACCACAGACAGGGGGGAGTTTTACACTTTGTTTGAATAGAAAGTTGTTTACTAACTGGTTAAGTGCAATGGGTGGACTGTTGGGAAGAGAGACATCTACATCAATATGGAAAGGAAAGAACCTTATGCTAATTAAAAGCCAGTCTCCTAATAAAAGAGTGAATTTAGGGGGAGATTCAGAAATAAAGATTAAATAGGCCTTAGATCACCTAGAAAATTTGAAAAAAGAGTTTGGTTGTAAAAGCACCTTTGGCTAGGATGCTCATCTAAGACCCTTTGCTAAGACAGGAGTGACATGCAAAGGTTGTTGCCAGGCTTGTCAGAAAAAAAAAACCTGCAAGACAGCTGACTGATGGAAAAAGGAACCTTCTGATCTAATCTTTGTGTAAGTTATGTACAATTTCCCTTTACCTTCACTTATATATTTTCTAAAAAAAATATAACTTTGTTATTCTGAATATGACAAATGAATAGTTTTATGTGCTCAGCTTTCATTAAGTTAACTGGAATTCAAAGTAACTGAGTAACAGTTACCAGCAAGCATTCCTTGACTTAAGTGCAGCAAATTCAGGTGCTGGGACACCTGAGACACCATAACAAGTGCCCTAGCTCCTCTGCTTATCATCCACTCTAAGAGAGTGAGTACTTCTTTGAGGTGCATGGGCCAAGTGCAGGGAAAGCAGTACCAAAGTTAAGAGACAAAAGGCAGAAATGTCTTGAAATGACTGTTGATGAAATTAAAGGCTGTCTGGCATGCAGTAAGATATTGCTGTACATGACTGAACTACAAGAGTCACAGGCAGAATGTCATAGTAATGGTGCTTGTGAAATTTTTTCCCCACTATTTCTAAGCAAAGCATGCTTTGTTTTAGTAATAATCTGATCAAGGTTGATTTAAAAGCTTCAGAAATCAATGGAGGGTTTTCCCTTGACTGTAGTGCACTTAAAATCCATATCATCAAAAGTGGTAAAATGTATGCAGCAAAGTTAGAGAGATACTATCTTCACAGGCAAGACCTGAAGGAGCAGAAATGTTATTTAATCTAATGTTCTACCATTTAATGATCCAGGATTAAATTGTGTTTGATGGAAGTGTACATAGCCAAAAGCCATATCTTCTGGATCTGAAAACATGAAAACATAGAGGTTTTGCTATAACAATTAGTGAAGACAATAATTTCAGCTTCTAATTTGGCTAAATTAACATTCATCTACAGGCATTTCTCAGAGAGTTCTGAGAAAATTGGCAATTTTTCATCAGCAAAGTCAAAATCATCTTTAAGAAATAAGCATTTATTTTAGACATATGGATCTTAGTTCATAGACACATGAAAAAGATATATACTGCAGACCTCTGGAAATAGGAGTTTCCAGCTTGTAAATATACTACACTTCTTAGCTTAAGAAAAATGACAGTTAAGTACAGTCTGTGGGTGCAGAAACAATGTTTCTTATTAATAAGTAAAATACTTGGCCCTGAAAGGTAAACATTTTCTCATTGCATAGACACGATTTTTTGTAGTGATGGGGTCAGAAGATCTGACATTCCAAAGGTGATACATCTTTGGAAGCCTTTCAAGCATTCAGATAAAGCATATTCAACAAGCTTTCTAACATGATCACAAGACAATTTTCTTTCTATCCCTAACTTATTTTGTTTATTATCAGAGCAGGTGTTTTATAGCAATTAGATGTTCTGATGCAACCTTATCTCAGAGAGGTAAGCAAATAGAGCAAGTATGTTATCAATTCGTAGAGGATATTTTTTCTCTCCTAGAGGACCATCTGGTAACTCAAAAGAAAATGTAGCTGAATGCTTCATACTTTTCTCTGAATAGAGTGACAGAATTAGTGCCACCCCTCTGGAAGCATTAGTGTTATATTAAGTGGGTTTTCTGTACCTTTGTTTCTTTTGTGGGTCTGGAAGAGCACTTTGACATTTCACCATATGCACAGTGTATTATGTATCAAGGAACCAGTGGATATTACTGAAGGGTTTTAGCCAGTTTTGTTTTTCAAAAGGAAAGATAGTTTTGCTGATGCTGGTTCCTTTCACAGAGATTTACCAATATGTTCTTTTATTCTCTTTTTGCCTTGGAACAAAACTTAAATTTCATATCTCTGTGCAAATTAATTCTTTGGCGTCACTAGCCTAGAAAGCCCTCTGGGGCCAGCTATTTACAGCACTGCCATTTTACAAGCATTGTTATCATGGATATTTGACTAGGTAAACTGATAAATGGTGGTAGCTGTAAGAAGATTAAATATTTTTTGCTCTTTATGTGGCACATATATTTTGCACAAGTATTGCCTCATCTTTCTATGTTTCTACTCTTCATTATTGCAGAACTGATTAATTAATTGATTGATTGAGCTAATTGATAGCAATCTTTTTATTCACATTAGACTGCACTGCCTTGCCAAGAGCAGCAAAACAGCACTTTAAAAAGAAATTCAGGCAGGTACTCCATGTAGGATTCCTGGAATACCCCTGGATGTCTTTGAGGGGTTTCTTTTGGGGCAGGTGCTAGAACTGTAAAATCACCGAAACTTTCTGGCTGCAAGGGACCTCGGGAGGACTTCTGGTCCCACCTCTTGCCTAAAGCAGGGTCAGTACTGAATTCAGACCAGGTTGTTTGAAGCTTTGTCTAGTCTGGCCTTGAAAACTCCAAGTATGGAGCGACTCTGGAGATCTTGTTCCAACATGTGTTGATCATCAGACTTGATGATCTGAAACGTCTTTTCCAACCTAAACGATTTTATGTTTCTATGTAAGATAGCAGGACATGAACTTGATCCTCTGTGGAGAGATTCCACTGGACATACAAATTCATCCCTTTGGACATCATTTGCTGGCTCTAGGAAATCCTCCTTTCCAGCAGACTAAGACCAGCAGCTTGCACTGCTATGGTTCTCGATACTGAATTCTGCGGGGATGATGAGCTCTATCATTAGAAATATACTGATTTTCTCTGATAATTCTTCATCAGGACTAAAGGAGAAGAGAAATATGTTTTTTGCTTTTCATACAGGATTTTTTTTTCCATACAAGCAATAGTATATATTTGCAAGATTATACTTACACAACCTGAACAGTTTTTCTCCCTTCCCACAAGAATATATGGTCTCAGAATTCACTTAGAGTGAATAAGGTCTTCTCTGTCTCTCTGAAATATGTGTGTGTAAAATAAAAAGGTAAAAATGGCACAGACGGAGTTCGAATGGATATCATCCATGTCTGACCATCCAGGTGATATTGGTAACAAGAGTTTTTATTTTGTTACAGGCAGAATGCAATTCAGCTGGAGATTACTTTGATTGGAGACAAAGTAAAAAATTAAGAACTTCAGGATCTGTTTCTCCAATCTTGATTCACTCCACATAACACTAGCAATTAACTGAGCAGTTTGACTGAATAATTTACACATCCTGATCTCCACCTATAGCCAATGAAAGATATTAACACTACTAGAAAATGATTCAGATTTATGTAAGCTTAAAAATTACCTTTAGAAGGTAAGGGTGATTATTGTTCAAAACTAAGGACAGCTGTTAAGTGCAATGAACGAATGCTGCAGTTGAATAAGTTTATCACTTTTGCCCTTGAAGCAAAAATTGTCTCCTTGATGCACCAGCAGTGATGTGAGCTAATAATGCATCATTATTCAGGAGAAAACTGATTTTTGCAATGGAAGGTATAACTCTTCAAGGAACTGAGCCAGTAAGCTCAGGCTAAGATTTCCTCAACACTATGTGCTCAGACAAAAACTACAGTTGGCTGTTTTATTGGAACAAAATGTTTGGCATCAGTTCAGTAAATAAAGGTGCCAATTTTATTCGAGCTGATCCAAAACAAAATATTTGTTTTGAATTTGTTCAAGGAGAAAATTGTCAAAATTGAGTTTAAACTGCAAGAGAAATCAAACAAAAATGATCCATTTATTTAGACACTGATTCAGCAAGCCTTCAGCCTGGTTCTTGGAGCACTGTTTTGTTTTCAGTTCTGTTGCAATCTCTCAACATTGTTATAAATCAGATCTGAGGCTCTACCTAGAAAATCTCAGGTTGTGTACACAGAAAAACAAGACTATGCCCAGCAGCCATATATGTCCATGTGCCTGCTTCATCCACAGTATGGCTATGTGCCAAAAATAGCAACTGGATGTAGTTATCCAGGGCAGCGTTTCCATCAAAGACCATCCTTTCTCTGCTGTATTTCTCTGCCTCCTTTACCACTTAGCTTCCAACCTGTACAGCAGAAGCAGGGGCTTAAAGGCAGCAGCTCTATTTCACTTAAAAGCATCTTTTTTTTTTCCCCAGAACACTGACATGTAGAATATATGTCAGAAGTCTTTTGCAATAAGCACTAGGTATACGATGATATAAATTTGAAACTTAAGATCATCACAGATCTCAGCATCAGAACATCACCTCCTATATCAAGACAAAAAGGCTCGGTCTTTGACATGTCATTGACAAAAATAAGCATAAGCAGTATGTGTGTGTGTTTAAAGAGCCATGCATCCATTCCTTTCCCAGAAAATAAATTAAAATCCGGCTAAACAAAATATTATAGTGAGTAGCCAGTTCACCTATTGAAGAAAGGTGACAATATTGTTAAATTGGTAAATAGAACAAATTAGAATAGAACAGAATAGAATAGTTTATTCTACTGATGTCATCGTTGTTGACATTTGTTTAATACTATGGGAAATCTCAGGAACATATTTAAACAACGATAAGGCAGAAATTCTCAAGGAAAAGAAACCCATATATGTCCTACTATCTGGTACCTCCCCCAGCAGATAAACCAATAAAATGAAAATTGGTTTTACACACACATTCCATTTTGCAGCATTCCTCTCGGATGTTGTGTCCTTAATGGCCAAAACAATGCAAATTAATTTCTTATTCCTTTCTACAGATAGAGAAGTGTTAAGCAGTAGTCTTTATTTTCCTCATAAATATATAAATTTCTCATGTTGAAATAGGCATTAAAAGAGGAATACTCTGGATTTAACTGGAAAAAAATTCTCTTACCCTTTACAATAAAAAAAAAAAGGGGAGTCTTGTATTAAAAGCCCCAACCTAGTAAAATCCCTTTCTCTAACTATGATGCACTGCTGGTTTTCTGTATTGCGATCCTGAAAATAGAAACTTTATGTTTAATTGATTTATTTGTAATGATTCTGGCTCAGGGAAGAGACTCTGAAGCTGATTGATTACTGCAACAAGCTTAAGATTTCATACCACAACAAACCTTTTTGTACTAATAAACAGTGGGACAATAAAGCTCTGGGGCATGGTGTTTCCCTTCACATTAAAGTGAGGATTTGCAACATAAGTATGTGAGGGACATAGTTTATGTGCTCCCAAGAAGCAGACATAATGAACTATTTCTTTTAATGGCAGATTATCCCTGTTTCTATTTCCTGAAGTGAAGACCTCGCAAATTGATGTATCTGTCCTCTGAGGTTTTCAGAGAGGCATTATGGCATTTTAAAATATTAATATGAGAGTACATTTAGCTGAAAGTAGCTAGCCTGGTAGTCTCTTGTGGCTGCCATACAGGTCACCAGAGACCTCCTGTCTCTCAAGGCAAATGATTTACTCTAAGTGTATCATTAAGATATACTTTTTTGGAATTTATGATAGCGTTTTCTTACAAAGTTATACCTTTTCTATAAAAATCTAAGCATTTTTATGCTATTTTCTCCCTTCACTCACTGTTCCTTAAAAACCTGGTCAGTGTCATGGGCAAATTGAAAGTGCCACCCCCTGCACTGCAGTAGTGGGTCTGTGTTGAACACTGATTAGCTAGGACTGGATGTCACATCTTGTTATAACTTTACATAGCTGAAAAATTTCCTAGGAGATTTGAAAAGAACTGCAATTATTCCTCCAATGGAAAAAGAAGAAAGAAAGGAAGGAAAAAGATAAACTCAAATGCAATAAATGTCTAGATGAAAGAAGTGGAAAAATATTAATCAAAAATATGGATACCAACAGAGAAGCTCAAGAAGTTTTCTATTATGGAAAACCTAATAGTCAATATATGGTAATGTTTGTTTCACATTTTCTTCTAGACGACAGATGATACCAAGGATGAATTTGTGACCTTGAGAAGTTCTACAGGAGCGTCATCAGCTCAGCTTAGTGTTATTTAAAAAAAGTCAAGAAAGTAGACAAACCTCATTTCTATTTGCTGAAATTATATGGAATTTGGTACTTTCACATTCATGTACAAACACACAGACACACACACATTGTCATTTGCCTTTTCAACAGGTGGCAAAGAGCATGTGGTTCTTCCCACAGATTTGTTCTTTGGACATCATGGAGATAGTCAAGGAGATGAAGTCTTCACAACAAGCTTGTTTTCTAGAGACCAGACCCATGGCCACATAAAATCAGTGTTCAACTTCAACAGTGCAGGATCATGACCTGGAAGATTAGAGTAACTAACTTAAATA
The DNA here is from genome assembly GCF_047370975.1 of Nipponia nippon. Classification (NCBI taxonomy): domain Eukaryota; kingdom Metazoa; phylum Chordata; class Aves; order Pelecaniformes; family Threskiornithidae; genus Nipponia; species Nipponia nippon. The sequence goes on along the minus strand of NW_028262337.1, from coordinate 3,365,856 downwards.
CTGGTCTTTGTTTTCTGTCTTGAATTATTTAAGCCTAAACTGATCTAAAGCAAAGTAGCACTGTAATATACTAGCTGAAGTGCAGTCTTTCTGATTTCATAGTACCACATTTGAAGCACACCTGGCAGATTTCTCCTCCATTTCATTAGTCTATTTTGGTTTAGTTGTGTACAGAAGGAGAGATACACAGAGTTTATACTTTAATTCGAGCAAGAAACTGAAGCTTCAGAGAGAGTGTAATGAGTTCAGTGATACAGCATAGCACTCTCACATACAATACATCTCCAAGAAAACCATCAAAACACCAATTAAATAATTTTTAAAAATCCTTCCATTTCTAGAGTAGTTTAAAACCATGTTCATAACCTGGGACAGACCCTAAAAATGTTGAGAAAGAGCACAGTCCCCTTAGCTTCAAATGGTTTATGTCAGCCGACATTTTGGTCCCAGGTATGTGTGTCATGGTTTTACTACCCATTTCCTTAAGCACTAGTATCCTCTTCAGCATGTGCAGTGGAGAGCAGCAGATGGGCCTGTGTTAAAGACAGAAGACCCTGGGGTGTCTGCATGCAGGAGAAATGCATCCACGTGGCTTCATAGCAAGGCATTAGATAGCTGCCACCTGCTCCTTTGTACCACCGCAAGGGTTAGCAATCCACTGCAAAGAGAGGAGAGGCAAATAGGGAATAGTTACAGCCATCCATCCTAGATGATGCATTCCCTTTCCAAAGCTGTGGGACTTTAGATAGCTATACAGTTAATGCCAAGTCAACATTAACTTCAAATCCCTTGAACTGTGCTGAGGGAGCTTGCCATGGGCACAGCTGTGGCTGCACACCCGCTGGCGTTTTGGTACTGGAGGCATACGTGGCACAGTGCAAGCAGCCCAAGTCTCACAGAGGAGCAGCATGTGGAGCCATGTGCGGGTTTTCCTCTGGTTCTCCCCAGTGTAAAACCCACCTGTGCTCAGCTTCATGCACTTTCTCATCTGTACATAGGGCAGATTGCACGGCCTTTCATATCTGTAGAGGGAACCTGAATAAATACTTAGAACTGCCTGTTTTGAGATCTAAAACAAGGTCAATGTTAATTTTAAGTTAATCTACAGTAAATTATTTCCTGTTTTCAGTTACCATCTTTATATTCATATCTGTAAGCAATGAGATATAATTTACACACTTAAAATAATTGATGAGGAATTTTTTTTTCTAATACTTTTAACTATTAATTCTGATATGGTGTCACAATTCTTATGAAAAAATAGAATAGTGTCTAAAAAATCATGTCCACATATTGAAGAGAAAAGTTAATAGATATTAAAAAAATAGAATTTTGGCCCAAAATTTTAAATTTCTGATAGTTTTCAATTTTTTAGATAAATTAGATGGTCTTTTTTACATTTAGTTTTACATTATTCTGACCCTACTAGCTTTTCAAGAAACAAAGACTTTCCATTTTATCAGTGACAAAACATATTAAAGAAATAAAAGCCACTTGAAATGAGGCGGGGGGGGGGGAAGAGAAAGACAAGGAAAATAAAAGGTGCAAAAAAACTCAAAGAAAAGCTGGAATACCAAGTAATGACTAACCCCAAACTATTCATACAGTCAAAACTTTCACAAAAATTATCAGATACAGCAAAAATAATGAACTGTCTGAACTTGCACAGAATGATTTGCCAGCTTTCTAATTTTTTACTAATTCCATTGATACAAAAGTATTTCAGATAGCTAAATAACATTTCAGACAAGTGTGCTTTATAATGGCCTTTAGAGGAACTGTAAGAGACAGACTATTTCATTTCTGAGATTGTTTTATACTTAATTTCATTTGCCTAGACACACCTGTGTTTCTGTGTTAATTCAAATGGTTGGAATAGACCAGCAAGGACTGTAAGCATAATAGAAAGTCTTGAATAATACAGACAGCCCTACCCTTTCATTTTCTCTTGTTCTTGTTTGTCAGAAACATTTCTGAGAACGATATTATTAAATATTTCTTAACTAGCTATGTATATTTCCATTTTCTGTAGGTAGAAAATCCACATCATCAAAAGTGTGAAGACTGCTGGTTCTTGTGATTCTTTTCTTCCATGTACATATTTTTTTGCAGTTTTTTTTATTATGGAAAGAAATTATCTGTTCCAAATTTGGCTAATGGCATATATATATATATATATATATATATATATATATATGCTTCATACCTAAAGTGTATAAAACCTGATGATATTGTAACTGCACAGCAAATCATAGAGGTTCTGGTAGCAAACATTACAAATCTTTTTATCTTTCTCTATTTCATCTATGTCAGTTGTGAATATAAATAACTGTTTAATTCCACATTTAAATTGGGGAAAGAAGAGGATATCTTATCTCCTTAAATATGATATGGGGGAAAGTAACAGTGACAGCTCCTGCAATGATAAGTGTGAGTGCTCCACTTACAGAACAGATAATACAGGGATCTTGTCAACTGTAGCATGTGGGACAGCAGCATCAGAACACACCCAGACTCTTGGTATAGTGAGGGAGCACTTGTATCTTCTCCTACCCGTCAAGTGCTTAGAGTGCATACTAAGTGATATTGAAGGGATTGTTATCAGCAACCAATTCAAATAAGTTAAGCACTTTACTTTCCTAAAAACTAATCTTAAATACATCTTTAAATTTAACTTTAGCCAGAAGGTTGAACGCTATCTTTAAAAAAAAAAAGTAAACACAACGAGAGCAATGAGAACTAAAGGGATTCTTAAAGCTTCTTTTTGTTGTTTATTCTCCTCATATTTCCTAAATACTAGCAATAAAAATAGTTATATCTGAGGACAGTGGTCTTTTCTTAAGGACTGTATTTGATCTTCAAGAAGAAAAAGCAAACAAATAATTTTTATTCACTTATAACGGAGACTGTGCCTATGCATATATCAAAACCATTTGATCTTCATTAAATCCTTGTCAGTGGCTATTGTTTATCAAAGGAATGGAAAGGTTCAATATCTTTAAACATCTGCTCCTTCAACATCAGTCCTATATTGCATCTGCCCATGCCAGTCTGCTACTAGTTTAGTCCATAAATTATGGTGCTGTTGCAGGACTGGGGGCTGCTTGTGCCGTTTCACTTGTGGAGCAGGCAGCTAGTTCTAGGCTTGCAGGGAGCTCTGTGTGTCCACCTAAGAGCTGCACCTGGTCCTTAGATGAGATCAGTCAAGTGTTTACTTATAGGCTTGGAGTTTTATAATGGAAATATTGTATGTTTGACAAGTCATCTTCAGTTCAACCATCAGTTGCTGGTTAGTGCTACCTCACTAAAAGAATAATTCCCTATATTGGAATAGTAAGTGTGTAAAGCTGCAGAGCTTTCAGTATGCAAGAGGTCAGAGCTGGATTCATCACCTAGTTTCAGTTATCTTAAGCTAATGCAACAAGTATAAAATATCTGTTTGTGCTCTTTGACAGTCAGTGGAGAGACTCAAGCATCCAAAGGGCAATCTATCCATGTATCTTGACACCGATGTAATGAAAGATGAATCTCTGTCCAGGCATACTGATTTCTATGGTGACTGAAAAAAGCTGGAGAACTACCTTAGACCAAATTGCAGCAACTAAAATTAGGTGGGATGAAGCTGAGTCTTGTCTATTCTGATGTCTTTTGACCTTAAACCTCTGCTTATGTTTTTTTGCCAGTATGTTTCAGCTACCAGTTTTACCTTCCTTAGAGAAAATCCCTGCAGAATATAGGTCAACACTCCATGTTGAAACGAGGCTCCCATAAATTCCAACAGAGAAGAATACGACTGTATATGTTTTATTGGTGCAATAATGAACAGCTGAATTTTTTTAAAATACATATTTAAGCTTCCTTTAAAGATAAGGAGATACTAAATACATGGCCTATGAGACAGATATGTAGTTATTTCCAAAGTTATATCTGTTCTTGGAAATTAATTTTCAAGCCTTGAGTCTATCATTTCAAATATATCAATAAAAATCTGCTCTAGATTTAGTTGTGGTCAGTGCAATTGCTCTTATTTTGCACCAAGACATGACAGAAGAATCAGACAATCTCACTTGTTATATGCCCGCATATTCTCACATTGTGCAAAACGGAATTTCCCAATACAGCTACTTACAGTTTTTTCTTATGTTCTTTCTAACATAAGCACTTTTCTCATTATATATCTAAAATTAATTTTTAATATTATGAGATAGTGAAAATTGTGATATGGGTGTATTGAATATAGAATCCGTCGCACTTATGCACTTGACATATCTTATCTATGCAAATTGTCTGAGAGGGACATAAGTCATTTTTAATAAATGTGGGGAAAAGGTCTGAGGTGAAATGAGGTTGGTGGTTGGGGCTCAGATTCTAATAAGATAAATTAAGGCTTCTCACTCAGCTAACACTCAGTGCAGTTGTCAGCAGTCTTGGTTTTAAAAAGAAAAGAAGATCGAAGCAAAGATTTAAAGATGAATGAGCCATGTAGGCTAAAATACCCTCTCCTTTCAGTAGGCAGTGATTCTGTAGGGTCAAAGTTGAGGAGTGATGGGAAGAGTATTAAGAAATCTAGCAATTTAGAATGAAGATATATTCTCACAGGCATTAATTACATCTGCAGAAGGTATAAATGTGGATTGAAAATGGCTACTTTTTCTGGACATTAGAAAAGAATCTGGTCTGATCCTTGAACTTAACTCTGGATTTTCAAGCTTCCAATAAGTTTCCAAATTTCTGTGGACAGCAATTATCCTGTACAGTCCTGTAACCCATTCTCATGCAGACCTCCACGTCACTTCACAGAGTTACATACATGACCATAGAACAGGGCCTTTAATTTTCAGATAGCATATTTGATAAATTATGCTGCTGAATCCATAGCGTTAATTCTCTACAGTGATGTTTATAGAGTAGCTGGTATAACATACATAGAGCACTGTAAATAGGTCAGGTTTTATTGTTTATTTTAACAAATGGATAGGGTTGCATTAGCATTGGGGAAAATGTATAAATATTGATTTGAAAACCTGGTATGCACAATAAAAGAGCAACCCTTGTAACCCTTTTAGAGAAACCTAGCCATAAATAAAGTTCATCTCCATTTTTTCAACAAAACAATTAATACATAATTCATCCCAAAAGTATTATCATCCCTGTTGTTGCCAATAGCAACTGAAGTATCCTAACACTGCTAACGCTACTCTGTGAATATTATATTTATTTGTATATCTAAAGAAGGGATGTAATGGTATATACTGCAACAACATTTTATTTGTGGTGGAATCTATAAGGGTAACTTTTAATAGTTCTGCCTGGGTTGAGTGCTAAAGGATGCAGCTGACAAATGTTTGTATTATTCTGACCATGGTGAAAACAAAATCAATAAATGCATTTTTGGAACTAAGGAAACAGTTATGTATCGTCTTAGGTCATGTCTTGTTCATTTACTTTATATCTTCCTGTATGCAGAAAGCTCTGTCTAAGAATATTAATGGTATACAGCTGTATATAATTAAAGCCTTTTTTTACTAAGTAAACTTTGTTTAAGTAGGATATTAACTGGTTGACTACATTTATATTCACAATGAACAAAACTATCCAAAAGTTTAGGAGATTCATTTCATTTTGGATGGACACCAGACATTATCTAAGCCTTCTGCTCTGGGAATTGGGTTTGAAATCTCACAAGTAAGGATTTTAGTTATATTACCAGTACTGTCCTGCTCTACCAGGACTGAATGCAAGTAAAAGATAGCTAACACCTCATTGTACGCTGTGGAAAAAGAGGAAAAAAGAGTACAGGGAATTTTTTCCAAAGCTCCTTCCCAGCCATGAGTAGCAAATTGTTTAGATGGGTCTCAGGTACCTAACATATCACAGCCCAGGGGAGAATGATGGAGAACAGCAACCACATTTAGTAAATCTTCAGGGCCACCACCTGGCTACTACATATGGATGGCAGCATGTGTCGGCTGGAACACAAAAAGCCAACAGCGAGATACCAAAAGATAAACATTAGATACAGATAGGGCTAAAAGCAAAACATTGTGATGATTGCATGCCCTAGCATCATTTGACATAATTTGACATTTTGGTTGATAACATTTTTTAAATAGTAAATTCTGATGCAAAAAGTGCTACTAAAGTTTGAAAAGGAAAAATTTCTTCACTGAAAGGCTGTTTGGTTTTAACGAAAGATATTTGGGAAACAGTTCTTTAATAAAGCCTTTTTGGCTTTGTTGAACAAAGGCCTCAGTACATGGCTGCATTTTATCTTTCCACTTATTTTATAACTAAAAGTTCAAGTTCAGACCAAGTAAATCAGAATTTGCTTTTGAGCTATCACAAAACAGATGAGAACAACATTTGCTACTCAGTGAACCTTGAAGTGTCCAACTGGGTATGATAGGAGGTTTTACATCTCTGCATTCACCAAACTCTAAAAAACTGTATGCTTTGTTTTAATGGATTCTTGTAGTACTTTCATACCGTACATAGAAACAGAAGGACATGTCAAAAGGACAGATGATTCGCGCTGGTAAAGCTTTACATTTAATAAAACAAGTACCATTTTATCATTTTTAGTGTAAAGAGATGTTAGCACACTTTTATGCAAGCACATATTGAAAAACTCACATTCTGGATAGTTAACTAAAGAAGAAGTAATAATTAAGTTTGTTAACAACAGAATGTGATAAAGTTACAGCTTTAGATTAAATCTCTTAAAAATTTAAAATAACTGCATGATTGAAGTATTGAAATATTGACACAGAAATGTACATTAATGTTTGGAACTGAATTTTGACTGTATCCTTTTCAGCTTACACCTTGAGAAAATATCCTCAAAAATAGTAAGTATTAAAAAATTTAGCTGAACTGCAACCCCTTTCATTTAGAAATATAAACATTAGATTTAGCTTGATTTTATGGAGATCTACGAACCTTAAGATTGAAGAAGAATTGAAAAAGAATACTGTTTCGATTTGACAAACTGTGTGAATATTTGAAATATAGTTGTCTGGAGTCTGAGACAATTCCAAGCTTATGGTAATAAAAACTTTTCAGTGACACATGGGATTTTATTTTAAATTAGTTTATTTATTCTTATCTCTAATACTTGAACTTGAGTGGTTAGTAGTGTAAAAATAAATAGTGCAATTTCCGGCATATGTATCCCATATCCTAAGTAATGATTAAAAAAAATCCTGAAAGTTCTACTGTTATTCATGAAATACTTAGGTTTTTGAGTTATTTTTAAACAGAACACTGAACAGAACATGTAAACCAAGTACATCTGTACCTAAGAACTGATGCAAGTTATGGTGCTACCTATTCATGCCTTGAAAACTACCTCTGAGGTGGGATGAGGTTGCTTGTTTTTAGCTTATGAGGAAATGAATAATAAATAAAAATCTTTTCGAAACATGGGATAGGGTTTTTTTATGCATAAACAAAGGCTGAAGTAGTTCACCCAAGATTACTTTATTTCAGAGAAGAATGAAATTAATTAAGAGGGAACTGAAAATAGATATTAGAAACAAAATTGTGTTTCAGTCTTAAATATTGTTAAAAATGCCTATTAAATCCTTGACAAAATGGAGTACTTGAATCAAGATGAATGAATTTCAAAAGTCTGAAAGAGTCATTTTAGCTGAAGTATCTAAAGAAGATTCCTCCTACACTTGAGACCTTTTCTCAGAGAGATACCTGAACTCTCATCACGTAATCTGCTTCTTGTTTCTGGAACAGTTTCTGTGGTCATATTTCCAAAGAAGAACTATGTAAGTAAAATACAGTGTCATTCTTCTCACTACCAGATGGTCTTTCCTCTAAAAAGCACTCTGTTCATTAACAGTACGATTCTCCCTCTCTTTTAAAATTCATTTAAAAAAATGTTTCTACCTTCCATTAAAACAATATAATTCTCCCTGAGGTGCTGCACTTACAGTCTTCTGACCTATGCTGCCTAAATTGTGATATGAGAGACAAATAGCTTTAAAAACAATATTACTTCCCTACCAGAACTGGAATTATCTCTCAGATCCTTCTGCACCCTTATATCTAGAACTCCCTCACATCTAGAGCAGTTCAGAAACCACGTTCTCTGTCCTTGTTGTCGTGGTATAGGGAGAACTTCAGTGCTCCAAAAGAGCCCAGTTCAGGCAACCTGATCCCCTAGACAAAGTATGGAACATGTGCTCTCCATCAAAGCTTTAATTTTGTAGTCGTGCACCGTGATTTCTCCTTTTCTTGAAGCAGTGACTGGATAGTCCCCTTCTCCTTGAGAAAGGCACAGAAGTATGATTCCTGTGTCCTCATTACAGAAACGGTCACTGGATTTCCCTCTAGGAGAAATTTCAGAATACTGCATTTACCTTCCCATAAACATTTTATTTCTCTGGAATTTTACTGGATTTTTAGTACCTTAATTTTTAGGAAGAAGCCAGATATTCAGAATTCCTTTTTCTTCCTCACAGGGCTGCCATACTGAACACCTATCTCCAAAATGTGCTGCAACTCATTACTTTTTAGTCTTCTGTGTTTGAATTATATGCACAGTTTGCAACAGAAAAAAAATTATCCTTTCCCTGTTTTGATAACAGATATATTAAGTTAAAATTCAGCCTAGAAGTAAAAGCATAAAATTGAGAAAACATATATTTAAAACAAAAACATATTCTCAAGATACAACATCTGTCAGATATGAAAAAGACTCTCTCTAGTGATGTGATGGAATCATTTGAGTCATTTAAAACTGATCTTGTGGGTTCATAGGAAGATTATACCATGGAGAATGATACAAAGACATAGCTAAATTACATTATAGATCCTCCCATCTCAAATTTCTCTTAGTTTAATTGGCCAATTCTTATTCAGCCATTTCTGTGAGAGTTTTGCATGATTAAGGTCAAAATTTAGACCCATATTTCATCCTGGTAATTCACAATGACAACATGATACCATTAAACATTATGCAGGTAGTTTCTATGAAACCATTGTGATGGAAACGATACCAACAAAGTAACTTAACCTGTAAGCTTAAGTTAAAACTTAAACTGAAAGTTAGCTGGAAATTTTGAGAAGAAAATATTTCTCATCCAGTGCATGGCAGAGTCAGAACAAAATGTGAATACTGTAATAACGGTGTATCCAATTATTAGATGCCAGCATTTCAGGTGTAATGAAATCTCATAGTACAATTTGACTTAAATTGTTGAGATTTTTACCAGCAAAGGAATTTTTTTTCGTGTGTGTGTGTGTGGCAGTTCTCATATTGCAATCAGTAATAACAGCTATTTTTAATGTGACTGTATTTATCTGTGTCAATATGTATGGGATTTTTGTCAGTAATCTAGCTTCTCCCAAACAGGAAATAGAAATAAACTAACAAAAAAAAAAATCCTGAAGCTAAATGGTTAAAAATATCACATTAAACCATTGAACGTTAAAGAATATTAATCTAGTTGCTTTAGGGTTCCAGTTCAGTCCCATTTTTTTTAACAGAGGATAGAAGACATATCTAAATATTAAGCTTCTTCCTCAAAACACATCTTGAATTGTGTTTTAAGCAACAGATGGTTCCAGTACCATTTGAAATCTGTGTTATCTAATACCCAGATCCCCTATATAAGGACAACTAATACAGATTTATGTTATTATTCATAAAAAATTCTTATATATGTGCTAAGTCTGCAATATAGATATCACATAAGAAGATGTATGTGCTTTTAGAAGTAGACTCTGGTTTTAATATTTTTAGTCTCTGAATAGTTTCTGAATTTTCACTGACTGCCTTCTTTCATAATTGAAAAGTTCCTAAAGATTTAGCCTGTCACCTTCAATCTTCCTTTTGGAAGCATTACCATCATAACTTAAGATAACATTTCCTCAGTGATTTTCTCTAGCAAGAGCCTATGTGCATGTCAAATCAAGTATGTCAAAGCAGGTTTCCATAGGATAAATTTCAGTTGTTTTCAGCTTCTGAAAAAAGGTGCTTATACAGACTTTGCTTTTACTAATGCACTTCAATAATGAAAACAGAGATATGGCCATAAAGATCTTTTATATGTTTCACAAAACATAAACTAGAGGATTGAGTACTATTTCCTTCATCTACTGGGAATAAATAGAAAAGAGTAGTGGGTGCAATGACTACATACTGATTTAGAAAACAACATTAATAGCTTGCATGCATAAAAGTTTGCATAAATAAACAAATAAGTAGCAAAAGAGTGGATAGCAGAATCTGGAAGACAAGGAAGTTATTGCTACTTTAGGGAAGATTTGGATGACGACATTAATTCAGTCCTGCTGCAACCAAAGTCAACAGGAGTTTCACCATTGACTTTCAGACCAACTTCCAAATTTCCCTGCAGCCTAAAAATATAAATGAAGAAAATGGAAATGGGTTAATAAGACAAATACAAATCAATAAATTTAAAAAGTAATTCCAAAGTTTAGCATAAACCATTTTAATTTCAGCTGAAACTCTAATTATGTTAGAGTATACATCCAAGCAGAAGAACCATTTTCACATTTTACAGCAAGCCCTCACATTGCAAGGAAAGCAAAGCAGGCACCATTCCCTTATGCATTCCTGATGCTTTGCTGTACTCCACTGAAAGCATCTTAGACTGGGTTTCCTAAATCATGACTATTCCATGTAGGAGTCAGTATGCCACAAGGCCTCACTGCATATTCTGAAACATAATTTAAAATGATCATAAACTGAAAATGGGTGGTATATACTTGAAAGTGTTGAGAAATTGTAGTGAAAAAGTATTACCTGAAGGGTCTTACATATATGTAGTAAGTGAAACGTATGATGGGGGAAGAACCTTCCCAGCTGTTCCTGTTTCACAATGTGAATATTGAATAATCTGACTCTTCTTTGTTTGGGTCATGAAGGTTGAATAATTAAACAATAGGTCATCTGAGCTCTGTTTTGTCATCAACTAATTACTACATTTATGTTTGTCAATAACAAAGCTGCAGTAGTATTTTAAATTCCATTTATTGTGCTTTAGCTTAATACTTACTGTTACTTTTCCTCCATATTTTTTCCCGTCATGAAAATTAACCCACAATATATCTTTCTGGAAAGAAAATAAACAGCTCCCTTGCCAAGCCTTTCATTACACTGCTTCTTTCCATCATGAATTGTGATCTAACACTAGCCTAGTAAAAAGCCAGGGCCTTTGAAGTGTTGTGCTAATTTGATTAATACGTAGTTACATCCTGTTATGATGCACTTTGCCTTATGCATTTTAAATGGAAAATGCAGAGTGGATTACATTTGTGTTAAAAACACAGCATACTAAATGAACAGCATTGAAAGTGGGCTATAATAACAAGCACTGCAACCACTTTAAACATGTAAAAGGTTATTGCTTGCAGGTTAATGATAATTGTACCAAAATACATGTTTTTATAACAATTAAGAGGTCAATATAAATACTAGCGAGATTCATACAGCTGCCATGGGAAATACTTGATTTAAATTCCTTGATTAAAAACAAAACAAAATATTCAAAATAATCCTCTGAATCAGTGTCCTACTCATCTCCACAAGTACTCTGGGGCTTGAAGTCACTTCTAACTCAGCTTCCATCCAACCTGAGAAGAATTTAATGTGCTTTTCCCTTCTCTTTAAACAAAGAGTTAAATTCAACTTCCATGTTGGCACTACATAAAAGGCTTCCTATGCCTAGCAGGAGGCACTATTGCACAGCACTACTACATATAGAATTATTTTGGGTTGTTTTTTTCCCTTATCTTTTTAAAAATAAAATACATTTTTTATCATAATTCCTTGAGATACCAATAATCACTGCAGAAGAATAAATATATCACAATGTTATTTTTATGTTTTAAGTCTACTGTAAACAAAAGATGTATCGAAATCAAACTTCATGCTTTAAGTGTGCATCAGTATTTTTTAAATAGTTACATAATTATTGCACCTACTAAATTTGCTAAAAATACAGCACAGTAAAATTTTTTCCATAGATTTGAGTAAGCACATAGTCCTTTTATGTACTTGTGCTAAAACAGATAAAATATCACACTATCAGTGATGACCCCAAAACCTAAATATATATTTAAAAATTACAGATATTGATTATGATTTGCACAGGAACAGCACACAGATTGTGTTTCACTTCTTACAGCTCTGCGTGAACGCAGAAAGGTGCCATTCTATTAACTCATCATGTTTTCATATCTTTCAGTCTTTAGTGTCATTATATTTCTACCTTGCTTGCTCTTAGAAGCTTATCTGACACCTCTCTTTTTTTATTTCAGGTGAAAAAAGATGCATTGTGGAACGTAGCATCATATTATTGAAGGAGAAGTGCAGCAAAGGACAAAGAATTAGGTCAAAAAACATTAAATCTCTAAAGAGTACAATAAAGTGTAGGGTCTATTTCTGCCTATTGCATGGATTTGTTGCCAAATTCAAGGTGGCAGACACTTGTTATTCCATCTACCTCCTTCCAGGAAGAGATAGTATGTCTGCATTTGTTTCTAATTTATTTTTAAACAGCTTAATTAATGTTTCCTACCTATTTGTTTGTAAAACTATAGTCATAGGTTTTATTTTCATTTGTATTCCTGAAATTAAGTTTAATTGCTTTCTTTCCTTAGTACAGACATGTCAGTTCTGCTTTTATTTTTTTGATTAAATAATGCATTCCAAACTTTATGTTTCAATATATTTGCAATTTACTTACAGGTCATCCTTACTCTTCTGTTAGCCAATAATTATAATATTAACTAATCTCAGAAGAGGTCTTCACCATCATGTTTCAAATCTTTTTCTAAATTTTCTACTTTTTTCAGTATTTCCTAGTAACATATCATGCAATGGTGATGGAAACCATCTATGCAGTTGACTGAGGGCATACTTTAAAAAAATTGTATAATTCCAATGATTTATATCAGGCCACCATAATCTGATGAGACTGCAAGACCTGCAGTAAAAGTGCAATGAAGTCAGCTGCAAGATCTCTTCCTTGGCCTACATGGGCTTTTGGATCAGAATCACCTAGTCCTATTATCTCTTTCCCTGGCATTTACAGTACAATACGGCACTGAACCTATCTTCTGAAAAAGTTTGGATCCAGTTCTACATCAAGAAATTGAAATTTGTCCTTTTTTTCTGGTTCTTCTTGTTGTACTACATTGCAAACATAAATTATGTAATGTCCTTGTATAATGATGCTCTTGAGCATTTCTCCTCGGGGTTCCTTTGTTCACAAATGTTTGTATTAATACTTCTAATGTTTAATTATAAAATTTCTTATCAATTTTCTGATTAATATATTGACTTGGTCTGTACAATCTTTGATATTTCCATGTTTAAACATATCTACTCCTTCAAATATGGTCAGGTTTTACCTTGTGCATTTGCATTTATATGGTTCTACACTTTCTGAGGTTTTAAGAATAAGCTAAATCTGTCTTCTTAGTGTACATCATAGTTATGCTGGCATCATACTTAAGTCTTTATTTCGTCACCACTTAATAACATCACCTAAAGCTAATAACGTTTACTGAAAATAATGTGTCTCTGTCTCAGATGCCAGACCTTAACAACTGATTTTAAAGAGTAATACTCAGTGGAGACTCTGGTTCACAGCTTGAATGAATAACACACTTTTATAATATATTAATATAGCATAAATTGTTGTAAGCCAGAACCAATGTGCTTTAGATTTTAACTGAGATTTTAATTTTTCATAAGATCTTTGGAAGTGATTTCAAGCAAGTCATTAAGCATATTCATTCTGAACAGATGAATCACATTTTTAATTATGATTATCACCAGCAGAGAGATCTGAACAGCAAAAGTTTATTCGTTTATGTAGTCGAATCTTTATAATAGGATTTTAGCCTACCAAAAGTCACACTGATTTCTGACCTTGAACCAGAGAAGATAATGAGCTGAGTGTGACCAATAACCTGAGAAAAGACACGTCTCCTCATACACTCCTGTTATGTCTCTAAAGAAGATTCAGAATAGGGCTGAAGAAATAGAGCTGGACTTGGAAACCATCAAGAGTATTCCAAAATTGTCACTGATAACCTTGATAATATAAATTAAAGGAGGATGACATCTTGCTGGTCAATGAAATCTGGACAGTGATCCCCTTCCACCTGAAAACTGTGAGTATTCACCCAGGAAACACTAGGTGTATTCTTTATTATTTGCATTATAAGTCTAAACACAACATTAGTCTTATTTTAAAACTCGGAAGCCTATACAAAGTAGTACAATGATATTTATTGGTCTCTGCTCACGTTTGATACATGAATCCCATTGCAGTTTTCAATTTTCCTCAGGTTCTGAAAGACTTGAAAACCAGATGGATCACAATGTTTTGTACATCATCAGTGAACGGATGTAATTGCAGTTGCTTACATCTCAGAATTTCTCAAACCAAATCCTCTAAGAAATAGTGAATTGCCTCTGCAGCATTTCAACAGTGAAATCTTTTTGAAGAGAAAAAAGAAATTCATTGTGACACCAAACACAACTTGCTGTAACTAGATAAGATCTCAAAGGCAAGTTAATAATCCTTCATAATTAAGCACAGTGTGATTATTCTGTAATGGAACTTCTATTCTGAACTATTGAAATACAAATATAAACAGTCCACAAATGCATTACACTTATTAAAGATTTATAGGCTTACCCAGATCTGTCACTATACTATCCATATATCTGAAGAGAAACAAAAACAAACCTTCATAGATTAAAGTTTGCATATCTGATATGTCTGATGCATGGCTTGTTTTGTCTGTAATTGAGTTAGACCCTATTGCTTACATCCAGAGAAAGAGAGAGATTCTTGCATCCGCTTTGAGTTGTGCTGCTTCAGTAAAGCTCTCCAGAGTTGTTGCAAAGCTGCAAAACAGAGGTCTTATTTGTTTGCTGATTGGTTAGGTTTGACAGTGCCGTATGTGAAATGCTCAGTAGCAAATAATGCAGCTAATCTGACTTCCAATGGAAAGCTTTAGAAAGGTAGGCATGAAGGGGAAAGGATTTTCAAACCTATGCAAGGAAAGGGACATTCTTCATTTTTTAAGATCTATATAAGCTATAAGTAAATGTGAAAATTGATACAGAACATTTTCTGATTAGTTAGAAAGATGGGTAAATACTGAATGGTTTCTATTCCTGTCACATAAGTACACGCTTAACTATAGTTATAACTGGCATTGGTAACAGGGAGAGTATAAAAGAACAAAGAACCAATCATTCCTCTTGGTTATTTTATAAGGAAACTTTGAACAAGAAATAGAATGTACCACTTGGCCCTCTAGTTCTTCATTAGCCTCTAGTGATAGTTTTCTGCAGAGGTCTATTGGTTTAAGAATATCCTCCCAAGGCTATTGTCTCCTACCTCCGTTATCTGGAACCAGAAAAGGAAACAGAATCTTACTTCTGAAGTACCTCAGCATTCAACTAAGCTATTCACGGAGAACACTATGACACAGGATTTAAAAACAAATTAATAAAATTTTGGGGCTCATTCACATGTTCTTGGTGCCCACATTTCTCAGCTTGGTTCAAATAGCAAAAAATACAAGATCTGGATCCTTACATTTTACAAATTAATATGTGTAAAGCATTAGACACATGCTGTTTACTTACATTTCAATATAGGAAAGCTTTACACTGAAAGCAAATTCAGATACAGGGCCTAAAATAATCAAATGTTTTAAATCACTTTGATTAATCACTAGAATATATTAAAAGATATGGTTTCAGCATATTTTGCACAGAAAATGTCTTTTAGTCAAACCCTAGTTTCGCTCTTTCTATCTGGTCCATGTGTAATTCATGAACCTTTAAACATTATGGGATTATAGATAGCTAAACTGACATTTTTACTTTCACTTAGCAGCCTGAATAATTGGTACACTCCAAGCATTTTAAATACTAAAGTAATCATTGTTTTGAATTCATCTTGTGATGTCATAGCAGCTGACAATTGACATAATAAATTTCAAGAATATGAAAGCTTGTAAAGAATGTTAGAAATATTTTTTTTAATACATAACAATTAAATTATCTATAGCTAGCAGTATATTCTGACGTTATCTTTAATGAAATGCTCTTTAAATATATGATGTATTGTTATTGGTTTTCCACTTCTGGGCAAGAAGCGAATTCATTAAACTTTTTAGTGTGTTTTCCTTAAAGTCTGAAAGAAATATATAGATAAAAATATCAAATCTATTTAATATCTTGAATAAAAGTAGAAGTTCAGTGATGAAAATTAAAAATTTGACTTTCAGTGTATGGAACTATGTTGTGTCCTTCTCAGGAGTTGCTCTGGAAGCCAGTCACAACCAAGTAACAAACCACTACATCAACTATAATTTAACGTAGGAGTGAGCTGTAAACTACATCAAACGCAGCTGGCAACTGACTTCCTAGGAGAGGCCAGGGGACCTGTAACCCCCCAGCAACCAGTCTATGGTAGAGATCCTGGTCACACAGTTCAGAAATGTCCACAGGGAAGGCCATGCAGCCTTACTTGAAGACTTAGATCAGATCTATCCCAAGCTACACAGTTTCTGGAATAAAAGCCCATGATGTGGATTATTGTAAATCAGTTCTTTCCTAAGAGATACTTCCTCTGATTAGTGTGATTTGAACAGATTGAATACCTATAAGGGAAGGAGAAGACATCCACCATGTAACTTTTGAATAGCAAAAGTTGAGCATTGCCCTTGGTGCTTCCTAAATAATGTGGGAAATGCTGTTGTCAGTTAGACAGGAATTATATCAGCAAGATAGGAATTATGGCAAAAGTAATTTTTTGGCTTAATTAAATAACCCTTCAAGACCTGATATTTTTATTTATATCCCATAAAAATGTACACGTTTCAGTATAAAGCCAGTGACTACAGAGATGGTTTATGTAACATTGCATTTCTATGGCACATACCCTCATTATCCTTCAATGGCACCTATCTTCATTATCTTGTTTAATAATAATGAGAGAATAAATGTTGCATTTATCACAGCGCTTGCTAAGATGCACAATCTTGCAGAATATACACTAATAATTCTAAAAGCATCACCATGTAGATGGTAGTATGCATGACCTTTGGGCACATATGCAATTCAGCTTCTTTACCCAGAGATTATGCTGCCCTCCATAGGCAACAAGATACGTATGGAATACCAACACATTGGGTTGGGAGGAAAGAAGTCCCATTGTCCTTTTCAATAAATCTTTAATTATTTCAGGGAAAAGACACTAGCTTAAAAAAAAAAAAGTGGGAGAGGTTGCTTTCCCCAGCCACACAACCACATAGAGGCATGGATTGTATGCAAAAGCAGTAATTAGGACACTCCTTTTGGACTGAGTCCTATCTGCTGTTCCAGCTCAGTGATCTCTCCTGTTGGTCATTTAGGTGAATGTCAGAAACAGCAATGGGAGAGGTTTTGTTTGGCTTGGGGTTTTTTTGGAAGAAGGCAGAAATGATGATGAACTGCTTTGACTTTGTAGTCTTTTCCCAAAAGATGGTCCATAGCTCTTAAAGCCTCAGAAGTCTTCTTTCGCCTCCAAACTCAGATGTCTTTCTGATCTTTCTGTTAACAGTTCATGTCTCCTCTCTGGCTTTTGTGGATTTGTATACTAGGGCAGGAGTTCTACATGGTTACAAAGAATCTAAAAAGTAAGTGGTAAACTATTTAGGATCGCAATGTCAAAATCCTTCATAACATAATGCAACTAGCATACCGTTGACAGTACATAAGCAGCAATGATAGAAGCTGATCAGATCTAATAATTGTTTCAATATAAACCTGTGTAAGCACCAGAACATATATTAATATGAAATTTTATTTACATTACAGTAGCACCAAGCATTTACAAAGAAGACTGACACTATTGCCTTGGACACACCATGGTCACTGATAACAGGAAGCATCTTCTTGGGAAATAGCATGTTCCATCTCAGAGGAAATATCCTTGACTTATTAATTTATAGTGTATGTAAGGACAAAGCTTAACCGATTGCTGATTATGCCATGTTCACAGCCTAGATTTTAAGTTGAAAAAAATAAGGTTGGTATTGCTCATATCTAAGTCTACCTGTCCAGAAGTGAGGTGTCTCTCTAAACGAGCTGTATAACACCCTCTGCAGTCAATGGGAAAAAAAAAAATCTTCCCAGAGCAATTCAGTGTATCCCTAGGACAGGTGGGATATATCTTGCTAGGGATCACTCTCTCTCTATTTATTAACTGTAAGACAAACCTAGACAGCTAGCTTTGGTGGAAAAGGTTTTTCTTTTCATGTTCTATCAACAGCTCATGCAAATGCATTGCATTTTTTGAGTTTTGCTTATTAAAATATGGTGTTGGCCCCGAAGTCTGTTATTTAACTTGTTACCCAGATGAGGAAAAGTTAGATACAAAAAGAGAAGAATTCAACGTCTGAAAAGTTAATTAGTGTCCATGTTCACGCCAAATAGACAGATGCATGTCTTACTGCAAAAGGTCCATAAGTGTGGTGTAAAGCTCAGGCCTTAAAAGTTAACATTATAGTAGTGAAAGGTAAAGATGCCAGAACAATTGAATGAGATATGGTAAATATTCATACCCACAGAGAGACATCAAGGAAGTAAATCTAAGCTTCTTTTGCTGAAGGAATTTTCTCTGAGACATCTGGTTGGTTGACATCTCAAATAATAATTGTTGTTTACACAGTGCCCATAAAACACGAGAACCTGGAAGTATAAACTTTTCACAGAAATTCTTTAAACTACCAATGAAATGAAAAGTATAATCCTGAAATGTATTTTCAGAATTCTTTTAGTCTACCTAAAAGGACTGCAATAAGGATTTCTCTTCATACGCAGCTATCTGGTATTTAAAGATTGTTTTATTCCATGTTTCTTTTCAGTTTAATAACAGACTACATAGGAAGCAGATCTGGGAAATACGTACCCAGCACACAAGTGCCAAGCAGTCATCATGGTACAAGAATGATTAAGCTGCAATCCTACATTAGTCATGGCACTGACAAAAAATCCCATGATAACAGTCTATAAACAAGACAAGTTCTCTGCTACGGAAGAAGTGGTTTTACATTTTCTAAAATGAGTGAACAAAGATTTCCATATGGATAATTACCATAAGGCTGACTGGAGTTTATGCAAAATAAATTACTCAAAAATTCCTGTCACTTCATCAGATGAAAGACAATATGAAAACGGAAATAATCATGAAGATAATTCTATCACAGCATCTAAGAACAAAAGTACTGAATTACTTTTAATGTCTAATTTTTTGTTGGCTGTTTTAATTGCTAAGGAATTCAGAGATCAGCAAGACGGCTTCTGCAGAAGCACCAGTGTGCTGTCTCATTAACTGCAACAGCAAATTGAACTGTTATTTCCCAAGTTTCACTTGTAGCTTAAATAACTCACCATATTAAAGTTTTCTATATTGCCATCAGTGTATTCATTCTTTCTATAATTGAGGAAACAATTAAAGAATTGATTGAAAAGGACATATTTGTTTCTTGTCATCACTGATGCTTGAAACCATAGAAATATAAAAATATTGATGAAAGCCTTTTGTTACTACAGAGGTGAAAGGGCAATAATCCATTTCTACTTCATTATTTTAAAGACATGAAACTGCATTAAAAATATTTGCAAAAGTAAAATGTATACTACAATTAAAAAGTTTAAACTTTATATAAAGTCATTTGCAAATTATAATGTTAACTTTAGGAGATAGCACTCTCTTTACAAACTAATGGAAAATGAGAATAACTTCCTGCTAATTGTTCAATTATGCCATTCTTTCCATTTCAAATATTTCAGCTATTTTAATTTCAATTACTTTTTTTCATCTGTCAAAAGAGTTTCAGAGTTATGGAAGGTACATCATTATGTCAACCTTAAATACATGAAAATTTCAAGGTATAGCCCCCCAAAATTATTGATGTCTATACCTTTCAATTAAAAGAAAACAGAGGGACAAAACTTCAACATGTTTTCTAACATATTAAAAGTTATTTTAGCATTTAGCTGCATATTGGCCTGTTGAAATAACTTAATTCTTTAAGGGTGAATGCAAACACATTTCTCATAGCTGAATATTGTGTCTCTCAGTAAAAAGCATTTTTTTGTGATACAGTCTTAAAATTAGAATAGTCTGATCTGGTGTGTGATTAATTTTATAACATAATGCATTTTGCTGAAGGGTAAATTATTGATGACACTATCCTTAGTCATAAATGTAAATCTTTCCCAAAAATACATCACAGCAAAGCTGAAAAAGGGAATGAAATTTCAGTTTTATTCATTACCTCTCATATACTTACAAATTATTTTGCAGCAAACAAATTACTGAAGGTCAAGTCTATCACTTCATCTAAAAGAATCCAGACCTTCTAGAAAACAGTAACATTAGTGAAGGCTTGAAACATGACTAAAATCAGAATGCAGACTGAGGAATTTTAAGAGGAATATCATGTATTGTTAAATTCCACAGAGTGTTTGATCTTGCTTCCACCATTGAGTATGAATGTGTTATGATGCCTTTTCATTCCGTACTTTTCAAAGTTTCTTAAAAGGGTATGTTATGTACACTCCTGACTCAGTTGTATCAAGAAAATAGGTATTTTCCTTTTTCAGGCATGTTAGGGTAGGTTAGAGAGACCTATCCTATTTTTTTTTTCTGCTGAATGCCAATTTGGCTGTAAATTTCCAAATAAATTTAGTTTCATTTAAACATGCAAATAATTTCATCAATTTATTTCTATAAGCAAAAATTTAAATATACAGGAACTGCTCAATACAATTTAAAGTAGCAAACTGTGGAATCTCACAGCTGGATTGTACATTCAAAGATGGTAGAAATGTACTTTTATAGCAGAAATACATGAAGTTTTGATAGCATCCCCTTTAAAGTATTGTGCCTGCATTTTATGTGTTGTCTTTCTGATGACAGAGAAAAGATGGCTGCTGTGTACTTTTCTATCTCCCATTCACAATCTGCATGAAAAACATCACAAAGATTATTAATAATCATGAGATTTTAAAACCAATAATTAATTACTTTATTTGTCTTTTTGAGTCGACATGATCAGTGATCCTGCCTACTGCCCCATGGGCTGGACACCTGTTTTTTTGCTGCTGCTTTGTGAAAAATGAGATACTCGGGTAGCAACCTTACTCCAGTATCAGTTATGTGAAGTTTTGCTGTAAAATAGTGAGAGCTGGCAACAACGCAGTACAAACAAAGCATGAGACATTATGAAAGCTGAATCTTGATGGGGGAAGATATACAAGTCGTGAAAGATGCCCCAAAGGACTGAATGTTTTTCTGTGTTTTTTTTCCCAAATGTGGAATGAAATCCTAAAGCATTTGTTTCTGAAATCTCTGCTATAAACTCTCCCTTCCCTATAATCTCATCAGCTTGGGGGCAACAGAATCTCTAAGGTCAGCCTTGCTGTTAACAACAATGCTTATATTTCTCCTCTGTTTCATGGCAGTAGAAAGGAACGGATGATTTACTTTTAGTGAGTTGCTCAACCTTACACAAGGAACTCAGTAACTTTTTTTTTTTAAACTGATAGGATTGCCAGTGATAGCACTGCTCACAGTAGTATTAACTACATCTATAAACCTCAGCACCACTTCTCTTGGCTCAGCCACAGTCACATGTTCTTCACTTTTTCTTTCTGGTATTTCAGGCTCTTTTTTCCACAATACGTTGAGTAATGTGCAAGATAAACTGGCATGTGTTATGAGACCAGGACAGCATGCATGGGTGAATTAGTTACATTATCAGCATAAATGACAAAAAAGTTTTCTGATCCATAACATATGTTTGGGTGAGAAGAAGAGAGAGATGCAAAAGAAAGCAGTAATGACATGATACTGCTATTCTGTCTTAAAACAGATGTTTCTTTTAATAAAACAAGAATAGTAATAACAACAACAAAAAGTTGTTTAGTGTTCAGTATTCTCTTAAAAAAAAAAACCACGTTGGTTTCTTTGGGAAATTAAAACATTTTAAGAGAGGAGCCTCTTCTCCATTCCCAGACTGAGCAATTTAAATTTTCACCTCTCTTACTTTAAGTGGAGTTTACCAACTCCACTTAATCTGCCCTGCACTTATTGAAGAATTGATACTACAGTATTCATATCAGATGTCTCTCTTCCCACAGATAAATCTTCAAATACAAAATAAAAATCTGTAAAACCAGAAGCAATACTAAAGCAGAACCAAGAAAGTGATGTGGTGGATGCTTTAAGTGATGTTACAGTAAGGATGCCATTAAAAGTTTTGTGAATATACAGGTGATTTTTAACATGCAGTTGTCTAAAATAATATTCCATAAAAAGGAAATAGAAAGTAAGCTTTATTGTCTATGGAAATCACTCTTTAAAAGTTTCTTTCAATTACAATATATTGAAGCATGTCTGTAAATGCTGATTGCAGTAGTAAGTTCATTTTACAGCCAACATGAGAGCTGGAAGTGTTGATCCCAGGCAGCTGAGAATTTGTTGAATCATCAAGCAGGCACCTTTGTGCTTTCTCTCTTCCTGTCTCGCAGATTTGGGGGAAGGTTTACATACAGTCCAGAAAAAGTTTCATTATCGTTCCTCAAACCTCTCTGTATAACGGCTTTTTGCTATAATGCCTCCATAGAGGGTGATGGAAATCAAGCTCCTGTTCTGCAGGGCTGCTGGCTTGGGGGATGCACAGCACGGGGCCACGACCCCCTCCCTCTGCACGTGGGAGAGGTCATACTCCACAGCAGCCTCTCTGTCTCTGGAGGGAGGGCAGAGTGGATGGCTTGGATGGAAAGGTAGGTGGCTTGGTTAGAGATGCAACACCCTGTTCCCCAATCCTCCCTCTGTTCCTTTGCTCTGCCCCATCCGTGTCCTTGTGCCATCTTTTGTTTTCTGCTTGAGTTATGAATCACTTGGGACAGGCTTTTCTCTTCAGGGTCCTGCACGCTTGGACTTCAGCTACTGTTCTGCACTCTAGTAGTAATGAGTATACCGAACACAAGTGTCCTCTTGGCTTTGCTATTGCTATGAGATGGGACCTCTCAGAAAGCAGCACACTGTGGTCACTGGGAGCCCACTCACCCCTCCAGCACTGGGACCCCCGCTTATCACACTGGTGGAGCCACAGCTATGGCACCAAGGTAGGTAGAGGCTGCACGTGGAGCAAGGTGTAGCAAAAGACAAGGAAGGTGATGTTTCACTGGGGTCAGAGGCTTTCAGCGGGTGGTTCCTGGGGTTGCATGTTGTTGGTAGAGATTTGCAGAGTCCACATGGGGTTCCTGGCATTTCCTCTTTTCCTCCCATCAGGTTTGAGGTTTAAGTAAATAAATAAACTATTTTCACAAAGGGAAAGGCCAGGAGAGGGTTCCAGCTGTCATGATGCAAATCCAGAATGCTTTTGACTCCAGCTATGTTCCATTTTTATTAACAAATGAAAATACAGAGCCATATTTGTGCAAAAAATACTGAAGAGCTGCTCTATCAGAAAATTATTCTCATAATCATCATTGTTTATATGATAATCTTTCTCTACATAATTTACAGTTTAATCCCAGCAGAATGTTTCCTGTATAAGGTAAAGAATTTATTTTTTATCTATTTTTATGGCACCAATGAAAGGAAAAAAGGAAGGTACATAGCTGTCATCAGATATTATTCTGTTGCCTCCCAGTCTCATTGAGCAGCAATACAGTCTGTTCATATGTTAATTATTTATATTGAAAGACTCCATCATGTACAAACAAGAACTTTTGAATAAAGTAGGCTGAAAAATGTTATTTGCATTTTGGCATCAAAATAACTGGCCTAATTTTTAGATATGAGAAATATCTCCGCTATTACTGACACAAAGAGTGCAAAAAAACTTCAGCTGGTAGATCTAAATGCTGGACAAGGTCTGATTCTGATACAACAGGCTAAAATCAGCTTCATCCTCCAGTTCACTAAAATAGCTTTTTGGTTAACTGAATAATAAAATTCAGTAGTACACATGCACCAAAGTTAGGTTATTTATTTTAATATTCAGTTCAGTTCAAGATCTCCATATTATTTTTTTTCAGTGTAAGGTGTATTGTTTGAACAAATGTTTTGCTATCGAAGAATTTTAAAAACGGACTTTTTGGAATCAAGAAGACACCTGAAAGGCTTTTATGAAATGCCCCATTATCTGGGTATTCCTGTTGAAAACATAAGTCATGAAACAGTTAGCAACTTCCTATTTAAATCACTGTTGTCAGACTTCAGAGTTAGTATCCACAATGAAAAAGTGGAGACTTACTTAGTCCAGTTCATGTCTCAGAACTTCTGCTTGCAGCTTTGAGGTCTGTAATGCAGGTTTTCCATGTCTGAACCATTCCTGTGGGCTCCCATGTGGACAAGAGTTCACTCTCTGTTTTTGTTTCAGGCACAGTGATAAGCAACAGGCAGTTTAGGTAACCTGCCATTTGCAGTCTTGATCTAAGTGGAGCCAAATTCTTCCTCTGGAGGCATAATGATTATTTACCTTAAGGTACTTTTCCTGAAAAATAATAGCTTGCGTAGGCCAAATATGTTTAATGTTTACTGCATTTAATATATAGTAATTATCCTCTGTAAAAAAAAAAAAAAAAAAAAAAAAATTACCCCAAGCTGAAAGCCCTCCTTATTTTAAAATAACACTAAGTTAGTTTACATAGAGACTTTACAATCACATTATTTTTCAATAACTTATTTTCATTGATCAGTCTAACAGTTTGACATGTTATTTATGGGCTACTGTGATGAATCACATCCGTTTCCAAGGTAAAGTAAGCAAATTCTCTGTTTATAGGATTAAAGTTGAAGGTCAAACTTTGATTATATTTTCTATTCTACTACAGCAATATGAAGCAAGGCCTTTAGACTTCAGAATTGGCAACCAGTCATATGAGATGCTTTTATACTTAAAAATTGACCACAGATCTTGAGTAAATCATAATTAACATCCAAGAGGCAGGAAACCTAGCAGATGACTGTGATAGACTTTAAGAGGAATTTATTTTGTGTTTTGAATATGTATTTCAATATTTTTTTTACCATGCAAAGAGGATTTATTTATTTTTAAACTGTTTTAAGAAAAGAGTTTATGTCTACCAGAGTGTGAGAGCTGGGAAAACACTAACCTTCAATGCTAACGGTGTCATGTGGTATTTATCTAACTCACTGGCCCACTGCTGTTGAACTTCTACCAGTGTATATTTATCAGTAAGCCATTGGCAGGTGCAAGTGAAATTTGCCGCGTCCAGAAATGTAATGTATAAACAACATTTAACCCCCCCTTTTTAGCAACACATTATTAAAGTCTGAGTTGGGATCTCGGAGCTGCCGAAGCACTGGCAACCTTAAATTATAAAGGATGTTGTTGTGCAATGTGATAATGAAAAGTAATTACCCGAATGCCCTCCACTCCAACCACACACAATGCCCAGCAC
Source organism: Nipponia nippon (assembly GCF_047370975.1). Lineage (NCBI taxonomy): Eukaryota > Metazoa > Chordata > Aves > Pelecaniformes > Threskiornithidae > Nipponia > Nipponia nippon. The sequence goes on along the minus strand of NW_028262337.1, from coordinate 3,340,352 downwards.
GCTCACATAGCCAAAGGGAGGGGGAGGAGACAGGGGAACCATTTGTGTTAAAAGATAAATGTGTGCCGATGAGAATCTCATCCAAAATATCCTCACTAAATTATTTAACAAAGGAAGCATGAAAGGGAAGATTGTGAAGTGTATGATTTCAGTGAGACGTGGAAAGGTTGCTTAGGAGGTTTCTTGTGATGCAACGCAAAGATTGTTGCATTTAGATTAGAGGTACTGACCTTGCTTCATCACCCAGCTTTATAAACCTGTCTCTACTGTGCATGCTTTTTTTGTCTTGGAAGGATTTATGTCAAATCATTTGTTATCACATACATTGTTGTGCCAAGACTTTGCAAATCCTGGCTTGCAACTGCAGCCATCCTTTTAGGTCAGGATTAGGGAATATTTTTGCAGCATTCAAGGGAAAGAGGCAGGATTCTTCCTTCATACTAGAAATCTTCTTTAAAGATGTCTGAATTGTGCTTAAAGATTTTTGCACAGGGAGACTTTGCTATGGGCAGACTCCCTCCATTACAAATGTGGGAGGGGGAAGAAGCACACATTCACACAGGAGCATCCCCAGTCCACAGGGCTTTGTGGTGCCGGGTATGTCCAGGGACCTGTCCTGGAGCTAAAAGGGAACTGATTGAGCTTAAGAGAAGGGGTTAGTGCAGAAAAACAGGAAAATGCTGTGGCCCCATGAGGAAGGAGATGGTGCTAGATATGAGTGAGGCTGTGCAAACTTTGCTGTCTATAACTATTACTGACATAAATCTAGGGATCTCTCTAGTCCCAATTCTGGAACCCATACTGGCCTTTTTTAGCTGTCCTGGCACTCTCCGATGGATGAAAAGGATTGAATCAACCAAGGAGACTGAGCTGTCTCCTGGGTGTTATAGCTTTAGCTGTATCGAAGTAAGGATGAGGAAGACCTGAAAGCATGCTAGGGAAGTCTGACAGAGCTGACTGCCTTCAGGAGATCTAGACTGGACATATAGCTCTCACACAGTCCCAGAGAGCTGGCTAGTGATGCAGGATTTTGTAGCTCTGAAGCCCCAGAGTGTGCCTTTGAGCTCAGCTCTGAGAAAAAGGAGATACATAAGTGCTCCAGTCCAGGAAAAGGCTCAGGAAGCACAAACGCTGAAACAGTTTATCTCAGAGATACAATTTGTGCCATAGTCCATACCTACAAATCTCTGCATCCCTCTATGCAAATGACCTAACTGGAACAGCAAGTTCACCATAAAGACAGAATGCAGATTATATCTGTTTCCTTCCCTGAGTGTTTGCTGCCTTAGACAGGGGCAAATTAACACCCCGTAGTGAAGCCAAAAGTGAATTTTGTGGTAAGGGAGCAGCTGGACCCCACGCAGCTCCTGCCAGCCACCCCGTGGATGCCTCCTGCTGTCAGCTACACACTCAGTTTAGCAAGGCTTGACCCAGAGTTTATGCGGCTTGAACGAGATGCAATGTGGAGCCCCTGCTCTCTGTTATTCTCAGGCAGAGATATGGAGTGTCACACACAGCCTTGTCCTTACTGAATAAAATTTTGCATTCTCTTCAGCAGTTTGCTCTTTATCTCTAAGTTACAGCACCACACCAATTAAATTATTCCATCTTTGATTTATCACACAAAAGCATTTCTCTTGTAAAGTAGGTCTTCAACTTTGAAGTTTAGTGCAATTAAAACTAAATACTGCTAATTAGGAACCCATTGCCTCAGCTATTACTCAAATGAATTCTGTCGTCATGACTTAGGACCACTCAGATGAGCAAGAATTTTCAGGATGGGTCTCCATATTCATTAAGGAAAAGGCTGCTTTTTTTCCTAAGCTGCAAACAGCAGATGGATCACAACAGGACCTTTACGCAGCATGAAGGTGAGCAAATAGATAATGATTTACAGGATCAGAATCCTCCCGAATGTATGACTTGCACTTCACTGATTTCTGCTAACAAGGTTTAAACTGTGCACAGTTTTCTTGTGTGCTGTGACTTTTGGCAACAATAAAATGTTCCTTATTGCCATATGACACAGCCAAGTCCAGATGTGCTATTTTGGTTTGAGATGGTTAAACTTTTTTTGTTACTATGGAGATTATCTACTGAATGGTTTACTTACCGCCCCGAAGCTGTCATCGCATACTGTTTAATTTATAAAGCCGGTCCAAATCTCTGTGGAAAAAAAAGTCACCAATATTTCTCACAACTTTCTTTGATTTATTTTTCAGTGTCAGCCAAGACATAACATTTATTATGATTCACCTTAGCATGATGACATTTCATTTTTCTTACTGAAGAAGATGTTCCTGAAAAAGGAGATCAAAATCTCCTTAGCCTTCTGGATATCACATAATAAATGAGGGGGTCTGTTTTTCCTCAGTGCCTCAATAGGAAGAAGTGTTTATGTTTCAGGACCAAGCCCCCACAGAATATTTACAAAATTTGTTGCGAGGTGTTGAGCCATAAATCTGAAGTTCGAAACCTACATCAAATAGAAATGAAGACCTATAAAACACAGTGTAAAACAAAAAGTCAGAAGAAAAAAATGTAAATATTTTTAAGAATTATTAAAATCCTTAAGTGTCTTCCCCATAAATAACACATAAAATTTATTTTATCAAATGGACTTTGCTGCTAACAGTCTAAATATTATAAATGAATTAAATATTTTCATTGCAGTGTGCTAAAATAAAAAAGTCAAATATTCTAGGGTTGCTATGGATAGCCAACCAAAGCCCATCACACTCTTCCTTGAGTGAGAGAGAGACACTTAAAATAGCATCTGCGTTACATAAGAAATTGTTATCAGAAGCTAAAACCCTAAACTGAAAGTTACTTTGAATTTCGTTATGGTAAATGAATATGAATTTATTTTATAAAGGGGAAAAAAGTCTTCCAGAAAGCTCATGGAAAACAATCCACAGTAGGATATGATAAAAAAATAAGAATAGCCAAATGATCTTGACATTCAGTAATGAGACTATAGTTCCTTAGAAAACAGCATCACCCTCATGATCATTTAATAATAACACTTGCTTTATCTCATCCCATGATCTGTAAGGCATACTAGGATTTTGTTGCTTCTGGAAAGATGAAGAAAAGTGTCCTGATACGTTTATATATAACCAATGTTTGTTGATACGTGCATATTTACTTTTCTGTACTTTTTTATTTATTAGCATTAAGAAATTGATATTATTTAAATTTATACTGAAACAAAATAAATATCATATTAAGCACTGTATGCAAAGGCAAACAGAGTCTTGGAGGCATTTCTATTCTGGGGCTCAGATCACTTCTCAAGTCATATAAAGGCAGATGTCATAGGGGTCATATAAAGGTCTCTACTCTGATAGAGTAGAGTAGCTTTAAGGAGAACCTCTGTGGGAACACCCATGTCGGCAGATCGTGGGCTTTAAAAACATGTAGCCTAGCCTGATTGCTAGGACATGAGTAGTTAGACAATATCAAGTTCTTACAGAATATTTTCTGGTTGATGAGGAAAGGTATTCTACAAAACAGATATTTCATTGCTGCAACTGTGTTCATCCATGTGAGCATGAGGTGTCACTGCCTCATGTGCCTTAGAAGCATAAAGCTGTTTCATTTCCCCAACCTTATGTTTTCTTCGTTAAGTCCTGCATCTGAAAACCTCCATCCGTTGCTTCTACTCTGAGACATATTCCCGTCTTATTTCTTGCTTTCTCCCGTGCACACAGCATGTCAAACAACTACTTATTCCCCTGGATTTTAGACTAGTGACAGGGAAGCTTGCTAGCTGTGGCTTCACGGTACTGGCTATTCAGTGACTTTATGCAAATAAAATATTGCTGTGCATTTAGGGTATTTTTTACTGACTGATTTTTAGCCAGGCTATTCCCTGTTCCTGTTGCCGATGCCATTGGACAAACACATATGCCACCATGGAGCAGCGGAGAGGTGAAAATGTGGGAATAAGAGGCTAGAAGAATGGAGGGGCAGGAACTTTTTAGAGCAGCAGCTGCAGCTTCAGTTTGCATCCCGTTACAGCCTTACTCAGTCTTCCTTGCACAGTACTCTACTCAGGTCTATATGCCTCCAGCTGAAGCTTCTATTTTTTCCAGCTATTTCACAACTAGACACTTAATTGTGCCTTTCATTTCACCTGAAGGAAGGAGATTTAGCACATCTGTTGGTCTTAACCTGTTCTGTGGTTTGCCCACCATTCAAAGGTTCATGTGGTGGCTGTCTTAACCACTGGCAGGGCAGCAATACAAAAGCTCTACAGTGAATGGAGGAGTTGTTTTTAATTAAATAAATATGTATTTCATTGTCTCAGCCAATCCTGAGGTTCTATATCTGGGGACAACATCTAACGTGTCCAGAACACATACGTCCCATTTCTGCCATGTAAGTCATGGGTCGGAGACAGCAAATGGGAGCTGCCTTGTGCATGCTCCCCACCAGGCCTGCACTGTTAGGAAGAGGGAAGCCCTGGGCACATAGGGCAGCTGGGGTAGACAGCCAAGTCAGGCTTGGAGCACGGATGGGTTAGGAGGGTTACAGCAATCCAGGAAGAGAAAACAGGACATAAGCATCAGAAGACTACAATTAGAACTTGAAAGTAGAAGAAAGAAACCAGTCAAGGGATTGAAATAGTGGAGCATTGATGGCAAAAGGAAGAAGGGATGACTGCTTGCAGGTGGGTGGTGGGAGGACTGGTGTGTGGGTGCCACAGGAGCCCCCCTGCAGCCAGTGGCCGTTCCACCAGGCAGCCAAGCCCAGTGGTGCTGGAGCCAGGGGCTCCCCAGGTGTGGTGCTGTCCCTCTGTGGGGCTGGCTTGCTTTCTGAGCTCTCTGGCTCTCAACACAGAAATCTCTGTACCTGACTGGCTTATGCGGTGCAGATTGACCTTAGGACTCTTTTACGTCACTCTGGGAATGAAATGCACGTACATCCAGATTAAGGCTTGTTTCTACTGCCAGTGTAGGATAAAGGTTTACTTTCCCCAATATGCTCACACTCACACACCGCAGATGCACACACGGTCCTTCCACCAGCTTGAGTTACCCTCATTTTACACACTGAAATCCAGCCTCGTACAAGTTACCCTGTTGTAACCATGTATGCTTCATTGCTCTGCCTCTGACCAACATATATCCTGCACGTAACTTGTGCTGCCATTTATGTCACAGCTAAATTTGGCCCAAAAATGTCATTCATATTAGGCTGGGGTTTTTACATTTCATGTTTGTCCAAAGATCTTTGGTAACAGTATAAATCGCAGCCAAAGCTGAATGCTAATCTCATGAATTTTGAAAGCACAACAGGCAAAGTCAACCTCTGAATACATCCGAAACACAAGCACTCAGGATACAAACATTCACAGGAAATAATAAAAAGAGCCTTGCCATTTCTACAGTCACATAATAGCACTAGTGCTGAACAGAGAACAATTTCAGAGAACAAAAGGGTAGCAAGATTAAAAATATACCTGATTAAAAGGGACTCTTTGTTTTGTCAAATGCTTGGGCTTTTGTTAGAAATAGAATTCTCTTCAACTGTGTGGGTCAAAATTTATGGCGATAAAATCAACAGAAAGTGTAGGACATAATTCTCTGCAATGGGTGGCCAAGCAGGTATTTATCTGCCGTGCTGTGACAATGGAGACTTTGTTTCTATTTGCTGATGAGTGAATTACAAACCGGGCGGGGGGAAAACCTGCAATGATCTCACTTGGGTGCACCTCAGTCTGCTGCCAGAACTGAGGAATACCTAAAACACAATTTATTTACAAACGGGTCCTTCTTTTTTGCACAGCTCATGCTGTTCCAAGTGAATGGCTGTGTCCTACTGTTAAGTATGATGTCACACCTCTAGTCATCCTTCCTCCATTTAGTCACATGGTGAAATTAAAATTGCATCCAGACCAGCGCACACAAAACCAGACCTATTTCCAGAATTACATTGCAAAATTAAGAGTTTAATTACTTGGCAAAGCAAGCTTCTCACTCTTTTATTTGTCTTTTTAGTCAATGGGGATAAATTCTCCTGCACGTAATCAAAAAAATATACCCAAACAGTGATCGCTCCCAGGAAACAATTGAAAAGCTGTCCCTGGTGACAAGTGATAGTAAGCAAGGAAAGGGGGTTCAGACAAAATGGGAAAGAACATGTTTTCAGCTAATCTGACCATCATAAAACACTGGTATATCTTTTCATTTGGTAAATGTCAGAAATCTTGGCATTCATGGTGTTTTACGTGGCCTGCCTAGCAAGGGATGGAGAAACACTGCCCAGAGTCCCAGACCACTGCTTTAGCCTCAGAGCTGTCCTCCACCTGCACTGTGCCAGGATCTGCAAGGGATGCCCGTTCACTGCCTGGTGTGCCCAGGAATACCAAACCCCACTCCAGCACTCTTCCTGCCTCTGTGTGTGGCACAAGATGCAATAGTTCCCAAGCATCATGGACCCAGGCTCAAGCATCGCAGCAGTTGAACAGCCCAAATCACAAATTAGTCCTTTGCAATGACTGATGCAATAGGGCTTGATTCTCACTTCACTTACACCAGGCTTGGCCCAGTAGAGCTGCATGGACTTTTACAGAGCTATTATTGATTTACCCTGGTGTAATCAGGAAGCAGCTTTTCTCAGTTACCTTCCAAGTTAGGGGGTTTCCCCGGCAGAGCAACATGAGTAAGGCTGCATCAGCTACCTGAGGGTGCTCTGTCCACAACAGAGCTAAACACTACCAGTATCATCTCTTTTGTATTCTTCCTGAGTCTTCAAATCATATTTGAAAGAGGATACAAAAAAGTATTGTTAAGAATCCAGCCCTGCCACCTGGTCGGTCCTTTTCTAATGCTCACAAGTCATGACCACAAACAGTTACACGGCATGGAGCATAGCATAAAGACAACACTGTTGAGGTTTACCTGGCTGATTTACAGGCAATCAAGAGTAGACATCGATGATCTCCCTCCATCTTGGTCCTTCACTCTTCTCTCCTAGCACTAGCAGAGTTACTAATACAATACATTGGCACAACAGGCTGTTTAATTGAGATTTGCTGAGAAGCCGTTCAAAATATATGCGTGGGATGTGTGTGTGTGCATGTGTGTATACGCAGGTGAGACTGAAAGATGATTTTACAGAGGTAAGAATATGGACCAGTTCACTTTTACTTGAAACTGTACTCTTCCCTTTGTGCACTGAGACAGTTCTCCCAGTCTCTTTCTTCCTTGGTGTAGTTGGCCATGGCAGCCTGTGGAATCCATAAAGATTTAAGGGACAAGAGTAGATGGTGGGACAAAGAATGACATTTTCCAAAGAACTGCTGGAAAATATTGCTTAGTAAGAGAAAAATACATTATGTCAAGATCCCCTTGCCTTCTTTCTGATCAGTGCTTTTCATCATACTTTTTTTTTTCTCTGACATGTTTTTTTTCTCTCTTTCTTTTCTCTCCCATTTCTCTATTTTTTTTCTGACCTTTACCTCAGAAGTTTTATCTAATCTGTGAAGTTCTAGCTAATTCTGCTGCACTTACAGCTCAGGTGCAGTGGTACTCCTAGCACCAGAGTCACAACCAAACAAACTGAAACAGGAGGCAGGGTTTCCTGCTTATGAAAGAAACACCAAGCAGGGACCAGCTTTCTGGTTCCAGATTTGAATAGTGTCTGGCACAACAGGGTTTGACCTCTGACAGAATCAGCAGGAACAGCTGCAATAATATTCAAAACACAATCTGCCAATTAATTATTCTCTAAAAGCCACTCCACTTGTCCATGACCACTCTGGAATCCATGCACTGTATGGGGTTGGTCTTCAGCTAACATGAGCAAAAATAGCTCTTCTTTCATGACGACAAATTCATATCAGTAAAGGATCCTGTAGCCTGACTTTGTCCTATCTACAGACAGTTGTGCCCAGATTTTCCCTGCATTGGTAATTTAAAATTACCCTTATTGAGCAGTGGGTTCTGTTCTTTATATCTTGATATTCAATAGCATACTCATTTTCTCAGCCCCAGAGTTCCCAATATAAGGCATGTTCCATTCTGAAGTGTCATGGATGTAAGCAGGAATTCAAACACTTCACTGATAACACAAAAGAGCTTTAAAATGGGTATTAGTCCACTTCGGAATGGATGCATTCTGGAATCCACTGCATGCCCGTCTGGTGTGTCTTGGATACATTTTTCAAAGATTGCGATATATAAATAAAACATTAAAAATAATGGAAAAGACTAGAAAAAATGCTTGCTGCTCACTACAGGGTAAAATCCAGGATTGTATTAAATAGTAGAGATTTATATTTTTACCTTTTCATTTCTATTAACTGAATCTGTCACAATTTTAATTTGGTTTCAATTTTGTTGCTTTAAATAGATGTTAAAAAGTTAGTAGAAATATCTAGGGTAAAAAGCTCCAATGAAAAATTAAGAAACCTTAAAATGGAGAAAATCAATTTAGGGCACTCCATGTTAATCTTTAAACATATTTCTCAAGAAATTTGGGGATCCAAAAAATAGGATTCAAGATATTAATCATCCTGTTCATTCCAGAAGCACAAATTTGTGCTGGAACTCTATCATGTTTTGAACTGCACATGCACATAGTAGAGAGAAGCTATGACCCCCAAACTGTCGCTGTCTCCTACTGGCCAGCTCATGAATACATTTGAAACCCACCTAGTACAAGACCCTCGATTTCAGAGCAAAGAATGGCCAGAATGATGCAAGCTATTTGTTTTATTAAGAACATCAGAGATTTTAATATGAAAATAATAATTCAAGAGTGTATTGCTTAGAAGAAATGTAATTATGCAATAAACTGAAATACAAGAACAAAAGGAATGTGGGGCTTGATGGTAGGATAGGATTTGCTCTTCTAAGACTATTTGGATTCCCAGGTCAAATTTATGAACTTTTGATCTGAAAATAACCTCTGAAGACTGTGGAAGAGAAGGGTTGTTGGGAACAGGGGGAAGATTTTGCATAAATTGCTTGTTTGCCTCTTTGTTTGAATGATCTAAATTCAGAGGTGGTAGGGTGGCAAACCAAGAGGCCTTTATACAGGTTTTCTGAGATACCTTTTTCAACAGTGATATCTCCTAATTCTACCCTCAACTCTTTGCCCCAACTATGTCTAATTAAGTGGCTGATGCAGGCTAAACTGTTACCATTAAAATCAGGGAATTTTTGACATAATAATAACTTTGGTTCCTGATATGCAGAGCTGAAAGACTAGTAATATTAGGCCACCTAGCACCGTAAGAAGAAAGGTTTTAATGTCCATTAAAAAAAGCAACCAAACGAACGAACAAACAAAACGCCATCAGTGCAGATTCTCAGAGACAGATACTATAGTGACGCATATCAAGAAATTGCTGCACAATACTGTGGCATGTGCTCTGTGTGTGAATGAGAGACAGAGAGACTTCTTGGCCTTTTCTGTGTTATTCCCATACTGTTACAAGGGGGGAACTCAGGAGCTGTTAGACGTTATCTCTCCGTAAGATGACTGTCACGTAAAAATGTGAACGTTACAAATTCACTGCTGTGAATTTTAAGCAGGGCGTCAATTTTCTGTAATTCATGAGCTGGATGCTAGTCAGCCTTTGAGTCATGCTTCGGGTAGCTGCTACCGGGTGGTAAAACAGCTTGTGAAGAAGGAGGCACAAGGCTGAACCTGATAGTACCCGAGAGCCCCCGGCAGCCCCTGGCAGCGTCCCTGGCAGAGCCGAAGGCAGTGACACTCCTCCGCGGCCGGCTGCGCTCAGGCTGCGGTGTTGCTCTCAGCTGGGCTGAGGCATGTTGTAACGCCTGCAGGTACAAACTGCAGGCATTTTCCCCGCACTGGAGAGCTAGAGAGATGGGCTTTGCTTTGAACGCTACGGTCACAGTTAAGTAGGGATTGTAAGGCATACGGTGCGTGTGGGCAGGAGATATCTGCTTATTTGCAAGGAGCTCATAACTCTCTGTTTCTGTGTGCGTAACTTGCCTGCCAAAGGAAAGCTTTCAAATTAATCGAGACTGTAAGCAAATTGAAGGGAAACTATCTGCCAAGCGATCCAAAACCAGAGGGCAACCCGGCGCGGTGGCCCCCGCAGCTGCCCGCCGGGCGGGCGAGGAGGGGCTCGGCGCTGTACGAGCCCGGCCCGGCCCGGCGCAGCGCAGCGCAGCCACCTCCCCTCCGGCGGGAGTTACAACCCATTGATGCGTTTTGCTCCATGCTCAAGAGGCGTGGGTGTGATGTCTAAAATTATGCAGAATGGGATCTTTTTTTTGATACTAGTTTAAATGATTGGTAAAATGGGGAGGAGGGAACAATAGGACTTCGCGGTGCGGGGTGATATGCGGTGGAATAGGATTAAGGAGGCCAGTAATTATATGGAAGAATCTTGTTTCCTAACCTCCTACGTGATGAAGTGTAAAGTGTAATTGTAAATTACAATTAGCCGGAGAATAAACGTTTCCCCGGAAGCGAGGTGGAGTTTCATCGCGGTGTATCGGTGAATATCAAACCCGAGCGGCTTGGTCGGTTCCACCGGGCTGCGGCTCTGCCCCTCCGGAGGCGTTTTGCGGAGGCACCGAGCCGCGGCCCCGGGCGGGTCGCGGGGAGAGGGAGAAAGGAGAGCCGCGGCAGAGGGTCGGGGCAGCGCCGGCCGCGCAGCGGCGCGGAGCGGGGCTGCTCCGGGCGCGGCGGCAGTGGCGGCCGGGGCTCCGCTCCGCGGCTGGCAGGAGAGGGGCAGCAGCTAATCGGATTGGGAAGGCTCCCGTAATCCCAGAGAGATCGGCGGCGGTGCCTCCCTCTCTCCAATATCACTAATGTCACTTCTATTGGCTGCATTAGACAGATGTTCAAAAGCTCCCTCTCGCTCCCTCGCTAAATCTGATCCCCCTTTAATACTTTCACTGCTATTAAATCCGCATGCACCCACTCTTCTCCCCCCCCCCCCCCATCCCATCCCTTTTACTTTCCTGAGTGGACCCTGGCTGCGTTTGATCGCCTTTTCCAGGGCAAAACGAGATCTTCTGGTGAACAAACAATAGGATTGCCCTGCCTCCCCATCTGGTTGTCTCCCACTGAACCCTGTCTCCTCCACAACCAAAAAAAAGTAACAAAAACAAACAAATAAACACACACAAAGTCCAGCCAAACTAATGCTGCCTGGGATGTGACTGTTGCTGGCTGTTCAAGGGATTTGGTTCTCCGTTCAGAAAAGAGAGAATTATGAGACTTACCTCTTGGACGCACGATTGCAATTAGAGTGTTGGGATGCTCTAGATCCCCCTATATAAATGTATAGCTGGATAAACACACACACATCTGTGTAGACAGATCAGATACACATTTTCGGCAGGTGCGTCTTCCCAGTTTGTTTATCCGGACCGAGCTGTCTTTTCCCTAACTCTCCTTTTAAAGAAGGTTAGGGAACACCCAGTCGGACGCGCTTTTAACTTCTTATTCTTGATCAGTTTTCCCTGACACTCTTTCCTGGTTCACTTCTGCTGTTCTTCCCTACTTTTTGCAGTCTTTTTCGTTGTACTCGCCTTTCCCTCTAACAGGGTCACAATCCCCTTTGTAAGTGTGTGTTTTATTCCCCCCCTTCCAGCTGTCCTTTTGTTGTTTTCTGACTAACCCGCAGAAATGAAACACATATGCAACTCTGTCTCCTTGCATTTTCAGATGTTTCTCTCACTATTGTCTGCTACAGCTCATTGAAAGTGCAAAGTGAAAACAGATGTATAAAAGATAAAAAATATAAACATACAGGCACCAAGTCCATGGCGCAGAGAATAAATCTGGTAAATCCTATCAGAGAGAAAGAAAAAGACAGAGAGAAAGACAAAGAGAGGGAAAAAGAAAGGGGTGAAGAGAAAGAAAGAAAGAAAGAAAGAAAGAAAGAAAGAAAGAAAGAAAGAAAGAAAGAAAAAAAGAAAGAAAAATATTAATATAATGTGCATCTCGGGTTCCTAATTAGCACAAAAGGGCATCTTCATGAGATTTGATCATTTCCCTCTGCCCGGACAAGAAGAAATCAATGGGGTAGGAATCTATAAATCAGCCATCATGTCAGGACAAATCAAAATAATGCTTCTATTATTTCAATCAATAAGCCATTTTTATACCTAACATCTGATCTACACAACGTGTTTGTGTTGGAAATTTGCAGAGCCGCTTTGCACAAAAACAAACCATTAACATACGTGTCAATCACATTTGAAACTGTTTGAAATGGCCGGAGATTTCAGCGCGCGGCTGACTTGAAAAATGCCGGGAGAAACAGAAATGCATGGGGGAACCGATCGGGCTGAAAACACTTTCAAAACTTTGTCTCTGCTTTATTCTTCCCCCCGCACCCCCTGAACTCTGCAAGCGGTTGAGTCGAGCGGGCGAGGTGGGGAGGAGGGGAGCTGGGTGGGGGCCGGAGGGGACAGGCGGGACCCCGCCAGGTCCGCGTCCCCCAGAGCCACAGAGGCCCGGCTGTACGGAGACCGACCCCCCCGGCCCCCCGGCCCCCGGCCCGCCCCGCAGGTGCAGTCCCCAGCCCAGCCCCAAGCCCCGCCGGGGCCGCGGCGGCGGAGCAGCGCAGCTTGGGCAGACGGGAGGCTCTCGGCTGTCGGAGGAAGGAGCAGCCAGATGCTGACGGGTCCTCTCCCTTCGGGCCAGGTCTGCTCAGCGCCTCTGCCACTACCTGTCTGGAAACTTTTCCAGCCCCAGACAGGGACGGGGAAGGTGCCAGATGGGTTTCCCCTACATCTTGCTGTACAGTGCTTCGCCTTGCTTGTTTGCAAATCCACCAAATAATTCATGCCAAACAACCATTTAGAAACCATTTTCTTTGTTTCTTTGAAACCCTACTGTACAGCTCCATCTGTCTGATATAAATGAATAATCCTTCTTGATACCATTCCTAATCCATTTCTTTACAGTCGAATTGGAAAGGGGGGGTGGAGGTGGGATTAATCATCTTTAAAAATGGAAACCTCCAAACAGCCACAGATCTGGCGTATTTATTTCTTCGAATTAAACAGATGGCCCCCCCCCACCCCCTCCCCCTCCCCTTGTGGTTGGATTTAGGACAAACAGGGGCATTTCTCAGAACCAAAATCCCATGCAAAATTCTTTGGAGTTTAGAGCCTGGATTCGTTTTTTCAAGGGCTAAGTAGCATCAAGCATCACTCATACGTCTCAATCAATCCTTCATTAGACAAGAAGAAGAAGAAGAAGAAGAAGAAGAAGAAGAAGAAGAAGAAGAAGAAGAAGAAGAAGAAGAAGAAGAAGAAGAAAAAGAAAAAGAAGAAGAAGAGGAAGAAGAAGAAAAGCGAGGGGGAGATTTTATGGGGGGCGGCGGGGACAGCCCCGCGCTGCCCTGGGTACCCCTGCGGCGCTTCACTTCCCTCCCGTGCCCGGTCCCTCCCGGTTTGTTCCGTGTCGCCGCGCTACAGCGGGCACGGGGCGATCATCTGTAATTCATTGTTTGTTTGGGAGGGAGCGAGGGGGAGGGAGCGAGGGGGAGAGCGAGTAGCAACTGGAAAGGTTGCAGATTTCCTCCCCCCCAGGAATGATAAACAAGGTGGGGAGGCTGGTTAGCTTGTAATATACATCCCCCAAGGCTTCTGCTTTGCAAGCTTTTTTTTTTTATTTCTTTTTTTTCTTTTTTTCTTCCTGTAAGTGCTAATATTTTTTGACGATAATGATGATTTTCGCGCGCCTCTGGCAAGGCATCTCGGAACAAAGAACATTTGCACCTCTTCTCTTGGACAATCAGCGTCTCTTCACACCAGGCACCTTTGCTCTGCCCCTCTCCCAACACTCCTCGGGTTTTGTTTTTCTTCTTCTTTTTTTTTTTTTTTTTTTCCCCCTAATATATTTAAATTTCCTAATCGAATTGCTTCTTTCCCTCCCTGCTATTTTCATAGATGTTTTATTTCCCTCCTCGTCTCCCATTTCCAGATCAAACGGAAGCTTCCCTGTCTTCCCGGGGTGGTTATGGTGGGGGATTAGGATATTATTAGAAAGATTCCCACAGTCAAAAAGGAAGAGGAAGGGGAAAATCTCAGGATTTAACGGAGCGGAGACCCTTCCGCAAAACGCGGGGGGAGCCGGCGGACACGGGCGGGCAGCCCCGGGCAGCCCCAGGCCGGCCTCCCCCCAGCGCTTCCTCACCCCCCGCCAGCCCCGGCCCACTCGGGGTCACCCGGTGCACGAGTGGGTCGGGCCGGGCCGGAGGCGGCGGGAGCGGCGAGGGCGGGCGGGGACCCCCACGGGCACGCGTGTGTTGCGCCCCACCGCGCGTGGGGCCGCGGGCTTCGTCCTCCGCGTCCGTCCCCGCCGCCCGCGCGTTCTGGCAGCGCACATTTAGCTCCTCTCCTTAACACAGCAACAAAGGGGGAGAGAGAAGACTCCCAGCAGATGCTTACTTTTTTTAACTCAGAGATGATGCGAGCACATTTTCGGCCGAAAAAATTACCAGCTATAGTTAATGGATTAACTATATTATTATTATTATTATTATTATTATTATTATTATTATTATTATTATTATTATTATTATTATTATTATTTACCACCACCATTAAAACCCTGGGGCTGGGCTGTCCGGTTCCGACCTGAGACCTAAACATTTCTTTCCGTTTCATAGTTTCAAACCGATTTAAGTGCTGGATCATCAGTTTTTCCCTTTGTCTGCCCCAGTTGTAAATAATGGCTTTGAGATTAGCTAATTACGGCGCATTAATCACTGATAGAAAGGAAATAAATCAAAGCCGGGTTCGAATTTTCAAACTCACTAGTAGAGACGTGCATAGCAACTCTATCTACAACAGATAGGTGCTGTTTAAATTACTGAGGCTACAGAGTAAAGCACATCCACGTCACTTTAAAAAATGAAGATTTTATTTATACATACCAGTTGTGCCGTTAAGCGGAGGTTTGGGGGAATTTTTTCAGTCTAGTTTTGTAAAAAAGAGCTCCTACAGTGGTGCAGTCTGAAGCCAGCAACGTTGAAATGACGAATTAACAAACTTCTCGTAATAAAAGCAGAATATGGAGGAGACAAACAGAAAGATGTAAAAGAGAGAGACAGAGAGATGCAGATAAAAGTCTTGTCTAAAAGACCCATTATAGTATTTTTCCTGCGGCTAGATTACACAGAACTCTGTATAACAACATTCATGTCAGATGCTGCATTTTTAAGGATTTCACTAGCCCTCACATCCTTCCTGCTGTCCTCCCCACAGCACAGTGCAGTTTGTAGTCACGTCCTCTCAGTATTTTGAAACATTTCTCTTGGGGGGTGGGGGTTAGATAAGTATATGCCAGAAAGCAACAAGCCAGCTTCTAGGGGAAAATATCATGTAGGTCTTCAAAAAAAAGTAGAGTCTGCCGACGAAAATTCAGACCCCCAGCCAGGAGACCTAGAAACCCCCCATGGACACAGACGGACACACACAGACACTCCACCCCAAAAATCACTCCTCCACCTGGAAGGAGACAGCGCCCACCCCCGCCCGGGCGCTCCCAGCACGCAGTCAACCTTGCCCTCCATCCCTCGCCTTCCCTCGCCTCGCCCGCCCGGGGACCGTACCTTCGCCGGGCTCCGCAGCCGCTGCCCGCGGCAGCCGGGCTCTCCGAGCCGCACAGCTGCCCAAAAAGTAGAGCCGTAGAAGCCTCCCCAGGCCGGTCGCTACCGCTAGCACCCTTCGCCGGGCACCGCTGCCAAGCGCAGGTGGCCGAGGCTCTGAATACCGAACCCGCCTAGTGACACCGCCTCCCCCCTTCCTTTTAGTCAAGAACCTTATAATTAATTTTAAGTTACTCCGCGTACCGTATCATTAAAAACAGGCTGGGAAACAGCGTCAGACCCCGGGAGCGGGGGATGGGGGAGGGGAGGGCGATTTGCGTAAAGCTTTGTCTTTAGCGCGGGTTGAGCTGGCACGGGTTATCACGCTAATTGCACAGGTGAATGCGCAGATCGGTCTCCACTGCGCTCCTGAGCCCGGTTTAAACACGGAGCTGCATCTCTCCACCCACAACCCCCCAAAACCCCCACCGCGGAGCCCGCCCGAGGTCAGACCCTGGGGCGGCGGCCCGCCGCGCTGCCTCCGCGGGGGGAGCGCTGTGCCCCGGCCCCGGGCGGCCGCGGGGCAGCGGCCCCTTCCCGGCCGGGCGGGCGGGCGGCGGCGGGCAGAGCCGTCCCGCGGGGTCCTGCTGCCACCTGGCGGGCCGCCGGCCGGCCGACACCGCCAGCGCCGACCGGCCGCCAGCGCCGGCGCGCAGCCTGCGCGCCCCGCGCCCGCCCCCCAGCCGCGCCGCGGGTGCCCGCTGCTAAGGGGCCGCGGCCGCAAGGCGGTAACGGGGGGCGCGGCGCACGCGTCGCCTTGCGCGTAGGCGGGGTGCTTCGCCATCGCCCCTCGCCTGAGCCCGAAACCGCGGGCGTGATTTTTCCCGGCTCTGGTACAGTTCATGAAGTCCGCCTGGCTTTCAGAGGTGGACCTGCCAGGCTGCCCTAAGCAGCAGGGCGAGTAAAAAGCTAGTGAAAGAGGCGAACCGAGGGCCCGGGTTAACACACCCATCTTGCTTTCTACCTCGGGTAGTGTACGGTGTTTTCTTCTGCCTCCTTTTTGATGACCAGATTCGTCACATCATGCCTACTATGAAGCGGTGCCTTGATCCAAGACTGCATTCTCCATGGTATCATGGGACCATGCAGCATCTCATTGTGAAATACAACCGTGATGAGGGTCAGGGATGGGGAGAGGGACAAGGGCAGGGGAAGCAGCACCCTCGCTTCCTCAGCACCCCTTATAATTCTCTCTTGAGGAATCTGACGTACAATGCTTGCAGATAAGAAGACTAAAAAGACCTGAATTTTCAGTAAAATAGTCCTTCCTTAAGAAATTCTGCTTAAGTCTTGTGCTGAATGAGTTGAGATGATCTTCAATGTTGCTAATATCTAGAATGACCAAAATACTACTTTACTTTTAAAGTAATGAGGTTCTTCATACCTTCAGTATTTGGATTAGTCTGAGATGAGTTAATCTTGCTTCTTTTCTCTCTCCCTGAGCAGGCTGTTTTCGTAGGGCCAGTGGCAGGCTGTAGCTAGGTCAGCGTTCTAGCTCTGCATAAGCTCATCCCACTCTGTCCTGCTAAAGCAGTGCTAGAATAGGATGCCTCAGCAATTAATGATCCAGATCTGAACACAAGCCTATTTTATGAGCCATTTAAGCTACTAAGGAGTCAATGGTCATATCTAGCAGGGGCTGAGGTGGGTAACTGGTAAATCATTGCTGTTAAACCAGGACTCACCTGTCAGATACATTACTGTGCAGCTGTGCAGATCCTGATGGCAACCAGATCTCAGTGGGTCCCAGACCACAACACGTTTTCTAAGTACACTTGCAGCACAAGTTAATGATCGCTTTGCCTAATTATTAGTTTGGTATAGTTAGGTATCATTAGCTTGGCATAATCAGTTATAATTAGCTTTGTTCTATGACAGAACAACAAGCCATACTTCTTGTTTCCATTACTGTGTAAGCAAATGGCAAAACCAGTCCTAACTGATGGTACATGACACACTTCGAAGTACTCATTAACCACAAATCCCATTACATATATCCAGTGAACTTTCAGATTAGCCCATGCCTTCCTCTGCTAGCTGCACATATTTGTGTCCTTTCATTAACTCTTTCCTAGAATCTGAAGAGTTAGATTCATACATAAGTAGGGATAGAGCATGCTCAGAATTTTTACATTTATTTCCAGATACTATTAGAAATCTACAGGTCACGGGCACTTATAGATCAAATATTCTCACATTAAAGCACTTCAAAATTTGTGGCTGATTTGTGTGTAAATTGCACACAGAGCCATACTGCCTGTCAATATGTTATCAAGCTGGGAGCAAACGGCATTCTGTGCTTTGAAGACTGATACCTCTTGTATCCCTTCTGTTACATCCCCAGTCATCCCATTTAAATTAAGAACTTTATTGACCCCTAGGAACTTCTCAGCAGATTCTTCCCCCAGGCAAGACAAGGGATCCCAGCTGACCAAACAATGAGGTGAATATTTTCTTCGTTATTATTGTAGAAGTATAAAAAATCCTGAGTGTGTTCCTTGATTCGTAGAATGCATCACTGCAGGAATCGCTCCTAATCACATTTAACTAGGAGTCATTTATTAGACTCATTGAGGACTAGCAACTTGAAAGTCAATGGCACTATGGCAATTGCCCCGGCTTAGGATGTGGCTGTACCAACTAGAAACATCTGTAACAAAAGAAATTAGCTACAGAAATTTCACTTGCTGTTTTCCAGCAATCAAATAAAATCGGAAACAGACCCTTTTTTTTTTTTTCTGCCATCACTACTTCTCTGTTTCCTTTTATTGAAGCTGCTGGAAATAAAATTAAACTATAAAACTATTTGTATGATCATTTCATCACCTCCCTAGGAGAAAAACTACATATATGCCTATACACACATGTATGCACATATACATATATATATATTCTTTTCCTGGCCATGGCAAAAGACCTTCCTCACTAGTCTTGTGTGTAACTGTATAAAAGTTATATAGTATATTATAATCCATTTAGGTTATGGGTAAGATGTTCATTACCGGCGAGCAGATTATTAACTATTAGTAATGATACTAAATACACAATTAATAATATCAACCATAAAGGCTATTAGTACCACATCTACCACAACTACAATAGAAATGACAACCACTTTCTCCCGTGCTTTACATAATATACCTTTGTTTTATTCATTAATTCACAAATTAAATATTAATAAGAATCTCTCAAAAGTATCTTTCAAACATATGCTGACATATCACTAATAACAATCAATATGTCTTTCTTTGCCCTTTGTATCTGTTGTGATCTGAAACACCAGACAAATTCAGTAGCTGACGGGCTGGTGTTCTTTATATGATTATACCAGAAGTGAATTTGGGCCACACACCTGCTTAATTCAACAAGTCCAAGTTGGTGCTTCACCTGCTGTCTTTACGCTCTGATTGCCCCATGTCACTGACATTTCCACTCTGCAACACGTGTCTTTCAGCCACTAATTTTTATCAACATGTCTTAAAGATCTATTAAGGTGTTTGGTTTTCAGCATTACATCTATGCCCCCCAGGATTTAGTTACGCTTTCTGCTCTGTGGCAGAAAAGGCTATTACACCATTTACTTTTATCCATGCTTTTTTTTTTTCCTGGGAGAGATGGTTGTGGAAGGATCCTAACAGGGGTTCATACCCTCCTTCCATCACAGCCTCATCAGTTCTGCTCCTGAGACAATTCCCTGGGCAAAACTCGGAGAGAGCAGCTCATGAAGAGGCAGCCTTTCCACAGGTGAGGGCAGGAGCTAAGTGCAGCAGGCTCACCAGTGCTGAACAGGGAAGAACTGACAAGAGCACTCTCATGATGGAGAGATTGAGAAGGATGTGGTTTCATAAAAGTCAAGAGTGCTTGGGATCAGGCCAGTTAGAAAGAAGCAGTACACGCTAAAGCCCAGAGCATCTGCTCTCCATGAAAAATGCAAAGATGAGAAAAAAGAAAAAGATTCCCTTTAATAAGAAGCAAACCTATTCAGGATAATACATCAAACCTAAGCTTAATATGTAGCCATGCCTACATTTGTATCTATGGACAGTACTATGAACATATGTTTTGTTACATTATAAATTTTCTGGGGCAAGTACCATCTGTATTTGCACAGGTGTGGAGTCTGACTGGGGACTGCAGGAGTTATAACAGGCAAGTAAGGCACCTATCTTAGTGCGATTCAGGACACAAGAAATGATATCCAACGAATCTGTGAAAGTCCTAGGCCTTATGCATAGCATCACAACTACATGAATAATAGCTTCAATGAGAATCACTGTAATTGATTCTCGTAATTGAAATATGAAGTCTGTTGTATCTTATGTGAAATTCTGCTCTGTGGGCTGTTTTGTGCTTTCTCTTTCTGACAGAGTT
The DNA here is from genome assembly GCF_047370975.1 of Nipponia nippon. Classification (NCBI taxonomy): domain Eukaryota; kingdom Metazoa; phylum Chordata; class Aves; order Pelecaniformes; family Threskiornithidae; genus Nipponia; species Nipponia nippon. The sequence goes on along the minus strand of NW_028262337.1, from coordinate 3,320,377 downwards.
GGGGTAGATCTGGGCATTTCTTGCAATTCCAAATCCAGAGTCAATAGCTAAGGAGGGCTGTGAATTGGGGAGATCCAGAAGATAATAGGGATCCCTGTCATTTGGCATTTGCTCAGGAAGAGTATTCCTACAGACACAGTGTTTACATCAGAAAAACCCTACTTTTAGCTTCCTTATGGAATTCAGGTAGGCCTAAATAAAATCAATACATTGTCCATATGAACCAATAAGAAAACACAAACCAACACATCAGAATATTACAATCTTCTAGAAAAGCCTAAATATTCCTGCTCTATTATTGTGTGCCCAATGACATACTTTTCAACCAGCAGGACAAGTGAGACAGAGGTAGAGTAAAATGAGAAAAAACACTGAGAAGTTTAACAGTTTGTTGTCTAGATGTTTCCACACAAAAGAGAATAATTGATGTACCTTTAAAATTGCATATAACTTAAACTCCAAATAGCTGCAAATGCATGTGATGGAGATTACTGCTGTGTAAAAACAGTAGCTGTGCAAGGAAGGAAGCCCACGGTACTTCCACAGATTGTAGCTAATTCACAGATACTTTTAACACTGGAGACCTGTGAGGTAAGGCTTAATTTCTCCTGGGCATACGTGAGTAGGAGCTTGTGAAACCCAAGAGAAAATTTAATTACTGCAAATTTCTCTTGAGGAAGGAAAATAGACGCACAGATGGCAGCATCCCTGCGAAGTCAGTAGCTAATGTCTATGCTTCAGTCCCAGTTATAGAGAGGCTGGTGGCTAAACTTGCACAGGACTCACTGACTGTCCTAGTGTTTGTCCACAGGAGGTTTTTCAGCCTGTGGTGAGTTTCACAGTGCTAGAACATCTTGTAGTTAGCTAATTTAAGGCCAGGCAAGTCCTTCCCTCACAAGAAGAATTATGTAAAAAACTGCAGAGCTAGTGAAGCTCCCACAATGTCTACTAAACTACTGCTAAATACAGTTTTGCATTCAGCAGCCTTACATGTGGGGTAATCATTAAGCATGCCTCTTAAAACTGTTTAGTACAGAGAGGCCATGGTGTAAAAAAGACCCTCTCAGTTTCTTCTTAGTAGCTATGCCAAGTAGTGCAAATTAATTCCGTATGTTGTATTTGCAAGCAATAATTTTCCTGGAAGCAGGGAAAAGAGATGTTCCTTTGGGTCAAGCCACTAAAGATGTATTGCAAGGCAGATGAGTATTGAATCATTGAAGAAGATAACTAAAAGAGATGGAACATGGTGCATCTGAGTGTAAAACTTTTCAGTAAACTTCTCTCTACAGTACCACTTCAAGTCAAAGTCTATACAGGAAATAAAAAAGCACCAATGCAAGAAGGCAGTGTCTCTGAACTTTTTTGAGTGCATACCCCCAATATATGTATATTTATTTTTAAGTTATGTACATCTACTACTGAAGTTCTAGCATTTTCTTTCCGCACTGCAGTGGACCATGTTGTGCACCCCCTGGAATGCACACACCCCACTTTGGAGACAACTGCTCAAAAATATCTTATTCTAATGTTGTGCACTGTCCTAAGAAATATTTTGCAGTGTCTTATACAAGAAAGACCCAAGAGAAAAACAACACAGTTTGGGCTAAGAGGAACATTGATACTAAGAAACATCTTTAACATCAGAATGTTAGAATATATAGAGACCGTGAAGTAATATGTATATCCCAGACAAGAACTTTTTATGAACACAAAAAAAAAGATTGTTGCTAAAATTTGACCACAGGATTAAACCAAGTTTAGCTGTGAATGGTAGCCAGCTGATAAGCGTGTTTGGAAGTGGTGTACCCTGAACAACCTCCAGAGTATCTGGAAGAACAGAGACACCCATCATCATTTCCGCCATTAATAGAAATGTAAACAGTTACAGTGCTTTCTTTCTGCTTTCCTAGAAATCCACATTCTGTTAGCTAACTCAGTCTCCCTTACACACTGAGACTTGATATAGACAGTATCAACATTATCTTCTCCATATGAACAGCCACCATCAAAATGTAATAAAATTCTAGTTATCCTGCTTTAAGTATTTATCTCACTGCTGAGACTGCTAAAGACATTTTCTTTAATGACAATTGTATTTCTTTGGTCCCTTTTGAAGTACAAAAGTGATGTTCTTGCACCAAGTGATGTTCTGAGAAACTGCAGAATGAATAAGGTGTGGGTTAGCATTTTAGCTTGTGACCATCCCAGAGTTGAGTGGTGAAGCCTTTGAGTTAGACATAAAACACCCCTGACATCAGCATTTCACATTGATCTGCCACCCATCCCCTTGGCATGTGTGAGCCTCATTACAAGGCACCTAGTGTTTCTGGCTTTGGCAGGAGACCAAGCTGGTCTGTACTGACAAGGCTGACAGACTTCAGGGCATGCAAAGAAACAGAGTGAGAACTGGCCTCCTAAATCTGAGGATCAGGATCACTTTCCTTTGTGACTTTCCAAAGGTTACCAAGAAGGCAGGTGAGGAAACAGGGAACAGATCCCTGGCAGCACAGCTCTGGTGAGCTGAGGGGTGAGTGCAGAAACAAGCAGCCTGCAGGGATCATGGGTTTAAACCTGTGCCTTTGCTGAAGGTGGAGTACATGAGGACCTGGATGTGAGTCAGTAACAGGCAGGAGGAGTGCCAGGGTGTGGCTGGAAGCAGAACCTGGTTTCTCTTTCCCTTGCCGCTTGGCTCCAGTCTGGAAGTCCCCATCCTGTATATCCAATCTCTGATTGCTCCATCCCATCCCTCCACCTCTGATCCACCCACCCTCTCATCTGGGCACTGGGACCAGCTGAAATTCCTTTTCCTGCCTGCCCCCGAGCAGAATTTAATTCTGAGTGACATGCAACCTGCCTGCATATGAGCTTGGCAGACCCAATCCAGCCAGTGGATTCCTGTTCCAATTTGTGCTTCATCTTATTGGGAAAAAAAAAACCAAAAAACCACCACCACTAATAGAATAGCAATTATATTAGTCTAAAATCCTACCGAGTTTGCTAAAGCATGTCATCCTCAGAATGGTTTGTAAACGCTAGACTTGCAATTCATAGAAATCACCAACTCGTCTATAACATACATTTGTCAGAATAAAACATCTATGGAAAAGTTATTCTCTGTTAAAAGCTGCAGGCTTTTTCATTTGGAACTGACACTTTATATATGTCTCATAAAAACTCTGGCTTCTCCCACCTTTTTGGCACTAGTTTCTCTCTTTCATAATGTTCTTGTGTGCTACAGATGATAAAAGAGATGGCTGTTTTTCAGCTGGTTGCTTTTGAAGCACCAGTGGGCGATCCGCAATGAGATGATTACCTGCCAAACTGTTGATCCAATTTGTCATGCCCTATTGGGATTTTAATAAATGTGAAGGAGGCAAGAAAGTGATTTGCATAGAGTCAGAAATCGATACAAACTTTCCTTCCCCCAGCACACTGCAGAGAACTCCAAATGCTTCAGTTTTGTTTTGTTTTTTTTTAATGAGAGAAGACCAAGCTATAAATCTCAAAACAAGATTCTTATCCAGATTTGAACCATGATGAAGCTCAATGAGGATATTTGACTTTAGGTTTTGGGTCATCCAATTACAGGAGTAAGAAGTTCACTATAACATTTAAGATTCAGATAATTTTAATGTTTTCTAACATGGAAAGACATTTTGATTTGGGGTTTTGACTACAGAACAGGTTGAGTTTACTTTTGTCCTTGTTTTTATAAGTGCATTTTCTTCCACAAGCAGTTTGAACTCAAAGCTCTGCCTGGGGATAGGAGCCTTGCTCCTTCAAGCTTTCAAAGAGAAAGAAGGAATGGAGTATCTCTCTAACTAATCTAGCAGGGGATGGGTTTGTAAAGTTTCGCATACATTTGGATAAGCATCTGCACTTTTCGATGATTATCTGATGTGCCAAACTTTTGGAAAGATGTCTGGTACTTATAAATATCCATTAAATACTATTCATTAGTGTGTGAGCATCTGGATTAAAATAATTGCACAAAATCCACTGGTGTCATGACACAGTTGTTAGATTTTCTGTAAGAATTAGAAAAAAGTCCTCACACCCTAATACTGATCTAAAGCAAAGTCTTCCTGATTATTTAACTGTTTCCTAATGCCAGTTACTTTCTGGAAATTATTATTTAAATCTGAAGCTGACTGCACAAAATCTGAGTACTTGGCATCGTTGCCTTGTTTAGACTTTCCCTGCATGAGAGAGCTGTCAATAATGTTATTGTCAATCTGCTCCACCAAACCCAGTGTTTCTCAGACATCTGGAATCCTTTAATTTCTTCTTGACAAGCCTAACATCCTTTTGCGGGGCAGCTTTCTAGAGGCCATCAAAACCAGCAACATCTCCTAACCTCCTGGTGAGATTAGTTTCCATAAATGGGACAGGTACCTGTGTTCAGAAACCACCTGCCTTAGGAGATGTTGGTTACATCCACCGTGTCCAAAATTTCCATGGCTAAGAATTTTTTATAATCTGCTAAGGAGTGATGTTGGCAGTGCTTTCTTGTGATGTCACTAGAAGAGCAGTAGGAATGATTTAAAAGCCAGGAGCTTTGAGTTATTGTTTAAGGTACTTGATTAGCTAGGTACTGTGTTCTCTTCACATTTGTCTACAAGAAAAGATGCGTTTATGGGAAGTTTTCCAGATCTCTCTTCATTAAAGTGAAGAGGTCACATTTTATTTGCTGCTAAATAAAATAGTACATTACATTGAAGATTATTATACCTAAGTGTGTGTGCTTGGACGATACTTCACAGAAAGCAAGTCAAGTGCAGAGCTATAATTTGTTTCTTCTTGAGAGCCATCTTGGCTCAGAAAAGACCTTTTCTCTCCAAATGTTAAAGGTTTTGTGGAACACTTCTAATCTTGCATTCTCTGTATCATAATTTCAAATGCTTTCTGTTGACTGTTTAAACATAAATCAAAGTATAGCAGGGCAAATTTTGCCTAGCAAAGGCCTAGAAACCAAGTCCTACTGGATTAGAGCTTTAAAGGAGACGTATTTGGTTTTGTAATGTTTGACTTTCATGTGTACTTCTGCCTCTTGAGTTTAACAGCTCCAGCTGTGTGTCCAGAGTGCAATTAGACAGTTTAAAAGGGGTTGTGACTGAAGCATTGATCTCACACTTTGGGAGTTAAAAAAATGAATTCCCCCCTTTGACACAAAAAAGTCATACATGAAACACCCCCATCTCATCTTTTAGGAATATTAGGTGGCATAGCTTCATGTTGTATAAATAATTAAATATTACAGGATAGGTAGCAATCAGAAAAACTGTTGAACTGCAGGAGGAGTGGTACCTTCACCCAAAGGGACAGGTGGAACAGGTTGGTGAAAAAATAACGTGCCTGGCCATATCTGCAGGAGCTCAAACATTTCAGCTAGCCCCAGCCTTTTTCTTCATGTTTATATCCCAAAGGGTTTGAGCCCAGACCACAAAGAATATTCTACATCCACCTTGCATTGGGAAGTGGTGCCACATGTATACTGCACAGGTCCTGATGCTTGTTTGGCAATTCATTTATAACCATCGTGTTTCTGTGGCACTGATAACTTGTATTTGATTTATTTTTGCAGTTAACTTGCAGTTGTCTTGTAAGTTCCAGCACAGAAATCAGTTTCATTCCCTGTAGTTCTTATGTCTGATCTAATATTGGATAGAGTATTCGTAAAAAATGATCGCTTTCCTTGCTAAGATAGAACGGAACAATGAGGTGTGTTTTAAAAATAGCAGCTTCATAGAATTAAAGAGTCATACGGATGAAAAGGCCTTGGAAGGTCATCTAGTCACCTATGTGCCCCACAGTAAAATAAATTATATCCGCATTATTTTTGATAGATGTTTAGCTAACTTATTTTTTACTGCCTCTGAGGATGGAAACCCCACAGGCTCCAGTGCTTCACTATTTATATAGTTAGAAAGTTTCCATAATGTCCAATCTGAATCTTTCCCTTTGCGATCAGAGCTCACTAGCACTTGGCCTCTCCTCAAAAGTTACAGAATACAGATCTTTCTCTTTGCAACAGCTTTTGTGTAAGTTTTTGTGTTTCCCCTCATGTACCTCTTCTTTGGCAAAAGAACATAAAAAGCAAATACACATGCTGTTTAGTCAAAACAGTTTATTTTTTAGGCTAGATTTAAATGCCAAAAGGAAGAGAAAGAACTAGAGTGATGGAGAGATTACATTAAACATTCAAGTGATAACTTATTTGTTATGAATTACTACCTCAGCCATATCTTGGCATAGAGGTCTGCAACTCATCGCATGTGGGACATTATTTAATTTAGCGTCAATTCAACACATAGCAGCATGCTTACAGACATGAATGAGATTGCCAGCTCGGTAGCACTGGAAAGATCTGGTTCCTCACAGGTTTGTATGTAGGTTACAAAAAAGATTTCTCTTGGGTCTCTTCCTTATTGCTGATGTCAGAATCATGGTGTTCCTGTAATTCTGTCCACTTACTAATAATGTTATTTAGACTGCAAATAACTAACTGCATAATGCAATTCACTCTATTTTTTCCAGCAGCTGTAACTATTATTTGAGATGATTTTGGAGGTCACACAAGCTTAGCAGGTTAAGTGAAATGGTGGCAAGGTGCAGGATCTGCTGGCGACCCAGGGTTTACCTTCCAAAAGGGAACCAGCTGCCAGACTTGCACTCTTGGGGCTGCTAATGTGCAAGTCAAGGCTAAAGCACAGCTGAACTGCTTGGTACTGTGGGACTTCATAATCCTTTGGAAAATCAGTTATGAAATCATGTCTTTTGTGAGATTGGGTATTTGGGGGGGTTTAAAATGTTATTTATACTAGGGAATACAGACACTGACATTTCATATAGATCTTCTTTTCTTATGTATGCAACCGGAAATTTTAGCAGCTGCTAAGGTCCAGATTGCATCCACTTAACTTCAATTCTGGGTAACCAAAGATAACCACTTACACTACCTGTATCATGCACTATAGTTCTCATGAACCTAATCACAATACCCCTTGTTACTTCTTTCTTTTCCTTTCTCTCCAGCATGCACCTTCCCCCACATGTCAAGTTCACTCTACAGTCTCATATTTCAATTGCCCTGGTTTGAGGAAATGTCATGTTGTGTTGGAGTCTAAGAATAGAAGGTGCTCATCAGTCAACATTTTTATAGTGTGCTAATCGTCACTGCAGTGAGCTGATTTGGTACTCTGGATTTTGACCACTGCCTTGGTCAATCACTGAGCAGCTCTATTCATCATCTACCTATTCTTATGAATTTGTTTCCATCATGGCCACCTAGATTAAAAAGAGAGAAGGGAAAAGATGACAAAAATCATAAAAATTCATGTCTCCAGTGAAAAGTATTCAACATAATCTGAATTTAATAAATGCTGAAAATAACCTACATTAAAAAAGAACAGATATTCCCCCCCCAAAATTCCAGTTCGGACTATGAATAAATATATACCATGAATAGATGAGGAAACTGATTTTATCAAATAGAAGCTTTGTTTCTAAAAAAAAAAGTCCCTACTTATTAGAGGAATGGTTTTCTTTCCTCAAAGGCATTCAGGGCCAGAAAAGTTATATTTTCTATGTATTGACATCCTGTACAATGAACTTTCCATACAGAACTTTAGTGCTTACTCCTGCTCATTGTTACCGTAATTAAGAACCAGCAGTGTTACTCTGATTATAGCTTAAGTTACTGCCATAGCCAAAGAACACCCATCCCATTTGTTTTATGAAAAATAATGTAATAAACATGTTGGAGAAAAGCATTAAGATTTTGATACACTAATGCTCTCACATTCATTTGTGATTGTCTCAGCTACTTTTGACAAGAAAGAATAAGTATACTTAATAAATAAGTACATACCAGGCGAGAGTATCTATAGCCATATATATGTATAAAGTCTATATAAGAAAAGTAAGAATACAGATTCAGAGACTGTTCCAAGCCGTTTCTCCACTGCTACAACCTCCCATGAAGTATCTTTTTTTTCTAGTTAACCTTGGTTTCCTAGCTGCACTGAGGAGATCTGATGTGCATGCCACATGGAAAGGCTTTGCCTTCCTGAGTGCCAAAATTTTGTTTTATCTTATCAGACTACGTAATGATTATTGGGAGCTCCCAGTAACAGGGGTATTTTCCTCCCTAGTGGATTGCTGTCAGTAAATTGGTTCTTTCTCACTGGCTTCTATGTCCCAGCCAGATTTGACAGGAAATAAAGCTGATTGGATTCCAACAGGAAATAAAGTTCATGAGATTCCAAAGAATTTGTTCAGTTCTGAGAAAAATCCCTGCCATAGTATGCAGGTCCTGTTCTGGGATCTTTGGCAATAGCACAAGTATATCGCAGTTCTGAGAGAGCTGTCTTATCAGTCTGAGGATGAGTCTGCCCAAGCCAAAGTTAGTGTCCATAAAGTCAAGGCTACTGTTCCAAAGGACAATGTCCATTCGAATAAGGAAAATTTTACATTTCAAAGGCAAATTCACAAATGAAAGTACATAATTTGTGAAGCGTAGTGGATTTAAGTCCAAGATTTAACTGAAAAATATGGGAAAAGGAAGACAATGACCTTTGTGAAGAAAATAAAAGGGGGAAAATCAAAGCATGACCTAGTCAGGTCTAGCTCTATTACGAAATGTAACATACTGTGCCCCATTCACAGAAGCATAATAAAAGTCTGGCTTGAAAGGGATGTCTGGAGGTGATAGCCCACATCCTGCCTGAGACCAGGATGACTTGAAAGTGTGACCAGGTTTCTCAGAGCCTTGTCCAGCCAAGTACTGAAGCTCTTCACAGATAGATTCCTATGAGGGACTCACCTTTCTAGTTCACTTCTTCTTTTACCTCATTTTAAAAGATTATTTATTGAAATATTTTGGCATTGAGCTTCGCCTAAGTATTTTTTTCAAAAAGCTCTCATTTGAGATTTGCTTCAGAGACCTCACAAACGTAAGCTGTTCATTTTATGTTTATGAAACCTGGTGGCAGACATGTCTGCGGACTGACCACACATTCTGCTTCAGTGGCAGGAACCAGAGTGCGTAAGCCCTGGTCTTGGTTTGGTAGCTCATCCCAGCTTTTAAATAGTTCTTTTTCCCACGGGGCAAGGGTCAACAGGAACAATTTTTAATGTCAAGGAAAGGTGTTTCAAACAGGAATAATGGTATTCCTCCTTGAGGAAGAAAAAAATATGATAGCTATCCTCATCCTGCAAATATTCCTATGCTTAAATCTCAACACAAGGACTTTCACTACCTTTTATAACCCATTAATTGTGATGGGATTTCCCATCTATCTACATCTAAATGTGCTAGTAAGTGTTTGTAAAACCCAAGTATTAGAGCTGAAGATTGCTGAAACTCCTTGTGCCTCGGTGCCTGGAGCTGGGGGAGACAGGTAGGAAGAGGCATACTGAGGGTCTGTGCCCAAGACAGGCACCACGGTTCTAAGCCTAAAGGGAGCCCAGTCCAAAACGAATGTCCTGTGTCATAGTCAGAGGAACCTGGGTGTTCAACCAGGATTTCCAGTGCTGTAACTGCTCTGGGGCTGTAGAAACCTAAAAATGTTGTAGGGCCCTCAATGACACTTAAAAGCAAGGAGGGGATAAAGAGTGTAACAACTCTAGCCCCGTGGTGTTCCCCAATGGCACAAACTCTCCTGGTTTTCCCCACAAGTCATGACAGCTGTGCTCCTTCCCAGGATGCCATGAAGCTGTAAGAGGAGGATGCAGCATGATGCTGCTCTGTGTTGCTGATTTATATTCTAGAATGAAATATTTTAATTAAATTATTGTGGAATGAAAATATGATAGTTTTCAGTGGACAACGGAGTAATTGGACATTAGAGGAGGAAAATGAACTGTGACTGGGGCAGCAGTTTCGTACTGCAGGAAAATTGCAGTAATCCTAATGAGGTGCTAAAAAGCAAAATGAAAGCAGTCCCAGTCAGATAGTTGATTTAAAACCCCAGTTGCTTTAGGGCTTTCATGTAAAATGTATCAACCTCATTCTTATCTGCAACACTTTATCTATTATTGTCAACCACTGTCATGACAGTGTGAGCTTCACCAAATGAGCACAAAGACAAGGGGATGTTGAAGTTAGTTAATTAAAAATGTAGTATTTTTAAAAATTAAAATCTTATTTAAGCCCTGGTCAAGTATAGACTCTGTTTTACTGTGCTAGTTCTGAAAGTAACATGAAAAATTGAAATAAACTCTGAAAGGCCTTGCTATTTCATAAACAAAATATGTACACACAGGATATCTTCCAGCATGGCTGCCTGACTCACAAATAAACATTATACTAAATATTCACCAAAATAAATCCACTTGTACATCAAAATGTATTTGCCTGGCATAATACATAGGGCATTCATACGGACGTCTGGCTTAAATGCATTAAGACATCCTAATTTTTAGCATTTAGCTTCACTCCATATATAATTTCTTTCTTTGTATCTGCAGTGTTATCAGTTGGCTGATTTTAAAAAAAGGTTTTCTTGAGTAATAGTATCCCTAGCTCCAGTCTGATCACTGAATTCGTGCTAGACTCATGAACTAGCAAAGCACATAGGCATATATTTAACTGTACCTATGCAAATAGACTCATTGAGGTCTCGTGTGGTTAGAGACGGACAGTCAGGAGTGTTCTACAGGATCTTTCCAAGCCTCCACTATGTCTGGTTGAGAAGGAGTAGGAAGGTTGAGAGAATGAGGGAGGTTGATGGTCTAGGACTCAGAAAAAGGCATTTCAAGGAAGGAGCTTTGTTGCATTATATTAATGACTCCGGAAATAGAAAGCGAGATGAAAGGTGTGTTGTACTCATTTACTATGTTTGGAAGAAAATTAAAATCAGGGCATGAGTCTGCACATTTTCCACACTCTGTTTATAGAACATCCCCCGAAAAAAATGATTTTTCAATGAAAAAGAAGTGCCAGTGAACTGTTGATGTATTGTGAATCCAAAGAAAGTCTGACAGCATAATATGTGGACCAATCAAGTGAGAAAGTGGCTGAACTGGGAAAGAAGATTACAGAGTAAACAGCAAATCATCTCAACTGTCTCTCCCACCCAAAGATTACCTTACCTTCAGGGAGACAAAGGAAAGACCTGCCATACCGCTGAGTACAAGCCTGCCGGGTGTCGTCGCTGGCAGGCAGGCCGGCGTTGTGACTCAGCAGAGCATCTAATCCAGGCTGCTGTTTCCACGGTGGTGCGAGCCTGACATCTACTGTGTGCTGCAGCTCAGGAAGCAGCGGGCTAGGCAGTGGAGAGCGCGAAGGAAGGTGCTTTTGAAGAAGCTGTTCATTTCATACACCAAAAAAACAACTTATGATGTAACTATTCCCTTTTCTCTGAGACTTTTTTCTCTGTCCCTTCTGAGCCAGTAGGTATTTCTCAGGTAACCTATACATCAGTACTGAAGAGTTTATAGTAATTTCTAACTTTATCATTACTTACTAGCAACTTCATGGATATGAAGTATCTAAGGCAAGGAACTTCCAAGCAAAGCCAAACATAACTTCAAATCTGCAATTGGAAAAAAAAAAAAAAAGAAAAAGATAAAAAAAAAGTTGTTTCAGTCTGCATAAATGCTATTGACTTCTGTGACTCAGTGAGCCAGAGGATACAGTGACCCAAAAGAGCTGGCCCTGAACTCTGCCTGGCCCTTGTGCTCTCCGCTGGCTGAGGACCTAGGGGCAGCTAACGAGAAATACTAGACACTGGATTTAAGATGGGAGTGAAGCTGCCTGAACCCAGCTGGAGGTGAAAACACTGCTAATTCTCTGTCACGTTTTCAGTAGAATGATACTCAAATGCTTTAAAAAATTTAGGGCAAAGTGTCCAGCTCACTTCCAAAAATAAACTGTAAGATAAAATTAGCAAAGTCAAAGGCACAGTTTAAAAAGCATTTAGGCACACAGAAGTACACAGTGGGTTCAAGAGAGGTAAATTAGGTTTGGATCCTAACTCCTTTTGAAGCCTTTTAATTGTTTTAATTTATGTGATTAAGATGCCTAGATACAGTTGAAAACTTACTTTCTTGATTAGTTAGCTAGGCATCCAGCTCCCACCTGGAAATCAGTGTGATTCCTGCCTGCAAACAGGTCTTATTGAGGGAAAAGAAACAGGCACCTCTAGATGCTGACTCGTCCCCTTAAATGCATGTAGCTTAGGATGGGCTAAATTATTCTATAGAGGTTCTTACCTTTTTCCATTAGCAGCAGAGAGTAGGTAATTACTTTGACTCTTATACGACACTCACATTAAATGGCCTTATACAAAGTCCCCCCTGAAATTGCCTCAGGAATCATCTAACCTAAGAATTAATCTGGTTGCTCACTACCAGAATAGGGATTCTTGAATCAGATGACTTCCTGGATGTCCTTAAGTGGTATAGAGAGCATGACAATTCAGAGATACTCTTCTGGAAAAAAACAGAGCAGACCAATACGCAGAAGACAGGAAGAGAAAATCCTATAAATTGGCTTAGATTTTATTGCTATAAAAATTCAAAAATTCTGTGAGCACCACTGAGCTAGGACTCTGGAGCAGTGTACAATGGATGGCTCTGTGAAGCCTCAGCCTTCAGGCTCATGTCCCATGCTGAGGGCAACCAACAGGAGTGGCAGGCAGGGTTTCTGTTCTGCCTGCTGGGACAAAGAGGAGTAAAGTAATATTGAAAATTTGGCCCAATTTATGTTAAAATTTTAGCAGAGCAGAATAACATGTAGGCATATACATCAATGGATTATTTTTAAAAAGTCATATGAAAATACTCTTCCTCAGACCTAATCCAGACTATAGCACAGCACCTGGTGCCATTAATCAGTTCTGGTATTTTCATAGCTGACACTGGGAATAACCTTGAATAGGTCACAGTTCCCCAGACTGATACTTTATGGCACAGGTCTAATGATTCACTTTAAAAATTTTAAATTAATTCTCACATTTTCTCCCATCCTCTGATTCAGTTTTCCACTTTATGGTAACTGTCTTACACTTTTATCTCGATCAATAATGTTGTGAGTAGTCAGAGTACCTGACAGATGACAACATCTTTGTTATTTAAGGAGGTCTCTTATGACACAGGACCATCTACTAAGGACATTTGCTAAAAAAAAAAAAAAAAAAAAAAAAAAAAGCTAAAAAAGCTTTTACTTTATAATATACTGCAGATGCAGATGGAAAGTGATCTATTATGTGAAGTACTAAACAAAGAAATAAATAACCAGCTATAGGAATATCTTTTTTCCTTCCTGTCACAAAGCAATCTAAATTTTAGTATTTATTCTAGAAATGTCCTAGCCTCTTAGAAGCAAATTATGCATGAAATAATGCAATTAAAACTGAAATAAAAGATTTAAATGCAGCCTCTAGAGGCATCAAATGGCACCACACTGTCTCACTCTTTACTGCCTCTTAAAATGAATGCTCAATTTATAGAAAAACCCTTCCAGTCCTGGCTCTTAGAATCCTCTAGTTTTGATAGCACTTATCGTAATTCAGTTTTCCTATGCCATGGGAGCACATCAACATTTCCTTCATGCTCCAAAATGAACAAACAACTCCATGGCCAAACACAACCTTATTACTTTGTGCAAGTAGGAGTGTCTTAAGTCCTGATTTCTTGACCGGCTTGTTCCAGCTTTTTCAGAAGATATTCTTATATCCTTCCTGAGACTCTCAGTTAATACTTTTGTCATTGGCAGCCTTGGGATAGCCTTCATAGCCTCACTATAAAGTGAGGGGTCTTTGCGAGTGTTTGATGCCATCTTCAAAACTGTTATAAATGTTATGTCTCCAACACTATCAGTGATAAGGGTGGAAAAGAGACACACATTTGCAGTGGTGTAACAACTTGCAAACAGCCTAAACTACTCCTTTTTTCCTCTTCCCTCACTCTAAAGAGTTTTGATGACAGACATTCAACACCCAGAAATACTAGCAAAATAAATGAACTTTTTTTTTTTTTGATTCACTGGCCAAAACCAATGACTTCACAACTGGTGTCATTTGGGAAGGAAAATTCATGATGAAAGAGGAAGGGGTTAAGTCAATTTTCAGTTCACAGAACTTAATAAAAAGGTTATATTTATCTACTGGCACACCAGGATTGTAAATAACTTCACTAAAGTCTCTCTGACTGTAGTAAACTACATTGCATAATCACAGAAATTGATTTTCTCGACAAGAACAGAGATCAATCTATGGATACTTCTCTCTCTGACTGTGAGCAATGAAGGGATATCATGACATCAGAATAACTTTAGACAATGCATTTCTATTGTAGAAAACACTGTTTGAAAGGATCACAGATATGACTTTTACTGCCAGTTTGAGTAGCTGAAATATCACAGAGGAACATCAAGATTTGTCACAACATTACTGTGGTGCTGTTTCTAAGAAGTAATCTCACCAAATCTCAGTGATACTTTTATGAAAACCAGCAAACCAAAAAGACCTCCTAGTTGGAGATTTTCAGAGCTTGTTACGTGGGAGTTCTAAAATGAATGCCATGAGCATGGCTGACATTTGAAGTAGCCCATGAAGTTAGATTTTGCCAGTTTCCAGCAGAAGAGAGTGATAAATTATTACCTGAAGACTTGACAACATGGATACACCAAACAACGCATGTGTATTGGGTCTGTCTGAGATGGAGTTAGTTTTCCCCATAGCAACCCTTGCAGTGCTGTGCTTTGTGTTGGTAGCTAGAAAGGTGCTGGTAACACACCAGTGCTTTGGCTACTGCTGAGCAGTGCTCCCATAGCATCAAGGCTGTCTCTCCAACACTCTCCCCTCACCAGTAGGCTGGAGGTGGGCAAGATCTTGGGAGGAAACATAGCCAGGACAGCTGACTCAAACTCACCAACGGGATATTCCATACCATAGGATGCCCACTCAGCAATAAAAGCTAAGAGAAGGGGGGGGAGGGCATTCATTGTTTATGATCTTTGTCTTCCAGAGTAACCGCTATGCATACTGAAGCCCTGCTTCCCGGGAAGTGGCTGGGCATCGCTTGCTGATGGAAAGTAGAGAATAATGTCTTTGTTTTCCTTTTGCTTCTGTGTGCAGCCTTTACTTTTTCTTTTATTAAACTGCTTTTATATTGACCCATGAGGGTTTTTTTTCCATCTCATTTTCTCCCTGCCCCCATCCTGCTTAGGAGGGGAGTGACAGAGAGGCTTGGTGGCACCTGGCATCCAGCCAAGGTCAAGCCACCACAGCATATTGTGAACATGATCATACCCAGCAAGTTCTGACTCGCCACAGCCAACAGAGTTTCTATTTGCATGACTTGCTGTCAGTGATCCAGAAGCCTTCTTGATTATATCCCCACGTGGTGGGGTAGTAGATCACTGCTGGCAGCAACAATTCACTGCAATTTTGGTCAGGTTCCAGTTCTGTAATGCTTGAACATCATCACGTGACCATTCAAAGTGGTGTAACATTCCAAAACATTAAGGTATACAAGAAAATGATAGAAGCAACATCTCACATTGCAGAAAAGCTAAATTGGCTTCCCTTTCGTCATATGAACAGGCACATGTTTGGTAAGTGTTGGTTTAGCTGGTATTGACAGATAATAGAAATTGTCTTTCAAGGGGTCCACTTTTTTAGCAATCTGCTTGAAAGAGTTTCAAATAATTTACCTGTTTCAAATGTTCAAAAATGAATACTTTGTTTAATTATTAAACATCATCTTTTATGCTGCTCTTAAGTTAGTATTTAAGAAGGACAGAAATTTGTACAGAATCCTTTAAGCAAGACTACCAATGCCATAATTAGAGTCTTTTAGGCCTGTAAGTGCAGCCAATCATATTAACAGATTAGCATATTAGCCAATATGCTAGTTAATATGTTCCAAGTAAAGTATTTGAAAGTCTGATGAAGGCAATGCACACAGCCTTTAACAGCTGAGAAGTTAAGTCTTTGACTCCTGCATGCAGTATAACTCTTCTTTGATCAGACAACATTTTCCAGACCTGTTAATTAGAATATTGCCTTGTAACATTTTTCTTATTGTGAAACAAGCCCCAGAAAGCTGCAGGTCTCCATCAGTGAGAGAATCTAAAATGCAAAAGGACAGCATTAGATACAGGTTGCTTCCCAAGCTGCACGGAATGTATCCCTAGCCCAAAGTTAATGGCAAAACATCAGTAGTGCCAAAACATCACTAAATCTTGCAGAAGAGAGGGGACAAAGCAGACCAAACATGATGATCTGTGTTATAGAAAAGATAGTACAAAAGGTATTAGGCAGAGGATAAACTGTATCTAAACATTAGGCATAACAAAACAGCTAGGAACAATGCGGCCTGGTTGTAGACACGGTTGTAGACAACAACACAGCACGTGTTAACAAAAAACATCGTGACTGAAATAATCTGTAAAAAAAATCATTTCTGTTGCTACAGACTTCAGAATAGCCCATTATAAAACCTCTGTGCTAAATAACCATTATTGGCATGTGGTGTTCACCCATTACTGGCCCATGGAACCAAAGCAGCTAAAATGCCAATAAGAATCTGGAGGTCATTACAGACACATCCCACTTTGTTGTGTAAGTGGTACCGACAGTACATAATAATGAGAAACCTGATTTATAGAGCACGTACTGCTCTACAAAGGTAAGTAAGCAGTGCCAGAGATATGATGTTTTGTAGATGCTTAGTCAAAGAGTGTATATATAAATACCAAAGCAGACCATACAGTGTTTGATGGTGGAGTTTGATGATGTCTAAAGAAATGGGATGTTTTACAATGACTCATATCATAAAAATGAATCACAAGGTACCAGCAGCTGTTCATGTTGGCAGAATTATGCTTGCTTGCCTTAGATGTATATTAAAAATACAGGCATAAACTGCCAGATAGGAATAATGGAGAAGGCAGAAGAACCTGTGGGGTTAGGTGGTTTAGTTTTATGAAGAGGCTTCTTACCCTAAGGGACTAAAAGCAAGGTCCATAGATGTGTGGGGATTTGGTGGGCCACAAGGAAGAAAAAGTCTCCAGTATCTGCAGCTGAGGTCTGCACAAGAAAGAGTGAGGAAACAGGATTACAGAATATTGTCAATGCTGAGGCATCAGCAGCATTTCCCTCCTCCTGTGAATTTTCCTGCAGAAATGTTGCATTGGTACTTTCCACAGGAACTTGAAGAGTAAATTGAAATACAAAAAAAAAAAAAAAAAAAAAGAAAAAGAGAGAGAGAGAAATGCATGTCTTTATACGTGCAAAGTTTTTCAACTACTGAAACAAATCCAGGTAATTTAGATATTAATGCAGCTAATGAGTACTGGTGTGGAAAAAAACAATAATTGGAAGCAATGTCTCAAAGTATGAGATTTTTTGGTGTTAGGAGGATTATCATACTTTTCTCTGAAGAAAATTCAACTGTTTGGAATAGATGTAGAAATGAGACTGTGTCGTGGTTTAACCCCAGCCGGCAACTAAGCACCATGCAGCCGCTTGCTCACTCCCCCCCGGTGGGATGGGGGAGCGAATCAGAAGGGTAAAAGGAAGAAAACTCGTGGGCTGAGATAAGAACAGTTTAATAATAGCAGTAAAATAAATTAGAACAGTTAAATAGGCAAAGCAAAAACCGTGCACGCAAACAAAGCAAAACAAGGAATTCATTCACTGCTTCCCATCGGCAGGCAGGTGTTCAGCCATCTCCAGGAAAGCAGGGCTCCATCACATGTAATGGTCACTTGGGAAGACAAACGCCATCACACCCAATATACACCCCCCCCCCCCCTTCCTTCTTCTCCCCCCAGCTTATATACTGAGCATGACGTCATATGGTATGGAATAGCCCTTTGGCCAGTCTGGGTCAGCCCCCCCCGGCTGTCCTCCGTCCCAGCCCCCCGTGCACCCGGCAGAGGAGGGGAAGCTGAAAAGTCCTTGACTAGAGTGAGCGCCACTTACCACCTATTTAGTAACAGCTTAGCACTACTTAGCAAGAACCAAAGCATCAGTGTATCATCGACATTGTTCTCATTCTAAACCCAAAACACAGCCCTATACCGGCTACCAAGACGAAAATTAACTCTATCCCAGCTGAAACCAGGACAGACTGATACAGTCATTGCCCAGGATTCTAGACTGGGCAGCAATTTAGTAATTATAATGTTAGCAGCCATAGTAGTAGCCAGGGCAACTACTTGGGGTTTCACGGGTAGCTCCAGTATCACTACTCAAGTCATCACCAACTGCAAAACTTTTTTTCTTAGAATTCTGCTGGTCTAGTAAGCAATTGCTAATGTAATACCAGCTTGTTTCTTGGAAACTATGCAGGGTCTGCCTTATGTGAGCCGAAGTTGATAGCTGTCTTTTCACCAATCCTATGAGTGATTGTCCCTTACAAAAGCAAAGGAAGACATATGCTCATTGAAGATTACCATTTCTATTCCGGGTTATCTATGCTATTTGTTATTTTGTCACTGTGTTTTGGCATTTTTTAAAAAATCCTCAAGGCAGAAGTGGGTTCTGAGAAGAATCCAAAAGAGATGTTACTATTTGTAGTACTATTGGTACTATTTGTTATTAGCTGTAGGTATTTGTATTCCTGGCTTTAAGATCTATTTCTGAAACATAAGCATATTATTATTATTGTTGTTGTTGTTGTTGTTATTATTCCTGTTATTATTATTCCTATTATTATTATTATTACTACTCCTACTGTTGCGGCCTTCCACAATGATCTTATTGTGCTAAGCACTGTAAAAACACCTCAACAGTCATCACCAAACTCCTTCGGCAAAGGCTGGTGCTCAGCAGCCACCAGCATACTGCAGTTCTTCCTGCCATGCAAAACCCTAGGCAGTGCTTGGGGCCCTTCGACAGAGGCTACAGAGATCACATGCACTCTGCCATCTTAATCTTTAATCTTTTCCATGTTTTAAATGAGAATTTCTAGTACTTTTTGTAATGTGTCTCAGGTGTTTTGCAGTAGCTGAGCAACGGCTGCTTAGGAGCACTCACAATATTTTCCATTGTTTTGACTGGACAGAGCTGTGAAATCATCCCTCTGTTTCATATTCTCTCAGAGTATGCATTATGAAAATCCAGGAGCACATCACTGATTTAGATTTTTCATTTTGGTCTGTTGAGATCCATTTTGTGTGGAGTCATCCCAGGATTTAGAATCAGGGGCATTTTCAATTTGTAACGATTTGTGTTTTATGTTTTCTTTTTTAAAAAAGGCATTTTCACTCTCCTTTTAATATTGGCTTAAAATTCTGAACCAGTTTCCTGCTCATTTTCAAACTCTTCCTCCACATATATTTCTATCATCAAGTGCAATTGTGACATACTCTCTATAATTAATATCAAATTACAGTCTTTATATTTGCTGCTCTCATCTCACTAATGTGAATGTAGGATTAATGTCTTTAGAAGACATGTGAGCCTGCCCTTTCAAAGCAATTTTTTTATGAGGCATTTCAAAGATTGCTTTATTTTTACATAATGCTGAAAACAAGTATCAGGCTCTGTGTGTCTGAGCAGAAGGCTTGGAACTTTATGAGCCACACAGCCAGTAGATGTGTTTACATTTCTTTAGTTACAGCTGCCTTATGCATACTGCCATGGTGTCTTTAGCTGATCGAGTTATATTCTGTTTTCAGTTTGGAGAGAGTGGAGGGGAAAAAAGACGAGAGAGAAAGAGAAATAAAGGGAAAGGAGTGAAATACACCAGATGAAAGGATGCAGGAAGACATCAAAGTCTGCTGGGAATCAGTCAGGATCTTGCTTCCTCTTGGCAATATTAGAGCTAGAAGGTGAATTAACAGGCAGGAACTGGAAACTGAGTGGTTATTTTCTTGTAAAAAGATTATATAAAAAACAGGAATAAAGGAATTACAGTCATACGGGTGCCAAGAAGCTTGTGTCTAATGGATGCACACCTGATGTATCCACACCATACTTTAGGAATTCATTCTCTCTGAAATATATTATCTGTTTTCTTTCTATATTATAGTCTAAAAACAAATCAATCTTTGAGCCACCAGATAAAATAATTGTTTTGAAAGTGTGCACACACATAATTTCAAAAGAAAGCAGTCTGACCCTGCATTTCTACTGAAGCCAGATCCATTTGCTGAGCCAGCTGCTACCTGTTTCTTTAATTTCTTTGTAGAGTTTCCCTCTCTACAGTCCATCCAAAAACTATATAACAATTAAAACATAGATTGATAAATCCATTTACCAGCACAATTATGAAAAGTTTCCTTTCTTAGACTCAACAGAAAACCTTAAATCTATAATGTGTAACGAAAATATTTCTTCGCGCCATCACTCAAATATGAAAGTTAAATAATTGTAAAGACTGATATAATCAGAAAGTGTTGGGTGAATTTTAAAACAGATGTGTAACTTGGTAAGAAAAATGTGACCAGATAAGCCCATCTTTTTCTCAGTAGCCTGTCTATAGCAATGGGTGATAGCCGCTGTACAGAGAAGAGTATTAGAAACAAGGCAAATACAGAGGTTTGGTGGTCTTCTTTCCTGATTTACTCCCTTGGCTTTAATGACAGGGACATTCTGAGCTACAGACTGAAGTAGGATCATCATATCATCTGATGGATTTACCCTCTCTTAATTTTTTTTTTAGCCTTCACAACATCCTGTGGTAATGCACTTCACTGTTGTCCTGGTTTCAGCTGGGATAGAGCTAATTTTCTTCTTAGTAGCTGGTAGAGTGCTGTGGTTTGGATTTAGGATGAGAATAATGTTGATAACACACTCATGTTTTGGTTCTTGCTGAGCAGAGTTTACACTAGTAAAGGACTTTTCAGCTTCTTGTGCTCTGCCAGGTGCATAAGAAGCTGGGAGGGAGCATAGCCAGGACAGCTGACCCAGACTGGCAAAAGGGCTATTCCATACCATACGACATCATGCTCGGTATATAAGCTGAGGGAAGAAGACGGAGGGGGGGGACATTCAGAGCGATGGCATTTGTCTTCCCAAGTAACCATTACATGTGATGGAGCCCTGCTTTCCTGGAGACGGCTGAACACCTGCCTGCCGCTGGGAGTAGTGAATGAATTCCTTGCTTTGCTTTGCTTGTGTGCATGGCTTTTGCTTTACCCATTAAACTGTCTTTATCTCAGCCCATGAGTTTTCCCACTTTTACCCTTCCGATTCTCTCCCCCATCCCACCGGGGGGAGTGAGTGAGCGGCTATGTGGGGCTTAGTTGCTGGCTGGAGTTAAACCACAACTATCATTGTGAGTCATGTGGAAATCACCTCATTTTTTATGTCTGATTTTGTATATTTTATTATGTGCCTTGTAGTGCTTGTGTTATAAGAAATAATGATGCACCATTTCTGTTCACCTTCTCCATGGTGCCAATGACTTTACATAGCTTTTCCTCTTAAAAACACCTTTTTCACAGAAGAGTCAAAGTCTGTTTATCATATGGACCCTTTAGCCATATATTCACCCCCTTGCATTATTTGTGGCTCTATTATAAAGTGTGTAGATCTCAGTATCTGAACAGTATACAGACCACAGGTGATCCTAGCACAGTGATCTGTGTTTCGCTCTGAAATTCCTTCCTAGTAATTCCTATAATTTAATTTGTCTTTGAGACTACAGCTGAGTACAGAGTTGATATTCTGAAAGGACTGTCCACAATTACCCCACAGTTTCTTTCCTGTTGGAAGTAATTTGCAAATAATGGCATATTTTCTCACCTCATTTTTCATGTTTGAGGAAAAGATTGTCTCATTAAGGGCAAATTCTCCTGTGAAAAACAAATGAAGTTACTCCTGTACAAATTGTTATGCATGGGAATATTTTCATTCATTTTTGTATTCCTCTGCTTGCAGTCCCCCTAAAGACTCTGTTTCATAGTCAATGGACTTGGAATGGTCCTAAGTGAGCAAGTTCTTGCACGTTCAAGTAGTTATCAACCACTTCTAGGCAGATGTCTGTGGCAGTAAATTTGTGAGATCCAATTTTTATTACTTGTCTAACTAGTTGACAAGAAGAGTGAAAGACTAATGCAGAGTTTTATAGATTCAATTCTGTGAAAAAATAGACATTCCCATCTAATCTTAGTTCCTGCATAGCACAACTCATTGTGTTTCACTCTGTGAGTCCTGCAACAAGCCTTAGAGATGTCTTTTAGAAAGATGTATATTCTTTGGATGAAATCTACAGGTAACTTCACCCCATTCCCAGTGATTATACCTGCTAAAAAATTGAGTGTGATTTTGCATCCTGTTCATCTGCTAGGGGCAAAATAATTTTGATCTTTCTCTGCCAGGTTTGTGAGTTGCCTTTTAGCAGATCTACTTCCCTCTCTCCACCAAAGTATCTCAAACACTGCACAGAATGTTCCCAATATGAGTTGTTCAGATGATTACAACCAGACATGATTTGTTTTCCCGTGGAAGGATTACTTGTCCAATTACTACTTTCAAACATGTTGGAGCTGATGTTATGGGACCGTGTGGAGTTAGCAACTATATATTACAAAAGCCTTTAGAAATAAGCACAGATTTCAAAATGGAGCTATACAGGAAATAGTGTTAAGCATGTCTAGAGGAAGAAAAGGGACTATGGTGTAAAGGCTGTTACAAAAGTAGCCAGTTTTGTTCCTAGCAGAATTTACAAAAGCAGCTTTATCTCACTGCAATGCTCTTAACTCATTTAGGCAATTCTGTAAATATCACTAGGAGTCCGCATTACACCTGCACAAATTTTGTTCAACAACGGTGAATCTGAAATGATTTTTTTTAAAAAAGTTCTCACCAGTACCATATATTTTTTGCTCTCACAAACAGACTAGGTACAGGACAGGAGGAGGAATGCAAAATAACATGTGAATGGCTAAGTGAGAGAAGGTAACAGAGACTAACACCCCAAGACACTCTGCTCAGAGACATTTTTCTTTTAACATGTGTTGAAATAACCTGGAGTGAAAAAACAGCTGTAAACTCAAAGTTCTTTTTTCAGAAACACAAAATATCTATAAAATAAATAAGAGGTTGGTAGTAGGAAAAGAAATGTATTCTGTGCAGGCTAGGAAAATGCTTACAAACTAACTCGAACTAAACTGCAACACTAACTCAAATTGTTACCCTCTTCAGAGTTTGGGGGTGGTACATTATATCAACTTACATTCCTGTTTGGGGCAGAAAACATGAAGAAAAGGTGACTTTTGGAGGCATGAAAAGAAGGTATGTGAACTGTTTTACAAAGACTGTGGTATAGCTGATCCTCAGATGACCTGATCAGTGTAGGGAGGGAAAATAAAACAAACACTCTGAGTGCGATATCCATCAGGTACTAATTACCAGAGGGACAAGTTTACATTACATAAGTACTCGCTATGCAAGTGGCAGTAACAGAGCTATCATAGCGCTTGGACATCCTTCTCCCAAAGCTCTGAGCTGCATTGTAGATGGCCCAAATTTGCAACATTTTTATGGACAGCTACCAAATTCAAGAAGAGTTTCTGGTTCAAAGCCAGAATTTTCACTCAGCACTAAAGTTCATGAGGAGGTTTTCTTTCCTAGAGTGAAGTATAAGCATTACAAAATTGTTACCAGATTGGAAAATCTGCCACAAATAATTCTGAAATGAAGCATTAGATGTGGGCGTGTTTCAATGACTCTTAATAAATAGCTCAACATACTGTAGCAGGGCTGAGGCTCTGGGCATGTGGTTCTGGGCCACTGAGCCTCTGCACCCTGAGATCCTCCTGAGTTTCCATTTTCCTAATGCCCTGGCAGAGTCCCAGTGATTCCTGAGTATCCTTGGGACTTCTTTGCTACAGAGCAGCACTCCGGAAGCAGAGACCGTAACACTGCTGGGGGCTGCCTGGCTGACCAGGAGACAAAGATTTGGAAATACAAGGTCCTCAGCAGTGCACTGGCAGTGCATTGGCAGTGTATCCGTTTGTCTCTATCTAATATTAATTCACAAAAGACAATACATCACCACAAAACATCCTTAAGCTTTATTGAATTGCTACTTTCCCATAAAATTGCTTTTTCTTCCAAACATTCCTGTGTAGTCTTATTTCTGTGGCAATAGGCAATCAGATATTGTAATGTACATCAGCACCTAACTGGCTGCAACTCCCCATGCTTGTGCCCAGAAGTGATAAAACATGTAGAAATCCAGTTCCGCTGAAGCCCAACAAGTTGAAGAAATGGTTTTTAAAATGGAAATTAAGGTTCTTAGACATCAAATGCTTTTGAAAACTTAACTCTTGATCTTCGGCCAGACTGCAGAATTTTTCTTGCTGCAGAATTAGTCGGAGGCAGTCTAACCCTGAGCATGATGCTCAGGTAGTCTGCAGAGCTTGCTGTGCAGGTGGCAGGAGGATGCCCTTTTGATTTATAAGCTAAGCTGAAAAACAAGTCTAAAAAATGGCCTCTTATGGCATTTGCAGGGCTCTCATTAGGATGCCCTGCTGCTTCTCAGCATATTTTTCAAGATAAAATTTTGACACCTCCTTTTCCCTCTATCTGCATAACCAGAAAAGGTGTTTTGCAGTGACTTCTAAGTAATGAGATATACTGCCACTAATACCTCCTCACACACAGAAAATTGCCAAGCACCTAAGCTAGCTCCCAGGGTGGCAGGGCCTATCCACTGTGTGTGGCAGACCCTGACATTTTGACTCTGTTTTTCTGAGGAAATGGTTTCTTTCAGTCATTATCAGAAAGAAAGAGGGGAAGGAGAAGACCACAACTTTGTTGCTTTTTCTGTTTCTTTCCCTCACTTTTCATTAAAATCATTATCTCAATTATTTAGGCAAAAAGTGATTAATGAGAACTGATGACCTTACTGTCATTTTGAAGATTATTTAAGTACGGTTTAGCTAAGGACACTCATTTTCTGTGTTGTGCCAGAAAGGTCTGTTCAGCTGCATGACACTGGCTGGTGCCTTTTCTTCGTAAAGGGTAAGGTGCTGCATACAGCTCTGGTCCAAATGCCTGTGCTGCAGTAGATATCCCTGAAGTTCCTTTGTTGCTCAGTCCAGAGGCAGAAGAACACACTGCAGTTTTTGTTGGGATACCTAATTATGTTGTTTAATTGCACAGTGCCAGCATCCAGGAATCTCAGCCAAAACCCTGAAACCTTATTGTGTCAGACATCTAGATGCCCAGAATCAAGAGTTTACCACCTCAAGCACCTTCTGTGTCCCTTCTACCAGCCTACTGCTGCCTCCACCTTTGCGTTAACAATCACATTTGTTGCCTGGATGTACTGGCTTTCTGTGGAACAGCATGTAGTACTCCATGCAGGAGGAAATTTAATTGCTCGGTGCCTCATTTTCCCTTTCTCTAAAATGAAGACAACAATAATACTTCTCTTAGAAGTCCTGTAAGTAAATCTTAATGTAGTCAATATATTTATAGCTGTGAGTTGGCTAACGATGGTGAAGATGTAAGTAAAAGAATTATCTATTAATGAATAAGATGTTACAATCAATCAAAGCATTGTCACAATGAAGACATCATATGGGCAGCAAGCATTTCTAGTTAAGAAAGACAAGAGACAAATAGGATATGTTGGGGATTTTTTCCTACTTATTTATACAAAGTAGTTAAAATACAACAGTCATTGTGTTTGGCAATACATTAATTCTATTGCCACCAAGCCATCTAGAGCACCTGGCTAAATCACTGTCCTCAGAAATATGCTGAAGTACGTATGTCGTCTCTGTAATAGCTCCAAACAAGTATATATTTAAAATGAACAGGCATATCTACTCTTACACCTTGGATAACAGCTCTAAGCAGTTAAAGATTATTTTTAGTTTTTGCCACTTTTGCTAGCAGTCTAGCTTTCCTCTCCTTTTGAATATATATAATTTCATCTATGTACGTGTAAAGAGAGAAACAGGGATAAATCAGGGGAAACATAGGGTCAATGACCACCCAGAGAGTGCTTGGGAGCGGCTGTCTTGTATATCACTATTTTTTAGTTACCTCATGAGATGGTAGCACATTTTGGCAAGTCAGATTTGCTAAATGCATCTCGTGTACTTCTCATGCTGACCTCAGGGACAGTCTTTCCACGGGGAAAACTTTTTTCGTCTTTGCCAGGGTTTAATATATACAAGTGTGTAGTCATTTAACAGTTGCTGGCATGCCAATATACACCTAGCTTCTTTTCTTTATTTTTAAAGACCATTGCTAGTGCTCTTTCCAAGTAAAATAAAATAAAAATCTTGTGAAATAAACGTTCTCTTAAAGTGTAAACCATATAAAATACAAATGTCCAGGTTATATGCCATGTCATGAACCTTAACTGGTATCCTTTTGCAGCCCTATTCTAGATGACATCTCTGTGAAAAGACAACCCTTATTCTCATACTGAAAGAACATGGAAAAAGAATCATACCATATTCCAAAAGAATCAAATCTCCCAAGTTTAATGCTGAAGAAAGATGAAGTAGCATTACAGGGCTTTTGAACTGTCCATTTCACAGACATAAAAAGTAAATATTCAGTTATTCATACAGATAATTTATTTTATCCTTGTCCAGCCAAGAAGATGTATTAATCATTTGTGCTTGATGAGCACTATCAAAGATTTATAAAGTCAAAATCTAAACCTCAGGGCTCATAGGTCCTTAAAACTCCCTGTACTTAAGTGCTTCCACCTTAAATGGATTTTGGCCATAGAGCTTGTGGCCAAATGCCATACCTGATAATGCTTGTCGATGCCTCAACACAGCTGATGATAATTATCGGTTTGCATAATTCATTGCAGTAATAAAAATGGAGGCAAATGACCAAAATCTATACTAGTAGGAAGAGGAAATAGTATCAAATCTAATTCTGCAGCTCAGCAAATTTGGAAAAGAACTACTACTGTTGCTTATCTCATCATTTCCCCTTAGATAAAAATATCTAATAAAACCTAGGAATGCTTATTTTGTTGCCTTTATTTTTTTTTGTCATTACCTGCAGGGTTCCAAATATTACAACCATGCAAGAAATCAAAGTTAAAAATATGTTTTTAATATGTCATTCATTAAGGAAGCAAGCAAAACACAATAGTCAGGTGACAGGAACAAATAATTTGCTGAGTTGCTTTTAAAGGTATAAATGAGTCCATTCTGAGAGAAGGAAATAAATTACTTCAAAACTGGAGCTTCAACTTTATAGTCCCCTCCCTGCTGGCTAACACTCAGGTCTAGCAAAACTTCAGAAGTCTAACAAGGTCTGTCTGGAAAAGCTGGGATAACAAGGCAGAAAACCTGAAGATGACTATGATAGCTGGATCTTAATAGTCAAATGAGAGTGTCTATGCTCTGGTACAATGTATGGAGGCAGCTGCACCCATTAAAAAGACATCATAAATCTATATACAAACCAATATTCATTTAAAATTCAGAAACATGAAATAGATGGTACTTTTTCAGAGATTAGATACCTGCTGGGCAGCTGCAGGCAAATACTTCTATAATACAGAGCACTGAAGGTAGGTGTACTATATCTGTTCTTTTAGAGGAACTGAGCACATCTCATTTCTTTTTTTTAGCCATTGCCAAAGATGGCTCTGGCTTTTATGAAAGAGCACTATAGTTTATCACTAATAGGAGACTTGGATCTATGATTTTCTTCCTTAGATGGAGATAGTTAAATTTCATATCTACTCCACTAGGAAGAATAGACAAGGTTGTAGGGGACATCTGTCACCCTTACTTTGGCATGACTTGTCTCTTATTCTGGCTTTAGGAAATGCCCCGATAGCCCAGTCTCCTATAGGAATTCCAGTGGCCAGGTTTATTCTCAATTTGCGGTATTTACGAAGTTCAGAAGCAGGGCTAAATAAAGTCCTATAAGAATGATTCATTGGTGTTAGTTTTATGAGAAAAGGACAACTATAAAGATAGCACTGTCATTTATATGGAAAACAACTGGGCACATAACATGGCACACACAATTCTTCATCGCCCAAACACTACCCAGAACCCACTCGTTCACTGGTACTGCTGGTGGAAAACACATTGCCCGCATACTCGCGTTTCTGCAGCTCTCGTTCTATAAAATCATGGGTTTATGTTTCACAGATTAGCTTACCTCTCTCCTGGACTTTTCTACTGACAGCTGATGTCAACCAGGGCTCTCCGGCCTGAATCCCCAGTGAGGGGCTGAAAGAATGTGTCCTCAGCATTGGGCTCAAGCCAGCTTTCCTCAGGGACTGTTTTGCATTGTTGGTATTTTCAAGGAAGAGCTCTCCTCTCTCTGCCTGCTCAACCAATGACAAAACACAGAAAATCCTTGCTTTTACTGTGCTGGTTACTTTTACAAGCTAAAGAAGGCTTTGTGTGTTGTAAAATATGCATTCTCTGTGCTTTCAGTTCTTTTTGGTGTATATTACATGTATGGTTGTATGCCACTATCCTCATCTTCTTTCAGAGTTCTGTGTTGGTGTGCTGTGGTTTTGCATGAGTTATGAGTTGAGAACCACTGCCTTGCAGCATGAGAAGGGTAATGAAAAACGAGTTCTTGGAACAGAGGGAAGAACCCAAATCCCACCTCCTACACAGGATAAATCGCCACTGTCAGTTCTTGCATCTTTGACACAGGGCTGCATCATGTTCAGAAGGAGGTTTCTACCCTCACTTGCACAGCTTCTTAGTGATATTCCCCACTATGTACGACACACTGTATGCATGGTTGTAGCAAAAGCCTGAGTTTTTAAGCCTGATCTCTTTCAGAACTGCTGTATGCACATGCAGAAGCCAGGCTCTGACTTGAGTTTAGGATGCATACACATATTTCAGGGGACTGTGGAGGAAATGGTATAGTGCATTCATCTCACATAGCATTGATAAGAATCCAAATCTGATTATGCTGAGGTGAGTGGAGAGTTTGACAAGTGTTTGAAAGCTCAGGCTGTTATTTTTTTGCTACTGCAATGCTGATGTTAGATCTCAAAAGTATCACTCCCTAAGTCCAGCTGGGAGTTTACACATTTTGTTTATTTTTCTATCAGCTTACATCTTTTACATGGGAGAAGAATTATTTGAACAAAAATGTGTGATTGGTGACTTCTCTGGTAACATGGCAAACCCAGCTGGTAGAAAGGCCAGCTTTTCTGATGCTGGGCCAGGGCCTGTGCACCAGTGGCATGGCCACTTTGCATGTGAAACTCCTATGAGTGTAAGAAGAGACAGAAGCAATACTGTCTAGGGTGAACACAGGGAATGTTGAGGAGATGGGCTTTCAGCCCACAGAGACTGCCCAGGAAAGCTAATATGGACACAGCAAAGTGATCTTGCCTGGTAGGTGTTCTCCATAGAATCGCAGACTAGTTTGGGTTGGAAGGGACCTTAAAAGATCATCTAGTCCAGCCCCACCCTACAGTGAGCAGGTACATCTTCAACTAGATCAGGTTGCCCAGGGCCCATCCAACCTGACCTTGAACGTTTCCAGGGATGGGGCATCTACCACCTCTCTGGGCAACCTATTCCAGTGTTTCACCACCGTCATTGTAAAAAATTTCTTCCTTATATCTAGTCTAAGCCTACCCTCTTTTAGTTCAAAACCATTACCCATTGTCCTATCACAACAGGCCCTACTAAAAAGTTTGTCCCCATCTTTCTTGTAAGCTCCCTGTAAGTATTGAAATGTCTCCCTGGAGCCTTCTCTTCTCCAGGTTGAACAACCCCACCTCTCTCAGTGTTTCTTCATAGGAGAGGTGTTCCATCCCTCTGATCATTTTTTTGGCCATGACAGGGTATACTTCCAAGACAGCATTGAAAAAATAACTTCTATGCAAATGTTTAAAATGTGAGCACAGAACTAAGTGTTTTCTTGAGCAAGAATGCAAGCTTTACCCTAAGTGAGCCTTTGGAGCTGCTGGAGTGGAATTAAAAAAATAGTTCAGCTTGAACCTCCAGGAGTCAAGGGCAAATGCAGCTGGGCAAATAGGAGAACGTGAAAAACCCCGCGGCTCAGGTGTGGCTGAAGATAGCTCTTGGTTCAGAGGGAATTTGTGGGAATGCCCAAATTTCCAGGCATGGTCTCTGGTGCAACCTGCAGGAAGCAAGCCCTGCACACCAAAAAACAGCTCGGAAAAGAAGTTCTCGCCCAGGCTTTCTCATATCAGCAGTCTGGTCCAGTGTGGACACTGGAGGAACAATTCTGTAAGTAAAATTGCTTCCTCAGTTAAGTAGTCCTTAGGTGGCTGGCCTGACTTCTTGACCTAAAGAAATCAAATAAAAAGCAAAGACACAGAGATGAGCTCAAACCAGCAGAGAAAGGAAAGAATAAATTTCACTTACTGCTGAAAGGGCTCTGTGAAACAAAAAAAAACCCCACACCATCCCCCTTCAAAATATCTAACTACTATAGCATGATTTTCATCAAGTGATCACATTATGTTGATTAATCACTGCAGGAAATGAGTACCTCAATTCAGGTTTTATGCAGACCAGCAAGAGGGTGCAAGGAAGTCTGTGTTGCATATTGCTACTATACCTTTCAAGTTTTTATGGCCCTCAAGAGAAATGAGGCATTCATAATGTGGGGGAAAAATAAAAATCATAGAGAGCACCATAAATCTAAAGGACTAAGTTGTGGAAATCACATCTTTAAAGTGACACAGCTGTGATTAACTGGAAATGGCTTTTACAGTTAGAAAAGTTTTTGGATATAGTTATTTGCCCAGAGAAAGTTTCTGGTTAAAAAAAAAAAAAAAGAAAAAAAAGCAAGTACAAGTATTTAATCAAATCCTTGTTTTGGGGCTGGTGGGATGGAATATGTTAAACCACAAGCCTTGCACCTCAAGAAGCTTGGTTTTGAATCTGTTCTGATCACAGAGACTTAGCTTTCCAGTAGACGTTGTCTCACATTTTTTTATAAAACCACCCACAGTAGATTCAGTAGTCTCTGTTCAGCAGAGCACTGGAATAAATTGTTGTTCATGACTGAGCTCTACTTGCTTTGTCTAACTTTGCAAGTTTAGACAACCTCTGTGTATATAAAACAATGATCCTCACTTTCCTGTATTCAAACACCAACTTGCCAATCAAAATTAAAAAGGATATATGCATGTGTATCTATGTATGTATAGTTGAAGAAAACAAAGGTAGTTATTGTTGATACTGAATTCTATATAGAGGCCTGAATCATAATTGACTTAAATACTGTGGAATCACTTGTAGTTACTCAGGATGTAGGAATAATGCTACAAATCAAAATAATAGCATCCTTCATCCATTTTGCATTTGCTTTCCCCACAGGAGACTATACAAAGTAAAAAGCAAGCACAGCAGTGCCTTAAGAAATGTAATCTTCCACCAAGGAATAGCTTTACTGTTACAGAGCAAAGATCTAGGTCTAGACAAACAAACCTCCCGAGTTTGACCAGGATGGCTGTGCCTGTACAAGCAAATTGAACAGGCTTGAGAACATTGCTGGGCGTGAAATGCAACTGTATGGCTCGTAAAACTGCTAGAGCAATCCCTTGCACAATTTTACCCTACATAAACTCCTACACAATTTCCAGTCAGCATGGATCATGAACCACGTCTTTACTGTAGCGTTGTTTCTTTCTTTGCATTCATGCATGCTAGAGTTGGCAAGAATAGATGTGAATAAAGATTCACAGAACAGTCAATGTAAAGGAACAGTTTACACAAAGTAACATCATTTGCAGATAATAGAATTAGATCAGAATGTCCAGAATTTTTAGCTTTATCCAATGCGTCAACAATACCCTAAAAGCCAAAAGCAAAACCAGTCCTCATTTGGACCAATTAATAAATTATTGCACTACACCAAAGCATCTGCTGCCCAAGCCATGGAAACTCCACTTACAAAGAAACAAGTAAAAAAATTTTCATAATAAATCTCATACACATATGCCATCAAATCTTTCAATCCTCTAAGGAAAAGTTGGATTCAAGTAAATGGGCTTGGGGTTTACAAATGTAAAAAATCTCTGTGGAAAGAAAGCAAATGCATATGGTAGGTTATTGATGAAAAAAAAACATTTCAAACCAATTTATGGAAATTGTTCAATCAGATTAATCTAGGAGATCAATAACATTCCTTAAAGTAACTAAGACTCTGGTAAGCTTTCCTAATAATAACAACACAGGAAAAGAAGAATCTGGGAAGGAAAGAAAGTTCAGGTCCAACCTAAACCCTATTTAAAGACAGAGCCAGAACTGCAGGTAGGGAGTATTTTAAACTTACACTGCCAATTTTGCTTAGATGAAAGGAAATTATGAGAGGAAATTGTGTATATAAAACTCCTTAGCTTTTAACAGCATCCTTCTTGGCATACTCTTTCAGCCACACATTCTTGTTCTCATGTATAAGTTAATAGTTTGTATACATACTTTTCATACTGCAGGACTGTAATTTCAATACTTTTTTATTATTTGTGGCCACACACTTTTGCATTTTAACTGAAATATCCTCAGTATTGTATTTTAATGCTAATATTCGATGTTTTCCTAAAGGCTAGCTGTGTGAGCAAAAGAGTGAGTGACAGGGAAGAGAACTGCAATGGACCAGAAATTCAGGTCACATTAGCATATATACAGAATATGAACTCATTGAACAACAGAACAAACAGCAAAATGGTTGTATCCCCAACAAGTCCTTTCTGTTTTATGTAACTCTTTAGTAGTGGAAGACACTACTGGAGACTTTAAAAAAAAAAAAAAAAAAGAAAGAAGATCTAGATAAAAAAGATAAGCCAGCCTGTCAGAGAGAGAGAAGTGCCACAGCTCAGGTTTAGCAGCCACCCAAAGATCTTTGTAACCAGGGCATAAAATGGATGATATGTGACTGGTACTGTCAAGAGATGTGGCTGAAAAAAAGACGCAAATGTCCAAAGCATACAGTATCTGAAGGAATCTGAAGAAAGGCTGATACTAAAAGATAAGGTACTAAGGGAGACCTTGGTGTTTCCTTCAGAAACAATAGCCATAAACCAAGCTGCTTTTTAAGCAGAAAAAAAGTGTTACAAGTAGGAGCAGCTCAGCAGCCACAGAACAGATTTGAGCTTTTTGATATTTATGTCCTACTGATTAGCATGGCAAGCATGAAATCTAAGTTTGCAGAAGATAATAAAGAACCAAATAGTGGAATAATACAATTTCACACAGATGGAATATTGCATGAAGAGCAACATGCCAGCTATGCGGTAACATGCACAGAGGAGGCATGACTGGCCCCTTGAAATTCTCCATGGGCAAGAATTAAAAGCCTCTCGCAAAACATGTCATTGCCAAAAAGACAGCAAGTCAGATCTCACAAAAGCTACCACATTAGGGTAGTTAAAAACTCTATTTGTAACACATTGCATTTGTCGAGAGTGTTGTAAATGGTTATACCCTGATCCTTAGTTTCGAGTCAATAGAACTGTTCTAATTTACATTCCTATATATAGATGCAGATTTATTTACATTTAAATATATACATACATATTTACATTAATATATATATTTTATCTTGGGCTCTGACTCCTCTCATCCCCAAACCTCTTCATACTGAATTAACCTTGTTAGATGGTTGTGAGCAGAAATACCCACAAACCCCAAGCTATTTGCCTAGGAGAGATGGAGGGAGTAAGATTATTTTCTTAAACAGTCAGCAATATTGTTTGTTGAACAGCTCACATGGGAAGAACAATCTCATCAGATTTGAAAGGCAGCAAGGAAAGTATCAGCCACCTATTCCCTTTTTGGACTCTATCAGAATATGTATACAGACTCTATCAGAATATGTAAATAAAATATAAGACAGGCTCCAAGGAAGTGTCAGCTAACTCAGCCATTCTTCGTTCTGCCTGAGATCTATAAGAAAGTTGCTGCTACTGTAAGTAAGCCTGCTACATGCAAGTACAGTGGGACATTGCCCCAAGCATGATATTAGACTGACCTATACAGCTGCAGGACAGCAGGTTGAAGAAAACTAACTTTTTTTTTTTTTCTCTTTTCTCCCAAACAATGGAAAGCTTTCTCTTTAAAAGTTACAAATTAGAATTGCTTTGCTGATGATAAGCTCTGGCTTTTGTTGAGCAAACCTTAAGCCAGGAGTTCCTGTATTTTTTTCCAGACATGATCTCTGGAGACTTGTGCTGCTCTTGCTTCTGCAGCAGTTACTGTTCCTGCTGCTAGTGTTATTCCCACTGCTTCGGCATATTGCAAAATGCCAGTTTTCTGGAACTGGCTGAAATCCAATAGCTGATGCCTTGCACAGGGGCTTGCTACATTCAGTGCTGCTACTAAAAGGGTCTTATGCCCTGATCAGAGGCTTCAATTTCCGTCTGTTGAATTATGCTTCTTTCCCTCATATGTGAATGGAAAATGTTTGCCACGTTTAAGAAAATCATCCAGAGGGAGTTATTATGTGGGCTAATAAAAAACACCAATTTAAAATCTACAGTTGTTTGTTTTTTTTTTTTTTGTTTTTTTCACATGCTGTTCCTCTTTTTCACCTGTTTTGGCACTAGGCTTTTGCAAGGCACTGAGACCTAAAGTAAGCCTTTGTTATATTCCTTAAGATTTCTTCTCTTTAGTAACTAAACAGCTTGCACTGCGCCAGGAGCTGGGGCATAGCAAAGTTGTGGCCCTTAGCTACTATTGGCTTCATTTAATGCAGCTCTGTTTAAACAGCCTCCCAATATTTCAGCTGGACAAATCCCTCTTCGAGGGAGCACAGGCTGTGTGACCTGTGCAAAATTATTTGCTGCAATCTGCACTGCACAGTAATTCACAAAAAAAAGAAGTTGTCAAGCATGCAAACGCAGTTTAATGAATACAGCACATACTTTTTTCCCATGGCCATGTTTTCTTAGATTTTCTGCTCTTTCTCCCGTCAAAAAGGCAATGTGTGCATTTTAAAGCAGCTCTGGTCCATTGCAATAATTATGTATTGCTGTCAGTTAATGTCTGAATTATTAATCTCTTGGGTCCCACATTGAACTGTTCAATAGGTGAATGCAATATGCCATAAACTTTCTCAATGGAAAACTGACTATTGATGCATATTGAAAGACCTTGCAATGCAGTGACTTGCAAATGGAGTAGCAGTTAGGCCAAACCTGGTACAAATCCTGTCCTCCTGCCATCTGTGGGTACTGATTTTAGTGAAGTCTGAGATTTCACCACTGATTAAGCTCTTGTTTTGCGAGTTTGGAAGTCACTGTTTCTTCCAGCTTTAAGGTCCCCAAAACATGGAATATCTCTTCCATTACAGAATTCAAGCTCCAGCCTGTACACACCAATTGAAGGCGAATTTTCAGTCACTTAGGGTAGCAATGATGTATTTTTTCCTCTCTCCTATAATTATATTTGTGTAAAACACTTAGCAGCATTCGAAATAATAGTACCACTTTGACTCTTCCAATATAAAATCCACAATGACAGAATAATAAATTTAACAAAGCAAAAGCTAAAACTTTCAAAAGATACGAGTTAATATCCACCCATATAATTAAAATGAGCTCATAGGCAGTGAAAAAAAATAGTACACTCACTGAATTAATAACCAGTCCCACAAATGTCTGCATATTTTATGAGCTGCAGATGTGCATTTGTACTTTAAACATACCCACATTAAAGTACGACATGGTTTGTCATATATTTGCTGTGTTTTCATGACAGAAACAGTTCTACAGAAAAACAGAGGACTTTTTCTTTAAAAGCAACTATAAAATGCATCTTGAGACATCCTTATGCATTTTATATGATACCGTACATGCAAAATACTGCTTTAATTCCAGTATCTCTATTTTGAACCAGTTGTGTGAACCATTCAGATAAACACAGCATGGAAAGCTGGTTTTACTGTTCATCTAAGTGTTTTTAAAAAGATCACTGCAGAAAAATTTTACTCCAATAATATGTGTAAAAGCATGGCATAACCTTTAGATGTTGTTGAGATTAGCAAAAGTCAAGAAACTGCTTCAGACATAGCTTAATTCTTAGACGATTGTTTTATCTTCGAACAGAGTTCTCAAAATAGTGCCCAAATGCACAGTACTTGTTGAACAAATTCTGATTTATTGAAAGTAAACATTTACATTGGCTACAATGTTATAACTGTTACAAAGCTGGATAAAAGAGGCTTAAATAGCAATAGAAAGCAAGTGCAGTAAAAAGTGAATAGAGAAAATATTTGGCCTTAGTGATCTTCTGGCAGTATTTACATTATGTACATTTTGTTAAATATTTGTAGTAACTCTAAGGCACCATAGGCTAAATAGCAGGCTGCAGTACTATTTTGTGCAGAGAATTGAATACATTTATTTGGAGAAAAAAAGGCTGTAGAGTTAAAAGAAACATAGGCATATTTTATGTTTACATAAAGGAGTGTCTGCATCTTAAAATTCAAAGATACAATACATACTGGGCAAATTAAAAATTATTTTTAGAACTTAAAATTATATTGAATGTCTGTGTATAAGGACTATTTTTACTGACTTGCTGGTAAATGTGTAATGTAATCTATTCTTCAACAGGTTTTTCACACACTAGATATGTTCATCTAAAAACTACTTGATTTTTTTTTTCTTACAAAAGTCTTATACCTAATATGTATATAAAATCCCAATGCAAAGTGTAATGGGTAGTAATTTACATCATAGCCGTTCTGCGGCGGACTGAAACTTAGCAGGAGCACACAATCAAAATACTACGAAACCACAGCTCAAGGTGTTTTATTCCCCCTGCTCTTGTCGGTGGCTGTTGCTCCAGACAGTGAGCAGGGGTACGAAACTGCCACCCCGGGAAAGACAGAGGAGCTCAGCACTTTCAGACCTGAAGTTTCCAAAACCAAATCTGGAAATTCAAACTACTGGCAACATCCTTGCGCATTTTGTACAACACCATGCACGCAGAACACTCTTCTGCTTTGAGTAAATCTTCCCATTTTTATTATCCCCTTTTGAAGCACAAGTGTCCCTCCACTCCTTATTTAAGGAATAAATTTGATTATTATCACAGCCCTGGCTGACTAGACTCAAGATCCTTTCTGAACAACTTTCAGTGCTACACATATCTTAGCCGCTCTCCAAACAACAGACCTGGCTCAGTTTAGTCAACAGGCTTGTCTTTCACCTTGAGGTAGTGTTTGAATGAAGAAATTGCGCAGGACACCAGATTAACACCTCGGTTTTGCAAATAAAGTGCCGCAGGACCCCATGAAACAAGTGGATGTGTGGCCAGCGCCAGCCGGGCTGCTGCAGTGTTGCCGGCACAATGCCCGCAGCGCCGGCAGATGCAGAGGGGCTGTGCGTGGCAAGGCTGGGACCCGTCTGCCAGGGCCCTCCCGGCCCTTTCTCCCCCTCACCCTCACCACCACAGCTGCCGTCCCACCATCCTGCAGCCAAGGAGAAGCTGAGTCCTGCTAACTCCCACCAGGGCTTACAGGCCAGGCAACGCATGGGCGTCTGCATGCTGACCCCATTGCAATGGACCTTTGCCTCAGTGGCTTCTAAAAAACTTACCATGAGAGCGAGAAGCAACTAATACAAGAACCACCTATGTTTGTTCAAGGGCCTGACCCTCAGCACCTCCGGCGGGTGCTCCGCACAACGCAGATTCAGGCCCCAAACCTATCTGTTGTGAAAATGCTAAGATTAGAGTGCTTTTGCTCCCGTAGCATTACCTCCCTGTCAGTCATGGCTCGTACTTGTATCTGACCTAGGTTTTCTAGAGCCAAGAAGAAATCTATCTGAATAAGTATAATGCTTAAGCGACTAGATACTGTTTTCATATTTCTTTACGTTTTTTTCAGTGTTTCATTTTAAATCATGAATCTCTTCATTCATTCATGTCTCTTGGGTTTTTTTTGCACTTTGTAGTCACCCATGTTGGAAGTGTGCTAATTGCTTCCACAGTAGTAAGTGGTTTATAAGCAAAGTATAATTGATCTGAGCACAAAGTCTTCATTTGGAGTGATCTTATATTTGTATTAACAAAAGCATAATCTTAGCATTATTCATCAGATGCATTTTTAGTACCAACAGCTATAATATTAAAATTATACAGCATCAATAACAGTTTTTCAAGGGCTTTAGAGGAAAAACATAAGCATAAACAATTCTGGTGTCATCAACTAGTTCCTGTAAAATATTAAGCAGAATATTACACAAACTGGCCATTTTATGATAAGTAATATGGAGCCAAAGACTCAGGTTATCAAAACAGTGTAGCACTGCTGAAGAAAACAGAGCTATGCTGATTCACATCATAGGAGAAGATAACTCAAATTGCTTAACCCCTTGAATGCTAAATATCTGCATGAATCTCAAGAAAGGTTTAAAAGCATCTTTTTGGATTCCTTTCTCAAGCTTTAAAATATTCAGAAGTATAAATATGGCAATTCATAATTAGGGTGCAACATTAAGGTATTAACATAATTTTTCCGTCAAACCTTCCCAATTTGACAGCTTGTAATTTGTTGTGGAATGTAAGAAATTAGAAAGTTCTTTCCCAAGAATTCCCTTGGTTGCTCCGTGATGGACATGGTCACAGCTAGATAGCTATGGCTTCATGGAGATTTATACAAAGAGAGATAGTAAAGCCTGGGGCTCTATTTTCTTTGATTAAAAGCTATCTGTGAAAAGCCTACATCTTTACAGCAGGAGTTACAAAGATTGCCATATCACCAATACGTGTGCATGATAAGAGAGGCAGTGAAATGCAAGGGCTTTGAGGATAACACAGGGTCCTTGCTCAGATGACCCTGGCTTTTTATTTTTCATTCCCTGGAATCCATGTGAATGTAAGTATTTGGAAGAATTTGGCAATATGCAACTTCCTCCCTTGGATAAAACCACGAGGGAAAAAATGCTTCAAAGAAAATCTCATCCTTGGGCTTTTTCATTCCAGTTCTTGGTGATAAAGTCTTTGTTTCAGCTTTGAAGTTTGCTATAGAAGAGCTATTTTTTGAGTAAGACCCCTAAAGAATCTCCCTCTTTCCCCTCACCTTTTAAAAATGAGAACTAACAGTTTGTTAAACTATCTGAGAACTCACATTCACCTGCAGACAATATAACACCTTAGAAGTTTCTTGTTAATATATTAGCTAAAGAATAAAGTCACTGAGTTACTGTGTAGCAAGTGAATTTTGGTTTAATTCAATTGCTGTTTGTGTGTGACACTGGGCTTGTGTCCTTCTTGCACTGTTCCCAACAGTGTGACACCTTCCCAGGTGGCCCAGCTGCCCTGGGCATGGTGCTGCCCCATACTTCCATGGGCTGCGTTTCCCCACACTGAAGCTTCTTTCTCCCAGTCCCTTCTCCTGCCATGCACCGTGTGGGACCCATGCTGCTAATGCCGCCTGTTAGTAATTTGGTGGTTCCTCATTTTTTTTTCTTTCCTACCAGCAAACCCCTCATCCCTTCAGAACTACCTTTCTTCCTGAAAGGTTTTGCCCTCTCCCACTGCTTTGTAATGCCTGTGCTCATCACATTCTGCCTTCTACTCTTGGCCACCCTCCTTCTCCCCCATGCATAAGCCAGTTACCTCAGTACTCCCTGAAGTGGGCACCTTACAACAGCAAGGCCTCCACATACCTGAGAGCCCTGCGTTCCTCCACACTGTCCCTTCCTCCTGCTCATCCATTTGAAACAAACCTCTGAGCAGTCTTAAAATTTAGCAGAGGTGTATTTTCCCTCCCCTTTCGAGTGATTGTACTTACAATGGCGCCATGCATGGCCAGTATCATGACCTCACTGCGCAAACCAAGGCTGACTTGCTTCTATAGCTACATTCCAGGTTTCTCCTTCAAGGGCTTCACTTGTGACCCTGATGCAGCTTGAGGGGACAAGGAAGATGACTGCTTACTTGGCTTGTCCAGTTCATTCATGGTCATCTTTCTTTTCTCCTTATTTTTTGAGGAGACCTCCCAGAGTGGTGGACTACCATCCCAGAAAGTCAATGTGGGATATCTTTGTGGACTTGCTTCCTAGTTTCTTTTTGTTATGTAAAACATAGTGATTCAGACACATATGGCAGGACAAATTATAGAGAGATGGTCATGCCAGGCTTTCAGCTCCACTTCTGAATTATGCTGATTTTGTGCAGTTACACAACCTAAGGCAGCCCTTATGCAGACAGACAAATTTCAGGAATCCTCTTTGTTTCAAGTAGTTAACCTGTGTCCCAACACAAAAGACAACAATTAAGAGTAGTGATTCTCAAGTTAGGGATCCAACATATGGGGGTGAAAGTCGACAGAAATTCAAAAGCAAAACGGGGATTTGCAAATAGGCTTTACATGTCTGGATGTGAACCCAGAAAAACTGAAGTCCCCAGCAAATAAGTCTGGAATGCTAAAATACATCTCCAAGTATGTGCTCCTACACCCAATAACACTCTTTTACTTGTAGGATACTTCAGTTGTAGCAAGTAATAAGGGAATGTAGCTTCAACTAGAAAGAAGGAATCACCCATTGCAGCATAGCTAATGCAGTTCTGTTTAAAAGAAACAAACACGCCTGTGCTCTGTTCTGCTGTTATTTGGTGCTTCAGTATCTTTATTATGAAAATAACGTAATAGAGGATTCAGTCTATTTTCGCTTTCTGAGGTGGCTTGTAATAGTTGCACAGATGGGTAAGCTGAATTGGTCTCCATATTCAAGGGTGTGATTGATGCTTCAGGATAGCTACCGTGAGGGCTGCCAAGGGCACTCATCAGGGCACAGGATATGCTTTATGCCTTAGAGACTGGGCCTCTCCCTACCTGTGCTACCATCATGCTCACTTGGAAAAAAAAGTTCTTAATTTAAAGGACAGAGAGATTTGAATTGGTTTGTTTTCCCTTAGGAATAAATTAATAAAAATATTTCACCAAGAGAAAATCAGTAAAATTTTGCATTTGTTTGTATTTTCTGATGTACCAACAATCGACTTAATCATGTAAACGCCTTAATTCAACACTTACTTTTAAATATGTGGCTAAATTTAACCACAGAGCAGTTTCACAGCAGTTAAGATGAAAACATTAAAGAACCTTGTTGATCTAAAGAAACTGTAAAATCTAGTATACAAAAACCAAATTTGTAAAAAGGAAGTTAACAGCTTCAGCATCTCCAGATGTTTGCTAGGCTTGTATAATTAAACAATGCAGCTGAGCTGCTTAATGGATATGACAGTGTTTCTAGAGAATATAAAGAAAACTAAACATACACCATCACATTAATTACTTTTTGCTTTGTTTCACTCATTAAATAAAAAAATGTATTGTTGTTTTAACCTTTGACTCTAAATCCTAGCTGAATTTGTGTAAAATAAAATTAATCAAAGATAGCTGCAGGTAACCAATCTCTGTAATTTGACATGTTCCAGACAACCTTTTATTGTGTTTAAATACGAGAATATTTTACTTATTGCAAAGTATCCTGCATAATACAGGTGCTCCGCTATAAAATCTTCTCTCTCGCTTATAATTCAGTCATTCTAAATTTAAAATACCAGTACACAGTACTAAAACCTCCAATTGAAGTTTAATATAAAAATATCAGCACAAAACTCCTTTTTAAAGTCTGTTTATTGTGAGCAACCCAAATGCCTGTTTAATTATTATTAGTTGTATATTAATAGACTTTGCACCCCTACAGTTGCTAATTCATACCATCTCAGGTATTTTGATGAGATAAGAAATACTAAGTAAGAAAACAGTAAGTATTCAAAGGGTTAATTTGCTTAGAATAATAATAATAAATTATTTTTTTGCATCTTCTTCAGTTCAAAATCCAGCTTTGAGACTGAGGAAGGCTTCCAAATCACATCAATTAAATAAGAGTGGTCCTTTTAACCAGTAGCAGTTTGATTGCCAATGACTCGAAGAATCTCTTTATGAATGCTTGGTTCCTGTGTATTTATACTTGTATCACCCACTTGACCATCTTCATAACTAAAAAAAAGTACAGAAAATAAAATCAAATTAGTGTTTTATTAATCTACCTAAAAACATACAAAACTCTGTTTCATTCAATAATCAAGAGTGCTTATTCCATATGTTAACATGTTTCTATTAAAATGCTCTGCTGCACTTCACCGTTATATGCAGATCCTAAACTCTACAGAGTGAAGGGTGGTAAGGCTGCCGTTGTCATTGAAACCCTGAGACTAGGACCAAAAGGGGACAAGTCATAGGTGAGAGGTGAAATGCTCATGTCATAGACAGGAAGCCTTTAATGAATTCCTCAGCTTTAAAACATACAGCCAAATAGAAATGATATTTTACAATACATGGATAGACTTACTGTAACATGACGTAATACTACAGAGTGGGAAAAATCGGTAACTGTCCATTCATTTATTCTATAACAAAACATCTACTAAACCTTTGTCCCTAGCTTATCCATACATTTCCTAACAAGAGTAACTGCAGAGAAAGATAAAAAATGAAATGATACTGAAAAGAATTAGGAAGAAACATCTTTTATCTACTTCAGTTACAACTATTGGAGGGATCATGGGGAAAAAGGTCTAGAATGAACAGAAGTTGAATGTTAAAAGAAGCTTTGTACTCACACAAAGAAAAATCTTGTACACACGTGATCCGTATTGGGAACTACCCATATCTCGCCATGTTTGTGCAGATCGGATGAGGTTATCACTATCAGGGAAAGAATAAATTTCATAGTGATGAAAACATGCCTGGAAAATATTGCTTTAAAAGATTTGCTCTTATATACTTTAAATAGCCTTCTGGGAATGTGTAGTTTTCCACTGCCTGTCTGTGGTGTGGCATAGACTCTGAGTTGGCTGCTGGTACAAACAGGCAGATGAACTTGATTCTTGTTTCCAAAATATGTTACATTTTCCAGAAAACACAGATGCTTGATGTATAGGAGCCAGTTGTTAATTGGACTGAAAACCTATAAAGTATATTTATTAAAAACTGATTTTAAATGGCCATAGGGCTGTTAATCAAGTTAATCAACTAATCAGCCATTGGAACAGAGATATTTGTGTTTGATGATGGCTAAGCCAAAAATAAGACTTTAAAGAGAAAGCCTGTAACTGAGATATGACAAATTTGGGATTTGCGATACTACCAAATATTTTAAAAAATTAAGCATAGCAATTATGACTCAATGGGATCACAAAGCTTGCCAAAAATTGCTCAATGTTTAGAAAACAGCAATGTATTTGATGATAGGTTGTTTACCGGCAGAATGAGGACAACACAGGAAAGAAACCTTTTTATTGCTAGGTAGAAGCTATAACAATCTGTATCTGAAAAGATTTCCATAAACGCATTTAAACAGCATCCTTCTGGACAAGGTGTCCAGCTGTGGGATGAGCAGGTTCATGGTGCACTGGGTGAAGAACTGGCTGAAGGGCAGGGCTCAAAGGGTTGTAGTGAATGGGGCTACATCTGGCTGGCAACCGGTCACCAGCGGTGTTCCTCAGGGTTCGGTTCTAGGGCCAGTTCTCTTCAATGTATTTGTCAACAAGCTGGATGCAGGAGTTGAATGCACCATTAGCAAGTTTGCTGATGATACCAAACTGGGAGGTGCTGTTGACTCTGTTGAAGGACAGGAGGCCTTGCAGAAGGATCCAGACAGACTGGAGCATTGGGCTATGATTAATGAGATGAAATCTAACAAGTCGAAATGCCAGATTCTGTCCCTACGATGGAGTAATGCCGGGCACAGTTATAAACTGGGAAAGGAGTGGCTGGAGAGCAGCCCTGCAGAAAGGGATCTGGGGGTGCTGGTCGACAGCAGGCTCAGTATGAGCCAGCAGTGTGCCCTGGCAGCCAAGAGGGCAAACTGCATCTGGGGTGCATCAAACACAGCATAACCAGCCGGTCAAAAGACAGGATTATCCCACTGCATTCAGCATTGGTGAGGCCTCACCTTGAGTGCTGTGTGCAGGTCTGGGCCCCACAATTTAAGGAGGTTGTGAAAGTCCTTGAATGCATCCAGAGGAGGGCAACAAAGCTGGTGAAAGGGCTGGAAGGAATGGCCTGGGAGGAGCGGCTAAGGACTTTGGGCTTGTCTAGTTTGGAGATAAAGGAGGCTGACGGGCAACCTCATTGCTCTCTACAGCCTCCTGAGGAGGGGAGGTGGAGAGGGAGGTGCTGATCTCTTCTCCCTGCTACCCAGTGACAGCAAGCGTGGGAATGGTTCAAAGCTGCACCAGGGGAAGTTTAGTCTGGACACTCGGAAGCATTTCTTTACTGAGAGGGGCATCAAACACTGGAACAGGCTTCCTAGAGAGGTGGTCGATGCCCCAAGCCTGTCAAGTGTTTAAGAGGCACTGGACAGTGCTTTAACATAGCAACATGCTTTAACTTTTGGTCAGTCCTGAATTGGTCTGGCAGTTGGACTAGATGATCGTTGTAGGTCCCTTCCAACTGAAACAGTCTATTCTATTGGAACACTACCATGAATAAATGCATATTCAATTTTTATACCATTTCTTCCATGAATTTAACAAACATCTCTC
The DNA here is from genome assembly GCF_047370975.1 of Nipponia nippon. Classification (NCBI taxonomy): domain Eukaryota; kingdom Metazoa; phylum Chordata; class Aves; order Pelecaniformes; family Threskiornithidae; genus Nipponia; species Nipponia nippon. The sequence continues at coordinate 3,275,952 of NW_028262337.1, read as the reverse complement.
TCTTGTAACTAATTTTATTTAAAATCTGTATTAACCACCTCCCCTAAACACTTCTTTTCCCAGAAAAATGAAGTGAATATGAATGATGTAAAATATATTTTACCAAATATTTAAAATCACCCTTATAAAATTGATAATTCATTAGTAAGTGTGAGGAAAGAATGGCATGGATGAAAAAGTCCTTGTGAAAGATGTCATTTTTGTTTAGAAACTTCAGGCATTAAAGTCCAAGTAAATTCTAGTAAACCCTAGATTCATTTCGTATCTTCTTCTGAAAGCTTGAGAACTAAACTTACATATTTTTTTGTTCAGATCAAATTGTGTTTTCATGTTGGCTGACATCTCCTTGATCATACTAATTATTTCACTTGAACTATCTCAAAAATATATACATTTAAAAGTAGCATATATAGCTTAAAGCTTCCATTTTAAAATAACATTTTTTCCACTGTCTGTCTTAATTTTTACTTTAAAAATTAAACAAATGCTCCAAATGAAGGGCAAACAGAGTTTAATATAATTTCTTTTTGTTTTGCCAGTGAGACTACTTACCAATTACTGGTACAATTCTTATTCAAATGTCATAATTCTTTTTTCTCAAAATCTACTGAGGTTTCATTAGTTACTAAAAGAATAGCCAAATCTTGGAAGAATGACTGTACTCATCTGCACTGGATTTTAACTTCCCAAAATTTCTGAAGCAGTCAGAGAGAACAGACTGGTTGCCAGATGAACAGTATATTTGCCTGAACAGTGAAAAATTATTTGGAAATTCAGTAGGAAAGCTGTTTTTTCTCACTTTCAGGTGTTTAATGCATTTATCATGAGCTTGCAAGAAGTCAGTGTTTCAAATAACAGCCACAACTTGGGTTATCTTGATGGCTTAGGAATATGATCACATGTGAAAGACAGACCAGATGATCAGTCACTATATGCATATATATATATAATTTAATGAAAACTCAGCATGTGTTACAGGTTTTGTTCAAAGAGGGAGATGTTCTGAACTGAAATATAAAGGTCACCTATTAAGCAAGTACTCGTACAGCTACCAGTCTTACCTAAAAACAACCAATACTGGAACTAAAAGTCTCACTGATATGCATCCAGTAACACTGTGTCCATGATTAAAACAGTTTTTCAAGGGCTTTCATCTTACCTTCACATAAGGCTATGCATTTTAAGTTACGGCTTTGCAAAAATTGTGACTGTTGTCCTTTCTTCTGTGACTGAGATGTAAAAACATGAGAAAACCTAATTAGTGCAATAAGACAAACTGAGTGAAAAAATAACAAAGGAGAGGGCTGCTATTTTCAGTGGTTTATTAATGAACAAAGATGGAAGCAGTCTTTCTAAAACATTTCTATTGTATTTCTAAATGTAACAGAATTTCTAAAAACATTTACATTATTTGTTTGGATTATTGTAGGAGGGATTTGAATTCCTTTATCCAGAAAGAAAAGTTCCTAATTATTACAGAACGAATAATATTATTAGAAATATCAGAGTGTTACTGATAAACAAACTGATAGGAGGAAAAAAAAAAAGGTGAATTTGATCACTGAGTCTTTGGCCACTACATTGATATTTTACTGACCTTCCCATTTCTGAAGGCTTCTGCTGTTACATACCAATCTCTCTCCAAAGCCAGATTATTCTGTAGTTTCTATGTGTTAACTATGGAGACAGATGTAAGAGTTCTTTCTCAAAATTTAGCCCTACACAAAAATGCTAGGAGTTTGCTTTAGATAAAGCAGAATTGTAATGGTTTAATATGTAAAAACCATGAAAAAGAAAATCTGACTTGCTATAAATGAAATGCTACTCATTTTCCAGCAATAACCACTCTCAATTATTTTTGTATCGTTCTCCTGCAAGTCTAGAACTCAGAAAGCAAGGGCTTGCTAAGGGTCATAATGCAATCTGTATTTCATTTTCATTCTCTTCCTGAACTCTTCTGCTTGGAAAAGATGGGCACAAAACCTGCAGTATACTCTATAAATTGTTACTAAAAGCAGTTGGGCTGTATTTGATGTTTGTAGTCTCTGAAGTTGTTGATTTTGTGCAATAAAATAGAACTGTTAGCTTTCACAAATGGCATATTACCTCCTTTTCACCTATGAAGTTCCCAAGCATGAAACCATAAATTTTCCAGAGATGGCTGATGTACTGTACCTGTGATGTATTACTGCCCTTACTGCCTGAAGCTGGTTCATCTTTAGCTGACACCTTCTGCTGCTTCTTGTTCATCCCTAGGAATATTAAAATCATTTAAGATACCTTGGCATATAAATACCATAATAAGCAAAGTTAAGTATGGAGAATGAAACAGGTAGCACAGTGGGAATCACAGTCCTTTGCATGGCACCCAAAAAGCTAGTTAACTTTGTCATAGAATACCTCAATTTAATCCTGCAAATTACCAGTACATCTGCATGTATTGGAAAGACCTTAGGAAAGTCAGGTTAGCATTAAGTAGGTGCAAAAGCAGACAAACATGAGCTTAAATGCCACTGAATTCAGCTCAGGAATGCTCTTAGGTGGTTGCTTAACAGAGTTTCAGGACAGCATATCTTGAATCTAACTGACTCTATTCAGGCTGAAGTAACACAGTCTGATTTACTGTGGGTGGGATAGTAAAATCATGAAAGAAAGAACTTTAGATATTTATCTTTAATACTTTATTTAGATTTATTAAGAGTCTAATTAATTTTTAGGAGTAGTTAATTTATTTAAAGTCTACCTTGGTTTATTAATTTATCTACACCTAAAAATATTAAATTACTTGTCAGCCACATTGGATCCAATTTCCACCTCAGAAATCTAAACACCTACATTTGTGCCTTAGGTGTCTTTTATATTCCTCATGTTGGTTTATCTAAAATTCCTGCATTGTATGCTACTACATACTTTCCAGTATCCTGTATTTCTTGGCAGTTTGCAAACACAGACTGAATTATAGGGAAGTTTAACTCTTTGAAGGAAGAGGGAGTGTAAGACTCCTCCGTGGTTTTTATTGGCATCAAGTATTACATACTTCATACGAACACAGGCCTTCTTTCTGGAGCAGACTGGATGGAAGGGACCAAGAAAGGCAGAGAGATGAGAAAAAACACATAGAAGCTGACGAAGTAGTGTTGTCCAAAAAGAAGGGCATTTTATTACATAATGATACTGCAACCTGTACTTTTAGTGAGTCCTAAAAAGCTTCCGTATTTATGTAATCTCTGAAAAGCTAAAACTGCATTTAGAGATTACTGATATTGAAATTCAATAAATAGTAGTAACAAATGCTGAGCTCTTAAAATAAATTGTGACATTGCCTAAAAATACTGAAAATCAGAAAGCATAACTAAAACTCTCAGAATTATCTGCATGCACACAGACACACATTCAACTATACCAGCACTTTCGTATGTGAGGAAATGGTAAATACAATATATCTAAAAGAAAAAGTCACCATGTTTTAAAATCTCTTAAGCTTCTTAATATACACATTGGTGTATCTTGTTTCTATTATGCTTCGTTTTATGATTTAACTCTTATATGGAAAACTCTGCACGACTCACTTTTGGATTTAGTAGTGGGACAAATTATGTTCCCTCGCCTTTCTCATGCTAAAACAAAACCACTGTCCTGTACTTTCTCTGTAATCCTGACATGGTGATACTTGGGAATACTCTTAAAGTTGAACATGTCTATTGATGAATATTTGTTTTGTTAGATCAGGTCATAAAAGCCCATGAATCCATAGATAATGACAGATGGACTTAGACAGATACTGACAAAAAAATCACAAACACAAAGTTGGATTTCCACTGCATAATCAAGACCTGCTCCATTACACAGAGCAGCCAGTATTAGCTACTATTTACTTCAAGTACAGCTTCAAGATACTCAGCACCTTGGAAAATGAGGACACGTATTTAATAAGGGAATTTAATTTGTCTCTTTTTTGAATAAATTAAATCTTAGACGACAAAGATAAAATTTAATACAGTGTTGCTGTATTAAACAGTGAAGCTGGTAAGAAAAGCAGTAGACTAAGATACCCCCCCTATATTTCTCCAACTTTAGAGTGATTTATAAATATCACCTGAGTAACCAAATGATATGCTTGACAATGGACTAAGGTAGATTCCACTTCCAAACATTGCACCATGGAGCTGAAAAAGAGCAGAGTGATCATTTAACATTAATTTGGTTATCTGGACAAAATAATAATGATAGGAACAGGTCGTAATATAGATAAGCATCTGCCCCACTGCACTGATATATTGCCTGGTGATAAAAAGTGTTCAAAGAAGTCTTTAAAAAAATCATGCTGCGAATATAAAACTAAAATACTGGAAATATACAACTAACAATCTGGAAACCATGACTGAATGCCCAAACATAACTTTACATCAGCTTTATATAAAAAACTGCATTTTCTGTTTTTAAATCTAACAGTACCATGGAGGATGCCTACAGAGGGTGCTTCTGTACATGGCCAAATAGACCTCAGCCTTAACAAGGCTTAGCAAGCTCAGCATGTGTCTCACATCAAAACCTTGGCAGGAAGCACAGTCTAAGCCAGCCTCTGTGAATCAACAGCAGCAACAGCTGCTTTTTTTTTTTTTTTTTAAGGTTCGAAATTAAGAGATGGTGACGACACTGGTCACATGCCATAGAAAAATTTAGTCACTAGTTCAGCCTGAATACTGGAGGAATGGGTTCAATCAAGCTTTTGCCTGAGCCAGTTCAGACATGCATATCCCACCACTGCAGGACTGCGCTTTACCTGCAAAGCTACGAGCTGTCTGAAAAGAATAGAGGAAAGGGAAGACTATTCTTCACCAATGTCACTGTTCCACGTCATGAAGCTTGGGCTAAGCAACAAAAGTGAGCACTTTTTATTAGCCCTGCAGTCATTTTCTTGTCTGGAAAGGGGAAGTATGGGTTTCACTTCTCCACCACGGACTGACTGCTTTATGTGGAAAAGCCTTTAAAGAAAACACACCAAGTAGCTGTTGGGGCACAAATGAGAACCCAGAGTATCTCCTACCTACGTAGATGTTATGACCACTGGGCTTCAGAGTCATGTTCACCCTTATTTCTTTCCTCTGACCCAATGATATTTACATTGTCTCTGCAATGTGCCAGAGCTCTCATATGAATGTGCAAATATGCTTTCACTCCTCCAGATCCTACAATGTTGTACAGGATCCTTGGTGAGTAGATATTTTTCCTGACGGGTTGGTACTGGGGTAAATAGGACAAACTGGGCTCAGGATATGCCTTAGGTGTGTGAGAGATCTAAAAATGATGAATTGTATAAAATAGGGCTTTACCGCTTCCTCCTATTCCCAGTATCTCAACCCTCAACAAAAAAATAAGCATAAACAAAGGGGTTTACTTTGGTGAATTTTGGTGTGTAAATCCTGCTTTCCTGGGGAAGTATCTTCCAAAGATACTAATAAAAACACCCAAATAACTAAGAGGAACTGCAGAGATTTCCATTTCTTTTTTTTCAGTGTCTTCTGTACCCCGATCCTTAGTCAGCACCCTGGGATCCTCCGCCAAGGTATCAAGGACTCAGGTCTGGGGAAGAGCTGTCAAAACCATGAAGCTGAAATACTCTGAGTGGCAGCTCCTGAATCCCTCTGGTATTGCCTACTTTGCTCTGCAATAGTGGTCTCCTGATGATGCAGTCTGAGAAAACAAACTGAAGTTTGCAATAGCTCCCTCCTGGCCAGTACACTCACATTTCCATTCTCAAGGAAACCAGAGGACAAGAGAAGATGCTGTAAACCCAGTTCCTGTAAATCTAGTATGCTCTTGGATCCTACAACATGGAAATTGTTTAGCTCTAAATTTTAATCCCAAAACTGCTTTTAAGCAGTACTGAGGTAAGCCTCCTGGAGGTGCTGCTCTGCAATGTAAAACTGAAACACTGATTACAGCAATGGGATTTTCTAGACATTTTAGCAGACACAATATTTCATTCTAATTGTACCAGAAAATTACGTTTTCCAGGAAACAGGAGGGTATTTGAAATCATCCCTTTTTTCCACCTATATGACTACCAGGACCACACGCCCTGAAAACTTGCCCAGGCTAGTATGTAATCAAGCACGCACAGGCTAGCTAAAGTCTGTTTAGTGTACTATTTACCTGCAGCCTCGTATTGGAAGCAACAACTAAGCCGTTCCTCAGAATGGAATGCCAATTTTCAATGTGTGAACCACTGAAAAAATGAAAAAGAAAGCATTAAAATCCACAATGTAAAATGTAAAATGAAATCAGGAATCCTTTAAAACAATAAATTCACAGCTGTAAACGTCAAATGGCAAGAACAAAAAAATAGCATTGCATTTTGATAACCTTTGATTAATATGAATATATGTACTTACTGAAATGCAAAGGTACTTCCGTAGAGATTTTTAGCAGCTCGGAAATTGGATTCTTTGGCTGGTGGACTGCTGAGAAGCAGGAACTGGTGGGGAGTGTGCATAAACTTCAGTTGCTGTAAAATATAACAGTGCACAAGTGAAAAGAAGTTGATTAACGCAAAAGCACTGTATTTCTGTAATGGTAGCTCTTAAGATACCATGCTGTTTCGCACAGTATATGACTGCATCTAAATAGGTACATAAACTAAGTTGAAATCGGTCTCATTACCATAGTTTTTACCTGAAATCAAACAGTAAAAATGTCTTTCAGTTTATGAAACATATGGAAGTTTCTGAAACAGATTTCAGCCTAATATGGCTCTAGTAAAGTAATTAAATTGAACAATTTCATCACGGTATTCCGATCAGAGCTGGCTTTGAATTACAGTTCAGATTTGAAAGGTTGCAGATTACTATGCCCTTAATCAGAGGATCGGACGCACACATACTCAGAAATTAATTTCAGCACCATCCCTCTAAAAGTCAAGAGCTATACTCTTTTTAAGGTGTACTCATATGTGGATCTCCTGGTACATTGTGTCTGTATCTAATATTCTATATGGTAGCAAAACACATAGTGAAGTTATTCTCACCCAATCTCAGACGACTGCAAGGGAGACACTTGTATTTCAGCTACTCACCTCAAACAGGCTTTTTCTAAGCATTATTCCTTTGACCTATTTTAGATATTCACAACATGATTCTATGAGTCATGACCTGAAACTGCCTGTTTCTCTCCCTTGTCTATTAATGGCACCCATGTGATTAGTCTGAATGCAGACACCTACGTTCGGCTAGGAGAATCCCACCTAAAATGCTAATATGAGCCATGAGAAATGAGAAAATAATAAAGAACCCACAGATACTTACCCTATTCACTGGTAGCTTCACTATATGTGATCTATTACTAGAAATAACCCTAAAATAAGAAACAGTTAGATGTATTAGACATGGTAATCAAACAGAACTTTCCTTCTTAAAAATGTGTTATGAATGATCACCACAAAGGACCCAGCTGCAGGTCTTTGAACCTATCAGATGGAAGTAGACCAACTCTTGACTAGAAAATGAGATCAGCGGCTGTACAAATAAGCTGGAGTCTTTCCAGTGTTTTCAGAGAGCCCAGATGAGGTCCAGAAACACCTGCAGTTGCAAACGTCAACCCTGATGTTAATTCTTAGGGTGAGCTTGTACCAAATTACACTGGTGAAGTGATTATACATTAAACTTGGTACTTTAATAATTATCATGTGAGTCAATTTTATACCATTGTAGAAGAGGATGTGCAAGCGGATCTTGTTTATCCATCTGCTTCTTTATTTCCAAGTAAGGTGCCTAGAAAAGAGTAATTACGTTCTTTATTTCTAGTTGAAATCATAAGGTTAAATTTTGTAAGTTACATTGCCCATGATTTCATCTATTAAAACGAATACAGGGGACTTATTATTAGGCTTAAATCATAGTTTTACTGACATTTAGCTTTGTACAGTTATAAATGTGTTTTGACAACAAGAATTAATATAGCAATTCTTTTCCCTGGAGTAATATAATAATCATATAATTAGCATCAAAATGAGTATATTATAACAAACATTGGTGATCTCAGGGAGAACAGCAGAAGACGTTTGGTTCTTGGATTAAGAAATTGGACTGGAACTTCACAAAATTAAGTCTCTCAACCCCAAGATAATTCACTCCATTTTTTTAACTGTTTCATGGTATAAACTGGTAAAGTAAAATACTGTATCAGCTTATAATCCCTTTGAAAACCTTTCTTGACTTCAATCACAGTGCAAAGCATCCCTTCAAAACTCTTCAGTCCAAGAATTATTTTAACTTTAAAAAAAAGCAAAATGGTGGTTATTTTTCTTTTTTTAAAACATTGTATTAGGTAACAGAAATACCTGATTTCTTAAATTTTTACAAGATGGTACATTAAGTAATGAAAATATGTGAATTTCAATTTTCAATTTATTTTACTCCTCTCTATACACCTCATCCCAGAATCCCAAAGTACTTTACAAATACATCTAGAGTAAGATTTATAAACTGTTGTGAGGTTACATTTATGGAGCAGTTGGAAAAGCAAGGTATATCATAGGAGAGATTTCAATAATCAGTTATAATCAGCTGGGCTGTTTGGGAAAGGAAGTGTAACAATAAACGTAAGTGCAGTTATCAGATTCTGTCTCACTGTGAATATTGAGAAATCATATGGTAGTAATCCCAAGAGACCCAGCCTTCCAAGTCTCCAACCATACTTAGCTGATCAAGTGTTTTGCTATAATAGAAATAAAGCTATCATTCAGAACACTGTCACAAAATCAATTTCTTTTGCTGTGGAAATTAAAAGACCCAGTTTGGCTTTGATATTTCCAGAAATGCAGCAGTTGGTGATTATCTTGTTACAATGTTCCATTCTGCTGTTATTGCCTCTTATTTAAACTTCAAAAGATCTGAGTTCTACTTCATCACTTTTATTTGACTGCCATTATGGAAACTCTAGGTTCGTTATTTTTAACACACAATTTAATATTATTACCGCTCTATAGAAAAGAGATACTATTGACTTCCCCACCCATCATAGGCAAGGAATATAAACTTCCTAGTTCTAGAAATAGCGATTAAGATAGGTAAAGATTTTTAAACTCACCTGTGTCATCTCTCTAATAGAAGTGATACTGTCCAATGCTTTCATGACTCGGTCATAATTCTTCTTCTGATGTAGCATAAAATAAGCAAATAAATTAAAAGAATGTTAGTCTTTGGCTCTACAAGAACCTGAATTCTTTGTGTGTGTATAAAACTAAAGCTAGGACAAATGTTTAGCAAACCAATGGTTTCAAACGTTTCTAACCAATAGCTTCCTTCACCTCACACATAGACTCTCTCATTCATAGTCCAGGAAAATTCCCCCCAAAAATATTATGATGACGTTTTTTGTTTGAATTTCACTGGAATCTCCAACACACTCAAAAAATTAGCTCACTTTTTAAACAAATATTTGTAACTAAACAGAGGTTCTGACAATTATTTGGACAACATGCTATTAAGTTAAATAATGCAGTGACCAAATAGATTTTAAATAAAATGCTAAATAAACAACAGATGCATTTACTTTGCTAACAGCTCTATAAAACATCATTGGTCCCTTCAGTTGTCCCTCTGCCTGAACCTGATCCTTGCCTGCCTTCTGCCTGGGAACCATGACCAGACGGCTCCACCTTTTCTGAGTGGATGAGCTTAACAGTCCATGCTTCACCAGCTCCACATGTCATGTCACCTTCAGGAGCTTCATTGTTCGCCATCTTTGGGTCTTGCCAGCTTCTACGCATGAGCTTTCACCTTGCCCATGCTGGCAAGAAGCTGGGAGGAGGCAGTATGGGCCCTGCCAGCCCAGAGGCTCTCTCCATTCCTCTTCTGGTGTGACCCTTTCATATTCCCTCATCTGCTTCAAACTCCTGCCTTGCCCAGCCACCAGACTAGCTGTCTCCTCATCAGCCCCCTTCCAAGAACCTCCTGGCAAGTCCTTCTTCCCACATGCTACAGAACACGCTTGTCCCTTCCTGAAGAAGAACCACTGCTAACTGGCCTTTGTTCAGAAAAAGTGAAATGCATCCCAATGCAGGACATCTCAAGTTCTCATTTATACCCTTGGGGATGGCTCAAGTGAGATGTAATAGTTCACAGCTTCTCGAGGACTTCCCTGAGAGGCAGTATTTGCAGCCTGAGGCGCAAGTAGTGCAAACATAATTCTTTACTTCAAAATTGATGCTTGTACAAAACTCGACTATTATGTCAACATTTGATAAAGTTACATTTAAGGACATAATTGTTTGCAAAGAGAAAATGAGATGACAGCAATAACCACTTTAAGAATAACGAGATGGACTAGAAATCCTCTGGTTTACATGGTCTACATCTCCCACGGGGCCATCTTTCTCTTTGTGTCCAACGTGTACACTTAGAGAAAGACACTAATAGTGTAAAATTTTGCATCTAGAATTTGTACACTAAAAGAATTTCTTGGCTTCAACATCAACTTTTAATGCAACTTACAGTTTATACTCAAATACCTTCTCAGAGACAATTAAAAAAGCTACAAAGTTCTGAAAAGTCACATGCTTGTGCTATATTCTGGAGCTGTATCTCTTATAGTAAAGGAGACTCATCCAGAAGAAGGCTTTGCTTTGAAATCTCATGCATGACTAAAACCAAGTTATGACATAATGAAAGATAACTACTTACTCTGGGGTTAAAGGCCAGCATCTGAGGATCATTAGGATCAACTACAGAAGGATATGGCTCAAAAATGACAACTTTCCTAGGTGACTCTAATGCAGACCGACACATGGATACTAATAGATCAACCACCTAAGGATAAAGAAAAATATTTATTCAGTATATGTATTTTCATATTGTATCTTCCAGTCTGCTTTTTTTTACACATTATAGTAATACCATATTTCATTGTTACCTATATTACCCAAACTGTGTTTTCCACAGGACCTAGTTTAGGACTGAAATTTTTCCATTGACCTCAACAGGCTTCAGGTCCAGCCCTGGTACATTATTCCAGGTGCATAAGTAGGACGAGTATCTGGTTCTAAATGTATTATCATGTCAAATACATTCTTACGGTCCTGCTTTCTGTTGTGCACATGTGCTAATTCCTGGATTAAATTCATTCTCTATGGAAATGAAGTTGTGCTGGATCTGTGTATCTCTGTACAGTACACGGCAGTGAAAAATGTTGCTCAAGAATGAGGAAGGGACTGTGAATCTGTACCACCGCCTGCTGTTCTCCTGAAGACTGTAATCATAGAAACACTTGTAAACATTGCTTCTGCTAAAGCCAGAACAGTGCACTGATTTAACAGTCATTTTCACAGCTCAAACTCTTCCTTCCATCCCGTTGTACAAAATTACGACATGGCTTTGAGTATCTATGATTTCCAAGATTGCACTGTAAGATCATGTGTGTAGTTTGTATACAGGCATGTATTCACATATGTGCACATAGACACATACACAACTTAGCAACAGATTTTTGTGTAATTGTTTCGAATTTGTAATTCAGAGTTTAAAAATAGAATACAGCAATCACAAACCAGAGAGAATGCAGCTTTCTGGCAGCTGTGAAACCTAAATCCAGCTCATAAGGAAATCCAAAGTTCTTACATAAAAATGTAGCTGAAAATTAGCTCATTTCACCCTGTTTTTAGTGTGCCTTCTGAAAACATTCCTGTGTGAAAACAGACTTTTCCATGAAAGACAGGAAAAGCTGAGACGAGTTGTACTTAGTAAGCATCTCTGGTTCCTCCCACAACTCCACAAGGATCAGATCTCATCTCACAGCTCAAGCTGTTCTAGAGGTTTTTATATATCTGCCGTTGTATCTGATCATTTGGAGAAAAAAAAAATGATGGTCCTTTAGAGAAGCAGAAGGAAAATAAGAATCATGATGAAAGGCAAAAGGAACTGCACTGTGGTGAGTCATGCTGTTGCCATTCTTCTCTTCTGCTCCTTTAGCATGAATGGACAATTTTCTCCATCAGTTTAAAAATATTCTGTTAGGTACAGTTACTAAGTATCTCACATATATTGAAAAATGAAGTTATTTAAATAATGATCCCTTCCTCCATGGTGCTTTGATTGCTTTCCAGTTTACAATACCTGTAAGTGTGATGAATATTTCAAAATAGGGCATCTGCCTTAGCATTTGCAAATGAGACCAGGAGTCTGCATACACAGCCAGGTCAGGCAACAGGCCTGCAACTGTGTAAATGTATTACCACAAAATTGAGCCTGAGTTCATACACTTGGCTTCTCAGAAGCACTTCTTAGCCTCTAGTCACAAAATGCTACTAGGAAACAGTTGTTTGAGTCCCCAGATCTCTTAATACAGTGACTCAAAGTTGTCTTGCTTTATGATTTGCATGATGGGACTTTGTCTTAAAATTGGCACAGTTCTTAGAACACCATCCCAAAGCCTTCCTTTAAACCAATTGTTGACTCCTATATTATTTCTTCACCACGATAGCTGCATATTGCTCTGACGTGGGGGAAAATGTGCACAGATTAGGCTTAGTCAAACCCCCGATTTCCCCTGAGATCATTGTTTTGAGCTGATGGAATGCAGAGCAACTTAAACTGGGAGGTAAGTCTAATACAAACATTATAACACAAACTTGCATATGTGTTCCTTGGTAATACGAAGTGCTGTGGATCTAGTAAATGTCCTTATAGCTGAGCCTGAACTCCTACTCCTTAACAGTAGGTACTGAAGTACATAAGTAAGGATTAAAATATTTTCAAGGAGGACAAGACAACACTTGCTGATGATAATTCCCTCTTATGACATCAGCGTCTCAAACAGTGCCTCTCTGTCTCCAGGGACTCTCTACAGGGTGTCTGAACTATCAACAAATCAGGCATTTAATTTTCAGGCATTTTGACTATGTGACTAAAATAAGGCAAGGTGAGTTTGGGCTTGAAAGTTTTAGAAAGTACAATCACTTATTATTAAGGAGGAGCCATCAGAATATTGGGAGTGACAAAGTAGGGGTGTATACCTTAGGAAACTAGCTGAAAACGCAGCAGAAAAAAACAGGATGGGATTTCTAATAATTGGAACCTATATTTAGGCTCCTTCACAAAATGATTTGGAGGAAGATTCATCTGACAAAATGCAGAGATTCACAATGTGAACACCTACCTCTTACTAGTCAGCCTAGGCTCTCTTTATAACCAATGGAGAAAATAACTACTGTGCTGATAGTCTATGCTGTGATTCACATTATCCTAAACTAACATCAAAAATAGCTCAGATGAATCAAACTCAAGAAGTGCTGAATTCTTTCTGCAAACAGGAATGGGAGCTCAACCAGATCAGATGTGGTGAGCTGGATGCAATGCTATCACTAGGGTGAAACTTAGCAAAATTTAGTTACCTAGGTCCAATGGGACAACTGACAAAACCTCTTATCTAACTCTTTTAAGCACTGTAAAGGTTGTAATCACTTCAGTACTTTACAGCAAAGCTCTATAGATGTAGAGGTACTCTAGAAATCTAGAGCAAGCTCTGCATATACCTGCAGCAGTGATACCTACATAAAACACAGAGTGAGAGCTAATCAGGACCACAACATCCTTCTCTCTAAATTGGAGACATATGGATTTGATGGGTGGACTGTTTGGTGGATGAGAAATTGGTTGGATGGTCACACTCAGGTCAACGGCTCAACGTCCAGATGGAGATCAGTGATGACTGGTGTCCCTCAGGGGTCCGTACTGGGGCCAGTACTGTTTAATATCTTCATCAATGACATAGACAGTGGGATTGAGTGCACCCTCAGCAAGTTTGCAAATGACATCAAGCTGAGCGGTGCAGCTGAGGGACAGGATGTCATCCAGAGGGACCTGGACAAGCTTGAGAAGTGGGCCCATGTGAACCATGAGGTTCAACAAGGCCCAGGGCAAGGTCCTGCACCTGGGTCAGGGAAATCCCCATTATCAATACAGGCTGGGGGATACGGGGGATTGAGAGTAGCCCTGAGGAGAAGGACCTGGAGGTATTGGTGGATGAAAAGCTCGACATGAGCTGGCAATGTGCACTCACAGCCCAGAAAGACAACCGTATCCTGGGCTGCATCAAAAGAAGTGTGGCCAGCAGGTTGAGGGAGGTGATTCTGCCCCTCTACTCTGCTCTGGTGAGACCCCACCTGGAGTGCTGCGTCCAGCTCTGGAGCCCTCAGCACAGGAAGGACATGGACCTGTCGGAGTGGGTCCAGAAGAGGGCCACAAAAATGATCAGAGGGATGGAACACCTCTCCTATGAGGACAGGCTGAGAGAGCTGGGGTTGTTTAGCCTGGAGAAGAAAAGGCTCCAGGGAGATCTTATTGCAGCCTTTCAATACTTGAGGGGGCTTATAAGAAAGATGGGGACAAACTTTTTAGCAGGGCCTGTTGTGATAGGACAAGGGGTAATGGTTTTAAACTAAAAGAGGGTAGATTCAGACTAGATATAAGGAAGAAATTTTTTACAATGAGGGTGGTGAAACACTGGCACAGGTTGCCCAGAGAGGCGGTAGATGCCCCATCCCTGGAAACATTCAAGGTCAGGTTGGACGGGGCTCTGAGCAACCTGACCTAGTTGAAGATGTCCCTGCTCATTGCAGGGGGGATGGACTAGATGATCTTTTAAGGTCCCTTCCAACCCAAAATATTCTATGATTCCATGATTCTAAATGTTCATGTAATGTACCATGTAAGTGCCTGAATTAAAAAAAACAAACCTCTAGCTCCCCAGAAACACATAGCTGAGGTCTTCAGAGGACTTCAGGCTGAGGAAGAGGTAGGACTTCATCAGCACACCTCTCTCCATTTCTTAGAAGCTTACACAGGTATCTCAATGTTTTGTATGCTAGATGATGTAAATATAGCCATCTAACAGTCTTCAGACATCAGATGAAGAGCCAATGTTCAGATCCTGCAGTCATATTCTCAAGTGAAGAAGGTAGTGTGCACTGCTGCAAGTTTCTTCCTTTGAGGATATGCCCATAGATGGTATTCAGGCACTTAGCCAAACAGTTTATTTCCAGTGGCTAGACTCACTAGTGCTAGTTAAAGTTAACTGAACTGAACATTTGCTCTTCCAGAAAAAAGATGTTGCTTAGTACATAAATGCAGTGAGTGACATCCGTCCAGGAAATCAGAGAGGAATACACTTTTCCATAAGATGTGTAAACTTTTAACTAAAGATCTTAAAGGGATCTTAAACATAAGATCTTGTAACTTTTGAATTTACTGCAACCTAAGGTTAAATGATGATTTGGAATGTAGTTTAAAATACTTTGTTTTAAGGGATATACAAAATTATGAAAGAAAACAATGATATCATTATAACTACATTAATAACTGAACTTAAGAGTCAGGAAGCAAGCTTATATTAAATTCTTGATCCTTGAGAAGAGAGAAAAAAACCTATGTAGCAACATCAGTAAGGACTTTCCCACTGTTATTTAATGATCAAAACAACAGATGCTCAGTGGATAGCTGCATCCCAACACCATGAACAGGAAGTAGCTTATTAATTGCATGAGAGTAGTAATGGCTCATTAGGTGAAAATAAATAGGAATTATCTCCAAATGACAATGGCTGCCTTTATTAACAACCCAGGTGACCTAATTGAATACAACTGAACAAGAAAACAGGGTTACTCTAATTACATGGAAGCAAAACAATGGAAACACCTCATTAGTACCGTTTGAAAATGCCATGCATAAACCAGTGTATTTACAGCTATAAGAGTGGACAAATATATAATACTTACCAAACAGTACTCATATAGGGAATACAAGTCAAAATCAATGCTAGAAGAGACTGAGAAGACTGAGTGTACTATACAAAATCAGACATGTAATAAGGATTAGATAATTCTACCTGAGCCCCAGTTGCAATTTCATCAGCAGCTTCGTTCATCACTCCTAATGTTTGGAAAGCAAATACACAGAGCTCCCGTTCACAAACAGTGGGCTATACAGAGAAAGAAAGTTAATTACATTTTTGTTCCAGTTTTGGGTTCTTGGTTTTATCACATAATACCTATAATAAAACCCAAACACATTTAATGTTAATTTTTTTCTTCAAGTGTTAACTACAACATTAATTTCAAATTATGAATACATGTCAATTATTGAGGAAGATACATTAGAGAAGCATTTTAATAATCTGAAGAACAAGTGTGAAGAACTCTAAAACTCGTAAGTTTTCACAGAGGCTAAACTTAAAAGAAATCCAAACTGATTACAAAACCAAAATTACAGGCATAGTACCCAAATGTCCTTAATACTATCCTATCAGACTCTGAAAACTTCCTACATAGCTAAAATTAATGGAGACCAAATCCAGAAACTAATGGGAGCACACCCCCTTCATAAATGTAGGTTTATTCTTCACAGCTTGTTATTCTGCTGTTGAGAACACACATAAAAAATCTGATCTAGAAGACAAATTTCTTGCAGAAGCTACTTTAATTTTTAACTAACTTAATTTATTTGTAAACTTTATGAAAATGAATTATATTTTTATAGAATAAACATTGTATTTGGGAAGGCCACATGTTATTTTAACAAATAAAGGTGCTTCCACTCTTTTTTCAGATATCAAAAAAATAATAAAAAAACTTGCTGTTGAATAAGGTTTTTGCTTATATTTTTGAAAAATTTAATTTGTAATGCCATCACAATGATCAAATAAAAACATGTATTTAAATTACATATTGAATGAGAATTGAGCGTTCTGGCTTCATGAAGCAAACAAAGCAGAAACAGAAAAGAACACAGCTTTAAGTAAAGAGAACAGGCATGACTTCATAGACTTCTTAATTGGTTACAACTCTTATAGCAACTCCATGCTTATTTACTGAAAGATAATTAGCAGATTAACTTTTTTAAAGGCTCAAGTAATGAATCACACAGTGAGTTATAAGCATTCAAAATGAACAGTTGAAAGAAATACAAGAAAGAAACACAAATCAAAACCTCCCTTGAAATTGACCCCAATAAACATAACTTTTTTTACAATGTTGAAAACAATAAAAAGTATGTTTGGATACTATTTCTTTGAATCCATATTATTAAATCCTAGCTCACTGAAACTTAAAATGATCTTTGGTCGGCACTACTCAACTTTTGTAACTAAAAATTCTGAGTCTAGCTACCACGATAATCACTAAAGCATTCATAGTGGTACGCTTTGAAGTTCAAGCCAATGTCTCTAGGAAGCACTTGCAGAAATGAAAAAAGGAATTGAGCACACAAAGAAAACATAAAATTTAGCTGAGTTCTGTTTCAGGCAACAGCTTTGTCAGTAATAAGCATACTGCTGTATTTGTAGTCACTTGTTCCATAGCCCTTAAAATATGCATTTGCTGGGTTTCAAAGATTCAAGACTTCAACAAACATTTGAAATCTGCTGCATTGACATATTCTCACATTAGTTGCTTTACAAGAGCTATCATCTTTCAAGTCTAATAGAGTGTCACCCATTTGATTTATTTTATCTGCTGTTACATTGCATTAGGCAGCAGATGAAGCCTAACATGATTGAAATCGCTGTGCCATGGCACGCTAGACAAGAAGTATTTATTATTGTCATTATTCTTAGGTTTTCCACATTTAGAAGGTGGTTAAATCATTTGCTTAGTTGGGGAAGCATGATGGCACTACTACCTTGACTATCATAATCAACAGTATACACAGACTCCCTTTTATTCCAGAGCAAGGGATTGCTCTGGAATAGCAGAGAAATCTAAGTTTAGCCATGCTTGCCATGAAGAAAAGTGTTAAGAAAATACTTAGTTTTCACATTTTTTTACAACCTCAACAAAGTAAGTTATCCTGAGACTTAAAGACGGCAAAGGGAAGACAGGATTTGTCACCTTTGCTCTTTTTCCCCCCCTCCCTGTGTTATGATTCCAGAAATGTCAGAGCATCTGGAAGAGGGAAGTTAGGAAAATGGTCATTGTACTTATGTTTGACATTGGAAAGGCCTTTCTTCTCTCAGGTGGACACTGGAGCTAAGATCTTAGGGCTGGAGAACTGCAGATATGAGGAGAAGCAAGACAGCAAAATTTGAGCTCTGAAGAGGAACAGACATTACTGTTAGGGTCTATACAATTATTTGGATTTTATATATTTGACGAAGCTTTATGGCCACTGAATATTTTGGCTCTGCAGTCTAGTGGGGAAAATAACCCAAACCCTGTAGCTATATAGACACTTCAATAGCCTGCCCTCATATATCCACCCTGGTTGCCTTCTAACCCAAACTCCAGCCATGTTAACAGCACTTTTGATTCCTGTTTCTGAAATTTGTCCCAATTTAACCAAATGAGTCTCTTTAACTTAAATTTCCCACAAGTGTTAGCAGAGTGGTCCAAGATATATTGGTATGGCTGTTTCACTGTCCTCTACTCCAGTCATTAGTTAGGTTCAACCATTTAAACTCCTTTCTTTCCCTCCAAAATGAAAAGATTGGCTTATAATTAAGTAAACATTTGGAGGGCTTTTGTTTGTCACACAATGGTGACTTATCTATTCAATGTCACATTTCCATATTTTGGTTTTGTCTGTAATTGTGCATGCTAGAACCAATGAAAATAAAAGAAAACTAAGTTACTAAATCAATTCTAGAAGATAGAGCTTAAAGAAAATCACAAGCTTTATGGGAAAACTGGGATTCAAGGCTGCCCTTACACTGCTGCTAATGTTTTGCATACTGCCAGTGTGTTTTGCTTTATGATGTCCACTTGTCTCTTCTCTTGTAATAGGATGTGAGCCCTTGAGACAGGAACAGTCTTGTTCTGACTTTGTATCATAAATATGAGAAATGTCCCTAGCCACAGTAAACAAACAAGAACAACAACACTAACACATTTATAAAAGCTATGTTGTTCCAACGTCATTTTTGGATACTCTTATTTTGGTTCAAGTACATGTACTATTCAGCAAGCTGAACTTTCTAAGAACGTCTGTGTATGTACATGGAAATATAGACGTGTTCTTACTGATGTGGATCCATATCCACAAAGGTACAGAATATCCAACTTCTATTAGATAACTAGTTTCCATTGTTTTCAAGGGAAAATACACAACAAAATAGGGCTTATACACTTAAGTATGTATTTCTGAATGTGAACCTCATCTTAGGTGCACACAGAATTTTACAGATTACAACCATCACCTTGAGGCATGCAGAGCTGACTAGCTGGGCAACTTTGCTCTCCAGTACCTGAAGAGGGCAGCTGCAACTCCTCTTTAACAGCAGCTGCTAGTGGTCTCACATATACTTTATTTTTCACTTGAAAGGAGAAAATTAACATAAAGCCATTGACTTCCACGAAACTATTAGCTAGGTGAAGATCATTGGTGCTGAAAGACTATTTAGAAGAATAATTATTCCAGTGGGGAAAAGCCAGAAGAAAGTAAGAGCTGGGCAGTTAACCTGAGACTGCAAATGCTTGGAAGCAGAAGGCACTGACAGAAGCAGAAATCATTTTTTAGCTTTTGAGGTTTTCAGACTTTTCCTTTAGCCACCCCCATTCTTTGCATGCTCAGTAGCACCCACCCAACTGCTGCTGTGATGAAAAAGGGCTCAATCAGAATTTCCACATGTTACAACGCAAGTATCACTTCTTACAGTAGTGACTGTGAATGGCAGACAGGCAAACCACCTAGGTACGATGACATTCTGGCTCCTGGACTCATACGCTACTCAAAATATTTTCCAGACGTTTATTCAATTCGAAAAGGCTGAAACTTTCATAGCCAATATTGAATTATCTTGCTGCCTTCTAATGTGTGCTGCGGCTGTGCTCAGAAGAGCACTGTGCCACCCTTTCCTGTATCCTGATGGATGTCACACAGACACTAATGAGGCTGCAACATGACTGACACACCTAAAAACTCTTGATCTAAAAGGAGAAGCTCAGGGAAGGCTCATAGCCTGACTTACAGCAAATGTAACAAATGGTAAAGGTGAAACCATTAGCGACCACCTCACTTCCCTTAATGAAAGCAACAGGCAGGCATGGAGATAAAATATAACTTCAAACCTCTGCTCTGTTTCCTGCTTTCAACCATGGTAATTGTTAGTTTTTCCACAGGAGGAACTTCTCTATTTCTCTTCATTACACTTACTAGAAGGATGAGGATATAACACAGCAGCAATAATACTGAAAGGGGGGGAAGAGAAAGAAAGGAAAAAACAGTGGGAAAGAGCAGGCGAGAGAGAAGGAGGGAGAGAGGAAAAGAGTCTAGTAGGTAAAGGTCTCTTTTGCAAGTGAGCTTTCAAGTTTTTAAGGTTTATTTCACAGTTTGTGTCACTTATGGATTTTAGGTATGTCTTAGCTACATTTGTAAGAAAAGGCAAAATAAGATTTGTTGCTAATTCTCTGCCACCTGAGTCCATATTACCTAAGGATCAGTTATAGTTGGAGCAGTAAGAGTAACAATACTAATTCTGAACAGAATCCAGAGCTGCAGAAAAGGCTCTCTTCCGTCTCTCTCAGAGCTTACATCTGTAAGCCACACTTTCAGATGAATTAACAAATGCTACAGAAACCTCAGTTGTACCTACAGATCTGACACACATGGTAAAAGCAGTACCTGGAAGGCAGGCACTGATGATGCACTTGTATACTTTCTACCCATGCTGCGTCAACACCGTTTGTAAAATTCTCATTCTCTGTAAGAGGACTAGAGCAAAGCATGTCAATGAATTTAAGACTTTTATGTGTCCTAGAGTATAACAGAAAGGTCAGTTCAATTCAAAACTGATGATAAAATAAAAAGTTTTAGGTAATGTGTATCTTAGAACACATTCCCACAGAATTGCAAGGTAAAGATTTGAGTCCAGACTGTATTTCTGTATTTACTTCAATCGTTACTGAAATGATGCAGAATTACCCTTAACTGTTACATAAGGTTCATCAGCCTTCAGAGTTTAAACAATTTTTAATTATTAATGATCAATATTATTTTGAAAGGCAAGTTTCATGCACACCTCCCTACTCTGCCATGGTTTACACTTCTGAGTGAAGCATCCAGCACTAACTTACAGTGGATTAAAAACTCTATGATTTATTAAAATTAAAATTCAGCTTTGTATTTTAATAACCTTTATTGACATGTTTTTGCTTTACACTAAAACATATATTTAAAAATAAACTTACTCAAATCAAAAATTTACCCACTTACACTGATTTAGGAATCGCTTTAAAACGAAATAATTACCAAGAAAAACATCTGTGTCCTGAATTTTCAAATGAAGTCAAACTACCACAGGGAACTACAGACCTGTTAGTCTAACCTCAGTTCCTGGAAAAATTATGGAGAAGATCATACTGGGTATTACTGAAAGGCATTTAAAGAACAGTGCAGTCATCAGGCACAGTGAACATGGGTTCACAAAGCCAGAGGACTGTTTAACTAATTCAATTTCCTTCTATGATAAGGTCACCCACCTAGTGGATGAAGGGAAGGTGATGAATGTAGTTTCTCTGGATTTTAGTAAGGCTTTTGATACTGTCCCTCATAGCATCCTTCTGGACAAGGTGTCCAGCTGTGGGATGAGCAGGTTCATGGTGCACTGGGTGAAGAACTGGCTGAAGGGCAGGGCTCAAAGGGTTGTAGTGAATGGGGCTACATCTGGCTGGCAACCGGTCACCAGCGGTGTTCCTCAGGGTTCGGTTCTAGGGCCAGTTCTCTTCAATGTATTTGTCAACAAGCTGGATGCAGGAGTTGAATGCACCATTAGCAAGTTTGCTGATGATACCAAACTGGGAGGTGCTGTTGACTCTGTTGAAGGACAGGAGGCCTTGCAGAAGGATCCAGACAGATTGGAGCATTGGGCTATGATTAATGAGATGAAATCTAACAAGTCGAAATGCCAGATTCTGTCCCTACGATGGAGTAATGCCGGGCACAGTTATAAACTGGGAAAGGAGTGGCTGGAGAGCAGCCCTGCAGAAAGGGATCTGGGGGTGCTGGTCGACAGCAGGCTCAGTATGAGCCAGCAGTGTGCCCTGGCAGCCAAGAGGGCAAACTGCATCTGGGGTGCATCAAACACAGCATAACCAGCCGGTCAAAAGACAGGATTATCCCACTGCATTCAGCATTGGTGAGGCCTCACCTTGAGTGCTGTGTGCAGGTCTGGGCCCCACAATTTAAGGAGGTTGTGAAAGTCCTTGAATGCATCCAGAGGAGGGCAACAAAGCTGGTGAAAGGGCTGGAAGGAATGGCCTGGGAGGAGCGGCTAAGGACTTTGGGCTTGTCTAGTTTGGAGATAAAGGAGGCTGACGGGCAACCTCATTGCTCTCTACAGCCTCCTGAGGAGGGGAGGTGGAGAGGGAGGTGCTGATCTCTTCTCCCTGCTACCCAGTGACAGCAAGCGTGGGAATGGTTCAAAGCTGCACCAGGGGAGGTTTAGTCTGGACACTCGGAAGCATTTCTTTACCGAGAGGGGCGTCAAACACTGGAACAGGCTTCCTAGAGAGGTGGTCGATGCCCCAAGCCTGTCAAGTGTTTAAGAGGCACTGGACAGTGCTTTAACATAGCAACATGCTTTAACTTTTGGTCAGTCCTGAATTGGTCTGGCAGTTGGACTAGATGATCGTTGTAGGTCCCTTCCAACTGAAACAGTCTATTCTATTCTATTCTATTCTATTCTATTCTATTCTATTCTATTCTATTCTATTCTATTCTATTCTATAAGCTCAATAAAGTCAAGCTACGATAAGCTCTATATAGGTATACACACTGCCAGAGAGCAGTTTAATTTATTTAATACCCTATCTCACTATAAATCTGTAAGGTAAGCTCTCTGAATAATCTCACAATATTCATGTGATATGTGGAACATGCTGCAGGAATTCATGAGAAATACCATAGTGGTAAGCAGATAAAACCTGTAGAAAGATGAGAGTAGACTGAGGCTGAGTAAGAAATGTCATTTCTTCTGTTTGGTTTTGTTTTGGCTGATCCAGACTTTATTTTCTACTTTTCATTTATTTTGCATTCTTCGACAGCTTATACACATTTTTTTTTTATTTATTTTCACTTTCCAGATATATAAATAGATGGCAAATAGACAAGCATTATGGAGTGTTAGATGGGCAAGAAGCACTTTGGTAAGTTCTTGGGGACAGGAAAAGCTGTGATGCAGCCATTTTATTCTTTCCGTAAAAAATAAAGTGATTGAAATCCACTCTACTAAAGTACTGGTTGTAACTGGAGAGGCTTTTTTCATAAAAAGAGATAAAACCAGCCTATATTGTGGAGTAATGATAGGAAGGACTACGGCATGATTCCACAAGAATCTTGGAATTCCACAAACATCTTGGCTGAACTCCAGTCTGGCTAAATAAATTTGTACACTTACACTTTTCTCCATAGTTCAGTGACATTTATTCTACTCCAAAAACCTCCCAACACTAAGCAGTGTACTGTTTCTGGAACATCAGTGCTACTGTGTTTCAGTGGTGGCTAAGAATCTTACAGTCAAAGGACAGAGAAATCCAAGACCTCTTCAAGTCTACAGGAACTCACTGAGGCCAAGATTTCACCCAGAATGAATAAATCATAACTGAGCACTTTGGGATGAAGAACATTCTAAAAATGTAAGCTTACTAATATAAGAACAGATATATCAGAATTACCAGACTGTACTTATTTTACAGCTAAATACAAACAACCGGTATTTCAAATACTGTTTTACAGTATTTTACCATTCATATTTTATGGGCAAAACTTTCAGCAGCAGAGATGTCTGTACCAGAGTACAAATTTCAAAGAAACTAGCTTCAGTATTTAGTTTTGCTGAGTTTTTTACCATTTCCTGCTTTGTTCTAAAGAGGCCTCAGTCTGAGATTTCAACACAAGATGGCACTCTACAGAGACTTCCTGAGTCAAAGAAAAATTATTGATACAGAGAGGGGATTTTTATCACCTCATTGACTATATTCCAAGATTTTTTTGTCCTGTGTAATTGTCTCACAGGTCTTTAAAAACCATTCAGTGATGCTCTTTTACCAATGGCTTTAGTATCTGTAAATGGGAAATTTAGGAAGGCATAGACAGTAAGATAGACATTAGCCACACATATTATACTATGTAAAAGCTGAATATGATCACAGAATTACAGAATGATTGAGGTTGGAAGGGATCTCTGGAAGTCATCTGGTCCAACACCCCTGCTCAAGCAGGCTCTCCCGGAGGCAGCTGCCTGGGCCCATGTCCAGATGGCTTTTGAATGTCTCCATGGATGTAGACTCCACAACCTCTCTGGGCAACCTGCTCCCACACTAAATCACCCTCAGAAAAGGTGAAGAAGTTAGAAAAGTGTCTCCTGATGTTCTGATGGAACCTCCTGTGTTTCAGTTTGTGCCTATTGCCTCTTGTCCTGTCATTGTGCACCACTGAAGGGAGCCTGTCTCTGTCTTCTTTGCACCCTCCCTTCAGGTATTTATAGACATTAACAACATTCTGCCTGAGCCGCCTTCTTTCCAGGCTGAACAGTCACAGCTCTCTCAGCATTTCAGCATTTCCTCCTATGTGAGATGCTCCAGTCCCTTAATCATCTTAGTGGCCCTTTGCTGGACTCTCTCCAGTAGCTCCGTCTCTCTCTTGTATGGGGGAGCCCAGAACTGGACACAGTACTACAGGTGTGGCCAGTGCTGGGTAGAGGGGAAGGATCACCTCCCTCCATCTGCTGGCAATTCTATTGCTTAATGCAGCCCAGGATACCATTAGCCTTCTTTACAGCAAGAGCACTTTGCTGTTTCATGTTCAACTTGGTGTCCACCAGGATCCCCAGGTCCTTTTCTGCCAAGCTGTTTTCCAGCTGGGTGGCCCCCAGCATATATTGGTGCCTGGGGTTGTTCCTCCCTAGGTGCAGGACTTTGCAGTTCTCCTTGTTGAACTGCACAAGACTCCTGTCAGCCCATTCCTCCAGCCTGCCGAGGTCCCTCTGAATGGCACCACATTGCTGTGGAGTATCACCCACTTCTCTCAGTTTTGTATCATAATGCAAACTCACTGAGGGTACACTCTGCTCCATCATCCAGATGAAGATTAGTACTAAACAGGACTGGACCCAGTATTGACCCCTGGGGTACACCAGTAGTCACTGGCCTCCAACCAGACTTTGCGCCACTGATCATCACCCTCTGGGCCCAGTCATTCAGTGAGTTTTCAGTCTACCTCACTACCTCCTCATCCAACCCACGCATCAACAGCTTGTCTACGAGGATCTTACGAGAGACAGCATCAAAAGCCTCACTGAAGTCCAAGCAGACAACATCCACTGCTTTCCCCTCATCTACCAGACCAGTCACTTCATCATAGAAGTTTATCAAGTTGGTCAAGCATGACTTCCCTTTGGTGAAGCCATGTTGACTACTCCTGATGATTTGCTGGTCCTTAATGTGCCCGGAAATGGTTTCCAGGCTTAGCTGCTCCATCACCTTCCCAGGGATCAAGGTGAGGGTCACCAGCCTGTAGTTCTCTGGGTCCTCCCCTTCTTGCCCTTCTTGAAGAGAGGAGTGACATTTGCTTTCCTCCAGTCTTTGGATAGGATAATACATGATAATATATTTTTATTACACTTCGTTTAATCAGATCCTTAAACATAATAACCACTTTTGTTAATGACTCATGATCTCATTATATTTAAACGTTTGTAATAAAACTACATGCTGAATTCCTAAAACAAGATCTCTCTCTACTATTACAGCAGCAAAACTGTTGCATTATTAAAATGCAACTTAGTCCTTCCCTAGAATATTATTATCAGCTCTCGGTTAACAGGAAGAATTTCATATGGCATTAAAAAAAAGCTAATAGCCTTCTAATATAGAACAAAATAATGCTGAAGTTTCTTTAGTACATTATTATATCTGCTTTGGAAAATACATTTTTTAGCTAGATGAACCAAATCATATGGTTCAAAAGTACCTTTAGAGGTCAGTTAGTGCTTTTATTCTCTCATACAGAACTAGCTTTACCTAAACTTTATCTACAGTTTTAGGTAAAGCTAAAATTAGCTTTCTCTAAAGCTTTGTCAAGCACTGGAACAGGTTGCCCAGAGATGCTGTGGAGTCTCCATCCTTGCAGATTTTCAAAAGCCAGTGAAAGACAGTGGATGAAACAAGCTCCAGTTTCAGGGGCTTTTCACTAGAGACACATGCCCCATGGGAGAATATGTCAGTACTTCAGAATGGGCTTTGTGGAAGTTCTTAAAATTTCCTAAGTTTAATTCTAATATTTAGTCTAATATGGTGGTTTGACAGAAATCAGGATAATCTATTTAACTATTTTAACAACACATATGTGAATGATATACCAACTGTTTGACAATGTCAGGAAAAAAGCATTTCAAAATATGTTTTTGAAACAATTCAAATCTAGCCATTAATTACAAATAAATAATAGTCCACATCTCACTCATCTAAACAACAACTTTGTTGAGAACAAATTCAAAGACAGTAACAGGAGGCTAACGATTCAAATAAGCAGACTCTTATTGTTTCCAGTACGTTCACCAGGTCAGCCTTCTCTGTCTTTCCCCAGCACAAAACCTATGTCTGACCTTGTACTTCCCACTGTTTTTCAAAGCTGAGCGAAGAGCTACTTCCGAAGAGACTGATGACAGAGCTCCTGAGAGCTCTGCAGCACAGGTTGCCTTGCAGGAGGATGCACTGTGGTTCTTTACATGAGATAAGGGAACTGTTTGGATGTAAAGGCTGCAGTCCCACCCCTTGCTAATCATTTCAAAGCTGTTTCTTAATCCTCCTATGAAGAGTGAAACATGTAGGATTCAGATCACTGTTAGGAATAACCACATGAAATAGTATGGTCTATGTTATGCAAGAGGTTAAATAATACTTTTTCTTCTTAGGATTCATGTATTCTTTGAAATATCCTTGTGCTTTACAGAAAGACTGCAAATCATGCCATGCAGTGATTTCAGGGAATTTGCAGTTTCTGGTGGCATTCTATACAAGTGTGTATCTCTAAACATCCAATTTAGCTTTTATAACTTTGGGTGCACCGTAAATAATCATTAGATCTCACTGTGCTCTTGAAATAAATACTAAAGAAACATGTTATGATGAGAAACTACATTCTTCCTCATCTCATACGGGAAAGGTGTGAATACCTACAGGAAAACATTGTCTATTTTACTGGGTTTTTTTTTAAAAGGTGATGGAATAAAGCAATGGACCATGGACCTTTATAAAGAAGTGCTACAGCTGCATGATGTGTTATAGTACTTTTCTAAGACTCCTTCTTCCATTCCAGTGCACCCTTGTCCTTCCCCTTCACAGTAATACAGCTGCAGTTCCTTGTGAGAGCATTAGGTTTGTGAGTGTTTTGAATTTATCCCATCTACATTATGTGTTTTTATCTACACATGCACTTGTGGAGTACACACAGGAACTGTATCTGTAATTCTGGTCTTCTGTATTTCAGCTAACTTTTGGAACTCAAAAGAAAACTAGTTGTTCTGAAAGATCCATACTTTGCTCTGTAAAGAAATTCCCAAGAGAAACCTAACAATTTTGTCCTTACTCATCTTCAGTAAGTCACTAAGGTAGCCACTTTATTTATCCTCAATAAGTGACTAAGATATAGCCTAGCAGCATCCAGAGATTCCTGTGTACAACAGGATCCCTAAACCAGCAAGGAACATTTGCATGATTAGATTAGTATTGTGGCCTCTGGAGCAAGACAGGTGTCCATTGTAAGAGCATAAAGCCAAATATATGCAATTGTGTTATGCAGCTGTTCTGCAACAGACATCTTCCATACAATGGTATGTCTGCCACGTGGATCTACTGTCTAAATTAAGCTATATAAAAAGACACGACTTGTTGTTCTTAATTTGCTCTTATCTTATGGGAAAGAAGATGTCAAGATTTTAAGAAAGCAAAGTAAACTGAAATAGATTTTAAAAATAGAACATCCCCCAGAAAAAGTTACCTAGGAAAAAAACCCACAATACTGAGAAGAAAGCTTGAGCAGAGACTGTCTGATTTAAAGATACTTTATAACTAAGATAAAAACATAGCCTGTAGAGCAAATCTGCAGAAAGGAAAAATTTTCTCTCTCAGTTTCACTTGGTATCTTCAGCTGTCCTGAGGATGAGACATCTGAATTATGCAAGTCATTAATAACCAGCACAAAAAAATTACACCCAGGTATGAGGGTTTACAGTATTAAAAGAATGTAATCATTGTGTGATGGCAATTGTTGAATTTTTTAAACTGCATTTCAAGACAATTAATTAAACTACACTATATTCAGGAAAGGTGTCAGGCTGACATACTGGAGGATTACAGAATCAAATTCCTTACTGGCTTTTTTTGCAATTTCGTAAAACTCCATGAAATACCAGAAAATCAAGCCTAAATAAATTTTAAAATAACTTCTCAAGCAATAATTTTGCTATGCTTTTATAAATCCATATGCCTTGCTTGTTCTTGAAAAAAAGGTCCAAAAAGTAGAACGGAAACTTATCATTAAGGATACTCACACCTAGACATGACCCCGTGTGCATCTATGTGGAGGAACTACTCTGTAAATGAAGAGACTGTGAACCACCCAGAGCTATTTAGTCTGTGGCATCTCTTGTGATACAACCAACTACAGATAGACCCTATCTGAGTAATGCCTTTGAGATACGGACATCTGTAGAAAATGGGATCTAGACACAGAATCTAAAAATATAAGCAGACCATAGCAAAGTTCTGATCATTACAAAACGTGGTGAATTTACGGTGGTTATCAAAAGTATGAGCATTCTAAAGCTCTTTATGAAGGCCAGGGATACTACATATGGGATCCATTAAGTGACATAAGGCTAGATTGCATGTAGCCTTGCCTTAAATGAAAGCCCCCTGCATTCTGCTTAATAAGGTATTGTATTTTTGAGATCCACTGTTGCAGCAGTATTAAACATAAAATGCTCTTTCAGATGGGTCATTCTTTATTCTCTTTATATACATTATATATATATAGATGTATGTATGTGTGTGTGTGTGTGTGTGCGGATGAAGCATGTAAATAAACCCTAAATTGACTACTTTAGGCTGCTTCTGCCAGAGCTCTCCATAGAGTGAAGCATAAATTTCCTTAAGACCCTTTGGCAAGCTCATGCTCGATTCAAACTGAGATCCTTTCTCACCTTCTACAGAACTGCAAACTCATTAATGGCTCTATATTGCTTATTGAGTCATTCAAGCATACACAGAGCATGTTACCTCCTGCTATCTCCTACTCCCTGGGTTACATAAGGACACCCTTTCATTTTTGCAATGCTTGCTAGGTTATGCTGCTTGCAAAGGCACTGATGAATATATGTTTAGTGGCAAACGTGTTTGCACTTTCCTCTGTTTTGAAGCGCTGACAAACTCTCAAACAGATAGCTAAAATTACTCCTCTTTAAGCTGAAGACAGAGAAAAGTAATTCTGAGGGATTTTAATCTCTAAGGTGGGAAAGCAAGAAGAATTAAGATTTGTTTATTTAGAGCAGACAAAATTTCCATTCTGTTTTCTTTTAATAGTTCATCATGTGAACAGGAATAAATCCTACTGTTTGCTTTGTCCTATGGACAACAGATAAAACCCAATAATTTAAACAATTATATTATCCAAACTTTACTCACTATCCAAACATTACTCACTTTGTCTTATCTCATCCTGTCACAGGTAATATGCATAGCAGTGCATTCAAAGATGAACAACAAGGAACTGATGCCTTTTCTACAGGCTTCTTCTAATCAGGGTTTGGTTGCTGAGAAATCTGGCAGAAAACCATGTTTTTAAAAGGTAGATATGAGCTTGAAGAGGCAAAAAAACACGTGATAGGATTTTCAAAAGTACAGAGATTTAATCATGATTTAAAATGGTGTTAACTGAATATGTAGATGCTTTTGCAAATCCTGTTAGCAGCCTATTTGCACACCCTGCCTGCAGGCACAATGCCTGACTGTGGTGCCACTGAGTGTCAAGGGGGATGACGCTGAGGTGATTTCTGCTACTGTG
Organism: Nipponia nippon; assembly: GCF_047370975.1. Classification (NCBI taxonomy): domain Eukaryota; kingdom Metazoa; phylum Chordata; class Aves; order Pelecaniformes; family Threskiornithidae; genus Nipponia; species Nipponia nippon. The sequence goes on along the minus strand of NW_028262337.1, from coordinate 3,245,908 downwards.
TAAGCAATAACCTTCCTGAATTTAGATGTCTGCTTTGACTTATGTGAAGTTGCTCACCACACTGTGGAGAAATTGGCAGGTGTCAGACCATTCACACACTGGTATTAAACAGTTTTCCATGGCTTTAATTTTTTAAGGTTACTCAGGTTTCCATAGGATTCAGGACAGGTGAAACAAGGAGGACTCTAAACTGCAAGATCAGTCCTAAAGGTATGAATTTTATTCTCCTAATATACTCTTTCACTAAGCTGCACTGATCCAGTAGCTCCAGGCAGAGTGTATCTCTTATGACTAATCTTACTCTGTTTCACTGTGTGTATTCACCAACAGCATGAGAGGGTACAATGTTCAGCATGCAAAATTCCTGGTTCCCAGTTATACAGGAATGAAAGGAAGGAAGAGTTGCTTAACTGGCCAGACATTGGGCATACTGAACCACAACAGTGCCCCTGGACTAGGTCACTGCTAGATCAGACACTTCACAGAGCATCACGTTCTACTGCCTTTTTTATCACTTTATGGACAATGGCTCATTGCAGCAGCCCATGAGCAAAAGAGGGTCAGAACTTCACAGCCTTGTGGCATTAACACCAGTGTATCTCAATACCCTGGTCATGGCTTGATAAGAGCTCAAAGGCTGAGGTGACTCTAAGCTTTTAAAATAATGCCAGGGGACCAGGAAAGCACTCTAATGCACTTCCTCTATCTTATCTCATTGCGACTACTGTAGCACGATAGTGTTCAGTGAAATACATACCCCCTTTATGTTTCTATGATATTATACAAACCTGATTTCCATCTCTCTTTCTTGCAATACATTTTTTTCAAATTTACACCAAAATCTAGTTAATATGCATTACGTTTTTGCATCTTAAAAAGATATTAGGATAAAATGCATCTGAAAAAATTCAACAGTTTTGTAACAGGTTTGTATGGTCCATTGCTATTTAAGGCACTATAAAATGCATTGTTTTTCCCAGCAAGCACACCACTTACCCTCAGCATAGGGCCATTCTGGAACACATGGGGTTCATCACAAACTACACAGTATTCATTCAATACTGGTATGCGCTGCTCAGCAAATTCAATAGTCTGAGAACAATGAAAATGAGAATAACAACATCTGCTTAAAAATAATTAACAGTCAGCTCATGCTCCACAGTTTTTCATAAATGGGTAAGATATGACATCCTACCTGCACAAGAAATCCACGGTCTCGTACCGGAATGCATTTTGCACCATAATTTTGCTGCAAGGAAAAAGTTGAGGCAACTTCAGTGTTGGTAGACTAATTGTAAGGAAATGGTAAAACATTTGTATTTTTTTGTGTGCAAATATGTTAATTAAACAATATTTGCATCTAAAAAGATCTCTCATTTGCAAAACCCAGCCATTACAAATAATCAATCCTTTTACTGTTTGATGAGTGTGGGGTAGATTTTTAGCATTTCTTTTTAGTTCTTAAATCTGATGGGGTTTTGTATCTCAGCATCCCAAAAACTTCAATCTCAAATGGAAACACCAGTGCCTTCACTCCGTTCTAATAAACTGCCATTTGGTAATTTCCATTAAATTTTAACTGTGTATTGTCTATCTAAATATGGGCTATCTGCTTAGGCTTGAAAGACTAATGTAACTCTCAGCTGAACATCTTTTTCTCTGAAAATCTTTTTCTTTTATGTTTACTAAGATCTCACTTCTGTAAGCACCACACTAACAGACCTCTGTGCTCAGATCCCACTCAAATTCTTTCTGCCTTTTTCTTTCAACACACAGCAACATAAATTAGAAGGAACTTCTGTTACAGGAGTCAGTAAGGTACAAAATTCCCTCTAGGCTGACATCTATCTCAATCAAACCTTGTTTTGAATACGAGTCAGATCACCTCCATTTACAGCTTTTTTTAATTTCATTTATAGGCTTATTTCCTTTCATTTCTCTAACTGCTGAATTGGGAAACTTTTCCCTTTTTTCTCCTGAGAAATAATCCTCCTAATTGTATTCATATATGAGAGTGAAATACTTTAGCTGAGAAATGGAGAAGTTAAGGTCCCGATTCATCACTTTCATATTCCACTGATTTCAAATTGCAGTTAGGCAGCCAGGCTACCCATATATCTCGTGCCTGCATTTAAAATATGAAATGGACTGTTGATGCCTTTGCACTAACATCAGTCAAACTGCACCTGACCATGTATGTGATGATTTTCCCTCAAAGTAAATGCATTCTAGCAATAAATTACTGGTAGTTTTTATAGCCTGCGAAGCAGGGCTTGCATTTCTTCCACAGCAGCTGATAACATCAGTAATGAAACCACTTAGTCAGCTCTTCATTATCTTATCAAAATCAATGGGACTTTTCCTATTAACTTCAGGAGAGAAAAGTCTTGGTATGTTAAGACATCCTCTGCTGATTCAGAAAAAAATGCATCTCTAAACTGTGACAAGTAAAAAGTCTGTTGGCTCTCCTTAAATTAATATTGCTGTGCACATTACAGGAACCAACCACACAGCATGTATGTAAATGATTTTACGATAGTGTAGCATTGCTTTTAGATCTGATGAGTATAGCTCACAGCTTATTAAACTAATTTACCATGAGACATAGCACACTCAATGTAATTTCATTATTCAGAATGCACTATTTTGAATATATGTATGGCATCTCAAGCAAGAATCAGCTTTCTCTCACTGAGAACATCAAGGTACCACCAGGCTAAGGGAGTGGAGAGGACTGTCTCCTAAGTGCCTCTCCCCAGATCTAACACAGAAAACAGATGAGTACCTTGAAAGAGCACAAACAGACCCACTCTTTCCTCTAAAGTATAAAAGCCACCTTTCAAGAGGCAAAGGCAGGAGAATTAATTTTGAGCACTCTTTATTAAATTTAAGAATGTGCTACCCTTTGTTTTCCCAATCAATCATCTCTGGGGAAAGAAAGGGGGCCAGCATGGACCTAACTCCTTCCCCGACCTCCAGCTGCCACCAGCGCATTTGAAGGTTAAACCTTTCACAAAGCACAAATGCGCAAGAGGTGAGTTGAATCGTGACTGCATTCCTTCCACTATGATGACGATCACAGATGCAAAGACCAGAAGGAGAGGTGACTTGGCACCCAAGCAAGCCAATGGACAGTTGCTTCCCCCACAAAGCAAACACTGCAATGAGAAAAGACCTGTGTGACCAAGTCAATTTTGTAGCACAGAAGCGCACACTCTCCCTTCTTCCTGCAGCAACAGAGGAGGCAGGGAAGGAAGTGCATCACTGAACTTTTCCCATGGCCAGCAAGTACACTGAGCTGTATTCACCATGACATGTAAAATCTCTGCCTTGACCTAAGCAAATTCTGGTTTCGTAACTTAAATATACGTGCATGTACAGTTGTTTAAATCCTCCTTAAAAAGCTGACTCCATTGCTCTTGTCTTGCAATATATTAAATATACCTAATATATTCACTAACATATGTCCTAAGTATTAATAATGCCTTTGCATAACAAGCATAACAGCACATTTGGAAAATAATAGGAGGAAAATGAGCAGAATAAAAAAATTATTACGCACAGCAGCTTGTGAAGGTGATGATGAAGATGGTGTTAAGATACCAATAAGCCCTGAGGTAAGAGAGAGCCTCCTGCTCTCTGCTATGGTGGACTCCTTGAAAGACTCCATTTTGGATGATTTAGGGGCATTGGAGTAAGTCTTGCTGAGTAACTTGTGATTCTTCAATCCATCCAATTCTTCCATTCTAAGATTACTAGAGTAGGACCTGCTTAAAAGTTTGTGGGGCTTCAAGGTGCTGTTGTGCTCACATCGAGGGTCCCCAGAACACGACCTACTTAACAGCTTATGGGGCTTTAAAGTGATGCACTCCTCCTGCTTGACAGCTGCAGAGCAAGAACGGTTCAACAGTTTGTGCGATTTAATAGCCATTGTCTGTTCAGCCCTAGGGTCACTTGACAATGAGCGGCCAAAGGTTCTGTGAGATTTTGTGGCACACATATCCTCCACCTTCACTGTGCTAGAGCAAGTCCTTCTCAGTAGCTTATGAGTTTTGGAGATGCCATCCTGTTCTGACTTCAGTTTTGATTTATTTTTACCACAGCCAGGTGGAGGATAACTTGGCGACCTTAAAAATCAAGAAGGAGAAGATAAAGTTGGAGAATAATGAAAATCTTGTGCAAATCAAGCAAGACCATGCATATATAAAAACGTTTAAGTGTTACCTGTCTTTATGTGTTTCACTAGTGATAAATGCAGCCCAACATGAAAAAAATGAGCAACTGCATGTAGGACTTATTTTACAATACCAAATAGACATCTTACTCCTATTTATACACAAGCTCATCGATCAAAAACATGACTAACTACTTAAGTAGAAGTTAGAGCTATATCCTCACAGCTCTTTGTAAAGGTCTCTGTGTCTCTAAACAAACATTTATTCAGGAAATTATTTTTTAAATGAAAAACAACATATTTCACATGAGATTATAACACATTTTCCTTATCGAAATCTCTTTCCTATGTAATCTTCATGGCATGATCCCATTAAAGTCATTTTCTGCTGGACACAGCATAACAAATTCTATGTCCAGATCCCATGGAAGATATAATGAGCAGAGAAACTTGCAGGCAGTAAATCAGATTTAATTCAGCTGAAATAAACATTATTTTTAAAAACCTCATAATAATCTGGGTGCTTTGTGGAAGACAATTTGATCCCCTTTTTTCTTGTTTTAGACAAATTCTAGCTCTGTCACACCAGAAATGAGAATGTGAGGGACCTAAATTATGAATGCAGAAAGTAAAGAAAAAAAGGCTTTTATGAAACAACATTCACATGAACTGTCACATTTCTATAAGGTTCACATTCACCTGTCCTTGCAAAGCAAGAACATGTAACAGGTATGCTGAATCATTTTTCTGTGTTTTATAAGCAACCCCAATCTTCGGAGTATTTTTTGGGCTTGGATTGAAGAGAAAAGAAGTGAAACCCCAAGGGGAGAGGCTGGCAGGTTTTCCCACCCTGTTAGCAAGTGGTGACAGGAGAAGATGCACGTGGAGATTGCTGACTCACTGTTGCAGTTGGCTCACTACTACCCTCCTGCAGACAGGAGGTAGGAATGGCGCTCTAGGGAGAGAGGGGTACCTGCATTTGAGCTGAGCCATCTTTGGACAGGCACTGCAGCAGCAGCCAAATCAAGAGGAGAAAGGTTGGTCTGGCTTTTGCATGCCCTTTGTGAATAAAACCAAACCCCAAGCAACAGCCTGTGCTAGGTAATGGTGTGTGGCATGGTAGGGAATGGGTAAGCTTTCTACTTAAAACACCACCTTCCTCTTCTACCTTTGAAAAGAGCATCTTTTGTCATCTTTGACGTTCCTACCTTCGTCAATGTGAGTGATCACTGTACTCCCTCTCTTTTTTATACCCAGAATTTAGAATAGCAAAACTAATCAAAAAGAAGGAATGTTCAAAGCATTCCATTCAAATTCACAGAAGGGGTGATCTGTCAACCCTTCATAAGCAGGAAAACATGCTATAGTAAATAGTCACATTCCTGAATGAGGCAAAATCAGAGCCTGATTTTACATACACTTAAGAGTATGAGTAACTGGCAGAAGTCATAATGAATTCAAACGAACTATTCACAAACTACTTCTTATGTTTTTAATGCCTTTGTTCTTTGAAATTCTGTGCCTGCCTTTCAGAAGTGGTGAACTTTAATGTACTCAGTGGAAAGGGGTGGGTGCTCAGCAGCTCTTAAAATCCGTCTTTCATTAATGACCATTCTAGCTTTAAAAAATTAAAAATACACACAGCTGTGGAAAAAACAGCTGGACAACCACAAATTTTTTTTGTATATATAATAGAAACATATTATATATATGTTACGTATTACTTGCATATATTACTTATATTTATATTCTTGATATTCAAGTAACAGTCAAATGCTATCAAGCTATAAAGATACAAATACAACAACTTAAATAATATAAAATTAATTATTTCCAATTCTAGATGAAACATGGCTGTTTCAGAGAGCAGGGCATTGAAATGCTCTGCCTTCAAATAGTCTTCGAAGCTGCAGTAGTTATCTAGTTCACTTTTGATGTCACGCAAGGCAAGGACTGGAAACCTATGAGGTAAGATATAAATAGAGCACTTCTCTAAGGAGAAAAGTCAGCATTTCACCTTGTGAAGTCTGCTGTGGATTTTGAACAGGATACGGTGTTAACAGCTCATTTTCCTTGCTATTACCTGCGCAATGTAGAAAAGATGTGCAGAGGGGATTTCACCTTTTTGTCAGACACCTTCTTATTGTGCGTACAATTAGATTTCTCTTTGCTGTTCTTCCACTGTTGTGTAACAAATGTCTGCATGATTCTGCAAATTAAGAAAGAAAAAAAGATTTTCTTATCCTAGCCAAGACATACTCACTTTTAATATTAGGGTCTCTCTGTTCACCACGTAGGCGACATGATGACATGTCCTAACTCTACAGGCATAGTTTTTCTGCCATGTATGTGGACTGATGATTGGGTGCCTCAGCTCCTCAAAAATTCTTTTTTTTTCCCACATAAAACTAATATACACAGAACTCTTAGTGAGAATACAGTCAGCATAAACTACCACTGCAAGACTTTTGCAGGTATGCCTCTCATGGAGATCTAGAGACAAACTGATTCAAAGGCATCCCATCCAACTATAGGCGTCTGTCTCTCCAGTGACTACGGAGGTAGGCTACAGCATCCACACTGCTCAGGTACGAGCATATTCTCCTAAGGCACAAACACGATGGTAGGGATGTTGAATGTTACACCACCCAAAGAGGGTTTCTAGAGAAGACAGAGCCAGTCACTTCCCAGAAATGGACATGAAAAGGCAGTGGTCACAAGTTGTAGCGAGGAAAGCTAAAAACATAAAGGCTATAAAAAGAAGACATCCACAAGACTGGTTAAGTACAACAGGTTGCCCACAAAGGCTGGAGATTTCACAACTCAGCTGCCTGAGACCCTGAATGAACTAATCTAACTTTGAGGTTAGTGTTAACTTGGAGCAGGAGGTTGCATTAGGTGACCTCCAGTAGTTCCTTCCAAGCCAAATTATTTTGTGACTCTAATCTAGCAATGGGGGTCTCTGAGTGATAAAGTCAAAGTGGAAGTTGGTATGGACTTTATTGAAAATTGAGTGAATCTTCAAAGATTAATATCCTGTTGCCAGAACCATGAGGGGCCATGCAGTTCACGGGTATTCTAACTTCTGCTCAACTGTGAATTATGCAGCTATGTCCTTGAAAATGTCTTATGGGAACCTTTAGTGATTACCCAGTGCACAAATCAGAGACAGTGTAAGTACTGAAACATTTTAAGAGACTGTTCATGTCTGGGAAGCTTTTTATTTTTTTTTCTTCAAAGTCATGTACCATAGAGATTTTAGTAACATTGCTTCATTTGTAAGATTATGAAAATGCTGCACTGAATTTCTTTAAAAACCAAACATAAAAATATTTTCTTTTTCTTAAGGGATTCTTAATGTTTTAGTAGTCAGATATTAAAGCCTATATTTTTGTCCTTTTATTACACATACACAAGCATATGTGAAAAGATGACTCAGGAAAATTTTATTACATTGAATTGTACCATGAACACATGAAACTGCTAATTTTTTCAACTGTTCTTCCTTCTTGTCCTCAAAAGGTGGATGGCCTAATTACTGTGGTACATCCTAGAGGCCACAGTGAAAGCATAGCCCCCTTAGGGTATGCATGATGCTCAAGAAGATTCCTCCTCCAGAGGCTTCACCATCTAAGCAGAAACATGAAATTGAACACTCCTAGCTACAGTCTTTTGAATTTTTGTAGTTTACTTCCTAAATGGCAGCAAAGTGACAGAAAACCCTGGCAGGCAGCACGAATCAGGTTGTCTCCAACAACTGTCAAAATTTAACTAAAAAGGAAAATCCTGTTATTTTTTATTTAAAGAAAAACAAGTTCAAAACACTTTGATCCAACCAACCTGACAACCTGTGAATTTTACCCTACCTGACATGGTCCGGGAACTAAAAAGAGTGTAATATTTACCTAAAACCAGGGGTTTACACTTTTCTAGACTTACTTTTTCAGCTGATGTCCCAGCCCAAATCTTTCCTTAGTAGAGATCTGAAATACATCCACAGTTGGCACTAGAGAAAAAGGAGATACTGTTGATATATGAACTTACAGCAATAATCAAGAACTCATGACAATGTAAGTCATATTTAAGGACCCTGTTCTATCTGGACCTTTACTATAGACAATGCCATTGAAGCAATGGTGAAAGTGGACACGTCATCTAAGCTTATTAAGAAATGAATGGTCCTCTTTGGAAAATCAGCCAACATAATTTGTAATTGTACAAATGAGTATTTTAGAAACTGAATTCCCGCAATGTATCTCTTCCCACTAATTTTAATTACAAAAATGTGTCTTTGTTTTTTATATTATGCAAGTACTATAGAGCAGCATCAGATTAAATGTACGTGGACTGGTAATTCATCTTGCCTAATCTCTTAAACTTTTTTCCAAGTAAGTAGTCTTTACACACTACTGTTCCTGTGACTATGAAGAAAACCCAGAATGGAATAAACTGAATTAATTAGTATCTGGGTTTTCTTTCTGAAGGTGTTTTAATGCAAGATCCATAATTGTCATCTAAGTGCCTGATGTATGAATTCCAGTGGCCACGGATTACTCTGAATTTTCCTCAAGACCCATCCTGATGTTGGTATATCCATATTAATCTGTCAGAAAATTGAAAGTGTACAGGGTGAAGGCTGGAAATTAGCTCCTGGTATTACTAAAATCCTTTAATAACATTTACTAGATAGAAGTGGCAGATGGAATCCAGCACTTCTTGAGAGCGCCTCAGGTCCTCAAGGCAGGACAACAGCCAACACACATTAGAAGCATGAATAGACTTTATCCTTCGTATTACATAAGGTGGTAATGACTACAGTAAAATAAAAGATGAACGAAAACAAAAAATCTGGGGTTGGTTCAAATTTTATTAGAAAAAGTAAATCAGTATTTTAAAATCCATATTATTCTGATCACTCAGAAAGCCACATTTTTCTCAGAATGTCGAAGTTTATCCTTTAATTTTGCTTTAATAAATTAAACTTAAAAATAAAAGACAATATATCTAACCTAGCCATCCAATTTCACTTAGTTCAAAGCCCTGTCAATTAGCTTTCTGTAATGTTACTATTCAAATATGATCTCCTTTTTTAAAGATAAACTGATGATTTTTTCAAAAGGGATGAATGATTTGATTAGGGGTAGCAATGTCTTTAGCTTGTCAAATTTAGATCGCGGGGGGGGGGGGGGGGCGGGGAGGGAGGATATTTTCAATGAGAATCATCATACCTAGACCAGCAATCTTAAAATCTGACATCTAGACTATAATTGTTGTCTAAGCTCTACAGACAGAGGAGACAGCCCGTTACCTCCAAAGGCTGATTCATTCTCATCTAAGACAGGTTTCTAAAGCATGTAGGAGAAACTGCCCACAAGTACAATAATGAGACAAGTTATTAACTAGAAGAATGACTATCTAAAATCAGGCTATTACACAGCTACAAGGTGGTACAAATACCCCTCATAGTGCTTTGGAGTATACTGCATTTCTGTTTCTTTTATCAATCAACAGAAAGTACTACAGGAGAAAAGATGCACCATAAAGTTATGGCCCAGTAGTTTCAAAACAACATATATAAGGGGGAAAAGGAATTCACAGAGAAAGGGTCTTGTTAACACAAAAGATGGTGCATCTTATTGTCCTTTTCTGGTAAATAAAGGGACACGGCTGCAACAGCAGCTGAGCTCATAAAACCACTATCAGAAAAGTACTTGCCTCTGGCCCTGATCTTGCCTTTCGTGGTTCTCAGGCACTCCCACAATCAGTCAACTGCAGGACTGGGAACTAAGCTTCCCATTTTAACCTTGTCAACGGTGCAGAAGATATCTTGTTGTTACTTCTCATTTCACTAGATCATTTCTTACTGCATGCTGCTCTTCACGCTTCACCTTCTCTTATTTGCTGCACTTTTTTATTTTTTAAATTACATTTTGACAGAAATATTCTGAATACTAACACTGCTACCTACTATGGCCAATATACATTTTTTAAGATCTGCATATTTACAAAAAAGATTGAAGCAATAAAATACGGGCAAAAAGACCAAAGTCAAGCAAAAAAAAAAAAAAGATTGATGTAATGAAATGCTTATTTGAATGAACAGAATATAGCTTATAGTTAGCATCGGCAGGCAACATATCCTATAAAAATAGCTCTTTGCGACAGATTTTGCTAAACATATTATGACTGGAATTATCTATTCATTTTCCAGAGGCAGAATTCTCCCACAGACACAAGCCTGAACTGACAGCTTGCACTGGAAGCCTCCAAAGCCGGGCAAGTTATGATCCAAATTGCAACTTAGTTCTGACTTCCGACTGTAAAAATATGTCTGAAGTTGACTCTTGCATATGAATGTTTCCAAATCTTCAAAATCAGTTGATTCTTCAGAAGTCTGACCATTTTTACTCTCATGAGGAAGCTTTACTCACTTACCAACTCATTCAAATGTAAAGATTCACAGAGTTCATAGTCATATAGAAATCAGAAGCTGAAAGGATAATTATCACTGCCTGATTCTTCAAAAGTGCGTGAAAAGGGGCATATTAATAGCTGCACAGATCTGTGTATGTATGCCTTATCAGTGAGATCTTATGCGCACAGATGATCCCTGATTTCCAAAATCAGGAAATCACATATTAGAAACTGTAGATCTTTATTCATTAACCCTGGTTCCTAGGGGAAGCAGTTGCATTTCAAAGGATACCAGGAAAACAAGTTCCAAAAATCAACCTATGAAAGTTTAAATTAAATGCCCCTGTCATTATTGAGAGCCTAAACATGCAAATATATGTAACCATAATTTCAACCCAGTAGGACTGCTCTCAGCAGTAGATCTAAGCACATGCAGGGTCAAAGATTTGGCAGTGAATGAGTATCACCTAGTATACGGCTTAGACTGAGACACCATACAAGGCACACGAAGAACACGCAGGTGACTAACCTGGACCATTTAAGTACTGTGTAAGTGAACAGTGCAATCGCACTATTATAGGCTCTGTGCGAATTACATCCCAAGCCACAGCAATCTCTTCCTAGTTCAAGATAAAAAGAAAACAACAGACACCATTAGCCGTCATGAGGAACTGCTGCATTTTGTCAGTCTACCTTAAGGTTGTTATAAACACCATCCATCCATTTACCCCATTATGGAATATCTACTCAACTTTAAACTTGAGACTTAGGACAAACTATTGCCTGCTGATGCCCCTACGAGCACTGTTAGACTGCTTCCAGTTGTTGAGTATGCTCATTCAAACTGAGAACAGGTTTATACACAATACTGTATCTACAGTGCAGGCAAACACGTTCCCATCTATCAAGAGATACTGCTTCAAAGCTGAGAAGCAAAGGAGCAAATAAAGGTGGAAAGGAAACTCATCCCATAACACAGGGCAAAAGAAACTTTTGCTCCTTAACACTGATTAAAGTAATTCAAGGTATGATCAGATTTTCGTAAATTTTAGAAAAGCCCAAGAACAACTATCTTATGTGCTGTGCTGACCTGAGAATACGACATATCTGTGCAGAAGCTAATGATGCCCCTAAAAGCACTAATTTTTATTCTCTATCTAGAGGACAGGAGGTTACTGCACAGATGAGGTGAGGAAGTGTGGAGTTAATGACAGCATAACTGTTACAGAAGCCATGCTGCCAGTCAACAGCGCCACTGTCCTGTGTCTCCTTTGCCACTCAAGCCCCTCCCTGATCAGCTGCAGATGTTGAGAACCACACAGGACAGCTCCAGCCAAGGTCTTCCCTCCAGGACTCTATGAAGTGCTTTTACCTAACTAATGTCTAGGATAGCGAAAAAAGAAATGTATTTCATTTATATCAGTTAAAACATTTACCATTCACAAAGCATGTTTGAAAGGAAATACACATGCATAAATAAAAGCCTACAAAGCATTTTAACAATGTGGTCATAAAAGAAAAAGGAAATCTTTCCACTGAATAGCAATCAATAATGTGACAGCCACTTGTGAAGATCGAGTCTCCAAAAAAGGAAAGTCTCAGTGGTTGTCTACAGAGTCTGATGTGTAGCAGAATTAAATGGGTATTAATGTTCATTATGTAATTCTGTGATTAGATTACTTACATCAAGAAAGCTAACATCAATATGCAGATCAATATCTACATCATCAATGGCTCCATATTCCCTGAAAGGAAAGAATTACATTACATTAGAGCTCTTTAAGATACTCCTCAGCCCAGGACTACTTATAACAGGGAAGATTTTATAAAGGATAATCTTGTCTGTAAAATCAGAATGGTTATAAAATACACATTTACATAGATTGGATCAATATTCCCAGTGGGTGATCATCTGCTGCACTGCAACTTCCTTTCAGTGGATCTTGCTTAAACAGGCTAAATCTTTTTTTCTACTAATTCCCTCAAATTCTCTCTCTGTTGCTGCTGTGTATTTTTTTCTCACTTATTGCACAAATAAATCAAGAAAACAATAAAGGTCACATGCTGCTCCTATTTATGACAAAAGAAAACCCTAGTTAATTGTCAAAAGTATTTCAGGTTAACAGCCAGTAACCTACAGAGAGGCTTGAGATAAATCATTGAAGACAAATAAAACATAGCCTAGAGGGTGGCATATTATACCTGTGGGATTGCTTCACACATTCAAGCATTTTTTTGTCAAAACATAAAGATTGCCCTGTAATGCGCTCAAGGCAATAGCTACCTTATTTTATCTGCTATGTGTAGCATCGCTGGAATCTCCAAGGTTCAGATTTAACTTATGCTCATAGGTGTTTCTGAAATCTTACATTTGAAGCGTGACTTTTCTGCCTCTTATTTTCTGACTCATTCTGATTGCCCTCCCCCAACATACTTGAAGACTTCTGAAAAATAGGGCTAGAAAATACTCATTCATACACCTAAATAAAAAATTGCTTTCCTTTTCCTTTCAATTACTTAAGTGGATAACACTGTAGAAGTGTAATCACTCTCAATTTTTCACAGATTAGCTTCTAGTCACTAGTTTCTTTTCTTTACACTGCATTTAGATGCTTGTTCTCACAGTGACTTCCACACTTTTCTATTAAGCTAGACTAAGACAGTGCACAGTAGCAGTTGTGCATAAATAAGTTAGTAAGGTAATTTTAAAATACAAAAATATTTTTGTGAATATAACTATCTCCTACCAAAGTGGCCTCTCAGCCCATGGTAGGACCTAGCTCACACTGGAAATGCCTTGACCTCTTAGGAAGTTTGATGGAGGGCACCCCTTCCACCAAACCTTGGCATCCCAATGGTTCTCTCTCGTAACGGCAAACCCAAAGTCTCTCTCTAGATCAGACGCAGCCACACAGGGCACACACAGGGCAGGTAAACAGCTGGCCAGGGCTATGTTACCTGGAGGCTTCCCAGCCACCCTGACAGCTGCTCCAGAGTTGGCTCACCCAGAGCTACATGTACAGGCGTTTGCTGACCTCCTACAACTCACTGAAGACTTAGCTTTGAAACTGAAATTCTCCACCTACTCAATGGCTTAGCCACTATCCTACACAACAGTGGCCTCAGATTTTTTTGTTGATTTTTCCAGAAGATCCAAAGAACATATTGTTATGAACTCTTAAGTAATATTTATGAAGGCAGGCTGGTGTTACTCACATGACTGAGATTCAGGCTGTGAACAAGCATAATTTTATAAATTAAACAGAAACATAGTTGAACTAACAAAACACAGAAATATTAGTTGAAAAAAGAATAAGATAAAAACAAGTTATAACTGCGGAATTTCCATACTCACTGAAATCCCTTTGCCTCCATTCCATTACCCTCCTAGAAAATGGATTTTAGACACATGATGCTGACTCTAGTTTTACCTCCCCAACCTGAAAGGGGGGAAGAAATCATGTTTTCTTCCAGCACCTGCAGCTTATGATCTCCTGCCCACAATGGCTCCACGAACACTTCTTGATTTTGAAGGAGACCTCCAAGAGCTCATCTGTCCAGCAATGCATAAGTGATGTAAATAGATACTGAAGAGTTGGATCAGTTGGTCCAGAAGTCTTTCTCATGGCTTTGGTGGCCAGATTTCAAAGGGCAGTGGTGAAAAGCATGCAGGTATAGGAATTTCACTTTTATATGTACAGTTGACTCTGTGACAGCAAGAGACTACTAAAAGACGGTCAACTGTCTAGGAAATATGCATCTTAGTGGGTGTCACTGTCAGATAGACTTCTCTCTCCACAGAGAAGTGGAGCTGCAGGAGAGGGATGAAACTGAATGCTTAATGCTGTGTTTGTCATTTCCAAGAATTTATGAGTATTTTCAACTGCAACAGAGGGGAAGAAGCATTAAAGTTTTTCCCATGCCAAAAGCAGCCACAGATGCCAATTTCTACTACAGTGAGCTCAAGGAGATCACAATGCTTCCAATGAAACAGCTGATTCAATAAATTAGATGCATTAAAGTTTTTGAAAGGTTACATATACGTTTCAATTTTAGGAGTTTGAGGGAGCCTATTATGAAGGTATTCTCAATTTCATAGTTATCAATTTGGTAACTAAACATTTATCCCATTCATTTCCTAAACTCATATACAACTATTCCGATTTCAGTTCCCCACGTCCTTGAAATGTAACGAAATTTCCAATTAATTTGAAAAGGTATAGTACACCATAATTGTACACATGCTCTCCCTTCTTAGACAAATTAACAGAGCTTATTTTTCAGAGGTTAATGGGAATTGTTACTTGCAATATATGTACGCCTAAGGTTATTATCTTCTCTGTATTTTATTACTTGGTTTGTATGACAACTTTTATATTCTTTGTAATATATCTTGACAGGTCTGTCACATCTTGCCTACCTGTTATTTTTATGAAAGTATTAAGATTGCATAGATGAAAAATGAAGTTATAAAAGACCTGAAGTGTATTAAAAATATCATACAGCTGTGCCCTATGGCAGAATCATGTACGGTCATATATGCCCAACAGAATTTTTGTGTAATTACGCTTTGCAGGCCACCTCTGACTGAGATGACCACTTTCCTGCGTAGGATACTTTAGATTCCCACAATTAAAAAGCTTTCCTAAAATCTAATCCAATTCTTGTTTGTTTCTAACACACTCAGTTTCTTGTTGTCTCTCTCATGATGACAATAGAGAACATTTGATCGCTCCTCCTATCTACAAACAGCTTTTTTGAAGAAGAAGAACTGTTATTATGTCTTCTCCTTCTCTTTCTTCCAGACTAGACAAACCCAATTCCTTCAATCTTTCCCTAGGGAAAACATTTACCAAATCTCTTATCATTCCTCTTGTTCACCTCCAGGGCAAAAGACAGAATATGAGAGAAAAGGAGTTTAACAAGGGTTTAGCATAATGCTGAATAGTAATTTTCAACCAAATAGAATAGCCTGATCAAGAACCGACTGAACTGCAAAAGACAATGACGTTTTAGAACCGGCTTCCAGGGCTTGTTCTCAGCACAGCCAGTTGTATCAGTACTCAGCCACAAAAAAAGAAAAAACAAAACCAGCATTATTGCTAGCCAGCAGTGCTTCTTTCTTTTGCCACACAATATGCAGAAATCATCAGAAAAGCCTTGGCAGTGAGGGAAAGTCCACATGGACCTCAATCTCCTAAATGTTAAAGGTTCCACAATATGGAAAAATCAATGACATACCTGAGAGATACTGCATTAGGTCCATAGATCTCTCTCACTGCTGTCAAATCAGCCTCCAGCTGTGGGTGCTTGTGAAGTTCTCCATCATAGCTA
This sequence comes from Nipponia nippon, assembly GCF_047370975.1. Lineage (NCBI taxonomy): Eukaryota > Metazoa > Chordata > Aves > Pelecaniformes > Threskiornithidae > Nipponia > Nipponia nippon. The sequence goes on along the minus strand of NW_028262337.1, from coordinate 3,229,986 downwards.
ACCTACCAGGAAAAAAAAAAATATCCTAGGAGTTCTTATTTATTTCATTACTGACACCTGACTTAGGCTCTTGAAAGTTCCCCCTGCAAAATACACTGCATAAAGATTCCTTAATGGAATTCTCAGAAAGGACACTGTGTTGATAAGCTGAAGCACTGAGGTGGTCTAGTGCTGCTAAGCAGAGATCTGCAAAGCAGGCACCTCTGCACCGAAATTTTTTGAGAGTCTCACTCCTGTTTGTGGGAAGCGAAACTGCAAAGGACTCATCCGTCTGTCCTGTCTTGTCCTGGGGTTTGTTCTGGGACACTTGTGCATTTTAAAACTATTAAGTAGGAGAAGAACCAGTCATATCATCCCAGTCCAAGCACTGCAGGACAAAGGTTTGCTCCCTCTTGCTTGTTGTCACACTCTCTAATATATTAGACACAGAATGGCTTGGACTCAACAAGAGAAGCATGAAACTATTCTACATACCAAGTGTCTCAGCATCTAAATTACATTTTTAGTCTATCCACCAGTGCAATAATATCAGATGAAAAAAAAATTAAAGAACATTTTCCCATTTTAAGTATTTTACCAGAGAAGGTGTAAAGAAACATGTATTTAGACATCATTCCCATTTTTTTCAAACTCTACATGAAAAATGGAAACAATTATGTTAGAGCTTACACTATAAAGCAAAACTTGTGAGCTGGTTTGGTTGGACTGTATGAAGTCAAAATAATTAATATCCTCCTATCTTCTTGTCCTGGTTTTGTCTGGGATAGAGTTAATTTTCTTCCTAGTAGCTGGTATAGTGCTGTGTTTTGGATTTAGGATGAGAATAATGTTGATAACACATTGATGTTTTAGATGTTGCTAAGTGGTGCTTACACTAGTCAAGGACTTTTCAGCTTCTCATGCTGTACTGACTGAGAAGGCTGGAGATGCACAAGAAGCTGGGATGGGGCACAGCCCGGACAGCTGACGCAAACTGGCCAAAGGGCTATTCAATACCATATGCTGTCATGCCTAGTATATGAACTAAGGGAAAGCTGGCTGAGGGGCTGCCGCTCAGGGACTGGCTGGGCATCGGCCAGTGGGTGGGGAGCAACTGCATCATGCATCACTTGCTTTGTAAATTCTTTTATTATTATTGTTGTTGTTATTGTTGTTATTATTATTTTATTACAATTATTAAACTGTTCTTATCTCAGCCCATAAGTTTTCTCACTTTTACTCTCCCAATTCTCTCCCCCATCCCAGTTGCCAGCTGGGGTTAAACAACAACACTTCTACAAGGACCAAAATACCTCTTTAGGCTTGTAACAATCTATTCACAGTCTATTACTACTTGCTCGTTAAGCAATATACTCCTGATCGTGTGAACCTAATTCTACTTCTTTACAACAATTAGAATAACAGGAATTCCACAAAAGTTGATTTTGACAGATTCAGAAATGAGAGTAGGATTTGGCTTGCACCTTTGACAAATTGAGAGAGCAAAGCACAAGAGTGTAATTTATCCCTTTAGACATATGTGTATATATATCCTTATACAGGAATTCTTGCAGAAAATTCTTGCAATTGCAAAACCATATCAAAGTGCAGTACTGTTCCTTCCATTTGTACATCCAAATGTGTAGGAGACCAGTGCTGTGACACTTTGAGCTCTGATATCTGGAGATGTACTTCTCAATCTAATTAAATAAATTTCAACAGAATTAAAATAATAATCAGCTGATGACTTTTTTACATGTGAAAAATAGCAAAGAATAATTTGATTAGAATTAGAATTCTTCAAATATAAGGCACAGAACTCATCAGAATAGCATGGGCACGTGTTTAGCAGAGATATCAATGGTACTCATGACCAGAAGGGTATAAGCCAAGTATCCCTCCCTTGTTTCGGCAGGCATGTCAGAACAATTTTCCAAGTACAAGAGCATGGGAAGAAAACCTGTATTTTTTGTTTCCACTTTAGGTAGGAGAAAACCAATCCTTTTTACATGTTCATTACTCAAAGATGAATTCTTTAAAGATGCATAAATAATTGCTGTCCTGCTTCCAAAGAGAGCACAGCAATCATTTCACAAATCGTAGCTGTGGTGGACCTGCCACGTTTGTTGGTCCTAAACCACATTTTTTTAATCTGTCTTATGTATCAATAATAGTAAAATCCAAAAGGAACATGATGCAGAACACTGAACTGCTCAATATAATGTTTTCTCCAATCTGATTTTGGTTGGTAAGAGGTTATAAACTCAAAAAGGAAACAAAGCAGTGTTCTGGCAAATTGTAAGACCAAAGTATGGTGTTTTCCACCCCTGAATTAGTGCCACAGACATGCTGATGTACGCAGAAGAGACTGCCAGAGTTTTGTGTATCTGCATTTGCAAGTATGTCCTATAACTGAAGCACAGGAGAGAGGGAGGGAAAGCGCCAAAGGCAGAAGTATTACTGTTTCAATCTCCTCGTCTTGTTTGCAAATGTTAGAAGATAAAGATTCAAAGCAAGAATTAACAAAGAGTCTTAGAGAAAGTGAATATAAAAGCTAAAAAATCTGATAACTTTGCTGTGTCTGGAGGGTCTGTGTTTAGAAAGTCTCAGTTTTTAATCTGAGACCTGATTCAGATTATTTTGTCCCACATAATGACAAATGGTTGCATTTTTAAAGGAGATTAAGTGATTCACAAACCTAAATCCCATTGAAAATCAATAGGACTTAGGCTATTGAATCACTTTAAAGCTACTTTAAAGTATTTATACGTTAAATCCTTAGGGAGGATTACAAGCAGGTGCCTAGGCAGTGGATACAAACATGTAATTTATGACCAAAAGGTCATATCTTGTTTTCACTGCCCATCAAATGCCGTTTCCCATCTTCCATGGTCCTTGTTTCATCATCAGCTGCTCTCTTGTCTTTCCAGCTGTAACCACTTAGAAATGTTAAGAATTATCCCTGACCTCCACCTTTCCCAGCTGTATTGCACACAATTACACTGGCATCTATTTCCTCTAGTTGTGGAAGTCAACATGTTTGTCCCCTTTCTCTGTGGGCACAGCGCACACTTGTTTCAAATGAAGCAGCTTGCCTTGCTTGTCCCCCACCTATGCAGTCAACCATTTTGCCTTTCCAATACAGCTGGTGTTCACTTAATAACTCTTACAATCATTTTATTTGAAAAAGGACTGTTCTTTTTATCTCTCGAGGGACTGTGCTCACTACTCGATTTCTTATTTATTTTCTGAGTCCTCAATATTTTCTTTAATTCTACAGGTCTTCCTTAGAATTTTGTCTTTTTGACTGTGAAACTTTGAATTCAAAATTTCCTTTTTTTTTTCTTGCTAAATATACTTCCTATGATGTCTTCTTTTGTTTTTTCTCCCTATTTTGCTTTTTGAATATTCTATACTCAAGACACTCACAATCATCTGATATTTTATTTTTATTGCTGATCTAATTGTATTTTTTTTGCCAGTTACAATTTCTTCAATTAAATGTATTACCTTAAAAAAATGATACAGCAATATGATGTAGTTTCCACTTCAAATATAAGGCAACTAAATTCTAACCAGCATTGCCAATTACACAGCTCTTTTACACCTTGCAAAATGATGTACTGCTCTCTGTGTTCATATCTCATAGGCAGTGTTAATATTTATTCATCCATTTGGGCACTGGCAGGCATCCTTTACCAAACATATTAGCGCTTGTTCAAGAAATAAGCACTCCCAGCTGTTTGCTGCCTTTTTCTTCACCTTGAGGTTACTGCCCTTTCTGCAGAGTTGAAAAATGGAGCCAGTACATGCAACTCATCACTACAGGGCAAAATCAGAAGATTTTTTCTCTCAGGCAGATTAAACTAAGACATCGCTCTTTGCACTGAAGTATGTGTACATGGTCCTCCCCAGCGCTCCATGGGGCTGTAGGAGTTGGCAGCTGAAGGGAGGCAATTCCTGCAGTCATTTCTAAGGTGAACATGAGTCAATAGCCCATGTCAGTTATTTCTGACACTGAAAATACATTCTTTCAGTTCCAGTTTCAATATCATTTTTAATAGCTTTTTAGGGGCGTGCTTTTTTTTTTAGATTAAAGCACCTCAACATGTATTTTGTGTTCAAACCCCACCATGCTGTTGGCTCCGCAAGATAAGAGGCTTGGCGATGTCCTGCTCATCAGCCTCCCACGCTCTCTGCACCGACCCAGCTGGCTGGTACTGCTGGCACGCTCCTGCAGCCTCGGCTCTGCACACCCAGGGCATGGATGGCTTCAGCCTCAAGGCTGAGGCAGCGACGACTTTCATAAACAGCAATCGTAGTTCATTAAAATATTCATCAAAATAAACAGTTCTAATAACGTTAGTGAGAAATGATCCCTTTGGGGCAATAGTTAGACTAAAAAGATAAGAAAAATCTGAATAAAGGGACTAGCAGTGTGAAGCACTCTATTGACATTGCAAAAGGAAAACAGATGAAGAGATTTTATTTCCCAATACAAAAGACAATGTAATAATAACTAATTCTGCTGAGGGAACAAGAAGGAAAGACACAGAGCAGTACATTCATCTAAAAATATGCAGCATTTTTCAAGGTGAATTTAACTGTAGAGCTCAGAAAAAGAATGGACTATTGCCTAGATCAAAATTGTTTTGTAATAACCATTTTTACTATTAAATTGCAGTGCTCTTGACTTTACAAGTCAATGGCAATCCTCCAGAAGGAAACAGATTTGGATCCAGCCTGACTTCCCATTTGTATCAATACTGGGATAAGCTTTAAAGAGTGAATATCTATTTCCTGGAAGTAAGCAATTGGCTTCTGTTTTCAAACATTCTGAAGACTACTTGCCTTTTCTATTCGTACAGCTTTGCAAATGTAAACAAACTAATCTTGTTTTAAAGTTGATATAATTATACAGTATAACATATTCAATATTTCTGCTATAAAATACTATGTATACATACACATGGCATTCTATTTGATGTTGAATAAACATAAGAAATTAATTATTGTCATAAATGTATAATGGAATGACCAGCAGAAGCTTTCAAATAGTAATTTCTTGAAACTTGTGCAAAAATTTCCTCCATTACCTGTCCTCCATAATAAAATTCTTCAGAATCATTATCTCCTTCAGAGTCTTCTTCAACTGTGCTGTTGTGCCGTGACTCCTTAATGGAAAATAAAAGTTAACAGTCATACAAATGATATGTTTATCTTGCACTTATAGTTCTAATTATAACTACAGGAATTATGTTTTTGAAAATAAGCTCATAGTACCCTTTATTAAGAGAACTTCTAGTATCCTTTTTCCAGAAGAGTACTAAGGGCCTGTTTTAAGAATAGTGAAATACCAGACAAAACAAGCACCTACTAACTGGGTACATAAAAACACCCTGAATATGTGTTGGAGAAATAATACTTTGTCTGGCTACAGCCACAGTGTGGTATTTTAAGGAACTGAGGAATTCAGTAGACTATGTGGGGATAGTTTGCCCTGTGCTTTTGCTAAACAAAGCATAATTTACTCACCAAGAGAGGTTCTGGATTTAATTAATTTGGTGTTTCAGTGACCTAATAAAATTTTAACTTACTTTATTCTGGTAAATCGATTCTAATGGTTTAAGGAAATAATTCAAGTCTGAGCATGGGATCTCTTAAGTTCCTTTCTGCGAAAAACTGACACATTGCTACTTAATTATTATTTCTAACAGAAGTACCATACTGTTGCCAGAAAAGTTCATGCTTCATTTTCTGACTGGCTTTGTTCTGGGACTTTGAAAATTAAGGATTAGAAAGTAATATGCTTACCCAAGTAAAACCTACTCTAAATAGGCTGCTCTGTGAATAATTGCACTCAAGTAAATAGAACTGATCCTGGTACAGACTGCAACTCTGCACAAGCTGAACTGTTATATTCTGCTTCCCACCAATGGAACCTTTACTTATAATTATGTAATTGCTTAAAGACATTAATTCTTGTTTCCCACAATCCAAGTGTTATTTCTAGGCCCTATGCTGACAAGGATCGCCTAAAGAACACCTGTTAAAATCATAATTCTTCATTTAAGCCTGAGCGTGATGAACTTACTGCTTATTTTGTATGTATGTTCTGCACAGAACTGCCATAATGGAAGAGAAATCAGATGTATGAATCAAAGAATAGAAGTTATCCCTAAATCCCATATATTCATAAATGCCAAATACACCCTTATCACTAATTTCTATGGTCAGACATTCTAATCCCATTTCCCTACCTTTGCCTTTAAGTTCCTGCTCTATTCACTGTATGTATACATAGAACAAAAATTGTATTTCAGCCAATTTCACAGCAATTTTCTATAACAAGGCACAAAAATAAATTCTGCTTCTACTTCACTGAAAAGAAACAAAGTGACTTTAGTCTTCTTCGGTTTATAATAACCTTAGCCCAAGGGGAAGTCTGTGTTAAAACAGAACTCAACTGAACAAAAATTCAACACAAACCAAAGGGAAATGAAACTCTCACATTAGAATAGTGACAAACCCATCCTATCCTAACCAAACTTCTAACTATCTAGCCACCAGAAATGGTCAGTGTTAGAGACTTTTTTAAAATTTTTTTTTTTCAGGACTTTTATATTGAAGTACCTCATTCAACTAAAACCAAAATAGAAACTCAAAATCTGTCCCATAGAAGCTAACTATATCTCAAGCTTTTAATCAAATGGGTAAATTATTCCTGTACTTGAATTTTTCTAATGTTTATTGAGCACTGAATACAATGATGATGCAGTAGAAGCAAAGTATTTCCAGTGCAGCTTTTCACATCAAATCAGGTTTCATCTACTAAAAAATCCAACCATACACATTAGCATATCTGGGCATGCTTATCTCCCCTTTCCAGGATCAAACACAGATCGGAGCCTAAAAAGCAGTCGTCAAGCAACTCAGCAACCACCCTTACCAAAGGAAGTCTTTAAGTCAAGCACCTGAATTCTTGATACAATGCTCAATTTCTTGCTTGGGGTAGGAGCCTATGTGGTACTTTATTTGAGCCCGTAACACTGTCAAGCCCTGTAGACTTCATGTTAGTGCCACTTCTTTCTTGAGTTAATGTTTCAGTGAGACTGGTTAGGGACCCATGCTAGAGGTACAGCCAAATACAACGGTGACTAGAAGGCCTTAATACTGCAGACACTACTTATGGTGAATAGAGTCATGCAGAGGTCTAGAGCCTCCAGTGGGGCTGCTGTAGGCCACACAAAGAAGCAGCAAACTAATAAATGGGATGTGGTCCTATGTGCAAGAGTATGTTAAAAGGTAATGGCATAGTGATCTACTTCTCCAGGAGAGCTGTATTTTTAGGGCAGACAGGGTCTATACCACTGTTGAACAAAACCCGAAATAAACGTTAAAACTGTATTTCCTAGGATGGAAACATTCCTATCCCAACTAAGTGATTCACTGGTTAATCCATGTATGAAACCCAGAGAACTACACTCATCTTCTAAAACATGTAAATGTGTACAGTTTGCATAAGCACACATTTTCTGCTGTTTCTTAAAATAACTTCTGTTAAAATATGCATATAAAAAATACATACCTCTCCATTCTCCCTCTGTAATTTTGATTTTATGGATAAGCAATAGTTGACATCACTGGTTTTTCTTAATTCTTAAAAGAAAAGGGAAAATAGGGAACATCTGTGAAAAATGTGAAATAATTTTGCATATGCAGACTTGAAATACTTAGTTGCCGTAGTAGGGCAAATAAGGAACAAAAGGTTATAGCTATGAAAAGCATCAAAGAGTTCACAATACAACAGTCTAAAATTAAGACCCTACATCTCAGAAGACTCATATTTTTAACTGTGAAATGAAACTCAGCTGGTCCATCTAGGAGATTTGTTTTACTCAATCTGTGATTTACAATTTAGTGTCATTCATTAGTTTTGTATACTTTATAAAAGAACGAAAAATCAAAACCCCTCAGCAAAATTAAATTAGATCATCTTCTATACAAAACATAGGTTTTTATTCTCTTTTAAATGACAGGCTTTATTTCTTTTTAAATTACAGACATATTTGCAAGTAAAATTTATCTTAAACTTCTGACTATAATGGCCAATTTTTGTTTGGGTGCGGTGCCACTGCACCAACTTCAGTAGAATTATTCTGGATTTACATCAGCACAAATGAGATCAGAGACTGAAGATCATATTGGTTTTCCAGTGGAATTCAAAGTAATTCTCTGTTATGCAAAAAAAGCCCTAAAGCATTGTAATAATAATAAAAAGACTGCAAAGTCAAGTGTTCCTATCTGAAGAACTGCCAGAATTAAGACTGCTCTATGCAGTTTCTCCTGCAGCCTGAAATCATCAGGGAATTTGGCTGCTAAAATCTAAAAAATCTCTACAGAGTACGCACAAATTTTTATTATATATTGTATAAATGTGCCTATATGTCTGAAAAGCATACCCTTTCATGTATCAAATACTTCCTGAAAGTATGGAAATAATTTCAAATGAGAGGTTCCCAAAATCACTGGGAAAAATAAATTTTTTTTTTCTATAGTTCAATTTAGTGAAACAGCTGAAGCATTTTGTTTGAAATTTCCTGAAATAATTCACCAGAAGCAATGGTAGTCATAGACTGTTTCATCCCCAATGGTGAACATTTAGTGAAGTTTTAAGCAAGTGAGCATGAAAACTTATAATTGGGAAGTATTAAGCACCTCTAACTGTATTCAAGGAGAATTTCTTTAGCACAGATTGCAAGACATTAAAAGAATAAAATACGTTCTGCCTACAGAATCATGGTGATCCCCAAAAGAAATATTTTAATTTCTTCTATTCTGAAATGTAGGTCAATTTACTACAGCAAGACTGTAAGAAAATAGCAAACTGTATAGCTGCACACATTAACATATCTCCTCTTAAGTGCAGGCAACACCTTGTCTTTCCTCACAAAATATGAACTTGATAAAACACTCAGGACATAAGATTACCTGTAGCAATTTGGTGGAAAATTATTGGAATTGGCTCTGTTGTAACTAACACATCTTCATCATTATCAGAACTGGAAACATATGTGTTATCTACAAAAGAAAAACACCTTGCATGGTGAAGTCCAGTTGTGTTCTGCCAGCCCCTTCCCACATTGCCTGTCCCACCCTTGTACCATAAGGAACCACTCCCCAGATGGCTAGGGAAGCCAAGCACTATCATCTTCCTGGTGTGGTTTTTTTTTTTCTCCTGAGATTGCTAAAAAAAAGAAAAATACCAAAAGGATGGAAGATTCAGACCCAAATTTTATACAAGCAAACCCCTGGAGTCTGATGTCACAGCTTTCGTGAATCACACCAAGCACTGCTCTGAAACATCCCACAAGGCTTATGGGGCTTTGAGCCAACCTTTTCCAAAATCAAGACTTGTTCTATGCTTTTTGCTATGCCTGACACTAAAACTCAAGCTAGATCTGCTGTGCAGAGTGAAGGCTGCATTCAGAGCTGGGTGTTAACAGCCCATTATGCAAAATACCTGTGCCTCATTTTGCCTAGTCACATAAAGGTTGTTTAAAGTGTCTTCTAATCAGTGGATAACCTTTCTTGTGCCTGATTCAGGAAAAAAAAAATTCCTCCCATTTAACAAAAATGTTAGGTATGGATATTAATATGGAAAGTCTACTCCAAATTTTCTTACAAAATGTAGAGATTAGGCTGACGGGGGTGTGTGTTGTTTTTTTGGTTTGGTTTCTTTTTTTGCTTTCCAACCAAATGTTTAGTAACGACAAACAAGGAGCAGCAAGTTTTTATGTAGTATCTGCAGAAGCTAATTTTACATGAATTGCTGAACTGCCTATTAAAGTAATAATATTTTGTTTTCTACTTATCTGGGCTGAATTGAAACTTATGGTCTAGAGCAGAAAGGCTGACAATTAAGATAATCACAGATAAAGAGACAAATAAGAGAACTGAAACAAGGACTTGATCTATCATAATTCCGAACACTCTGGTCCCATATCAGTGAAGTTCATGAACTCACATGTAATTTTAAGCATACTGCTGCAATCTCAAAGCCTTTGACCACGGTGCTTCCAGTGAAATTTTAAAGATGTCAACATTAATTGAGCACTAAATTCAGTAATATTATCCTTTGTATTAAAGACGTTCTTAGCAGCCTGTATCAAGACGAAGTCCCGGTGCTGCCGCCACTTTCTCGCACAGCTGTGCCATGCTGCCTTTGCAAACTAGCAGCTGTACAGCCGCACATGGACAGGCACGTGGGGCTTTCCCAGCCCACCGCCTGTGAAACAGCCTTTCTGTCACATTCACACAGCTCTACTGAGTCTGACACTATCCCACACCTTTGCCTACTTCCACTCCTGCGCTGTGTCACCAGGTAATCTGAGTGACCTGCGCTCAGCTCAACATACAGACACTGCATGCAGGCAATTACTGCAGGAGGCTAACAGCACTTTTCCCTGAGCTCTGCACTCCAGTGGGCACAGCAGCCTGCTCCATCAGCTCAGTCTGTGTCTGCTTGGCTACACACTTGGCACAGGGATATGTTTTAGAACCACAGCATCGTGGGAATAAAACAGGGTTCCTCCAGCCATCTGCCAGCATTTACTCCTTCTCCCACTTCTGTCTATCAGCAGGACAGGCTGTGAACTATGTCTCCAAGAGAGCTGCATCTCACCCTCTCCATGAACCCCTTGCCTTGCCTCTATTTGCATGCTCCACCTTTCTGTCATCATTTCAGTGTCAGACTCGCCATGCTGGATGGCTCTGGGCATATACAACACAGGCCCATTCCTTTCCCAGGTTTGGCAGTGTAACTTGCTGCTATAGAGTCTAATGAGCTGGAATAACAGGGGCCACCATTTACCTCTAAATATACCTAACACCATATATATGGATGGGAGAAGTCCATGTGCCAGAACTTATTGCTGTATGAAAAAGTAGGAAAAACAACAATATGTGCTGTACAGAATAGGCAATTACCAAGATATACATATATGGAAAAAAGGACTGCTCAATTACACGTTTTATAGATTTTAATTATATTTTTATGCCCACTGCCATTCTTTCTTGGCAGCTGGGTAATATGATTTTCACTGCCAAGTTTCTGTTTTCCTTTTCTATTTGGCAGCCATTAGGGTTTTTTTTCTTTCCTTCCATCAGTCTAATGAAACTTGAAATTAAGATACTGGTTTTGGTTTGCTTTCTTCAACATCCAGTTTCTAACACACTACACCCAAGAACACCTCTCCTCTTAAGCAGAGCACCTAATGCCTGGACCTAGTGCAGGGATGCAGCAAACCACTCGCTGCCAAACTGGTTCTCTCTATCTCTGCTGCAATCTAACGAGGTCTAAGAAAAGGATGTTTCTGTTAACACATGTGTAACCCACAAATCACTGGTATAAAAGACTACAGCAGTTCTACAAGTTTATGGCAGCTGAGACTTATCACTCCGAACATATATTCATTAGCAAAATGCTTGCTGCTGTAATGGTTCTCACAGGAGTCATGATCCACTCATATTAATGGGACTTTAGTCTGCTCATTGATGTTATATTCTATAACTGCTCCTTAGGAACGTTATTTTTCCCCAGTTGTGTCAATGTTATCAGAAAATAGTTACAGAGATATTTTGCTGGAACTGTTATTACTTGCCTCTAAAATTTTCAGTAATGCTTTCACAATGTCAGCAATGTATATGTAACTTTGAGACGTTACTGTCTCAACACTATTAAGTTCTTCAGTGTGCCTTTCTGAGCATATTTTTAGCTTTCACTCATAATTATGAAATTTTCAAACACTTTTCATTACTGAAAGTTGTCATGTCATATTATGGTTCCCATAGGTATGATTTAATGCTCAGCTGTTTGTACTCTTTTGATGCCTTATGAAGCAATTCAGCAATAGCTACACACTGTTATCAGTGCCAAAGCAGTGACACTGCATACATAACAGCAATGCAGGGAGCTAGAGTATATGCAGTACCCAAAGCTCTTCTTATAGCATTTGAAATTTACTTGTGGTGGTATCACTTCTGGCTGAATGAACACCATTTGTATAATAACTTCATCTCTTCTATTTTCATATATTTATTGCATGCATTAGCAATTTATCTGATGATCAACTCTGACAGCCTTTTTTCGGATTGCCAAATTTGATCCGCTGTGTATTACACACCCTTAATCTCCAAAGGATATAATTTTGGTATATCTATGCACTAATGGACTTAAATCTTGATCTGTAAAGATTTATCCTGTGAGAAATTTAATTTGACGAGTACGTGTTGCTCTGAACTCTATCAACTAGCAGCAATGCTTGAAGATCATCTTCCAGTTGAGGAGAACATCAGCACAGAGCTTCCCAGACTTGATATCATCGCACCTTGACATGTCCCTGAAACATCCCTTAAAATACATGCCAGAGAAGAGAGCCAGTCAGCAGTAATGTTAAGTTAGAGATTTAGGACAAAGACAGGAGGTAAAGAATCTGGCTTACCATGTCAAAACGAGTATTTTTAGGATCAAAGCTGTAAAATGGCAAAGAGTCATTATCATTCCTAACATGCTAAACACCTCTTCATCACAAAGCAAACATAGATCCTGCAAAAGCTTGAGATATGAATGAAATCAGCTCTTCCAAAGCCTCGATCAGTAAACATGTGCAGCTGGTTTACGCCCCCCTCACCAAGTTACTACAGTGTAAAATGTTCAAATTCTATCTGGCTTTAAAATATAGGGTGTGACAGCAGAGAATATTCATTAGGTTTTAGAGCCACCAAAGTCACTCAGGCTTGTAGGCCATCAGGGTATACGGCAAATAGCATCTGTAAGGGAAGTTTGAGGTCCGTCAGGCAGAATTTTGCCAGGAGATGAGATCTCATGTGCTGTGGGAGTAACTGCTGGTTCAGTGCTCCAGCTTGCCATTTAGTTAGGGGTTCCCAGAGATCAAGTTTTGTGCCTTCATAATAGCTTAATCCCTGAAATGCATAAATCCATTACTGATGTTTAATAAAACAAACTGTTAATAACATATGATGCAGATTTTTTTTCAACTATTTGTCCCTCCATTCATTGTCAGGTCAATGTTGTAATCAGTAAATCAATTTATCACTGCTATGACTGTGTATTTTATGAATCTCAGTTTCTCCCCTTACTGCATGTCGAATAGATTATTACTAGTACCAGTCTTCCCTCCAGTTTTTACTGGTAAAAAAATATATCTCTCATAAAGGTTGTTAGCATTCTTTCACATAATCCATTGTATTTAGCATCACTGCTGATGCTGATTTCTCTATATCTGCTTCAAACACTCTGGTGTTTTGAACAAACATAGTCTACTGCTTATCAGTGAAGAAGATCAAAGCCTCACTTCTTTAGAGGTTCTAAAAGAAACAAGAAATATTTCTTTTAGAAATATTACAGAGATGTTATGCATAAAGATTAAAAAAGGGCAGAGGGTTTCATATCACTCATGGTACTTACACTATTAAATACTCCCAGGTGCAAAATACACAATGTGGTGCAATGGAACAGTACTAGCATGTACCTTTACTTGTACAGCACCTGTCTGCCCTCATCCCTCTCCTGCTTCTGCTAACCTCTGTGCCTCCTGAGGTAACTATACAGTCTCTTTGTGAATGAAATCAGGGAAATAAGCTAGCTGAAAACTAGCTTTTGCTCTTGCCTGGTTGTTTTTCGTATGAATAATTCCGCTTGTCTAGATTGGCCACATGGTTACACAAATGCTTTTGCCAACCCAGCTCAGAGTATGAAAGGGAGGCAGGACTGAGCAGCTGGGAACAGCTTTGCAAGCTTACATTACCAAAGACATACCCAGACACAAACCCTTGGCTCCAACTGACCCTGAGAAGCATCAATGCACAGTCCACAGGCTTAACTTGAAGAACGTGTGTAGTCTCATTAAGGTCTAACGCAGAAGTGCTTTGCTGGCCGCATGCCAGACCGCTCAGCCTCTTGAAAGATCAAGCTTTATCTACTATGCCAAAGAGGAGTTGGGCACTTTCTCACTCCTATCACTGTTGGCTCCAGACACGGAAAGCATCACAAGCTCCGGTCTCTGTAAACTGGTGAACCAGGTTTTCTCACCCTGACCCAGCTGATAAATGTCGCCTGAAAAGGAGAAATGACTGTGAAAATAATCTAAGTAATGGAAAATGATTAGCACAAGGATGCTCCTGGAAGACATCAATACCCTTTCAGATATTCTCATCTGAATATAGCAAATTGCAGTAACATGCATACATGTGTCATGGACAAGAATGTTGCACTGTACCTGGGTAATCCTCAGAGACATGCACTGAATAGGATACACTGTAAAAAGAAAAAAAAAAAGGAAACAACAGAATTAATAACAACAACATTACTGCTGGCATAACATTTTTTTCCTGCTCCTGTATTATTTTATGTTTATTTATAGGTTCCTGACAGTTTCCAGGACAGAAGGTAACAGCTATTTTCATGGCTTTTGAAGTGCTCGGCTACAAAAAAAAAAAAAAAAGCGTCATGCCCATTTTGAAAGCTTACTTTGCGAAATTGGCACATCCCGATTTCAACCTTCTTAAAAAGAATATCAAGACTGCATTATATTCACTTTAGAATAACATTGCACAATATCTGTACTTATGCTTAAAAAAAAGTTGCTCTTTGAACACCAGAAATAGAAAAGCCCAGTTTTCTCTGCATCTCGTGTCTGGGGTTGACTCAAGACTCAGCAGGAAGCCTTTCTCACTGGCTGGGGCACTTCTGTATTTTCCTGTTAGTCTCAGCAAAGGCTCTGGATGGCTTGGGCTCCTTCCTCTCATCAAAACCCCATATTTATAACAGTGGTGGCAATTATATTTGATACCTGTACCTCTTTGTCAAGCTGAGTTCAAAGCAAATTTGAAAGAGCCACCGTCACACTAAAGGGTAGCTTCACTACATGGATTACCTGAATCTGTTTCATCAGAAAACAGTCATACAAAGAGCACCCTGCTTATCCAGCTCAGCCCACATGTGCTTTCCTTACCACTCAGTGAGATCTTCACTAAATTCACTGCTGAGAACAGGACAAATGGGCATGATGGTCTGCTCAGTTATCTAACTAACTACTCACCAAGTCCTTCTGTTTTTTTTTAAGGTTAATGTGTGTCTTCATTTTGCATTAAAAACATTCAACTCTGCAGTATGCTGAAAGCTTTCTGTTGTATAATTCATGTTCTTTCCACTGCTAAATCCTTTAAATTGTATGTGTCAACTTACACATTTAAATAATACATGGTGTGTGTTCATGTCTGTAGTAAGTTAAGCAGACAGACAAAGGCAGGATGGCACAGTCCACTTAATAAAATTTGGTATGTATTGTACATCACTGAAAATTCATTCAGTGGATCTTTCTAAATTACATGAATACAACTTCCATGTAGACTATAAAATAAAACCATGTACGATTTTTTTCTTTTTCTCTCTCAAAGACTTCTGTTAAATGAGCTCCGCTTTCACAATCCGTTGACTGTAAGAGGCAATCAATATGAAAAAGTAGGTCCCTCACACTTTCTTCCGTAAGTCAGTCTATTACCGCACAGCTCTGTCACCTGTTTTTGCACATCATCTATTCTACTGTAATTCATTTTATGTATTGTTTGACTAAGAGGCAAAGATGTCTGTTTCTTCAACAGCTGCAAATGTTCCCATAAATTGAAGCAGAAAGAGTGTTTATTACAGCTGACAACAGATTTAGCCACACAACTCCTGATAGCCTCAGTCAAGCCAGAATTAAATCCTATGACTGCGTAAATTCAACATTTTGTGATTTTTCTCTTTTAGTTATTTTTCAGACATTTGGAATAGGCAGCATCTGTATCCCTTCATCTTGGAGCATTTTCCCTGAAGACTAGGGTATTTAGATCTAATTAATCTGTCATGGCATAAAATATCACTAATTTAAATAGAGAAATATTCCAAAATAAGGAAACGTTATATCTCAGTGCAGTCATGTGCGGAGAATTTTGCCCTGTGGTGCAAAAAAAAAAAAAAAAAACAACCCACCAAAAAACACCCCAAGAAGTTAACTAAGGGCCTGTTCTCAACAAAACCCATGTTCTAGACATTGTGTTTGTAACCATGACTTCTTCCCTCTATTACCAAAAGAGGTACTTCAGTCTCATTCTTTTAGACTGGCTGCTTGCACACCTCTTTTCTGCCTCCAGAATTGCTGTGTATGGGTTTGTTTGACTGTTGTTATATAGGATTATCTTCAAGTGTGGACTTTTACCCCAAGAAAACAAAAATCTTTCTAGAACTCACTCCATATTCTACTTTAAAAAACATCTCAATCCAATTTAAAAACTGCAGCAAAGCAGGGAAATTCCACGTATGTCTTAAAAAAAAAGTTCTTCATATTGAGAACAAGAACAGGGGTTGCAGAGGTTACAGAATTTCCATCAGTGCAGATATTCAAAACTCAACTGGACAAGGCACTAAGCAACCTAATCTAACTTTGAAGCTGGACTTGACTTCGGAGTTAACTTGTGCTTTGAGTGGGAGGTGGACCACATAGTCTACACAGGTCATCTCCCACGTAATTACTCTATGTGCGTATGTGCAGAAACCCTATGAAAGCGTGTTTCTCTTCCTTCTTCTTCATCACGTGGTATCTGTGGCAGCAGCAGCTGTGGTGACGTTAAATGGAAACTAATAAGAAAAAAATATACCGTAGGTCTTGTGAGATGGAACTAAAATGAAAAGGTTCATGAAGATGCAGGTTAGAAGTAGTCTCAAACCAGATCCTGTAATGACTGTAAGCAAATTCAAGGTCTGACCCAGAGCCCACTGAATCCAGCCGTGGTCTCACTAGTAAAATGAATATTATCAGAGAGGAGAAAGGAAAGTAAGAATCATGCAAAGTAAAATTATTCTATGATGCCAGTAATAAAAAGTCCCCTTACAGAAAAAACATTGCCACCAAAATCTGATATCACCTCCATCTGAAAAGCATTAACAGAAAATCTATCTGCCAAACCAAAACTAAATGATAGTATGTTGGAAATAATAATGGAATCCGATAAGCCTGAGCTGCCACTTCAGAGGAAACTGCTTAATGGAAAAGTGAACCAAAGACTAAAGAACAAAATGCCTGAAAATGGGATATTTACTTTCAATTAAAATAAACCAGTAGTTTTTATTAGAAACACTACTGATGCAGTTTAGGAACTGAACAAACTTATTTTAGTCCTTGACTCAGCAGAACTATTAGTTTATTATTCTGGGTGTGTTTACCCTGAAACTCTTTACATTATTCGTTCTAGCCCCACCCCCCAAAAGGCAATGTCTAATTGTCTTCTTTCCATCTAAATTCACATCTTCAGCACATGTTGGGATCTCTGTGCTGCCCTCTCTTCAGTGTCCCTAGATCTGTGTACACTGAGAAGTATTAGTGAAGTATTATGTCAGAGAAAGCTCTTGTGGGAACAGTCTTTTAGATAGCCCATTCCTCTCACACATACTGAAACTCATATTCCGGGAGAACAAATGGTTTCTTTGAGTCCCCAGAGAGAGGTGGTGGTGCTTTGCTTGGGCTTGTAATCTTATGTTAGTTACGTACAGGCTATGGAAGCAAAAAATGGAAATAAAACTACTGAACAGAACAAAACTTGGGTTTGCGTCCCAGCTTTCCCTGTGATTGTCACATAGGATCACACTTTGGCACATTTTTCTGCACTCAGGATAAACTGCTTCCTACTGACTGTGCACCTGATTTGTCAGAAAACAAGATACACCAGGCTAACAAAGGTCTCTTAGGAGGCTCCAGTCCTGCAGCCACCCCAGCATTTTCCCACTGACTTCAATGAAATTTAGAGCCAAGACAGACACACAGGACTGTGATGGCTTACAGCAACTTAAAAAGCACAGACTTCAGTGAAGATGCAGATGTTCAATGCCTCTTGGTGTTAAATCCTCTCAGAGCCAAAGAAAGCCTTTACTGAAGCAGCTTTCTTATTTAAGTACTCAGAAATGTAACTGGAATTAATTTAGGCCTGGCCTCCACATAGAAGTACAATATGATTATTCCAGTGAGGGGTATGATTTTTCCTTCTGGCAATCCAGTTCTCCTGTACAACCCTATTGCGGTTACATCGCTATAAATACAGCTTATAGCACTACAATTTATTTCCATTCCCATAAACACATTCTAACCAGCCAACCATCGTCCTTGCTCATTGAGTTATATTGCTTTAGCTACACGAATATAGTTGAACTCTTGGGTGTAAACAAAGCCTCAATGATGGTGTTATTTCTGTTTTATTCAGCTTAGATCCTCTGCAGAAGGCATCCTACAGTACATATCCTTCTCGACCCTTAAGCTCAGAACAAGCTTCATGCTAGAAATGGCCTAGTAAAATTTTTTGTTATTTAACAAACAGTAAAGCACCATATGAGAAATTAGTGAGAGCTGACATGTTTCACTGCTTATGAGTTTTTAATGTAAACTCCTTATTGCTTGAAATAATATTAACATGTAGATCCATGGCCTTACCTTAGTAACAATTCTACTCACAGGGAACCCCTTGCAAGCATTTTCCAATGTGTTTTAACCACATCTGTTCCTTCTTTAGAAACAGTATCCTGCTTTTGAGAACTAATTCATCAACTAGATGGGGATCCACCACATAATTGCTGTTTTTCAGATGAATCTGTCCCAATTTGAAACAGAACAAGCATATTCACCTGCACTTGACACTACTATAATTTCTCAAAGCTAGTTAAAATGGAGTCCAGAGTCCAAACTGATTATACTACCAGGCAAAATATTATCCTAAACCGGAAGCTCCGCGGCAAAGAAAAAAATCCATGAAAACTGAAATAGGCAGCAAACCAAAAATTACTGCAGCAAAGCATATTCATAAAAAGGAAAAGAACCAGCTTCACCTCTTTACATCAATTTGTAAGATTGTTTCCCGTGCCTTGAACTGCAGTTTTTACCTATCGCAGTACAAACCCCAGGATGAGACGTGCATCCTGAAGCTGCAACAGTTACACTGGAGCTGGAGTGTATAACGAATCATCCCATCAAATTCATGTTATCTCAAGGCTTTATGCCACCTGTAGTTTCTCTCTAGGAAAGAAATCCTTTTAGCTGAATTTCCAGCTGTTTTGCACAGCAGGAACAGCATGAAGCATCTGGTGCAAGTCCAAGATTTATGCCTATGGAACGGTTATGACAATTCAACCAGCTCTATCCCATGGCAACAGCTGACTTACTGCCTTATTAAGTGTGGAAATTGTGATCTAGTTTCTATTCCAGTTTTAGATGACTCTACTAGAGACAGAGCTCCATGTGCCAATGTTGCAGCTTGCAAACTTGCTGAAGAAAGGAAACAAGATTTTCTGTCATGTGGAATCTTATGGTAGTCTAATGCCAATCTATAACAAGAAAAGAGTAAATAGAACTTTCTTAATTATAATGCATCTGGAGCTACAGAATTCAGAAAAGATTATTTTTTGTTTATGATATCCAAAATCCCAGATCTAGCTCATTAATGCAGTAATGCAATAAGTTAATGGGATGCATGAAACCTTATATCCGAAGAAAAATACTAAGACTCAGCAAAGTAAGCTATGGACAGCTACGTAAGATTAAATGCTACTGTGGTATTGATTATATGCCAGGGTGAACTTCTGAACAAGTTGGTGAGCTGAAGAAAAGATTAGTGAAACCTTGAAAAGAAAAATAAAATTATACTGGTGAAAACTTTGGGCCGAATGGCCTTTTTAACAACCTGTATAATATTTCTGAAAGCACAGCATGATACAGACCTGATGTTTTTACTCTATTCTAGGTGAGGCAGTAAGAAGGAATAAGAATAAGGTCCAATTGAACAGCTACAACTGAAATTGTATTCTTTTACCAGTTTCTAGCTATCAACTCTCAAAATTACTACTCATCTTCAGTATCTACACATGCCACAATAGAAAAACATTTCACGAATGTCCACTAATTATACAGAAAATATTCCCACTTGCATCTTCACTCCTTTGTTTCCTTATCTTTGAAAATGCTTCCGAATTCTTCAGTGGGTTCCTATTACTTTCACAGCCTTTAGCCTCCTCTTCTACTTCAAAAAGACCACCAGGTGATCCTGAAGCCAGACCCTTCATACTATTTTACTTCTGATCAGCCTTTTTCCTCAAATGAAATTGGTTCCAAAAGGATTCCACCATAAACATAGGCCATTCTCTTTTCTAGTAACTAGTCTGACATCCAGTTTGAAACCTAACAGCTTGACAATAAAGCATATCACAAATACAGGGTAGAAATTATGATTTTCAGAAGATGTACTGTGGGATCCCATTCAAACAAAACTTTCAAATTGCATTCCTGAAATATCTGACCTTTGGATAAGTGCCTTGAGAACTGGTAGGAGATGAAGGCATTTAGGTATTGGCCAGCTGAAAAACTAGGTAGGCTATTTACACAAAAAATTTTGAATACTTTGCAAGAAAAAAAAAATCCATTAATCTTTTTCTTTTTTTTTAGTTGACCTTATTTAAATTAGGAAGTTCTCTGAAGATAATTACAATTCAAAACTAATAGTTAAACACAATGCAAAAGGCTTCAATGTCAAGCCTTTCTTCCAATTTGTACAAAGATGACACGCATGCAAATAACATCAGAAGGGACCCAGCAAACATAAGCAGCAATTTTTTATGGCAAAAAGATCTCTTCTGTTTAATGGATATGCCAAAAGACAAGCCCTCCAAAGTCACAGCCTGGAGACAACCATTTTGTTCTATGTTGGAAACAGAACAAACAAAATAACTATAAAAGCAATTGAAAAATAAGCAAAAAGTACTACTGTATTACTTACAGCTACGACAAAGAAACTTAATGCAAACTCTCCTTTTGGTGTTCAACTGCCACAACCTTGAGTGAATGATAAATGTTCGTTTTTTTAAAAATTTATGAGCAAGTGAATTAGCAAAATACTTCATCACTTGGTATGTATGACTACTCTGCTATGAAACACATCATTACCTTTCACTGGAGCTCTTAAATAACAATGCAATTACACTACAGGAAAAATAATCTTGCTCTTCCACTTTTGAAAGATTCCATCCCACCCAGCACACTTCAACTGGGGAAGTGCTCCACTGAAGCTCATCATATTCAGAAATATACATAAAAGTATGGCAGCATTATGAATTTTCTTATCAGGTGAATTTTGTAATCAACTATTGCTAGCATTCACAATGTCTGTAGCAAAAAATATGGAGACTTTTAAAATGTATTTATAAATGTACATTTATAATATAACGCATGTTTTATTGCATTGCAAATCACATTAATGAGTGAAGTAAATATTATTAGCCAATACAAATCAGCAAGTACTGCATTCCTTTCATTCATGATACCTTTACAATACAGTCCCAGTAATGTGACAGAAACATAAATGGAACTGAAAAAAGTTCCAGTTGTGTAAAACACTAATCACAAAGTGACGTACACCTCCCAACAGACAGACAGATGAACAGTAGTTAGAATCACATGAGTTAGAAATATGGAAGATAGCATATCACATGACATGGTTCTGAAAATAAAAGTTTGCATAAGGCTTTATAAAATGCAAAAAAATATACAGGCTTTTTGCTCTTTCATACAGTGCAACAACTACTGAAGCACAGGAATTGTGCTTTTGTTTAAGCAGTGAAATAAAAACTGATGTCATTAAATCAAATAACAATTAGTGAAAGCCAACCTTATTATATTCTGGAAAAGAGAACTAGAAGTCTCCACAAATGAGACAAAAATTAAAAGGAGGTGGACCTAAGTTTTCATGCAACTATTAGCACAGCTATGGAAAAAGTGACTGTTAATCAAGGGCAGCAAGAATAATCTCACTGTATTAAAAATTATTTTCTTTTCAGTTACAGAATTTAGAACTTGAATTAAATCCCACTGAAGCCCAAGGGAGACTTTAGTACTTAACAAAGAAGATTACAGACAAGTTGCACAAAATACAAGACTGCTGGGCCCTACCACACTTCGGGTATTTCTAGAAACAAGTACTTCATCACTTTGCTAAAAATTTCAAGATGTATTCCAAAGGGTGCAAATTTTGGTGAGCGTTTTTTTTCTTTTTTTTTCTATATTTGCAGCTTGGAATACAACAGGACTGTGAACCATTTCACATCCATGCTATTTTCTGGATTCCTGATTAAATGAAGCTTCATGGATTTCTAAACAGCTTTTGAAGTACCCTTCAAAATGTTTTGAATGTTCGTGTCTGCATCTCAGCAATTTGCTTTCAGATATCCAGGCCACCTTAAATCTCCTGAAACACATTAGTTCAACGAGTTTCTGTATGCCTTGTGATCCAGTAACTGATGACCCAGCATCAGTCACAGCTATTTTTTGCTGCTAGATAGAGCCAGGTGCTTGCAAAGAATTGAAATTTGTGTACATGCTCCTTTCACTATACATCAAAAATCCCCATGGTTCACCAGCAATTATAGAGAAAAGAATAACAAGTGACTCTGAGTAATTTTTTCCTCTGGGTGTTGGAGAATGCACGTGTGTGATAACATATGAGAAGTTCCAGGCACATCTATTGATCACAAATTAGGACTATTCCAAAGAGAGATGAGCAGTGTCAATGAGTCAAAAACGGCACTGCTTTCATTTCTTGACATAACCTGGAGAACAGAGGCACTAAGTCAAAGTTATTATATGTTTGCATTTGTCTCTAAGAATAATTGCGCTCCTGGTCCTTTCACGCAACCAAAGTGCATCTAAATCAAATAGTGAATGTTATTCATAAAGCCCTGCTTGATTTAGCATGTTATTCAAATAAAGGGGATACAGAAGGCTGCAGCTCAACCATTTCCCTTTTGCAAAGCATCCAATGAAAAAGGCATGGCAACTTCTAGCAAATGCACCAAAGTCTACAGAATTAATCATCACTCCAACAAACATGAGGGCACTCCTAAAAATAAAAGTAGCACTTACGAAATAACCGAATCAAGGACACTTGGGGGGGGAAAAAGTACATGCTGTGTGTCATTCTAGAAAGAATTACATCAAAATATGGCTTCATGTGCAAAGCCAGGTTGTCCACAATCAGACTATACCAGAATCAGACCATTTCAACCAGAACCACAAAAGCCACCTATTCTTGCAGTCACGCTGTCTGACCAGGTCCAGCTCCCTCCCCTCAACCCGGATACTCTTTTAAACCTCTCTTCTGTGTTCTTCCTTCTCTCCACTGATCCCACTGGTTTGAATTTTCCCTCCATCCTCCTCATTAACTCTTCATCCAATTTCAGTCTTCCTCAGGACGCAGAGTGCAGAACAAACTCAGGACAGTAACCTCTTGACCCAGCTCATCTGGAGCCAGAGGAGCATATATGATCATAGCCTGTGGGTACCTTATTTCCAGGGTTGAGCCCATCTTCTTCCACTATGTGTTTTCTACTGTTTCCTTTTTTTTAAGGAAGAAAGTTTTTCCTCTCTTCAGCTTCTTTCTTTTCATTTTCGAGCATTGCTGTCAAAAGTAACCATGATATGCTCTTTTTGGAGCCAGTTAAGAGTTATCTTCAAGCCATGAAGTTTTGGTCCACATTGTTCCTTTTGGAAGGCTGTTCTGAGGCTCTTGTGGCTGTAATTCTAGTTACTCAGTTTTCAATTCAGATCAATTGAACAGAAACCCCTTTTCCAACCCCTGTATGGAGCCTCTGTGTTGTAATCTTTCAAAAGAAAAATAAAAGGACACAAAAAGAAACAACTGTGATCCCAAGGCAGAGATACAAGGCAAACTGCAAACCAAACAGTTACAGTGAACCAAGCGACAGAAGAGAGCGTCTTGTCATAGGAAGTTTTACCCAATCATTTTAGCAGATAATTCCAGCATCTTACCAATCATTAAAAACAAAAATAAAGCCCATATAAATCCCTGGAGACATTCACTGTTTAACTTCATCATGTCCCTAACAAATGGAATGGTTCCTTTCCTTTACATGCAGTGCTCAGCAATGGAGAAAAGTCCTAGGCATCCTTCTTAGATCACTCTACACATTCATTAATTAGTTGGCATTTTGCTTGTTTCTCTAACGAGGTGTGTGACAGCGACTGCTCTGCAGGGGAAAAGTAACAAATTTAAATACTATTTCTCTTCAGTTCTTTGAGATATCTCACAGAATTCAAATTTTTCCCTTCCCCCCGCCCCCCTCCCCGCCAAATAAAGTCCACAATACTTCTTGGTATAACTGAAATACTGTATTTATGGACTAAAACTATTTTTTTCTGTAAGTTCCATACATACAGCTCAATATATAACTCAATATATAACTTCCAAATATAGAATTTGAACATCGAACTATAGCTTTTAGGAATATTCTAAACTAAAAGTGCATATTCTTGCACACATTCAACATAACAAAATCCCATAGGGCAAGATTTTCAATAGATGTTTACCTGTGAAATTGCCCAACTCAGTTTATTCATGCTGATATAATGCCTTCACATAATTCAGGACCACTGGCATACCTACAGCCATTTATCTATTGCTCACAGGTACACACAGTCTCCTGGTCAAGTTAGTAAGGCGGTGTCCAGCACCTCTGAAAATTGCTAGATTTCCATAGATACACTATGGACATATATCCTGCACACATTTTAATCCAAGGCGACAATCGCTGTTCCTGATGCCTATGCCACACAGCTGCAAGGACTGCTTGCAAACCTGAGGGGTTAGTCAAAACCACACCGTTTTCTGTGGGTACAGGCACAAAATGAGGTGCTACGCAGCTAGCCGCAATACCAGAGGGCTTTGCCTCCTCATCCCAAAAGACCCAAGAATTACCACGGTGCAAGGGACAACATGAAGCACGAGAGCGGGCCAGACTCTCACCCCTGGAGCCTCACTGGGATACCTGTAACATCTCTGCCACTATACCACAGTCGTGAACAACATGTACTCATGAACAGCAAATAAAATGGAAAATTCAGTATGAAATGACAACAAGAAAAGATAATCTTTTTTTTTCCTTTCTTCTCAGACGTGACAGTTTCAGTCTGGGGCCACAGGTACACTTCAAATACAACCTGCAGTCCTGGGTGTCCTTAGCATTAGAAAGATGTCAGCAAATTGGGAGGAGTATAGGAATCATCAAGAAACAATTACCAATCTGGCAGAACAGGCCGGGGAGCAAAAAAATTTAAATGGGTTCAGCTAGGTATACAGAGTATGGCAAATCAATAAGCAAGTGTGGTAGGAAATGTGACAACTGCTGAGACATGTTTTCCAGAGTGCAAACATGAAGATGGATATCATATTTACATGATGGCTCAAGGGAAAATGGCAAGCCATATTCAGGTTAAATTAGAGGAAAAAGTATAACTTGGCTGAAAATCAGAAATGGAGAACCCCATTAAACAGTGAATTAGTCTCCCAGGGAAGGGTTAGAGGACTAATCACATAGCCATTTAAAGTCAGGATGGAAAAGAAGCTTAAGTAAAACTAATGGAAATATTTTGCATTGGCAAGGTTACTAACAAATATGTTTCCCATTGCTAGTTTCAATGAGTTATGAATGAGTAAAATGTTACTTGCCTTTCTCACTAGTAGCTTGGAGAACAAAGTTGTAGGTTGAATATGACATTGATGACTCTCAGTGTGACTCATGGAAAAAAATTCAAAGTGTACTCCTGTACTATATTTCAATAGTGTGCAGAATAATAGCAGCAGGGAATTTCAGTTCAAGCACTTTTTATCCATTTGAAGTGGCAGCATTGGCTAAGATCTGAAACAGTTCTTCCACCAACTTCTCATGAATTAAACCTGTTCCTGAAGATCACATGCTCTGATTTCTTCTTCATGACAGAATGCAATAGAAAGCATACTGCACTTTTTTTTTTTTTTTTTTTTTTTCATTTAGGCATATTTACTAACAGACCATCTACAAGGAACAATTTCTAAATACATGGGCTGTTCTTGGGCTGAAGAATGCTTCTAGATGCATGACTGCTCACAGAATATTAATTTCATACTATACCCAAACAACCATACCTGAATATAGTCTGGGAGACATTCCTACAGAAAATGCTAAGCAAACTACAGAAAAAATAACAAAAGATAATTTTCGTACCCTACCGCAACATGTAGTTAGATTTTGAATATCATTTTAATTTGTAAAGATACAATTAAAAAATCCCTCCACTAGTCTTAATTAGATCCCTGTCTTCTCAAAAAAACTAATTACATGTCAGATGAAGCACTGGCTTCGGAAGCCCCTGTATTCTTGCAAAGGCAGAGGTAGTTCTATTCCCAGCTGTGTTACAGTGACTTGCTATATGCCTCCCAGCAAGAAAAAATGCACACATTTTCAAAAGGTGATCTTTAACTACAAAGCTTTGTAGACACTGGTTTACCTTTCATGTGTGCTGAACCTCTACGTCTCCAACCGAAATCAGTGGGAACCGTCAGCAGTTTTGAAAAATAAGGCCTCATAGTCCAAATTTAAAAAATAATTAGGCACTAATTGTGCAGAAATGGCAGTTAGACATCTAAACTGTTTTTATTCCCTTGAAAATCCCATCAATACATATCCACCATTTTAGATAATTCATTGTACTCACAAAGGTATAAAAATGTCCATTTTATCATGTATTTCTATAGAAATTTATGTATCTTAAAAGGGATTTGGCTACCTAAGCACCTTTTATGAGGCCAGCATGTAAATAGCTTTGAGAAACTGGCAAAATAAGACTCATGCTAAAGTACTCAGAATTGGTACATACTTTTCAAAATACACAATGAAATCCTGGCCCCGCTAAATTCAATAGGCGAACTCTCACTGACTTAAAAAAGTGAAGGTTTACTCCTGTCTCAGCTTCTTCACCAGCAAATCTGCAATAAAAAAATGTCAGAGATTATGTCCTC
This sequence comes from Nipponia nippon, assembly GCF_047370975.1. Taxonomy (NCBI): domain Eukaryota; kingdom Metazoa; phylum Chordata; class Aves; order Pelecaniformes; family Threskiornithidae; genus Nipponia; species Nipponia nippon. Next base: position 3,203,064 of record NW_028262337.1, on the reverse strand, counting down.
CCTTCACCCCTTCCTTACTCCTTGCTCTGTCTGTACAGTTTAACACACTCAGCCACCAAAATGATCATCAAAATTTGGAAGGCATCCAGAAGATGGCAAAGGACCTGTAAGCAGTAAGTTTTGTAATCAGACATTCTATTATTAAGTATTTCCAGTAAGTCTAGAAGAGGAAAGTAAACATGGCCAGAAAACTTCAGTCTTCTGCTAACATGAGATTAAAACCAGTAAATCTTTCACTCATACAGAGCTCTTAATCTGAAGATCTCCTCAGAGACTTTAATAAAGACAGAGCTATGAAGACAAACATAAAGAAAAATGAGATGGTATAAAGAAAACAAAACCAATTAACCTATAGAATGAAAGAAAAAAGGATCAAACACCAAAGAATAACTCCTCCCTTCTTGATGTCTCACTGACACCGCATGCACTTTCAGTGACTTGAAGAACTGCTCAGCCAGCAGTGCCCCAGACTGCAGAGAAAGCATCAATGGAAGCAGTAACGCAGCTGCAAGTGCTTGTCACCCTGTTTACTGAGGCCATTGTACTGAGGAATCTAAATATAGAGAGTAAAAAATCTGATTCAGGCATGTACATCTTAAAATCTGGGCCAGTTTTACCAAGATCCAAACTGTCTTCCCAGGCACATTGGGATACATAAAACATACACAGCACTGGGTAACTGAACTGCAACTAGTTCAAAGTAGGCAGAGTCAAAATAACATACATATGAACACTTGGGAAGGTTATTTTTTTTAGTTTGAGGGTTGGGGTCTCGGGTTCTTTTTGAGGGAGGAGAGTTCACAAAGAAAAACCTTCAGGTAATACTGCCCCAAGTCGTAGGTACATTGCATTTTAATCTCCTCAAAAAAGTTCCCCTGAAAAACTTGCCAGCAGACATGGGTCAAACTGCTCACCTGCTCACACAATTGTTTATCGTATCAGAGGCATCAGTGACATGAGTCATGCGAGCATCTCAATCAATAAACATCCCCATTTCTTTCAAAGCCCCCTCGGGTGCTATGGGGCTACTACAGAAGGCTGCTCCTCCAGAGCAGAAAACCAGGAGCTGGCAGAGTGATTATAGTTCACTCCATTTTGAAAGGTCACTCACTTTCCGTCCTCTGATAGCGTCATTAAGCCCAAGAGAAGTGGGATAACTGTTCAAAATTACTGCCTGGGGTGAAATGGAACAGTAAACTCATATCACTTATTTGCACCAGAGAAATTAAGAGGAAAAATAGCAGTGTCCTTTCACACCAGGACACATATAGCAGAGGGCCTGAAAAATATAGCAGGATTTTACTGCTTAACGAAATACTTACAGTGATATATTAAGGCACAGAAATTATTACTGTGGGAGAGCCCATGACGTATTAATCAAAACACATTTGAAAAGCTTCACTGTATTCTTAAATTACACTAGACTCTGTGTGATCTGGCCTTGCGAGGACCCAGCCATCTCCCAGCGCGTGCTGTGTTCTAGGCTCCTACTGAGAAGGCTGTGGGAGCAGAGGATACTTAGCACTTTGCAGGATAGGGCCCTCAGTGCTCAAAGGAAAAGCTAACCTAAATTTAACCTAAATGACTCAATCAGATCAAGCAGCTTTAATTAACAACATGTAACAAGAACGTGGTGACATAAGCAAACAAATTTCAAGCTTTTTTTAAAAAAAAACACAACAAAAAAACCAACACCACACAACAATTTAGCACTGACTATTTCACCTCCCATGTTACTCAGCAGCAAAACTCTGGTTGAGTCGAAGGAAACGGAAATAAGCCTCTCTTCCCCCCTCCCAGCTTCTCTAGTTGGTGGACCACCAGAGGACACACCTATTGCTCTTGTTCTCGACTCCATTCTCTTTACGCCTCAGCACTCGTGGAAACACCATCAAAAGTGCTGGGACAACGCCTTGGTGGGAAAGCCATTAATAGCCCTCGTGTTTTACAGGTGGGAAACAAATAGCCAGGAATGACACTGAACTGCTTTAGCTCACACAGACACTCAGTGGTAGATAACAAGCGATCTTTTCTGCACCAGCTGGAAGACTATCCTTTCTCATATAAAGTTCTTCAGTGCTGGCAAAACTATTGGTATCCACAGGATATGAGTCTTTGACATTGATTGACTCCTGCCAAATACAGGTATTTTCAATCCCAATAAAAGGTTTAGAGTTTACTGAGTTTTTGCTACATTTTTTCAAGTCATCAGATATATATAATCAAAATGTTACATCTACTACCTGCCTAATTTAGCTAGGTATATCCAACCATGAATATGTTTTGCAATGAAACGCCAACTAGTATGGACAACACAGATTTGCTCCTCTGCAAACTGTAAAACCCTGCCGCTTCCCTTTTTGAAATAACAAAGTAGAAAGGCTTACATGAAGGTCACTGCTATGCATTTTCATTACAAAATAAAGGTTTTGAGTTTTACTTTTGGAACACCCACTATACATTTTTTACCAAAACTTCCACCAAACATAGTCACAGCAGCTGATCGTTCCATTGCCACTGCTTCCCAGAGCAAGGGGATTTTACTGATCTCACATTTGCTAAACTGTCTACAAACAGAATTAGATGAGTAGTAATCAGCTTGATTTTTTAAAAGCTTGAAAATTTTACTAACGTTATGCCCTGTAAGTAGTATGGGAACAAGAGCTAATTCCACTGGGAATAAGAGGTATAGCTATACCTCTTATAATTAGGACAATACATTTAGACAAGACTTTACTGATCATGAGCACGCTAGCACAGTCCTACCAAAAGGACCAATCCTATCATCAACATAAGCTTTACAGCAGTGGCAAAGCCAATACAGAGCTCACAGATACACCAATGCTATAGAAAAGTGGTAAGCAAAACTGGAAAAAAAATCATAGAGAGACAGTTAGGTGACTAATTTACAAACAAACAAATCCTCTGCGTGTAGATTTTCTTCTAGTTTTTTTTTTAAAACATTCTTTGCAACACGGATCACACTGGAATATAAGAAAACTGCTCTTGTATATATATTTCACTAGTGAATCCTAGCTTTAATGAGAAATTACAATAATTCAATCTCTTAAACAATTTGTTGTCCCTCACCTTCTGTGAATTCACCATGTCATTCTAACCTAATGAACCTCAGCATAATGCATACTACATCTTGCTAACATCAAAACCACTTGCCTCCCAAAATGGTAATTAGAAAGAAATGAAATTACAGAGAAATAACTACATTTTGTTTGTTTGATTTGTTTTAAAAATAAAAAGCAGATACTGCAGGACACTGGATCCACTACTGAGTAAGTGTGAAATGAAGTTAAATTCATTTGATGTACTATATTTACTTTATTACATCAGGAGAGAAACGGAAATGCAGGAGTGTACTGTAAATGTGCCTAATAAACTAGGCAAACATAGGCATCAACAACTCACACAATGTATTTCCAGTGAGCTGCATTTGTTTTCATCAAAGTATTTGTGTAAGCAGAAACTAGACTCTAAATCTAAATCTGAAAAGGAAAACAAAAAGGGTACAGCTTGTTCAGACAACTAGAGGTCTTGGCATGTAAACTATTTAATTTAGGAGTCTATTCTTCTTTTCAGGGTCATGCAATCCTCCCATTGACCTTGGTGGATCTTATGCCCTCAGAAAAACAGCATTCTAAGTCAAAGGTTGTTTGTGTTTGCCTCTCCTTTTACATGCTCTTCTTTCAAATCCACAGGCACAAATGAACCTCCTTTCCTTAAGCAAGAGCTGAAAACAACATGCAAGCCCCTCTTCTGTAGGAGAGGGCAGGGGAAGAGAGGGGCAAGGATAGGGGATGCTTTAACCCAAAGAATGTGTGGGACTGAAAAGATGTGGAGAACGACCTGAACTGGGAATGCTTAGTAACTACATTTCCAAACTGAACTGCTCCTAAAACCAACGGGAGCCCTGACATCCACTTCCATAAGGAAAAACGGCTTCCATGCAGTTACAAAGCTTCATAGAGGATCAGGCAAGAAGAGATTTAAGTAAGTGAGCATCCAGTATGAGAGATGCAAATCAACTGGCTGCTTTATGATCCATTAAGAGATCTAGCCATATAGGAAAAAAAAAAGGAGAAAAAAGGATAATTTGCCCAAATCAGTTTGCACTCAAATCATACTTAATTTAAATAAACACACACAAGGGTTCAAAGGGTTCAGCTCTGCCTAGGCACAAATGAAAGTAATGCAAGCCGGTTTATTAATAGACAGATAAAACCATCCGGAAACGGCCTGATGAGTCAGTACAACTCAGCAGCTGAGGGAGATCTTCACAGCTTTCACACATGGTGGGAGCCTGTGACAACAAGCTCTACAGCTGAAGCCACTGGCGGCAGCATGCAGCTCTCTGGAGCTGATGGTGGAAAGAGTTGAACAGCTGTAATGGAAATGGGGGCACTCGGCACTTCACTTGGGTTGCTGGCAGTTAGGTGATCACCTCCACGCACAGTCACACCAGCCAGTGAAGGAACCCCAATAGCCTGGTCTGAGCAAGGGAGCCCAGGGGAGCTGGCGCTGCCCCGGGGAGTTACCAGCTCCATGGGCTGCGGCTGACACCCACCACAGGGGTTCAATGGGAGAGGTTCCCTGAAGCATCTTGCAGACTGACGGGCTACTGCCAGGGGGCATGGGACACTTTATGAGGTGCCTGGGAAAAGTGCTCAGGAACTGCCCAAGACTTATGACAGCAAGGACCAAAGGTGGGCAAAGGTCATCTTGGGGGGAAAGAAGCAAGGGAAAATAGAGGGACAGGAGGATAAAAGAGGCTGGTCCTGTGTCAACAGGTCAGTATGCTTGTCTGGCCATGCCCTGTGCTGGCTAAGTGTGGGCTGGCCTTTCATGAGCACCAAGCTGGACTAGCTGGTGAGCAGGATAGGAAGCGGGGGGGGGGGGGGGGGGGGGGGGGCTATATATATATATAGATGCATATTGTGCCTACTGGGAATACATGCTCAGCCTCGCTACCAGCTGAACTTGGGGACATTAAGCTGTGGCAGCCTCACCTCTGGCAGGCTAGCAGGGTTGGCAGCTCCTGGCAGATACCATCTTTGTGCTGGATTTACACTATCTTTGTGCTGGATGTTCTACCTGTGCAAACTTGATATCTGAGAGTAAATACTAACAAATCTAATAAAAGGTGTAATAATGCTGTAGAAACTGTAATAAATGATCTACACTTCTACTGGGGAAAAATATTAACTCAAAAGTCACATTGGCTTGCCAGAAAACAAGCTTGGGGTGATAAATACTGGTTTGTGGCTGTAGGTTTGTAGCTTTACATTCAGCTGAGCCATCAGCGCCTTTGAACAGCTGAGACTGATAGAAGTGTGGTCCAGTGAAAACAAACGAGGATGAGGTCTGAGCTTTGCACCTGGCAACTGATGAACTCCTTTACATGCCTTTGAGCCTCGTGCTTCCCCTTCCCTTTCTGCAAAATGCTTTGAAAACTACAGATGAAAAGCCTATGTTTATTATGCATTATATTGAAGCCTTATACTCCAAAATAAGATACAAAGTAAAAGTAAATTAGTGGCCAAATTCTCAGATGGTAAGCAGCAGCCTTCCCCCCATCCCAGCTGATAATTTTCTCAAACCAACAGGCCAGCTCACAAATCAGTTCTTACTTTTCACCTGTGGCAGGAAACTTAAAAACTGATTGCAACGCTGTGATATGTCAAAGCCTCCACCTCCAAAAGTAACTAACGTCCCTGGCCACATCCGACAGAGCCGAGGCCAAGCTGGCGAGCCAGCCCTGTCCTGGCAGACCCACCATGCCACTGAGGGGCGGGCTGGGGCAGTGGCTGCAAAAGGGCCTGGGACAATCAATCTCTGCTGAGGATCTGCCCCAGTTTCTTCCAAATACAGGCTCGGATAGCCCAGCAGCTTGGCACAGCCGTCATGTCAGCCATGTCATACACCTGCCAAACTGGGAGCTGTGTCTGAGCTGCTTGTGGATTCTGGGTAGCTCACACTGGTCAGTTCTCGTTGTGACTACCCAATGATTCCAAAGAAAGTAAGATCTGTGTAAGGGGATGCAAGCAGGATCAGACCTTTTGACCGGTAGATCAATTGACACACAGCTTGTCTGAAGATCAATGTTTCTCTAATTCTGTTGCAAAGTAAAAATATCTTTTCTTGATGACTCATTTTCCACACTAAAGAACATCCGTGGGTGGGAGAACAGAGATGAAGCAATGCTATTTTTTTCCTCCTGTCACTATTGTAGCAGGTCTAAACTCCAGCATGAAATAGAAATGAAGCACTTGCAAGATGTTTCCAGCAAGTGAATTGAACAACACTATTTTGTTACCTCTTTTGTCATCATTTTTACCCAGATGCATATTATATTCAAATAATTTTCAGCACTGTTATGCTCACTGTTATGAATCTGACCTTCCAAACACAGAGAGGGGGGGGGGGGGGGGTTATTGCATAATCTACTCAAATGGATGGTGTGTTATTTGCAAAGACTTCTTTGCTGTTAGTGTTATGAGTCCAGTCATGCTTTAGTTAAGTTAGGACCAGAGTCCCTATGAATTTAATGAGAATATATTTATCCCACAGGATTAGACTAAACAACGGCCTCTCAGAGTAAGGAGTGGCTTTGCCCTGCAACATTCCTGGACTCTGAAACTCTGTAGAGCTTGGCAAGGGCTTTCTCCTGTCCCAGTGCCCCCCTACTACACTACGCTTCAAGAGGAGATGATACATAATCCCTCTTGTTCTAGATGGGGAAAGGCGTGGGATACTGACTCCTAGTATCAGGACAAGTAGGTGATCCCAGCATCCTCATAGGAAAGAAACAATTTTCATACGCTCAGAAGCCGGGCAGAAAACAGCCCACAGCTTCTGAACCAGTGTGCCCAAAACAGAAACAGCAGGAAGTGTGGGAAGACTCAACAAAAAAGGAGATTTCCTCGCCTCCTCCTCCTTCCCTTGAGCAAGCTGACTCATGGTTTCTCAGCAGCACAGGCACAGAGTCTTTCCCAGCAATGGCAAAGCATCCATCCTGGAGTGGCTGTAAGACAACTCCAATGGGTTGAAGGGGGATGACAGAAAAATTGAGTTTTTTTGAAAGGTAGGGGGCTAGGAGGAGCTAGTTTCAAGGGGGATCAGAAAGCTCTCATCAGGTGCTAAGAAGGACTGGACACTTCTTGCTCTCCAGTATCCCACCCTGCTCCCATACACCTCCAGTATCCAGTATCCCTCCAGCAGACAGACCTCCAGCAGAACTTGAAGAGTCATGCTGCGTCCCACGCTGTGAGCATTCATTCCGCCCTCACCCATGCATGCCTCCCTGCCTGCCGCGGAGGGGAGAGGACGAGGCCGGATGAGAGGAAGGCCAGTACACTTTGTTTCTTGCCACCACCGAAGGAGCAAGCGTTAAAAAGAAGAAATTTTTCTGGATGGGGAACTAAGCCCAGGGACTCTCTCCTGACAGCAGGCCATCCAAATGCAAATTACCCTAATAGGTCCTACGCTTTGTATGTAAACATAAATCAAGAATTACCTTGTTCTTAGCTTACGAGGGAAGCCATTTATGCTCATTTTCAGTGAAATATGAATATATATTAATTTAAACTGAAGTACCTCTTGTTATTTTGAGACAATTTTCTCTAATGTTTTGCTGTGTTGCAAAAGTCGTGACTTTATAGGGTTGTCTGTGACGACTCAGGAATTCCTTCCCGTGCTCTTTTATTTGCTAGATAAACTTATTTATTTATTCAGGTTTAAACATTATACAGCACCAGGTCCATGCTCTGTTAAAACCATTGAAAACGCAGGTGTCTGGTTAAACCTGTCCAATAACAAATATTTGACATGGTTCATAGATCTCTATCTGAGATAGTACAGTCTTGCAGACTGACTTTGATTTTACATTTATAAGGGGAAAGGATCAAGGTTTGCTCATACAAAGAGAGAGGATGGGTGCTTTCAGGCAGAGACAAAAATGTTCACGAGCAACCACAAGTATACCCAAAAGAGTAGTGCTTTGAGAGAGCATTTGTGCAAGCAGCCCTAAAGATACAGACAGAATAAACAGTCTGCTGTGTGAATGAACTCCTCAACCCAGCAGCTGCTGATCTGAGCGCAGATCTGAAGATGCCTTTTCACACTCTTCATCTCTCAAGTCAGTACCAAATACACATCTACAGATTTATCTCTCAGATTTATTTCCCAACATGAGAATAACCCGGGCACTTTTTACTGACAGCAGACCCAAAGGTGGGTAACACCAAATGGATTCACTAATATTTGTAGGATATGATGAAGAAACAAAAAAAGAAACAACAGAGGCTTGAGTGCTCCCAAACTGCAAAACAGTGCATCAGAAGAGGCACTAAGGTTTTCTGTTCACTGCATTTCCAACTCAAGCATGATTTTCTTGAAACTGCTGACACAGTCAAAGCACTGACAGCTGTCATATATGGATGGTTATTTCTCTTGGTGAACCTTTTCACTTCTGAAATCTTGATAAATGCAGGTGCTAAGCCAAGGAAATCTAGTATGAGTTACTATTCTATATTGACCTCCGTGAAGAAACCACCCTCAGAGTATCTCCCAGTATTAGGGATACAGCCACAATAAATAGAGTACATTCACCATGTAAGTCTACAGTTATAAACACAGGGCATATGCTGCCCATATCTGAGGCTGTAATACCGAAATACTGGCTAAACACAGATTTAAAACATCTGCCAAACAAGAGAAAATTATTTTCAGAAGATCTGTAGAACTCCAGAAAGCTCAGGTTTCCGTGGACCACTGTCCAAGGACGTCATCTTCACTCAGGATTCAGATTTCATGTTAGTCATGAGTAGTCATAATTAATCTAAAATATTTGCAGGCTTATCAAATCTCTCCTTAGTTGAGAACCTCCAATGCAATATATCACTGAAGAACACAAGATTTGTCCTCAGGGAGCTTAAAGATTCATCAGTCCTTCAAGGTATTGTATTATACTTCTTTTAAGCGCGGGTCAGAACAGAACCCTCAGGCAAAATACGAAAGATGTGCAAATTCTTGTCTCAGAGTCTTTTTTAATCCATTCATGCCCTACACCCTAACACAAACAAGAATGGAGAAAGGTTTATTTCTCTTTCCCTCTATTTCAAACTGATCTAGATGACCATCTTGTACTTTCAGTGATAGCTTGTTACCTCCTTAGCAGAGAGATAAACTTTTCACCCTTGGCACTTCATTTAGATACGGTGAGATCAGAAGTCTGGCAGAAATATCTTTGCTGGTATGTATTTCACAATGATCAATAAGAGAAACAGAAAGGAAACAAAAGTCATGGGAATAAATATAGAAGGAACCCAATGGCAAACATGGCACACAATCCTGTAGGGGTCTTGGACGTTGTTTTTAAGATTAAAAGAAAAAAAAAACCAAACTTTTCTCTGTCCCCCAGTATAAAGCAGTTTGTTTAGATGAAGTGCAACACTTGGCTTGGTGAGAAGAATTCCAGCCAAGCTCTGCCCAGGAAACCTGGGGGCCTCTGCCACCCTCAGCCAGCAGACAGAAGAACACTTGTTTTCCACATCATCAACTAATTTAATTCTCAGGACTGAGCAGCCTGAAAAAAGTACTATTCATATTCTATGCCAACTTGGTTCCCTATCTTGTAAAAAAAACCTAAGTGGCAATAAATTCAGGACTATTTTTGACTTTAAAATGTGTATGTTACTATATTTTCAGCATACAAATAAAATCTGGTGGCATTAATTTGACAGCTTCTAAAATCTAAATTTCAAATACAAAATAACACTAGAAAGGCATTGTTGCCCATGAAAATAGAAGTCTGCAGATTTTGTGGAAAGCTAAGATTTCCAAAGCATTTTTTTAATAGTTTGTGTTTACAATATTAAAGTGCACATTTATTTATGAAAGAAATTATTAAAACTACTTTTGCTAAGGATTCCTGCAGTTCAAATTACATTGCTTTAAAATTGCTGAAGGGACAACTTTTATTTCTCTTTGTTCTGCTCTTTTAATCACTTACTGATATACAGACAAACTTCATTTCATTCTAATATGGCGAGACTGTCAAAGCCTCCATTCCCTCTCTCCCCTAAGAGGTCTTTCTTCCTGATTTGCCTATCAGATTCTCTCCTCTGTCCCAGTTTTCTTCTGCGTTTTATTTTCTCAGCTCTTCACATCCATTTCTCCTCTCTTGGTCTGCGTAGAGCTCGAAAAGGGCTATAGTTCATTATGCTAAATGGCATGTGTTTAAAAATTCCTTATCATTTATTTAACCACTGAAAACCATGTCTCTACTAAATCAAAAAATTCCATAAGAAGCATATGCTTCCTACGGATGAGTTTTCAATCAAAATGGTAAATATCTTGCAACTGAAATATTTTTATATGGCCTTAGTGCATCTGGGAAATTGTAGCTGAGGAATCCCATGTCCTCCGTGGCCTGAATGGAGTAAGCATCCCATATTTAACACACTGTTAGACCCTCTTGCACATGATCCATCACCCGAGGCAAATAACCAACCAACCACACATTTCATTGCAAAGAGATAATAAAAGGAACTCTAGAGGGAAAACAGGAGCAGAAGCTCCATGGGAGCCAAAGTGCAAAATGTCTTGGGCCAAAATAAGAAATATAAACTTTGCCGCATTAAGCTGCCAGATAAGACGAGCACAAAGGGTTCAGGAGCAAAAGCCCAGGGGTCACCAGGAACAGGAACGTCTGTTTGCTTTACAATTTCCTTGCCAACAACACAATAAGGAAGACAAGAAATAATAGTAGGCCAGTATCTAAGCTGAGATGTTTACAAACTTTTATAATTAGACAATTTATTATCAGAAATCATTTAATTGAGTTTAATTATGAACAGCTTAAATTAATTACTTGTACAACATTAACTCAGGCAAGAGTGCAGCTCCCTGTGCTTTGCACAGACATATAATACGACAGTACCTACCCAAGCAAAGCTACTATCTCATTCGATCAAGGTCTCATACTACAGAAACACACAAATATCCGGCAAAGCTGGACTAAAACTCATGGGTTTAGACAAGATATCCTCCATGTAAGCAGGGAGGGAATGTCCATACCAGGACTTTCCAAATACATAATGCATAAGATGGTGTGGCTTTTCTGACTTTAATGTATATTCACCTTTGTATGTTGGACAGATGAGTGACCTAGACCTTCCAATTATTTTCCATCCTGCTACGATGGGTGACCTGACGGTGACAGCCATAAAACTCAGCAATGAGATCCTATGCTTTGGTAGGAGGCACTAAGATGGTCTTTTCAAACTCCTGCAGATAACCACTGATAAATCCTCACCATGCTAACTAATACCATAGGAGGCTAAACAGAAGAAATAGTTTTCAGTTAATATTTCTTTACAATAAAAACTGCTACACAACTAGGACCAGTTCTCCCCGAGTTTTTAGTCAATGCTGATGACTGAGAAACAAGGTATATGGCAAAGCAAGTTTGAGATAAGCTGTCAGGAAGGCCTAGTACCACTCCATCCTCTCAGTTTATTCAGTCCTTCTAAAACTTATCTCAGCACCACTTCCACCAGGGACTTTTTTGCCTCTTGGTGGGAGAGAAAAACAAACTTCAGCTGAAAATTGCACTTCACAATTAAAATCCTCCCTGGGCTGTACTTCCAAGTATTATAGGGTATTTACTCAAAAGCACCAAAGGGGATGAGATGCATAAGCCTCATTAGAGAATACACAGACTTCTGTATTAAATTAATATTCTCCCTCTTTCCCCATTCATATTAGGACACAGAATTAACAACTCCTATCTAACTGTCAGTGGTAATAAATAATAAAAAATAATAATAATGCTAGTGCAAGCACAGGAAACTCTCCACAACCTGAGGGTATAGAAGGTATATTTATTATTCCTCTAAGACTTGCCACATAGGCTATATTGGTCAAGCAAGGAAATAAAGCACAAAACCCAAGTCCCACTGTCCCCATAATAACTAAATTATAATAATAGTGCAAAGCTATTAAGGCTATTTAATATGATCTTCCTAGAGTTCCGAACAACTGTTTCACATTTTGCCTACTTACAAATACATTAAAATGTATCCTAGCTAAATTATTGTTTTGGTTACTTTGGAGTCCGTTCATTAGCAGAACCCCTACCTTCTCCATGCATTATTAAAATTTCTTTCTTGATGAATCTTTCTACACATGGAAATATATTATTGACACAACTCAAACACAAGTATATACTGTGTCAACAATGCTAAATTATCTTCATTACACAGCAATGCAGAACTGAAACAAAAGCTACAGCACTGCATCATTTAATACGGCATGCCAAGCTAAATGGTCCCACTTCAATAAATAATCTAGAAATCATGGATTTCAAAGAGAAGAGCACCTATTGATTTAATACAGGAATCTGAAAGACTTACACAAAAAGAGAGATTTGCAACTCCTTGCTTTCTCTAAAATGCAGAGAGAGGGGAAAATAGATTTTTTTCCCTGAGGAAAACAGAACAGCTGAAGAGAGAACGCACGGAGAAAAACAGCTAATTTTGATCATTCACCCTTCACATAGTCCAACATCACAGAATCCAATGACCAAAGCCAGAAGGCAAAAATATGAGACAGTAAATGCAAGAAAGAATAAAATGTTGTATTAATTTAAGAAAGTTAGAGTTATATTAAATAATACATTCTTCACATCAATTCCACCAATTGGAGCAGAAGCATCAGTTCCAGGGAAGTACCTAAAGCTAGGTGGAATACATCTGTGTCCGCATCAAGAAACCCTACAAAATTTGAAGACATGCATTGAGAAATGAAGGTACGCCCTTGCACAAAGACATACAAATGTGAAATGAATCTTGGCTGAGGGCCCAGTCTGCAGCTCATACATCGCTGTGGCTCTAGTGAAGCACGCAGAACAAGCTTATGCCAGCCCTTTAATATGCAAAGTAGAAGTTGGTAACCTGTAAATACAAATCCAAGTATAGCTGTCTCATACACAGTTTATCAGGTGCAAGTACAAAATACACCACAAAGGAAAAAAAAAATCGTGGAACAGCTTTTATTTTTTTAGCTTCAGGGGAAAATGAAGTACTTCTACAGCCATTTTTGAGCTATGTGTGCCACGCATTGAGACTCTCCATCAAGGTCAGAAAAGCAACTATGCGAATTACAAAGTATTCACATATATTTGCACTTGCCTTAATTTTATCCTAACATTTCCATTTTTTATATAAAAGAAAAGGAGAGTCATCCCCTTAATCACTAGGATAGATTTTCCAGGTACAATTTTTATTAGCAGAACCCAGTGCAACGTACGCTTGCATTAAAGTACTGAGAAACTTCTTCACTCCACAGGCTCTTCCTTCGACCTCTACCATATGTGAATCTACAACTTATCAAACTGTATTGTAAATATGTTGTTGCAATGGAACAGCCAGGTCCAACAAACAAGACTAGGGAACACTGAGTTCCTTCATTTACATTATTGTCTTATACTAAGAACAGATGGTTCAAGAGAAAATGCAAACATTCCTTTATGAGATGCCAGGTTAATGGCTGCCACTTTTTAAATGGCTGAAATCTTTTCCACCTGAGCAGAATAAATGAAATGCAGCCATGAACAAGAAGCTATGGCCTTCAGTTAGAAACCTCTAATTAAGAAGTCTCTTTCTTTTAATCATATGTACTTGTCAAAGGTGCAGTTCATAAACATTTACTACTGATTTAACAGGGCCTACCTAACACAATAAGCTGAAGCGCAAAGACAAAGCCAAGAGTTTATTCTGCAGCCTGAAATCAGACGTCATGTCCCAGGTTCTTCGCAGCCGTTCCCAAACTGAATTATAAGGTAGAGGGATCCAACCGGGTAGGCCAAGAAAAAACAAAGCTGAGATCAGTGTGGCTTATCTCTCACAAAATTCCAAAAGAGTGACCAACTATTTAATGGAAAGGAGAACATTTGTGTAAGAACGAGTGGATGCGTGCTGGTTCACTACCTACAGTTAGATCAGAAAAGGGAAAAGTTTCTAATAATCAAAAGAAAGGTGTCTGAAACTGTCTCTCAAGATCATTAATTTACCTTATACGGAGATTTATACATCTACCAAGTGGATTACCATGAGAGGATTGCCCAGAAATACCTTGGATTCAGTGCTACAGAATCTATTCAATTTTATATTCAAAGCTTCCGCCATGTCTCTCACCAGAATACATCATCTTCAGAAAGTCCATCGCATTCTCAGTGGTATTATTAGGTAGGCAAACCCCAAAGCATGTCTAAAACATGCCCACTCCTTCCCCAGTTCTTCTATCTTCATGTGCAAGGACGTGGCTGCCTAGTTATCACAATTACCTGCATCAGCAGATACAGATAGTTGGAAGTCATAATACCCTCACTGCTGCCCTACAGTGATTAATATTAAGGCTAAGGAAACTTTCTGATAGCTAATTCTCAACCTGCCAGCTATAACCAAAGCCTAGTGGGAGCAGAACTGCTCCTGAATCCTTAATTGGTCTGTGTGCAGCGAGGATGTGCCTGCTGCTGCTGCTGCAGCAAGACAGCGAGAGATTGTCTCAATGTGCTCTCTGCATAAAAACATGAGTTTGAAGGAGTAAATGTTACTGTGAGCATCACCTCTTCTTGAGCATCAGCGGTACTAAACACCAGAAGGTGTATGCCTTCTTGTTGTTGGCCCTACCTTACTGTGTTAGGTCGGGCCTGTTAAATCAGTAGTCAATGTTTATGAACTGCACCTTTGACAAGTATATATGATTAAAAGAAAGAGACTTCTAAATTACAGATTTGTAACTGAAGGCCATAGCTTCTTGTTCATGGTTGCATTTCATTTATTCTGCTCAGCTGGAGAAGATTTCAGCCAAACCAGACCACAGGGGAACAAGGCAAGATGCTTATGGCTTTCTCTATGAGAATACAGCTATGGCTGGGACAACAAATGTATAAATACAAGGGATGAAGCAAAACAAGCTAAAACCAAGGGAGAGTGAAATGTTCTGACTGATAGGGGAGATATGTGCAAACCAGGACAGTGAGTTACAGCGGTAGTGAAAGATCTCACAGTTTAACTGAATATTAGATCCCTGACAGAGCAGCTTCATACTGTGTTTAATTCAGCCTAAACAGTGGGCTGCCACCAAAAAGACATCCTCTTCTCTCCCGTCCTCTCACCGCTTTCACTGCTCTCAAGACCCAGCAACCCACCTCTCCCTTGTGCTGCACCTAACGACTGTGCAGCCATAATCATCAGTTCTCTCACAAATCAACTCACTGGCGGAAGGGATGGGATATTAATATTCACATATCCCTCTTTACCAGGGGCAATGAAAAATCTGCCTTTGGGCATCAGTCTGCAGCTAGGCTGGATTACGTAAAATGAGGAACTGAACTCTGCGCAGCCTCTGCACCTGCGCTTTCCTAACTGTTTCACTCATTTCAATCTTGAATTTGCATCATCTGCCTTAAATTCTCCAATCTGGATAGCTGTACACGTGAGAGACCATCTTGCTTATGGAGATGTTGTCCCCATCGAGTCCCGAAACTATAATGAAAACCTTTCAGATATACCAAGGGATGTCAAAGCCCCCGAGAAAATAGCTAGCATGGCCACAAGCACAAACTGTGAATGTAAATCCTTGTAAATTCTTGTAAATCATCAAAAAGCTAACCACTGAAATGTCAAGTCCTAACGTATATATCCACAAAGACTTAAAGTACCAACTGCATATGTAGTTCAAAAAAAAAGGAAATGTAAATGTTGCACAAGCAAAGGCAAAAAAAGAAAAAAAGAAAACACAATGACATTTGCTAGGCAGATAAATGGACTACCTTATAATTTTTACACTAGCCACAGCAGCAAGTACACAGAGTTCAGCTGGGGGAGCAAAGATCATCTAGTGCTGAAACTGCAACTGCTCTTGCTGCCTGAACCTCAGGTATCATGATGATAGCAAGTTTTGTCAGTTCTGATTTAATATTGATAAAGCACCATAAACTAATTAATCTCAGAATACTACTATGAAGTAAAGTAAAATTATTCCCATGCAATACTGGTGAAATTGAGGCACTAAAAGAGTTGATAGTTAAAACACTATTTTCTGGCTTTCAGGCTTGCTTTTGTAAAAACGAAATATTTTCTGCAACAAACTTAACGCGCCACGCTGATCATTTGTTCCATGACCATACAAAGACTAAGGACGTGATAGCTGAGAGGCACAAAAAATGAGAAATAATATTTTTGATTTTTACCAACACAGTTGAATATTATATATTACAAAACAGGAACTATTTTGTGCTTAAAACACACAAACCTTTCTGCCAAATCTCTATTGTAAAGTCACTGTGTAAACACCTACGCATATGGAAGAAGTAGCCTTTCAAAAAATCTATGCTCATCAGATTAATTCCGGCAACACACTATGAGGTCTTACTCATACAGTAATCCCTTTGAAACTGATAGTTTCTTTCTCAAAACTGCTACACAGAGATATCATCTTCCCTGGCAAGTATGTCAGCCTTTCCTTCAGCCCTCACCCACAGGACCTGTGTGATTCTGTGCAGGGTTTGCTGTGCGGGATGGCAGCAGTGGCAGCTAGAGGAGATGAGCGTTGCATAATGCTAGGTGCATCCCCCTCTACCCCAAGTTTCAAGACTCCACTCAGGCACAAAAACCCCAAAGAACACCAAGACAGCAGAACGCAACATGCCAGAGAGAAGGACTTAGGAAAAAAGAGTATCTGCATTTGGCATCTTAAGCCTGTATTTTTGCAAATAAAAAAATGCATGTACAACTGAAAGCACGACAAAAATTTTACAGAAAGAAGGAGATAGCAGAAGCAAAACTTTAAAATGCTGTCTGGAGTGCTGTGGGTGAATCTGTATATATAAAACACATGAATTCTGTTTTGTCTTTATGAACTGCCTCTATTTTTATGTCTAACAGCTGCTTTTCACTCTAACTGTGTATTGAACTGTGCTCCTCCCGCTAAAAGAAGAGCAATAACAACTACCAATTTGTTAGGAAAAAAAAAAATGACAGTAACTAAGAGATAGTAAGTAATGAGTACGGTTACTTCAACACAAAATGGCTTTTCTGTTATCTCTGAAAAAGGTGTGAAGTTTGGAAACAAATAACTTCCTCAACAACAAAAAAAGAGTCCAGGCTCTGATGCTACCTTCTGCGATCTCTCCGGGACTGAAGGGAAGGACGCATGGCCAAGCCAAAGACAGGCTGAGAGGCAGGGCTTCCCTGGCAGGCAGGCAAGTCTCAAGTTTGGGGGTCAGCCTGGGCTCTGGGAAGGTGGTTTACACAGATGACAGACAGCACAGAAGACCTCGACCCAGGGCCACAGGATGTTTCATGGCAGCAAAGGAAGAAGCCAGTCAGCCTCTGTGTATAATATGGGCTAAATTAAGCAAAACTGAGACAAGAAACCCATGTTGAATCTACCCTTCTACTTGCTTCCTTTACCTCTCACTTGACAGCTACTTGTTAAAGCGTAAATCCATCCTGGAGGTGAAGCTCTGGAAAGAAATGTTAATGGGCAGTGCAGAGCCTGAGCATTGGGACCTGTGGGCTGAGATCCCAAGTCTGGAAGAGTAGCAACAGAGTGCCTATGCTCAGAGAACATGTGGAGAAAAAAAAAAAAGAGTGGTAGTCTCTAAAAAACCCAAAGAAATGTGGAAGTTACAATTACACGACCCGAACGCCATCTCCCACTGACCATACAGGAGGGGGCAGAGGTAACAGCAGCCCTGCAGCTTTGCTTGTTGTGTCCTTGCATCAGATTCCCTGTCCTGGTTTACCCTTTTCTCACTGCCACCCCCACCACTTCACTTTTGGAAGAGGAAGTCAAGAGTCTAAGCTAGTAAGTCTGACCTGTTTCTAAAAAGCCTCTACCTATATAAAGTGCACGGCCCAAAAAACTGCTTTGGTTCTCTGAAAGATAGGGATCTAGTTAGGGAGACCTATTAGACACTGCTCAGACAACGGTGCTTCTCAAAAACACCATGGGTGACCAGGTAGACCTGTATATGAAAGCCATGGACAAAATAATCACCTGGGAAGATCTCACTTCCCTAGGGGAGATCAGCTGAATTCACACTCTGAGCATCTTTAGGATACCCTTTTCCTGTCAGACAAAGCATTTCTAACACACCCTAAACAACATTCACAACACAAAATGCCTTCTATGCAGAAGGCACAGCAGCAGAAACACTTCTGACGAAGGAAGAAGTATTCGTGTGATACTTGGTACAGAAGAGCCTTAGGTTCCTTAGAAAAAGAAGCCAAATATCTATAGGTGTTATATAGCTACAGACATTGTTATATATATATATGTGTGTATATATATACACACACATATATATACACACACACACACACACATATATATACACACACATATATATACACACACATATATGTATCTCTCCAGGTAAACAGAGGCCACTTTTGCAGCAGAATCAGAGCACTTATGCTTAAATGGAGCAAGGTTAGGAGAGTCTAAGCTTTAGTACTGAGAATATTTGCCTATACATCTGGGCTTCCTATGCAAGCCAGCAAAGAGCAGACTAGGAGTGTGACCAGTATATCCCATATGATGTACTGGCCCACAGAAGTGGGCCCATATGAACTGAATGAGGGTCAACAAGTCCAAGTGTAAGGTCCTGCACCTGGGTCGAGTCAACCCCAGCCATGAGTACAGACTGGGCGAAGAACTCATTGAGAGCAGCCACGCAGAGAAGGACTTGGGGGTTCTGGTGGATGAAAAGCTGGATATGAGCCAGCAATGTGCACCAGCAGCGCAGAAAGCCAACTGTACCCTGGGCTGCATCAGAAGAGGCATGGCCAGCAGGTCTAAGGAGGTGGTTCTGCCCCTCTACTCTGCTCTGGTGAGACCCCACGTGGAGTATTGCGTCCAGCTCTGGAGCCCTCAGCACAGGAAAGATGTGGACCTTTTAGAACGGATCCAGAGGAGGGCCACAAAGATGATCAGAGGGCTGGAGCACCTCTGCTATCAAGACAGGCTGAGAGAGTTGGGGTTGTTCAGCCTGGAGAAGAGAAGGCTCTGGAGACACCTTATAGTGGCCTTCCAATACTTAAAGGGGGCTTATATAAAAGAGGGGGAGAGACCCTTTATAAGAGCAGACAGCGACAGGACAAGGGAGAATGATTTCAAATTGAAATAGGGGAGATTTACATTAGATGTTAGGAAAAAATTCTTTACTCAGAGGGTGGTGAGGCACTGGAACAGGTTGCCCGGAGAGGTTGTGGATGCCCCATCCCTGGCAATGTTCAAGGCCAGGCTGGATGGGGCCCTGAGCAACCTGGTCTAGTGGGTGGTGTCCCTGCTCATGGCAGGGAGACTGGAGTTAGATGATCTTTAAGGTCTCTTCCAGCCCAAGCCATTCTATGATTCTATGATCCCACCCTTCAGATACAGCAATTCTGCACGGCAGAAACAGAGAGCTCCTGCTCTGCCTGCAAATGTGACTACCTACAGACCCCAGTGGTTGTGCAGTTTCAGCAGCAGATCTTAATGAAACACTTTGGAAGGGATGCTGTTAAGAAACAGCATTGGCAGCATCCATTTACATAAATCTTATTCCTCTTTCAGAAAAGAGGAAACTCTTCAAAGAATAGGAGCCAGGGTGCTGATGTTCCCACTGCTGCCTCCAGAGAGTACACAGATGACTGGCTGTAATCCACAGACCTGCGCTGCTCTAAGGGTGCACATCAAACACTCTTCTTTTCTTTAAGAAATGTATACAGTAAAAAAAAGTTAATGGGACCATATATTTTAATTTTAAAGTGTCTCAACACTGACGGATTAAATACATGACAGCATAAAAATGCTATTCATCTTTCTTTCAGGTCCACTGAATATCTCTGAGTTCCCATTGCTACTAGAAGTCTTAAATTAAAAAGGAAGATCTGAATTAAATCCAGTTCTCCCTCAGACGTATTTTGTTCCATGTCTGTTGAACAGAAGTGCTCAAAGGTTTATTTTAAAGTGAATCAGTGGAGGAAAATAGCTTTTGGTCAGATAAATAAATCCCCTGAAGAATAAAATGCCAAATGCTATCCTGACCTGACTTAATTTCCCTGAACCTGGAAAAGTGACCCTGGTGTTTCACTTCACCAAAGACTTCTGTTTCATGTAGATTTAGTGGCTACACCTGTATGAAACACGAGGTATTTAAATTAAAGCAATCTTAGGAACAGATACAAATATTTTTTTAACATGCTTCAATTACACTTTAAAACATTTTATGGATTTTATGCAAATCCAGGTAGGTAGGAATTGTTACAATTTAGGATCAAAGTGATCTACAGTCTGAGATGTGGGAAAGGAAGCACTCAAAAAGATTAAAAGACAATGAGTTTCTTCTTTTTTTTTGCTTGGTTATAATTCCATCAAACTTTATTGATTTCAAAGGAAATTGTTCGCAATTTAAATGTCATTAGTGAGGGGAGAAAGGGATTTGCTGAGCTGTGAAAAAATTAGCAACTTAGTTCCTTCTTCCTATAGGGGGAAAAATTCCCATAAATGCCAGTGTCAGTGCAGACTGACACACATCCTCTTAGTTTACGTGTTAGATATTTCTTGCATTATCAGTATGAAAGTATGGTATTGTACTGGTTTTGTCTGGGATAGAGTTAATTTTCTTCATAGTAGTATGGGGCTATGTTTTGCATTTGTACTGGAAAAGGTGTTGGTAATGCAGGGATATTTTAGTTACTGCTGAGCAGTGCTTACACAGAGTCAAGGCTTTTTCTGCTTCTTACACTGCCCCACCAGCAAGTAGGCTGGGGGTGGGCAAGAGTTTGGGAGGGGACGCAGCTGGGACCGCCGACCCCAGGTGACTCCGGCTGGGAGGAGAGAGCGAGCGGCTGTGCAGGGCTGAGCTGCCCACCAGGGTTAACCACAACAGGTAGAGTTAGGAGGCAGCTCATAACAGTATATGCTGTGAACTTAGATTTCTTGTAGCAGTACGAATGTCTCCAAATTCAAGTATTTCTGTAAATCTTCAAATACACCCAGATCCACTTTTCTCATCTCTCTTCATTTTAACTCATGCAGGTCCCAGGAAGACTGTATGTCTCCAGTTTAAAAAGAACTTTGAAAAGCATCAAGGATATTACCTTTTCAGTGATGCCCAGCCTTGTCTCAGGTTTTTACTTTTGGAATACCATGAAAGCTGCTTTCAAAATATGCATAACAGGACCAGCAACAGACCCATACCTCACTGCAGCTCCTGTCAGTAACTCTACCTACCACAGTCCCCACATACTTCTGCAGACTTCATTCTGAATCCTTACCTGAACATCCCCCACTGTAACCTCTTTATATGAGGAAATTTATGTGACTTAGGATTGCAATCCATATTTAAAATCCCATTGACAATTAGACAGATGTTACAAACCTCTCCTTCATCTTTATGCATGCAAATATTCAAGTATTTAGTTTTCAGACTGCAGCCAAAAAGTATTTTAATAAGAAATCTAGTCTATATACATCCACAAGCTATTCTATAATTAACACAGTTTTAATTTGTTTGCCTGAAATGAAAACGCTAGTTCACCCAGGAGTTAGATCTAGTGATTGCTATTATAGTTTGCAATCAGACTTACAGGGACACAAATTAATTTAAAGCCAAATTTGAATCTGATCATGGTACACAGCATGGCCACCATGAAAAATGTCCTATGATTTTACCAGACTGTAATGTTTTAGGGGCAGTTTCCCCAACAGATTATCTATCTGGACTTTTCTTTTTTTAAAAAAGTAGTATCTAAAATGGGCCAATTATTTCTATGAATGAGACTAATTAAGACTATGTTCTTTACCCATATGAAAAAAAAAATATGCATTTTTGCAATACCTGGAAGCCTCATGCTCTAGATCAAGAACTTGATGGTTGGCAAGAAAGAAGCAATGTTTCAGGTATCTGTCCATACGAACTTTTGTCCATAATACATACTGTTAAAACCTGCTTTATTCTACACAGCTGAACTGAATATATATACAATTACACATGGCTCTGAGTTTTACTCTGTTTTAGTTTTCTGTAGTCTATTTTGTCCCTGTAAATACAGCAGTAACATGTATTTTTTCCTTTACTCCTAGCCTATTTTAATCATTTCAATGTGGAATGGTACATGTCTTTAGAAGATCTTTTAAAATCCTCTCCTTTTTTCTCAAGAGGGTTTCTTTTTTCCCCCCCTCAGACACGATCTTTCCTCACATGCTCTTATTGGCGGCGTTTTCTCTCTGACTCAAGCTCTCACACCTGTCTTTCCATTTTCCCTTCCAAAGTACGTGTGTATCTCCTTGTTGCTCCCTCTACCCTTTCTATCAGTATCCAGCCATCTTCGGTTCCTCATTCTCCCCCAGTTTCTCCACCACTGTCTCCTTGTTACCCCTTTCTCTACATCTGTTCTGGTTCTGACTGGGTAAGGCAGCTCCAACACACCCAGCTGAGGATTGGTTTTGTGTACCTAGGATGAGCTATGGTCCCAAGTCAGATTTTCAACCTGTGTAGCTACGGGAAGGCATTAAGCTGGACATGGGACAGTGAAAGAACATTATTCCTGCAATGTCCCAAAGCACTCCAGTGAAGCCAGAGACAGCCCCTGATGTCACTAAACCTTTGCATTTGTAGACTCGTATTGAAATGAGACCACAGCATTCACTGAGTTGCAAGACATGCCCCAAAGCCACGTTAGGGCAACACTTGCGTAACCATATTGCTTTAAAATTGACCTCAGCATTTCTCATCATTGAGATCCGCAGATGTCCATGCTGATGCAACTATATGTCACCTTCCCCTATGCTATTAAGTAACACCTTAAACATGATTTCAAATATCTGAATGCAAGTATATGCATTCATACAGTACAGATGCTCGGGTTCATAAGCTCATGATTGGATTACATTGTTTCATCAATGCAATACCCACTGTGAAAGACAATCTAATCTAGACCTTCTCATCTATTGCCTCTAACCTTTTTAAAAAATACCATCTGAGGAGGAGAACACACGAGAGCAAAAACTGGTTATAAACCATGTTGCACCACGGCAGCTTGAGAATAAGTTGTAAGAATGAGATATATTTATTTCGGGATCAGAATACACAGACTTCACCAGTGAAAAAAAATAAGCTGTTATTTTTCTTTACTGATGAAATATATCCCAGATGTCAAGGGCTTGATGTATCCTTCACAATTCAGTGGCTCCCAAGTCTCACACAGACGGTATGCTGGAGCTGCAACTGTCATTTTACTCAAAACACCACAGTGAGGCAAGAATCTCACAACTGCTTTGTATTAAAAGATGGATTTCGAGCAAAATTCCACTGAAAAATACATGAAGCTATGTCAACTGACATCAGATGAGTTTCATTTCACAAAAGGAACTCATTAGCTGACCCAGGATTGAATGCTCATTAAAAAGTCTTTTGACATCTCTGTTCCTAACCAGCCGTGTCCCCTAAGCACCTACGTTTCTGCTCCAGAGCCTGCATCCAAACTGCCGGCGTCCAAGCAGTCTTACACAATTAGTCACAGGCGTACAAAAGAATTTAGGGATCATGAGACCAAATTTTAGAAACCTCCACAGTTAAATGACAAATGAGGGGGGGCCTGGACAATGCAGAGGTTTTAAGAAACATTTGGGCTCTGCTTTCAGGCCAGAGCAGCCTAATTGTGGAGCTGGATGAGCTGTGGAGTCTCACAGTTGAGCACCCTGATATCTCTACCCCTAGGACTAGAGCAGGATCATACCCTACTGAAGGAAAGGGAATCACTGCCACAAAACATTTAGCCATTACTACTGGGCACCTCAGGACATGCCCTTTGCAAAGCCTCTTCTTGGCAGCCTGCCAGTCCTGCTGGGAGCTGGGTCCCCACACCAGCAGCTCCAATGCACAGGAAACCAGATACAGGCCAGTACACCTTGTGAGTCAGGTGCTATAAGACATAAATAAATTTCATTCCACAGATACTTGGAGAATGGTTCAAAAGGCCAACAAGTCTAAGTTTCTCTGACGCAAACGCCCCACTGCCTTCTTACTAGTACACTGGCACTTGCTTGGCAAGTTCATCCATCTTCGCTTTAAACAGAAAATAGAGTTCTTTTAGATTTTATTCTAAAAGATGAATGTTTTTACCATGCTGTTTCTCAACACACTTCTGCAGGGTCATTTGCCATTTTACTAGAGTAACTGTGAAGTAGCTGGTTATGAAATAATGAAAGTTGACAGCTCAGTGACCCAACTTCCCGTCATCAACACAAATATGTACTTGTATCAGGAACATAAATATGGCATGTTACACGTTGGAGGATCCTGATGGAAATCTCAGATAAAGTGGAATCCCTCGCAAGTTTAATTAATGGATAATTCCGATTGGTTATGCTTCTCTCAAAATGCTACTGATTGTGACATTGACCATGTGAGATGGTCAATGTTAATGCAGATAATACTAACAAAGGAATCACTGAGTACCTGAAGCCTCTGTATATAAATATACGTTACATACAAACATAAGGAGGGCTTTTAGTGAGGTAGATGGCCAGGCAGATACATAGGGTTAAGTTTTTCAAGTGTAAATAAAACCAGTATCATTGCTTCAGTTTTATGCAGATGACTGCAGCTACAGGTATTAAGACAGCAAAACACATCAAAGCAATTCAAACTATAAATGGAATTCTTTCAAAATGAAATTTGGTCAAACGCTAAATATTTGCCTCAATTACTCCAATAATCTCTCACTGAAATAAATGGAATGATAAAGGCAAAATATGACCATATAAAGGAAATTAAGCTGCGCTTTCTCTTTAGTTAGGCTTATGTCATGTCATCATTTTACATAGTCTAGAGGAGAAGAGGAATAGGCTAAATGTAGAAACCTTTTATGTATTTGGTTTCAGTCAAAACACCTATCAGCAGCAAAATGAAAATATTTATGCAATAATCTCCTGAAACTTCTCAAGTACAGCAATAAAAACCTCAGCAGTTCTGACCGATTGACTTCAAAACAGAAATAATCTAGGCAGGAAAGTCCCAACATCACCCCAGCCCACTCAGCCTTCACCTCATAATTCAAGGATTTTTCAGCAGAGTATATTATCTAGTTAATCATGAGTGTATTGCAATCATTAGACATTGAAATCACTGAAGTTTGAGGGCTGTAGAGGATTCTCACTCAGTAGCAGCTGATGGCCCAATCCTTGTACTGCCACTGCAGAGCCATAGGCAGCATCCAACAAGGAACTTCAAAATACTAGGGGCAGAACAGCTCAACTGTTTTATCTGCCTGAGCCTTGAATGCATGTCACTCAGACACATTTTTTTTATTTTATTTAGAAATATTAGAATAAGGTGTGGTATTGCTCATCCTCAGCCCTTCAAAATAAAATGAAACAAAACCTGACATTCTATCTCTGAAGGAAATAACACTATCATAATATGTAACACGCCTGGCTTGAACCTCCTGCCAGAATTATTCATTATCATTAAAAATAAATGATAAACAACTCTGAGAGAAAATACAGAGGTAAACAGATAATGAGAGAACAAATATTTACATTGTCTTTTAAAGTATTTTAATTGTAGATGAAAGTAGATGGCAACAAATAACATGTTATTCTGTCTTCACTGTTTTAACACACAATCTCTTTACTAAAGATGCCTTTCCGCACACAGCCAGACTTCCACTTTGCACTGATGCAACTCAGAGCTGAATGCCAACCCATGCTCTTTCTGTTCACTACTCCCTCCCGGTTTCTCTTCTATAGACCTTCATGCAACAGCAGCAGCAACAAAAAGGAAACAGCGAACCTTTTCCTGCGACAAGGCTCTGCCACGTTCAGTCACACATTAGCGCTCTCCTGAGCAATGGTGCAGAACCTCTGCCACCCTCCTGGCCATTGTGGCAACTTACCAGGAAACTGGGGGGAAAAACTCATTTGCATGCACAAAAATAAATATATAAAACCTCTGAGGAAGAAGAAAGGACAGAGTGCTGAAGAGAAAGCTGACGCCACTTGTCTAAAATCAACGTGCGTGCACGCATTGGATATGGTCTGGAGCGGCTGCATATGCTGCAGCTTTGTGCATACTAGATTACTATATGAAATTAGCACTGGAAAAGAGATACTCTCTGCTTAGCTCCTCTCCAGAAGAAAATATTTTATGCCTAACCTGAAGGACTCTGAGCTCTCTGGGAAGCAGAGACAATAAGAAAAGTCTGTGATCAATCTCCAAACCTTTTTTTCCAAATTTCACAGATACTGAACTCACAGAACACCCTCCATTTGCCTGATGAGCTTTTTACTGGCAACAAAAGGGTTCTCCCCCCCTCCATGTATTATTTCACTGAACTAGTTAATTATTTATTTTACCTGACTTGACTCCCACTGAACGGTCCTGTGGAGCTGTGCTACCTGCCAGCCTGCCACGAGTCACACTTGTCCCAACACGGGAGGAGAGCAGTCATTCGGAAACACAGGCTCCCACGGCAGGCCGCCAGGCTCTACCCCGCAGCCAGCGGTGGGCAGCCGGCGGAGCGCGCCGGGCACTGTGCCGCTCCACCTGGAACAGCTCTCCATCCTGCTCTGAGACATCTGTGATCAAAGATGGCTACTTCAGGCAGATCGCAGTGCTACATCTACGAAGGTGTGGAAGAGCAGCCTTCACGAAGGGTATATGCACAAGAATTTCACCCTCCCTCCATTTACATGGTTGTGCAGTGCAAAGCCCATGGCCCATTCCTCTGACTGTACCTACTGGCACACCATCCCACCAGATTTCCTTAGCTGTACAGGTCCTGTGTGCTGAGGGCACACTACACCCATCCTGTGCCTATGGGGCTGGTGATCCACACAACAGGCAAACCCGGTTTTCAAGCCTTACCTTTAAAAAACCACACGTGTACCCAAGGAACGCAGCTCACACTAGTAAAACTCCACCAGCAGGTTTGCAACAGGATAAGTCTTTCATCTATCACTTATATCATTACAAATCAAAGCAGAAGCCAACCAAGGAAAACCTCAAACAGCAACATAGAGGGCAAAAAGTCACCCTCAACTAGTTATATTACTGGACAAATACATTAAAAGAACATTGTAATGATCCCCCAAAGCAAGTACTGAAAACCCTGGGAAGTGCAGAGTGACAATTAATAGCACTGTGCACCTAATGAAATGTGCACTGTTACTGATGGAAATATCAGAAGGTTTCCTATATTCAGGGGAACAGAATTAAAAGATAGTTACTGGAGTGAGACTTCCAAAGGTCCATAAAAAGTGCTTTGCAAAGAACACCTAGCCTGTAAAATGAAGAATGGGAAACCGTATAAAGCAACATCTTTTTTTTTTTTTTATTTGCTTTGCAGTTCTGTTTAAAATATTTTCTATAATGCATAAGACTATACAACTTTTATCTGTTCAAGCTAAAATGCATTCTTACATGTGTGCAGCATCTACAGTGAAATATCTGAAATACATACTATTTCTAAACATCTTTGTTCAGTCTTACTTAGGTACAACAGAAATCTCAAAAACATCCCAGTTAAAGATTTTTAAACCTAAATCAGCAAACAACTCAGGCTGCAGCTGCAATTATTTCAGCAGTGATTTTTTTTCTCACCACCCACATACTAGACACCAAAAACAGAATAACGAACAGCAATGAACACGTGATCGCTCAGATTAACAGTCTGAGCACCCATTGTTATTCTGGTGAAACTTCCCAAGAACTGAAACAAGTATTTCAGAATATGTATATATTATCTGAAGAGAACTGGGAGGTGAGTGATCTATAGCTGCTCCATGCTGTTAACTTGCATAGTACAGTTGTTTAATACCAACTATTTCATGTCTGTCTGATTCAATAATATGAACACATTAGGTACAAGTTTTTGCCAGAGTAAGTCAGTATGCAGAGCACCTCTGGAAAACAAAAGGCCATAAGAAAGAAGGGTGGAAAATGACAAGTTGGGAAGGAATGGAAAGACAATTGTAAGCAGCCTATGCTCTCCAGTGGCACAGCCAAAATGGAAACGGCCATGGTCAGGGCTGGTGTGAAACCTCCTCTAACTTCTGCAGATTGAAGTCATCATTATCCCTAAAGGGGGAGTGCAGAGGTGGTATTTTCTGTGGGACAAGAACTTCCTTGTGCCAGAGGGATCCTGTAGGAACATCTATGTTCCACACAGACATGGAAGTGCTCTGTCACGCTCACCCTGGCACTGAAAATGAAAAAAGAGACCACTGCAGTGTCTTGGCTAGTGCCTT
Organism: Nipponia nippon; assembly: GCF_047370975.1. Classification (NCBI taxonomy): domain Eukaryota; kingdom Metazoa; phylum Chordata; class Aves; order Pelecaniformes; family Threskiornithidae; genus Nipponia; species Nipponia nippon. Next base: position 3,174,741 of record NW_028262337.1, on the reverse strand, counting down.
TGCTCATGGGGTTTCACCACATGCAAACCTGAGACTTGAGTGCCACACTGCTGAGAACACCACGTTGCTATGCGGGAAAACTTCTCCAGTTTCTATCACTTCAGGCATGTCTGCCCCATTTTGGTGTCGCTCCCCTCCCAGTCCCCCAATATGAACCATTCCCAAATAACATAATTTATATCTCATTTTATCAGCTTCCATGAAACTTGTCCTTACCTGTCACCTAAAATGCAAACACAAATAACGTGTAATTTCACTTTGGTATGTAACTAATCATGCATATATTAAACTATTCTATTAGAAGTCAATGAAGATAACGTACTGCATTTATATTTAGCTTTGCTCTATTTAAACTTCCTTAACAAGATGAATGTAATTATAGACAGGTCCTCAGTGCTATAAGTTGGCACGACTTTACTGAATTCCATGGCAATTTGTCAATTTAAATTAGCTGAGAATATGGTAATAATGTTACATCACCTAAAGTACAACAGAGAAATAACTTGGGACAAAATACAGATGGGAATACGCTGTAAGGAGCCAGAGTAATGGTGAAATGCTCATTAATACCAGCAATTTATGATGGTTCCCTCAGCACTTATGCCAAAAGTTCTGCAACTGTTACATACACTGAAATATGCTGGAAATGTGCTTTAGAATTTGCCATGCCAGACAAGACATGCCACCTTTCACAGTGGCCTTTCAGTTGAAGACTTGACCCACTGTGCTGGTGGCTGATGATACCTTACTAATAGAGGAAATGAGTAACGACTTTGTAGCCAGGGTAAAAGCTTTTCTTGACCCTAAATGACGATTGGTTTATGTCCTGCATGAGCAGAATCAATAGCTTTTGTAATTTTTATCCTGACTCATGTAACTGCAACTCCTGTTCTCTTCATGGACAGCAAATGGCCTAATCCTTATTAGCACACTGGGAGGCCAGCGTCTTCCACACATCCATCCCTGCCTTGAAGCCAGACAGTGCTAGATGTAAAAGGTATTTACACTCTGCATCTCTGTGTTTGTTGTCCTTGGCAAAGGTCAGTTTTTAGCCGAACTACAGGATGAATGTGTTTCTTCGTGCCTTAAATAAAGGCATAGACTTTTATAAAGTAGTATTTTTTAATATCTAGTTATTGATGTTTAAACACTGAAAGAGTATAGTAAGCAATTACTTATCACAAGAGGGACAATCTACAACAAATAAAAACTTATCAGTAAAATATAAATCCAGGTACAGAAAGAGCCTGGAGTCTCCCTCCACTCATCTACTCCCTATAGTGTGGTTCACAGGGAGAATGCATTCCTTTTAATCCACTATATATAGCTAAAACCAAATAAACACTAGAATTTCTAACAATTTGTCATTTTAAGTAAGGATACCAAAACGAACAAATGAAATATAACAGCCAAAACATGGAATTGTAATTGTCCTTAGATTATCGAGCAAAATACCTGAACAAGAACTGAACTGGTAGCTGCTAATCCCATGCAATTTTACTTCAGTAATGAAGGTAGAACAGCTTTAACCAACACTGAATTTTGATGTAAAAATTCCATCAACAGCTAAATCCGTCACACGGAACATGTAGAAAGCAGGACTGTATGCCAAAGGAAATGCTGCTCTTGTGTTATACAGATATTGGGGAGGCGGGGGAGAAGTATATGCACATAGGTCTGCTAAAGAGAGCTTGCATCTGTGGTGGGCTGATCATGGTGACTCTTTACTTCGTACTCTAGAGACCAATACTAAACTAATTTAAAACTTCTGTTGGCCTGAGATAACAAAATTAGTATATGTCCAAGGAGATTCTTGCAGAGGTTATGTTCCTCCTGTTGCCACCTAAACATATCCAGTTTCACTGTTCTTGTCATCAACTGATAAAACATGAGTCCTGCTTCAACATATAAGCCTACAAAATCCTACTACTGAAAGTTTATGGCAAGCCTAACACACCTTGTTCTATAGGATGACTTAAAAGTCTTTATAGCAAAATCATTCTCTAACTTAAAAGAAAAGAAGTAATAAGCTCAGTTTTCAGCTGTAACTCCATTAGAGCTACAACCATGTACAAAAGATTTCATGTAACATTCATAGAACTGTATTAAACCAGTAGACTACCTTAATCTATATAATTCCCTATATATAAGGGAAGGTTGTTGATAGTGTCCATAACTGTCATACTAAGGCATTAATCAAATATATGTTTTCCAGAAGTTTTTACTACTTGAAGGTTACATTTTTTGGTCTGAAATACTGTAAAGCTTTTTTTTTTTAATGTTTCCACTGTTTTGCACAAATATATACTGAAATGACCAGATTTTACACAGTTTTAATCTGGACAAAGTCAGTATGTTCCTTTTAGGTGTTCTCACAGAATCGGCCTTGTGAAGAAATCACCATTTCTATTTCAACTAATGGTTATATCTACAAAAAGCTCTGAAACCATTTTGGGACTCAGCTTAAGATTTAATACCGATTCTGAGTGAGTGACAGCTAAAGAGGTTTTCATGTGGCGTAGCAAATTACATTATTAAAAGAGGGCTCTGTGACAACCGGGTTTTCAAATGCTAAGGCTAAAAAGACAGAGGAAGAAAAGCATAATTTTGACAACTGGCCTTCTGTCTGTGCCCTCTACAATGCCAGCAACTTGGTAAGCATGCATGAAAGCAAGCTTTTTTCCTTGGATAATTTGCGGCTCTCCCACCAGGAAAGTACTCACAAATGAGAACACATCTGCAAAGATGGCAGAAAACAGAACTCTGGTCTTCATAACTTCCCTCCAGGTGAAAAAAAATCACCCAGGTTGCTGTTCACTGGTTGTAGTCAGGGCCAAATAAAAAATTCAGCAGTATCGGTGTGGACCCAAGTAAGCCCCATCATGTCAGTGGAATTACTCCAGATTCATACAGCTGTAACTGAGATCAAGCATTTGACTATCAGCAAGTACTTTTATGACAATGAAGTGCTTCCTGGTTTTGATGCCTTTAGCAGCCCCAGGTCCTAATTTGACAGAAGAACATCCTAATTATTTTCATATTTTTCTGTATGTATGATTATTACGGGGTGAGAACTCCCCATCAAAGATGAAGTTTTCAATATCAAGGAAAAAGAATAAGCAAGAAGGAGCAATACCACAAAAAACCCTAAAATAAAGTATTCTGCCATTTGCAGAAAAGCTAATGACCTGGAATAGCATGTCTAACCCATAGGCTATTTTTTCTACTTGAGAGCAAATGCTGTCTATCACAAACACCTTATGGAGTAGAAGCATGACAGTTGAATGGTGCAAAGTTATCCTGCCTTCTAGCTTGTCTCTTAAAATATGAAAAATTCTGATCTACAAACATAAAATGGAACATTCATTTAAAGCAACAAGATTTCAAGATGGCAACCTGTAATATATGAGATGAAATGCAGAATGCTACGCAGTTTGAAAGGAACTTATTCTTTAGTTATATGCTTCTTTCTACAAATGGTATACCACCATTTTTTGCACTTTCTTTTAGCAAACAGTTCATTTCCTTACACAGGAGACATGCTGTTGCCCCTTTTATTTCTGATCAATGCCTTGAAGCTGGAAGGAGACGTCTGGAGGGTCTGCTAGTTTCTTTCAGCTTCCTCTTTGCCCTCAATTCTTTGCTCCAGACAGGCTCCCACTGAACACTACAGAAGTCTCCCTCTGAAGAAGTGATTGAGCTCAATCTTAATTGCTAGGACACGCCATAGTCTTCTACAACAGGCATGAGAAGCCAAAACCCTCTACAGGGCTCACACAGCTACGGAAAGATGCTTACCCTCCAACCTTCACCCAGGACTGTTTTCTGCCTGTTACCTTGTGGGAGCATGTACAAGACCGTGACCTACTCCCACGGGCTTACATAATGCCGAAAGCACATATGACGGTGTTTAGCCCTTGCAGTAGGAGAACACAACGTCTGACATAAAGCTCCCTGGGGATAATGGGTCCTCCCAAGGGAAGTCTGACTCATAAAAGCAACAATTGTTCCCGGTCCTTAGGCAAGGCTCTTTCCTGCTCTTCCTCCCATAGAAAGACGATGGATGCAATTTTGTGTGAGCGGGCAGAAGGCTGTCAGGGGAAGGAGATGTTACTTCTGTACCTTGTTTAGTCCCTCTTCTTTCAGTGAGATTTTCTAGCTACTGCTGCACAGGATAGTAGGCTTATCTTTATGAGTCAATTTTACCCTTTTAAAAGGAGCTCCTTTTCCTCAGATGAGGCCAGTTCAATGAAACATCTGTAAAAATCTTCACCCTCTTGTAGCAAGCAGGACATTAATTCTTAAGAGCTGTCCTCTTAAGTGGGATTTATTTAATGCCAAGGCAGAATTATACATTGAAGTTTTTCTAGATTTATTCACATTTCATCCCTTTCTTAGTTTTAATTGTAACTAAAGTGAACTCTCCCAGCAGTTTAAAATTTACTTTCCCTCTAGGTGCTGAAGCTTATTAAAGTAGGTGTTTTGACTCTGAGTGATTAGACTCTGACTCAAATGAGAATTCATGTTCTGCACAGTAAGTAATCCATGGAGAAAAAATGCCAACAGGTATCCTCAGCTCTTTATTTATGAGCAATGAAAAATATGGGAAATTATTAGAGACTAACAGGAAAAGCCAGAAATGGCATTAGTCCCAATACAGAGAAAAGTGATCTGAATTGATTTTGTCAGAGTGAACTCCGCTTTCAAATTTATTTGTCTTATCACATTAACACTTTAACAATGACAGCCTACAGGTCTATTTTTAGGTACTTAATATGTCAAAATATGTGATGAAAGCAGATGAAAGCAGAGAAAGAAGAAGCTACTGAAAATATTTTCTGTAAAGACATTCAAGCACTTGTTCCCAACTCTGTGCTGGTGAACCATTCAAACAACAGTGCATACATTTGTATGACAAAAACACTTCCATAAAGATTGTCATGCTTTTTAAAAGTGCTAAGCAACACGCAGTAATACTAAGACCACTACATGGTGTGGGAGTTTGGCACTTCTGAAAACTAGGCCATTCATTTAAGCGTCTAAAACCACATTTTTCTTACTGCAAGGTAGACGTTCACAATTTGAATGTATTGTTTGTAGTACAGTATGCAGCTGAAGAGGACACCCACTCACTTTACCAGACCAGTAAGAGATCTCCACAAGACCATACTCTCCCTAAAGTATGGGATTTTTACAAGATGTAACAATGGGGACTGGGTTAATTTCAGACAGCGCTGATTTTCTAACAACAAGGCAAGAAGGCTCTGTCAGGCACAAGACCATCAAAAAAGGTGAGCTCCATAAGACTGTAAGTAGAACGGAGATGACTTTGCTTTTCACAAACCCTCAACATTGCACTTAATGACTTTTTTACTATAGTGTTCTACTAGACCTCTTTTTAGGATGAATCATTTATTAAATCACACCTACTGAATTTCTTGTAGTACCTATCAAAAAAATATCTATAGAAATGTATGGGTAGGTTTCATGTACGTACAACACACTGCCGATATTAGAAGGTAGTATAAAGTCAGAATAGGTACGCTAGCAGGAATTCATAGAGTGGAAAATGCTTGTCTTAAAGAGAGATTTTAAAACTGAAATTTAATTAATACCTGACACAAAACTGTTGTTTTAGAAGTACCCAAGGCTGTATTCAACATTACTTCATCTACAGAATCTTTAATGAAGAAATGAAAATCACAGTGCTTGCCATGTTACATCTAAACTAGATTGCTGTCTCATATCACAGATTTCTCTCCCAGGAAATGGTGCAGTCCCAGCAAAAATGTTAAGCCATATTTGATAGGAAAGTCAAAATTGAAATATGATGTACTATCTTCCAGGTATTTTGAAACAGCAATAAACAAACAGCTATGTAAAAGCTGTGTATCTAGTTTTCACCCCTCTCTTACTGCAGTAGAGGTATATTTCAGGAATGTAATTATGTATTTAATAACCTGAACACAAAGTTAAGCACAGCCATCAGCAACAGAAGATGAACTGTACTTGCGCCAGCCCTTCCTAAGCTCTGTATAAAACTGACTCCAGCTAAACTAAAACCATCCAGAGCAATGGATTTCATAAAAATCATCTTCTCAAGTCATACTTTCATGTACACTTTCATCTTATGTAAGCCACCACTGCTTCCAAAAGGAACAGTCAAACCTTCTCTTCCCAAACCTTGCATAGCCAGTAAACACACTGCCATGCAATGACGCTGACAGAGGAGCTAGGTTAAAACTAACCTATCCAAAAAATTCTGGTCTTAAACCAGATCATTTTGGAAAGGAAAGAAAAAAATGAAAATGTTCAGCAAAGTGTTCCATTTTGGTATTTTCTGATGGACACAATTTTATATTTCAGCTTAAAAAATGTTTTTCAGTTCTCTCTCTCCTTTTTTGCTACAGTATATATAAATTGAACATAACTTTTAAGATAAAAACAGACATCAGTTAGCCCCAAACGATTTTTCTTCACAGCTTTTTTTTGTACTTTAGACTTTCAGCATTATCAGAGTGACACCAGAATTTCAAATTTATTCACCAAATGGAATCTCTTATATAGGCAGTTTTATTAAATTCACGTAAGTAGCAATAGGGCATACCACTAAAGGGGAAAAAAAGGTAATCTGTATCTATTTATCATCAAGTGGTTCAAACATCTGGTGGACATAATGTGCGAGGACTTCAGATAGTGGTTTTCGTCTCTAGCTATAGAAAGCCACAAGCAATTTAGTTACTCTTTCAGTGGTGCAGCTCCCCAGCTGTGAAATATTTCACTGCTACAGTGAGGTGGGAATTAACTCATCAGTTTACATGAGAATTTCTTATACTACAATATTAAGCACTATGTATAACCTCTTTAATAGAAAACAAAAAGCCAAATATTCAAAATCAAAACATCCTAAGCTAACAATTTGTCATTATTTTAAGCAAAAATAAACAATTACTTCAGACCAAAATTCAACATTCCTTGCTTTTTCAGAACTGCCATTGTTATCATTGTGCTAAAGTACAGAAAGCAGAACACAAGAGTCCACTGTGCAAATAGGAGATGGGAATTTTGCTGACAAAATTAATCTGTGTGTTCAGTTCTTACAGGTCTTATCTAGTTTCTTTACAATATGCTGCAGTATTAGATGTGTTCTCATGTGCATCCTTATTGTCACTGTCCCTCACTGCCAATGAGAGTTAAGTACATATTTGAATGAAGAGGTATTTTGGGACTGATACGATGTCCTTGTTTAGCCTCAGGAAAAAAAAAAAACGGGGGTGAGAAAAACACTAAAAAAGGAAACATCTTTTTTTCAGGACAACCAAGTACTGCTTCTACGTAAAACATGTCAAATGACATATAAAGTGAAAACAACTTCAGGGCATCAGGCATTTTTATTTGAAAGACGACAGATCAGCAGTTCTGTTCAGTCTGCATTGTTTCTGGAGGAGCAATGTTTCATCAGGGGCAGAAAATAGGAAAGAGGAAACAAGAGATTCTTATAAAAAAAAGAGAACTTGACATGTTCACACTTCAATATCCTTTTTAGATCCTGCAGTAAAAAGCACAAAAAATCCAGCCATTTCTGATATTCTGCCAGATGTAGTTAAAGAAGACTAACTCTTGCACAGTCACAGCACCCAAATGAACACTTCACTTTATAAGAAATCTATCACCCTACTTATTGCTTTCTGACAATGAAATTAGAAATTATTAAATTGATAAACAGTCTGCCCCATATTTAGCACCCACATTATGCACAAAGATGTGCTTTCACTAATAAATTGCTAATGACAACCTTCCCAAACCAGGAAGCAGCATCTTTGCAGTGTCAAACAACTCTTAATAATTTGGAAGTGTGAACACAGTGCATTTAAAAAAAAAAAAAAAAGAAAAAAAAAAAGGACAGTGACATACAGTCCAAAAGGATTAACTGAACTACATAGGTAAAGGATTATTTATGATAATTCACACAATATAAATATGTTTGTATTTACAGAGATTCTTCCCTTCTAACTTTTCAAGAAAAATCTTGCAAATGCAGAATCTCCTTGAAGCATATTTATGCCCATCCAGTGATCATTTACACATAGATTACTTACACAATACAATAGCTTAGTATCACCTAAAAGTCAAATGTTGGAACAGGTCTACATAAAGAATAAAAAAATAATAGTTCTCGGTTCCCCTGGAACCTCTGTACTTGAACAAAAGCTAAGTCATGCCCTCAGGGTTTGGTTCACCACTTTACTGTGGGAATACAAGTTAACTCAACTGACGCGATGATAAATGTGCTCAGGATCAGGCCTATCTATTTGGATTGATCTGCAGCGTGGTTATGTACTACCTCAATATCTGAATAGGACTAATTCAGGAAGAGACTGCGCAATCAATCCAAGCAACAGGGAAAAATCAGATAAAGTCAGAGAAGCTGGCCCCAAGAAGAAAAATCTCACACAGATAAACTTAACAGTTTAACGGACAAACACAAATAAACGTTAGGTCCTCATCATAACTGAAATAGTACTGGTACACAGACTTCCATGGACTTGTACTGATCTACTGAGAATCTGGCTCTGGGTTTATAAATTAAGACCATTGATAAATGGTTTATAAATTAAGGTTTATAAATTAAGACCATTGATAAATGGACTTAATGGGCACTAGAGGCAACTCCAGTATGCAGAGGAAAACCCCGAGTGATGTTTAACTTGTTGGTATTGTCACCTGCCTTTCTATAAGGGTAAGACAAAGAATCCTCCTTCTCAAACAGAAAACATATTGCTGTCTTTCAAGGGTTTCTGCTCTTGTGTCTAACCACTATGGCTAAAACAAAGCCATAATGCACACTGACCTAAAGGAACATCTAAAGGAAATAAAGCATGGAAGAGACTTAGTTCCAAGCATGGCTAAGGAGTGCGAAAGTACTGTAATCTTCCTTACATACCATTTCTACTCTTACTCATTTAAATCTGCTTCTTGGTTTGAACATCCATCCAGGGAACATCCAGCCCTTTGCCCATTACTCAGAAGCCTGTGTTCCTATTAGTTTGAAAAACAAAGTCATCAGGCTGAATATCTGAATTAACTGGACAAGGCCTGTCGGCTCATACTCAAGTCAATGATGATGAGCTAACAGAGGTTTTGTCATTTAGGGACAATTCCTGAGTGCAATAGTCAAAAAATGGGGTCACCACTCAGGAAGTCCACAGCTGCAGCAGTGGCAGTAAGAAAAAAATCATGGCCAAATGCAAGAAAAAGATCCTTAGATAGCCTTGTGCTCTCCTAACGTGTTACCACATACAAGTCATTGCTGTTGACCCTGGAGACTTGCCCAAAGCCTGCACACAGTGCAGTATAGGTGCTGCTCAGCCAGCTCCTTCTCTAAGATGAAACCACTAACTCATCTTCAATGTCAGCAACTGGTCTGGCTCTTAACAGTCAAGACTTAGGGTTTTCATTTTATGTATTTCAGAAGGGAGCTTACTACCATAAACCTGCCACTCAGTATAGCACTGTACACTGAGAATATTGTAAAACGTCTTTCTAAATCACAATACACACAAGCAGAGAGCGTGAAACTCTTACCTCAAAGGATGCTTTTTAAATGTCCTTAAAATGTGAGAAGTGGAGTATGCCCTAACTAACAACCCACCTTCACCAATTTCTGTAAGCATAACGTTTGTTTCTCAATTCACTTTGAATTTTCAAGGTCCTGAGACTAGTTTCCAGTCAACAGTTTCCTAAGCAAATGCTGACCCCAGTTAAAATTCAAGGCTGCGGGATGGAAGGCACTCTTCCATCTCTCATTGTATAAATGACAATGTTTTGTTTCAACATTTATAAAACAGTTTGTTTCCCATCAGTTACGCCCTTCGGCTTTTTACGTTATTCAGCTTGGAAAATGGAAACAATAGACAGGTTTCACTTCCTGGTTTCTTGCTGCAGTATTTGGTTTAGAAAACAAAACTTAAATTCAATCACTTTAGTAACATGATAAATAATATTTGTTAGATAATTTTTACCTTATCAAGCCTTTCAAAATTGTCTTTTAAAACAAGACCAAAACAAAACATATACTAAAACCCTAAATGAAAGAGTATACTACAAGCAACCTGAAAATACACCGATTCTAAGCTACTGCATGAACTATTCTACTCCCCTGAAAATGACAGAAGTTGTCTTTTCCTTTAGTAGGAAGAGGCAGGGTAGTGAGGTGGGAAAGCATTTTTCTGAGCACTCTCACAGCCTGGGGACCACCTGGGAGCCTGGTCCTGCAGCCAGACCCCGAAGCATGCACAGGGGAGAACCGATGGCTGTGCTCTAAGTGCTGCCTGCATGGAAAGGTTCACTGGCAAAAGAATACAGTACTTTAAACTAATGTACCCCGGGAGAAAAAAAACAATTACCGAAGATATCAGATGAACTGAGGGAAAAAAAAAAATAAAAGAAAACAAGTAAAACCAAGACTTCTTGCCGAGTGTAATAAAATTCAGCTAAAAGATAAGAGAACGACGTAGCATATACTGTTAACGCCTTATTAAGTAAAAGGTGTCAGGGAAACAAAAAGGATGTGTGTTCAAGCTTTTACATATATTTCCTCTTGAAAACAGACAAACACAACAAATGCTGAAATATAATTAAAAAATATGTACATGCACAATCCAGCTTCTAACCAAAAGGTCGGAACCACTTAGAAATATTTAAACTAACATTCAGTAAAAACATTTTTTGGCCTTGTAAGCTATACTGACATTTCACTTAATGTCTCAGGAATTTGATTTGGTCAATTGCAGACAGTCTTGCATCCGTCATGGGACTAAATATGGCTCTCATGCAAGAGAATAAGGTGCGGATGTGAAATCTGGTCTATTTGTTATTAAAGTTGTAACTTTTCCCAGTTTTTCAACATGAACTAACTTTATATCATATGTTGATGCCTTTGCTGTGTTTCTGTTAAGTTTACGTACAGCAGAAATTCTAGTTATCCACATAAATTAAAAAAAGAGAAACGGTGAAGCTCCACAGTGCAGCACTCAGAGGAATGAGCCTCTGACAACTAGAATCACCTTTCTGGTCACCTCCCTCGACACTTCCTCCTCAGTTTACGTTTGCACGAAGGCAGATGATTTACTGATCCTCCTTGCAAAAGGAAAGGAAACAGAAAAAGCCTTCCACGGTATTGAACCGCCGCACCTCACTGCCAGCAGGAAATAGTCATTACTGTAAAAAAAAGTACCTTTTGGAGCCTCCAATATAGGTGAAGGTAAAGGTGGAGTCTGAGTACCTGAAATCTGAAAGACAAAGAGCTGCGTTATCACAACTTGTCTTTATTTCGGCTGAAACAGCCGAGGTTTTACAGACCAGCATTCAGCTACCGACACGGGGGCGGGCGGAGGGGGGGTCGGGGTGAATCGGAGGAAATGCAGCATCTCCCCCCAGCCCCTCGCAACAAGTGCCCGCTGCTATGGCAACGGCAGGGATTTCCATTGTCAGAAACGGCAACAGGCAGCCGCAAGCCGGGCTCCTGCGACGGCTCGGCTCGGCGCGGCCGGCACCGCGCCGGCACCGCCAAGGAAGCCGCGAAAGCCCGGGCGGGCGCGGAGCGGGGGCGTTTGCAGGGACCGGGAGGGCGTTTACCGCCGGCCGTGCCCGCGGCCCTGAAGCCGGGCGGGCGTGCGGGGACCGCGGCGGGCACGGGGGACAGCCGGACCCCGGCCGCCCGGAAACCGGCCGCGTAGCGCCCGCCGGAGCCACTAGCACCGGGGCTGCGCTCGGCTGGGCGTTCGCCCCGGCAGCCGCGGGCTGCGCCAGGCGGCGGGGGGCACGCACACTCGCCCGCACTCACACTCGCCCACACCCGCCTGGTTTTGCGTGTGGCCGCTGCCACGCTCCCTGCCTCGGGATGCCCCCCCCCCCCCCGCTTCCCGGCCGGCGCCTGGTCCCATCTGCCCTCACATGCCCTCGGAAGGAGAGGAGGAGGAGGAAGAAGGGGGCTGAGGGCTGGCACACGCCGGCTCGGCGGCGGCCCCCGCTCCCAGGAACGGCGGCGAAGGGCACGGGCACGGGCACGGGCACGGGCACGGCCCGGGCAGCCGCGCCGCGGCGGCAGCGGGGTCGGGGGCGGGCGGCGGCGGCAGCCTCCGCGCCGCCAACCTGGCGCCCGGGAGAGAAACTCACCTGCAAACAGGCAGTCCTTCTCCGCCTTGCACTTTTGGATCACAACGTCAATATCCTTCTGAATCCTCTCTTGTCTTGAACACATCCCCATGAAATAAATCCCAGGGGAAAAAAAAAGCAGCCTTTATTGCCACCCCACCCCACCCCCCACGCTGCCAGTTTTTAATATTCAGTCCGAAAGATGGACCCTGGGGCTGGCGAGCAGGAGTCTCCGCGGCGGCCCGGGGGGATCCGCTCGGCCGGCTGGAGGACGGAGGAGGAAGGCAGCGGGAGCCGATGTTGTATGCCCAGATGTGCCCGCCCAGATGTGCCGCCGCTGCCGGCGAATGGCAATTTCCTCACAATGGATCCAGCGGAGGGTGGCGGCGGCGACACGGGACGCCCCCACCCCCCACGCCCTCTGGGTTTTTTGGGGTTGGCTGGCTGGTTTGTCTTTTTTTGGAGGGGGGGGGGGAGAAAAATGGGGAGGGGGGGCCGAGCCGACCCGACCGCTCACATCCCGGCCCCTCCCGCCAGCAGCGGCGATCGCCGCGCAGCAGCAGCGCGCAGAGCCGGCGGCGGCGGCGCCCGCACCCGGTCCCTGGCGGCGCGGCGGGGCCGGCGCTGCTGCAGCGACGCCGAGCCGCAGACCCTCCCCTCGCTCCCGGCCCGGCACGTACGGCCCCCGCCGGCTCCCCCGGCGGAGGCGGCGCGGGGGAAGGAAGAGGCGGATGCACAGAGCCGTGCGGGCGGCCCGGGAGGCGGCGGGCGCGATGACCCCGGCCCCGCCGCCGGCCCTCGCCTCCTCCCCCCGCTCCGGCCCGGGGCACAGGCTGCCGCCTCCTCCCGAGCAGCGGAGAAAGGCAAATGGCAAGTGATCGGGGCGGCGGGGCGGCTCCCGGGCCGGCACCGGGGAGGAAGCAAGGCCGGCGGCGGCGGCGGGGCACGGAGGAACGGGGCGCTTCCGGGCCGGGCGGGGGCCGCCGGGCTGGGGCGGGGAGTGGGGCCCGCTCGCCCCTTGTCCCGGCGAGGAGCCCCGTCCCGCGGCGCCCTTCCCGGGCACGGCGGGGCCGCGCCGGCCTCCCCCGGCAGCCGCCCCCGGGCACCGCCGGCTGTCGGCGGGGCGGGCTCTGCGGGCGGCCCGCTCCGGCTCTCCCCGCCGCCGGCCCCCTTCCGCCGGCGTCCGCGCCCTTCCGCCCCCGCGGCGGCTGCGCTCCTGCCCGGCACCGCGGGCGGGCGCCGGCAAGCGGCTCCGCGGGCAGAGCTCCTCTGGCTGGCGCTTCTCCGGGCAGGGAAGCCTGGCAGCCCGGCCTCAGCGGAGCGCCGTCCCCTGCCTGCCTCTGCCTGCCTCCTGTCGACCGGGGTGCGGGCCCGTGGAAACAATAAAAAGAGAATTAACGTGTCGGTAGTCCCTCTCTCACCGCCGTGGTTTTCAGTCGCGCTCCCCTGCCCTCGGTCTCCAGCAAAGCTGTCTCTGACAGCTGAGGGCTTCGGGAGAGGACTCGGGCTGTCGTGACAGTGCCTAGCAGTCGGCGCTCACCCAGGCCGGCGGCTTCGGGCGCTAATGCAATGGGAGTAATAACCGTAGTATACCTCGGAGGGAATGGCCAAGTCTGCAAAACCAAATATTCTTCATCAGAGTGCAAAGCGAATAATTAATAAAAACGGGTGTGGATGTAGTAGAAACAGATTTGATTTAAAAAAGTTGAAAGAATATTCACAGAATTCAGTTTTTATGTATTCACCCAGCTCTAAACAGTTCCCATGGATTATTCATTATTGAGCTCAGTCGTTTTCGTGTTTTTTCATTAAGCAAGTCTGTATTAATTATGTATTGTTGATTTCAAACACAGGGGACAAACACCATCATTTTCTTAACTGGAAATAGCTAAAAACGCGAGGATAAAAAGATTCCATATTTATTCCTATCTTGATAAAATTTTGTGTCTGAAGGAGGGAACAGAAGGGAAATGACAAGGAAAAGCAGGTAATGTTTAAACAGAACAAAAAATCCATCACGTGATAGGACTCTGCCTCTAAGAAAATAATTTATCTTTGAGGGGAGATTTCTAGACGACTTTTCAGTGCTGTTCACTGAATTCTTTTCTATTGCAGCAAGACTTTTCCAAGGCATGATACAGAACTTGTCACTGTAGTCAGAAATACAGTGTAATATGGTAAGACACTGTCATTCTGTCAAGTTATGCCAGCTTGGTCAACAAGTGATGCTTTTCTAGAGTTTTTTTCTAGCTATTCAAGCTAGGACGTCAGCAGCCATTTTGCTGCCTTCCCCTTAATCATAGTTGGAAGATGTAATCAGAACTTGATTTATTCTGGTGGGGTTTTGGTCCTGAACCTTGTAGAGAAAGGTCTCGCTTATCCCTCCCATGTGGATCGGGAAGGGGGTAGGTTATTAGATAGCTACAGGATATTTATGCTGACAGTTCTGCTCACAGCTTCTTCTGACCACAGGGTTCTTCTCAGCATCATGTCAATTAACAATTCTTGACTGCCTTTTTAAGCCTCAGACTATTTTCATAGGCTTGGTAACAGTGAATTGAAAAGTCATCCACAAAGAAACACCACTGTCTTCAGGAAAGCTAATATGCTTGGTATCTGGTTTCACAGCATCAACTGACTAGAACAAGAAGTCTGGAAATATGGCTGGTTATTTATTCCATTTATTGTTTTTTACTGTAAGTGGCTCTTAAATTTCTAGATTCTTAGCCAATTTGGCCCTTGATTTACTTGATGACTCTAGCAGTGTTACAGCAGGAATGGCTGATTTCAGTGAGGAAAAGCTAGATTATATATCGAGGTCATTCTCTTGATTAAAATACTGAAAATGGAAGTGTTAGAAAATCAAGGTGGGTCTTTAGAGTTGGTCCCTAAAGTTGTCAAGATTGACAAGCTGCTGACATCCAGGTACCCTAAGTGTTACTGCAACAGTATCTCTGTGCGTGCTGTAATCCCTGCAATGAGGTACATTATACCATTCTCTTGAAGAAACTTTCTGAAGAGCTTTACGAGTAATTTCATGAATGATAGGACAGTTGGTCTTGGAAGTAACGGTCTTGGCTCAAGGGAATTCAGCGTATGTCTTTCCAATTGTTTTTTCAGTCTTGGAAAACTGGCTCATGTCATTTCTAGTTTTGTCTCAAGCTCAGCTCAGTTCAGCTCAGTTTGATTGTACTGAACTGATTACCCCAATTAAGTAAAAAAGAAACACAAGTAACTTTTATGTTTGTATTCCTGGGAACCTGAAAACATTCACAGAGGTGTAAATAAGGTAAAAAGAAATTTAAATCCATGGAGCTACATGATTATAAAATTTATGTGAGAAGATTGGCTCAAAATGTAATGGGGAAAATTATCTAAAGAGAGAAAGAGAGAGGACACTGAATGTGTTTCAATAATGCGTGAGCAGCGACTGAGAAAGTTATTGAAGAAATGCACAGGTCAGCTGATTTCTGCTCGTAGGTGGGTTCTGCCTCCTTTAAACTAAGCAGATTTTTTTCATTTTATGCCAGAAAAAAACCTTTTCCACCTATTAGTAAAGCTGTTAGAAATGATTCAGTAAGCATCAGGACATGCTGTTCTGTCCCAAGGTATCTTCTTCATATATTTTTCTAAACATGTTCCTGTTACATATAAACACATATTAGAAGTTTTAAGAAAAATATAAATACGCAGACTTGCACTTGTAGGGAATATACAGAACTCGGGGCAATGTGATATGGCATCTGTCCAATATTTCTAATATGGGAGAGCGTTCAAAAGGGCAGAGATAAGGAAAAGAATCACAAACCCTCCAAAACGCAAAATTGCCATCAACCCTCCAAAACAATAACAAAAACAAGTCTCCACTTTTATATGCTCCAGATGAAACTCTAGCACAAAACAAACTAAACCTCTGCTTTTTCTCCAATTTCAAGGACTATTTGCCCGTCACCAATACAGCAACACTCACTGATCTCTGTAGACGGTGAGCTCTGGAAGGTGGAATATTTAAAGAATCAATACCATTCCACTGTTACAGCATAAAACACAATGCTACCCTTCTGGTAAGCTTCCTCAAAATGACACTGTGGCATTAAAGTCTGAAAACGTAGGCATAAGTTGTGAGAGATGGAGGAGCAATACTTAGCTGTTCCCACCAACAGAGAGGTGACACAAACCATAAAAAAATGCTTAGCTTTAAGCTTTAGTATAATTTTCACTAGAACTCTATTATTGGCAGTTACAGTCTAATATTCTGCTGTAATATTCAAGTAAATATTTTGAGTTTACAGTTCATTTTCTTTAAGCCTGTTCCAGTTTTACACAGATAGCAAGTCAGCTGTCCTCTACACCATTCCTCTCGGTTGTCCATCCAAGTAGTCATTGCCACTCTGTGTAGCTGCAATCCTTAGTCAAAGCAGTCCCTAACAGAATACAAAACCACTGAAATCATGGTGAAGTTATAAATAGATTGGCTTCTTTGGGCCCGCACTGTAAGGCTGTGATGACTTGGATTAAAAACACACTAGCATGGTGGACCTGTCATGATTTAAGAGTGAATTTCACTGTGAGTAAAGCATCTTAACTGATTTTTTGGAGTGGGTTAACACTGGTCCATTGATAAAAAGCCTTTACTTTTTAAAAAAGAATGACAGTTAAAATGGAATTAATAATGTGACTTAAAATACTGCATAATTTTTAATAAAAGCTTTAAATATTTTTGTGTGATAAAACTGAAGTAATGACTTAGATTACAATACGAAACAATAGCTTAAACTATCACCTGTCCAATCCTCCCTAAGTTTTTAAAACTTATTTTAAGCCGTCTCATCTGGCCTAGGGGGTGAAAAAACCTTCATGTAACATACTTTAACATTACATATTTTATTTGCTTTTTTTCTTTTGGAATAGCAATGGAGGAAAAAAAAAAAAAGCATTGAAGTGATGTACCAGAGGACCAAGGCTTATTTTTTTCAATTCAATGTTGAAATTTCCAAAGCAATTGTATTTTTTTTTCTTTTTTAAAAAAATATATTAAACAGCAGCCATAGACACCTCAAACAAAACAAAAGGATGTACACACACAGGATGTGCTACACACAGATGTGTGGATTGCTGTGACAGTGACCTCTAACTTTCCATCAAAGACCAAGTACTCATCCTTCCAGATGTCACTGAGGCCCACAATAGCTAAGCCTACATCTGCTGGCATGATAAATGCTACTAGCAATGCTCAATAAATCATGCAATCAGAGTCCCAAATGACACCACAATTTATTGTAACTCTTAGCATTACACTTTCTAATGATGGTTTTAACTTGTTCTTGTTTTTTCCTCCTTCAGTAATGTCCTCTCATCTTTCAGGCTCTGCCCATTAGCCTTATTTCTCCTATTCCTTTTTTCTTTCCTTACTAACTCTCACACCATTAAGACCTTATTTTTTTTTTTTCTACTGGATCTCATTAGTGTCTTTTCAGCTCTTACTTCTGTCTATCCCATCCATTCAGTTCCCCTCTTCCACCTCACTCTTGGCAGCTCACTTCTTGAGCAGCTCAAGGAAGAGGGCCAAAATGGAGCTTTCTCTACAGAAACTGGTGTTTTGTAAGAGAAGCAAGCAGGAATATTTCTAAACCTTTTATCCATTACTTTCTCATGTCAGTCACAAACAAATTCAGAAGGGGAACCCTGTGTTTCCCACCAGCTCCTGAAGTAAGTTGCCTCTTGCCAGCATCCTTGTTATTTCCTGAATCATGGACATTTCTGGCTGCACAGTGGCAGTGCTCAGTAAGGCAAGTAAAGGGGCCTCCGTCTTGATTACTCTGTTGCCCGGTAGCTAGAATATTTCTCTAGAAGTTGAGAGTTGTGGGTGTATACTCATAGACTGACATTAAGTTGAGGCTTACTGTCCCCACAACTGCCTCTTATCAGTTACACCCTAAGGTCAAGCAATGATCAGTCCTGAAGGTTCACCATCCTGCCTGAGCACAACAAATGGCTGCCCAATCAGTCTGAGCCGCCTATCTCAGGAGTGCAGATAAGCACCTAAGCCCAGGCCAGAGGCAGAATTTCAGCTCCATTCCTTACTTGGCCGTGGGCTGTGCTCCTTTTACAACTACTCTAAATCTCCTTTCCAAGAGCTTTACTGCTCCCATTCACTGTGCAGGGAACCTGGAGGGCTTAGCTATGCTCATGGAATAGCTGCATTTACGCCCATGGACAGCACGTAAGCACTGCTTCTCCCAATTCACATTTAGTCCCAGACGATAATGTTTAGTGAATGGCTCAAGGGTATGCAGACTATTTCTGAAATCTGTAATATTACTGGTGTCATGTACCACAGCTAAACTTATTACCTGGCAAATTTCTCAGTTGCTGAGCAAATACGTGGTTAAAAAGCCTTAAAACAAAACTTCTCTGTTGCCTATATCCAGATTGCAATTTCTTAATTGCAAACAGTCATGCCAGAAAGTACTCAAACTGTAAAATACTTACCTTGCTAAAAATATTCCATTTAGTCCATTTTCTGCAACAGTAAATATGATTCACCATGTCACCATCTGTTATCAGGTACTGATGCTTTCCTGCTGTAACAACCTCCATTGCAGCCAACCTGTGCCTGATCTTAACTAAGAATTTGTAACCCCAAATTAAAATGAATTGTTGACTACTCTCAATTTACGTGAAATTAATAGGGTGGTAAGCACTCAGGACCTTGCAAGATTAGCCCTTAGAAACTGAGGACTAATTCCATCAGTAGACCATGTCTCATTTATACTGCAAGCTGTGGGGTACTGTTTTGATCTCTGACCAAACTAAATGAGAGGCTGAAAAAGGGGGAAAATTAGCACATGCAGAGTTTCATGCTGCTGCAACCACACTGCTTCCTGTACTCAAGCAAACTCATTCAGTGTTTGCTCAGCTACTGCTGCACAACCAACTGCATTTAACCTCACAGATGTAATTAGATTTGGGTGCCTGGATTTGTTCCCTTCAGAAGACTGGAACCGGAGGTTAATGCAATGTTCAGTCAGTCTTCTTAAACCAAGGCACTCTTTAATCTTAAGGAACTAAACATAAAAGGAAGTGACATTTACAATAATTAATGAGTGTATGCAACTGTCTCATCTAACTCTTACCAAAAGCATCCCAAGCTTGCATACAACAGCCTAACTTTCAGACTCCATACAGGTGTCTTCCTTAGTCACTTCCCCACAGTCTCCTGTCCAGCGCCCTTACGGCTAAGAAAAGGGTTTTGGCTTTTTAATTGTTTATAGGCCATCTTTTATGGTTGCTTCTCATCTGGTAAAACAGTTGTGTAACCTGGCAGGAGCCAGAGTAGTTTTTTTTCTTTATAAATAATAGCTCAGACATTGTATTTAACATTAAGCTCATACAAAGGAGTACATTGTGTGGGTTTTTGCTTATTACTTTAGCTGCTAGGAAACACAGCCAAAACGTGTACAGTATTCATCCCATTGACCATATCTTTTGGTAGTTATCCAGGTAATTTTTTTGCAAGCCATGTTCATGATTACTACAAGTCAACCCGTTCCCTGATTTCCCTGTTATCTTAACGCTGAAGAACAGCATGAGCCAACAGTATCCAGAATGCAGAAGTCACTGTTAAGCTAAATAACACTATAATCTAAACTAGTAAAAATCTGCAGTTTCTGCTATATCCCAAACAAACTGCAACAAATAAAAAAATCTTAGGCAAAAAGTCTGTGGAGTTATAAATCAAAACCACCAAAGTATTTTGAGAAACAAATCCACTCCCTTTCATGTATTTGCTGTGCTTTGTACAAAAATCATGCTTACCACATATCAAGTAGATGTCTTTCTTTTAAAACCGTGTGCTAACTTCAGAAGGCTTTTCAGTAGATGACCAATTTCAGATGTCCAGTGTTGACACTGCTGGCTGTCTACAAGATAGAAACAGAAAGAAACAGACGAAGTGGCGATGAAACAAAACCTGACACCCCTCAAGGACATATATATCAAGAGCAAAAAAAAGTCTGCAATATTTACAACAAAAAGATTGGTCTGAGGTAAATCTACAATGTGGCAGGGGGAAGGGAAGGGAGGAAGTGGAGGAAAAAGGTAGAGGAATTAATAAAAAAAGTTCAGAAATAACTGGGAGAAAAGGAGTAGGATTGCTTTTACTTGGAAGAGAAGAAATATTTAAAAGTACTTCACTTGATTTTTTTTTAAGGGAGATCATGTCAGTATTCTTGCTCCTTATTAAAAAAAATCATGTCCATGGGTATTAACAATCAATAACGCAGACCTTGCTTTTGGAAATCACATCGAAGCTTTCAGCATGAGTAGTTCCATAGATGCAAGCAAGACAAGTTATGAATTAAAATGAAATGATTAATTTGTTTTTTAACACAGGTCTTAGTTGTGCCACATCCATACTTTGATTTTCAAAACCCATAGGTTTGTGTGCAGCATATTAAAAAAGTGGCATTTTCTGTAAGCCTAGTGAAGATTTGCCTATTCCAGTAATATTATTTCTACATATTTCTAATAATATTATTTAAATTAATACTAAAAGCAAGTCTCCTTAAATACAACCTATTCTTGAAAAGGATACCAAAGTAACGCACTGTCATTCTTGAAAAGATTCATAAATGCCTTCATGAGGAAGGAGGTTGGGATATCCCCATTAATGAGGCAATGCCTATACAATATACGGGTTTGAGCATTCACAATACTATCTACCTTCTCAGTTCCTTCTCTGATACACAAAACACGCAATAAGACCAAGGTTATATCCTAAAAGTAAAATAAAGATTTCCTCTTGTAGGAACCTCCTCTGCCTTAGCCCAGAGGGGTGCCGTATTATTTAAAACCACAAAATTAATGAGGAAAAACATGCAAAAAAAAGTTTCTAGATTAACTGTGGTTTTCAGATATTCTGTCTGACCTTTTTCTCTTTCTTCTTCTTCCTCAAGTCTGCTTTGATTTTTCTCTGAAATGAGATCTAGGCTGCCAGCAGTGAAGTAACCCATTTTACAAATCCTGTTGGAGTCCCATCTGTTTTGGTTGAACTTTGTATTTATTTTGTCCCATCTAACACCCATAAACACCAATTAAATTTATTATAAAATGTAGTGAGCTGTCTTGTGACTGATAAGGTTGTTTTACAAGGCTTACAGTGTGTTTATATTAAGGTTTCTGTAGTATGAAACCATTTCTTCTAACATTCACAACATAAAGTATATATTTGTGCAAATAGACTAGCTCAATTATACAACTGTCCTTGCTCTTTGGGAATAATACAGAAAAACAGCCACAACTGAAACTAGGTCATTATTACTGATTTCAGGATGTACACTTCAGTTATTTTATTTTTTATATAGCACTTTACATTTGATGCTTTCCTTTTTTTCTTTCAAAATGGTGAAAACCATGAGGCTAACACATAACTCTTTCAAAATATTTCAAGGGTAAAAAGAAATTTCCCATAAACATTTGCCATTCCCTGAAATCAATTATTAATATGTTCATCATTGTCTTTAAACTATTACAGTTTTATAGAGGTGCTCTATGAGGTTTTGGTGTGCAAAACAGTGATAAAATGTTACGTAAGGAGATTTATCTTAGTTCTTCTGTCTTGGTGATTTTTTTATGCAGCTATGGACAGTCCTATACTATAAACCATATTTTTCTTTTCTTATTAAATTAATTTTTCATCTTCCTACATAATTATCTAAATTCTGTAAACTACACAGATATAGCTCTTGGCACAATATTTCCTACTGACAAGAGAATGCTAAAAGAGAAATACAGCTGGACAGACTCCTAAAATACTCAGCACTGATTTATGCATTTCAGTAAACTCAGTCACAAGAGGAGAGCTGGGTAAATAGTAGGAAAAATTATTCATGGAGACATTTACAAATCCCTTACAATTTGGCTATAGTCCCACCCCTTATACTAGCTTGTTTTAAAAAACATTCAGCAGGATTGTTTTATTGGATGATGTCAATATGCAGCCATGATAATTCTGGTACCAGTATTAGTATTTACGTTTGAGCCAGAAAGTTATTTTCATTGGTTTACATGGTCAAGAAAGACACAATATTATGTAACATAACTCCAAGACATATCATAGATAAAGGATTATAAATGATTAAAAATACTAGAGTGAACAATTTTCAAGCAATACCTACTTGATAGCTGTTCACATAAAGGTATTTAAATAATGAAGAACTGATACATACATAAAAATGGCAGGGCGAAGGTCTTCAGCATTCTGCAGTCCTTTCAAATGGGACTTCTGTTGAATCAAAGAAAAAGGAAAATCATATTTGGTTTGTATCAAGCTAAACTTATATTTGTCATCTCTTTTTGTGATTGAAATAGGACATAGAGAAGTTCTGGTCCATTTAACACAAAATTGATCTTTTCAGCCTGAAGCAAAAAGTTTCATTTTGGGACACTCATTTGAAGAAACATCCTTTTATTCTGTAGCCTACAAGGCCTGAGAAGACCTCATGTCAATGTCTCACATCTTGGCCTCTTGACATTTATTGAAGTATTTTATAGAAGGCGAAACAGCTTCAACGAGAGCACCCCACTCTACAAAATTACCCCAGCTCCTAGCTAAATACTTGGCAGAAGCCAGGTTTGGTTTTGTTCCTGCCTTGATTGGAACAGAGAAGTAATAAAACTTCAGCTCTGTTGTTTGAACAGTCGGTCAGGAGGATTCCAGGCCCTTGCTAAATGGACACTTGGTTTAGACAGAAAAAGAGCTTTACAAGCGCAGAGCAAGAGCATTCATCTGAGAGCTGGGTATTATGGCACTTTGTTTAGAAGCATAAGGTCTGTCTCCTGAAGAGGAATGAACTCAGTTCAACTTTCCTGTATCTGGAGTGAATGCACTAGCCACGTTACTCAATGCAGGAGATTATTTTCTGCTGGGGAAAAAAATCTATTCATGCAATTAACCAGAATAAATAATTCAAGATCTCCCTTAGAAGGCATTTTTGTTACTTGATAAAAAGAGCAATTGTTCATATATCACTCTGATACTCTCCTAAGAAGGAAGAAGGAATAAGTAAGAGGAATGTCCAGGAAAATGAGGTATAGTCTGAACACCTCTGGAGTTTGGAAATCCTTAACTCTCAGAAAAATATTTCATTGACATAGTCATTAGTGTTCTCTAGTTTCTCAAAATATGATCGATGAAAATGGCTATAAAAAAGATTTTTAAACATACACACAAGCAGGGAAACAAACACAAAAGAGGATAAAGAGAGAAAAGAAAAAAGCCAGACTAAACTTTGAATATTAATTTATATGTGAATGTAAACAACAGCCACTGCAACATACTGTACAAGATATTTCCTTCATTGCCCTCTCCTCTTCCTCCGCAAAATGATGATGAAATTTCACAGATTAAGTTCAAGCTTTCACAGTCCACTCACCTTTTACCTTTGTCTGTGTGTTTTAAGCCCCTTTGCTAGACCAGCATTGGAGCTTGTACAAACCCACAATGAGCTGGTACGGGGAATGAAACCAAGAATCAGGTATACATAAAAAGCAATTTTCAACAAGATCAGCTCTTGAAGTGGCTTATTACAAAACAATACATTAAGCAACATGCTGATTCAAGAGAGGGGACAGGACCACAGCAATCCCCATTGATAGGCTGTAGCTATTCTGAGAAGTTTCCCAAGTCCAAATCTGATCTCACATACACTGACTACGGTCAAGTAGTCTACTTATCCCTTGCACAGGCAAGAACATAAATCTTATAGTCTAAAATATAAACCTTCTACTGAAGTACAGAGTATGTCACTTCACATCAGGGGTCCTAAAAAATGCCAGTTAAGCTGTACTGCATGAAACATTTGATGTGAGAAGGACACAGTAATTCATCACTGTTGTGGTTTAACCCCAGCTGGCAACTAAGCCCCATGCAGCCGCTCGCTCACTCCATTCACAGTGGGATGGGGGAGAGAATTGGAAGACTAAAAGTGAGAAAACTCATGGGCTGAGATAAAGACAGTTTAATAGGTACAGCAAAAGCTGTGCAAGCAAGCAAAGCAAAGCAATGCAATGAATTCATTTACTGCTTCCCATCGGCAGGCAGGTGTTCAGCCATCCTCAGGAAAGCAGGGCTCCATCACGTGTAACGGTTACTTGGGCAGACAAACACCATCATTCTGAGCATCCCCCCCCTTTCCTTCTTCTTCCCCCAGCTTTATATACTGGGCATGACATCATACGGTATGGAATAGCCCTTTGGCCAGTCTGGGTCAGCTGTCCTGGCTGTGCCCCCTCCAAGCTTCTTGTGCACCTGGCAGAGCACAAGAAGCTGAAAAGTCCTTGACTGGTGTAAACTCTGCTCAGCAAGAACCAAAACATCAGTGTGTTATCAACATTATTCTCATCCTAAATCCAAAACACAGTGCTCTACGAGCTACTAGGAAGAAAATTAGCTCTATCCCAGCCAAAACCAGGACAATCACAAAGTGGAGTTTTAGAAAACAGAAGGCCAAATAACATGATGCAGTTATCTCAGTTACTTCTTTACCGCAGAGATGGCAAGGACAGCTCGGATCTGGAGAGGGGCAGGCTGCCAAGTGGGTAAGGACACAAACTAATGAGGAAGGAATGCTCACAGTGGTAATGCAAACCATAGTGTCAAAACCATTTTCCACATAGTCTGGGAACAGATTTGTGGGTCCCAGTTTATGAGGGCACAGAGTCCTGAGTCAAGCAGCTGCCTCCTTCGACTAGCCTGGAATAACAAATGTCATCGTTCCACCTAAATAAACACCAGCATTTTTGACGAGGTAAGCTTCCCCACGGGGCTATCCATAGAAGCAATTCTTGTTAAGACCATCCCTCACTTCTGTCCTCCTACCCAGGGAGGAGTGGCAATACTATCCAATAAATTATTTTAAACACCACTTGTGGGGAATATAATTCAGAAAAAATATTGCAGGAAAAAAAGGGCATAGTTACTCTCCATACAAGCATTTGATCACAAGTTCAGAAACTCATTTCCTTTAGTAGCATATGGCTCATTAAATTCTTTCACATTTTAAAATTATGTATTGTCCTATGGCCATATTACATTTTAAGAAAGTAATGTAGCATTTCTAATTCTTCAGGAAGAAATGAGTGTGGAGACCTATATACTTGTATTCATTCTTTGTCCGTTGCGGTATTCAGCTTTAGTTTTTAGTCGATTTACCCAGGTTATCCTGAAATATTTTGTACTGGTAAAAACAGTGTATTAGAATCAAACTTCTCCCAGTGAGTCCAAAGAGTAAAGCATTTTATGTGGCCTTTTGCAGCTTTCTTTAACTATTCTGTGCATTTACTTTCTGATTTACATCCAGAAATAACTGGGAGAAAAGGAGTAAGTTTATGCTTCATAACTTCATACTACAAAGTGTAAAAAGGATTTGAAGTGATAGGATTTGCTAAATCCCACCTTGATATCTAATTGTCTCTGAGATGATTGATAGCAAATAATAGACATCCAAGTGAGAAAGGAACTGTGCAAGGTGTGTACTGCTGCCCTCTAACTGCATATAATCAGAACTAGTCAGTTAGACATCTGAGGCCTTGTATATTCAGTATTTTTGAAAGCTAAAAACTGCCTTTCGGCTGTGCAGATTCTTTTGGTTCTAGGACCCATTGTCAAATTGATCAGTACAATTTTGTTTGTGGTCTTCCGGGAGATGGGTGTGGTTGAGTGCTTTGGGAAATGGGGGGGCGGGTTAAACACAACAGGTGAACAAGAAAGGAAGTGTGCTAGGTACATAAGCCAAGTGGACAACAAAAGTGGATGGTTTAGCTTTAATTTAAAAGTTGCCTCCCATCATACATTTTTTTGTTTCCTAAGCAACTGTGCTTTTATAGCAGAAGCTGAGTTCTAGATCATTTCTGCCAAGAAACATTCCCCTTGTCTCCTCATCAGTGTGCTGATCACTGCTACAGGTAATAGGACATGGCTAAAATTATTGCAACACTGAGAGCGGGGGGAGAGCTAATTGTAGAGATGAGGCTCCTGTACATGGCCTTAGCAGCTCTCTCAATAGCTGGAGGCAAGCTGTCTGTCCTAGTAAAGTGCATGCATATGTTCTGAAACGCATTTCCCCCGTCAGACTAGTTGCAAGTGCCATGAAGTAACCAGAGTTTCCGCCTCTGCTGCAGGCTGGAGGTGTCCCCAGACTGCCTGCTCGTTTCTGCCTGTGACTGCCTTCGGTTTCTTACACTCTTCACTGTTCCTCTTCCTGTTGTCTGCCAGGCTGCGAGCTCTGCAAGCAGTTGTACAGAAGACTTAAACTCCATTGTGCAAAGAGATTTCCTTCAGTATCGGGAAGGGGGAAAACGAAAAGCAATGACAGATTTTCTTCAAGAGGCATGAAGTTCATACAGATGAAATATGCAGTAAAACAAAGGCATAGACAATGTGACCGTACAATTTCCAGGCTGCTAGAAAATACATTGGAGGAATAGTTGCAAAAAGAAGCTACAAATACCCTTTTTGGCTACAGTCAAAGTCAGTGCTTTGAGGTTAAGGAAGTGAAGTCTCCTGCAGACACTGTATGGAGGACCAGATAGAGTTCAGCTCTCTTTTGTTGGTGTCACAGTTTAACCTTGATGTTCTAGTTTAACCTTACAACTTATTTGATAGTGTTTCATTGGTAAAGTATAGTATCTTTCAAAAAATAATACGGTTAAATATCTCAATGTAAGTAAACACCTGCGATAACCCACCGCCCCCAATATAACTTCAAATTCATGTACATATCTTCCAAATACTAGTTTACTTTCTCATATGGATGACAGATTTCCTCTTTCTGAACTAGATCATTACTACACAGTGTTACGTTCTGAGGAAGAATAAACATCACTCCTGGTGTGGCCCTGTGCTCCCTCTGCCCCACCCCCCGCCCCTCCCCCTGACTTTCCCCCCCCCCCCCCCCCCCCGTAACTCCGATCAAGTGATAACCACCACTGGTGCCCATGATGGGTGCATCTGGTCTTGATGGCTGCATCCGGCTCAAGGTGGACTTGGGGGAGAAAGATAACGACACAATAGCCAAGGGCTAATTTATGGTAATGTGCCCACCTGACCACAGTGCTGGTCTGGGCTGACTCAAGCCAGATTTGGAAGAAATTGGCATCTGTGGTCGGTATGCAAATATGACTATGGGTCAATCATCTTACCCCCATAAAGAGTGAGCAGCCCAAGAGCCCTTTGAGCGCTCCTGCATGGCAGTGGGCTGCACGCCAGGATCTCCCCTTGAGTAGGGACACCTCTCAAGGTTACTCCTCGAGGTTGAAAGATTCCTTGCTGCAACAGATCCTCAGTAAGTGACTAACAGCATGCTAAACTTTGAAATCTTAGCTAAGTAATATAAAGGATTGATTGCACATATATAATCCCTTAGACATAAACTGTTGACCAAGTCTGAGGCTAAGTCTGGATCCAGCTGCATCTAGACTCCTCTCTGAGAAGGAGTTTAGAAAGTAAGGGCGTCCTTTCTGAACCTCGTGACTCAACAGGAGGTTCTCCCTGACAGTCTTGCCTGACCCTGGCCCCTAGGCAGTAAATAATCCAGTGTACCTTGCCATCGAATCTTGTTAAACCACTGTTCCACTTACTATCAAACTTTGTTATCAATAAACATATTGCTGCTTCTCTCTTACCAGTGAAGTGCATCACACCATCTGTGACACCTGGGTATTTGAAGAAACATGACCACTTGTAGTTTAAGCAAAACCAGGTAGGAGAGGTTTGTGTTAAACTATCATCTTGTGGTTAATAAACAGCCATCTGTATATACACACTGTTCTGTACTGAATTGTAATAACTGTTCTGCTTAATAATGCTGTAGGGCAGCCTAAAATCAGATATAAACACTTTATCCAACTTTGAAGCACATGCAAGATTTATCACTGGCAATTGTTTCTGTATTTTATATAAGGTTGACAGTATATGTTGCATACAATGTAGTAAAACAATCTTAGACAGTTCCCAAAGGAAGTGTTTGGCGGGGGCGGGGGGGGGGGTGTAGATGGGTCAGTTCAACTCTTCTCTGTATCTTGATGTTTCAGTACTTGGAATTACTTAACGTTCTCTGAGTTACATGAGAATTTTAAACATGGTCATTAGAAAGGACTACACATCTTCAAAAGCATCGGCCAGCCAAAGTCCTTACCTTAGATAGTTAGTTCACTTCTCCAGGTTTTCCCAGTTTGGAATGATTCTATTTATTTGTATGTTATGTTACTGATACCTTCTTAAATTATGTGAAAATCCTTCCTCCTGGAAAAGTCTGCTTGATTTTCAACATAGTGCAAGAAATGCACTAGGTTATGGGACAATTAACATTGTGTGCAAGCTTCATTATATTCTCCGAAACTGAAATGCCATCTGCTTTAGTTTATAATACTTTTGCCACTATACCTTCTTTTGCCTTTTACCAAGGAGCCTCAGGAAGGAAAAGTAATTTTTGAATGGAACACTGCAACTAGAAGAGACTATTTAAGAAATCATTGCCAAGCCCTAAGGAGGCACAAACTGATGACAAATTGCATGCATAAAAATATAGGCAAAATGCTGACTATTGTACAAAATGAGCAGTACAAAATGAGGCTTAAAAGTAGTGGGTGAGCAAAATTGTACGTACAGGTGTATTTTTACTTCAAGAATTGCTAAAACACTAAAATTACAGATAAGATGAGTTTACTTCAGTTATATGTTGTTAGCAAGAAGTCACTGCTCTACTTCATAAAACAAAATTGTAATTAAAGGAATAAAAACTACCATATTTCTCCGTGGAATTTTTTTATTTTGATAAAATGAAATATTAAAATCCTGGACTGTTATCAAATCTAGACTTCCCTGAATGAGAATAAAAGAGGACATTTAAAGACTGAACTATGTAAAAGCGCTTTGGTTTTGAGGAGATTCACAATGACAGTAACAAAAGAGTTTGCCTGTCTTGAGGCAATGAAAGATTATACTTTTTTAAAAGATATTATTATGTGAGTCCTTTAGAGAAAATGTAACCCTTAGGAGGTATGTAACAATCAAACGACAGCTAGTATGAACCTGGGATAGATCCAGGCAAGAGAGAAGTCCTTAATGTAGGCGTTTAGAGAGGAATTATCTCCTCAGCCTGAAAACACCATTTAGCTGGCACTTTACCTTGGAGACGCTGAAATGCCACAGGGTGCCACGGGCTGTGCCTTTGATGGGCGTCCCGCAAAAGGGCTAGCTCTGTACATCACACGTTCGTTTTGACGGGACTGAGATATTCAGCTTCCCTGGCCAGACTGCCCTATGATCCATGCATGTGCCTCTATGTTTCGGGGTGGGTTTTTTTAGCACTGCTAAGAAACAGCTCCCTTCCCAGGGGTAGCCAGTCCCCTGACACTAGGGGACAGCCAGAGCAGAGCCCCGCAGTGAGTCCTAGGAGCCAGCATTAACGATCAGCAGGTTGGAGGCTCCCGTAAGCGTAAGAAAGAGCCACTGTTCGAAGTCCCCTCGCCCAGGGGGGTGTCCTGAGCAGCCTGTCCCACCTCGCCGGCGAGGCCACCCCACTGCCGCTGCGAGTCCCTGTTCAGTAACTGGGTTTCAGGGGCTGGCAGTAACATGAAAGGGATTTAACTTAACAAGGGCCTTTTCCTGGTCTTTGCTCCAAGGTCTGTTATTAATTAAACTGTCATTAGATGAAACGCTCGTGTAATGATTGGACCGGGGCCTAGCACACAAACAGCACCATTGCCTGCTCGTACTGCCTGACGTGGCCTCCCGCAACACTGCGTCTTCATGGGCTCCACCACAGAAATACCCCTCCACCCAGGCCGGCCACCTCCTCAAAATGAGAAATCAAGATGTACCTGAAAGCGGCAAATGTCTGGTCACAGCGCCCATTGGCAGACTTGGGGCCCTCCAGGCAGCCCCGTCAGGAGCAAGAAAAGCTGGACTGCAGACAAGCTGCAACAGGGGCCTAACCTCCACGCTGCAGGCAGGACCCGAGACAGGCATGCCAAAAACATAGTCCAGGCAGAGACTGGCAGCCTGGTCTGGGTGGAAACGGGGGCATGGGCAGGCTGGAGGAGGCCAGGGGCCACGCAGGAGCTGCTGGTGCCCTCCAGGCCTGGCACACACAGGTACCAGGTGGGACATGACAGGCCTCATGTGGGGAGGGAAGAGGAAGGAACCGTTTCTACCACTTCATACTTCATTTGATTCTGCTTTCGGACCTGTGAGGAAATGCTCATTTTCAAATTTGTACTCAGAGTTACTGAGTGCCTTGAACACCTCAGGGCTGGGGCTCAGCACCTTCCCCTGCCACCGGGGCTTCTTCTGCTTCCCACCACAAGGCTGAAAAATGTTTTCACTACAGGAAAAACATGACTTGATACCTACTGGATAAGATTTTCATGCTGAAAGGAAAATCTGAAATATGAAATGAAATGAAAAATTGGATTCCCAACACTGTTTCAAGAACAGTTGCTGGACAAAGTACATAAACAGGATTTAGAGTGTTTCCAGTCACTTCCTAGCGAGTGCCCTGACCACACGGCCACAGATTCATTCTCCCTTTCAGTCTGTCTCTTTGGCCCAATTAATCTTTAATTATGCTATGATAAATGTAACAGCTATGGCAGAGGGGGTGGTGATGTGCTGGGGTTAGGGAGTGAGGGATGGGGCTGGAGCCTGACATGGTGAAAGAGCAAGTCCTGTCTCAGTGCCGCCACGACAAGGGGATTTTATCCCACTCTGGATGTTGAGAGGATGTCATTTCACAATTTCTCATTCATCAACCAATTTAGGTCAGGGTCAATCCCTAGGACAGATAGATCTCTACATCTGTTCTAACTATAAATGTAGAAAGGGCAATTTAGTTGGGATGTTGGTATCAATAACTCTTGCCTTGAGAATGAGCTTGCAATATCTGGTTATGTACTTTAAGTACTGTATTAGAGAGACAAAGGCAGATTTGTTTTACCTTCTTCCTTAAGAAAATCAATATATTCTGAAGTCTCTGTAAAAGCATAGCTACTGAAACAATGAAAAAAAATCACAAACAATGCCAAATAGGTACAAAAATAAAAGCATTGTCTTCCTTCTTGGACCTAAGACAGAAGGGAGTCTGTTAAAAGGACAAAGCTCTGAAGAGTGTCAGGACAAGCCTGAGGGATAGGGAAGAGAAAAGACAATCCCTTGTTGAGGGGGAGAAGTGTAAGCCCTGAGAATATACAAATGATGACAGACTACAAGCATAAAAACATAGGCAAACTGCTGACTGTAGTACTTAATAGGCCATTCTAAATTCAGCATAATGATAGGTGAGCATATTTTCATGTGCAGGAGCACATGAATTCCTCGCTCCAACAAAATAAACAATTGAGACAAAATCTAGAACAACATTTGGATTATAAACAAAGAGAGCACTTAGTGCAAGCAAAGACAAGGAAAAAAGTCTTACTCTGAGGTATAACTTTCTCAAGTCCCAACTTTATTCACCATGAAGGGAAAAGGGGATAGCATTGAATTCATGGAGGTTTGTGTAGGTACAGCAAGGGAAAAAAACAGAAATAAGTAGGTGCTGACTTTACACATAGGGAAAGGCACACAAAGAAATAGTAAGACATAAAACAATCACTTTTTTCCCAAAACTGGTTTCCCTAGCTTTCCCACTGGTTTCGCTAGATGCTGTCTACAACATGAAGCATCTAGCACTTAAAGATATTTAAGGTGCTGTGCCAAACAACCTTTAAGGATCTGACCCACACTTTTGCATTTTTTGCCCTCTTTGAAAGAAATGAAAGCTCTCAAAAGCTCCTCCGCTAAAATTTTTCACAATGTATTTATCGCCATCACTAGAACTCTGGAATTATCAACTACAATTAGATAACTAAGGCTTTGCTTTGTTAATTACCAGGTTACAGGGATGTCCTCAGTAGCATTTAGGAAGATATGTCGGCATTAACTGTAGCATTCAAGTGTTTGAAATAGCACACTTTAATGGTCACAAGGAAGAGAAAAGGCATCATTTCTAAGGCCATCTCCTCATTCTGTGTTGATTGCAACAAAAAGAACTCTTTACCAACATTCAGTATTCAGTATCCTCTCAGATTTCTAAGTGTCTGAAACAGACCCAATGCTGTCACCATCCAGACTACTATTATAATAGGCATAAGAGAGATTAATAATGCTTTTAAAAGTTGAGTTGATGTAGGCATTATAAGAAATAACAGCAAAAAATCATACACACCATGTTAAAACATTTACACTTCTTGATCTAGTCATATGGCCGATATTCATCATCTTGCAGATTGCTATCAAGAGGAAATGAGACATTCTTAGATGCAATCCTGCATACTTACAATGTCCATTTCTCTTCACTGAGAAAAAAGCAGGGGTCTGATATACACTGCTTGGTGACAACTGTAAATCTTTCTACTTTTCAAACTTCTCTTGAAAACACTCTGTTTAACAAAGTTTATTTTGTTTCTTCATGGCTGTACTAGTTCTTCATGACCATGGTACTTCTGATGCTTCTTTGAAATTCTTTGTAAGCTTAAGTGTCAGTTCTGTTTCTTTATTAGAGCTCACTGTGGAACTAATCAATATCGAAATGGCATTCAAATCTAGGAATAAGGGACCTCTATAAAAAACACACAGCTCATTTCTTATTCTAGCCTTTCCCTTCTGTTTTGACCACAAACTCTCCACACCTCCTTTCAAACAACCCTTACAATAAAGTGCTCGTTTTTAAAATGTCTTGTACACTGTATCACAGCTTTATTTTTTTTATGCAATACTCAGCAGAACAATATAATGCGAGTCAGAGAAAACCAACATTTCAGTGGTTCAACACTATCAGTAAAATTCAGTTATTCGAAACATTCATGCTATGACTATGGCATTTCACTAAACATGATTTACCACAACCAGTCTCACCTGACTCCTGTCACCTCCACTCAAAAACCGAAGATCTCCCAAAACAACCAAACATGCTAGCAAGGATCAATTAAAATCTTTTACATTTAAAACTACACAGTTGTTTAGGTGTCTCCAGAGAATGATCACCTCTCCTTTTATCTTACAGGTCAGCAGTTCAAAAGTAGCTTGTCTCCGCAATGAGTGAATGCTGGTACCTTCGTAAAAGTATTCAGTGCTCTGTATAATGCACTATGAAGTCTTGTCGCATTCTGAGCTTTTTACACCAAAACATTCGTGCACTATATGGAGTGTAACCATACTGCATTCTATATAGATAATTTTAGCACATTTAAAAACAACTAGAATATTCATTTTTAGATATGTCCTACCTAAAAGAAGAAATAGTAAGCTCAGAAAAAGGTAAACAAGCATAGGCTGCTCAACTGTTTTTGAAGGCAGATGGATTTAAAATGAAAGGCTAATGGGACTAAATGTGTGAGTGTCCAATGCAATAACAAAACACAGCAGGAATCTAGAACTGATTGGAGACTACGCATAGAAAAGTACAAGAAAGTTATTTATTGTAATAGAGGAACGCAATCAGATTCTTAGCTGTATTTAAAACAGCACCAGACATCGTAGCCCCAGGAATTTCTCTGCAGTCTCAAAGACAAACACGGACAAGGGAACTACCGTTCGAAAGTGTGTTCGCAGTGCCTGCTTAGCACCGACCCGCTACCAAGGCCTCGGCTCCCAGCCCGCTGGTGCCTGGTATCCAAACACAGCCTGGCTGCAGGGTTGTTTGCTGCAAGGCACTGTGCCTCTGTTGTTCAGAGCTGGAACTCAGGAGATTCACAATTTATGCTGAATATCAGGGGAAGATCAAGCTCCCCCAAGAGGGCTGGCTCTACTGCGAGAAGATTTCTAGTCATTAATACAGAGGAAACTAGGTGGCGTGCCAGGAGTAGGAAGGATATTCCTCTAGCTCTTTAGACAGATCTCAGGTTCAGAAATGCACTCGCCTAGTCAGAGAGCATAAACGTGCCCAGGTAAAGTGCAGCAGAAAGTGCAAACTCAAAACAAATCCAATTTTCTTTTCTAATTTATCATTTTCTCAGAGCTTATTGACTTGAAAGACAGAGACTGTGATTTAAAAATATGTTTAGTGGATGATATACTGTGATAAAAGTCAATTTATTTCCCAACTGAGCAGAGATCACGTTCCTCCCCAAAATAAAATAGCTGCCACCACCCATCTACTCTCTGAATGCAGCATGCTGGCAAGTCAGTATGTGGGTATCAGCAGTGAAGTTGCCTAGGGATAATGAGAAAGAACCTATAAAGAGGAGATTTTCTTTCCTTCAGAGTTGTGCCCCAGGGCAGATTACTGTTACATGTGAAAGGAAACTAATGACTTGTCATTATCATACAAAAAGTTAATTTGCATTGGAGAAAGGTTTCTTGTTTTGCTTTGAGCCTGATTTGCATATTCCTTGTTGGCTGGGTTTTACAGAAACATGGCTTGTTTTAGATATGTCAACATGGCCTTCCAGATACAGACTGAAACCTGCACTCAAGTCCATGCCAGAAATCCATGGACTTTGGGTGAGATTTGACCATTCCTAATAGGGCAGTGAATCACACTCTACCATTTAGTATGATCCCAAGCACGCTCCTGCCTGCTCTCTGATCAGCGCCTACTGACAGTAAAACTGCTGCCTCAGAGACACTGTGAAGAACTTAATGCATGTTTCCTGTAAGCCAGTTTTTTGTGCCTGTAGTTCACTATCTGATCGTATTCCACAGACAGCACTTTCCCTCTAGGTCTATCTAGGAAGAAGAGTGATAAAGGAAAAAATACTATTTAGCATTAAGGGGATGATACTCATATTTCTTATCTCATCTTCTCCAATAAGAAATACAACTGATGACTGTACTCCTTCGTTCAAATTATACTGCTATGCACACGCACAAAAAAATGGCAAAAGCTGTTGCAGGTAGGTAACACCGAGAGAGGAAGAAACAAACATGCAGTTGATAAACATTATTCTCTAGCTTCTGCTGTAAGAGTGAAAAAGTAGCAAACACTGCACAAAGGCATTATCTGAATAAGAGACATAAAAGTGCTACTTGATAGCACTGCTGTTCTCGGTAATCTTCTGGGAAAATGTGTGCTCAGTTCCCAGAGAAATCCAGCCTTTTTGTGAGATATCTCCCTTTTGTGCTTGGCTTCCTTTTTAAAACCCCAGAAGTTTAATTTTTTGAACCACAGAGGACGCCTGTTTAGGACTAAATGTGGACAGTCATACTGTGAATCAGATAAGCTGCATACTTGGCATACAGACAAAGAATTGGAAACGGTGATGTTTCCGGCTTCAGTTGACCTCAGGTTGCCATTACAAGATCCTATCTCTTTGGAGAAGTTCCTCTTTTGAGGGTGTTTTTTTTTGTGTGTCACACAATGTTACGCAGCATGTGTTTTAGGAAAATGTAGGCAGTAAAAATGTCTCCGTTTGTTCTGACATGAACGTAACACCATCAAAAAGTACTTGAAAGGAGATTCATTTTTGCAACTTGCAAAAAAAGTGTGAAATGAGGTAATTGAAAGGTCATCACTCAATCTGTTAGTGAGATTGAATTGTGTGTTGTATGAATCGTATCATATTCTAGAGATGGACTTTCCTTGCAAGGATCTCTGTGTCTCCAGTAATAACACCTGTATTGCTTCTACCCGAGACATCACCGACCATGCTTTAAAGGTCTGCTAAAGAGCACAAAGGTTTTCAAGAATGAATATGTAGCCTAAAGGGGAAACTCACAGAAAAGCAATAAATGCACATGAATAATTTTTTTTCCTACTAGGAAGGAAAGATGCAATTCATGGCGTTTCAGTGGGCAGAGCAACTTCTGCAGCACACAACAGCTGGAAGAATTAGTGCACTGTAATTAGAGCTGCCTTAGAACAGGTTTCTTTCACTTTTCAAGGATGGGGCTGCACAGAAGCTGTAGAAATAGCAATGAATTATGCTGCACTGATAAACTGGGATGTACTAGATGATGCAGGAGGTTTGTCGATACCCATATGGAATCATAGAATCGTAGAATGCTTTGGGTTGGAAGGGGCCTTTAAAGGTCATCTAGTCCATCCCACCTTATCAAGATTAAATAGAACAGTGACTAAGAAAGGCATGTGAAAAGAGGATCATGTAGTTTCCAACCACGCTAGTCACAGATTTCAGGCAGTGACTTCTGCAATCCAGATTTATTCTCCTATTTTCCTACAACTAAGTTCAATTAACTTACTGGATGGAGGTCATGGTCTCTCTGTGAAGTACAAACTCTTTAATGATTACTTTAAAAAATGTAATTAACACCTGCACTGCCCGTGGCTTGATGCATTGTAATAGTGAGGCACCATCATCCTCAAGGCTGTATTATCAAGAGAAGAAAAAAGCCTTAAAGTAATTTAGAATTAATAAGCTTTGTTTTAGCAACTTTGTGAGAAGCTTTAAATAATTTTATGAAACTTTCAAGCATGTTTAAAAGAAGCATGTACCAATAAGAAACTATAACTGAAATTTTATTTCTGGTTTGAATATCCCAGGACAGTTCAAATGTAGGAGTGAGCACACCACTTTACAGTAAAGCTGGACAATATTTATGTGTAAAGCCCACAAAAGACACCTCTGTAAGAAGCTTCAGTTTAAAAAATAGCATTTTTCCTAGTCAATATACTACATTAGCTGTAAGTCCAGAAGACCTGTAAC
Organism: Nipponia nippon; assembly: GCF_047370975.1. Classification (NCBI taxonomy): domain Eukaryota; kingdom Metazoa; phylum Chordata; class Aves; order Pelecaniformes; family Threskiornithidae; genus Nipponia; species Nipponia nippon. The sequence continues at coordinate 3,137,880 of NW_028262337.1, read as the reverse complement.
CATCAAGTCCTAAAGATCTACAAACAATCAATTCCCTTGCAGAAGTCCTAGAGGATAATGAACCTGTTGCACAACAGCAATTTTTCAGGCCACTCGTACTTGGAATCTAATTTCCAACGTAATGCCAATGTGTAAAAGTGCTCAGACGTTTGCTTGCATCAAAATCACTGTGTTCACACAGCTGTCTGCAGTCTTAAGATGCTCACCTTGCAATCTGTGCTGTGTGTTAGAGAGGGCAACTCAAATTCTTCCCAAGCCAAGTCCAAACATGCCGTCTGTACAAAGGGCATGGCTTGCTCTCTCCTAAAAGAAACAGGAGTAATAAAACAGGTCAGCAGGGAATGCCTCTGACTTTTTCAGTGCACCCGGAGTAGCCTTTTCTATCTACTCAGCTTTATCCTGGGGAATCAAAAAGATCCTGGCACAGGGCAGAAAAAGCTAGAAAAGAACAGTCGAGTGTAACACTTTTCCTGGGTTATCTCAGGTGAGCCACTTAGTGTCTCACTGGAGTTAACATTACCCACAAGGCTGATGTGAGGACAAACACATTAAATGTTGTCAAGCATGGGAATAGGGTCCACACGGAGAGAACACATTTTCCTCTGACAGGCTTGAGACTGTGACAGACTATGAGAAGTCAGTCAGAGGAATATATTCCATCTAAATAGTCAGAATGACCCGACATCCTCACAGTAGATTGATTTACATTTTCCTCTGGAACCTTATTTTCCAGTAAATAATTACGCAACCCTTAGCAATATGCTTTCTAAAGTCTTACTGCTGTCAGATGTAATTTATTACTTATTCTTCTTATCTGAGTTATTTAAAAACTAAACAAAATTATTTTTTCTTCTAAAAGGCTGTCTTAGCATTACTAATTCCAACTTGTGGCTGAATTAATCAAAATGTTGTAATTAAAACAAACTAATTCTTATACTATAAATTGAAATTCTACAACACAGTTTACTATTGGTTCCAGTAACTCTCATAACCAAAAGAAGGTGAAACAAGCCGCAGAGGAAGCTGGAACAATGAAGAATGAAAAGATGTTTTTTTTCTGGCATTTGTGAGGTTTACAAAAGCTGAAATAAACATAGATCAGCCAGGATAAGATGATATCAGTTATTGTTGAAAAAATTTAATTAACTCTGTAGGTTTTTCACTACTGATATGTTCTGCACATTCTTCTCTTCATGAGAAATCTTTTGTTTTTAATTGTTGTACTGAAAGGTAAAACTCAATTAGGATAAGTTATCTTTGCATAATCCTCCCCCAGCTTACTGAGTGCAGAAATATTTGGAAATATATTAACAACTGCTGACTCAGACCTGAAAGTAAAAACTACTTGTTACCATTCTTTTTCACTTTGAAATTCACATTCTACACACTTAAAATTATATATGTATTTTTTCCCTGGAAATATTGATAACATTGTACAAGTTATAATATAACCCTGATGAATCCTTTGTGGAAATGCCTCGCAGAACAAATCTGCTGTTAAAAAGTCACCTTCAGAATTTCATCTTTGAACCCTTCTGGTGTGACATAAGCTCAGCTGAAAAAGGCATTTTAACTCCATTATTACCAGTGTCAAACAAAATTTATGTATTAGTAGGACTAAAAAGATACATAAGATGACTGCCTCACAGCCCAGCAGTTCCTCTCTCACAGGTCCCACTGGACACTTCTGATGGGTCAGTTTACAGCTCTGGATGAAAATGTTTCCTGTGAAGCAGTGAAGCGTGTACCACTTCAGGCATCAGAGAAACGGCAGGATTGTGATGCATAGTCAGACTGAAAAAGCCAATGAGGGAAAATGGTTTTGTACAAATAAATATTCCACAAATTCTGGACAGGCAGAGGCTGACTCTTGATACTCCTTATTGCAGACAAGTTTCTTTATTGGAGTTCTGGTGGCTTTCCTTCCTTTGTCTGAACTCTGCTACATGCTGTTTCCGCTTCTCCAAACAAAATATTTGCAGACTGGAAAACAATCAATTTCTGAAAGAAGCTCTTCCATATGCAAAGAACTAAAAATGTTTGCAGGTTGTTTTGCTTTGGAATGGTGTTTTCCTTCCCACCCAAAGCAAAATATCCAAGACCACCTCTCTCTGAACCAACATAATTTTTTTTTAGTGAAGTACTAAGCTATTCAGTTCTGAGTATGCATCATTTCAGAGACTATTTAATTAGTTCTGTACCTGCTACACAAATGTTACATTTGGGTGAATTAAAAGCGATGAGAATTATCACTGTGGTAAATGCTGAAACTGAATTTTCTCTTTAACAGAAATGGTGTGGTACAAGGAACATGGGTATATTCCTGTAGCGTACAGATTCCAGGGTACATTTCCTTGTGCTGTCTTAGATGGTATGGTTCTGCCAAGGTGTATACGGGTTCTTAAGTTTTAGGAGAGTGAATATTCACATTCACTCAGAGTCACTACTGTTGGGTATTCCCAAAGCATACAGACTGAGGTCTCTGCCTCTGTGCTGAAGAGGACAGGGACATATCTTACCTGCACCTGCAAGGTAAGTAATATGAAGTGATCAAATGACAGCCTAGTTCTTCCCACTTCAGTTCTTCAGTTTTGGCTATGCTGACTCTGCAGTCAAGTCCCAAAGATTTTATCACAACTTTTGCAATCCTTTTTACTTCTTTCTTTCTTTTTTCTTCTCCCTTCCATACAGGTCCCACTTCTGGAGTTCTATGATTTCAGCAAAAAACCCCCTAGCTTTCATTTAAGAGAGAAAAGAATTAAAAAGCAAAAGACTAATAAAAACTGTTTAAAAACTCAGGATTTTGAACTTACAAATAACAGTTTTAGTAACACAGCTTTCTCCACTTTTTTCCTGAAGCCTTCTTTTCTTTTTCTAAAATAATACGTAAAGACTAAAGGAAAAACAATGTTGAAAGTGAAAGGATGCTGTTAGAGGTAGAGTTTCTAAAGTCTCCTGAAGTTGACTAATAAATACATGGAGTGGTGTTTAACTTGAATGACTTCCCTCCACCTGCAATACAATCAATAAGGCTTAGGCCACTTTACTTGTTACTTATTTTACGCTGTCTTATCTTCAGGTCTTACCTTCAGCATTACAAACATATTTCCAAATTAAAAAAAAAAAAAAGTCAGAGAAACTAGGTTTGTGTCAACTACCTGAAAAAAAAAAAAAAACAAAACCACAGCACAGGAAAACCATAAAACAGGTCAGCTGAATGAGACGAAGTCTACACTCTGTCACCACACCCACAAAAAAAGGGAAAAGTGTTATCTTGTGAAGCACATGCATCACTTCCCCCAGAGCAGAAGCCCTACATAGCCCAATTTCAATGATGTAAACAAGGCCTGTTTCACCAGACAACTTAGTGCTCCCACTTACTGCTGCCAATAATTGAGCAAATATAGTAGCACAATGGAGGAGACTTTCCTGTATAATTTATTGTATACAAGGCCTCTCATGAATTTTTATCTTTGCAACAAAAGAGAAACTGTTTTTAAGAGTTCGAAAGGTTGGAAAATAGAGAATTCATGAAAAATAAAGACTTATCAGAGATTATCTTCTTCCTGATACTAAAGCAGTAGGTGAGAGTGCGTGCCCTCAGCATAATTACAATTACACAGAGTAATTGTTCTCAAATTGTATCCAGATCAGAGGCTGGCTTACTTTTTCCAGGTACATTACTGTAACAAAAGATACTACCTCCCTCAAAATCTGGTCTTGCTTGAGACATTTAAAAATATTTTCTGCACAGTTTGAAGCAACAGCTTGCAAAACAAACTGTGATGGGGTAGCATGCATTGGTATCACAGTGACCTTTATTTCTACATTAAACTAACAGACTGTAGAAAATTCTTTGGATGTCTGTGCATCAGTTTTCAATCTAAATTGTGTTTTAAACAAAATACTGTTTTTTCATTATATTTTCCATTAAAAAATGTCAATTTTGTTCAGGCTTTGGGGGGGACAGGTAGGGGGGCAGAAAGGCAAAAAGAGCTGTTTGCCAGAAATCTTACTTGGCTGACATTCTGGTTGCCAGCTCCTGATGACAGTATGTTTGCCATGTGAACAAAGACTTTTCTGAGCAGAGCCATACTGCATAATCTGCAACCTTGCACAAAATCAAACCCCGCACAATACCAATTGATATAGTATATTATATGATCAGTATTGCCAATCTCAATAATTGGTACTGACAGCAACCTTAAGATTTTTAAGACATATGTTTCTAAAGCACTACAGCCCAAATTTTTGTTTCATCTGCAGCTCAGATCTTAGCAAGCGACATTAAACATTTGATAAATGGCAGAATTCTCAATAGACTATATGCTTAATCTTGCAAATTGCCTCTGAGAAGGTGACAGGAGATACTAGGATTTACAGCCACTCAGCAGGATGCAGACTTTGCAGACTAGGCAATTGCAGAGTATGCAGATTGCATAATCTGGCCTGTAATTTTAAATCCAGCCAAGAGGTCAGTTTAGTTAAATCCTTCAAAGAGAGCAAGCAAAAGATAAATGTTTAGGGAAGACAATAAAATTCCGTTTTGTAGTCTTGTACTAGCATTTAATATATTGCTTTGGCTTTCAGAAACACGTGCATTCTGCATTGTTTTTTATTTTATTACAACTTGACTGTTTCCACAGAATGGGGAACCCATGTGGATGTTGCATAGCTCCTACTCGGGCACATCTTTTTGACAGTGGTGCACAAATTCGTAACATATTATCTCTTGGCTTTGCAAAATTATCTTCTGGCCATGCTTGCAAGACTTACTTCTGAAGTAATTCTAAATTGTTTCTCCTATTTCCCATTATTTATTTTCATGCTTTTCCAATTAAAAATTTCACACCCATAAACAAATGTCTCCTCATTGAAGTTCCTTGAACGTTAGAAAATTCTAGCTAGGGTTTAATAAGGTCTTGATGATTCAGCTTCAGATACTGAAAGCAACTAAGCACCGTCCCTGAAATGTATGTGAACTGCTACCTCAAGAGGTTTTCAGTCCCTTTTGACTATTTGTTCCTTGTCCCAGTTCTTCTCAAATATGCGCTAGTTACCTTTTCACAATTTCAGTGGATTTTATAAAAGCAAACCTCCAGCCAAGGAAACTGCTGGATCAGGTATGTCCTTTGGTTATTTTACTATTTTAGTTATTGAGAGAAATAAATGAATGCCAAAGACTGGGCTTTAAGAACATGCACTTGGTTGTTGGAGAAAAGGAGCTGTAAAAGTGCAAATTATCATCCAGATTTTTCTTCAGCCAATAATCAACATTTCGCAACAATATTCAGAGCTTCATTTACTTTCCTTCTGCCATAAAAAACTTTTGGCAAAGATCTTCCAGGTGAATAAACCAGTAATTTCTCTGTATCAGAAGTTTTATTAAATATAAAAGTTTTCTTATAAGCCAGGGTATGGTTCAACATATGAATCCTTGTTCCAAAATGACCATCACATTTACCAAGTAATTACCATGTGAGAACAAGTCAAAGTTTCTTTCTGGAAGTAAGAGAAAAAGATTAGCTTGAGGGAGAAGAGGAAAATATGCTGGATGTTAATAGATGGAGCAGATTAGTCTTAGTACGTAAAGTTTAAATAGAGATACTTTTCCTGAAATTCCTAATTACTCACCAGTCAGTGTTTCCAAATGCAAGCAAATATGACAGCTGATTTTTTTTAATACCTCCAATATTCTGTTTTCTCATAGTTTGTGATCACTGACCTTTTTAATTTCTGAAATTTCTCACTCCTACACTTTCAATGATCTACCAAATCCAGCAGTAGCACTTAAGGAATAATCTAGTACTAGTATATTATTATGGTAAGGCAAACTCTGGAGCACTGAAACCCTTACAGGGAACCCTTCCTTGATGGGTTCCTCTAAATTCTGCTTCCTCTTTGCCTTTTCCCCTTCGGTTGCTTTGTGGCTTCTGTATCTCATACCAAGAGTACAGGAAACAACAGCTACCTCAGGAGCAGTTTAATAATTGTTTTGTTTTCTTCCCATTCAGCATTAGATGAGTGTAGGATGTACCATTAACAGATGACAAGCCCTGAAGAAGAGTTGAGAAGGAATCCTGCAAAGGTATTCATCATGTCTTGAGATTGCTTTGATGCTCTATGCAGGATGACTTGGTGGGAAAGACAGAAGCCAGTCCTATACAGGACATGATGTAAAGTCACTCAAAACAAATCGTCTCCATCAGAACCTCTACCATTTCCACTGAACAAGAACCAATAAAGCTACATCTAGGCCCTAGATCAGACTGTCCTAGCAGCTCCATTCCTGCCAGCTGGCAGAGTTTAGCCATAAACTTCTACATAGACTTGCCCCACACTAACCCATCCACATTGTCGTGGTTTAACCCCATCCAGCAACTAAGCACCACGCAGCCACTTGCTCACTTCCCTGTCCCTGGTGGGATGGGGGAGCAAACTGGAAGAGTAAAAGTGAGAAAACTCAGGGACTGAGATACGAATAGTTTAATGTAATAATAATATAGAAAGCAAGTGATCCACGATCCAATTGCTAACCACCTGCTGACTGATGCCCAGCCAGTCCCCGAGCAGCAGTCCCCTCCCTCCCCCCCAACCAACCAACTCCCTCCAGCTTTATATGCTGAGCATGATGTCGTATGGTATGGGATATCCCTTTGGCCAGTCTGGGTCAGCTGTCCTGGCTGTGCCCCCTCCCAGCTTCTTGTGCACCTGGCGGGGCATGGGAAGCTGAAAAGGCCTTGACCAGTGTAAGCACTGCTTAGCAACAACTAAAACATCAGTGTGTTAGCAACATTATTCTCATCCTAAATCCAAAACACAGCACTATGCCAGCTACTAGGAAGAAAATTAACTCTATCCCAGCCGAAACCAGGACATACGTGGTTTCCAGGTGGATAAAATCTGACTCACCAGAAGGTGATGCATACCCAACTGCTAAATCAGGTGGACATAAGGTTTTATTTTCACCCGTTCCGGGGAGAGCTAACTGGAACTACAAACCAGCCCCTTCATATCTTAAGGCAGTTGACATACCCTTTTTTTCCCTCCCCCCGCCCCCTGAGATAAGTCTCTTCAGGCCTAACTGTTTCAGATAAAGCAGCTTTCAAGCTCCAGCCGATTTTTTTCCCATTAAAAGCTGACGATCTTCTGCCATTCCTAAACAGGCTTATCTCAGTTGGATTCTCTGTCTGAATCCCATCACTCTGTGCAGTTGCAGCGGGCTGACAGGTTAACAAAACTCTGGGGGTTCAGTCTCTCCTTGGAGCACACTGGTACTGTCTGTCTATCAAACCACTCCACAGAACTGTAGGTTGTAGCGGAATTTCAAAAGCAGTGGATTTACAACTGTACAGGCATCACTGTGCATTGACTACTCATATATATAACTCCGTACTTTTTGTACATGAGCTAAACAACCTTAGAGCTGGAGCACAGAAGGCTCCATCCCATTGCTCCAAGTATGTGAAGGGCGTTCATTCTTTCAACAACAGAAAAGGCTCCTATCTACGCACGGTCCCATTCAGCCAGCAGGAATCCTGCGTCTGTCTGTGACACGCAGCAAAGGCTTAATGAAACAGTCCTGTTCGCAGTCTTTTGCCAGTAGTTTTATTTATTGGGAAATTTTATGATGAAAAATTTTAATCTGAAGGACACTGTACTGGTATTGGAGGACATAGATGGCAGCATGAACATGTGCAATGCTGCAAAATCAACACGCAGGGCATTTGACTTACTCCTGCTGTGCATAAACTCCTACAGCTCTGCCAGCACGGGAGAGCTAAGATGATGTAAAGGATTAGTTGCAGTGACCTTTTTGCATTATTGATACAAACCTTACACACGATTCAATTTTTGCATTAGCTGAAGTAACTATATTTTGCTAGGAAGGAAGAAGCAGCAAGTAGCCCATCATGGAGATCCTCCTTCAGAGAATGCCACCCTGCCAGATTTTTATACTGCAAAATCCAAATTCAGTTATTTATCATGTAACAACCAGAAATGCATATATATTTATATATATGAGTGGTTTTACTATATATGTACATATATATATACAGATTAAAACAGTCTAAGCAAATAAATTGTGATTTTAAAGGCACCAATCAGTAGTCAAAAGTCCTGAGAAGCGTTTATTAGAAATGGTGCTCCTCGGTCATTGCTGTCCAAGCCAGGAGATTTAGAAAAAGAGATGTGAAAAGCTGCAGCTCTCAGACAGTATAACCCAGCTGCCCTGGAGCCACTGACCCTCAAAGCTGGGCTCTCCAGAAGATCACCAGCCAAAGGGCAGAGACAGGCTGAGCTCTGCCCCAGGCAGCCTTCTCTAGGCAAACCCTACCAGAGCCAGCTCGCAGGGCTGCTCCAGCCAGGTGGTCCTGCAGCATCAGCCGCTTTTGCCCCAAAATACGAAACGACCCAGACTCCCTACGTGCCCTGTCAGCTTCCAGCTGTCCCCAGCGAGGCTGCCAGCCGGATCAGCTGCGAAGGCCCTCTCCAATTAGCCACCGGTGCTCACCCACGCCCTTCCTCCCGCCGCATAAAGCCCGGCGGGGCCGCACTGGCCGCCACGACGCCGGCGGTGACAAATCCTCCCCGTGAGGGGGAACGGTGGCGTCTGCAACGGCTGCCCGGCCTGCTTCTACCGGCCGTTGCCTGGCGGTTGCCCTGTTGGCGGATTTGGGGCTGCTTCGTTTTGGTTTTGATCCCTGCCGCAGCTGCAGCAGTCGCCTCTCTCGCAGAGCCGCTCCGGCCCGCTTGAGGCTTCCGCTGCCCGCGGGCGGTGCGGGGCCGAGCCGAGCCAGGTGCCTGCGCGCCGCCGGGGGGGGCGGCAGTGGGAGTGCGGCGGCGGCCGGGGCACCATGCCTGCCGCCTTCTCCGGGAAGCGCCTGCCGCGGCTGCTGCTGCTGCTGCTCTGCCTCAGCCTCTCGGGCGGCAGCCCCGCAGGTAAGCGCTCCCTCCTCTCGCCGGCCCGGCCGGGCTGGGCGGCTGTCACGCCGCAGCCGCCCCGTCCGCCCTCAGCGTCGGGGTGGGCTGAGGTCAGGGGGTCGGGGGCAGCGCCTGGGAGCTGCGGCGGAGCAAAGGTCCTGCCTGCCTTGAAGCATCCCCCTGGCTCCCCAGGGGGACGAAGCGGTGGCCCGGCAAGGCGGCTGTCTCTCGACCCTGCCTGTTTAAACGACTGAGGCGTTTCTCTGCCTCGGCGGCCCCGACCCTCCCCGGGGTCCGAACTCCCCAGCGCTGCCTCCTCCCCGGCACCGCCTGCGGGGGCAGCTGCCGCCCCTGCCCCCCGGTGCTCTTTCGTCTTCAGCCTCAAAAAAGGGTTTGGGTTTCTCGTAGGCCTGCTGGAAGGCAGGGATCCCTCCTCTGCCGTCCCGTAATGAACGGCAGCGCGGCCCTCCGCGCTGCCTCCCCGCCCGGGCGCGCTGGCGGGCGGCAGGTACGGCGGCTGCGATGCTGAGCCGCATCCGCTGGTGTTCAGCCCTGCGGGCTAACGCCATCTCCCGCTTTCTGCGTCACAAACAGGAGGATTTATTAGTTCACAGGTGCAGAACTTGGAGGTCGAGGCACAGTGGTTTACTGCTGCCCCCTATTCTTGTCAAGTAAAGCATTAAGTCCTGAAAAAGCCCAAATTGACAAGTTAAAATACTAAAATATCGGTATGCCTAGCAGGTTTTGAGGAACGTTCCTTGGAGGATTTTATATTGCATTTTTAAATATAACATTTAAAATCCACGAAGAAAGAGGGATTTGAGCCTTCGGGGCCCTGTTCTTCCTCTAGTGTTTTTCAGCGGTGCAGGAGCAGGCCAGCCACTCCTAAGGAAATAGGAGCTTATTTCTAAAACTAGTGGATTTCTGTTGTTAATCCCCGGTTTTGAAGCATTGCAGTGTAGTACAGAATGGTAGCAGAAGGAAATATCAGATTGATGATGTTTGCTGCACAACATGTAATTGTTTGGAGCATGTCTTGCCAAGGCCAAAAGTTCTGCCAATACATGTATGTGAACATTATCGCTGTGGCTTTAATCAATGGTTTAGCTGCATTTTCAGTGTGTAATATGTAAGTAATTACAGGTTTGTTCGTGCCTCTGTTGGTCTTCCTAATTCTGAGAGAAGCAGTACTACTCCCTGTGTGATAACTTCTGTAAAACTTGTAGTAGTTTCGCGTAATGTGAAAGGACAGATGTGTTTTGCAGTCCTCAAAGCTTGTTTAAAATACATATATTTATGTATGCATACAGAGGAAAATCTGCTTTGTAGTTCTTAAATACACATATGTATTTTAAAGGTGCTTTATGTACACATACAAAATTTGAAGTCCTTTCTAACAATTTATTTCATTGACCAAAAAGTTTTATGACTGTAAATGACCTGATATTTGTAGGAATGTGAGTCATATTATGGCAAGTTAGTCACATGGTATTTATTTTTGATGACTATTACTGCTGAAAACTGTACCTGTGGTTGAAGCAATTCTAAGTTTATGTAAAGCCATCAGTAAAATGATATCCTCTGCTGAAAAAAACCCCAAAATCCAACAAAACCCTTTTTGTGTTTATAAAATTTCCACAAATCTGCCATCTTCCTAAAGTAGTGGATATCATGTCTGGTTTTGAGCAGACATCAGAAATGAGCTGCCTGCTTTAGTACCCTTTATCTGTATAAAGTGAGACTGTTGTTTTTCAGACTTGTATTAAATGCTTTCATATTTGTGTGAACTAGGTAGGGAGGCTTCTTGCTGTGATTTCCATGGTTGTTTAAATGTGAGGAAGAGTATTTTACTCTTCCATTGTTTATTAACCAAATGTACAAAAACCTAGTCAAGCACAGGTGCAGCAAAGGGAAGTTCAGGTTCTGTTGGAGGGAGGAGAACTAAAACTGTCTTCTAGTGAAGTCCAGAAATAGTGTGTGTTCTGGAGATGTGGGTGTTCAGCAGGTTCCTTCCATCAAAATAAATGCTTGCAGTAAAAGCAGGAGGGTGGAGTACTAGCTGCACAAGAACCGACCTGCAGAAAGGCAGGTCGCATAGCCTTCTGCAGCTGGTCAGGCAGATACCACAAGAGGCCTCTTAGATTTTTATTTTGAGATAAGTAGCTTGAGGAGAGGCTCAAGCATATTCTTATTATTCTGTTACTTTTGTCTTTTAGTCTTGTAACTGTTTAGTTAATTCTTCTGAAAAACTTAAACCATCACTTTTATTCTGTATTGAGTTGAGGATAATTTCTAACTAGGAGTCACAGCATTGTTCTTCAGAGTTTGCTGCATCATTTGATTACCAGTGTGGCTGCCTAATTTAGTTGCAGCAGGTGCTGCCAGATTCTGTCAGGAAAAGCAAAGGCACTACACCTTGTCTCCCAACTTCTACCTTAAAGATACTACGGAGTTATATGAGTAGAGGATACACCTCACTTACAGATTTTGCTTCCAGGTTGGATTTTTTTGCCGTGAGGGAAGGGCTTCTATGAGGGCATTTGGAAGTCATTCATGTGGATCCTCTGGTGCCTCAGGAGAGCTCAGCCTGCAGCTTTTCCCTTTTCTAGGGGCCCTAGGAGTTTCTGGTGGCTGTTTTTGGATGCTACTGAATGCTTGTGTGCTTGCACAGAGGATAAAATCGATATTAAATTAATTGACATTAAATTAAACATTAAATTAATGATGTTAAACCAAATTGTATCTCAATGTTTTCCTATTCAGCCACTTTTCTGACTGAAAAAGTGTTAATAGATTTTTAAAGCCTGAAATTGCTGTGGTGATAACAAGTATGGTACATCCACACTTTATCCCTCAAATATTGGCTGCAGTAGGGAGCAGAGGTAAGCTAGAAAAATAAACTAATGACCTCATATTCTCATCTACTCCTTTCTACATAAAGATCAGGGCAACAAGAGCTCAGCAAGCTACCACACTATTGATTAAATCTAATGGAAATCAATTATAGGCTAAGGCATGCAGCCATGACTCAATAGTTTGAGAAGTTATTCCATTTGACTTGCTTACATCACTGCCTGGCTTGATGGCACTAATCATGCAGTGCTGGGTCATCTTGATCTCTCAAAGTATTCAGTAGATGTATATGAGAGCACAGGAGTGGTGCAATGTTGTCTCTGTGCTATGTAGTTTGACATATGGACATAGAAGAGCCAAGATGAAGAAGCAGTGGTGACTAGAAATAACACTACTTGACTGCTTTCACTTGGTATGTGAATCAAGGAAGAAAGCCAAGATGAGAACCCTATTAGTATGCAAACCATGTTGCAGGTTATCTGGCTTCCTTGCAGAGAGATAACAGAGCTGCTGTACAGCTTGGCACTGGCACCTTCTAAATTTATCATCTTTGGGGATTTTAATTACTGTGCAGGTGATGCATCTACTAAGCTGACACAGTCAGGTGATCCATGACATCCTTAGAATGCCTCAAGATGCTGCAGATATAAAAATTCATGGACATTTCTTCAACCTTACAATGAATATCAGAAGCATAATAGCTCTCCCTGCTCTCAGCACCTCTGACAAGCAGAGAGTAAGACTCAGTCTTCTTACTGTCTGGGTCATAAGCCAGCAGGTAGACAGAGCAGATTTCTTGAGTTCTTTGCTTGGGTGAAGGGCTGGGAGGCCACACGTGGCTGCAGGACCAGTGGACTGGTATGTAAAATGAAGAGGCTGTTGTTAAGAATGGCTAATGCTTAATTTTTAATCCTGTCCTTTGACTGCCTTGTTTCACTCTTGATCCAAACTGGTTGAAGGATGATGGGCAGATTGAGAAAGCAGATGATGCAAGCCGGGCATGACTCTGTAGTAGTCTGGAGTAACTGTGTGCTGGAGGTGCCAGTGGGAGAGTCTGTAGGTTGTCTATGCCTATAGTGCTGAAATGTGGTAGGAGTGTTGGTAGTATTGTTTACTTGTAGGAGCTGACAGGGTGCTGACTTTACCTTCTGCTGAAGACACGCAGTTCTCAACAAGTTTGACACACTTAAATTATGATGTAGCTTTTCACTTTTCATCTATGCTTGCTGCTGTCTTGGATGTCTAACAGAACCCCTCCCAGACTTTAATTACACCTACAAAACACGTGCCCTTTTCCTGTGTAACTACTGGCCAAATCACTTAAAAGCTACTAAGATGAGATTGCTCTGGGCCTGAGGAAGAGTGCATCCTGCTGCTACAGCGGTAGAATATCTCCTGGAATACCTAAGCATGTGAAGATACAGTGGTTTTTTTTTTTACGCTAACTAGTTCTGCCACCCAAATGTGGGAACAGAAAGGAAGGAGCCAGCATCTCCAATTTTTATAAAACATCTAGGGACCTTGAATTCTTAATGGAAGAGTGATACAGCAACATACTCAAACTAAGCAAGTCTTCTGCTTCTTCCCCTGCTGTCCTTCCTCCAATCAAGAACATAAAGCAAAACCCTAGAGTCTTGCCTCTTACAAAAACTATATTATAGGAGCAGAATCATATTTGCAGTGGTGTTAAGGAAAATGGAAATGGTCATTAGTATTACTTCCTGAAGTCCGTGTTTGACACAGATGCCTGTGTTTTGCTCACCAAGGTGATAATAAAAGGAAAGGAGGTCGTTCCCTGCATCTCTAAAGAGGGTAGACATGTAAGGTTGTAATGAGGTTCTTACTCTATTAGTGAATCTGCTAATCTGTGTTTAAAAATAATCAACTAGTGTCAGTATCATAAGCTGTGGTGGTCTAAGCCCACAAACAAGACAGGATTTGAGTACAGGTTATAAAGTTCATTTGTCTGCTGGAATATTCTGAAGAATGGCTTTGCCTGACTACAGTCTAACTACAGGAAAAGATCTATATACAGAAATTAGAGGTCAAATAAATACTGCCTCTTTAATCTTTTCTTGCCTAAAGTAAGCTAAAGAACTAATGAAAAGTAATTCTTGCACATTTTGGCTGTATATGCTCAGAACCTGGGAAAAAATGGAGTAGTAGGCTGTGGTGGGGAGGTTCTGTTTGAATTCTTTTCATGAACTAGATACTTCTAACTCAGCTCAACTGAGAGAGAATAAAGTTTCTTTAAACCCTTTTTTCTTTTTAGATCCCACTATGACAACACAAGATGCCAGTCAGTCTCAGGCAAACTCTTTGACTGAGATGCAACCTGGACTTAATGAGTCTTCTCCTGGTAATTCTTTTATTTTGGTATACCTAAAGCTATAATAACTTTTCCTAGTGATCCGAAGTTACCATGTGGAGTTTAGATTTTCATACTAAATAAGTCTTTTGAAATAATAGTGATTTGTCAGAAGAAACAGAAGTAAATATATCTAGGCCTTTTAAAGCCACTGCAAGAGCTTAAGTATCATAGGCATTTCAAGGACTGGGGAAAAAGCTATCCAACTGCCAGATGTATGATCTGTTGCCCTTATGCATATATGCCATAAAAGCAGGCAATGACCCTGGAAATAGGACAATTCCTGAACTAGAACCATTGTGGGAGGTTCTGTTCTAGCACTTACACCTGATAATTTTTCATGTGAGGACTCCTCTTTATGCTCTTGCATTAGTGAGAGGTACAATAATGCCCTTGCATCACTATGCCTGCTAGCTTCATCTGTCTATTTTCTAATTATGGATGTGTCAAAACCTTCCTTTGTCCTCACACTTTATTCACCATATTCTGGACCTAATTGTGGTTTTGATAGGGAGCAAAGAGTAAGTTCCAGGCAGGAGAAGAAACTGATGATTGATTCCCACATCTCCTTTCTCCATGGAGATCAGAGCAGCAGAAATTCAGTAGTTTACCAAAGCTCATGGTGACTAATGCAAATCAAACATGGGCTAAATTATATTTATACATGAACCCAAGCAAGTTCTGACAAGTTATTCCGTCTACAGTTTTGTCGTTGGAGATGATAATGCTATTTACCTGGTGTTCATCTTCAGAGCTTTTTCACACAATGTGTGTGAGAACTAGGAGTGCAGTAGCTAATAGATTAAATAACTCTTTCCATGCATAAACACACATATATGTATGAGCTAAAATACACAAAGTATTTTGTATGATATGATCTCACCTGACTATTTTATTTGATATGTGAATTGAGGAAGAAAGTCAGTATGAGGATCCTATTAGTGTGCAAGACATTTTAAAGGTTGTCTACTTTTTTCTGGGTAGATAACAACTGCAATATGAACTGGACTGATGCTTTGAATCTATTATTGTGAGGGATTTCAGTAACAAACCAGGTGATGTGTGTACTTAGACTGACATAAACTCAGGTGATCCATGGCAGCCTTGGAATGTGGTCAAGGTGTTTAAGTGCACACGCAGAGAGGAAGATTCCCCAGAAGATTTTCAGCTTTCACATGTTATTTCAGGGGTAAACACTTGCACTAGTTTGTTTCTTCATCAGGCAGAGACTGAGGCTTGCTTGTGCTCTTTTTCTAGAGTAACACAACTTACTGTCTAGTGCTAGGAGTCAGCTTCATAATTTTTTTTTGCTTAAAAAGCCATTTTGGACTAGTAGTTGGGATTGACAACAGTCTACTGTCAACAACCACCAAATGAACTAGCCTGAAGCTCTGTTCTTCCACATCATCCACCTTAAGGTACAGGCTTATTGTTACTTAAACTGGCTGGAGCATGAGAGAAGGTATAAAAGTGCAGATGGAACAAGCCAGGCAAAAAGCTGATTGCCTGTGGCGTAGCATTCCTTGTGTTGTGAGCTGACACGTTGATAAAGAAAAACACTGCTTTACAGAATGGGCCAGCAACCTGGAATGCGTGTGGTACCTCTGCTTATGCTTGCTGAGAGACCTTTAGATGCAAACCACTAGCAGGGACCTCCTTCAGCACAGCTGATTCTCTCAACTGTAGCTGAGAGGCATGTGTTTAAGAACTTTACCTCAAAGTTCAGTATTTCATGCAGGAAAAGGGAGAGTCATTCTGAGAAGATATAGGCTTTCAGAGGTATTATTTCTACTGCACAGTATCAACTCCGCCACCCAGTGCTTCTCTCAGTGAGAAGACTGAAGCTGTAGCCTAATTTTCTCTGTTTTCCCAACTGTGAGTGGGAACCTTGTCAATCCATGGACAGGAGAGATAATGAAGCCCCTTTTCTTCTACAAAAACGAGAATAACTTTCTCCTATAATGCTGTATGATTGGGCAGATTCAATCAGTAATTACTGTTTATGTATTCCTGAAACGCATTATAAAATAACTGACAATAAAATTACTTTGCAAGCATGTAAAACATGGCTTAAAACATCTAGTGTATTTTATCTACCATGGGAAGGGGTATCTTTATTTTGTTTTGTCACTAAATTGAAAGAAAATTAATTTTTTTGTAACAGGTTTGTTTTTTCCCCTTTCAGAGCCCATGACAACTACACAAACTGTCAACTCGCAAACTCAAGGGAGCACTTCACATCACTTGACACTTGGACATAATATATCTACACCTGGTAAAAGCAATCACATGTTGTCTTACACTTAAATTGTTAAATTTTGGTTACCCTAAGGTTCTACCTTTATGTTTTTTAATCAAGTGGTTGTGAAGAATTTATATTGGTTGATAATTACCAAGGCAAACAGTTTGATGTTTCAAGCTGTATAGAAAGTAACTGTGGAAACTGAAAAAATGAAAATTGCTATAACTATATTGAGTTGACCTTTCCTTTAAGCATAATTTCTAATGTCTTCTCCCACAGCGTGCTTCAGTTTACCAGGAACTTGTATGCAGATAGTACAATACTAATGAAACAATTATGTGCATAGATGTGGAAGGGTGATGCTTCCTTAGCTGGGCTACATCTGTCGGAAAAGCTGTAGCTTATTAATTTGCTTTCTTGCACTGTCCTTGAAATGCACAGAGCATGAGAACAAGTATAGTGGTGGGAACAGACTGTTTATGCTTACAGTTGCCTGCTGATAGCTGTATCAAGTTTTGTAGAGCTTCATAATGGTAGTCTCTGAATAGTACGCTATACGTAGCCCTACAGAAAAAGAATTTTGCTGGCCATATTAAACCTTTTAAATGTAATTTTCCCTCACAGAAGGAAAGGAGTATATTTTAGTCAGGCAGATGATGGTCAATATTGATATTCTTTGTGTGGGGAAAGAAATTCCCTGCAGTATAACAGGAGTTTTGTGGAGCAGTGAGGGACTCTGCCCATGTTCCAGTGGAGCACAGGGTGTTCTTGCCCCTTGCACTCATTAGAGCTGCATCTAGCTTAGCCTACCTCTGGCTTTTTGGCTGTGTGGTTAAATTGTCATGGCTTTGGGAACTGCAGTGTTCTGTCCTTCTGTTTTTTCTTTTTTATTTTTCTAAAGCTTGTTACTTTTCCAAACTCTACTTAAACATCAGTGTAGCCCTATACAGTTCTAGGACCCACCTGTAAACTTTAGGAAAAGCTGCACGTATAGGTGACTCTTTGAATCAGGCTGTGAAATAGTTAGGACCTCTTTAGAATATTGGTGTTCACAATTACAACATTATATTAAAGCTACATACCATCTTCTAAAATGGCATAATTACTATAACAGTGGTGACACAGCACTGCTACTTTTAAGATTCTGGCTGTTAACACACAAGGTATATGAAAGGATCTCCACAGTAGTCAACATTTGGCAAGGTCCTTTTTTTCCCCCCCAAGATTACTATAAGAAAGAATTGCAGTACCATATTGATGCTTTGCTGTATGATTGCCTTTATAGGATTGTAACATATCACTTTGCTTCCCCCACAACCTTGTTAGGTCCAGATCTTCCCACACAAGAGTTCAAGCAGGGTACCAAAGAGAATGTGTCTAATGTCACTTCTGTGGAGTATGAGGTACTCCTACCTGGTGAGTGTGTTATTTTCTCTTCCAGTTATGTTATATTGAAGCCTATGATTACACACAAGCTTTTGTATGAGTTGTAGAAGTATCTAGGATGGCAACTTCTTGATAAAGTTAAGATGCTTACGGTGAGCAAGTGATGATCTCAGTAACAGAAAAGATGAATAAATTTTTAATGCTACTCAGTTTTGTGTTCTAATAACTATTTTGCAGTGGAGAAGGGGATTCTTTTTTTTTTAAAACCAGAAGTAGAAAAAACCTCATAGCTCTGTTCCCCCAAATCAATTCAAGTGACAATTTCTTTGCACTAGTGAATCCACTTGGAGAGACCACGTAAGCTAGGGTACTTGTTAACCAGCCCGTGTTAGTAAAGCATGAAGAAAAGGCAAGATAGGCTTCTTTATAAAGTAGATGTGAAATTCCCAGTTGCTAAATAAGAATTTATAACTCAGTTCTCGAACAACGGGAAAAACTGATCTAACTGAAATCTCTCTCAATAGGAGGAGGTCAGTTAGAACTCCTTTGCAAAGTACTGGTATGATACTTTGACATAATTGCACAGCATTTATGCTGTATTTTCTTCTAGCAGAAAACTTAAGGTAGTGTCTATTTCTTGTTCTGGTACGTGTACTTTTGGTACAGAGATGCCCCAGATATCAGTCTGGCTAGTGATTAATCTTCAACAGCATAGGGTTTTCATGTTCCATTCATTTAAAGTGTGGATTTATTTTTAAAATTCTCACTCAAAAGGTATGGATTCTGTTTTGAGCCAGTGTAACTAATCTGACTGTAAAACTTTTGCTACTGTGAAATCAATTCCATTTGCAAACTTACTTTGATCATAAAAAACCTCAACAAGGTGAGTTATGCTTGGCTCATTTATTGGGTGTAATGGCTCTATTAAATGAGTTACAGTAACTGACTTTCCTCTGGTATGGAAGACCAAGGTGTTGCACCTCTTAAGTTTAACTCCAGTTCAACAGATCTGTAATATTTTGGCTGGGACTTGGAGTTCTGGGCATGCTGTTCTGCAGGCTGTAAATGTCTCTGCCAGACCCAGGAAGTTCAAATATTCTATGGGAGTATCTGGTGCTTCCACTTCAGCCAGACTTTGCTGCTTCTTAGGTGTGATTTGTATTACTAAGTCAGTGAACTGTACCTTAAAATTTTGTGTTCTCTTGGAAAGAATTTGAGCTGTGAAATACAGCTGCACTTTTTTGACCATCAGGTACTACAGGGTAGGTCTAGGATTGAGGTGAAGCTTGGAATAAATTTTCATGGAGTATTCAGATGGACTAACCACACTTCGATCTAGAAAGTGTGGAAGAAAAGGCCAATTATGAAGTAAAATGTCAGTGCTGACAGGTACAAAGTCAGAGGTGTTTTTTATAGAAGGCTGTTTGTATGGATTGGAAAAGATATCTGCTGTTGAAACCTACTTTTTGGATATGCTCATTTTATGCTCATGAAGTTTGTAAAAGCAAAAAAGCATTGGATTTTTCTACTGTATTGGAATATCTTCACTTTGTAATTCTACTGGCTTGCCACTAGAAGGCAAAGGCAGCCATAAATAGGTTTGAAGATGATTTGGTTTCAAGTTGAGTAGCTGTAGCATGAAATGCCAGATCCAACAATGTTAGGGTTGTGGATTTTATCAACAACTTCACTATCAACAGACCAATACCTTTAATCTCACAGTATTGTAAAAATCTGCAACTGGCTAAAGCCTGGATGGTTATAGATATTTCCAAGTCTAACTCTTTTTGATATTATTAATATAACTCTTTATATATTTACTAATACTTTTAATCCAATAAATTCTGCTTTTGTAATACCAAATGTGAAGTCAGAAAGGAAGTTTAGACTGAGAGCAGACATTGTTTCCCTTGGTGAGAGCAAAGTACTTAACATATTTTGGTTTGGGTTAAATTACGTAGAAGCATGAGTCTATCTTGCTTTCAGTGAAATCTGTACTTCTATATTAGAGCCCTCTAGGAAGTTTACCTACAGAATGGAGTGACTGTGTCACTTTTGTAATGGATGGGTATTGTAACTCAGTTATGGCTTAAGAAAATTACTGTCAAACACTTGATTGTCTGATTTTGCAGTTTTTTTACCCTGGGAAGTATAACAGCAGCACACTGTACCCACCTGTAATCCAGCATATGTAAAGCAAAAACTTTGGATCTCTTTTTTGCCCAGAATGAAGAAATGTTTTTCGTACACAATTTTTTAAAATTCCTCTAGGTGTTTCTGGTAATACCATGGAAAAAAATATCACTTTGGACCGTGCAACTGGAATTGAACTTTCGTGCAGATTGGACAATAAATATTCTCATTTGAAAAGTCTTCAAGTGACTTGGAAGAAGGGAAATGAAACAATCAGATACATCAATAAAACTGAAAGCAGCTGGAGCATCCAGTAAGTAGCATTCTTTACAGTTTGACTTGGAGGTTCTAAGGAGTTATCACATGCATATACACTGCCCAATACTAGTCGTGTATATTAAAGAGCCAATGTGGTGATTAATATATGCCTATAATCAACATATTAAAGCTGCAGGAGAGGAAAAAGGTTGCAGTTACCTCAAGCCTGGAGGAAGAGCTCCTGTTTTTCCTCTAGTGCTGGAAAAACAAGGTTTCTTCAAGACAGGAATATAGAATAAGGACACAGTTCTCTGAGGTGCAGTAATTCTGTTCAGTATGTGAAGTAGTAATGTCAGTCTGAGACTGTTAAAATACCTCCATTTCTTTTTCCACGTTCTCTTTCTCAGTGCTGCTTCGCTAAAGTCTGAAAGGCATCAATGACCAGTTTTCTTTGTTCATAGTTAGCAAAAGAGAAGAAATTAGCTTTACAGTAAAGATGTTTTGGGTTTTTAAAGGTTTTCTTAACTCTTTCAAACCTCTACAGAGACTCAAGAAATGTTGTAGAAGATTTTCTTCAATTGGTACAATTTACTGTTGGACTTTAGAATCTGTAAGTGGGCTAATTTTAACCAGGTAGTCTCCAGATGATTTCTGTATTGCTTTGGTTTCTTAACATCAATAATATTTATGTAAAATTTCTATTATAGAAAATGTAATGAGAATGTACTGTCACTCTTCTATTCCATATACACAAACACAACCATGTAAATCTTTTCCAAAGTTCCTGTGAAATGTATAGTTTGCCAGCAGAGAAGATGCTGGACTTCATTAGATGACAGCTCTTCAAAACTGTTCTGTGTTGGAGCTATGCTAGCCGTTGCCTGACTGGCTTTAGGAAGAACAAACCATTTAAATGGTCTCTTCTGAAGTACTGCATAGCATATGTAGGTGGGTGAACCCATGTCTGATTTGGTAACCTGTAGATCATACTGCCTAAAGATGTTTAGTTTTCTGTGAGCAGCAAGGATGGAAATGATATTTATGTTCCCAGGTGTGCTTGTGCTCTTCTGATTTCTTAAAGATGTCATGCTGTTTCTACATAGCACTAAACCTGAATCCTAGTGTTTCAGCAATGTACGTTCTCTGCTCCACTACTAATCTCTGATGGTTTCTTTAGAATGTTAATTAGCAGTCACTGATAGTTGTAGGATGAAAGAAAATACAAGCAAAAAAGCAAACTGGTGAAACTTTTTTTTTAAGACTGAGGATCTTGGATAACAGTATGCTGGGAAGTTACAGTTGTACTCTGAAAGGTAAAGAAGAAATCGGCGCTATGTTTCATTTACAAGGCAAGTTATTTTAAATTTTGCTTCACTTGACGATTGAAATCCTGTATTAATATGGTTTCTGGATGGAAATTGCAACTTGATTTGATAAACAGTGACTAACATGGTCAAGCTAAGTGAGAATCACTATCAAAGGCATTTCTGTAGCATGGAGGGAAGAAGACTTTAGAAGCAAAAACTAAAGCCTTTTCAGCAAAATTTGCTAACAACCAACAAGAAGAGAGCATATAAGCCTACTTCTTTCTTATGAGTAACTGATTTCCCCTTCCCTCTTCATCCCTACAGCAGGAGTAAATACTCATCACTTTTGGGGGGGGGTGGGTGGGAGGAAAGGATAGTGTCTCAGATAAATTCTTCAAAAAGCAGAGCAAATGCCTTGAAAGTTTGGCCTGAGTTTTTGTATTACAAGAAGAGCAATGATTGGCAGAATGGAGGCAGGTTTTTGAACAAATGCAGTTGTATTTCTGAAACACCAAGTTATTGCTTTAGTGCATCTTTCATTCTATGTAATACAAGAACAACTCTTATATTAGAAGTTAGTGTGCTTTATTGGGTAGTTTAAGTGCCCCTTATTCTGTTTTGTATATATTTGGAGAAAAGAATACCCTTGACAGCAGTAGCTGAAATCCAATTGGATGGATGACATGTGGAAATGAAACAAATACAAATTCATCTCTCATGAGAGCTAGTCCCTTCTCTATTCCCACCATCCAAATTTTGCAAAGAGCAAGGCAAGCATTTGATCTGTGAAAGCTCCACAGACTGTGATATACAAGAAAGATTCTCCCTGAACACAGGCTCCTGAACCCCCTAATGCTTCAAATAACTACTCTAACCTCAGCTGAACTAACCAGCCAGGCTTTGTAATACTTTGTGCTGCAAGCTGGCTTTGTCCAGCAGGGTATCTGGCTGTGACTTGAGGAAACTCTCTCATGTATGTTTAAGTCTTGAATAGTAATGTTGATACCTGCTTTCAGACCTTCAGCTGGGGGAGCCTAGCTTGCAATACTGAAGAAAGACAAAATTCTAGTTTATTCAGATCTTTTAATCTCTAAAAATTATTATATATTTTTCTTGTCAACATGTGGGTAAGGTTTAGTTGAATGGCTACCCAAGTCTTTTTAGATTAAAACAGTCAAAGGAGAGCGTATTCTTCTGAAAGTATACAATAACTATTCAGTAAGGGTAGGAATGAGTCAATAGGGAAGTCATCTTTTCTAGAACAGTGCTTAGGACTGGTTGATTTATTACAAGAAGATGGGAGAATTGCTTCACAATGGTTGAATGCTGCCACTTCTGATGCCATAAAAAGTACTGGCTTGAGACTTCTCAAGATTAATGCAAGAGTGAAGGAAATGGGAAAGAGAAGTCCTTGAATCTTCCAGTCAATAATGCAGAGAGAACAAATCTTGAACTGAAAGATGAATAATGTGTTGATATAGACTCAGTGGCTAAAGTCATCGCTGCTGTAACTAACTGCAATAGCTTTTCCACTAGGCAGTTAGTCATTATTGTATGTGTTGTCCCTCCCATCCTGGCTTGGCATAATCCTGCAGATTTTGAGGAGTTGTGCTTTTACCCAGGTCTGCAGAAAACCATAACATTTTGAGATGCTATTAGAAAGTTTAAATTATTACACTTGGAGACCATTCATGTGAAGTTATAGTAAAGGATAGAATAGATTAATTTGTGTTTGCCCTTTGAGGGATCCTTAAGCAGCTGTCCAGGTACATGCACTGTGAAACAACTCTGGTCTTAAACCAGTGTGGAAGTCTGACTAGTATAAATGCTGGTGTGATCACCTCTCTGTCCATCTCTTCAACATTTTTTTTTCTGTGCAGCAGCAGTGTTTTGTCACCAAATTCTGGGTGATCTACTTGCAAAAATACCTGGGACAAAGTATATTATTTCCTTGCATGCATTTGAGGATTAACCACTCATAACAGAGCCAGATCCCAGAACTCATGATAGATATTCATGTCGATAATCATGGCTAATGTGGTAAAGGTATTGCTGATATGCCCATAGCTGTGCTTTGCTAGTGATCAGTATGGCTAAATCTTTGACTACCACATAAACCTGTTGTGCTGCTTACAATGGTTTATTTGTTTTTACATGTTCTGTTCTTTTTTCCCCAACCTGCTTTTGTTTTTTCTCTTCTATAAATTGCAAAGGAAGTGGCAGCAGTTATTAGTGAAGTTGTGCCTTTTACTGGCAGCAGTGAAGATACTCTGCCACTGCTTTTCAGAAGGATAGTGTTTTATGATGAAAATAGATACATATGGAGTGAGAAGACCTCACTAGTAATGAGGCTGGATTGATGTATGGTGCAGCAAATTCTGAGGTTGTAAGCAGGGTTCTTACTAACAAATCAGTTTCATATATATTTCTGGAGTGGAAACTTTTAAGTTTGAATACTCATGAGAAGTGAACTTCCCAGGACAACTAATTTGTGTTCAGCCAGTCAATGAGGGGAGAGAACAAGAAAAATCGTAGTTTATACCAAATTGTTCCATCATAACTGCTGAAAGCAAGTTCTTAGCCTGTTTAGTCTTGTGTGACCAATACAATTTAAAAGATGTACTGGATCTGTATTTACAAGATAGGGGAATGAAACTTGAAGTAAAATTTAAAATTAAATGAATCTGAGGAAAACATGTTGGTAAACATCCTAATAAAGAGGGAAAGAAGAGGGAAGGGGAAATGCATACTCTATCAAGATTTATTTGCTCAGCTCTAACTATCTGTGGGATGTCTTAATATTCAACATCCTTTTTTGGGCTTTTGCCCTTCAAAGGCTGTAGGGCATCTGCAGTTATAGTGGCTGTTCTTGTAGCCATGTTCTGTCCTTTGCAAGATTGGACCTCTTCATTGGCATGCACCCACAAGTCATTACTTCAGCTTAGAAAATGTTTGTAACTACAAAGCTCCCTCAATCTGCAGTTTTGTCTTAATTACAAAAAAGTTCTCTGCAGGCACAATTTGCCAGATACCATTATGTGGTAGCATTATGGCTGGAATAGACTTCTGTCAGTTTTTGCAGATTGAGTGAAATTGCAGAAAAATTACTATGCTTGTTTCTAGTGTACTAGAGCTGAAGCATGTAGCTCACAGCTGTCAAGGAAGGGAAAGAGATAATCAGTCTGATTATCACTTGGTTTTCTGTATGAATTAGCAAGTTCTAAGATCATACAGCAAGTGAGAGCAGGATTCCTGTAGACTTCTGCACAAATTCTGTATATGGAATATCAGCCTGAAATGACTTCATTTAGATTATGTCATGAATGATAGAATCATCTGTATTTACAGGAAAAGGAAGTGAACGGACTACTATAAATACATATCTAAATGTATCTTATCTTTTGTAATACTGTAACTAAAACCTGTAGGTCTCACTTGATGAACTTTTTCCTACTTGTTCATAGTACCAAAAATTGAAGGAAGAGAAAAACCCATAGTCAGTTATGAAGGAGATACAGCTGTAATGATGTGTAAAAGTTTTGGCTATACTCCCATTGCTTGGACTTGGTATAAGACCAATGGAAGTGAACAGGTAAGGTTTCCATCTGTTGGCCAAACAAAACAGTGTGGCAAAAAACAAGTAGAGATACTTTGTAAAGTATAATGACTTCTCACTGTAGGCTCTACAAATTGCATTTCCATTAAACTTAATGTAAATCTCTGCAGATAGAAAAAAATATCTGTGATATTTAGAAGTATTCACTATTACAGGGATGTAGTTTTTGTTTTGTATGATGATTCATTTCCAAAACTCCCTGCCATACTCTTGCAGCCCAGATAAGAGTAAAACAAATCAGATGAGTCTTGAGATACTTGTCTCTACTACATTAATGATGGTTATATTGCTCAAATCTTACTACTTGATACCAAAAAAAATCTTACCATAGCAGGACACTCTTAAAGACATGTAAAGTATTGGAGGCTTGAGGGAGAACAGGAGCATGCCCCTTCTCTTCCTCCTCCTCCTCCAGGTACAAGTACTTCTGTATTTCCCAGCCTGTATGACCTCTCTGGGGCACTGGACCTGAGGGAGGGTATCCTGTGGTAGACTGCTGTGCCACTTGATTCTGAAGGAGCTGAAATATCTTCTCGCTTCAGCTCCTGCGTTAAAGGCTGTGAGGAAGAGTCTTGCTCAGCAGTTTTCCTCCTTCACACACCCATCTTTCGGGATCCTCTTTAGCCTTGGAAGCATAGCCACTTTGTTTTAGCCCTTTTCTGGGGGAAGCATTGTCAACTGAGAGGAGGTAAATAGATCTGTCTCCTCTATACTGCTGGAGAGTAGCATTGACTTACAAGATTATTGACATTTTTCCCAGTGAAGCAGCATTCCCAGCTCAGCTTCCTTGAAAGTGTATGCTTTTGTGCTGTGGTGAAACCTGGATGTTAGATCCTGAGGCTGCCTTTCAGTGGAGAGTCAATAGTCAAGGGTACCTTTCATATGATCTTAAAAATAAAACAGGTCAGACAACTTGCTCACTAAAAGTGCATATTTTCCTCCATTGAATGTAAAGGGAACCAGGGTGGCCAACTAAGATGAATCCTTCCCTTGGAGGTGGGCTAAACATGCTTCACAAATGCCACTTGTTCTTAACTCATTTTATATCTCTCTTTAGAACTATCTGTTGATAATAAAATAACTTGATTACTTTCTCATTGCATTAATAAGACCTGTAATGTATTTTTTATTTTCAGATTGCCATTAATGACTCTCTGCTGGCAGACAAGTATGTAATTAATAGAATATCTGCCAATGTAACCCATCTGAAGATACTGAAGCTCACCAAGGAAGATGATGGTGTATATTGGTGTGAGGCTGCTTTTGAACTAGGGAAGAGTAAAGGAAAGCTGAAGCTTAAAGTTCTATCCCTCATGGTGCCTCTCAAACCCTTTCTAGCAATTGTGGCTGAAGTTGTTATTTTGGTAACTATTGTTTTCCTTTATGAGATGTATTCGAAAAAGAAAGAGAAATGTGCAGGTAAGTATCTTTTTTTTTGTCTTTTCTAGCTTTACATTGAAATTGCAGCCGAAGGTAGAAGGGTGTGACCCATACCACTTCATATATGAAGTTCAGTGTGATTTTTCACATCTGTATTTTTTCTGATAAAATACTTTCTTCTACAACATTGCATTATTTTAGATTAAATGTCTTCCATGAGCCTAGAATTCAGGTACAAGGTGTTTTCAATAAGCAATACTTTCTCATAAAGTGTTTGATATAGTCCTTTTTTTTTTTTCTTACAAGACAAAGGAATTTAGAGGTTATACTTTCTTGGGGGATGCTTAGGAATGGAAACAACTGTTAGTAGTCTTGATGGGAGAAACTTCTGTCAAGAAATTGAGTAAGAAGGAAAAAGCATTACAACAGAATGCACTAATGTGTGTGCCCTAGGTTCAGCAACCAATAGGTGAGCCAAACTAAATGGGCAAGATGAAAGAGAAGTGACATATATATATAAAATCTGTGTGTGTATATATGTCTATGGATTATACATATATGCATACATTTATCTTTCTATATTTTATACCTATATGTATATATTATCTAATATATAACGTATGTATTAAAATCAGATTAATAAAACTTGATCAAAGGTTTTTGACAAATTTGCAGGTAATTCCATTGAATAGAGGAACAAGATAATTTGAATTACAAATTTAAGAAAACTAATAAAATGAAAAAATAAGATTGTTTTGCTTATACATGGAGTAAATAATAAAATTGAATGGAACTTTCTACTGTTTGTTAAATTGACACCTCATATAATCTTTTTTCTGTTATGCAGAAGACGAAAAAGAATTTGACCAAATTGAGCAACTGTAAGTAAAGAATTTGTATACTACAGTTAAATATGTGCTCTTTTCCATATTACACTGTTGTATAAAATTATACCTTGTTGTTGACCCAATTCGTAAGGGTTAATGATGAATGTGAAAGTACAGTTTATTCCTTTCATTAAGGCTTCCTAATTCCAGAGTGTGCAGAAAGCTGTTTTCTACTTGGTACTTAATTTTGGTGTTTGGAAGATACTTCACTTTTTTGTGAGAATACAATTTGTCCTCATTATAAACTCATTCTGAAAAGCTGCAACTATGAGGAAGATCACTTTCAGGTGGAAATTTTGCAGAAGAGGCTTTGAAGTTTTTTTTTCTCATATGTATGTTTTGTCCATATTAACATACATTTCTCACTTGCATGTGGTCAAAGCCCTGACTGTCCTAGGTAAGCCTGTAGTTGCTGGGATGTTGGAAGCTGGTGGTGTTGGCTGTTTTGGTGGTAACTCCAGCCTCTCTGGTGGGGTCCTGCACTGTGCTGATGGCTTGGGCTCCCTCGGCACAGGAATGGCTGCACTGCTGGAGCCAAAGGAGCAGGTTTAGGCACTTCTGTTGCTGTTCTGCAGCTTGAGGGTTGGTGCTCCCATGCCGGCTCCCCCCTCCTTAGGGTGATACGTTTATAAAGGTTTGCTTAAGTAAGCTATACTTCTCTCCCTCTGCCCATCCTTTGAAGTTGGGTCACTTCATTTGGCCTCTTAACTTTCCTTTTAAGATGCAGCCTAGCAGTTCCTCTTTTTCGATGTATCCAGTCTACTCCAGTTTTCTTCCCCTCAGTCCCTTCTCTCCTATGTTTATCTCTTTTTTTTTTTTTTTTTTTGTCCCTCTGTCTGGTGCTGTCTTTCCCTTTTTGACTTTCTTGCTGCAGTGACCTTCTTTGTTGCCCTGTGTTGTATTCATTTTCCCATTCCTTTTTCCAGTGATAGCTGACAGTATATTTTAGTGCTTTTCCCCTTACCTAAACAGCTTTAAAGCTGTAATTCAGTTATACTATGAAGTGGGGATATATCTTGGGGCTATAGTATGCTGTTATACTGCTTGAGTGTTTGGGGATATGTCTTGGGTTGACAATTGAATAATTGCCCTTGTTGCCCAGCCCTGCTTCTTATAAACATGCTGAAACTGTATTACAATAGGATTCTAACACAGTTTAAAAATAATGTTTTCCTACTGCATGAGATGTGGGATGTGGTTTTGATCAGTTGCTTGATCTTTGGAGTTTTATCTCAGATAAACACATATGAGGAAAATGTATTAAACCATGTAGTTCTTGCCTGATTTTAATAACTGAAAGTTATTTCAGCTACTGGCTGTTTAGAAGACAGATTTGTGTACCAGAGAGAATGGCTGCAGAGGAACTTTTCTGGTCTGTTATATCAAGTGATGACTAATATACAGCTGAACTTGGTTGATGAGGTTATAATTAAAATGTCACATCCAACAATGTATTAGGTGGGAGGCTAGTGATTCAGAGGATTTTTTTAGCAAGAGAATTGTTAATTTAAGTCTTGATTGTGACCAACACTGTATAGCTAGTTGTAGGTACTCCAGAAGAAGCAAGCATATGACTTTTTCAGCCCATGTTCTGAGGATGTTGAGCTATATATTGCTTGTATATTGAGCATTCATTTTATATACTGTCATGGTTTAACCCCAGCCAGCAACTAAACACCACACAGCTGCTCGCTCACTCCTCCCCGGTGGGATGGGGGAGAGAATCGGAAGGGTAAAAGTGAGAAAACTCGTGGGCTGAGATAAAGACAGTTTAACAGGTACAGCAAAAGCCACACACACAAGCAAAGCAACGAATTCATTCACTCCTTCCCATCGGCAGGCAGGTGTTCAGCAATCTCCAGGAAAGCAGGGCTCCATCATGTGTAACGGTTACTTGGGAAGACAAACACTGTCACTCCGAACATCCCCCCCCTTCCTTCTTCTTCCCCCAGCTTATATACTGAGCATGACGTCGTATGGTATGGAATAGCCCTTTTGCCAGTCTGGGTCAGCTGTCCTGGCTGTGCCCCCTCCAAGCTTCTTATGCACCTGGCAGAGCACAAGAAGCTGAAAAATCCTTGACTGGTGTAAACTCTGCTCAGCAAGAACCAAAACATGAGTGTGTTATCAACATTATTCTCATCCTAAATCCAAACCACAGCACTCTACCAGCTACTAAGAAGAAAATTAGCTCTATCCCAGCTGAAACCAGGACATAAACAAATTCTATACACTGAATGAAAGCAGTAATTTCTGGGAATGGTATCATTGTTACAACTTCTGCCCAGAACTTTGTGGGATTTTTGAGGGGGATTGAGTTGAGCCTTTGCTACTCGGCTGAAAGACTTCAAGAGTCAGTATTTTGGTTGCTTAAATTTTGTTTAATCTTCTTTTTCTTATAACTTCACATGCTAAAAGACAGAAAATCAAAAACATTTTAGATGTGCTCTGTGATTGGATTGTGGAACTGAAATGACTCTGCTCATTCTATACTTAAATGTTGAGTTTTGGAATTTAACCTCTCTTTCTTTATAGTAAATCAGAAGAAAGCAATGGTCTGGAAAACAGTAGTGCTAGGCACAGAAAAACTTCCTAAAAAGGTAAGTGAGAGATGAAACAAAGACCAGAGTTTACTTCTCTTGAGCAGCCTAATACAAGGGAAAAAATACCCACTTTTTTTTATGTGGGAACAGTATAGTAATAGAACCATTGTTTAGTTAAAACAATATCTAGTCATTCATGATGTAATGTCAGCAAGAAAGTGAGTCCAAAACCTTTTAATTTAATGCGATCATCATTGTGGTTTAATAGTTTGGTTTACCCATGCAGTTCTTAAAACAGGACCCAGATTAAGCTGCTTAATTGCTTGGCTCCTGATCATGAAACAGTTCTGTGAATGACAGTGTAGGTGCTGAGATGCATAGAATTGCTGATGTATCCAAAATCCTGCTCTTTCAGGCTGTATTTTGGGTGTCAAGTGAGCTCATGGAGGAAGGATGCAAGTGGGGAATGTGACAGTACCAGAGATATGAAACAAGGGACTATAGGAGTCTAGGAAAGAAGACAGAGCTTAATAGATGATGACTGAAGGGATTAGTGGTAGCAGAAGGAAGCAGAGGAATGTAGCCCTGTGGAAGCTGTATAATGATCTTTCCTGATTCTGTGCCCTTTTTACAGTCTAATTACAGGCTGCTTCTACTTATGCCAGCTGGAAATGCTTGTCAGAGGATGGTCTGTCAGTTGAGGACCAATCCTACACACTCTAGCTATTTCCCCTTGTTATTTCCCCCTCTGCATCTGGCACCCCAATCTCCCATCTCAGGATGAGAGGTGTGAGTTACTTTGCATGCATGTCACTGCTGGTACTCTTTTTTCCTCATCACAAGCCATCTACCTGAAGGAAGATTGTTTCCATACCCTTTGTTTTAAAGAACAGAAAGAAGTGTTAGGTAAAGTTCATATAAAGAGTAACAAGTCAGAAAACAATCAAGAACAAATACTTTGCAAGAGTATATTATCTCCTCTGTTTCCTGTGCATTATTGTACTTGTTGATTGCTGTGACTTAGGTTCCAAGGACTTACCCCATATGGGATCTAAGGTCCCATTCTTGTAAAGTCCTTTTGGCACATGACACTCAGTGAATCGCTAAGGATTCAGATTTGCAAATTGGACTATTCAAAAAAATTGCAAAATATAAACTGGAATGAATTGTATTTCCAAACAAACATGGGAAAATATTACGCAGCAAAATAATAGAATTCATGTTATAAGGAAATGTGTTTAATCTCTTTTAATTCAGGAGATTTAAGCCAACAGAAGGGGAAATCATCACAAAGCTACAGAAGATGTATGCGGCTATGCATTTTAAACATCCACTATGCTTCCAAATAAACTCCTCTACACTTAAGAGAAATGAGTTGCTTTTAAAATAGCTGTGAAACTGCTCATTTTATACAGCTGATAATGTATTCTGCATTTAGACCTTTGCTGTGTGTAACATTGTTTGTCATTTTGCTACTAAAAGGCGGTTTGTGATCAGACTTCCTGTTTTATGACTGATCTGTTTGATTTTGTGTTAAATTGGAACTAACCTTGCATTCACTGAATAAACAGGTAATATAGAATGGGCCTATTATCCAAGTGTTATAAAGCTGGGCTTGTGAGATCAAGAAAGTATTTCCGCCAAAGAAAATGCCTTTTACTAGCAGATGAAACAAATGTGACACAGCCATTTTTACCAAAGAAATGGTCAAAGGGAAATCTTTATCATGATTTAAATGAAACATTAACAGTTTTTCAGTTTGCTCTGAACAGTAAAATGTCTTCATTCTAACTTTTCTTAGCTTCATGTAAGTGAGAAAGAAATATAGGTACGTTTTGGATACTTAAGATATGAATTTTCTGAAGATATCCTGCCATATGTCTGTGCTACTATACTGTAATTCTACATAGGCTAAACACTTAAATACTGTACAGATCAGAGATTTCAGCAGTATTTCAGAGTAGATGAAAGAAGCAAAGGGGATACAGTACCATAGCAGAATATAACTGAAATAATTCCTTAGGTGTGCACAAATTACTACAGGATCTGAGGGCTGCAAATCCAGTTTTGCGATTATAATTTATACAGAACACAGAAATTTCACAAATAAACATATATGGTTCTTATCATACATCCTGTCTAGCTGGTACTTCTTGCTGCATGCAATCTTGTTCCTTAAACTCCTCTCAGAGCACAGAGAATTTATTGAGCAGCTAAATTCTTCAGGGTAATAGGATAAACCAACATAAATACCGCTAGTTCTCTTATACATAAAATTGTGACACTGCTGTTACGACTTAGGATATTGCTTTAGAAGAGCTAGTTGCCATAACTTTAAATATACCATTTAGTTACATTATGCATTCAGCAATTGAAAAATGTTCAGGTAACAGAAACAGTCAATTGCATTGGTTGCCTTTGCTTGCTAATCCAAAAGAAAAAATAATAAAAACTTCAATTTTCTGAAGACTTTACTTTTCCCTTTCTTAAGAACTTCTTCTCTCTACAAAAATGTAAGGAAAAACAGGCAGCATTTGCAAACTCTCGAGGGAAGCAAAAAGAAAAAACATCTAAATAGAATTTCTTCAAACTGGTCATTTCTCTTTGAACGTAAATAAAAGAATACAGAAAAATAAAAGATAAAATAGATTTAATTCCCTTTTTTCTATTTTACTGTTCTTATGGGCTTGAAAATATCAGAAAGCCTAGCATTGGCTGTTTTATTGGAGATGGGAGACAAAAATCCAGTCTGATCTATGCTTTTTTGGTTTTCATAGTTTATTTTGCAGCTTTAACAACTACAAGTTAAAGTCCAAATAAAAAACAATGGGAAGTATATAAGCATTAAGTGATTGACCATAAGGGCTGAACAGTGGTAAAGATTTCCCTTGCTAAGTTACTGTGTTTATTGTATTCTGCCTTGGAGTTTCTATGCATTATAAAAACCAGAATGCATTTACAGGTTTTTATATGAATTTATCATTGATATAACAGCATTTTTGCTAGAGCAAGTAAATGTTTGCAGTTTAAAAAGATTTACTTCTGTATATCAATTGTTGAAACATAATTTTATTTTTTGTAGACAACACATTTTTTCATATGAAATTCAGTAGTAAAAAAGTAAGCTTACCTATAGATCTAAGAATTTAGATTCTGAATAAAGCAGACAATATCTTTTGCAACAAAAAGGAGGCTAGGTACTATCTGGGGAAAAGCCCACCTTTTAATCAGAAATGTAACAACTTATTTCTACATTCACTGAGCATTCCTACTGAAATTGTGGTATGAAGTCTTGGCCAACATAAGCAAGTTACATGAACAGATACTTCTTTGGTGTTAGCAAACAAGGGCTGCACTGAAGGCAGGCAAGAACTGGCAAACCTGGATTAAGCATGGATTTTAGATCTATGATGTGTTGCTCCTATCAGGACTGTATTAGTTTGGTCAAATTGGCTGCTGTAACTGTAGTTTTTTGTCTTGACCTGCCTGTAGGATATTCTGCTTGCCAGGTTTGCAAGGGGTTTGGTGTTTATTTTTCAGTTGGCAAGTGGTTTTATTCCTCATATGTCTGCCTAGACATATGTCCCCCTACAGAGGGGACTAATAAATAATACTAAATGATAAATATTAAATAATTGGCACAATTAACGGTCATAACTCAAAGGCATAAACCCTACTTTTTTAGTCCAGATACCACCTAGGAAGCTCTGGAAATCTAGAAATATATATTTTGAGAAATACATGTTTTATATGTTCAAGACATTCCTACTGCAGTTGCTTTGTGTATCTGCTTTATTAGGCAAATATAGCCTTCAATAGAACAAAAATTTGGCAACCTTTAAAAAAACAAAATTCTAGGTAATGATTTTTTTGCCTCGTTCAAGCCAAGAGATACCAAATGAGCCAAAACAATCCTGAAGATACTTCCTTCAAACAGCAGTTAGAGCTAAGTGTAAGGATCCACAAAATTAGTTTTATTAACAAACATTAATCTGTAATAATTGACTTATAGGGGTAGGCTGAGTCTAACCATTATACTTGTTTGGCAAATCTTGTCTTCCAAGATCAAATCCTTGTTTTCTTGCAAGAGGTGATGTTATTGGTGTCTATACTGACAAAAGCCTTATCCATTTCTTAAAGGAAAAGATTAAAGTCTGCAGAAGAATTCTGAAGGACTGTTTCCTACTGCTTCAGACTGGTCACTGCACATTCCTCCTTTTCATAGGTCCAAAGTAGACACAAGCAGCTGTGAGACCAGATTCCTAGTGAAGCTTGACAAATCTTAGAACAGGTTCCAAACTGTGAGCTCAGATAGAACTGTATGACTATTTCCTTAGGATGGGGACTTAAGAATTACCCAATAGTGGGCCAGGATAATTAAGTGATTAGCTATAGGTCATTTGATGCACACAATCGCAAGGAAGAGAGGAAAAACCCATCAGTATTGATGTTGCTACTGAAGTTGGCATCTGTGTGCCTCTTAACTATTTTTCAGCCAAAGAAAATGAGATTTTATATTCTGTCTTTAAATTCACTCTCAAAGCTTTTCAACACTGACTGCTGAGCAATTAAAATTAAAGAAACTGATTGGCGTCTTCAGTGTAGGGGGAGTTTTTCAGTTGAGTGGTCCTCTAAGTGTTGAGCTACCCAGCACATGCAGGCTGACCACACTTAACCACATCAAGTTGCAGTTCTAGCTGGAGCTCCCCAAAAATAGGAAGGGGCAAGGAATGAGGAAGAAAACAGTTGAGAATGGTTGTAGGGACATGGGAAGGACCTGCAGGTATTCCATAGGGTTTCTGAAGGACAGACAGCAGAAGCTGAGATGACTTGCAATTAGATTTGTACAGGGAAGATAGAGCATAAATCTGTAGGAGAAACAATGTTTTAGGTGTGCCATTCAGAGTGTTCGTGTAGGAAGTCCTGTACAGTGACTGAAAACAATCTGCCATTGTGAAGTACTTGCACTGGTGAAAACACAAAGCCAAGTGATATGTTTCATAAGAGGATTGGAAGTTACATGCTTGGAAAACTTTTTCTCTGCTGGTTTTAAACAGTTTTGCAGTCATGTTACTTATGCTAGAACATGCATATATAATGTGTTAAACAATTCTTTATGGAAAAAAATAACCTAAGTTCCAAACTTTACAACTTGTTACTAAAACTCTTTGTCTAAATTTACTGTTGATAAGAGTTAATTTTTCTAGTTGAATTTTATAAGACTTCAAACTTGTAATGTTTGTTCCATCTTAGCCAAAATAATGATTGTTAAATTTCTGTATAAAAGAAAAATCTGATTCATTTTTCTATTCAGTCTTTTATTTAACCAAATAAAGATTTTTGTTCTTTTTTACTGTTAAGGTAATATTTCTATCAATTGACATCCTGAATTATTTTCAAATTGACATTAAAAGTTACGTAATAGTGCCTTGAAGGAAGGAATTTGTTTACCATAGTTAAGTTCATTTTTCTCTTTTGCAATATGTTTGTTAAACGTTTCAGAGGAAACTTGACAGCAAAACCTATTTTTCTAGTGAAAGACTGAGCCTAATGCTTTTATCACGCTCGCCTTATTTTACATTCTGATTTTATACTCTGTGCTCACTCAACTGTTTTATTGTTTTGCCTGAGCAGTAAGATGTATACAGAAAATGGAATAGCCTCTGTATGTTTGATGTATATGCAATAAAAGGAGAGTAGTTATGAGTAGTGTGATAATATTGTACTTACAAATAATTCTAATAAATTTAACCATGAAGAATCCATAAAGTGGAGAGTGAACTTATGCCTGGCATCTTAGAGAAACAAAATCAGACTCTCTCATTTCTTTTTATTTGTCCATACCCACAGATCTTATTTTAGACCTGAACTGCTCATTTGCTTGAGTGCCAAACTGTCTTGTCTTAGATCTATAACCTTCTAGGTGGAAATTGCCAAAGATAAAGTGATGTCCAAGTAATTCCTTTCTAAATGCATATATTGTATCTGGCCTGGATTCATCCCTTCTACTTTGGACATCTAAGTTAGGAACCTATCCCCTCTGCTTCCTCTGTTAATGGGTGCAGTGGGAGGGGAAGGATTATCTTCCAGTAGAAAGTAACAGCCTAAATGGAATCTGGAGTTATGCAGGGTAAATCTCTGCCTCTGAGACAGTGTTAATTTTTTTATAAAGCACAAGGTGTTAAAACATGCTTAAAATGGTGTTAATCTTCCCCTGAAGACCAATCTCTGCACTTGGCTTGGAAATTGAAATATATACTAGTTTCTCCTTTCAGTTATCATTTTAGAGGAGACCTAAGGATATTTCATTAGGTTGCTTTCTTCTGTGATCACAAACAGATGTAATATGATATTTTCTTAGTACATATTAATGCTGCCTCTGCTGGGTTAAGTAACACATCTTGGCCTTGCTGATTGCCTTGTTTGCCTGAAGAGTTCAAATAAAGTTAACTAATTAAAATAAACTGCACAGCAGCAAGTGTATATTTAGTCTCCCTTTTGGCAGTTGTTTTGAATGTTCATGAGCACTTGTTTCCTCCTAGCACAGGACACTAACATAGGCACATCCTTTGGAAGAGAATAGAGTACCATTAGTTATTTCTGCCACTTGGAATTTCTTGTGTGGAAGTTCCAGTCTAGGCAAAAATATGAAAGACTAAAGCTAACTGCTACCAGCAGATACAGGATGTGCAGCCAAGATACTTGAAAGACAGCTTACTGCCGTAGAATAACAGAGTGAAGCCATACGTTTGTAACACCAAATACTTCTCTATTGTCTTTTTAAAAAATCTGCCATAGAAATTTAAAAGGCAGTATTTAGAAAAGAGAGAGAGTAATAGCAAAGGGAGGCAAAGTTTGGAGTTCTTCCAAAAGAGCAGAATAAGAGGATTTGTATCCTTTGTTGATGGTCATAGAGTCTTCTAAATGCATGTATACTTCTGAAAACCATGAAGGAAAATACATAGAACAATAATGTTTAAAAAAAAAAGTTGGCGGTTCAAACACATACAATGGATTGGAAAGAAATCATCTCCACAGTGCAAATAAAATAGTAACAGCCTTTCCATATTGTTTAACAACTGATGTTTAATCCCTTTAATTCTACTGTTTCTGTGGATAGAGCTGATAATCATGTCCATAATTTTAAAATACATTAGCCTTTAGATTACTTGATAATGGGCACCTACACTGTTATCCTCAGCTCCGAGTAAGACCATCAGAAGGAATGAGGTCATGTAGGTACTCTTTGAAACTTGTGAATTCCCCTGGTTTTATGGTGATGTGGTTCTCTTGATGAGCTGATCTCAATTTGCCACATAGCTCAGCCATTACATGCAATTACACAGTCAGGACTTGGGATTGTTCTAGGTTCAGGTGCAGTGGTTCTGCTCAGCAAGTGTCCATGCAAATCTCTAAGACTATTAACTTTTATGACACAGAAATGAAGGAAAGAAGTGATAAGAAAGAATCAGGAAAATGCTTTGAAGAAAGAAATCCTAGGAGATCTAACCACCAATTCAGAAAAGTAGCATGTATGTAAAAGTTCTTATTGGCCTCTTTCCATGCAAACATATATAGATATTACTTAGAAAATACGATGCAATTTGACACAGCCTGCTTTTGGAGAAGTAAATGAAAGCATTTCTGTCAGATCAGTTAACTTGGGGAAAGTAGCTTCATGATCGATGTTTGTTATGTCAGGCTAGACAGAAGAAACAGCAAGTGTCTATAGGACCCTCAGATGCTGTCATGAGGAAATAAAATACTATCGTTGAAAGCAGTTCAGGTGATTTTCACTTCTACCAAGCCTCGGTTACTGACAGTGCAGACGTGCGAACTAATGCATATTCTGGGTTGCTTCCTGTAACCCTTTAGACTTCCACACCTTTGGAAGAGTTTTACATTGCTTGGCTGTTTTCTGGCATTGGTAGTAAGTAACAAAAGTGTGTGCAAAGAAGGGAGAGCAAACTTTCTCCTAACTCACATTTTAGAAAGAATGACATCAGCTGCTATTTCAGCTTGTATTGATAATGGGGTACATCAGACCTAGTAAAGGATGGCAATGCTCCTTGTTCATTCAGCAGGATCATAGGTGTTATGTCAGGTTATCTGTGGGCTACTTTGGGGCACAGTATGTTGCTGCATACAAAGGAAAGCCTACATACAAAGAAAAAGGTCCTAGAAAATGGGGGGGTAAGGGGAAGAACTGTGGCTTTCTAGAGAAGGAAAAGTTTGCTATTAGGTGCTGTGCAGCAATCACCTCTGCAGAATTTTACTGCAGAAGACATGACAGTTTACTACTTGATGAGGTAGATACCAAACTTAGGCAACGAGGCTAATAATTTTTCTGCCACGTCCTACCTATACAGTTAGAGCATACATTAGGTGACAGTTACAACAGTACATTAAGAAAAGCTGTCTTTGCACATCCTAATGCCCTTTTCTTAGAACATGGTTGTAATATGTATGTTGAGTGACAGAAAATTCAAGCAAAACAACAGTGGATCATATGACTTTTCCTTTGAATCCAGAGAGATTTTATGTATGGTTTTGCAAGATCACAGATACCCTCTATGAAACCTGAATGGTGTGCCTTTGATCTTGTCCTCCTAGTGACCTCTCTCCCAAAAAATGCGTGTGAAAAGTATACTCTGTGATGGTGATCCATCACAGCATGGATAAACGTGTGCTACATCTGAACCATGCTGCTGGCCATTGTCTCAGCAGATAGGTAAGGCAAGCAAGAGAGCATAACCTGCAGGAAAAGAGAGGAAAATGAATGTGGACCTTAGGACATTGTACTTGGGCAGAGGAGAAGTGACAGGATGTCAAGAAGGACAGCTTGAGAGAACAGGCATGGGCTAAGATGTGTGTAAAAGAAATGGAAGGTGTTTGATAAATTTCTAGGGAGATGAATGGCAAAAACTGACATCAGTGATGAATTCAAGCACACTTCCTTTAGAAAAGTTCACCTTCCTGGTACCAGACAAGCTCAGGAACGCAAGAACAAATAAACCAGGGAAGACATCTGGGCAGCACATCTGTCTCTCAGAGACACGTAAGAGGCAGATACAGGAAAACCTGTCCTCCAGATTAGAGCCTGCCCTGATCATTATTAATTAAAGTTTGGAAAGCATCTGGAAAGAAATCTCCCAGGTGATAGACAGGTCTTCATGTGTATATTGGTTGATACGTCAGTAAGGAATAAGCAGACATGAGCATAAATGATACAATGAGGAAGAGTCAGCATAGGAGTAGTGTCACAAATCTGTAGGAGTTATTTGAAGGAATCAATAAACTTGTGGAAAGAGTGAAATGGTGTACTTGGACTTTCAAAAAATTTTTTACAAGGTCCCATACCAGCAATGTCTGAAAAGACTAGGGAAAAAAGCAATAGACCTATTATAGACCAATAGTTGCTTTAACAAGAAACAAAGAAACATGAATAATGTTCTGCTTTCACAGTGTAAGGAGGGATCAATGCTACAATCCATGTTGTTCAACATATTAATAAAAGCAAAAAGGGTGCTTAGTGAGATGAGAAAGTTTGCTGGTAATTCTTAACTATGAATCTGAAAATGAGTTCTCAGAATTGTAGAATAATAACATTTTAAACAAGATTAAGTGGCAAATAATAAAAGTTGGTAAAAGCAAAACAATAGCCAGTTTATGTAGATATTGTTAGGTTGTAATTTTCCCATGAGATAACATTGAGCTGAGAATTAACTGCTGCAGCATAGTGTGAATATAAGTTTACACAAGCTGAAAAAGTAATTATGGGAATTCACAAATGAAATGTCTGCTAGTATCAAGTACTGATTAGAGCCTTTGTCTCAAGGACAGTGTAATTCAAGGATGGTTCAAATTGTGGCAGATATCCCTGCGGCTTATCACTGTTTGCGCACCACACGCTCAGACCATTCCTGTTGATCTGCTAAGGGCTACTAGCAGAAACATGCTGAATTTTTGGTCGGTCTCTTTCTTACGGGTTGATACTGCAAGAAGAATTGCATAATACTGATTTGTTTGTTTAAATATTGTGTTTGACACCACGTAGGACTAAAAGACTCTTGAGATCAAGAGAAACTAAGGTACAGTTTACCCATTTTTTAATTTTTCCCAATGAAAAATACCATCTAGCAATTGTTCATATACTTTATCAAGCCACCGGTGTTTTTACTAATGCAAGTATAACTCTTCACCCATATTCGCTTTATACTTTTAGCAGTTTTTTATATGAAGGTAAGTGGTACGCTAAATATTTCAGAAGAGACTGTTGAAATGCTATTTATTTTCTTTTCTTCAATTATCTTTCCTATGTTAGAAGGGCTGTATTAGGGGTACATGACCCCAAAGTCTACACATTGGTAGGTGGCCAGCTGTGGGGGTGGTTTGACCCTGGCCAACAGCCAAATGCTCACACAGCTGCCCACTCACCCCACTCTCCTGTGAGACAGGGAGGATGTAAAAGGAAGGCAAGAAGACTCTTGCATCAAGACAGTGACACGTTAAAAGGGGAAGCAAAGCCTGTGCATGCCAGCAAAGCAAAAAAGAGGGATTCATTCACTACCTGCCATTGGCAGGCAGATGTCCAAATGCCTCTTGGGAACTGGGGCCTCAGCAGGTGTAACAGCTGCTTAGGAAGACAAATGCCATAACCACGAATGTCCCCACTTCCTCCTCCTTTCTCTGAGCTTTTATTGGTGAGAAGGATGCTATATGGGATGGAATACTCCTTCGGTCAGTTTGGGCTAGCTGTCCTGGCTGGGTACCCTCCTATGTCTTTCCCACCCTGAGTTTACTCGCTGGGGTGGCAGAGTGGGAAAGAGAAAGCCTTGAGGCTGTGTAAGCACTGTTCAGGAACGGACAAAATACTGCTGTGTTATCAACACTGTTTTAGACACAATTTTGAAGCACAGCACTATACGGGCTGCTATGAAGGACGTCAACGCCATCCCAGCCAGATCCAATACACCAACATCTTAAAAGGCTGAGCCTCCTTTCCAGCACTGGCCCTGAAACAGACCAAAAAATCCCTTTTTTTCTATATAACTCTCATAAACCTATCAAGCTTCTTGCCATCTGAGTTAATCAACAGTATATTTCTAGCAGCAGTGAAAAATCCAGAGGTCTAAGTAATGACAACAAGTATTTAAGAAATACAATGAATATTCCTCCCCCTGAAAGCACTGAATGTAAAATGTATCATTCTTTAAAGTATAAGTCATTCAATATTTGGCAATAGGTAAGGCAAACATGCTTCTTTGGGGTTTTTACAGTTTTTCAAACAATCTGTATTTGCCACTGGTAGTTTTCAAGATTTGGGGGATTTCTAGAACTAACCACTTTTCATCCAAGATATATATATCTCCAAGACATCCACTTTTCATGCAGCAATATAGCAGATTTAAGCCTGTTACTTGCTTTTTCATCTCTCTTCCACAAATCCACAAAGATTAAATATAATCCTCTACTTTAAGGCCCAACTGGGAGATTGATCTGCAGTCCATCTTGTAATGCAGTATTTCCCAAGTACCTTCCTGTCAGTCAGTCTGCACAGAAAAGA
Source organism: Nipponia nippon (assembly GCF_047370975.1). Taxonomy (NCBI): domain Eukaryota; kingdom Metazoa; phylum Chordata; class Aves; order Pelecaniformes; family Threskiornithidae; genus Nipponia; species Nipponia nippon. Next base: position 3,096,416 of record NW_028262337.1, on the reverse strand, counting down.
GCTTAATTATTATCTATATATGTGGGAGGGAATCAAGGAAAATAAACTGATAATTTTGTGCTCCACAGACGGGAATTCAAGATTATAATTTCCTTTAATAAAATTATGCATAAAAGCAAATTGCCTCACGATGCACAGTGCTTTGAAGATATAAGTGGGTTTTCCTATCTGATCATAATTAAATCACAGAAAAGGCACCTGAGGCACTGGTGCAACATGTGTTCGGTCATTGGTTGCTTACTAGATCTTGGACGTGAGAAGATAAATTCAGGATTGGAGCTGGGTTGTGTAACTCTATTGATCCATTTGTCAATTCAATGATTTCACTGGCCAACGTACCCTATGTTTAAATTTATTTATCCAGAAAATAAGACATTCTTCTTGTTCTGGAGAAATTGGAGAAGAACTATTTCTGCAATAGTCAAAAAGACACAAAAATTCACTTGTAAAGAGAACCAGGTCTTTCTCTTCTCATGCCTTGCCCCGCTAGCCATGAGCGTGAGTAACAGGTGACTCCCAGCCTCTCAAAAGGAAATTCCCATAGCATGATGCTGAATGTGAAGCACCAACATATCTAACTAGGAGCACAATCAAGGTCTGTTATTTGGTTATCAATATACTACTAAAATGGATTGGTTTTCTTTTGGGGCGATTTTTTTAATCACTGACATCCCCAACCACCCTACTTCTGAAAAAGTGAGGTACCAGCCTATTTGATTTCCCCCCTTTCTGTTGTCACATTAGGTCAAGTACTCTAAAGAAAATCACCAATTTGACTGAGTTATTAAGTGCCAGGCCATTTTTAAGAGAGTAGTATTTTTCCATTACAGCGGTTCATAAAGTCTCAGCTGACCTAAAGGTACAGAACGGACACATCAGCGGAGTCAACCAACAAAACCCCTGTTATTCAATTCCCTCTGCTCTCACCACCAGTTCTATTCATCAGTGTCTATACTGATAGGTAACATTTCAGTCAAGGAAATCTTAGGGTGACTTTCTAAAGACTTCCAGCAAATTCAGTAGGTAGAAAAAATAATATAAAGTTTATGTGAACTAGATTATCCTGGCGCACTTCAGACAATCAGCAGCCTAACCTATCCATCCATTTTCAGACAATGAAAGAAATTGGTTGTTGGAATTTGCCATCTGTGTCATAATCTGTGAAACCCTTGTTGCGCGAGAAGTTCAGTCTGTGTCATGCTGAGCACTTATTTGCTTCACACATAGCATTAGGACAAAGTAATGACGATACTGTTACCATACATCACTAGAGATGTATTACTCTTTACGTTCCCTTAGGTGACGAATATTCATTAGGAGTAATTTTTTAAAAAAACCCCAAACCCACAAATGAAAAAAGGTTGAAAAAAGTGTTTTTCACTTCTTAAGGATTCATTTATTTAGTTCAGCCCAATTCGAAAACATCAGTAGCCAAATACTAGCAGTAGAGCATTAAGATTGCCAGCATTAGGAGGTTCAATGATATCAGTGGAAAGAAATTAGGTATCAATATTTTAAAAGCAGGCAGAGATTGCAGGAGAGACAATAATCAGTCCTTCGCCATCCCTACACCACCCGAGCTAGGGAAGTGTTCGGGGGTTGTGCAAATCTCTCCTTTCGCCGGGAGGTGTCACTTTCCCACCGTGGTTTGCAGCCCTTCAGGTTAAGGGCGAGCCGGCCTCGCTCTGCCGAGCCCAGCAGTGGTCAGGGCCCAGCGGCTGCAGAGCGGCAGCCGGTCCCCGAGCCGCAGCCGGGCTGCCCCGAACACCGGGCTGCCCCGAGCACCGGGCTGCCCTGAGCACCGGGATGCCCCGAACACCGGGCTGCCCCAAGCACAGGGATGCCCCGAGCACCGGGCTGCCCCGAGCACAGGGATGCCCCGAACACTGGGCTGCTCTGAACACGGCTGCCCTGAGCACCGGGGCTGCAGGCACCTGCCTGCCACACGCAGCCGGGCTGCCCAACAGCAAAGGCGAAACGGCACTCACGCTGCAAGCGCACTCATCGTTCTTGTTTCTGATACTTTTAAAGGATGTTACCATTTTCTGATCTGAGAATTATGTAATACCCCCAGATTTCAATACTCATTTTAGTACTCGGTTTTTGTTCTGCAAGCATTCAGAGACTGCTAATGACTTTGCATACACACACACCACAGGAGATTTAGGACTGCCTTCTGTACAAAGAATTTAGTCACTTAAGTTTCTGAATCATTGTATTTTGTTATAAAATACAAGAGATAGTGTTGCTCTTGACAGCTAAGAGATGACAGGGAATTGTGTGACCAAAGTCAGCAACGTCACTGAGAAGTGAGCAGGACGCTAGAGAAGTACAACAGCAGCAGTGGATTCTCAGGCCAGAAGTTTTCTTTCCTAACTTTGGGCACTTAACTCAGCCTCCCGGCTTAGACATCTATTTACCTTACTCCCTCTGCATTTCACGGAGAGACAGAGATATATGCTTCCAGTGGCAATTCAGATTTAAGATAGCTGTCTACAGAACAGCCCGAGCCAAAAGATTTCTCCTAGCTCAGCATCACACTAAGACGCTGGAAGTTAGCGCTGGGATGAATCTGGACCATCTTTTCTTCACTGGCCCTTTGAAACAAGGAAGGACAAGGATGCAAGGCTTGAAACATCAACTTGTATCAGTCATAAAAGGTGTAGATCTCTTTTCACCTGGCAAGGCTCCAGTTGCTTCCACAACTGTTTTCCAGCATCACAGATTTTATCTGAAAGGAACACGGGTACTCAGCAGGAAACTGCAAGTACCAGATCTGCGTGAACTCCTTTGCAAATGTTCTGGGGAGCAGCAGTTTTTAGATAATCACCTTCTGCACAGCCTTCAAACACTCTCCCTGTCAGATCCAGTTAGAATGACTGTGAATAACACTACTGTGTTATTCCAACATTATAACCCACGGTCGCTAGCCATGCTAGTTTGTGACGTGCAGTGCTAACAGAAAAGACCTGACCTTCCAGAACAGAGTTAACAAAGCATTAGGCAACCATACTTGTTCTATAAAAGCAGAAACATTTAGCATATAGCATACAATATATGCAGAAAGACTACTACTTGGTATGCTTTCATTCTTTCTGATCGATAGCAACAAAATGGCTCCCTATATTTCAATTTAGGAACAACAATAAAGTTCATTGAGCATGTTTGCTCCTTTTCTATGCAACAGAGACAGTGGCAAATTCTTTCTTTAGCCCATACGTATACTAAAGGACTGTCAGAGAGCTCTTGTACTTCACTATTTATCTTAAATAATGCTTTCCAGAAATGTTAAAAGGTGTGGAAAAAATACAAGGAAAGCATTGCCCTTATGCAGTATATTAAATATCCCGTTCTCATGATTTTCCCAGAGTGAATCATGTAACACATCAAGCTGAGTTTACGGTATCTATTTCTTAAGCTACAATAGGTCAAATCTGAAAAATATCAGCATAATCAAAATGTATTTTGACCCCACAGCATTCCACCAGGGAGAGTGTAAAACGGGAAAGCCACACACTCCTGAGGAACTCTCAGGAGCTTCTTCCTTTCTGAGAAAGATAGCAGCTCCAAGGGGCTGCCAAAACGTGGCTGCTTCGCAGCTGTCTGTAAGCTCACTGGAAAATGGACTGCATTGCTGTATGTACAGTGCCTGGCATAATTTGCTGACAACTAGTGTAGCATCATTATACCAATGTATATCATGTGAACTACATAATTTTCTAGTTCATTGGCTAAGAATGTGTTACTTGAAACAATTATTATGCCAATCTATATTGTGTGAACATCTGTTTTCTACTGTATTGACTAAGCATGTGTTATTATTTGAAATAAATCTTCATTATTTTAGCTTTATTCAAGCTTTTCTTTAGTCTGCAATATCTTTAGTTCTAAAATGTTTGTGGAATCTTTTAAAAGTTTGGTTTATGTGCTTTCTTCTCAGTCCCGTGAGAGAAATATGATTCCTTTCCTATCTGAAGAAATGTAATACCAAGTTTAAGTTTCTGAAAGAAACGAATACACAACATGGTACTTTTTTGAACATAGCTTTTGACTCAGTTTGGGCCTGTTATCCTAGGTAAAGGTCAAAATATACTCTCTTCTGGCAAAAAATCTAAAGTCTCTGCTCTTTTTCCTCTCTTTCCTCCCTTTACAAACTCTCTTTTAGCAATCTAAATGGACAAAAAAAAAAAAAAAAAGACAACAACAAAAGTTGTTGTCTTAACAACTTAGATAATTTAGATGTCTATAATTTTCGATGACGAAAAATTTCTTTATGGCTAATATTGATGGACAGTGGAAAATTAAGAAAGCAAGTTAAAAAGCATATGAAATCTGTGTTTTAAAAAAATGCATGTTATAAAGTGAATATCGTTGGACCATACTTTGTTGTTAGATATGGAATATATTAATATTTTCCTTCCTTTAATTCCACTAAGAAACAGGTTTGCTCCACCAAAGTCTTATCTAGCTAAATATGTTGTTCGTAGAGTAAACTCACTTACCTCCTGTTGGTCTCCCAAATATGATCAGATATTACTGCTTTTTATCATATATCTACACTGGATTTTGTTTTTCACTGATGATTAGGCCAGGCGGAGGTTAATGAGGAACACTGTGCACAGAATATGACCTTGCAAAGCTGTTTTATCTCCTAGCAACTCACACAAAACAGTCCTTTCTAGTTTGCAGTGAGTCATTAATTTTAGCTGACAGACCTGAAGGCAGCATAGATATTAGTGTGCAGCCTGCAAGCCACCTCTCTCTGCTGACTTAACCAATGAAATCACTCTTAATTTCTACTGTCTTCTCCAATTTACCAGCAGTTCAGAAAAACTTCCCACGTCCCCAGAAACGCCTTTTCAAAATGACCTGAATCTTACAGCACTATGTAAGGGACTCCTACCTGTCCAGGCTAACATGCAGGAACAGTAATTAATATTTTATATGATGCATCAGCAATTAAAGAGGGAAATATCAAATTGGTAATAATTTATTGAAGAGAAGCTGAAGTTACCCATAGGCTTGAGGGTTTTTTTTGTACTGTTGTTTCTCCATGAGGAAACAGAAATTGGACAATGATTGAAGGACTTTCACTATCGCTCTGTAGTGTACACCATTCTCACTTATTAGTCCTGATGTCTTATGTTCTCTTCCTCAGTGTCCCACCAGGTATCATATTATTTGTTCAAAAGCTTTAATAAAATTACAACATTAATATGCATGAGACTAACTTTGGATAGCACTGACAGCTGCAAGGAGTAGCGTACATTGATGAAGCTGCATGATTGATAGCTTTCTCAATCCAAACAAATGAATCTGGAAAGGACAAACTGAGACAGGAAGTTGAAATATCAGAGCAAGGACATCATTTTCTGACTGCAGAACTGAGGAAGCAAGATCAGTTGACAGAGATGAGTTTCATAAAAAAGGGTTCACATAGAAAATGTCTAAGTTTACAGATCAAATTGTCTTTTATTAAGGTGTTTGTGCTTCTATTTTGCCATTAACTTTTCCAGTCCTGCAAAACTGGATTTTTGCCTCCATGGGAAAGTTTATATTATTTCAGTGTAGATAGGGCAATAAGAACAGATATGTCTTGCTACAGGTCAGGAAGCAGAACCAGGCTGTGGACAATGTCAATTCCCAAAGGCAGAGGTTCCTTTTTCCTGATTTGCTTCTGCCAAAATTAAATAGATTAGCTTAGTTTATATGGATGTCTGATTTCACCTCACTGACAGTTCTTGCAGTTATGCATTTTGTATATGGTAGCTGCATGTTTCCAAGTACCACTGTCTTCAGCATTTCCTAGGAGAAACCTTAATATGTCCTATGGGTTGCAGGCGGTTCCTAACTCAGCATGATGATTTTTTCTGTAAATTTCTTTGAGGCATGTAATGTCAATGCTAAAAAGGAGACATTGCAACATGCAGTGCTACGGGTACTAAGCCCTCCTGTAGGTCTAAGCTTCCAGGTAGGCTCCAACTGCTGACTGTACCTTTGTAACAAAGCCAGCAGAAGTAGTGACACCTAGAAGTGCTATTGTGTACATGGTAGCAGAGGTATGTTGAGACATTATAGAAGTGCAACTATGAGAAGAAGCCCTGTCCTGCTCATTAGCTGGTGATGTCCCTGTCCCTGACCACTGTGGCTAGGCAGAAGGCTCAAAAAAGCACAGGGAGAAGGAAAAGAGGAGTTCTGGCTTGAATGATGATATATAGAGCTGTCTGCTTCTCTATGCAGGAAGACGCAAAGATGATAGAAATGAGTCAAAGGAATCTCTGTATACTCTAGCTCTATAATGAGGAATGACGTTCTTAACCTTTACCTTGATAGAAAAGGTTAATTTTATGCTTTTAAACCTTGTCTGTAATACACAGCTTTGTTACTTAGGGAGCTCAGAACATAAAGATATACTGTATCATTCTCAATGTGAATTCCAGTTTTTGGAATGCCTGAAAATCTGCAGTACATGCTTCTGCCAAGGTTCAAGGACTAAGGCTGCAATATCATAACACAGGGTGCCATACGCATGCACAGGAAAGTCCGTAGAGGTTTGGGAAGAAAATATGTTTTGTACTGTTAATAAAAAAGATTTTAAAAATTTATTTTAAAACAAGTGTTTATTTCCTCTTAATCTCATCCTTCTTAATCTTTATTTTTGTGCATGCTTTATAGTGTACATAATATATTAGTATAGTAGTAAATGCCTATATAATTTATTAAAAAATAAATGTACATACATCAGCGGGGCGTGCTCAAAAATTTTTTACTGATGGGGTGCGTGATCAAAAAAGTTTAGAGACCGCTGCATTAGGGAATCAGACAGTTGATGAAAATCAGGGGAATAAGAGTGCAGCCCATGTGGAGGGGTTGGCACGTTCTTGACAGTAGCTGGCTAGAAGGTCAGCTTAGCTGCACTGTCAAATCATTCCTCAGTCGTGATAGTCATCCACCACTTCCTTTACCCATTAGTGAGGCTAATGGAATGAAAAAAATAAGTCACATCCATGGTCTTGACTTTTTAAGTGACAGACTTCTCAGAGGCAATAACCTCTAACAGAATAGCTTGACAGACATGCAGACAGACAGAATTGCAGTCTCTTAAACTGTTCTAGCATAAATGGCTATAAGAGGTAAGTCAAAGATTTTAATAGTATTTATGTAAGTACGTTTTAAAATGCACCTTTATTTTTAAAATAATGATGTTTGTTTTGCTTCAAGCTTTCAGGCATCAGATCACATGTGCCAATGCGGACATTATCATCCTCTCCTCTCTGGTGTGGATCTACTACACTCAGAGTGCCAACTATTGTTACAGGATCGGATATCTAATTTAAAATGGACAATGAAACAATGCTTAACGACGTTAGCCTCTTGAGTTATATTTAATACCTGCACTGCAAGAATCACCATACAAATTGCTGTTTTAAGAAGATATAATATGTCAAAATCTACTTGATGACTTCACAGTATTTTACAAATGTCATTTTCTATCTCAACAACACAGCTGGAACTGACAATATTAGGAAAATAATTTTGTAGAAGGATAAATCTGAAAAATGACTCATACTTACATTATTATCTGGTAAAACCTAAGAAATAATACCATTAGGTGTGTAGAAAGAAAAGGGATTTTTCTGTATATGAAGAAATCAGCATCTATTTGGCTTTGTATGCATTCTAGTTCTTGCTAGACCTACAGATAAGTTAAAATGCATCCCATTAATTTTAAAATCTTGGAAGAAATAATCACTAACAGCAAGCTGTATTTGAGCTGTATTTGCCAGATGAGAGTTTCTAGTGTGGAAAATTTTCATTATAAGAAACAGAAATGTTTGCTGCAGTAATTCCAAAGGGCAGTTCTGTTTCAAAGGTATTACTGTCAGCAGCCATGCTTCACAGACAAGTGACCTGGCAGAGAGAGGAGCACATGTTGCTGAAGGGATTTTTCAGTTAAAAGACCTCAAATTAACTGTGCTAGCAGCTCCCACATTAGCTAGAAGAGGATGCCTACTTTATGGGTCAACAGACCAAAACAATTATGCAATCTTTAGAAGGCAATCGTCATCCTAGATGTCCCTGATAAAACACTATGATGCTAATCTGAGTTTTCCTGTTTTCTTAATTTTGGCAAAAGCTTGCAGAAAGTAAAGCCAGAAGAAACTAAAACGATGCCAGACTAAAATCATCAGAGTGCTGATCCAAAGGGCTGCATAGATTGGAGGTCCATCTAACACATTATACATTCTCTAATAGCTGACCATAGTGGACGCCTAAGGAGGAAAATTAGAACAGAATGGGCATATAGTACTTTTTCCAAATGCTCTTGTAACCTGCAGGTCTAGGGCCTACTGACCAAATGCAATGTCTCTGTATTTATAGCTTGCAAGGGATTTTCTCCCCATTTCTTTGTTCATAAGCTTTTTGAATCCATGCAAACTTTGACTGTCCACAGCAGCTTGGGGCAGTAAAATTCCATAGTTTAAATGAACAGTATGCAAAAGACCACCCTCTTTGGTTTGTTTTCAGGCTTTCCACAATAGCTTCATTCAATGTTTCCTAGCATGCAGATTGGAAAATAAGATGTACAGTCATTCCTTATTGACTGTCTCTCATGATTTCACAAACCCACCATACGCTCTCCATAGGCTGGAGAGTTGTTCCTGGTATATCCGTTCCTGGATTTCTAACAGTAGAAAGTATTTACAGTAGGGTTCTTCAGTCCAGAAGTGACTGTTAGAAGGATTTGCTGGAGATCTGTATGTGAAATTTGAATCGTGAGTAGCCCAAAGAAGGCGAATACAGAACAACTATTTGTAGTCTCTTCCAGTATCAAAATTAGAGTCATTGTATAATTGTAGTCAAGCTTTCAAACTTCTTGATGCAAGATGCTGCATATGCTAAAAGCTTATGCAGGATCTGTAACAGCTGAACAAATATTTGTTCAAGAAAAATGCATCAAGATACTATATCTGAATCAGACATACCTGTAGTTATGAAACACTGGGAGTGTATCCTGGGGAATTGCTACCCAGACTTCATCCTGCTTCTTCTTTGCTCCCCTCGGCATTTGCTGTTGAGCTAGGATTTACTACTTTCTCAAAGGAAAAAAAAAGATACTAAGGTGAAAAACTATACATGTTGTATCTTCTCTGGTTATTTGTCTGTCTAGTTCTCTCAAACAATTCTATCTTTAGAGAAACAAATACCTTTTAATAAGCTGTGTTACAGGGTTATGGGCTCTTAGGGGCCTCAAATAATTTTGAATGACTCATATGAGTTTACTAAATAGTGACCTTTTTTCTCTTGCTTTCCTAAAGTAAAATATGCTAAACCAAGGCAGGCATGGAGTACCAATAAGCTTATCAAGAGCAATAAAGGACAGGGACTAATGCATCATAATTTTCTAGATCATTTATGGGAATGGTAGGCAAAACAATAGTAAATAAGTTGAAAACAGTGTTCTATCTATGACATATGTTGTCTTTTACCAAGTTTATCTCAACAGGAGGGAGGTCTTTCCGCCCTAGGAAAAAAGCTCTTCCTTTATGTATGTCTACTGAGTCATTAAGAGACCACATAGTTCTTGAACTGACTGAAAGTTAGTAGAGAACCTATCTAATAAGGAATGTAAACATAATCTTTTAGTCTTCTTTTTCATCTTCTTTTTCATTTTTTTTTTTTAAATTCATTTTAGTATGAAGGTTAGCGTAATATGCTTTATGAGACAGAAAATACTTTGATGCTCTTTGCAGAAACAAAAAAAACCCACAGGTTAATTTTCAAATTCTCTCTCCTTATAATTCTGCAACTAGGACAGTAAATTGTTTAGACATTTATATTCTTTCTGTACCTCTTTTAGAACTACTGTGTGACTCAAGCTCAAAAGCAGAAGCAACTACTTAAAATCCAAGACCTATTTAAAAGCTGATGAGCTACAGAAACTGAGTCATATTTTTTGTCTGTTTTCTGAGAAGCAGCTAGAATGTACTAGGAACATGTCTGGTAGTTCTGCAGAATTAAATTTTTTAATAGGACTCTCCTGTTTTACATGCTGTTTTGTTAGGAAGTATAAGATGATGAGGTAAGAAATCTTGGAGGAAGACTACTGAAGGTTAAATGTCCTTGCAAAGACACTTGAATTATAATCTTATCGGGAACAAATGAAATGAGAGGGCCACTTCAGAAAGAAGTTTAGCTAAACCACAGGCAAATAAATTGTTTTGTAACAAGTAAAGTATTTCCCTTCCATAGTTTCTCAATGATAAGCAATAGGTAAATAGTCTAGGTGTCAGCAGTGCATGTATTTGAGACAAAACTGTATCATGTAATGCAATTTATATTGAAAGGGTTTGTCTGATAGGAGACAAGATACAATTACTTTGCAATCAATCACATTAATAGCCTGTGATAAAAAGAACATGATGTACACTGGATAGGTTAATGCTCAAATGTAAACAGGCTGAAGTTTCTGCTAAAAGCAGCAATATTGAAATAGACTGTAAAGGTGAAAGATTTTGTCCGGAAAGATTTCTGAAATAGAGAAGAACTGGATGATCTTTAGAAATGGAGTAACGTAGATGTTATAAAGTGTGAGGATGCACACATAGGGACTAAAAGATCTGGGATCTTGGGAGTAAGAAAGAGGAAAGATTTCAGATCAGGTGACAACAAAGCTGTAGAAAAGTCAAAGATCAACTCTGAATAAACCAGGTTAGATACATTCAAGAGAAATAAGGAAGTACGACTGTGTTTTAAATAAAAGCCTCACATATTCTCATGAGTATTCTGAGATATTCACCTAATACTAAGAGAGCTAGGCCACAAATTTACATAGTTTCTAGATGATATTTCCCTTTATCTCACAATCGTGTTTACTAAAGGTACTAATATTTTTAAGTTCTTTTAAAGTAAGTGAAAAAATCTCCCCAAACTATGCTAAAAAATGTTACATATTGTAATAATTAATTGGTACTGGTGGCAAACTCGGTAAGAGAAGCATTTATTGTGAACATAATTGTGCTAAACAAAAAAATGATCATGTCAAAGTGATGTATTTCATAAGCATGCAAACTCTCTTACAGGTACATTGATCTGTTATGTTCCTAATTCCCTTTTTTTAGCTGATTAATCTCTTTATTTACACAGAAAGGACAAACTGATATATATTTAAATCTATGTATATATTCTGTTCTGTATCACTGGAATAAGACTTTATTAATCCTCTCAGCCATCTTGCTGAGGACAAGGTTGCCTTCTAAACCATTTCAACAAAGCATCATTAGATTATGTAATTCTGACTTCAAGATTGCTTAAGATCTCAAACCAATTGCCAAAACCCAGAGAATAAATTTTAACTTTTGCATGTACAAGTATTGGAAACTTCACATTTGAGTGCATGCACACACACACACAAATCGCCAGCAGATCTCTAGTTCAGTCAGCAAAACTATGCTGATTTACTCTCTATATCTAGTCTGATGCATGCAAAATGTAAAAATTGATTGCCTCTGTACAGAGGACAAAAAAAAAAAAAAGCATGCCCTGTGCGCTGGGCATTTTCCAAAATTCCTCGTGGAAAGATGGGAGGGTAAATGACTCAATTTGATTTGTTAAATACTGTGATAAGACTTAAATGCCTATTCCTAATGCCTGCTTAGAAGTACAATATCCTGAATGTATAGAATATACAGTTACATGAAGGAAAAACAAGGAGTGGGTGACTGCCTTAGTCTTCCAATGCAGTTTTTTCTGTACAACATACAGCAGAGTAACAGTGGAATTTGTGAGAGATGACAAATCTTTCTGCGAGCATGTTATCATATTTCCGGTGTCTGTAATGAATCATGGAAAGAGCTGTCATTGATCCCTACTACCATTCTACAATTCCCTCTGTACCACAGAGCTCACAGAATGTAAAAGCAATCAAAGTGGAGAGCCCATTGGGGAGTGGGTGTGGGTGAAGGCCAGCTGACATGCTGTCAGAAGATCCCTTCACTGCCTTTCATCTATAGAAACTGTCACTTATTCATGTGAGGCCGTCCAAGGATGGTTGATCTGCCATTCCCCACCAGCCTCCAGATGGACAGCACCTACTGTCTTCAACAAACCACGTTCCAAATGGCTGCTCCTGTGCATAACCAGCACGTCTGTCTGCACAATCTTAAGCAATGCTGGAATCCTTAGAGGAAAGCCCATCTGGGAATGTTATTCATCTAGTAAGACAAAGTTGCTAGACATAAACAATTGGGGTTTTACTTTTTTTACTAAAAAGCGTGACAACATTTGTGACTACCTGTTAGGGACTAGGGTTTTTTGTTTTTAGCGCAACTTTCCCACATTTAAATTATGGTAGAATTTAGCTATTGTATGCAAGTTTTGTATCTGCTCTTTAGATTATGTTTACTTAAACAACTCCTGGGGACACTTTGGAAGGTGATGAAATAACAAATCCTGGAAGCCATTTCCAGGCACATAAGGAACAAGAAGCTGATCAGGACTAGTCAGCATGGATTCACAGAGAAGTCATGCTTGACCAATCTGATAGCCTACAATGAAATGACTGGCTTGGTAGATATGTGGCGAGCCATGGATATTACCCACTTGACTACCTAGACTTCATTCATTAAGGCTTTTAACACTGTCTCCCATAAGATCCTCACAGAGAAGCTGCTGAATTATGGGGGAGGTGAGCAGACAGCAAGGTGGATTGAAAACTGTCTGAATGGATGGGCCCAGGGTATTGCGATCAGTGGCATGAAGTCTAGTTGGATGCCAGTAACTAGCAGTGTATCCCAGAAGTCAACACTGGGTCCAATGCTGTTCAACATCTTCATTAATAATCTGGATTATGGTGCAGAGTGTACCCTCAGCAAGTTTGCTGATGATACAAAACTGGGTGAGGTGGCTGATACACCAGAGGGTTGTGGTGCCAATCCAGAGGGACCTTGACAGGCTGGAGAAATGGGCTGACAGGAACCTCAAGAAATTCAAAAGGAAGTCCTATACCTGGGGAGGAACAACTCCAGGCACCAGTATATGCTAGGGGCCTAAAAGCTGGAAAGCAGCTTTGCAGAAAAGTACGTGGGGATCCTGGAAGACACAAAGCTGAACATACGCCAGCACTGTCCTCTTGTCTCAAAGAAGGCAAGCAGTATCCTGGGCTGCACTAGTAGGTCTTAATCACACATCAAGGGAGGTGATCCTTCCCCTCTCAACACTGGTGAGGCCACCTCTGGAATAACATGTCCAGCTCTCGGATCCCCAATAGATGAAAGAGATGGAGCTACTGGAGAGAGTCCAGAGAAGGGCCACTAAGATGCTGAAGGGACTGGTGCATCTCCCATAACAGGAAAGGCTGAGAGAGCTGGGACTGTTCAGCGTAGAGAAAAGAAGGCTCAGGGTGGATCTCATCAAGCAGTACAAATATCTGAAGAGTGCAAAGAAAACTGAGCCAGACTTTTTCCAGTAGTGTCCACTGACATGGCAGGAGGTAATGGGCACAAGCTGAAACACAGAAGTGTCCTCCTGAACATCAGGAAACACTTTTTTCCTGTAAGGCTGAATGAGCACAGGAACAGCTTACCAAAGAAGGTTGTGGAGTCTCCATCCTTGGAGATCCTCAAAAGCTGTCTGGACATGGTCCTGAGCAAGTGGCTTTGAGTGGCCCTGCTTATACAGGGGGGTTAGTCGAGATGACCTCCAGAGGTGTCTTCCAACCTCAATCATTCTGTGATTCTATGAACTTCATAAAAAGGACTTGTATAATCTGTTGGGTTCTATTTTTAATGCTAGAGCTTTAATTTTGTGTACTTAAAAAGAGCTACAGAAGTTCTGAATTGGATGATGAAAGCAGAAAAGTGCTGGCAAATAAAGGCATCGGAGCTCTAATACGGTATTTAGTCAATATAGAGTTTCTTTTTGTTTCTCTCATTTTAAAAATTTAAAGGTAGGGGTTTATCCTCTACTAACCTTACTGCCTTCACTTTTCTCATCTAGTATTAAATATGTATGTATCATTTCTTATTTAGATTTAGAGATGCTAACGAATAAAATCTTCAGTATAGGCAGTACCTTTCATCCCAGGGAAATTGCAAATCAGCCCTATACATGGTAGATTTAAGGATATTTTAAATGGAATTACTTCTAGAATGATTATAGCACTGCTTCTATGAAAGGTCTCTTAATAGTCTAGTTAAAGAATTAGCTATAACCATTGTACCCATTTGAAACTGCCAATAAACTGCTAAATAGAGTGTAAACACTCCATGTGTAATTTGGTCAGGTCACTATGACAAGTACTATAAATTTTGCAGACAGGGTCATAGTCAGAGTAACATGTCCTCGTAGGTTAGGAAACATGATTTAATAGTTACCCAACTTTAAAATATCTACATCTTTAGTAAGCACAAGTGTTAAACAGCATGGATTAATCTATCGTCCAAAAACCAGCAAATTATGTACGGCTCCCTGTCTCATGCTGGTGAATGTGTCAGGTTTTGTATATCTCAAGGGAAAAACGCCACCTGCTATATCACAGCTTCCTGCAAACTACGCCTTTGCATTCAAGTCCTGGGACAGCTGGGCTATCTTGCAAGCATCACAAAGAACTTGTCCTAAGGTAGTCTGGTATAGCAGTACTCATGCATGCTTCTGTTACCTTAAATACATATACATGTATACTAATTTAAGAAAATGCTATACTGCTCTGATGGCCTTTTATCAAGATGGGACTGGCAGGGACTCTCAACACCTCACAGCACAAGCCTCTGTTACTTGAGTAATTAGTGGGGTCTATGAGCATGAGCGCAAAGGCACTTCAGCTTACTGACCTGTAAGATATCACACAAGGTGGGAGAGACTGCTGGCACACTGGGTCTGTATACATCAGATGTGCCTCCACATGATAAGGGAAGAGTCCTGAGATAGTGAAGGGCAGCTGCCATTAAATTCTACCTTTTCACAAGCCTTCCAGAGAGCACAGGATCCCACTGGAAGCCCACCTGCTTCAGTCACACAACAGCACTTCCCTGCTCAGTGACCCATGTGTCACATAGGAAATGCAGGAATCGTCATGTTCAGAGAATTAACTCAGTAGATATGCAGAATAAGGAACATAACGCACTAATTCTCCAGTGGTTCCACCATATAAATAGTTCCCATTACTCCTCTAGCCTGTAGAGAATCAAATGGGAACACCTTCTTTTCCATGTTTTTCTTTTTTCTGTTATGGTGCTTCTGGGGATGTAAATCATGCTTCCTTCATTGTTGTTTTCCTGTTTCACCCTGTTTCTCCTCTGACAGTTACTGCCACTTTTATTCTCTGAGTGATTATAAGTAAGCTGGGTAAGATCTGATTTAATTTGTTCAAATCCATGAGCTATATGCAGATTATATATTCAAAGTTTGCCATTCCCAATTAAAACAGAAACAAACTGTTTCTTGAGAAAAAATCAGCACAGGTATTTGGTCAGTTCCTGAGACATGATCTTAATTATTTCTAACTCTCGCAATGATACTGTACATCCTAAGACAAAGTGAAAGTCTTTGGATATCGAAGATAAAAGCGTAGAATCTGATTTCTTTCACAGAAAAAGGAAGATATTTCCTTGAGGGATATTGCTGCCTCCTAATCAAATGAATCCTCGTACAGACACCTGGGGGCAGTAAATCTTCACGATCTGTCTTTCTAATTTATGTTTCTTCTCTCAAAGCAAGACAAATAAAAAGACTCAAAAAGGAAACTACTCTCTTATCTGTAGTCATTTTGCATACAGGATATAGAGTGCTGCAGGCTTTATATCGTTGCTAAATCATGCACAGAAGCCTCATTATTTGTAATAACTCTACTGAAGGTAGATATAAAATGTTTATGCATTCTTTTATTGCCATTGAAATGGTTTCAGGTGGTTTAAATATATTGGGACCTATCATAAGATCCGCAAGAAATTACTTCATGTTCCTTTAAATGTTACATGACCTATTTTTAATTTTAACCTTCCTGATAGATATATGTGCTCCGCTGTGCTTTAATCAGCAGCTTTCCCCTTAAGTATAATGCACTGTCTTCCAGGTAAAAATGGGGTGTACCCCATATACTGATATTGAATACATCACTACTAGAGGATTGCCTCCTTTGAAGATTTTGTAGTTTTTTTCTATTATAAAGCTTCATCTTTTTATTAACCAAGCTGCCTTGTACTACAATTCCAGACATAGAATAAATAAGAGGAAATCCTTCAATATGTTTGAGGTGTCTTTAGAAATTACCAATAATAGTTTTCCTACAAACACCTTCTTTTAGATTTGTTACTTTCAGAATGCAGTAGGTCTAGAACCAACTGTATGGATCTTAAATATGTTACTTCCTATATTTAATCCCAGTAACCATACAATATGATTTATAAATGGAGGAAATCCCTACGGCATAGACACTTAGGTGCGGTCAAAAGAAGCTTAAAGTTTTCTTAATAAAGAAAAAGGTGAAGCAAAAATAAGTTTTGGGAGTTATTATTAGTTACTATAGCATTAGAGTTTGTTGTACTGTATCAGTTCCATCACCTTCTGAGTCCATACACAAAAAGCAATGATGAGAGCCAAGTTTCTGGACAATTTGTGCTATAAAGACAGAATGTTCCATTTGAGTATGATCTAATATTAAATAGTTACTCATTCATCAGCACAGATTTTCATTGAATTTCTAGGCATTGTTATATCTGAATCTTTTTGTTTGGTTGGTTGGTTGGTTGGTTTTTTTTTGTTTTTGTTTCTGTTTAAAATAACCAGGCTTTGACAATTTAAAGAATGATGTGAGAAAATTCCCAAGTTCTGAAACAACATACTAGCTTTTTCAGTCTGCACTTTATAGTCCTTCCAAATTGTCTATACCTTTGATACTCACACATCTGATATTTTGATCAAGTCTGTACAGTCTCTGATTAAATTATCATAAGCCCTGAGACAATGCAATTAACAACCTGAGAAAATGCAATTTCAAATCATTGCCATTAATTAAGAGATAACCACATACAAATAATTAGATAATTAACATCACTCATCAATATGAATTTATAGCCATTCTTAGCTGTAGCAATTACATAGAATGGTAGAGAAATAATAGAATCATAGAATCATAGAAGAGTTTGGGTTGGAAAGGACCTTAAAAGGCCATCTAGTCCAACCCCCCTGCAATGAGCAGGGACATCTTCAACTAGATCAGGTTGCTCAGAGCCCCGTCCAACCTGACCTTGAATGTTTCCAGGGATGGGGCATCTACCGCCTCTCTGGGCAACCTGTGCCAGTGTTTCACCACCCTCACTGTAAAAAATTTCTTCCTTATATCCAGTCTGAATCCACCCTCTTTTAGTTTAAAACCATTGCCCCTTGTCCTATCATTACAGGCCCTGCTAAAAAGTCTGTCCCCATCTTTCTTATAAGCCCCCTCAAGTACTGAAAGGCTGCAATAAGATCTCCCTGGAGCCTTCTCTTCTCCAGGCTGAACAACCCCAGCTCTCTCAGCCTGTCCTCATAGGAGAGGTGTTCCATCCCTCTGATCATTTTTGTGGCCCTCCTCTGGACCCACTCCGACAGGTCCATGTCCTTCCTGTGCTGAGGGCTCCAGAGCTGGACGCAGCACTCCAGGTGGGGTCTCACCAGAGCAGAGCAGAGGGGCAGAATCACATTCCTTGACCTGCCGGCCACACTTCTTTTGATGCAGCCCAGGACAGATAAAGGAAACTTAAAAAAAAAGGAGAGGGCTAAGGACAGTCCATCATTGGAGACAGTCAAAACTCAGCTGAATGAGGCCCTGAGTAACATACATAGTAAGATGCAGAAGTAAGTCTTGCTTTAAGCAAGGGTTGGACTAGATGACTGTGAAAGATCCCTTCCTATCTCAGTTATCCCACCATTATAATCCAAAGATGCTATCATAGCTTATGCAGAACCCATAAAAAAGCTTAAAATCTGAAGGTTATTCTGGTCCAAGCCTTATGAAAAGACATTGCTGAGAAGACTGCCAAGTCTTGAAATGAATCCTCAAACACTTCATCAACATAAACTTACTCTCTGTGCAAGGCACTGGGCACTGCCTGCCTGGGCAGCAGCTCTGCAAAAAAGTCCCCAGTGCTCTGGGGACAGTAAGAAGCACAGGAGCCACCCTGAGGCTGGCAGCAGCAAGGGCCAGCAGCATCCATCACTGTAGGAATAGGAGCACAGCCAGGAGATGGAAGGACATGATGATCTCCCTCCATTCCATGCATCTTAGACCACACCTAGATACTGTGTCCTCTGGTTTGGGGTCCCCAGTCCAGGAAAGACAGTGCCAGGCTTAAGTAAGCCCAGCAGAAGCCCACCAGGATGCTGAGGGAACTGGAGCACCTGCTCTGCAAGGAGAGCCTGAGTGGTGAGGCTGGTTCTGCCTGAAGAAGGGAAGGTTTTGGGGGAACTTCAGAGCAGCCTTCTCCTACCTATGACCTTGCACACTGGGAAGACAGACACAGGTTCTCAACATGAGATACAGTGGGCATACACTGAAACAAGACAAGTTCGGACTGGATATAAAGGGAAACTTTTTTCCCCATGAGGACAGTCCAGAGTGGAGCAGGTTGCCCAGAAAGGCTGTGCAGTCTGCCTCCTTGCAGGTTTTCAGGACCAGGCTTGACAAATCCCTGAGCCACACAGTCTGACCTCCTCAGTGATGCTGCTTTGAGCAGACAGTTGCACTGGGGACCTCCTCCTGTCCTTTCCAGCCTGCATTTTTCTATGAGCCTATGATTACCCTTCTCTTCCCACAGTTTCCTCTTCCTTCCAGCTGGACCCATCCCTTTCCTCCCACCTTTGGGCCTTCCCCAAGACATCCTGGGATGAGCATCACACATTTCTACAAGTCCCTGAACAACATCCCCTCATAACAGTTGTGCAACCCCAAATGCTCTTGCCCTGCAGCCTGCAAAGTCTCCCCCAGCCCTGGAGGCAGCGACCCCTGTCAGCCTGCAATACCCCTGCACAGCATTTCTGTGGGTGACCCACCTCAGCTCTGAAGAAAAGGATCAGGGTATCCTGGTGTACACAAAGTTGAACATAAGCCAGCATTGTGTTCTTGCCTTAAAGAAGGCTAGCAGTATCCTGGGCTGCATTAGGAGGACTGCTGCCGGCAGGTTGAGGGAGGTGATCTTTCCCCTCTTCTCAACACTGGTGAGGCCACCTCGGGAGCACCATGTCCAGCTCTGGGATCCCCAATACAGGAGAGAAATGGACATACTGGACATGGAGTCTAGAGAAGGGCCACTAAGATGCAGAAGAGACTGGAGCATCTCCCATAACAGGAAAAGCTGAGAGACCTGGGACTGTTCAGCCTGCAGAAGTCTTGGGGAGATCTCATTGAGCTGAAGGGAGGGTGCAAAGGTGACAGAGCCAGACTTTTTGCAGTGGTGTCCAGTAACAGGCAATGGGGACAAAGTGAAACACGGGAGCTTCTTCCTGAACATAAGAAAACCCTTTTTCCCTGTAAGGGTGAATAAGCATGGGAACAGGTTGCCAAGGGAGGTTGTGGAGTCTCCATCCTTGAAGATCCTCAAAAGCTGTCTGGACATGGTCCTGAGCAAGTGGCTTTAGGTGGCCCTGGTCAAGCAAGGGGCTCGGACCAGATAATCTCCAGAGGTCCCTGACAACGTCAACCGTTCTGTCATCTCGGGGGCTTTCCCACCAGTGACACAGGGTGAGTCCTTCTCCCCTGACAGCCCTCAGAAGAGCCGAGTCAGGGCACACTGTTTGCTCCAAGGAGGTCACCAGCGTTCCCCACCTGCATTGCTGGACTGCCCATTGCCAGGCCCTTGTGCTCGGGGGCACCAGCCTCTCATTACAGGACCTGACAAGCCAGAGGTAAAACCCCAGCCCTACCACAAGGCAAGGCCACACGAAGATGGCCAATGTCCTGTGAAGCAGGGGTTTTCTCCCCTTGGGACGCTTGTCATCCTCGCTGGGTGGCAGTTGGGAGGCAGCTCCAGAGACCCTTGTGATTTCACCATGGAGCACCTATGACTGCCTGTGACCTCACTGCTCTTCAGCAGCCCCCGTCTCTGTCCCAGCACATTGTGCTCAGGGCTCCTGCCGCACACATGCACGGTGTGCACACTTGAGCAGGACCGTGGGCTTGGGCTTGAGTCTCGGCTTCGAGGAGAGCAGCAGCTCTGGGAGCTGAGTTAAGGACACCCCTTCCCGTGCTCCTCTCCCCACTGCTCAGCTGTGGGGTGCTGGGGGTCCCACACAGCAGCTGTCCTAGAGCCACAGGCCCCGCTGAAGACTCCCAGCGAGTTCCGCTGTCTTCCCTGAGCACCTCCTCCTTCAGGTACCCCCTGCTAGCTCAAGCCATGCTGGTCATCTGGGAGCTGGGGCAGCGGGCTGGGACTGGCAGGCAGCATGTGTGGGGGGAGCCGAGGGGGCAGGTGTGGAGGGCAGCCCATGGGGCTGGCTGCCTGCAGGGCTGCTGCTGTGGCTGTTGCTTTTTGGCCCTCGAGGGGACCCTTTGGGAGGCCCTGACCTCCCCTCTCTCACCACTTGCTTGGGTTTTCTCTGCTTTTCTCTTCCCTAGCGTGAGGAAACTTCAGGCACATTGCAGGTCTGTCTTTGCAGGACATGGTGTTGGATGCTGAGGAAGCTCTGGAGGAGAGTGGCTCTGCCGTGACAGCCAGCGGGGGCCAGCTGCAGTGGGCAGGGCAGTGGGAGGCATCAGAAGATGACCCATGCCCCATCTGCCTGGGAGAAGTCAACAACGCAGCCTGCGTGGCCTTGTGCTTCCATCGCTTCTGCTTTGGCTGCATCCAGAGATGGGCCGCAACGAGGGCTGTGTGCCCGCTCTGCAGAAGGCCTTTTGATCGTGTCCTGCGGGTGCTGCCAGCAGATGACGAGGAGGAAGAGGACAGAGCAGGCACTTCTACCTGCCGCCAGAGGAACATGGCCAGAGAGAGGTCACAGAGCAGATCCCCGCAGCGGCGCTACATACTGGCCAGAGGTGCCATGACCGATGAGCCCACAACTCGGAGGAGGAGGCCTATGGGGAGCGGCCGAGCATCGAGGGGTGACAGAGCTCCAAGGCCCCCGAACACCACCTCCCAGCAGGCTCCTGTACCCAGCGCTTCCTGGGCACGAACCCCACCGAGCTCAGGGGAACGTGTGGTCAGCCCTGGGGATGGAGCTTACATTCACATTGGCATGCTGGTGCTTCCACCCCTGCATGTGCAAGTCTCCTTTTGGAGAGCTCAATAAACATCCAGTTGATTTTCACCAGGTGTTTTTTAAAAACCAAAGAAC
Organism: Nipponia nippon; assembly: GCF_047370975.1. Lineage (NCBI taxonomy): Eukaryota > Metazoa > Chordata > Aves > Pelecaniformes > Threskiornithidae > Nipponia > Nipponia nippon. The sequence goes on along the minus strand of NW_028262337.1, from coordinate 3,075,107 downwards.
AACCCATTGCAGGCAATACTTTTCCAACATTGTCTCAACAACATAAGAGAATTTCCTGGAGCGTGCAGCCATGTTATTTAACGTAAGTGCTGCAAGAGAGCAGGTGTCGCTCCTACTCTCCCAGCCTCCCCTGCCAAGTACTGGGGCTGGGGTGTCTAAGCCCTTTGAGCAGCAGCCAGGCTGTGGGTCCTGAGGACCTGCTAATCTAGGTGCCGTGACCACTGTTTGGCTGACAGCCCTGTCCCTGTCAGGTCCTCCTGCTGGTGCCTCCGCACCCAAACGGCCCCCGTCATCCTCCAGTCACACCAGTCTGAGCCTTTCTGTGACACCTCTCTACAACAACAGCCCCAGCTCCTCCAACCCCAAACGTCATCACTGGTTCCCAAAAACCACTCCAGGGGAACGAGGCCCTTTTGTTGAGCCCCTTGCCTTGGCTTGATCCCTGTCAAGGAAACAAAGCTCCAGAACCCAAGCATCCTGGATTTAGCAACCCACGAGCAGACTGCTATTCAAGCAAAGCACAATTTTTTCACAGGCCTAATGGGTGGAGGAATTGGGTTCGAGAAGCAGCCCTCATGAGTCTGTGTTTTGCACAAGGCGGGACCAGTCTCTTATGACCCCAGTAAGAAAGTAAATTACTCTGAAAGGTGTAATTTAAAAGTCTATCCATTAGAGCAACCGCTATAAAGGAAGAAAGTGGTAATAATGACCTTCAGTCCCCTTAGACAGAACTAACATCAGCCATTCACCGGACAGTTTGCCAGTTTAGGAGGCCCCTAAAGGAGGGAGGGAAACGGATCTTTTCCAGAGAGTGACAGAACAGGAGGAACAAGAGTACGAGCAAGGTCCTGTGAGCCTGCAACTTGTGCAGAGCCTACAGACTGCCGAGCAGGGTGCAGCCAGCCAGACCTCATGGGAAGAAGCTCCCCACAACCAGAGAGAAATGAGTAGAACTTGGAAAGAGACAGAAAGCCACCAAGTTGTTTGAAGCCTTGCCGGAAAGAAATTACTTGCCCTGCAAGGACACAATGGGCAGAAGGGAAGTTATTTATAACCTCTTTTGATTTCTGTTCTCATTTACTCACTTTGAATTTTCTTTATGCCATCTCTATAACAAAAGCTAATGAATTTAATTTATGATCTAATAAAAACTGCCTTTGAGTTTCTATGCCTTTTCATTTTCTTTGGGGAGGTCATTAGAAGAACACAGAGGCAGATCCACCTCATAGCACTGTTGAATGTGAAAGACTGGACACAATGTGCAAATATATTTAGGCCAGATATCTCAGATGTTGCTATTTGAGCTCAGGCACCTGGCAATTTGTAGATAAGCTACTGAGTTTTTTGGCATCTCCAAAGCCAGTCACACTAGGATCTAAAGTTGTTTTTGTGAGATTTTCTGAATCTTTTTAAAAAGTGAAAGTGTCTCCTGTTTTTTTTTATTTCCCACAAAACAGAAAAGTGACTTTTCCATAACATTGAAAACTCCCTCGACTGTAGACTCTACAATAATTTCTCAGAGCTGTCCTGGAAAAGAAGATGACTAGGGCTCTGGACTGAGATTCAGCCTATCTAGAATTGCCTACTGATTTTCAGCGATATTCTGTGACATAGTCATGGGCAATTAATTCATTTTAACCTTTGGTTGTCTGCCTTTAAAATGGAAATAAATGATACTTCCCAATTGTTCCGGCAGATTAGGAAGAAAAATCTATTAGTGCTTGTAAGGTAATCAGATAATACTCAAAGAATGCCTTAGAAAGCACTCAAAGAAAAACAGTTGTTTCTACAATGCAATTTGGAAGGTGCAAAGTAATTATGACCTGACACTGTGTATCAGATAACAATACATTATAGACCAGTTGCCTCATTCAGTGAGTAGGACCGTTCTTTGTAGTACCATGACATAGGGTTGCTTCATGAATAATAACTGCCAGAAATATAATAAAATATTTCACAATGCATACATACAGGCAAAGGAGAAGAGTTATACATAAAGATGATCCAATGACAAGGAGTACGGAAATCCTCTGTATATTCAGAGGGAGCCTTGGTATATTGCGATGTGACAGGAGGGATGTCATCAGGTATGTGACTCACTTAAACCAGAATCCCACATGGATTCCTCCAACACACACACACACCAGCTGCACGGGTGAATGCTAACGGAAGTTCATGGACTAAAGGTAGTAAGGAGGTTTTGAACTTATAGGCTAGGTGTGTGTCTCAAACCAGAAGGAGAAAGCAAGACCAACTTTTCCAGGTGGCATATGTATTTTTTCACAAACCAGATCCAGCCCAGCCATACCTTCTCTTATCTGTCAACAAATCACCTTCTATGCAAGATCATTATGCTGATGAAGCACCTTAAATTGTTGGGGGAAAATACAGACTGAAGGTCCCATTTATGCCACATTCCATTTGTATTATACAGTTTTGGGAAATACCTTATGTCGTCTTTTTGTGATGGATAATGATAGTCCTCATAACCATGATACTTAAAGCTTTCCATGCATCAACCCTCTATAAACAGCAAGCAATTAATGCTCACTATTTACATATTCTATAAAATATATTTTTTCCTGATTATATACATACCATGAGAGAAAAACTGAGAAGAAAACATTGTTTGTTTTCCTAGTTTTATCAATTCTGTATTACATTTAATATTTCACAGCTTTTTAATGGTTACATGTAAAACATTCACAATGAACATATGCTGTTGCAAATAAACAGATTAAAATTCTAGAAAAAGTTTACTTATGTACATATCCAGATAAATATGCGGTTTATTAAGTTTGACATCTGTGATGCTTGACACTACAAGAAAAACATTTCTGAATTTCTGTAGCAAGTTTAATAGTTATCATAATTAATGCTAAAAATGTAGTGTGTACAATTAATTTATTACCATGTATTTGCTCAGAATAGCTTTAAAAATGTTTTGTTGATTTTGGTATTTGCCCGAAGTTAAGATATTGTCCATCAGGATTAGCAATACATTAGGTATTTTTTGTTTTAGAAAAAAAAATAGTTTAAAAAACAGGGAGAGTTGGTGAGACAACAGGTGTCTACCACACCTGCATGTATTCTATAGCCAATGGTCCACACTCACCAAAGTTACTCCAGTTTACTGCTGTTAAAGACCATGCATTAGATTCCAAGTTTGATAGCTCCAGGCAGTATACGTTTAATTGCAGCAGTAACAGAACATAAACTTCAGCTTATTTTCTATTCCCAGAAATTCAGTTCTTCCAGAATTTTTAATAAGGACTTCTGTATCCTAAACTTGTCCTTTTACACAAAGAACTGCTTTTTTATCTTTCTTGTAGTTGGTTAACTGGGACATACAAACCGAATCAGGCAAGAAATCTATTCAGTCAGCTTCATTCTGCTGCCTTTTGACATATACCAATAGACTAGATCAGCGAAAAGAAAGCTCACACTGGTGTATTCACGCACAACAGCTGTTTCAAATCTAAGATTTTAAAGAAATATGCACAAGTACTAGCCACAGGCCTGACTTCTGCTGCCCTTTTTCCACAGAACATGCCACACGACCCTTTCCTGCCCTCCCTGACCACTTCTGCAGAGTTTCTGTTCTTAATAAGCCTGTGGTAAATACATACTGTGAAGACTGCCTATGAATGCCACTAAAAGGCAATGCTGTACTGGCAATACATAATATTCAAGCCATGCATTTGACTCATCAACAGCCCATCCATATGACAACTTTAGAAAATTTACTTCTAAAAAGTCATTGTCTCTCCCTGTTGTTACTACTTTGAAATTGATTGGGAAAAACCTCCACATCTTATTTTCAAAGTCTTCAGTGTAGCATGAGAGGGTCCCCCCCGCCCCTGTGGGTTTTTTTTTTATTATTTTAAAGAGAATCCCAAATTTAGAATACCACCTTTGAAAATCTTGTTTATTTCAACTCTGTGTCTTTTTGTAATAAGACAGGCTTTGGTGATTGCACTTAAACAATGTGAATTACACTTACACTGTGTGAATACACACAGTTTTACAATCAAATCCTCCTCTTAGTATTTCTACATGAATTAAATACATTCATACACGTTTCTGCCCTAACTACAAGTTCTTCATATCTGGTTACGTCAAACAAAATTCATTTTTACATACAATGCAGAAAGATAGCTAGAACGGTTGGTCAACCTTAAGAGGTCCATGTCTGTGAGACAACAGTTTTGTTCAGACTCAGTATCCTGATTGGTATCTTTTTTCTTGAATTCAAGAAAAAGGACCAGTATCACTTCTTAACATTTTGGGCTCGAAGTACAGACTTCAAAATAGCTTTCCTTCCCAATTCTCAATAGAGAACAGTCTTGTATTTCCAGTGCTTCCAATGACAAGTAGAATAGCTTTTATTTTGATCTATTTCTCTTCAGATTGTTAATTTTTTATAAACTAATAACCCCAAGAGGGTTTTGAGAGAGAAAGCATCTAAAAATCTTGCCATTTGATACATAGCAACAGCATATACATCTACTCCATAGGTCCCTCACATTCCCAGGAAATCTGAATTCCTTCCTCAGTGCCCTCCTGGGTCATTTTCCTTTGCAACCTACCAAAGACTTCAAACTGATCATGTTTCCATAGAAGCCATTTTCCTTTCTGCTGACCCAAATCCTGGATTTCTTGGCATTATCCTCTTATTGTCACCTAAAAACAATGCAATTTCTGAAGATTTTATCTGTTGCCTCTCTATCTGATAGTTGATCTATATTATGGCCTTTATGAGCTGAACACAAGAGTCATCTCTGTTAGGGACAGCTGTATGCTTTCCTTTTTGCTCTGTACTTGCACAGGTGTGCTGCTATCGCTGTAGTTTATGTAACCTTCAATTCAGTTATATCCATATTAAAAAAACCCTACTGTTTAATTAGTAATTATTATTCAACAAGCAGTATTTCTAATCTTGGTAACACTACAGTCTGGGATCAGTCTCTTTCACTTCTCTAAGAGATCACCTTAGGAGCAATTGTGTATTTTCACAAAACTGAATGTGAACTGTGGTCCATCACATGTCTTCCTCTGCCAGCTATAAAGCAAGCTTCAAATGTGTGCAAGTCATCACCACATACTAAAGATTATATTTTTTGGCAGGGGGAAAGAGAGTTTCATGCTCTGATCTGTGCTCTGTGCAGTTACTGGAGTTTTATACTTTTGTTCTTAGGAGGACCCCACTTCCTCCCCTTTATCGGCACTGTAACTGTGGAAGCAGAGGTTAATCAATCTTCTCACACAAGGTCACATATAGGACCAGATTCTCAGTGCCTGTACTGTTGTCCTGAGATCTTGCCACGTTTGAACGGAAAAAGACATTTTGTACAAATGCAAGGCCATATCTCAGGTCAGAAGCAGTTTATTATGAAACAGACAACATACTCTGTCTCAAGAACTGGTATCTTGAGGTGGTTCTTGTACTGTTCCTCATAGCAACAGAAAAGGTTCAGAGATACCAGGAAAGCAAGAGTAGAATATTTTCTCCCCTCCTCCTGTCTTTGAGGGTCACTTCTTGTTTTTCACTAAATTTCCTTGGCATAACAGTAACGACAGAAGTCCAGGCTGGAGCTTTGAGGCACATCTGCCTGCATCCTTTTTTAAAGCATAACAAGATGACTGAAAACTGCTAAAACTTTAAATTTGCTCTTGGTTGAAGATGGATGTTCTAGGCCTTTCCAAAATAATGTGAGCAGCTCAAAAGGACAAAAATAAGTGCTTTTACACTCAAAAGGCAGACTTTATCAAGCAGATGTTACAAACAGAATATTCCAAGTGAAGTAAGAAAGACCAAAGGATGTTCTCCCTTCAACCCATTGTAGACTTGTAGGGTGGGTTGTTTCCTTCAGGCTTTTTCACATATAATTTTTTTTTTTTTTTTTGGCTTCCTGAGCTGCAGACAACTCTACATTGTCCCATCTTTCCCTCAGACCCAAAGGTCTGTGCCTGCTTCTGCTGCTCCTTAGCAGTCTCCCACTTTTTGCTGTATACAATCTTTCTTCTTCCTACACTTCATTTTCTGCTTCTTATGTCTGTCGTATAACTTTCCTCTGCAAAGTGTTCAAGATTGCTCTGAAGGAAGGTGGAGTTTCCCATTTTTCCCTAGTTTCCACATACATTTTGGCCAAATGAAGGCTCTGCATCCTAGAGACATCTTTTCAGGACGTGGACAAGGAAATGAGATGTGCCCATGACAACTACAGAGCCAGGTTTTATTAGAGCCGAAACCAGAATAATGATGTTTTAAAACACTAATCTCCTTATTAGAGGAGACAGAACATAAAAGTGACAATCACATTTTGTGTTTGCATTGGTAAGCAGAACCCTGCCCCCATCTTGTTGCCAGCCCCGGAGCCCTACGGCGGAGTAGCAATAGCCCCTTTCTGACAGGTACACTGCGCCCCTCTCACCCGATCGGGGCTTTTAACATGGCGATCACCGCTTTCCGCGCCTCATTTTCGTGCCTTTTCTGGTCCGCCATGCCCCCCCCACCCCCGCCCCCCGGCACGGACAGCCCTCGGCAGGGGGAGCGGGAGGAGCGGGGCCTCTCGGTCGCCAGGCGGGGCCCGAAGCCAATGAGGCGCATGGGCTCAGAGAATCTTCTGGATCATGTCCACTGATGGCCACAGCTCCGGTCTGACCCACGGTATAAATGGGCGCTGCCAGAGACCCCCTTGGAGTGACCTTCTGAGAGCAGTGGGTCTGTGTGTAAAACCTCTCCCCTCCCCTCGGGTTGGGATGCAGCCTGAGGAAACTGCATGGGACTGGGTGCCCTCATCTCCTTCGGGTGAGTGATTTCTTCTGGATGTCCTTGAGCGAGCCCTCACCCCCCGGGTGAGCGATTGCATCCGCTGGGTACCCATGGCGGGGGAGAGAGTTTCCCCCCTTTGTGAGTGAGTGAGTGAGCGTGTACGCACACTTTGGATCATCATTCGTGTGTGTATTGCCGTGTAGTAATGGTAACCTGCAGAAAGTGAGATTTTCCACTGAGCAAAACTATGAACCATCTGTGCTTTGGGAAAGGAATCTGGGAGGGAGCTAAAAGATAGGAAACTATTTGTTTAATTAACGAACCATGGAAAACTTACAGCTATACCCTTGAAGAAGAGCTAACAGAGTGATAAAGGGGAACATCTTGGCGCCAAAGACTGGACGGCGGCCAGGAAGACATGAAGTCTGATAAAACTGCAGTAACTGGGTGAAAGGTAAGTGCGGTGAGGGGAGATCGCGACCACTGACTCAATTCAGGACCGAAAACACTTGCTTGCCCCACACCTGAGAGGACCGTGCCTGCTAATGTGTATAGCAAGCGAGGCTAATTTAAATACAATAAACCAATAGTGTATGAAATGTTAATCACTAACCAATAAGTGTAAATTTGGGCGGGTTTATACTAATCATGTAGCAGGATGACTATGTTGTAGTTTTGTACGAAGGTGTGCTTGATTTGTGGGAAACCACTGAGCACCCAGATTTGTGCAAACCTGAAATAAATAAGCAGTGTCTATGTGTGATTTTTGGCCTATTGCACACTGGGCAAAGAATCCGCTTTTGGGACAACAGTAACGATACCCTGACAGCTTGAACCTGTTCTGTGTTAAATGTTACTGGAGTGTTGACTAATTTTGGTTTACTGCTGTTTCTCATTGGTTTCTGTTGTGTGGTTTTGGTTGTTTTGTGAAATAAACTTGTTTGAGCTTGTCCTTCATTTGGGTTTGTTTTAGTGTACCTATGTGACACCCTTTCAAAGCCCCAGTAAGGAGCCCCCCTCCACCTTCGGCAAGGCGCTGATGCCTGTGGCTGCAGCTCCCCTCCATAGTCCCTGCCTGTTCTGCCTGTTGCTTTTCTGCCCGTCTTATCCTGCACTTTGAAAAGCGCCCCACAGAGACTAAACAGTCGCTCCTGAGGTGTCCCACTGGAGTAGTTACATGACCTAGTGGGCAGACTCTGGCAACAAATGATCTTAAACTGCCTTGGCTGGAGTAGTACTTTAGTCAATTGATGCTAGTGTACTTGGTCTTTATTCAACACCACTGTTTTTTTTTGGGATAGGCTTGACACTTCTAATAGCTTTGGGTTTTTTTTTGGTGGGCGGAGTGGTTTTGATTCCTTTCATGCTTTCTGAAGGGCATTTCACAACAATTTTTTTAACAGATGTTTTTCCCATTCTCTAGTCTCTATTCTACCCACCTTAGGAGTTAAATCCAGTTGGCAGCTGGTCACAAGTGGTGTTCCCCAGGGCTCAGTACTGGGGCCGGTTCTGTTTAATATCTTCATCAACAATCTGGACGAGGGGATTGAGGGCACCCTCAGTAAGTTTCCAGATGACACCAAGTTGGCTGGGAGTGTTGATCTGCTGGAGGGTAGGAAGGCTCTGGAAAGGGATCTGCACAGGCTGGATCGATGGGCTGAGGCCAACAGTATGAGGTTCAACATGGCCAAGTGCCAGGTCCTGCACTTGGGTCACAACAACCTCATGCAATGCTACAGGCTTGGGCAAGAGTGGCTGGAGAGCTGCCTGGCAGAAAAAGACCTGGGGGTGTTGGCTGAATACAAGCCAGCAGTGTGCCCAGGTGGCCAAGAGGGCCAATAGCATTCTGACTTGCCTCAGAAATAGTGTGGCCAGCAGGACTAGGGAAGCGATCGTCCCCCTGTACTCAGCACTGGTGAGGCTGCACCTCGAATACTGTGTTCAGTTTTGGGCCCCTGACTGCAAGCAGGACATTGAGGTGCTGGAGCATGTCCAAAGAAGGGCAATGAAGCTGGTGAAGGGTCTGGAGCAAAAGTCTTGTGAGGATCAGCTGACGGAGCTGAGGTTGTTTAGTCTGGAGAAGAGGAGGCTGAGGGGAGACCCTGTTGCTCTCTACAACTACCTGACAGGAGGCTGTAGCGAGGTGGGGGTCTGTCTCTTCTCCCAAGTAACAAGTGATAGGACTAGAGGAAATGGCCTTGAGTTGTGCCAGGGGAGGTTTAGGTCAGATATTAGGAAAAATTTCTTCACTGAAAGTGTGGTCAAGCATTGGACCAGGCTGCCCACGGAAGTGGTTGAGTTCCTATCCCTGGAGGTATTTAAAAGATGGGTAGATCTAGTGCTTCGGGTCGTGGTTTAGTGGTGGACTTGGCAGTGCTAGGTTAACAGTTGGACTTGATGATCTTAAAGGTCTTTTCCAACCTAAATGATTCTGTGAATCTATGATTCTTAGTTTGCTCTGTCTTTATTACTGCATTGATACAGGATAATCTGATCTTCTTACTCTATTAATGTATAGAATCCCTCATCTTTCAGCTCCATGTTGTATTTAAGGAGCTCATACATATTTGCCTAAAGCCCAAACATACTTTCCACACAGTACTTTTAATGCAATATGTGTATCCAGAGTCAGACATTTCCTGAATTGCTTGAAAAACCCTTTTACCAGTCTATCAATGTATTTTTACCCTGTCTCTCACAGTCTGTGCTTACAAGCAAAGCTTCTCCGGCATCTCCTGGAACAGTCTGGAACAATGTTCAGAGAGATAATATAATGAAAATTGGGTCTTGGCTGACAGGCTAACCAAATGTTATTGTCCCAGAGCAGAAATAGTTATGAAATTAAAATTTTTAACTAAACATCAAAGAAATATCACAGCTTTCATGCTGCGTCCTCTTAGAAGGCACCAAACATTGCAGCTGAAGCATGCATCCAGTGTAATGCATGTACCTCAGCGCTCCCCTGTGAATAACCCATTACTTTGCAATGCAGGACACAAAGGTGGCTATCTATTCACGTCATCGTGGACTGAGGCTGTCTGTTCACATCAACACAGAGATAGCACCAGAGTACATGAATGATGTCCACTTTTGTCAATATTAATCCACAACAATAAATAGACTGAAACCTTTGTTTTTGAAGTGACAGATAATTGCCAGAGCAAGATCAGCATTAAATGAAAACTGCTGATAACATATCAGATGAAATAATTTAAAACTTTATTGAAGTTCCTACTATGGTCATTTTTATTATGCGTTCACTCAAAGAAAAAAAGTCTTCCATGTTTTCTGCATTAAAAAAAAGCATCTCTGAAAAAATGCAGGGCAGACAGCAAAAGTGAAGTCATTAAATATAAGCATTTCTCTTGGAAAAAACATTCTAGAGAAAGCTAGAAATTAGAAAGTGGAAACTTGTCATCCATAAATGTCAGGTCTGACATGGAAAAGCTTAGGGGCTGAGGAACAGATTATTTGCACATGAATAAATGTGAGCAAATGCTATTATAGCTTTTCATGATATCTCATCGAGGCTTCTGTTCTACCCAAGATGAACAAGATAGGTGTTAATCTGGAAAGGAATAGCTAAGTAGGGTGTCAGAGTCTAACAAAATCAGAAATTAAATTTTCTTCAGATCCATGGTTTCCTGATGTAGTTTCCACTCACACAAACATTAGAAGTAGATTAGATTCAAATGCAATCTTCTAGTGAAGAAGATTAGATTCAAATGCAAACATATTCTAAAGAAAGCTGTTGCTTTCTGAATTCAGAGTATTAGAGTCACGGAGTTGATCTTAAAGGTGTTTTCCAACCTAAATGATTCTATGATTCTGTGATTTCACTTGGAAAAACATTACCTCTTTGCAACTGCACTCTTGCAGACCCAGAAATTAATCTCTCAGAGCTGCAGGATAAGCAACAAAGCATCAAATCAACCTGGTATAGTTTCTGATCAAGCTGAAGATCTGCCATGTGACAATAAAACGAGTGATTTCTCACATTGCTAGAAAAGCCTTCAGGGGCCTTGCCAGCTGGTGCAAAGCAATCATTGTAACATCCTAGATAAAGCCTCTGTCAAGTACCTTATGTCTTGAGATGTGAGAGGGTGCACCAGGACCTACTAGAGCAACACATCATTGTCTAATGAAGAGGAACAAGACACTTGAGTCAGCTCTCTGGAATGATTCAATACCATCAGGACAGGGACCAGTGTCCAGCCCAAAACACAATTCTTTCTTCTCTTTTTTCTTTTCTTTTCAGCAGAACAAGTATTTTTATCTGTGGATGCTATGTTTCTGAGCAGGCGTGAAATTCAAACTGCATTAGCTTCCTGTGCTAAAAAGCCAGAAGAAAGATATTTCTTTAAAAAAAAATCCACCAGCTGATCCCAGATATTGGAAAATCACCAGGTAAACAAGAGCATTAGATTGAGAAAGTGAAATCAGTATCAGCCATCTGTATTGTACATATTCTTACATTTAGCAACAAAAAAAAAAGGCAGAGGAAAAGATTGTTGTTAAGCATATGTGAAAAAGGTTCAGTACTGTTTCTTGATCATCTGAACCATAAAGCCATAAAAAGGCCACAGCTGAAAACCACACAGATAGATTTGTGAGGAAAGAAAAACTCCTTTGGAAGGACAGGTAATTTTTCCTCATACCTATGGACTTTTTCATATACATATATATATATACACACACACACACAGAGTGTGTATTAACTACTCTTTGCCATCTGTGAAGACTTATGTGACTGTGAAGAACAAAATATAGATGAAATAATTTACATTCCTTTGCCTCAAATGAGAGTAATTACATAAAACTGATAATTGAAAAAGAAATGTTTCACTTTTGATTTTCAATACAATTAGGTACAATTAGCAGCAAGGCAAATTTTAATTAAATATTTTTTCAAAGCAGCACAGAGTTTTTGCTAATTCATTTCTTATAATTGGGGGGGAAAAATCTGTTATCAGCCAGTGCTGTTATGAAGAGTTATTGAAATCTCAAAACATTATGAGCAGGTAAAAAGGGAAACAGAAACAGAACTAAGGAGAAGGACTGTATTAAAGTTTTCTGGTCAAAATATTTTGTTTTGCGAACACAACATTACCATCTCCTTGAAAGCTTAAAAATGGTAAAGGAAGAAAAGATCACTTTGGTGAAGAGGGAATTTCTTGGCTTGATCTTAAAGTTCCTGTCTTCATTTGAATTCGAGGCGTCCTTTAAAAAAAAAGATTCTTCTATATAATACCAAAAAAGTAAACATGAAAACAAATTAACATTTAACTTTCTGAGATGTTTTAATGTGAAATCTTTTAAATTCAGTTTTATGAGAAATTTTAAGAATTAAATAACTGATTTCCTAGAAAATCAAAAACCCAATATGATGTCTCATCAACAAAGTATCCAGTATCTGAGTATTTAGTTCTTTCAGTTAGAAGTGGCTTTTATTTCCACCTACTTCCTAAAAAAAAGTTTGATTTTCTTAGTCGTTGGTGTTCCAGTGAGCGTGCTACCTCCTTGCAATAAATAAGTTATCTTAATTTGCAACAGTTACTATTTCATTGCATAAGAAATCCTAGAAAAATACCTTATAAGAAAATTAAGTCAAACAACCTAAATTTCAAGAGTCTGATTTTTGTTTTTTACATTGTGTTAGAGTATTGGTCCCATCACCATTCTCTACAGCCAAGCTCAGGACAATATTTTTAATCACTTTTGAGTAGTTCAGTTGTTTCTCGTATAATCAGAATAGATAAACTCATCAAATATTAAGGAAAAATCACATAATACTTTCTACAGGGTCAGTGAGAGGGCTTAGTTATGCCCCAAGCACATGCTAGTGCACTATTAGTTGCTGCCTCAATTTCTTTAAAATTGAAAGCTGATCTGGCACAGACCCAGTTTCCAGAGCACTAACTTCTCTGTAGAAATAATTCTAACTCTGAACGTAAAAAACACACACACACATGCTCAGAGAGAGCCAGAGAGAACCTGCTACAGAAAGGTTTCTGCAAAAATACTGCAGATGTTCAGATACATGGCCTCCTAGATCCTCTTTAATTTTATTAGTAATTTTTTTCTCTCCTAGATATTTTGAAGGCTGAGAATGGAATAAAGAAGAGATGTTTCATCATTACTTTTAAGATTACTTTTCTAGTTACTCTTGGAAATCGGAAAAAAATCAAAAAATTATGACGAAAGCAGCAAAAATCATTAAGGACACCACTTACATTGAAATGTCCTGCTAATTACATCATGCCAACTGCACATACATTTTCAGTTTGGGGTTACTGCCAGCAGCAGTTTCTAGTGGGCTGGAAATAATGTTTTGTTGCATTATGTTTGTTTGTTTGTTTTTTAATACATCTGGTTCTGATACCTACAAAAGTTTAATGGCATATTTGAAGTTGTCAGAAAATCTGACATAGATCAGCAACAAAATTATTCTGGCAAGCAGATCAAGGCCCAGCTTTGTCTTAGCAGTCAAAGCAGCTTGCTGAGGAAAGCAAGATGACCAACTGACACCAAGCTGCCTGATTGCTTTAAATGTCATTGTACCTCTACCAGCTCCTTAAAACTGACAGACATCAAAATTGGTGGCAACAAACAAGTAGGCTTCACTCCTCCAAAACTTTATTATCCACATATACTATTTTATATAACCAGTAAGCCATTTAAAGAAGAACAACAAACTATTTTCATGGCCAGGCTTTTCTAATACTGACTAGAGGCAGTTTCTCTTCCCTTACTCCACTGCCTTAAAGCAAAATAATAAAGTAGGTAGGAATAGTGGTCAACACCAAGCTACAGAAATGATACACAGGCATATAAAACTGAGGCAAGAAGACAGTTCTTAACTGTAAGTCAAGAGCTGTAGAAAGAAGAAAAGGCTGTTTTCTAGCTACCATTAGAGAGGGACTTGCGGCAAGTTATGTCCATCGAGTCAGTTCCAGATTTACCCCTGTGCAGCATGTAATTCTTCTTGAAAGAGGACACTCAAAAAACCTGCTACACACACTACTCTGCCACAGTCAGGCAGGTGATGAACCTGGCCTTTACTCTCGTTCCACAACACTTGCAGGTTCAGAGACACCCAGGTTTCCTCAGGAACGAAACTTAGATCTTTACTTGTAACAGCCTACTTTAACAAATAGGGAAACCCTTTAAAAAGAATCAGGAAGAAGGAAAGAACCAAAAGATGAGCAAGAAATAAATTCTCAAATAACCAGCTCCCTGGCTGTAGGATTAGGTTCTGACGCTTAATGCTGTTGAAAGGCTGTCAGACAGAGATATAGCCATGGTTTTTTAATATGAACTCTTTCATCTCGGTGCATACAGACATTCAGGATCCAGGCTGCTCTTACACTTACTTCATGGCTGGCATAATTCTCAGGGCTTCAGTTTTCCTTTTGATGACGATGACTCCCAAACCTGTGTCAACTTTTCTAAGCACTGTTTAAGTCTGTCCTTTGACATCTCATTCTAGATTCTACCAGATGATTTCTCAAGACTACTACATAGTATCAAATATATTTCCTCGAAGCCCATAGGTTAATTTAAGGAAAACAGTAAATACAATTAAATTCTGCAGCTACTTCATTCACCACCTTTAAGCTTAGATCCAGACTTTCATTGTTAACCTAACTATAAAAATTCCTTCATATTGAACTTTTATGTGGAAATTGGTACATTTAATAAGAATTTAATCCTTATTCTCTAAGGTGGGGATTTTTTTTTATCAGAGAAGGCAGGTTTTTTTACACACCAGTACTTTGGAAGCTTCCAAAACATAAGAGTTCAAAACTAGATTGGTTCTACCTGACAAATCCTCCATGGAGAGAAAATTCAGTGCTGTGAGGCCCCCCCACCCTTAATTCTCAACACGCTTTCCTTTCTTTTTTTTTTTTCATTATTTTCTAATAGTAATTATATCAATATTAAACTGTCAAGCTTCTCAAAATAAATTTGAGAGATACTGGCCGTAAGTTCTACAAACTCAATTTTACAAAGCTGCTTTTTTTTCAAAGAGTTAAGTTTTGTTACCTTCTTTCTTTTTAAGAAAAAATATTAAAAAGAGGGTGATCTATGCAAATATCTCCAAGAAATACAGAGGAGTAACCTTTACACAGAAACCAGAAGTTCTCACTAGTTAGGACAAAAATCACTTCAGTTTACCTTCAGAAAGGGCAGATCTTGGTTAAGCATATCTTTCCCCTGTAAAAGAAAAGGAAGTGAGGTCATTAAGGACTTGATATGTTCTACCTAGCTCTTCAGTCATATGTCTGCTACCCTCCATAGGTTTCTGAATGCTCAGTTTGTTACTCAGTTTCTAACTTCTCACACCTCAGGCTTCACAGTTGAGGAGTGCGTATCAGCTACAACAATTAGCCTTACCATATAATGAATTAGGCTATTGCTGTTACTATTTTGAGTCAGTCGCTGAGGCAAGCAGCTCTGGCATCAGTATGATCTGCAGCGGAGAGCTCTAGGGCTGTGTACCGGCCTGTTTCCTCAACCAGAGAAACCTCGGGGGAGTGGAAAGACCTGCCAGGAGCACGCAGCTCACACGACAGTGGCTACCGAGACCAGGGCAGGGCCAGGAGCAACTGTGGCCAAGTGCCGCCCCCCCCCCCCCAACCAACCGCCTGGGGAGCGCTAGCGAGCAGAGTGGGCAAACAGGGTGCAGCAGGGCACGCAGGATGGGTGCTATAGCTCTGCCGGCTCTGTGAGGAAGCAATGGTATCAACCTGGCAGAAGGCCGTGTCCTCTCTAAACTCTGCACCCATTGCAACTGAGGCAGCTTCCCAGTCAGAGCTCCGACGGGACCATGCTGCTACCCAGGTGTCCGGCTGCAGGGTATGCCCTGCTCTTATGCCAGTACTGGCCGGCTGCAGTGAGCACGCCTGTGGGAGGTGTGCCCAGGTAGAGGAACCCCTCTGCTTAGTGGCAGAGCTCCGGGCGAGGAGGTGAGTTGGTTGAGGAGTATTGGGGAGTCCGAGAAGGAGATTGACTACTGGAACCACGCCCTGCCTTCCCTGGGACAGGCCTGTCAGGCAGACAGGCTCATTGCATGGGGGTTGGACTAGATGACCTTTAAAGGTCCCTTCCAACCCAAACTATTCTATGATTCTACGACACATGATATGGAGGATACCCTCTCCGCTCTCCATCCGGCAGAACGCAGTGGCTTAAGGGATAGGGGGAAATGGCGACAAGTTCCTGCCCAGTGCAGCCCGCATCCCTCCTCTGTGACCGCCCCACCTTCCCAGGTGCCCTGGTACAATAGGTACAAGGCTCTGCAAGTAGAACCGAACGATGACGAGGACGATGGTTCATCTAGGTTGGAGGTGTTGCCAAGGTTAAGTTGGCCTATGCCCGGCATCAAAACCACTTCCATTAAGAAAAAAAGACAGGTCATTGTCATGGGAGACTCTCTTCTGAGGGGAACAGAAAGCCCAATATGCCGACTGGACCCGCTTCTTAGGGAAGTCTGCTGCCTCCCTGGGGACTGGGTTAAAGATGTAATGAGAAAACTTCCTAGGCTGGTACAGCCCTCAGATTATTATCCATTATTGATTTTTCATGTAGGCAGCAACAAAGTTGCAAAAAGAAGTCCAAGGTCAATCAAAAGAGATTTCAGGCCCTTGGGATGACTGGTTAAGGGATCAGGAGCACAAGTGGTTTTTTCCTTTATCCTTCCAGTTGCAGGGAATGATGTTGGAAGAAACATGAAGACTCAGCTGATCAACACCTGGCTCTGAGCCTGGTGTCACTGGCAGATTTTGGGGTTTTTTGATCACGAATCGGTCTACATGACACCAGGCCTGCTGGAGACAGATGATGTACACTTTTCTCAAAGGGGAAAAGGGTCTTTTCACAGGAGTTAGCAGCGCTCATTGAAAGAGCTTTAAACTAGATTTGAAGCGGGAAAGGGATAAAACCAGGCTCACTAGTCGTAAGCCATGGGGCGGCATGCCAGTGTTTGAGGGACAGTGTACTAGTGAGGTCCTTCAGTCTGCTCCATGATGTGCTGAGTACACTGGAGCACATTTGAAATGTCTCTGTACTAATGTGCGCAGGACCTTAGCCATCTCAGTGGAGGTAGGGGATAGAGGTCCATGCGGCAGCAAAGACGTAAGGGTTGTCAATGCATCAGAAACCACGGGAGCACCTGGGAGCAGTCACGTAGGAATTAGGACTTCTCCCGCAAAAAAGGTGGGAGGATCAATAGCCCAACTAAAGTCCATCAACACCAATGCACACAGCATAGGCAACAAACAGGAGGAGCTGGAAGCCATTGTGCAGCAGGAAAACTGTGATGTAATTGCAATCACAGAAACTCATGCAACTGGAGTGTTGCAACGGATGGCTATAAGCTCTTCAGAAAGGATAGGCAATCAAGGAGAGGTGGTGGGGTAGCCCTCTCTGTTAGGGAGTGTTTTAATTGTCTAGAGCTTGATGATGGTGATGAAAGGGTTGAGTGTTTATGGGTAAGAATCAGGAGAAAGGCTAACAAGGCAGATATTATAGTGGGAGTCTGTTACAGACCACCCAACCAGGACAAAGGGGCAGACAAAATATTCTATAAGCAGCTGGGAGAAGTCTCACGATCACTAGCCCTTTTTCTTGTGGGAGACTTCAACTTAACCAGATGTCTGCTGGAAATACAATACAGCAGAGAAGAAACAGTCCAGGAGGTTCCTGGAGTGTGTGGAAGATAACTGCCTGACACAGCCTGTGAGGGAGCCAACTAGGGAAGGCGCCCGCTGGACCTGTTGTTTGTGAACAGAGAAGGCCTGGTGGGTGATGTGATGGCTGGAAGCCATCTTGGGCATAGAGATCATGAAATGGTAGAGTTTTTGATTCTCAGAGAAGTAAGGAGGGAGGTCAGCAGAACTGCTACCTTGGACTTTCAGAGGGCGGACTTTGGCCTTTTTAGGAGCCTGGTTGACAGAGTCCCTGGGGAGACAGTCCTGGAGGGAAAAGGAGTCCAGAAAGGCTGGACATTCTTCAAGAAGGAAATCTTACAGGCACAGGAGCAGGGTGTCCCCATGGGCCGAAAGATGAGCTGGCGTGGAAGAAGAAGGGCCAAAGCCCAACTAGAACTTAATCTGGCTACTGCTGTAAAAGACAATAAAAAATATTTCTAGAAATAGCATTAGCAACAGAAGGAAGGCTAAGGAGAATCTCCATCCTATATTGGATATGGGGGGAAACATAGAGACAAAGGATGAGGAAAAAGCTGAGGTACTTAATGCCGTCTTTGCCTCAGTCTTTAATAGTAAGACCAGTTGTTCTCGGGGCACGCAGCCCCCTGAGCTGGAAGATGGAGACAAGGAGCAGAATGAAGCCCCCATAATCCAAGGGGAAAATGGTCGGTGACCTGCTACACCACTTAGACACGTGCAAGTCTATGGGGCCAGATGGGATCCACCCAAGGGTACTGAGGGAGCTGACGGAAGTGCTCACCAAGCCACTTTCCATCATCTATCAGCAGTCCTGCCTAACCAAGGAGGTCCCAGTTGACTGGAGGTTAGCAAATGTGACACCCATCTACAAGAAGGGCTGGGAGGAGGACCTGGGGAACTACAGGCCTGTGGCCTGACCTTGGTGTCAGGGAAAGTTATGGAGCAGATCATCCCGAGTGCCATCATGCTGCACATACGGGACAACCAGGTGATCAGGCCCAGTCAGCATGGGTTTAGGAAAGGCAGTGGATAAGGGAAAGGCTGTGGATGTTATCTACGTGGACTTTAGTAAAGCCTTTGACACCGTTTCCCACAGCATTCTCCTGGAGAAACTGGCTGCTCATGGCTTGGACAGGCATACTCTTTGTTGGGTAACAAACTGACTGGATGGCTGGGCCCAAAGAGTTGTGGTGAATGGAGTTAACTCCAGCTGGCGGCCGGTCACAAGTGGCATTCCCCAGGGCTCAGTATTGGGGCCAGTTCTGTTTAATATCTTTATCAATGATCTGGATAAGGCAAACTGACTGATGCAGACTAGGTAAGTTTGCAGACGACACCAAGTTGGCTGGGAGTGTTCATCTGCTGGAGGGTAGGAAGGCCCTACAGAGGGTTCTGGACAGGCTGGATCAATGGGCTGAGGCCCAGTTGTATTGCTGTCCCAAAATCAGGGTTCTTCACCCAGTGTGCAAAGAGCCAATTAATACACAGAGTCGAGATATTCATTTATTTCATACCTGCGTAGAGATGGGTGCTAGCTTTGTGGAGTTACCACCTAGCACCCATATCTGTGCAGACATGAAATAAATGAATATCTCGACTGTGTGTTAATTGGCTTTTGCACACCGAGCGAAGAATCCTGATTTTGGGACAACATTTTAGCGATCCAGTTGGGACTGCGATAAGGCCTTGCCTGGATCGTTTTGCCATCCCTGACAGTGGACTGGACCGAATAGAGCTCCAGCATGTACCAGTGTATTGATCGGGGATTCCTCCGAATTCTCTCCAAAGTTGGAGCGCCAAGTGACTCAAAGGTGCAACACCTGAACAGCGGTATTTGTGACAGGGTGAAAGGGGGGCGAATTCTTGGATTGGTAAGCGTAAAATTTTATTGTAACGTCAGTTGCTTCTGTGGAAGATTAAAGTCGCACATAGACGCTTGGCAAGGGTTGCCTTAATTGACTGGTGTGGTCAGAGCCAAGTATGCATAAGGGAAATACTGACCAGGAGGGTCAGAGCCGGCAAATAGGTAATAGGTAATTATTTAAGTGTTTGGTTGAAATGGGATCAGGCCAATCCACGATTCCTCCCTGTAGCCCTTTGGGTTGTACTTTGAAAAATTGGAACAAATTTGGAGGGGATCCAATTACAAAAGACAAAATGAAAAGATATTGTAACCAATGGGGGACAAATTATAAATTGGGTGATCATGAGACCTGGCCAGAAAATGGATTGGTAAACTGTAACACTATATTGTAATTGATGCTGTTTTGCCGTCAGATGGGAAAATGGGATGAAGTACCTTATGTCAATGCCTTTATGACTTTGTATAGAAAGCCTGGTATTCAGAAAAGATGTAAGCTAACAACTGACCTTGTGATCTATACAGCTTCTGAGAGAAAGGAGAGCAGTTGTTGCATGGGCTGTCGCAATAGAAAGATTGCAGGGGGAGAAGAGCAGGAGGATGTACAATTGTTAGTTCCAATAGCCCCACCTCCATAGAAAAGTAGTGCTGGACAGTCCTCAAATGATTTTAACTCAGAATTGAGCAATGAGGATTTCCGCCCCATTTCTAGGTGGACTAGAGGGCATACTCAACCAGTTGTTCAGGCTCCCCTGAGACAAATGGTGGGACCAGAAGGGCTGCCAGTTTTTGTACATGTTCCATTCACTACCTCTGACCTGTTAAATTGGAAACAGTCTGTTGGATCCTATAGGGGAAACCCTGAGGGAATGCATCAACTGTTAGAAACTATAATGATAACACATAATCCTAACTGGGGAGATATACAAGCTCTATTAAATACGCTTTTTACAGCAGAGGAAGAAAGAATGGGAGCACAGGAATATTAGGCAAGATGACTCTGAGAATTACCTGCCTACCAAAAGGGACCCAGAATGGGATTCCAGTAGCGGGGGAGAGAGAGCTCATCTGCAGACAATTGGTACTATATGGGGTTCAACATGGAGTGCCTAAAACGAAGAATGTGTCTAAACTTTATGAAGTAAGACAGGGCGCAGAAGAAAATCCATCAGCCTTCTATGAAAGGTCTCATGAAGTAGCTAGAAAATGGACAGATTTGCATCTGGATGATGAAGGAAATCAGGGGATGTTCAATATGTTGTTTATTGGGCAGTCAGTGCAGGATATCAGGAGAAAGTTGCAGAAAGTCAATGGGGCCAGGGGTATGTCGATATCACAATTGATGGAAATAGCATATAAAGTATATAACAATCAGGATGAGAAAGAAAGAAAAGAGAAACAGAATAAAATGAAGTTGCAAGCATCTTTGCTGGCAGCAGCAATAAATGGGAATAGTATTAGAGGGAAAGGTAGGGGTGGCGGTAGAGTAAGAGGGAGACGAGGCAGAATAATGCAGGGAAGAGGTTCACAAAACCAAACCCTGTTTGGGCCAAACCAATATGTGGCCTGTAAACAGGAGGGACACTGGAAGAATGAATGCCTGAACCGAAAGGGGCTAGAGGACCAAGATCATGTAAGAAATTCCAGCCTTATTATGTTAGATGATTTGGAAAATGAATGAAGGGGACCTGGGGAAAACATTAAGGTCTCCCCAGCTGATCCCCTGGTTCCAGTTAAGCTGGGGAATGAGACCATAGATTTTTTAATTGATAGTGGGGCCACTCATTCAGTAGTCACCAGTTATAAAGGACCTCTGAGTAAAGTAACTGTAGTTATTGTTGGGGCAACAGGGAAAAGAACATTAAAGCCATTTTTGCAACCAATACTATGCGCAATTGGGGGCACCAAATTAATTCATGAGTTTCTACATATGCCAGGATGCCCCCTACCTCTGCTGGGACGAGATGTGCTATGCAAATTAAATGCACAAGTAACCTTTTCTGAGAATGCTGTACAGCTCCATATCCCACCTGAAACAGCCTGGAGAGCCCAGATCTGCTTGCCGACAGATGAAACATCAGAAGAATATGAAGAGAATATTCCGAACACTACTAAATGCAGTAATTCCCCTGGTATGGGCTTCTAAAAATGAGGTAAAGCAAAACACGTAAATCTGATTAAAATAGAGGGGGCAAAACCGGTAAGGGTGCATCAATATCCTACTAGGCTGGAAGCTTGCAAGGGCTTTGAACCCATGATAAATACCTTTATACAATATGGACTGCTCAGAGAACATCAATCTGAATGAAATATGCCGATCTTACCAGTGAGAAAGCCTTGCTCCCAGGAATACTAATTGGTGCAGGATTTGAGGGCTATAGATAGGATAACTAAAGACATATATCCTACAGTGTCTAACCCCTACACCCTGTTAGCATCTGTACCTGAAAGCAATGCCTATTTTACAGTGTTAAGACTTAAAGGATATGTTTTTCTGTATTCCGGTGTATGAACAAAGTCAAACCCTCTTTGCTTTTGAATGGGAAAATCTGACTACTGCAAGGAAAGGACAACTGTGTTGGACTGTTCTTCCCCAGGGATTTAAAAATAAGCCCACACTGTTTGGTGAAGTATTGGCCAAAGAACTAGAACAGTGGCAAACTAACAATGATGGTATTACTCTTGTACAGTATGTGGACGGTATCTTAATTGGAGCTGATACTGAACAGGCTTGTACGGAAGCCACAATAAGCCTGCTAAACTTTCTGGGACTGGCTGGATACCAGGAGTCAAAAAAGAAGGTCCATATTGCAAGGGAGGAAGTCCAGTATCTTGGTTTTAATATACCAAAAGTACAATGAGCACTGGGGGAGGAAAGGAAGGAGGCTATATGCCGAATAGCTGTACCAAACCCAAAAAAACAACTAAGGGGATTCCTGGGAATGGCCTGGTTCTGCCGGATATGCATTCCCAATTTTGGACTTACAGTCAAACCCTTACATGCAGCCATGAAGGGCCCAGGGGAGCTTTTAGAATGGACTCTAGAATGTTGAAATAGTTTTGATGAGATTAAAAGAAAATTGATGGAAGCTCCAGCCTTGGACCTCCCTGATTTGACAAAACCTTTTCAGTTATATGTACATGAGAGACAGCAAGTGGTCTCTGGGGTAATGACTCAAACGCTTGGAAGCTGGAAAAGGCCAGTAGCCTATTTTTCAAAAAAGTTGGATGAAGCGAGCAAAGGATGGCAGGCTTGTCTCAGAGCTGTAGCCGCTACTGGTTTTTTAATCCAGGAAGCCCAGAAGCTTACCTTGGGACAACCAATAGCAGTACTAATCCCACATGCAGTGGTGGCTATTTTAAACCAAAAAGGGCACCACTGGATTTCTCCAAATTGACTGGCCAAATACCAAGCCACACTAATAGACCAAGAAGTTGTTACGCTAAGTGTAGTATCAACCCTAAACCCTTCCATCTTATTGCCAATGGCAGAGCAAGAACCTTTACAACATGACTGTTTGGCAACTATTGAACAGGTCTATGCCAGCAGGCCAGATCTGGGGGATGAGACATTGAGAGATGTGAATTTGGAACTATTTACAGATGGCAGCAGTTTTATGCAGAATGAAGAAAGAAAGGCTGGATGTGCGGTAGTTACCTTATAGGAACAAATAGAGGCTAAACCTTTGCCCCTGAATTCCTTGGCAGAGAAAGCTGAAATAATCACTCTAACAAGAGTGCCTGAAAGATCAAAGAATCAACATATATACTGCCTCTAAATATGCCTTTGGAGTCGTACACACTCATGGAGCTATCTGGAAGGAATGTGGGCCATTGAACTCCTAGGGGAGCAGTATAAAATATGGGCAAGAGATTTTAAAACTACCTCAAGCCATACTAGAACCAAAGGAGGTGGCAGTAATCCACTGCAGAGCCCATCAAAAGGGGCGAGGGAAAATAACTCAAGGTAACACGTTGGCAGGCCAGGCTGCAAAAAGAGGTGCTTTATATGAACCGATAATAGGAGCCCTCATACCTAGCAGGAAACCTGATATGGAACCTCTACAATATTCAGAAAAAGAAAATCAATTGGCAGGAAAATTGAAGTGCACAAAAAATGAAGAAGGGTGGTGGGTGACCTCAAATCCACAAGTATTAACCACATCTAAAGTGATGGAGGCCCTCCTTAAAAAAATACATGAAGAAACACATATGGGATCAGATGCTATGATGAGCAGTATCAAGATATATGCTATAGGGACAAAAATGCAGAAAACTGCAGACATAATAGTAAAGAGATGTCAAACTTGTTGTGCGAACAACCCTAACATTCAGAAGAAACCTTTAATGGGTGAAGTAAGAAGGGGATAACCCGTGGGGAATACTGGCAAATAGATTTCTCTGAATTACCAAAATGTGGATAATGTAAGTATCCACTTGTTCCAGTGGATACAGTTTCTGGATGGCCTGAGGCTTTCCCTTGTCACAACAATAGGGCTAGGGTAGTAATTAGGATTTTACTGAAAGAAATAATCCCCAGGTTTGGTGTTCCTGAGGGTATATCCTTGGACAAAGGACCTAATTTTAGTTCAGAAATTGTTCAGGGGCTATCTAAATTCCTCCAGATAGAGTGTGGTCTGCATACCCCTTGGATACCACAGTCTAGTGGGAAGGTAGAAAGAATGAATCAGACCCTTAAAAGAGAAATTGCTAAATTATGGCAAGAAACTCAGCTTAAATGAATAGATATTCTACAAATTGCCCTGAAAAGAATTAGGATCACTCCTTGAGTGAGGGAAAGGATAAGTCCCTTTGAAATATCATATGAATATTTCATATCCTGTTAATAAGGTAGGAAATCTGAGTGATCAGATGCATATTAAAGGTGAAGGAATCTTGAAAGACTATTTGTTATCTCTCTTGCGGGTATTATCCTCCTTACACAGGTATCTCAACCAGCAAGCTCTGCTTCCTTTGGACTTTCCAGTACACAACTTCAAGCCCAGAGATCTGGTTTATACCCGAACCTCAAAGTACGAGCCACTAAAAGAGAAGTGGAAGGGACCTTACCTTGTGCTGCTCACTACATACACTGCAGTGCAAGTAGAAGGAATTGGTACCTGGATCCATTATATAAGAATGAAGGGGACACCACAAAAGGAAATGTGGATATCTACACCAACTGGGAATCTGAAGAGAAGACTTTCTAAAGTTTAATAAATCAATGAATTGTACTTGCACTTCTGGTCCTGCATGTACTGTATTAAAGTGTCCTCAAGGAATATTGTTACTTTTTCTGGGAATAATAGTATTATTACCTATGGTGTTGTTATTTACATGTAGTAGTACTAATTTTTGTGAACAGAAAAATGAAAGTCGTAATTATTTGGCTCTCAATGTTCTTTCAAGCAGTGAATGCTAATTTGATTTTGCAGTTGATACAATCATTTGGAAAAATTCCTTATGTTACTCAGATCACTGCTTGCCTACTGACTCCCAAATCAGCAGAATCACCAGTCCCCTGGGGAATACTGACTATGGACTTAGTTTTATTAT
Organism: Nipponia nippon; assembly: GCF_047370975.1. Taxonomy (NCBI): domain Eukaryota; kingdom Metazoa; phylum Chordata; class Aves; order Pelecaniformes; family Threskiornithidae; genus Nipponia; species Nipponia nippon. Next base: position 3,050,224 of record NW_028262337.1, on the reverse strand, counting down.
GGGAACATATGTGGAAAAATGTTACAAATCGGAGTGTTACATGGTATGATGTGGAAGGTAAGTACACTTTAATATGGCAAGAGAGAAGTAACACAGTAGGCAATTGTAATATAACTTTACCTCCAATACCAGGGTTCAATGAAAGTATTTACCGACTTTCTGGAGAATCTTGTACAAATACCCCATGGGGCTGCCAAGTAAGTAAGGTATGGAATGCGCCCCACATAGGTGAATGGGAGTATGCCCAAACCCCAAAGTGGTGTATCATATGGGAAGGAGAAGAAGGAAATCCTTGGGATAGACTGTGGGTAAAAATAACATATCCTGATCTAAAAAGGTGTCGAACTACATCCTAAGTAATAAAATCCAACTGGAACTGTACTAGGGTATATAATTGTAGTACTCCAGATCCTGGAGTACAAAGAATGTCCCCAGTAGCACAAGCTTTAAGATTGGGATGTATTTGTAGAAATTACACAACCCCCCTGAATGATACAAGGTCTCAAATAACAATGAGACTTGGGCAGATATAGATAGTACTCAGTATAGTGTACCAGCTCTGGGTCCCACAGTGTGGGCGAGCAGTGGAGGAAAATGGACTGCACATTTACCAATGGCTGGGGAAAGCCAATACTGGACATTGGGATTATTGACTTTATGTCCTCTGTGGAGAAAAGCACCTTTAGGAGGTAGTGTATGGGGAAGAACAAAACAAGATGTAGATCCCTGGCAACATCCTAGCACAGGAACTATAATTCGTTGGTTGTTGGAATCTATTTTTGCACCCCATGTCGCTGCTTCTGAGAATCGACTTGCCTTACACAATTTAAGTCTGCAGATGGAAGCATTAGCAAATGCTACTAGATTAGGAATGGAAGAAAGAAATTTCCAATTACAGGCTACTTCAAAAATGGCACTACAGAATCGTCTGACATTGGACCTTACCATGTAACCACTTGTTACATGAACATGGGGTGTGTGGGTATCTAGATTTAAAAAATGATAGCTGTTGCATGCAAACTCTTAATGTAACTAAAAGTCTGGAAAAACAATTAGATCAAATGAAAAGAGTGGCCAAAGCTAGTCGTGGTCTGAGGAACAGTATGGAAAGTGGGTGGTTAAATAAATACTTCACGGGATGGGATTTTCCTTAACAGGTTGGTTGCAGAGCTTACTTCAAACTTTGATTATGATCATAATACTGGTTGTAGTAATTTGTATAATTTTTGGATGTATCAAGAGTATAATTGTCTGAGCTGTAATATCACGATCCTCACCCATAATGATAGCCAGAATTCAGGAAAGGAAAGAGAACCCTGAAAGCCTCCTTATAAAGGGTAGAAAAAAATTTTGGCAAGATATATGGCAATGTGAAGAAACCTATAAGTGCTTTTGGAAAGTTGTAAAGCGTCCCAAGGATGGAGATTTCAGATTAAAATGATCTAAGTGAGACTTATTTAAAAGATGGATTATTTATCTAAGTCTCAAAGAGGGATTTGTTGGAGACAGCGAGAAGCAAAACAAAGGACATTACTCAACCTCTGTAGATAGTTAAGACGTGGCCCTGGGAGAAGGAACAGGATGGCAACATAAATCAGCCAGACTAGAAAATACCAAGATAAGCACAAAGGGAACAAAACGGTTGATAAGACCAAGGAAAATCACTTGAACTACGAGTGAACTATCCTAATTAGCATAGTAAAAAACCTGCCCTCGGGTAAGGCAAGCCCCATACCAACAAAGCCCCTTCCTCACAGAATATGTGCAGTAAAAAGGGAGAACACTGTAATTGTAAGCGGAGACGAAGCATCACAAGAACCAATGGGAACGACGGGTGACCAAGTGTAACTGTACAAGTACTGATAACTTGCTCGGAATATATAAATGTTAATCGTGAGTTAGCCAAGGTGTGCTAGCTTTGTGGAGCTACCACCTAGCACCCATCTCTGCACAGACATGAAATAAACGAATATCTCAACTCTGTGTGTTAATCAGCTCTTTGCACACCAGGTGAAGAACCCTGATTTTGGGAAAACAGTATGAGATTCAACAAGGCCAAGTGCCAGGTCCTGCACTTGGGTCACAACAACCCCATGCAACGCTACAGGCTTGGGGAGGAGTGGCTGGAGAGCTGCCCAGAGGAAAAGGACCTGGGGGGATTGGTCGACAGCCACCTGAACATGAGCCAGCAGTGTGCCCAGGTGGCCAAGAGGGCCAATGGCATCCGGGTTTGTACCAGAAATAGTGTGGCCAGCAGGACCAGGGAAGCGATCGTCCTCCTGTATTCGGCACTGGTGAGGCCGTACCTTGAATGCTGTGTTCAGTTTTGGGCCCCTGACTACAAGAAGGACATGGAGGTGCTGGAGCATGTTCAAAGAAGAGCAATGAAGCTAGTAAAGGGTCTAGAGCACAAGTCTTGTGAGGAGCGGCTGAGGGAGCTGGGATTGTTTAGCCTGGAGAAAAGGAGGCTGAGGGGAGACCTTATTGCTCTCTACAAGTACCTGAAAGGAGGTTGTAGTGAGGTGGGGGTTGGTCTTTTTTCCCAGGTAGCATGTGATAGGAAGTGAGGAATTGGCCTTGAGTTGTGCCAGGGGAGGTTTAGGTTGGATATTAGGAAAAGCTTCTTCACCGAAAGGGTAGTCAGGCATTGGACCAGGCTGCCCAGGAAAGTGTTTGAGTCCCCATTCCTGGAGCTGTGTAGATGTGGCGCTTCTGGATGTAGTTTAGTGGTGGATTTGGTAGTGTTTGGTAACAGTTGGACTCGATGATCTTAAATGATTCTATAATTCTGTGATTCTATACTACTTGTATCTATACCCTCACAGAGGAAGGCTTATTTATATATCCATACACACACCACTGGCTGAACATACTGAAATACTACAAAGGATCACACAAGCAATAAGTGTGAAGAGATTGCCCAAAATTTTAGAGAGCAGCAACCTATAGAAGGTTAAAAGAAGAGTCTGTAAATGACAGAAAGTTGAAACCAGATCTGTATATAACAGCTGTTTTTTCAATCAACTGATCAGATAATCCAAGGAGTTGAAAAGCTAAGTTATAAAACTTAGGAAAAAGGAAAAAAAAGTGCTGAAACCAGGCTCTATCTTCAGTTAACCTAATACAGTTCTATACAGATAAATAGGATTGTGAAAGACAAGTTTTTGTGCAAATAACCTTATGGATGCTGCCACTGTATTTGAATTGTGTTAAAAACCAAATAGTTTCTGTACTGTATGTTTCACATCCTCTACCAATTGTGTAAAATACTGTTCACCTTTCAAAGAATAACAAAAGCTTCAAGCCTCCTTAACTATTTGAAAATTTCTATTGTTTTGTACATTATCTAAGCTTAAAATTCAAAATCTAGCATAGGAAAATATTAAAAACAGTGTCTCAGATCTATGACAAGCATTATGGCAAATGCAGAGACCTGGATGATTAAACTGTGTTTGTTTCTTATTGCTAAGATGTACTAAGGCAGCTATAAATATAGCCATTGCTTTTTCATATTGGTGATTGCTGGTTTTTTTTTTTTTTTTTCCAGTAATACCATGCGCAAGCAAATAGAACCTATCTAATCATAAAGAAGAGAGGGAATTGATCCATAAGATGTCTTCACATTTAAGATTGGAAGAGTACAACAAAGGACATTTAAAATCCCCATCCTACCAATATTTCATCACATTGTTATAGACTGCAATATCAGTGACCTGAGAAGCCTCAGGAGAACAGAAAGTGTATCATGTGGCTAAGTGCCCTTGTTTATGCCAGGAGATACAAGGAAAACAACAGGTAATATCAGATGGCCATGATCACTTTTATTTACTTTACACATGAGCCCTAACAACCTCAGATTGGTTTCAAGTTAACCTCAAATAAGCACTTGAACTGCTGGGCTGTATATTTAGCAATTCCAAAGCAGAGGATATGAGATAAAACTATTGACCAAAGTAAGTATTGGTACTATTATTCACACCAACAGTACAGAATTTACACTATTCATTATAGCGTGACTCCAAAATAAAGTTACCTAAAGCTGTGAACATAAGCAAGTAGAATGAAATGCAAGACATAAAGAGTTCATTAATAAGGGACTCACTCTTCTCTCATTCATCCAGCCTTTTTACAAGGCTCTGGTTTCATTAGAAGCACTGCTATTTAAAATCTCTATTTTTTTCTTAAAAAAGACCAAAACAGAATGAAAAAAACAAATGGAGATGCAAGCTGAGTGACCTGCTCTAATTGACCCTGCTTTGAGCAGGGGAGTTGGATTTGCTGACCTCCAGAGGTCTCTTCCAACCTCAGCTATTCTGTGATCCTATAGCACCATTGCGAACAAATATATTTGCTCACATACAACTATTCACTGTTAAAAAACCTAAGCTTCTTAATTTAAGAACATCCATTAAATAATAAACATTTAGAAGACAGTTTCAAGTCATTTGGGCTGTTGAAACTTTCCAGCAATGTCAGAGAGGCAGTGCAGTCTAAAAGTTTCGAAGTCCTCTTCCATCTTTACTTCCAGTTAACAATTTCAGACCAAGTGATCTTCCTTGGACTTGCTACCTCCTTACAAAGATCACCAGAAAATTTTGTTTTTCCTCTTTGTATCTAGCCTTACAGCTGTAAGAGCTTGGAAATAAGATTTTCTTTCATACTTTTTGCACCTTGCACAGCACTGAGAATGAGGCCTTTTAGGACAAAAAAGTCTCTTAGCATACATAGAAATAGGATTGAAAGCTTGTTATTGCTAAAAATAGGGTAAGATTTATTTAGTCCAAGACCGAAGACCATTATTTAGGCTGAGCAAGCTAGACAAATTTCTCCATCAGCATCAGTCCTTCTTCCCCCAAAAGGCAATAGTGCCTGTTGTTTGGGCCACGTATTTCTTTACAAGAAGGGCAAAATCCACATCAAATACTTAAATGCTTCAGCACCTAGAGGTAGGTTTTTGTCCACACTACATGTAGATGCTCGGGGAATCTTTAGATTCTTCAGAGTGCAGACAGTTTTGCCAACTGCTCTATTTAACACGGGCAGAATTTATGTAGTCTTGAAGAAATTGCAACAGAATATAGCAAGTTCTTCTATATCCATTTTGTAGTAGAAAGCAATGGCATTTTGTGATCTGAGACTTAGTAGTGCTGTCCAAGCCTGCCCTGAAGAAAGTTATGTACATGCAGCTTGATCCTACAAGCTCGGTAGGATCCTACAAGACCATTTTGTTCTGAACTCAGTGTATTGTGTAGTACGGAAATCAGCTCAGCTCCAACACCTCCCCCTTGATTTTTTTAGAAGGAAAGTGAATTCATGATGGATTTATTTGAAAGGCAGAACTCAAAAAGGTTACATCCAGCCTAAGGCTTTTTCTTATGTATCCCAGAAGCTGCCAAAGAATACAGATGATTCTTTCATGCAAATTTAAGTAGTCAATAAATAAAGCTAAGAATAAGTGTAATAATGTTGATGTTACTAGAATGAGCACAATCCTAACAAATATTCAGACTGAAGTGGTTATTGCTGATATGCTTCCATTGGCTGGACAAAGTTATTGGTTACCTTTAACAGACCAGACCAGCTTTCAGGAAGACCTGGGAGACCAACACATCACACATGCTGGAATAACGGACTGTAACTCTGAATTTAATTTGCATGTTGATTTACTATGATTGCATGAAGATAAGGGCTAGCTGCTTATGGGACGCACAAGCAGCCAGTTACAGTTATTTCATGTGCAACTGTCCGATGTGAATGTATAATTGCAGTAATTATGTGAACAAATTAGACACATGATTGCCTTTGCATTTTTTTCCTAGCTTTTCTCAAGATACAGTCTCTTCCTGTTATGTACTGTTAGGCAGAGAGGAAAAAACCAAGCATTGTAATGAAGTGTAACAGATGTTTATTCTTCATATTCCAAGTATTCCACTTTAGGATGCTCATATGGTTTTGCCAAATACCTCTGTCAGTATGTTCCATAAACTTGAAAGGTCATCATAATTGCAGCTGCAGAGAGCTGATGAAAGAAATTTAAGCTCCTGGTCATCAGCTGTATCTGATTATCTGTGTTTCTCTTCCTACATTCACCTCAGAGACTCTTGACAAAGGAGTGCTGACATTTTGCCTCTGATCCGTATAGCTATACCTGGCAACAGCATGAGATAACCTTGAAGACTCAGTTTTCTTGACTACTTGATAGAACATAAGATTAAAAAGTAGCATTGTGCATTCTTGGTAATTATCTATAAATACTGTATGCTAACAATGTTATCAGGATGTTTATGGTGGACTAGACTGGTTTACTTCAGAAAGAACCTGAGAAAATAACCCCAAACATGCCTACTATATGTCAGAGAGTAAATAGTACAACTCAGTCCTTCGCTTAGGCTAAAGAATTGGTTTTGGTCCAAGCAGACCAAAAACCATGCATGTGCTGGCAGGTATTCCCTTAGCAGCAGTGCTGCAACTGCGGCTGCTATATCTCTGCTGAGACGTATGAACTTCAGAAACAGCTCAAGTACGTTAATGCTACCAACACTTCAGGTTTGAGAATCCCTACTGTGGCTGTCTTGGATCTGCTGCTCTGAAAGCTTTGTTCTTATGATTTAAGAAACAATGCTCTGATTTCAGGAAAGCTGTCAGAGCTGCACTGCTCAGCTACAGAAATGAGATAGGAAGAACAATAAACATTTGGATTTATTTGGAGTTAATTGGTTAGAAGAGCTGATGCACCAATTGCGGTAGTGCAAAACTAGTGAATACCAAAACACATTATGGAATAACCTGGACAAGGCAAGACTATTATGTTTCAAATGTGAATGCGTACACTCAAATGAAGGCTAGGGAATGATCTCATCTTTCATGTATGCTTTACCTTAGACACATGGGCTTTGCAGCAAGACAGGCAATTGAAACTCATTCAGTGAATCTGAGAACTACAGGAAGGGAGGTTTGACAAGCTCTCTCAGAATTTCAGTATTCATCAGGAATACATCATAATTCCTGAAGGAAACTGCACTTTAATCTGCATATAAAATTCCTTACCTGTTGTCCCATGAGGTGCTAATTAAATAAAGTTCCTTTGAAGTTCTTAACATATGCACTTCAGAGTATTTCTAGGCTCTTGAAAAGACAAGGCTTTTTTAGTGATGTAGATTCATCATCACTCAGCAGTCTGCAAGTTTTATAGGAAGCCTACCCATACTCACACAGTTCCTGAATTAATGTTTTCAGAAGTATTTACAGAACATAATGGTAAAATATTTTTGATATTTGTTTGTACCTGTTTACATTTTTTGTGTGAAAGAAAAGCATAAGCCTTCATAATCATGCTACTGTAGCACACTCTAAGCCTTGCAAATTTGCCATTTAGCCCAAATGAATTACAGCACAAAGTCAGTTAATGTATTAAGCCAGTCCAAAACTGATACAACTGGAAGCTCTAGGCAAGCTTGGTAGGGTCCCAGTCCTAGCAAGAACTTCACATTTTTAACGAGGCTTCACATCTTGATGTTATATGAACGCTGCTTGGGAGATGGGAATGCCAAACATCTTGCAGATCACAAGTCACTACCTTGCAAGGTAACATACCAGGTAATCTACTGCATCTCTAACTTGCTTTTCTGTAAAGCCATTGTTTACTGGTTACTCTTTGCTGTTTTTCAGAAATCTAGAGAGCTCTCATAAAGTAGTGCTGAATAAATCTCTCTGGGCTCAAAACACCCTATGGCAGAAGGCCTCTTCCCATTTTCCACATGATATTTAGGGCCATCAGAAGGTGTAGGTCTGCAGGTCCCTGAAGAGAACAGCTCCTCTTAGTCCTCTCCATTCTCGAAACAGGAAGAATGCTCTGTTCTAGAAGAAGCATTTATGAAAGCTGGTGGGTCCCATCACCATGTTGTGGTATTTATTCATTTTTGTCTGCTTAGAGGTGTGAGCAGCTGTGTACACACAGAGGTCTCTCCTAAGGGATACTGAAGGACACACAGAGCAGTACAGATCTGGTGCTTACTGCCCCACTCTGGTGCCTGAGGAGGTGGAGAAGGAGGATCATGCTCACACTTTCCCAAGTGAAGTATCCAGGCTATATAAATTAATTACACCTGACTTGCACATAAAAGCTTTTCTGCACAGCCAGGAGGATTGTGTTGCTTGCTCCGTCTTGTTTTTAGGAGGAAAAGTTGAGATTGCAATGTTTGAGTGTTATTCTGTGACCTAAATCCTTGAATAGCACCACCATGAAAGGTGGACACATTTATGCTAGACCAGAGTGAATATTTTGTCCTATATCTCACAAGTCATGAGAAGACAGCATAGATCATGATGGAGTTTCATATTCTCTCACTAGCTGTAATGTCCTGGAAACAAGTGCTACATTTTTTCCTGATTAACAAGGCAGCTGATTCCAATTGCATTATTTTCCTTCTCCTTTTTGTGGCAAGTGATATGCAAACACTTAGTGCTACCACAGTTTCATAGTAAGTGAGTAGTTTGTTGCATTGATGAAGGAAAAATATATTTATGCTGGGGAAAAAAGCTGATTGTATATTAAATCACAGTTATAAGAGAATACAGTTCTGCGATAGCCTATGAAATGTAATATTGATATAGACAACAAATGCTAGATAGCTTTTCTGAGATGCAGATGACATGCAAAAAGAAAGAAAAATGGGTAAGAACTGTTCTTGCCACAGAAAGCACTGGCACATAAAAGATCCTAACCAGACAGAGTTCTGAGTCTGTCAACTTCTGTTCTAGTGAAACAAACAGGAGACAGATCCTTTGTTGTTATTTCCCCTCTTTTGACAGCAGATAAAGATCATGATAATAATTACCGCTCTAAAATCTAGGTGGTGAGGCTCAATATTTGAAGTTATCCCTGCTTTAGTTCAAAAACTTTGAGACTGGCACAGCAATTATTACATAACTCCCAGGAATTTTACTTTAAGTTTTGATTATATTTTTATGTAGAAATCTATAATTAATTCACATATAAACAAAAACAATTTCAAGATATCTGTCACAGCTTTCAGGTATTAAAAATGGAGGGGGTTGTTCGATTTACAAACACCCAAAACTGGAATGGACTGTTTGATTTTAGACAACGTAACAGGAGAATTTAGCCACACATGTAGGTACCAGTAAAATTAAAAGCAGAATTACAGTTAAGCTTAACATTGAAGGAATTCTATATTAAAAACCTAAAGAAAATATTTAACATGGAAAAGTACTGAGGGATCTGCTAACTTAATACATTCTTTCTACATGGTGCCTTATGCAGCCTTTGGACACTAAAATATTGGTCATAGTTGCAGTGATAATTCTCATTGGGATAGAAATGACAGTGCCACACACAGTGTGCTATGGCTTCCTCTTGAAGAATATGTAGCTCCTAGCATGATGCAGAGAGATATCATACTGCTGGGGATATGACAGTGAAGAGTAAATTCTGTAGTGAGCATGTTGACTGCATTCTCTGCGATGCTCACAGCAAAAAGACACTGCTGTCCAAGATGACTCTATCTACCATAAGCAAATAACACAAGTGCAAAGGGATAAGATATGGTAGATTCAAAAGTAGTTGTATAAGATAAAGATAGATGTCAGGGACATGCATCCAGTTTCAATTTTGGAATGTATTATTCCATCTCTGCTGTAAGCAAGTATCAAGAGAATAGAAAACAAGATTCATGGATCCTGTTTTACAATACTCAGAAGTAATAATGAAACTCACAAAATGAACAGGAAGGTTTTTTTTCCCTGTGAAGGACAATGGTTATAGAAAGATAATCAGTCCTGACTTGTCATCCATACAGAGACATATGCAATTAAAGCAGACAAAAAAAACCCAACATAAACGCATACAATACTAATCATCAAGAAAAATAATGAAATCGTGTCTAATTTTCCTTAAAGTGAATGACAAGTTCTTTCAGACTCCTTGCACCAAACAGTATGCCTCTCCAGCAGCTGCCAATGTATGAATTCTGTGGAGAGGCTACCCTCAAGACAAAAAAGGGACTCCTTTCGTGACAAGTCTATAGCTGCCTGCTTTATTCACTGGGATAAATTACAGAATAAATGCGCTCAAAAAAATCTAAAGGTAGATGACTATATCAGATAGTTAATGACAATTTACTAAGACAGTGAATTACTTGGGTATCTGTTCTTCTCAAACTTGTCAGCAATCCTCTTAGCAGTAAGAAAACTATTCTTACATCTAAAAACTGCATAGTGATTACGCTCTTTCCTAAGCTTGTGTCTTAGAGTTTAAAAAAAATAATTTTTTTTTCACTGGTTTTCATATGAAAAAGCCTTATTGTACTTTAAAATGGTATCTGGAATTAGAGTTAAGATAGAGTAAAAGTCTTAAGCAGAGAAAAGCAGAGGTGGGGAAAAAGAGTAAAGGACAAATTTAGTCTTTTTTTTACTTCACTCTGCCCGTAAGATCTTGATTAATACATCTGTTCTTCAGCTGCCATAATGATGAAATTTCTATGCCCTTGACTGAAAAGTATCAAACTAACGAAAGACGAGAGTGCAAAATACATTTTTGCATACTTCTTAATTTATATTTTCATCTGTATTCATGAAATCTCAAGAATTAGACATGTAAGAGACCAATTAAATCATCCAGTCATTCCCCCTACTGACAGCTCTGAATAATTCCTTATATTTTCAGGTCCTGAGAATACAGCATTTACATACAGATGACAAAATACATTTTAATGAGCCAGGTTCTTTTTCCTGTGCAATCTGAGCAGAACTGTTCAGACGAAAGCAGCTCTTTGTCACAACAGTAGATTCTAAGGGAATATACACTTCAGCTGAGATGAGTGCATGTTACTGGATCAAGTAGCATACTTAAACAGTTTATTATTATGCATTTCAGCACATCACAGGAAAAGGACACATGCTAATTAAGATCAATCAGCACACCTTCTGAAGCTTAGTGTGGCAACTGAGAGGTTAAATATTACCTTAGACATGAGGCAAGGTGTCCCAGTGAACAGGCTAAAGTAACCTTAAGTAAACTCTCTTCCTTGTCATTCAGTTAAAGCTCAGTGAGAATCCACCATTAGTTCAGTACAAAGTCACTCTGTCATTAGTGAGCAGTTCAAACTACCATTTGGTCGTAATTGTAACCTGAGTTTTTAGCTATTAATGAGTAATAAGATTAAGATGAGTTTGTCATTCAGAAGGTGGCCTGCAGGCTGACCTTTTGTCATAATGTGGCTCTTAGTGTGGAGTTATGATCTGCATCTTGAACTTCAGTACAAACCCCAATTAGACACTACTGTCTTCCAAAAAACATATTTGCTGTCCAAAAGCCAGACTACATGGGATAAGATGGAATTTAAAGACTTATTGAACCCCCACCAGTATTAAAAACTGAGTCTTTCACATCATTTTAGATAAGATTTTATTTTTAAACATGGCTCTGTATGACAATTCAAGAGAGATGCCCACACTCTGTCTATTACTTCTCTGTTCTCTCAAGCTGTTCTCATCTGGTGACATTCTGATGATGAACAACAAGGGAGCCAAAATAAACCTACATGCAACATTTCTGAGGAGCAAGTTCAGCAAAACTCACACAGATCAGACACCATGCAGTGCAGAGTACACTCTAGATTGTTCTAGACCACTATCCAGGCAAAGGGCTTGACAACAGGGAAGTTTCAGTAACAGCCATGTGAATATTCAGATAGTATTGAAGAGAACTGGAGATTTAAAATTAACTTCACTATGGTGAAAGTACTGATAAAAGTATGATAAAAAATACTTCTATGGCATTTATCTACCTAAATACACTCTTTTTTCATAATTTTTACACCTTTGAGCAACAGTGACATAGTGCTATACCAAATTGCTTGTAATAAGATTCAAGCAGTCTCTGCATCTATTTTTCTTCTCTTACAGAGCTCCAAGTGTAAGCCTACCATGATTTTACAATGTTTTGATGAGCTAGACCTTTTTCATAATAATAGAATGGATTTACAAATAACAGGCTTAGCCTCTGAATCAGCCTAACACATAAGAATAATATATTACAAATAAAGATATGAAGTGTTATGATCTATTAGCAATTTTCCTCAAATATTTACTAACAAAAACCCCAAGCAGTTCTGACAAGTGTGTACTGTTAGAAGTCACAGACTAAGAAGCAAGCACTTAAATATACCAAGTGTGTAGTTGATCTATTAGCAAACACTTTTAATTCCAGATACGCATAACAATTGTTCCAAACTTAAAATATTGTCTTCATAAAACATGTTTTTACAAGCTGTGATTTAATTAAGACATTCTAAATTTATTAGACCATTTTCAAAACCCATGTAGTTTTCTCCTGCTATTCATTTATATGGAGGAGAAGAGAGCACCTCATGGAAATTATGAAGCACTGGTGTAGCATGAATTGGAGCTTTGCCAAAAAAGATTAATTCCAGAAAATTAACATACACATCCCCCTTAAAAGCTCTTCTTTATTTGCTATTTTATGCAGAATCACACACTCTGCAATTCTGTATAGCACATAAGTTACCTGAAGCAACAGTTGACTATTTTAATGCATTACAGAAAGTCATGAGAGCAGGCAGGATACAAGCTTGCTCTCCAGTGCAATTTGCTCCCCTCTGTGTGCATAAAGAGGCATCGAGGCTAAAAGTAGCTTTATACTGCACACCTTCATCCCAGAAGTCTGATTTATCATGCACCATGCAAGAGCATATAAAGACAAATAACAGTAGAGCAAGCATGAGACAAAATAAATGTCAGTCAGGACAATTCCACTGATTGCCACCTGTGCACATCCCACAAGATCCCCATGGAACTACAGACACTAAGATTAGTTCCGCCACATTGTTTGTTTTGTGCACTGACATATACTACAAAATATGGTAATGCATATTTTCATCGTTTATGATAGCACTTCAGTGACTCACAACCCTGTTTCCTCATATAATATGATATGAAATGTTCTTAGAAGTCCCTTTCAAATCTTCAAGGTTCCTCATGGAGATGATCCATAACCAAAGCAAACCATTGCCACAATGACAACATCCATTAGCAGCATGATTTCCTCCAGAAATTTCTCAGCCTAAAGGACTATTTGTGACAGCAAGAGACAGTTTATGCCAAAAATCAAATCAAAGCATTGTAACATATAATTGGAAAAATGGAAAAAACCCACTAATGTCACAGCCTATGTGCAAAATGAATCTCCTCTTTCCAACTTTGCTATTTTACAACAGTAGAAAATGGAACAGATGGACAAAATGAGGCAAAAAAAAAGAAGGAAGAGGAAGGATATAAAAATGACACTCCTCAAAATTTTTTGATTCAGCTGAAATAGGGAAGGAAAACTTGGGTATTTGTAGCATTTGGCTATAGTTGGAGGAAATATCACCTTTCCATTACATTTTTCTATGTGCTTACTGATTTGCTACTTTGGGAGTTGCTCAGTTACTACAGGAGATGTTATTCAAATCAAAACTGAGCTGGCAGGATGCACACGTCTCTACTCCAGCCTATCTGTAGCAGATGGAGGAATCAGCTATGTTTGGCAACCATACAGTATTGATGTTTTTTCTTTTTTTTAAGTTACAAAGCAGTGATACAGAATGCATCTTTTATTCATTATACAGTGAAGATGTGAATAAAGCTTAACTTCATAGCTTCAGAGGTTGAAATACTCACTGTTTGTGCAAAACAGCTGTATGACACTCCTGTGAACTAACTTGTCTCCTATGGACTTCACTAACATCATCAACCATGATCAATGTCTCTAGTCTTTCTTTTGATACAGAAAAATGAATTCAGTGGGTGCACGCTGTGGAGAAATAGAAGGTAAGCATTCCCATGATCCACTGAAAAATGCCTGTCACCTAAGATTGAATGTAGTTGTCTTTTCTAGTGTACTTTATCTTGTTTTTAACAGGGACCCAGGAGAATTTCATGAAAAATATGCAAATGAAAAACTGGATTCCCAAGGGATATGCTTGAGTCAAAAATAATTCTATCTATCCAAACTGTAACTAATGAACAAATGATTCAGTGAAATACATTCCACATTTCCATTCACCACCATCTGTAATTGGCAAGATACTTTGTTTGCAGCTACAAAGCTTGAGGAAGTGCATAACCACCAAATGAAGGGAGAAAAGTGAATGCTGTGAATGCTGCAAGGAAGAGGTATGGCTGCTTTCCACAGAAATGTGTATTGGCACTTCAATGGCTAGCAGAACTTAATATTTACCAGAAACATGGGAACGAGGCATTGGTACCTAGAAAAAAGTTCAAGACAAGCAAAGTTGCTTTTTTGGCATGAAATTCCCTTTCATTGCAGGGTGCAGCACTCTGGGCTACACGAAGCTACTAACTCCTTTCCACGTGTTGTCTAGACCCTCTATACCTTTTTGTTGGGACCCTATTTCATTTCACACAGTAAAAATCAAATGAGAACAATACTCATCTACAACAAATGGTGTTGCTGTTTCAATAGCTAGCATCCTGCCCTTAAAGGTATTCTCAGCGTGTTAAAATGAGACTGTACTCCTACATATAATTCCATTTGGAGACGTGTAGAAAAAAGTTCTTGACTAAAGTATGGCAACAAGACAGCAGGATGCTTCGTTTTGAACTTACGAAGAGGGCTGTTTTTTTGTTCATCTGTTTCATACAATTTCAAATCCTCCTTTCCATAGGGATATTAAAACTATTTATACTACCTAAGCAAAAGTGTGGGGAAAAACTCCAAAAGGTAAACTCGCAGACTTGCTAAGTTACATGGAAGAAGGGGGAGAGAAAGATGTGACTCACAGTCCTGTGTTCAAAACCTTTTAGTTCTATTTTGCAAACAGTGGCTCTGGATGCCTTAATATTAGTATCTACAAAGATGCTTTACAAACATTATTTACTAAAGCAGGTACTAGTGCTTTCCACCTACACAGGAAAACTACATGGTCAAATGCAGACAGTCTTAAACTAGTTCCACATGCTTGGTGAGCTGGTAGGAAGCATTACCACCTCCACCCACAGCTAGAAACTTTATATATTTCATAACATAGGGGTGACGGCCCTGCCATGTGTCCTGCTGTTGTGGTGTAAGAAATCAGACAAGTCCAGACGATATTTCACAGTGTAATTCAAGATTTTTTGGAGAATTTTGTATTTCTGTCATTTAATTGGAGCCACCAAGAAACTATCAGAAAAGTGGTATTATTTGAAACAAGACACTTCCTGTAAAAAGTCAAGAAATTGAAAGATACAGCTGAACCTGCTTCTATTAGGCTTAATAATTTAAAGTCAGTCTGCCCCAGCCAACATTGCACATATGAGCAGTTTAAAATGCCTACACAGTAGTACAGACTAGTTAAAATCAGCATTCATTAACTATCATACAAACTATACTTATGGATAATTTGTTTTAAAAGTTTTTATTTTTTCTTTGTGTGCATGCAGGTTAACAGACCATTTAATTTCTATGCTTGGAAACTGAGATTTAACTAGGATATCTAATCTGACTGCATACCCTATAAAAGTATTTAGAATATCAATTGTATTCCATCCATTTTACAAAGAGTTCAGTGTTTTATGGCTGATAATCAAACCTGGTGTCCCTTTTCCCATTCACTAACATTTTGTACGGCAATGCAAGGTCATACTGAAGGTCCACCTAGCTCAATATTTCATGTCTGACAGCAGCAAACATTTATGAAAAAAGTAAGAAGGAGGACAAGCACAGAGTGATACTGCCCACAGAATGTTCTATGTAAGATTCAATCTTTTGGTTGTAGACTACCTTCAGGAAAGAAGATCAAGTCTTATTTAGATATAAAAGGCAAGTTTTATAAAGCTCATATACACATTAATATTTTAAAAGCTGAAAAACAAAACCACATGGGAATAAGTTCAGTTCTGTGGAAGAAAGCTGGGGAATAGTCCAAGGATGCAGCTGTATCACAGTTACCACCATGACTAGCTTAGCCTGGGGCTGGCAGAGAAGTCACCTACTACTCTGGTCTTCAGGGCAGCAACATGGTTGATTGTGGTTGCTGCTGACACCAACAACTTGCAGGCTGCCCTAACAAGGTGATTATAAAAAAGTCATATGTCTGCTTCTCTCTGAAGCCAGCACATGCCTGAAGCCAAAGTAAGGTGCCTGTCTGCACTGTGGTGCATAGCAAAACGGTAACAGCTCCAGTGACTATGTGAGAAAACTGGCAACCAGACTTGCTGCAAACTGCACCTGCTGTGAGAAGGAGACAAGTAACTTGCCTCATCGACACTTGCTGCTCCCTGTGAGTCAAGCATCCCGATCCCCTCAGTTCCACTTTCCACCTCCTTAGGAAGGTAAGAGCAGGGAAGAGGGATTCATTCTTACCTCTGCTGCTAAGAAGCCGAGAAAGAATTTGCATATATAGTGTTTAGTACTTAAAATAAGAGAGGAGGGGGAAGAAAGATTCCTGTCTTGCTCCATTTAATAGCTATATGACAGAATTAGGAGCAGTTTGTCAGCAAGTTGCAGAGGCTGTTTGAGAGGTTTTGCACAAACAGCAAGGAGCATCAGTAGAACCTGAGACCCCTAAAGGTGACTCCTTCCTGAAGCAACCTCCATAGGTGCTTCCAAGATTTCCAGCAGTAGAATCTGGGCCCTTCTTTTGGGAAAGCCATAGACAGATAGTTTCACTTCATTGTAGTCTAATCTGTTGAGATAACATTTGGAATTTAACATGTTTTAACACAGAAAGAAATCTAGCTAATTCTAGCGGTCAGAATGACTTGATTCAGGACTAAGTTGATCTCCTTTATATTTCTACTGTTGATATATGTCTATGTTTGGTAGAAATCTGTAATTATAGTAGATAGAGAGGAGAAAGAAAAACAAAGTCCGAACTTGAGCTTCCACCTAGTATGAGAATGCTATTTGATCCACATTTTGTATTTCAACATTTCATTTTATGAAAGCTGAAGAACCTAAAAAATGAAACGTGTAGTTTGAACCCCTGAATTGTTCCACAGACTAGTGTGACACTTGCAATCGGGCATTTAGATAAATCAGCCTTAAAGAGGGCTAGCAATCTTTAATACATCACAGCATTTTCTAAAGCACGTCATCCAATGTGGCAGTAATCCACAACTATTCTGTCGAGGAAACAAGATACGATATCTAAAAATAGAAGATAACACTACTTAAAACCTTTGGGATGATAGCGTTAGTGGGAGGAATACTCCAACAAGAGTTTGCTTTTCTTAGAGGACTTGCAATCCATCCTAAAAAGGCCTCAGCTTTATGGTCTTGCCCCAGATACAGCTAACAGAGTGAAATAGTGCAGGAATTCCTATAATGTTATTAACACCCTGTAGAGAACATCAATTAATACTCACAGCCATGGTAGGTATTAAAAAAGTCTTAACTTACTTCAAAAAAGAACGGAAGTAATTTGGGCATGAGGAGGAAAAAAAAATCATAATCAGGAACCCATGTAATGAATTTATACAACTGTCAAACTGGAACAGAAGGATCAGAGCCTCAGAGCAGACAAATCAAGAGAAGCGAGTGAAAACATATCCAGTTTTAAATGTCATTATGCCCACAAATGAAACAGCTCAAGAAAGTGTTCATAAAACATATAATACACAGAACAGTTTTGGAGACAGCACTCTGGCTACTTGCAAGGCTGTATGTCAGAGCAGGTCATATGTAATTGGTAGACGGACCCTGAGGAGAAATATATGAGGACTTTCCTAGAGAGGCAGAGACATTGGAAAGCATGCTTAACCAAAAATACAGAGCAAATGGTATCAAGTTTGGATACCTGGAGAATCCAGCATAATCGTCAAGAAACACAGGTAGAAGGTCTAGCTGGGAAAAAGAGATTTGTCATGCACCATGATCAAATGGAATTATTGCTCCGAGTCTAAAATTGCATCTGGAGAAAGCCCAGTGATAAATTAAAGTACCCTACCATGATATTGGCTACATGTGCTTGTCTTTGTTAGCAGTGCCCAGCTTCCAGGTGGCTGGAACGGGTTGTATCCACCCTGTTGACTCATGCTTTAAATCCCAGAAGTCATATACCTTTCAGAGAGTACAAACTTGGGCTCATTTCCTATTCCACATACATCAGAATGAAGTAGGTGTATCTGCTCTAACAGTTAGACAGCCCCCCACAAGGTTTACCTAATTGAGCTTGATGAAACATCATACTGATAGCTATTTGCTTGGAAAAAGGACAAATAAAAATAGGTAGGCTAAATTTTTCGACAATTGTTAGAATGTTGGGGATAACAATAATGAACAGAGAATAAGTCTGGAAATACCAAATCAGTTGATAAAATTATTAAATTCAGTAGTATGTGGGTGACTTATGGGTACAGCAGTTCACAATTAGGTCACTTCTTGTTGCTATCCAGGCCATTTTTGGTATTTTTTAAGGTGATGATCGTTAAACACGAAACATGCCATGTAGCTAGAAGGGTCTGCAAGTAATGTGCAGTGCTATGAAGTCCTCTTAAAAGTGTGTGGCTTCTTGATTGTGACTTTACCTTTTCAACTTTAACAGTCCGCTGTACCACAGCAAGAATCCAGCAAACATTTTGCAGGTGACAGACTCAAAGGCATGAGGTATTTTAGCAATGAATTTTTACCTGGAAGTGAATTTCAGTATTATTAGTACCTCAAGAGTCTAAAATTGTGTCTCCATGAAATAGTAATGCAATGTTGGTACCAGGGGACAAACTCACTGATGGAAATATAAATTCACTTTAACTCACATTCAAGCCTCAGTCTGCTCAGTCAAGTAGTGATGCTAAATTTTATATTAAAACTGTTCCGATTGAAAGTATCTGCTTTCAATTTCATAGTTGGCAATTTGTCACTATCCATGTAAACTGAACTTGAATCAATGACACACAGGGAGAGACAGATATGTCACCTTATTTCTTAATTGAACTGCTATATACAAATATGAACTTGTCCCTAACTGTGTGAGAAAGCATATAAATGCACTAAAATAAAATAAAGCATAAAGTGCAAAGTTCCTATCAATTCTACCCAAAAAGCAGAGGATGACAGTCCATCAGGTAAAAAAAGTATTGCTCAGGTAATAAACATAACACCAAGGCAGGCATTAGTATAGTCATTTATAGTCCATCTGAGGACTTGATGATAAAATAAAGTAATTCAAGGAACAGAAGCCACAAGAAGCAGAATTCTTTAAAAAAAAAAAAAAACAAAACAAAACAATAAACCAACTGTGTTTTAAACAGTACATTAAACAACTTAGCTAGAAATATAAAATAAAACCGTAATGGTGAATACTTAACACTGCACATAGCTGTTTGTACTGTCACATCATATAAACTGATGTAAGAAGCCATAAATCTGGCTGCTTTCCTCCAGACAGAAAACCTTATGAGAGCACTTGAAAGAACAAGGCACAAATTTGTTTAAGCAGCTCCTAGACTATATTTCAGGTTTTATGCCTCATCTCAGTTCCTCCCTTTGCTTGCAACAAAAACAGAAACCAAACAAAATCTAAATTTTTTGTTGCATTGTTACTTCTCACATTGCCTAAACCCACCTAAACAGATTTAATCCCTGATAGCACATCCACATTTTTCCATGTGCCCTCTATATCCAAATTCTACATGGGGGACTGTGAGATCAAGAAGACAGGGTAGCTACACAAAGAAAGAAACATTACAGTTACTGCAATAGTCCTACACAGCCATACAGGACTCATTGAGACATGTAAGGAAGAAGATTACACAGATTAGAGAATTTTGCTACGGTGCACTTTGCTTCCCTGCCACCCCTCCAATTTTAGTCATTGTTCTCATTCCACAGTGAAAAGTTTGTGTAAGTATTTTAGGCCGTGGATTGTTTGCCAACTCGAAATCGAACATTTGCTGTTCATTTATTGATTATTTGAGCCAATTAGCAGATGACTTAAGCTGCATGGTATTTTTCTATTTGAATGAAAGAACTTGATTAGTGTAAGAAATTTATTTCTTTTTTATTACAGTGTATTACCTGCAAATATTTGCATCTGCTTACTATATCCATGAATAAAACAAAAAACTTCATATATAGTCCACAAAGGCATTCTAGGGTCATTCCTTCCACAACTGTTCATTTATACATGGATGTGGTTTTGTCTTCTGCTAATGGTTTATGAACAAAAGCTGATTCCCCAAATACCTGAATGCAACTAAAGAACAGAAGAATTGTCACAGTGGGTGAGACCTGACACCTACATGGTCGAGGATCCCACCACTGACAGGGGTCAGCTGGACGTACTGTTGTGACATCCGTCACATATGCGTGCAGAAAGCAAAGAAGAAATGGCTCTCCTGCCATGCCCTCCAAGCTTCAAATAACCGGTGATTTACAGATATTCTGAGCTAGAAAGTTACACACAGCGTTTAATAGGTTTAATAGGATGCTGAAACTCTGTTTGGAAGAGAAATCTATAAAGTACAGACACTATCTAAGCCTCTTACTTGAAATACTTTTATTTCAGTGCTGGGAGACAAAGTAATAAAAAAATTCCTTGTTCTTTCATTCTGCCCCAGGAATTCACATTTGGCCACTGTCAGAGATAAGGTTCTGAGCTGAATGACTGCTTCTCCTGGTTTATTAATGGTGTCCCCTATGTTTTTATGATTTTGTGCTGTTCGTATAAAATTGAAACAGACAAACTGCAGCCTACAAAGGTGTTCATACTTCCTGTAGTTGTATCCCAAAAGGCCAGGGTCAAATAGCAGTTTCCCTCAGTGTTAATGTAGGGTCCAAACCCTACAAATGGAGGCCACATCAAGAGAACAATTTCTCTATGTTTGCTCACTAAATCTAACAAAGTATTCAAATACAGGTTGAATGCAAATGTGGATATGGGTTTTCTAGTTTAGAACTTGGAAACTACATAAATAGTTCTCTTAGTATCATGCATTTTTGTTTCACTCACTTCAGAAATTGTTTGGAGTAGGGGCACGTCAAAATTATTACCATTAAGTGCACGTCTTCCACTCTGAAATGCCAGCCCTGCAATTTATACAGAACAACAGAGCCCTATAGTCTTAGAAACCCTACTGATTTCTCTGACACAGTACAGGAGGACAGAAGTTCTCCAGCGCATTGCTAATTTCAGACTCAGGTCCTACAAAAATTGTGACAGTTCACTGACTATATTGAATTCTTTCAAGATGACCTCTTTAGTCTGAATTGAAACGATGAATTTTCATAAGTTATTTAGGTACTTGCTGAGTGTATGAACAGAATCGAAGCATTTTTGTCTCTTGTAACAATTTGCTTTATGAATGCACCAATAGACAAATTAAGGCCATATTGTAAGAGGTCCATATTTTGTTTTCCTTTTATGATAGATGGAGTTCCATAGGGAGATTATTTTATTTTCAGTGTGATATAAGATTAACAAAGGCTTCTCCCTTTCAAGAAAAAATATAAAAGAATAGCATTGATTTGAAATTGTGCCTAGTGCAGATGGTGATCACGCTGACATAATTGCTTCAGAGTTACAGAACAAATTGCAGTCTTCGGGTGTAACGTTTGATCAAGATGAAATTGACATTCAAATGCTGGATTTCATCGACTGTTGTGACTCCAAGAATACTCATTAAAATTCAACCATTATCTTAAAGGTTTTCCTAGTTGTTTTGAGCAAAGTAAAATATCAAAAATATAAAGCAGTCACAAATTCTTTCCATGGTAGTATATCAAATACAGCAATATCTTCAACCGAACATTGTAAAGTAGTTCAAATTCTAGAGAGCAAACTGACATATGAAAATATCCAGTTACTAAGTCTGAAAAGTTAATTTATATTTTTAAATGGTTTGCAAGTAAAAAGTCCAGGAGACTATGCAGACCAGATGCAGACAGTCCCGTACTACTAGTTATTACTTTGGAGTCTAGTAACATTGTTGATTCCATCATTCAGTCAAAAGCCAAGAAGTTGCAGAATTTTCCTTCAAATAAGAGAATCAGAGAATCAGAGAATCAGAGAATCATGTAGGTTGGAAAAGACCTTTAAGATCAAGTCCAACTTTTAACCTAGCACTGCCAAGTCCACCCCTAAACCATGTCCTGAAGTACCACACCTATACATCTTTTAAATATCTCCAGGGATGGGGACTCAGCCACTTCCCTGGGCAGCCTGGTCCAATGCTTGACAACACTAAAGTCCAGGTAGACAACATCCACAGCCTTTCCCTCAACCACTAAGCAAGTCACCTTGTCATAGAAGGAGATCAGGTTAGTCAAGCAGGACCTGCCTTTTATAAACCCATGCTGACTGGGCCTGATCCCCTGGTTGTCCTGTATGTGCTGCGTGATGGCACTCAGGATGATCTTCTCCATAACCAGCAAGTTCTCATCCATGCAAATTCTCCTATGACACTACAGAAATGAAGTAACACTGGATCAATTTTCTCCCCTACAACTTCACTTTATTTTACCCTCACCTCAGCTCATTATATTTCCCCAGGAACCACATTTCTCTCTGCAAATAAATAGGTACTCTTTCATCAGTATAAAACATATTTTAAAAATGATGATTGTTTAGCTACAGAATGTCCTGCTTAATTCATATAAGTTAATATATGTAAATTTAAGCCTAAATAAAACCCATGCTTCTATGCTATATATATATTCTCTTTCTAAATAGGATAACCAGGATCAGACATAAAGGATATCAATCAAGTTTTATAGCTAATATACTGTATTTAATATTTAATTCTAATCTTCGTTATATAAGGGTGTCCTGGTAACAGCTGGGATAGAGTTAATTTTCTTTTTAGTACCTGGAATAGTGCTGTGTTTTGGATTTAGGTTGAGAATAATGTTGATAACACACTGATGTTTTAGTTGTTGCTAAGTAGTGCTTACACTGGTTTTTCAGCTTCCCATGCTCTGCCGGGTACACAAGAAGCTTGGAGGGGGCACAGCCAGGACAGCTGACCCAGACTGGCCAAAGGGCTGTTCCATACTGTATGACATCAGTATATAAGCTGGGGGAAGAAGAAGGAAGGGGGGGAACGTTCAGAGTGATGGCATTTGTCTTCCCAAGTAACCGTTACGCGTGATGGAGCCCTGCTTTCCTGGGAATGGCTGAACACCTGCCCGCCAATGGGAAGTAGTGAATGAATTCCTTGCTTTGCTTTGATTTGCTTGTGTGTGCGGCTTTTGCTTTACCTATTAAACTGTCTTTATCTCAACCCACCAGTTTTCTCACTTTTACTCTTCCGATTCTCTCCCCCATCCCACCAGGGGGGAGCGAGCGAGTGGCTGTGTGGTGCTTGGTTGCCAGCTGGGGTTAAACCACAACAAAGGGTTAATATGGTCACAGGAATCCTTATTATTTCTCCTTCTTCCAATCATATTTTCTTATTTGCTTTCCTAGTGCACAGCTATGTTTTAGGCAAATAATTTTATGGACTTATGCACAGATCCTTTTCCCTTAAAGGTACAGTTAATTTAGATCCCCCCCCCAAAGGTATGTTTACAGTACAATTATGCCTTTTATTGTGCATTAGCTTGAACTGACAATAGTCAGTCTCATCTGTCATTCGCCTCGCAGGCACCTAACTTTGTCATACTCCTCGAGTTCTTCATAGCCTTCTCTTCTCCAACAGTCACAAGTGATTCCATGTCAGCTAATCACATGAGCTAAATGTTATTCAAACATCTGAGGACAGGGAGAGAAACAGATTTCTTGTCTGTTGCCTTTTTTTTTTTTTAAATATAAAATTGGTTAGTATGAAGAAATACATATTTTTTCCTATCACATTTGTCATTATAATATAATATAATATAATATAATATAATATAATATAATATAATATAATATAATATAATATAATATAATATAATATAATATAATATAATATAATATAATATAATATAATATAATATAATATAATATTATATAATATAATATAATATAATATATAAAAGTACAGCTGGCTGAATATGTCTTCACAGTCCTGTCCAATATTTTGGATATTTTTCCCTAGTTTAGATGTTAGAGCTTCCTGTTCACTTGAGTTTTAGCAACCAGCATGAGCAGCGATGAAGTTTCCAGGCACCTGGAGTTTGTTCCACTGCCATCACCATCATCCCATGGAGCTGAGCTCCACATGGTGTCAGGGAGGCACCAGCTGCACACCCCTATACACAGAAAAAGTATCTAGTAAAAAGATAATCAACTGCTTGTTTACTGTGACAGTTACCAATTTATAAATGGAGCCTGTCACTTCAGAAACATAGGGCAGAGTCACAAACAGCAAGCACCAAACAGAGAGATAACAGGGTGCACGAGGTTGGTGAAGAGATCTTTGTTAGTAGTGACAGTCACAAGAGGAAGCACATGTGATTACTACTCCTTAATAGTTTGGTCTTTACAGCACAAGATACATGGACTGGTGTTACACTTCTGTAATAAGTAGCTTGTCACGTACACATTAACTTCTCAGAAGTAATTACTGATTTTGTTAAGCTGTGGGTATGCCTGCCCACAAAATAAGGGTGATTGTTTGCTCAGATTGTCATGAACTGGTACAGAAAACTGGATGAGTTTATTTTGAAAAAAACAACCATAAAACAACCACCTAACCAGATTCAAGCAGACAAGAGAGATTAATAGAAAGCTCTCAGAAATGCAAGGTAATTCCTATACCTAGGAAAATGCTTAGACATGTAATCACATTTATCTTTGCTCTAAAAACAAAACAAAGCAACTGGCACTCATCTCATGATCATATTGGTAAACACAAGAATCACAACAAAATTTCATAGCTGTCCAAAATGATTGCAAGCCTTAATGGACAAAATGCATTAGAAGCCTGCTGAATTATTCAGGTGACTCAAACTTTTTTTGATATGGAGCCTCTGATGAATGTCTGTTCAGTCTTTGTTCTTCATCTAATATGCTTTTGAGGATAATTCTATGGATGAGGTGATATAAAAGGAGACTTCACGTCAAAATCTTTACTTCTGCTACTTTTATTCCCAATACACAATTATTCTGTCCAGCAAGCCCTGAATTTGCCCAATGTCTTCAGCTTCCTTTTAAATTTTGAATATTTTATGATGTCTCATGTTTATTAATTGTTAACAAGCAGCACGATGGGGGGTAGAACTGGATATTTCTCATTTCAGGTTTCATTCTGCAGGTGAATCAGAATAAGCTTTTAGACAAAACTGTCTTCCTGAAAAAGCGAAAAATCCATAGCTTATTATGACATTAGGACTTAGGAGTGACTTCTCTTGTTCTTAAGAGCTTTGACAGTTTAGTTTTTTTCTCCTGCTAAGCAAGTTCACACATATTTGGTGCTTTACTTGACATAAAAGAGTGAAAAAGAAACAGCAAGTGATAACAGTGCCTGGAGTGCATCCAGTATTATCGATATCTTTCTTCACAGTAAGATGTACGCAAACAGATGTCCTTCAGGTTGTTATGCAAAAACTTCATAATTGCAGTGGAGACTGATACAGGGCAAATAAAGCAAGTTTAGCTACACTGTTAGTTACATTAGGCTCAGGCTGTAATACTTCAAATATTGGTTGAATGACTCAGTCATGGAAAAGGAGGGTTACTACAGACTCCTGGGAAAGATCAAAGCATTTTTAGCCCATAAATCACAGCTTACTTAAAAGTTTATTTGCAATGAGTATAAAGAAGATCTGGAAAGAAAAGTCAGTACATAGTTACTAACTTGTGCAATAACTGATTTACACAATTATAAAATTTTTAAAGATTAATTAATTTGTCGCAGTGACTTCTAATTTACTCTATTTCCAAGACACTTCTCTGCTGTAGAAGAGAGAAGACTTACAGCTTAAAACTTTGGCAGTTAAAATTACAAGGGAGAACAAGACTCCATAGCATTCACCAGTGCAGGAAAGCACAGCCAGGGAGCATGGAAGTGCACTATAAACTTGCAGGTTCTTACCCTGCTATGCTGTGTGGGCACTTGCATGTAAAACACCTAACAGATTTTGTAGTTTTCAATCTTTTTACCCTGAAGTATGGGTTTTTGTCACGAACAGCTTTGTGCTAGAAAGCCTGAGGGAGAGAAACAGGAAAAAAATCAGAATAGAACTACAGCTTAATTGTAGTATGATGTATGTTTAAAGATTTTTGTTTTGAAAGTATTGTACAAGAAAAAACAGGAAAAGCCATCATCTCCAATATTAAACAGTGGAATCAAAAAGTTACCAGATATTACCTCCAAATTTGAGATGCGTAACAAACATGGTAGCTCCAACTATAATTCTGATTCAAGAAGATGGTGACTAGAGTTGGGAAAAGAGAAAGCAACATTGAAATCTCAAATGGAACTGTACATATAATTGTTTTTTTAAATCAAACACAAGAAAACTAGTGTTTTATGTAAACTAAGTATGTTCTGTAGATTGAAGTTTCACTGGCCTTACAATACTACAGTGTGAGGTATTTCAGCAGTCCAAAAGGTATGTAATCAATGATTGCAATCTAACCTACTCTACGCCCTTAGATCACAGCAGGCTTCATTTCTAGAGCCAAAAGCCTGGGGTTTTCTGCCAAATTGTAGTGCAAGCAGGTGTTCCTGAAAATTAAGTGCAACAATAATTGAATTCAGATGTAGATAGCCAAATTCTCAATCAAAGCAATGTGAAACATTTGTCTTCCATGTAGCTTTCATCCATCAGAAAAGCATTAAAAAAGTCAATCATAAAACACAGACATAGACAGCAGTCACTGAAGTCAAAGGGAAAAGAAGAACCAACAAAAGTAGGACTACTTAAAGTGTACAAGATAGTATTGGTATCAAACTCAAAACATAATCTTGATCAAAGTTCTGCTATCTGCTTCTAAAAAGTTCTTGATCACTTTCTCAAAAATCAGCCTTTTTATAAACTCTGAAGAGCCAAAGATCATCATTTATGCCCCCCCTACATTTCATCCATACCCAGCCTACATTAAGGAGATTCAAGACCTCTTCATTTGGTATGTGAGTGAAGTCTGAAGAGCCCACTGCAACGGAGAATATGCAGTATAGTCAGCATACCTTGGCACAGAACTGGTTCTTAACACCTTAATCACCTCCATTATTGGAGGCTACTGTTCAGGCTTATGGGAACAGAATAGTGTCAGATACTTCCAGAGTAAACATGAAGAAAACCAACTGTAAACTTCAACTTAAACAATTTTCAACACTGTTTTGCATGGGATACTCCTGTTCTACTCACTGAAGTCATATATGTTAACTTCAAACAGCTAGAGGGTTGCAAGCTCATTGTATGATGACTAACATCAAGTAACAGCAATTTTAATTGCTGGATCAGAAAAAGCTAAAAAACCCAATGAATAAAAGCCATGGCAGTCTGTTCTCAAATAGAGAAGACAACCCAATACAAGTTGTAATATAAAACAATAATATACAATGGGAGTAATATATAAAGACCAAAGCCTTATATGGACCTGCAAACTATAGTTCTTGTAGTTCTTTAAATGACTTTTTCAGGATCTGATTTTTCCCTCAGGAAAAGCTGCATGACAACCTCTGTGTGTTACACAGAGCATCCTGAACTATGCTGCGAGGAATCTGGGACAAACTGATTGCGCTATTTAGTCTTTGCCTTACAGTTAAACTTAAAACAGCTGGGACCTTCAATTCTCATTACTGTGGGCTGCACCTAATGGATCATATTGAAGCACACTACTTATATTTTGTATTTGTATATTAAGATGTTCACTTGAATTTATTTTATTTAGGAATAAAACTGACATTTGATCCAGAAGGCTATTAATCAGTTCAGCTGGTGTCTTAGCAAGCTACTCAAGTGTGATGCATATGCTCTGTTTCAATTTAAACTACAGAATAGATCAAGACAAATTAATTACATCCTCAGAAAGTATTTTCTTTTTGCTAGTAGAAGATTTGTACATCAATATAAACAGCTCAAAGAAGCATATACTTAATTCAATCATATAAAAGGAACCGCCTTATAAAACCAAATCTGTTTTCCAACTGAAACAATATCCACTTACAGCCTGATTTTCAGAGACACAAAGTAACCTAGCCCACCTCAGAAAACCTTATGCTCATTTTCTGTTTCCTTCAGGAATATTGTCTTTTCCAGGACAACTCTTTGTTTTTCTTCGGAAGAGCGAATTGACACCACACCTCTGACAATGCAAAACTGCCAACGTGGAAGTGACCCAAGTAAATCAGAGGAAGTGAAAAAAGATTTAGGGAAAATTAAGTTTTCTCAACAACTGACATGGTCTGCCTGATCAAGATGTCTAGTAGTTACAGGAACAACTTTAGTTGCAGAGAGATTGCATGACCTACGCTTGTGGTTCTTGTGACATGGGCTCCATAAAAGCTTTCATACCTACAGTACTGAAAAATTAATAAAGATGGTATAATCAGGACTTTATCATCAATGCCATTTTCCTAAAAAAAATACCCAAACAAGTACTTTTTCCATATCTTTCCTTTGAAATGAAAAGTTTTCACATGATTATTTGACACATGATTTACATGTATCAGTATACCCTGTGCATTTACGTTATCCTTTTTAGCTGGAGAAATATATTAGAATAAGTCTATTATACCAGAAATTTGCATTTTCTCTTTTACCGTCTTTATCAAAATAAAAATAAATTTGCCAAAGAGAAAAGACCATAATCAGAATCATGATCTGAAACACACACAGGTTTACCTCTGTGCTCCAGTCAACAACTGTGAGACCTCAGTCACGGTTTTCACAAGTATAGGCCAACTTTAGAAAACAGGAGAAAAGCAGTAAGAGTGATCAAGGACCGATGCAGAACCTGTATCAAAGATTGTTCACTTCTTTAAATGAAACATCCCAGGCTATTCAAACCTTACATAAGCCTCTTTTAGCATGTTTTTATGTATCTGAAGAAACGAAGTAATCAGTTCATGGTCACAGAAGGACAAAAAGAAATAATGGACTTAGTAGTTAGAAATATTCGGACTAGATATTAGAAATGTTTCTGTCAAGACAGGACCAGTGGAACAGACTGCCTGAAGAGACTGTGGAATATTCATAATTTCTTAAATACCTCAGAGATACTTCACAGATATCAAGAGAGAATTATAACTCAGTGTTGGTATTGGGTATGGAAGCATTAGACAATTTCTTAGGATCACTTTCAGCCAATGATTTAATATTAGCCCTGTTTATATATTATATTATATTATATTATATTATATTATATTATATTATATTATATTATATTATATTATATTATATTATATTATATTATATTATATTATATTATATTATATTATATTATATTATATTATATTATATTATATTATATTATATTATATTATATTATATTATATTAGGTTATGTTATGCTATGTTATGTTATGTTATATTATGTTATATTTTGTTATATTATATTATATTTATTAAATATGTTATGTTATGTTATGTTATGTTATGTTATGTTATGTTATGTTATGTTATGTTATGATGATGGCAGATTATGTTTAAGGGCTGGAATAAATTTTAAGGACTAAATATTAAATTATTGACACTCCTTTGCTTAACCATTTGTCCTATATTAATGACTGATTATACAGTAAGACACCAGAATAAATAATGTCATAAACAACAAGGAATACATAATAATGCAGTCTAATGAGTTAATGACACACACAAGTCTATGGGGCCAGATGGGATCCACCCAAGGGTACTGAGGGAGCTGACGGAAGTGCTCACCAAGCCACTTTCCATCATCTATCAGCAGTCCTGCCTAACCAGGGAGGTCCCAGTTGACTGGAGGTTAGCAAATGTGACACCCACCTACAAGAAGGGCTGGGAGGAGGATGTGGGGAACTACAGGCCTGTGGCCTGACCTTGGTGCCAGGGAAGGTTATGGAGCAGATCATCCTGAGTGCTATCATGCGGCACATACAGGACAATCAGGTAATCAGGCCCAATCAGCATGGGTCCTGCTTGACTAACCTGATCTCCTTCTATGACAAGGTGACCCACTTATTGGATGAGGGAAAGGCTGTGGGTGTTGTTTACCTGGACTTTAGTAAAGCCTTTGACACCCTTCCCCACAGCATTCTCCTGGAGAAACTGGCTGCTCATGGCTTGGACGGGCATACTCTTTGCTGGGTAACAAACTGACTGGATGGCTGGGCCCAAAGAGTTGTGGTGAATGGAGCTAACTCCAGTTGGCGGCCGGTCACAAGTGGCGTTCCCCAGGGCTCAGTATCGGAGCCAGGTCTGTTTAGTATCTTTATCAATGAACTGGACGAGGGGATTGAGGGCACCCTCAGTATGTTTGCAGACGACACCAAGTTGGCTGGGAGTGTTGATCTGCTGGAGGGTAGGAAGGCTCTACAGAGGGATCTGCACAGGCTGGATCGATGGGCTGAGGCCAACTGTATGAGGTTCAACAAGGCCAAGTGCCAGGTCCTGCACTTGGCTCACAACAACCCTATGCAACGCTACAGGCTTGGGGAAGAGTGGCTGAAGAGCTGCCTGGCGGAAAAGGACCTGGGGTTGTTAGTCGACAGCCAGCTGAATATGAGCCAGCAGTGTGCCCAGGTAGCCAAGGCGGCCAATAGCATCCTGGCTTGCATCAGGAATAGTGTGGCCAGCAGGACTAGGAAAGTGATTGTCCCCCTGTACTTGGCACTGGTGAGGCTGTACCTTGAGTACTGTGTTCAGTTTTGGGCCCCTGACTACAAGAAGGACATTGAGGTGCTGGAGCATGTCCAAAGAAGGGCAATGAAGCTGGTGAAGGGTCTGGAGCACAAGTCGTATGAGGATCAGCTGAGGGAGCTGGGGTGGTTTAGCCTGGAGAAATGGAGGCTGAGGGGAGACCTTATTGCTCTCTACAACTACCTGAAAGGAGGCTGTAGCGAGGTGGGGGTCTGTCTCTTCTCCCAAGTAACAAGTGATAGGACTAGAGGAAATGGCCTTGAGTTGTGCCAGGGGAGGTTTAGGTTGGATATTAGGAAAAACTTCTTCACTGAAAGGTTAGTCAGGCACTGGACCAGGCTGCCCAGGGAAGTGGTTGAGTCTCCATCTGTGGAGGTATTTAAAAGACAGGTAGATGTGGTGCTTCGGGACATGGTTTAGAGGTGGACTTGACAGTGCTAGGTTAAAGTTTGGACTTGATGATCTTAAAGGTCGTTTCCAACCTAAATCACTATATTATTTAGCAACACATTTTATTCAGAAATGTGTAGAGCCACATTACTGTTAGGTTCTTTGGTGTACAGAGTAAGTTTACGATACAAAGTTAACTTGTTAAAAATCTTCTGAACAAGTTTGAAAGGTCAGATGAAACCTTTTACAAAAAGACCCTTTAAAGCCAGATTAATTTTATCATTCGACATCAATTCAAAAACCTCCTTCTGGGAACGCTACTTCCTATAATTGATGAAGATCTTCATGTGACAGAGGCTGGGAACTATGATTAATTATGTGCCATTTAATGTATTGGAATATATTTGTGTCAATGACTGAATACATCAGATTGTTAATCTAAGCCACAATATGCAAATTTCCCTTATAAAGACAGCACTCCTAACGACTACTGAGAAGGCTCTGTCCAGTGCCTAGCATTCTGGATTTATGGTAGATGACTGGACAAATTCTTTGTCTTCCCTTCCCAGTAATAAAAAAAGCCATGTCACAATTTCACAAGCCTGTCTTTACCTTGGCTTCTTCTGGAACACTGAGTTTTGATTTATGTTCCATGTTTCTTTCATACATACCTTTTTACCTAAAAGCTTCTGATTTAGTAATTTGCTGTAGCTCCCCTAATTTAGTGGAAACACTGATAAAGGAATTTGCTCATGCAGATAGTATGGCTCCTTATTTTAATCCCTTCCAACTCTCCCTGTATTGATAGTCTGTTTATTCAGTTTTTTCAGTTTGTCTTTTGTGTTTTAAGCTAGTTCATGCAAGAAGCACTGAGAACATGAAGCACCAAAGCAAGGCCTTATAACAAAGGACACACTCATTAGAAAAGCTGTGCAGCTGCTACCTATTCTGCGGGCATCACTGGAGCCACAACACCAACATCTGTTAGCAGGCAGATCTACAAATCTTATTCCCGGGCAAACCTGCCTCTGGAATAAGACATAAGCCATGGCTGCAATACTGAGTGACACTACAGAAGGTCTGTTATCTTCTGGAAGCACCCAGACAGGTCTTGAGAGTGTAGGCTGGATTAGGCCGCCCTTGCCAGGACAACTCCCATCACTTGCTCTCAGCATCTTCTTGCTTAAGGAGTGGAATGGGTCTGGGTAACATGGTGATTGCGTAAAGAGTGGATGGGAACGGTGGCAGCCTGTTTTCTGAGGGGACTCCTGGGAAAAGTGCAATCAGTGAAAGACTGTATGAACTACCCTAGCTAGCCACAAACACAACTGAATTAAATCATTGCTAACAAAGCTGTCATGATCTGTTCTGCCAGACTAAGAGAGCACACTTTAAATGCAATTAAAAACTGATAACAGTCCTTGATTTTTTTTTACCCTGTGTAAAACTGAAGATGTGTGTGCCAGTTGAACTTACCATACCCATAATAAAGTATGACCCTGCATCTGCTCTAAGTCATTGAGTTCTTTTGCCTCTGACAGTTCTATGCTGATTTATATCTGCTAAGACTCTCCAGAATCATTTGAATCACAGAACTGCGTAGCTGTAAAGAGAGGATTGAGTAGGCACTGATGATTACACTTATGGTTATTGTTTTGTCACATGAAACTCTGCAAAAGCATTTCATGAATGAGTCATGGTGAATTATGTTTAAATTATAGATTGTGACTCAGTGATTTTCACATTGTTTTATCCTTCCAGTGTTCTATAAGAATCTAAGAGACAAGAAAGAGCCTGCTCTGTCAGGCCTAGAAAAGAAGAAAAGGGCTCTTCATCTACACCCAACCCACCAGAAGGACCAAGAATGAGGAGCAGATCACCCTAACAAGGAAAAAAAAAATAAACATTTTCTTGCATCTTCAATATGTCACAGCTTGGGGGAGCTACATGCTGGAAAATCTAAACACAACCTTGTTGAGTAGGTGACAGAACAATCCTATTTATTGCATTGCAGCATTGGAAGCTGTATTTTTCTTGGTTGGTCTTGACTGCTTTCATCATTAGTACAAACCAAGCTAAATCATTCATTTCTTTGAAGGAAGACGCAGTTTTATATGAATAAAATTAGCTTTTCCTTATTGCAGTTTTCAATTTTTAACGCTTTATAAATTCCTCACCTCATTTTTCATTTTTAAAGTATATATCCTTCAACATTACTCTACTTTAAACAACACAACTCATGACAGTACTAGCTAGTGTCCCACTAGCCCCATGTTAGCTTGTAGCACTAATGACACTAAGAACATGCAGAAACTGGACCCACCATAGGAAGCCCAGATTAGAGCTAACACAGGTTTGGGCAGTGACTTCTGTTGCTTCCTGCCCTGTGGTGATAAGTGTAACTCATATTGTAGAAGGTGTTTCTCTCCCTTGACAGTGGAGGGGCTTCAGCCCCTTTGCTGCAGTTAGGGTGAGGAACATGCCACCTCTAAGCACCGTGCCCTCTACCTTAACTGCACTGCAGCATCCTGGTCTGAGGCTGACTCCACGGCTGTGACGTGCAAGGTGCAACTGCTTCTCAGTTACGTTCCCACCGTAGCTGTGGCTTCAGGTGTGGTCCTCACCATGGGTAGTGCAACTAAGGAAGGGCCCTTTCTCATCATGTTTGGCCTGTGCTCTATAACCAGTCTAGGGGACATCAGCTCTCAAGTCAAAAAAAGACGCCAGAGACTGTACCTGGCTAACAGCGCTTGAACTGTAATGAAAGAGTTTAATGCTAATGAGCAAATTAATCTCAGTTTTAATTACAAAATCTTCTTCTCCAGTGAATAATCAAAGTCTACAGCTGGCCTAGGCATCTCAGAGCAATAACAAACTGATGAGCCTATCACACTGTCTCTTTTTATGGCGTATGGTTCTGTGTTAACTGAAAACAAGAGTGAATGAAAAACATTGCTAACTGCAACATCAGTTTTATGGGGGGAAAAATATATATATTTATGCATAGCAAACTATCTATATACCTATTTATATATAGATAATATATTTAACTATATATAGATAAATATAAACAGAAAATACATAGATATACTGATATATAACTAGAGATGTCTATATATAAAGGAGATACTAGATATGTAGTAGATATTTATTAGATACATATACAAATGGATATATTGGGTATCTTTTTTTCTATATAGCTATCTATATATGTACATAGATATATCTAGATATATCTACATAAATTTAGATATATAGATATATCTATACATACAGTTTTATAAAATATTTAAGTGTCTACGTCTAAATATATGTAAAGCATATGTATCTGTATATAGAAAATATATAGTTATAATAGAAATTTAGGAAAAAAAATATATGGGATACATCATATTTATTCCAGAAAAAAAGGCTTCAGTGCGAAGTGAGGCATGCCAAAACACCTACATAGTGAAAAGTCAATGAAGAAAAATACATCATACTTTGGATTTGATTAGAATATTTCATTTCAATGGGAAGCTTGTTGCTAATATTTAATAAAGTTTTTAATTTAAAAATACAGCATGTTCCCAAATACTAGATAATACTTTGTATTTCTTTTCCAAGATGTATCTTCACTGAGCATTCTGAAATTGACAGAATCATCTTGGTTTTATGCTAGTGTTTTTGATGGATATTCATTTGGTGATCATTATTACACATGGCTGACAAAAGAAAAAAATTCTAAGATCTTTGGTAAGCTAGAGGAATCTTTCAGCTATTGAGTTCAGATACAGGCCAATCCAACCACCACTAAATGGCTTAAGGCATACAGTACTCTGGTTCTGTACTGGGAAACCGGTAGAACTTTTCAGCCTTACAAGTAATCCGTTATTTCAGCCTGGAATCTCAGCCTACTGCTCACTATGTGTGACTTGTTATGAATTTACAGAGCTACTTTAGAGGAGAAGCTGTATGAGGAGCGGCTGAAGTCACTTGGTCTGTTCAGCCTAGAGAGGAGGAGACCGAGGGGAGACCTCATCGTGATCTACAGCTTCCTCACACGGGAAGGAGGAGGGGCAGGCGCTGATCATGGTGACCAACAATAGGACCTGAGGGAACGGCAGGAAGATATGCCAGGGGAGGTTTAGGTTGGACATTAGGAAAAGATTCTTCACCCAGAGGGTGGTGGAGCACTGGAATAGGCTCCCCCGGGAGGCAGTCACGGTGCCAAGCCTGACAATATTTAAGAAGCATTCAGACAACGCCCTCAGACATTTGGTGTGAATTTTGGAGTTGTCCTATGCAGAGACAGGAGTTGGACTCGATGATGCTTGTGGGTCCCTTCCAACTCAGGATATTCTATGATTCTAGGATGATTCTGCTTAAAGGGTAGTAGACCACTATGGTATGAGGTATTTACTGATGAAGTTAATGAGCTGCAGGAGGAGATAGCTCTGTCAAAAAAAAAGCAACAGCAAGAGAACTTCAAAGAGGTTGCATAAACATCCAGTGCTCAGGAAACCAGGTGGCTTTCTGAGGACAACCAATAAGCTGTTTTACACAAAGCATCAGTCTTTGTTTCCAGTTCTGTTTGCTGACCTCAAAACCCATCACATGGCCCTGGGAGCTGGAAGGGAGGACCAGACTCCAGTAGCCAAGACGAAGAAACAGCATGCTGGGGGAAGTGGCTGTCACTATACAGAGAAAGGTAGCCATGGTCAGACTCCTAGGAGGACTAGAGGCTTGGCTTACAGAGAGTACCTTGCCTGCAAAGGGCTAAAATCCAAGTTTTGCAGGACGCCAAGTCAGCACCCTACCTGTTATGCACTTGCAGGCAGAGCCTCCCTTTCAAGCTTTTTCAGCATTAAATCAGTAAGCAAGTAGCAACAAACTTCTCTGTCCCTTTCAATCCTGGAGGGTTCCCCCCTGTTGCCTCTGAAGCCTGGCTGTTTGCTCCCTGCAGTCTCTCACCTCTCTAAGTAAGCTCAGCTGCTCACCAGACAGGAACAGTCTCTCCTATGCACTTTTTGGGAAGACTTCAATTTACCCTAGGACCCAACATCCATAAACATAATTTAAAAAAAAAGATAAAGTTCTGTTCATCGCAAAGAACAGAAGGGAAAAAAATCTGAGATGGGCTTTACAACATTAACTGCATGACTATGCATATACTATCCACGAAAAAAGACTACGAGTAGTGGGCAGAGGGATGAAGGTGTTAGGCACACATGCAATGCTTTCATCAGTACCTAAACTTATATGGACCTAAGTTCTCAAATAGCTTTCACTCAAACTTAAGCCAACTACAGTCAAATTACCACCTTCTTGAGTCTTTCAAGACCTGAGGTCTTTCTGAGAGGGTTATTGCTATCAAGGCAGTCACAGGCATAAAGTAGCATCTCACTACTTCTTATTCACCACCTACAATAATGCCCTACCAGCTGATAACCTGTCAGAGATGCTATGCCAGGATTATCTGCTCATTTCAACATACCATTTAAAAAAACAAAACCAAAACAGATCAAAACAAAAGACAAAATAAATCCTTCTGAGATCACAAATAAAAGGCATACCAAAATCCTTAGAACCACGTGAGGCTGACATTTTATAAGCCGCAAAATAGTTATGCAATACTTTCAGAAGCTTCTCCAGTCCATGCAAGACCTCTATCATGGGCTAGAACCTTAGCCTGAGCATAAATAGAACACGTTTTTTTTCAAAGAAAACTACAATTTAAGTTGTATGGATATACAAGCATCCTGGATCAATTCCCATTCTGTCAGAGACAGTACTGCCATCTTCAGCAGCTAACGTTCAGAAGGATGTAAGACTTGCTTCTAAAAGGTTTAATGTATTCAGTAATCCTACTCTAGGAATTTGTCATTGTCATGATAGGTGTCCTATATAAATTGACAAATACATAAATAAACATATAAAGTATTTCACAGTACTCTTCTGCAAGAGACTTAATTTGCTGTGGACATGACAAGATTTGTTCTGTATTTAATATACTGACTTTCGCAGAAATATCACAGTTAAATTACATATTCTGTATGAATCATAGAATTGTTTAGGTTGGAAACGACCTTTAAGATCATCAAGTCCAAACTTTAACCTAGCACTGTCAAGTCCACCTCTAAACCATGTCCCGAAGCACCACATCTACCTGTCTTTTAAATACCTCCACAGATGGAGACTCAACCACTTCCCTGGGCAGCCTGGTCCAGTGCCTGACTAACCTTTCAGTGAAGAAGTTTTTCCTAATATCCAACCTAAACCTCCCCTGGCACAACTCAAGGCCATTTCCTCTAGTCCTATCACTTGTTACTTGGGAGAAGAGACAGACCCCCACCTCGCTACAGCCTCCTTTCAGGTAGTTGTAGAGAGCAATAAGGTCTCCCCTCAGCCTCCATTTCTCCAGGCTAAACCACCCCAGCTCCCTCAGCTGATCCTCATACGACTTGTGCTCCAGACCCTTCACCAGCTTCATTGCCCTTCTTTGGACATGCTCCAGCACCTCAATGTCCTTCTTGTAGTCAGGGGCCCAAAACTGAACACAGTACTCAAGGTACAGCCTCACCAGTGCCAAGTACAGGGGGACAATCACTTTCCTAGTCCTGCTGGCCACACTATTCCTGATGCAAGCCAGGACGCTATTGGCCGCCTTGGCTACCTGGGCACACTGCTGGCTCATATTCAGCTGGCTGTCGACTAACAACCCCAGGTCCTTTTCCGCCAGGCAGCTCTTCAGCCACTCTTCCCCAAGCCTGTAGCGTTGCATAGGGTTGTTGTGAGCCAAGTGCAGGACCTGGCACTTGGCCTTGTTGAACCTCATACAGTTGGCCTCAGCCCATCGATCCAGCCTGTGCAGATCCCTCTGTAGAGCCTTCCTACCCTCCAGCAGATCAACACTCCCAGCCAACTTGGTGTCGTCTGCAAACATACTGAGGGTGCCCTCAATCCCCCTCGTCCAGTTCATTGATAAAGATACTAAACAGACCTGGCTCCGATACTGAGCCCTGGGGAACGCCACTTGTGACCGGCCGCCAACTGGAGTTAGCTCCATTCACCACAACTCTTTGGGCCCAGCCATCCAGTCAGTTTGTTACCCAGCAAAGAGTATGCCCGTCCAAGCCATGAGCAGCCAGTTTCTCCAGGAGAATGCTGTGGGGAAGGGTGTCAAAGGCTTTACTAAAGTCCAGGTAAACAACACCCACAGCCTTTCCCTCATCCAATAAGTGGGTCACCTTGTCATAGAAGGAGATCAGGTTAGTCAAGCAGGACCCATGCTGATTGGGCCTGATTACCTGATTGT
Organism: Nipponia nippon; assembly: GCF_047370975.1. Classification (NCBI taxonomy): domain Eukaryota; kingdom Metazoa; phylum Chordata; class Aves; order Pelecaniformes; family Threskiornithidae; genus Nipponia; species Nipponia nippon. Next base: position 3,011,808 of record NW_028262337.1, on the reverse strand, counting down.
CCTGTATGTGCCGCATGATAGCACTCAGGATGATCTGCTCCATAACCTTCCCTGGCACCAAGGTCAGGCCACAGGCCTGTAGTTCCCCACATCCTCCTCCCAGCCCTTCTTGTAGGTGGGTGTCACATTTGCTAACCTCCAGTCAACTGGGACCTCCTTGGTTAGGCAGGACTGCTGATAGATGATGGAAAGTGGCTTGGTGAGCACTTCCACCAGCTCCCTCAGTACCCTTGGGTGGATCCCATCTGGCCCCATAGACTTGTGTGTGTCCAAGTGGTGTAGCAGGTCGCTGACCATTTCCCCTTGGGTTATGAGGGCTTCATTCTGCATCATTCTGCACTCAAAGCAAGTGAATGGCTATCATCTATAATCAGAACAAAATAAATAAGGGCACAGAAGACAAAAGAAATTCAGAAGAGAAATATTTTGGAAAATAAATTGCTCCAGGTCAAATAATAAAGGACATTTGGAAATGGAGCATCATATTTTATTACAGATATATTCCTCAAGGAAAGTAATTATACAAAGAAGAAACAAGACAGAAACATTTAATTGTTTGTAGTATATGCACCTTCTGTAAAGGCCAAGGTTAGCAAAATAAGAGAATACCTTCCTCAGAAAAATGCAAGCATGTCTCAAGGTGCATAATATGCATGTGTAAAACCAGATGGCATTGGTAATGTCACTGAGAGTCAGGTGCCCTAATTATGCCCATCTGTACAGTTTTTACTTGAAGTTTTTGAGTAGAGTTAAGTCACAGCATTATGCCCACGCTTCAAATTCTGTAAATTAAGCCAGCCTTTCCAGGATCAAACTACTTCTACAGAAAACATTTTTCTACCAGAATGCATACATCAAGTTGGAATGGGGCACAAATTATGGATTTTAAGCTGCCACTCAAAGATTTTTGGAATTATCATGCCAGTGCCACCCTGATGCTCAGTCACTTAAAATAAATTAAAAGAAACACAAACAAAATACCCTTACTGAATAAAGAAGATACTTAAATAAATATTTTTCTTAGCTTTTCAGTTGTAATCCTTCTGACCCTACCTCTCACCAAATCAAATAAGAAGTAAAAGTGGAAAAGTTTTAGAGAATGCCTTCAAGGATAAAGAACGCCTTCCATACAGAGACAGACCAGGGCTCTTCATTTTGTAAGGAGATATCAAGAAGGGCAATGATAAAATCCTATATAATCATGGAGAACTGGAAGGCACCAAAATGATTAGCTAGGAGAGCAAAACACCCAGAAATATTCTATTTCACACATGTTTTATGTTAGGGAACTAGTTAATATGGCCTAAATGGTCCAAGAGGCTCAATCCTAGTTAATTGTATTTGCTTGGAAATGTGTTTGACTTTGTGTTTGTATAATCTACACATGGTTTAATTTCACTGAAGAGAACAACTTAATTTTTTGCAAGAGTGGATTATAACACAAATAGCAGCATTGTTTCAAACTATGCCAAAGGAAACTCCATTTAATCCTTTGGGGTTTGTAACGCAGAGAAGTGACATATACATATGATAGTGGAAATATTTTTTGATAGAATTTTTGCCAGCATAAGAATTCTGTGAATCCAGAGATCTTTGCTTTTATAATCTGTTATCCTCAAAAGTTAATATATACAATTTTACCAAATACCTAAACTGATATCAGAAAAATACATATAATGTAAAGAATGCTAAGTCACATTAAATAAAAGCATACAGATTAATTATTAAATAAAAAATACAAATAATGTTTAAATGCATAGCAAACAAATACAATTCTTGAAACAAAATAAGGAATAAAACCATCCTAGTCAAAATTAGAAGTGTAACGTTGCAGTTCATGCAACACCTCCATAGGAATAGTCGTAGGGGCTATTGGGCAATTCTTGAAATAAGTCTTCTCTGGCAAATTGTAAAATTGCCAAGAAAGGGTTTGTAACTACTTTAAGGCAAGTATTTGACATTAGGAAGTACTAGATTTATGGATTAATAAAATAAACATTTCTTACTTTTTTCTTCTGTTTGAATAGCATATTGAAATACATCTGGAAAACACTAAGTCCATTTTATCAACTAAACACACCTCAAATCTAATAAAAATCATAGGCAATAGACAAAACTAAATAATTTCTCAAGCCACATAACTCCTAGGAACACTTTGTTTTGATCCTAGATGACAAATGAAAAGCAACCATTAGATCAATATAAAGCCTCTTTGTGTGAGGTAGTATGAATGAAGTATTTTCACTGACAAGTATTGGAAGTAAATAGTTGTTTCAAATAAACTAAAAGATGAGGTTACCAGAATTCAGAACAAACAATACTACATTTTTTTCCCAAATGGGTTAAAAGGTGAGAATAATGCTTCTATTATACCCACACAAAGCAACTCCCATTTCAAAACCAAAAACTTCAAACCTAATCTGTTGGCCTGCAAATCTGCCACCCATCATATTATGGATATTCTTCTAACCAAGTAAGGATTCTCATAACTGGGGCACTCTGTGACGAGTAGCCTGAATTGATTCAGGATGGGGATGTCAATAGTACTTACAATGTTTACAGCCTGAATATTACAAAAGTATAGGGAGAAACATGACATTTAGAGTTTATAGACTCCAGGGAGGCTATCTTAGTCCTTCTGATATTCATTTCATCTATTTCCTTGGACATCAAAACACTTCAATAGCCTCAAAGTACAGTACATGAGTAAACCAGAAGTCTCATGGATGCAATGAACTTGTTTTCTTTTATTAGTAGCTTGGTTATCACTTTAGTTTTGTCCAAGTTACAATCAAGTCAACTGCTTTTCAACTAAGTACTGTTTTCTGTACATATGATCAGATCCTTACAGTGGTATTAGTTCTTATGATAAGTATTTTCATAGAGCAGATGAAGTAAATGATAAGCAAGAGGTATTAAGAAAAATTAAACGCTGGTGGCAGTGCAAAGAAAAAGTGTTTTCACCAAGTGTTCCTCTCAAGTCTTTTCGGTGGTCTCTTGCAGTGTGGAGGCTGAAAGAAGACTAGACTCACTTTTAAGAGAACTGAACAGACAAAACCTGACTTTCAGAGGTCTTAAACTCAAGCCTGTATATGCTAACATCTCTTCATAAAGAGAAAAAAAAGCTTCAGTGGAATTCCACAACATACAGCACATGCAAATGTGAAGCAAGGTTCAGATTTACTCCGACAAGTGACAGAATATGGCCTTGGATCAAGTTTGAAGGACACCTCCAGTAAACTGCAGTGGTCTTATCTGAACGCACTGCAAAATGAAGTGTGACAGGAAACATCTGAGAAGGAAGCTTAAAAAGCCATTACATTATGTGATTTGACTGTGTATAAATGGGGTGAAGTTCAATTCAGATAATTCTGTTATTTTTGTTGTTACAAATGCTTTCTACTACTACAGCAATCAATACAAGAATGAGAAAGATCAACAAGGTGAACATGAAGAAAAAATGTTCGATGGAAAAAAATGTCTTCAAACAGTTACTCATCTAGATCTGGGTTTTCCAAATTGGGATCCATTCAGGGTGCTGAGGGAACTGGTGGAAGTGCTCACCAAGCCACTTTCCATCATCTATCAGCAGTCCTGCCTAACCAGGGAGGTCCCAGTTGACTGGAGGTTAGCAAATGTGACACCCACCTACAAGAAGGGCTGGGAGGAGGATGTGGGGAACTACAGGCCTGTGGCCTGACCTTGGTGCCAGGGAAGGTTATGGAGCAGATCATCCTGAGTGCTATCATGCGGCACATACAGGACAATCAGGTAATCAGGCCCAATCAGCATGGGTCCTGCTTGACTAACCTGATCTCCTTCTATGACAAGGTGACCCACTTATTGGATGAGGGAAAGGCTGTGGGTGTTGTTTACCTGGACTTTAGTAAAGCCTTTGACACCCTTCCCCACAGCATTCTCCTGGAGAAACTGGCTGCTCATGGCTTGGACGGGCATACTCTTTGCTGGGTAACAAACTGACTGGATGGCTGGGCCCAAAGAGTTGTGGTGAATGGAGCTAACTCCAGTTGGCGGCCGGTCACAAGTGGCGTTCCCCAGGGCTCAGTATCGGAGCCAGGTCTGTTTAGTATCTTTATCAATGAACTGGACGAGGGGATTGAGGGCACCCTCAGTATGTTTGCAGACGACACCAAGTTGGCTGGGAGTGTTGATCTGCTGGAGGGTAGGAAGGCTCTACAGAGGGATCTGCACAGGCTGGATCGATGGGCTGAGGCCAACTGTATGAGGTTCAACAAGGCCAAGTGCCAGGTCCTGCACTTGGCTCACAACAACCCTATGCAACGCTACAGGCTTGGGGAAGAGTGGCTGAAGAGCTGCCTGGCGGAAAAGGACCTGGGGTTGTTAGTCGACAGCCAGCTGAATATGAGCCAGCAGTGTGCCCAGGTAGCCAAGGCGGCCAATAGCATCCTGGCTTGCATCAGGAATAGTGTGGCCAGCAGGACTAGGAAAGTGATTGTCCCCCTGTACTTGGCACTGGTGAGGCTGTACCTTGAGTACTGTGTTCAGTTTTGGGCCCCTGACTACAAGAAGGACATTGAGGTGCTGGAGCATGTCCAAAGAAGGGCAATGAAGCTGGTGAAGGGTCTGGAGCACAAGTCGTATGAGGATCAGCTGAGGGAGCTGGGGTGGTTTAGCCTGGAGAAATGGAGGCTGAGGGGAGACCTTATTGCTCTCTACAACTACCTGACAGGAGGCTGTAGCGAGGTGGGGGTCTGTCTCTTCTCCCAAGTAACAAGTGATAGGACTAGAGGAAATGGCCTTGAGTTGTGCCAGGGGAGGTTTAGGTTGGATATTAGGAAAAACTTCTTCACTGAAAGGTTAGTCAGGCACTGGACCAGGCTGCCCAGGGAAGTGGTTGAGTCTCCATCTGTGGAGGTATTTAAAAGACAGGTAGATGTGGTGCTTCGGGACATGGTTTAGAGGTGGACTTGACAGTGCTAGGTTAAAGTTTGGACTTGATGATCTTAAAGGTCGTTTCCAACCTAAATGATTCTATAATTGTATGATTCTAAATTTAAAATATGATTTACATGGACTGTGCATCTAAGTACAGTGTTACAAGCCAATGTCACGTATATCAAAACATACATAAATTAATGTTCATATATTGATACGTGTGAAGTTCAGATCTCACTTTCAATGCAGTCTCCAGTTGCAAATGACATTTAAATTATAGGAGCCCTATTTCAACAGATTCATTCAGTTCCATAAAGTCTATATGTATTGAGTTTTGTCACAATTGTGAGGAAAAAACTGTGGAAGGTGTTTTGGAAAAAAAAGATTTTGCCTGTACTGAATTAAAATAATTTCACTGACAACTGCTAGAAAGTATGTTTTGAATCAGGGACTTAAAGTTTGCTAGACTAAGAGATTAGGTAACATTTTTTAAGGTATATAAAGCAGGAAATGGCAAGAAGATGAAAAACATCAAGGTGAACGTTAAGTTGAAGAAGAGCTGAACAATTTAAAAATTCAAACTAACTTAGGTTACAAGAGTTGCAGTTAGTGAGTCTCTAGAAAACAGATTAATACTTTTAGTCAAGAGTAGAGTATAACTAGTGCATAGGTATGGCCTCAGGAAACACTATAGTATTGATTCATCAACATTCCACACAAGCTTTAAATTAGGCAGAGTCTGAGCCTATTATTTTTACAGCAGTGCTAAATCATACATCTCTTCCTATAATCTAGCTTTTAGAATTTCACTGTATTGAATTACGTAACTAGAGTATGTCACAAGCAAAATTCACCACATGACCAGAGGTTCATTAATTCTGGCTGCTTTGATTGATTCTAGAGCTGCTTAAAACCAAAGCCCCAAGTGTCTGGCAATATTTTGCATTTACACAGCTATGTTATATAACTTAAAAAACTAGGAACCAACACACATTGAAAGTCATTAGTACTCCAGTACTGTAGACAAGTCAGAACCTCTAAAATTTACCTTAGGAAGATATTGTGGGATAAAACCTCTTTTTACTACTATAAGCTAATAGTGATCTATTATACATCTGAGAGCTGCATAATCATGCTACTTATGCTACATAATTTCATATCTGTGGCTTTAATGTCACATCTAAGTTCCCATTTCATATGTCACATACTTAATGAAATTTGTGGAGAAGGTTTGGTCTAGCTGGAACCATGGATATTCTGCATCATGACAAAGGAAGTCTCTCTGACATGTGGGACATGAAGGATCTCAAACATTAATGAAATAATCCATTACAAACAAAATATCTGGGCTACTAGAAAAAAAAAATGTTTTCATCCTATAAATAACTGACAGCCATAATTTTAAGTTATTCCTTTTTAAATCATTCCTTGTCAGAATGGAAATTATACACTTCATTCTGCATAGAATAAATTTTGGTTTGGAGGGTTTATTTTAAACTATTATATTCAAGATTGATGAACAAAAATTTCATAGGTGTCAAATTAAGTTGACTTTACATCTCTCCTCTGTCCTTTCAGGCAAGTAAGTATTCACCAGGATTCAGGCTAAATCTGTAAAGCTGATCAAATTGCTTCAACTTCTGTGAATCATATCGCATGGTAATGGACTTTCCTTTTTCAAAAAAAAAAAAAAATTCCCCCAACTCAAAACCTTCTTCTTTGCAGATGGCATGGGAGAGAGCCTGCACTTCACTGCATGAATACCTGCAAGCATCAGCAGACTTCCTCGATCACAGCCCCATGAAAGGTAACACTGTCATCTCCCTTCTGAAAATCTTTCAACCCGAAATCCACATCGATGACAGTCTGCTGGCTGCTTCTAGTCTACAGCTGATCTCAGAGATCCACTGGTGAGACATACTCAGTTAATGGGAGCATACTCATCCAGAAACATGCTGTACTGAATTCTCAATATACAAAAACCTGATAATTTTTAATAAAACTGGAATGGCTGAAGATGAGGCATTCTAGGGTCTTGCTCTAGAGCCACCAATTTGGACTGCAGTGGTCAGCCACATGGCTTTGGCATTTTTAAGACCATTCTGTAATTTTCACAGAAAAGGAACAAAAAAAACATACCATGGTGACATCTGTCAGCTTCAGTAACTACAGCCTGACTGACCTGGATCTTCAAAGCTTACACATTTCTTTCTGTCTGTCACTGCTGCCCTCTGGAGCACACTCACTGATGGTTTCAGTTCCAGCTCCAGTAAACCCTTCCTTTGCATTTCAGCCACATTTGCACCCTGATCACATCTAGCATGTCTCATGCCCCAGGTTTTTAGGGTCACAGCCCAGACTGACCTGCTGCCTGCAGAGGCAGCAAGTGTCAAAAGCTTGGACCTTATCAGCAAGTTTGAGATGTTGTCAGACACAGGAGGATATCCAGCATACCACAGAAAAGAAATTAGAGCTGGTAAAAGTTGCTGCTGAAAGAAACACAGCTTCTACTGTCCTTCCTGATCTCCATCGTTGTGTTCTATATCAGACACGACAAGTAGCAGAAACCATCTTGTTATACAGTGTACAGGTCCTGAAACACTACATTTTCCAGAGTATTTCTCACCATTGTAAAAGCCTTATGGAGTGGGCTACTAATCTACATAATGCACAACATGTTTAAAAAGGCTGCAATTCACTTTTTTTTAAGAGAATCCTCTCTGGCTGCAAAGGACAGTCAAATTGGTTACATGCAAATATCTATGAGACACAGGTGCCATGTTTGAACCGGAACTGAAGATCATTAAGTTTTTAAAGTGGTCAAATGTGAGATGCCTTTCCCTTACCAGACACTTCCTGTTATGGTAGGTGCTTGCAATAATCCAGAGGGAATTTGCGAGACATTCTTCCCCAACTTGGCTATCCATTCTCACCCTGCTGTTCCTTAAGCCTACTTGTTGCATGCTGCTACATCTTTAGCAGCTTTACAGGACAGGACTATTACTATATTAGGAGTACCAACAAAGAGGGTGTCAGTGAGATTCAGGACTCCTAGTCCTTCTAGGACACATTACCAATACCTAAAGCACTTCTATTCAAAAATAAAAGAACAGAATAAAGGTACAACAGTGTTATAACAGCTTCTGCTTCTATTTATTAAAATAAATCCCCAAACAAGATCTATCAAATAAAGCTAAGCTTATTTTTGCTACAGCAGTCATGCTCTTAAGCTCACTGTTTTATCCCTCTTTTGCAATTCATTGTTCTTTCTCACAGACTGAGAAGCTTGACTATGTCTCCCCATCCACCCCATTCTGGGATTTGTACAGGAATTTTCCTATTTTATTCTTCTCAACTGATTCACGAAGCGCATGACTTGACTTGATTTAACAATTTCTCTCCTGTTAAAATGTTGTCAGGAAAACACCTTCCCTAGTAATTGTAGAATACATCTTATTTTGGTTGGTAGTTGAGGTACTAACCACTACTGATTTACATTAGAAACTGTCTTCTGGATAATTTAAAAGGTATACTATTAAACTAAACAAAAAAAACATGGATAAACATACATGCAAGCCAACCCAATGCATTTGGGTTATGTCAGACTTGTTACCCAGCCAGATTCATTTGTTCATGAGCAATACCTACAATTAAAAGTTCTTAGACCTTCTTGAATCAAAGTAAGTTTTCCTAACACACAAAACCTGCTAGAGTTATTGGAAACTGTAGGTGACACACTTAAACAGCTAGGTTGTGAGAGAGCATGATGCTGCTTCAGTTTGGACAGCAGCAGTATTTAAGCTTCATTTTATCAGTATTTATACTACTATGGGTCAGAGACTAGAGGAAATTTCAGGGTTACATGTTCTAGAAAACAAAGAACAGTGTTTTCTGAGAGACACCCTCAAAGTTCTCATTGCATGCTGAGACTGAGCAACACAAATTACAGGACACTTATGTAAATTCAGTTACAAGGAGATAATGAGTTCTATCAATAAAAATTATAGTTCTGCCCTGGAGTTGGTTATCCTGGAGGACACAGAACAGTCAAAGAGGTAGGGACTCAGTTAAAATGGAGCTCAAAGGTATTTACCTTGTTGTGGCAGATAGCTGACGTTTGAGGCATTGCCAGAACTTGAGCAGATGTTTCCTTATACTGATCTAAGAAACCTGAAATTAAAATAGGCTTTACCGTAGAGATTTCCTCTGACTTTTTTCTTAGGTTCTGTCTCTCTCAAAGAGTAGCTGCTCTTTACAAATGCATTAAGAACCAATTTACCTATGTTTACATACAGCCATTTTCAATGTTAACAAGCACACTTAAATTATCCCAAGATAGAAGCAACTCATATTAAGTCATAATTCTGCTCACAACTGGTCTCCAAACTGTTGTATTCACTAATGGGAGCCAACAGCTCCAGGAGATATACAGAACCTGCTACTGAGGGGAAACTCTCACTGGATTAGGTCCGGAGAATTCATACATGCTCTGCAGCAGAGCAGCAAGGACATAACTCGACCATCAGAAATCAGGAAAAAATTTTCAAGTAATCCCTAAATATTCAAAACACTAAACCATTAGCACTTGCAATATCTTCAGACCCATTTTTCAATAAATTTTATTTCCTGCTAGTTTCAGCCTTCTGAACCAGCTAGGACTAACTTGATTTCCCCCACCCCATCCCAAATCTCCTGTTTAATAATTCTTATCATATCTAACCAAAGGCTTCATCTCCTAAAAAAAACCCTACCTTGTGTCCATCTTAGATGGACTTGGGCAGCTCCCACTCCCCTAAAGCTTTTCTCCAGCCCCAAGTTACAGTTCACCCTCCCATGGGCATTTATTCATCTTGAGTGGAAGGATAAACAGCTGCAGTAGGTAGTTCACTGCATTTCTGTCTTTGGTTTTCCCATATTTGCTTATGCATTGTGTAGTACAAGCACTAAGAGTGTCAGTACTTTCCAGAAGCATCACAGTGGGCCCCTCACTACAAGAAAAGACAATGAGGTGCTGGAGTGTGTCCAAAGAAGGGCAATGAAGCTGGTGAAGGGTCTGGAGCACAAGTCGTATGAGGATCAGCTGAGGGAGCTGGGGTGGTTTAGCCTGGAGAAATGGAGGCTGAGGAGAAACCTTATTGCTCTCTACAACTACCTGACAGGAGGCTGTAGCGAGGTGGGGGTCGGTCTCTTCTCCCAAGTAACAAGTGATAGGACTAGAGGAAATGGCCTTGAGTTGTGCCAGGGGAGGTTTAGGTTGGATATTAGGAAAAACTTCTTCACTGAAATTAGTCAGGCACTGGACCAGGCTGCCCAGGGAAGTGGTTGAGTCTCCATCTGTGGAGGTATTTAAAAGACAGGTAGATGTGGTGCTTCGGGACATGGTTTAGAGGTGGACTTGACAGTGCTAGGTTAAAGTTTGGACTTGATGATCCTAAAGGTCTTTTCCAAACTAAACGATTCTATGATTCGATATGGAGCAGGTATGCAGGCATTCTCCATTCAATATTTGACATATTTTACGCAATAATCTGCAACAGGCAGCATTTATTTTAAATAATATTTTAAATGTGCTACTAAACTAACATAATTAATGGCTGAGTGGAACATATTACAGGTAAAGTAACAATGGTTTAAATTTAACTAAAACATGGAAAGTTTGGACTGTAAATATATTTCTTTTACCTCAACATACTGGTTAGTGATGCATTTTTCTTCAAAAAAGCTTACCTCTCCTTATATATAATATAAATCATAAGTGACAGATATTAGGTAAATCTAACAGACTACGTTGGGCCAAATATAACTAATCCTAGTTTACACTGTTTGAAATCTTCATTAATTACATTGACTGAAGAGATTGCAAATGTCACTAATACATTCATGATTCACTTTCAGATTAGTATGGTTTTGAACTTAAATGCTTGTTGCAGCAGAAGGCAACCAGCTAGCAGTGTTGGCTCTATTGTAGTTTTCATATGTTTGGGCAGATCTTAAAGACATGGCCTCATTTGTAGCCAGCTAACTCATTACTTCGAGATTACTTTTTCATCCCATACTGCACTAATGCATTTAATTCCTCAAAATACTTTGCTCTTGAAAAAAGTCAGCAAAAAATAAACAGAACATAAAAATTTTCAGTATGTAATTTTGCTTTGATTTTCATCTGTACTTTCTTATAACTAGAAATGTAAGCTTTAGGCAACTGCTGCACCTTTTTGAAGTTTTCTCTTGTTAAAGCACTGTTTGCCTGAACGACAGCCTTCTGGGTCTTATGAGACCCAGTTTTGTAGGCTACGTGTAGATTTCATCTTCTGATTTTAAGACCAGTCTAGTCCATGAAAGAAAGCTGTAATCATAGCTGATCATTACTTTCATAATTGCAGCTGCAGAAGTTAAAGTACTATAGAGCTTTTAGAAAAACATGGCACCTAATATTTCACATTTAAGATTTGCAGAAGAGTACCAATTTAAATCCTAATTTAAATCTAAATAATTCAATTGGAGGGCTTCAAATACAGGACAGTTTGTCTCTATATTGTTAACAGAAATAGTTGATTGTAACTAGCATTTTGTTGAAATTTGTGCTAAAGATAATACACCAAAAAACGGTAATAAAACGAATTATAAAACTTTAGATTTCAGCAAGTCTAAATTGCAATGCTTCATTCCATCCAAACAAAACCTATAAAAGATACCTATTTAAGAAAAATCAAATTAAGATCTTAGAGTTGGATGTATATTCAAGTGACTTAATGCCATAATGCTTTGTGCTGTCATCATTATATTTTGTAGTACGCACAGAGCAATGACTATATTTTTCTTGAATGCTGATTTCTATGCTGATTATATATATTGACCTCACTGAGGCCATCCATCTGCCTTCCAAATGTTGAATATTTTTGCTCTTCACATACGGCATTTACTTCATACTTTCTGTGCAGGCAAGTCTTCTCCATACATTCAGACAGTGAATTGCGTACACAGCTGTACCCCACAGCTCTGTATATTGTTAGTATCTTTTCATTACAGCTAGATTCAGCTGCCATGAGTTTCACCAAACCAATTTGCCAGAGCACACTAAAAATAACATCCTCAGCACCCAGCAATCTGAAATTTTGAGTTGCCTTCATTTCTCTAAATTCCTTTAAACAGCATTCAGAATAGTCAGTTTCTTTTAACTTTGGCCTCAATTTTACACCTAAATCCCCTTTGCTCAGGAACATGCCATAAGCTTACAGTACACTCTGAGGATGTTCCTTATCATGTGTTAACTTATGTAATACATGATTGCTATGAATAAAATAAATGCAATAGCAACCTCAAATTAAAGCCAAAATTTAAGAAATATCTCTTCTCTGATTTTAGCTGTAGTTATATAACTCTAATTAGTTTTAATTCCATGAGACAAAGGAATCTCTACGTGGTGTTGCGGATATCCCTTCCAACAAAAATTCCATCAAAATAGTTCTCTTCAAAAATAATTCTGCACCTTTCTCCATTTATCAGTTCTCTGGTTTTTTTCTGAAATTCTCTATGGCCATGTGTAAAATGATATAGAAACCTTCAGGATTCTAGCTTCTTGTAAATCATACAGGCCTCTGCAACTATTTTAAAGCTAGTTGCAAAGATGTCAGAGACAATGTCTTTCTTGGTAATGCCAGATGAGCTAAAAGGGGACAAGGTCACAAACTGTTGCTTGGAAGGCTCAGGTTGGACATCAGAAAAAAAAGTTCTTCACTAGGATAGTAACCTAGCAGTTAGAAAAGTCCACTAAAAGATTTCTGTAATTTCCGTCCCTTGGAGATTTTCAGATCTCACCTCGGCAAGGCTTTGAGCAACCTGATCCAACTTCAAAGCTAGTCCTGCTTGGAGAATTAAGGTCCAATAGCCCCACATGTCCTTTTCAACTAACTTTTCTATTCTTTTATGGACCCACGTATAAACAAAAATGCCGTATCTTCAAATTTCAGTAACAAATGTCAAACAGGCACACTGATCTGGTTAATACCTTTCATACAAATCTTTACTACTTTAAATTGCAAGTGCCTCTGAGTACATGGACTAGAATATCGAGAAAGCTGCAAAGAATATCTTTCCCATTACTGTTATCATGCAAAAAGCATCCAGATTTGCAATTCAAATATGAAGAATATGAAGAAAGAGCAGGTAGCATTGCAGCCAGGAGGAAAAACAATCTGTTGGGAGTTGTATGGGCAGGTACAGGGGGCTGTTTTTTCCACACATTATCTGTCCTGGTTACATAGCATGACTTCAACTTTTCCTCTTCCTGAAATCCAAATCACCAGAAGTTGCGTTGGCTAGACAAGCTGGGGAATAGGAGAAATCTCTCTGCTGATTACACATTGGACCATGAACAGCATTTATCTGCATACTAGCAAAAGAATGATTTCTCTTGCATTCTGTAAGATGTGAATGGACTTCCCTGAAACTACTTTAAAAAGTCTCTTGTCATAACGTGAGAGGGAGAGATATGCAAAAGCTCTGCCAACTTTTAGTGCTCAGTTTGATGCTGTTGCTCACTGAAAACAGCATCAAAAAGAAGCTGCAGTGAAAAATGTGTTTTGCCAGAAGCTATGGAACAGTCAGTTACTTTAAACCAGTGAATCCAGAAACAAATTTAGCAAGATTACTTTCTTCTCCTGCCTGTAGTGTTGTTGATGCTCCTTTAGTAACACACCTGGTGATACTCATCCAGGAGTATCCTTCAAACACAACTCATATGCAAGAAAGAGTGAAAAGGAGATTTTTCTTATGAAATTTTTCCATGGCATTAAGTCATCTGAGCAGCTTCTAAACACTACATCAAGAATTGTCTACATCCGCATGTTCATTTTGGAAACAAATGAAGGTTTTAATTTTTTTTCCCTTCCTGTTATCCAAAACTGAGCACTGCATACATCACATGAATAAAACATTCCCTCCCTCATTTGTTATGTGCGGCTTAGAAGTTATCTAATACAGGAATCCAATAAGTTGATTTTATTTATACAGTATTCCATAGCAGCTGATTTAAAGAATTTACTGTTATTGTGGAGCAGTTCCCTATCTACAGTTCCTTTCTTTAAAAGCATTTTCTATTTAAAAAACTATGCTGAGGACATTAAAATCTATTAAGAATTTTAATTTTGCTTTCCATGGATTTATGAGTTTACAGTTTAGAGAGAGTTTTTACTTTATACTGGTCAGCAACTTCATGCAGTCATAAAGACAATTTCAAAGTACTCCAGCATTTTGGAAAAAGGAAAAACAACAGAGGCTATGCTACCCAGTCCAGAGTAGCCGTGGGACTCCACTGCAGGCCATTCTGGAGATTGTATTAACTAAGCATAGGCTTATGTCATAAGTAGTTATCATGATTTTAACTTAAGTGCTTTTTATTCCCATGCTAACAGGTTTACATTATAATTTATCTTCTAAGTAGACATGAACAGTTACAGTTCCACATGAGAGCAATAGCTGTCAAACTGTACTGGGGTGCTTCCAACTGTGTCACTTATCTCACTCACGTTGCAACAAGGTCTGTAAATCTGCTTGAAAAAGCATTCAGAAATAGCTGGATTTGGAAGGAAGCTTTAATGTGGATTCTGAGTAACCACCATGCAAAACAGACTCATTTACCACTCATTACCACCTTGATACAAAAATCTAGAAGGGTAACATTACGAACAAGCAGAGAGAGATGCAAATTCTACTTAATTTGCTCATTATGTTGGGAAAGCACATGAATGCCAGTTTACCTCATTACCAAACATCTGCAGGTTTAAAGTGAGCATCCCCTTATTAAAAAAAGGAAAAAAAAAATCTTCAACCATATCAGTTTCATCTAACTCTCAATGCTTATCCCCATGTTCAAAAACAAAGTCTTTATCCATTGGGAAGTACATTTAGCTATAAATCTGAAGTGGGGGCTTCATCCTTCCTCATCTTTGCTGTCTACACAGTAGCAATGTAGTGTACGGTAGTTACCTAGACTCCCCCTCTACAGTCACTGGGAAAGGTACCTCCAGAGAGCAATTCCACCTGTTTTGAAATGTGAACCATAATAGACCACTGAGCGAGCCCAGAGAGCTAACAAACCAGACACCCACTTC
Organism: Nipponia nippon; assembly: GCF_047370975.1. Classification (NCBI taxonomy): domain Eukaryota; kingdom Metazoa; phylum Chordata; class Aves; order Pelecaniformes; family Threskiornithidae; genus Nipponia; species Nipponia nippon. Next base: position 2,996,779 of record NW_028262337.1, on the reverse strand, counting down.
ACAAGGTTAAAGATAAGTGAAGATAAATTCCATGCAGTAAAAAAGAAAAGGAGAAGGATTTGAGATGACACTAAAGATCAGTTCTGATTTGCAGGTGCTCTTTTAAGAAAGCAAGCTGTAGCAGAGATTTCACAGGCATATAGGTTTGATAGCTGGCAAGTATAACACCATGAATAATCATGAATACAATCATTTGCAAGTACAACATGATATCCATGGAAAAAAATAGTTTTTCAAGGTCAGTCCTTTTAAGATATGCTTGCATAACCTGTTGTAAATAGAGAAGAACTGACCTCAAACCCGTCGTGGAAGGGCAGTTAATGTGGTGCCAAACTAGAGAAAATAACTCTGCAGAAGGCATAAGTTGAGAGGTAAAATGAGCCAAGTAGAAGTTAAATTAAGGGCATTTGAAGCACAGCCTTACTGACCTACGTGCCAACTACAACAAAATATAAAGCTCTGGAAATACCTAAAAAACCCAGAGCAGAAGGGCTGGTTCAAGACAGAACAACATGAGAAGAGAGAGCTAACAAACACAGCAACTCTGATTAATATTATATTTTAGTTATTGTCTTTAAAGACCAGTTTTACAAAAGAAACAGACTTCAAATTTCTGTAAGATTGCTATGACTAGATCTCTCACCTAAAGTTTGGATCACAGTAAATTACTCACTTCCTAGCCCAAAACAACAGTACACCTTTGAGAAGTAAAAATTAAGTCATACCTAATATGTACACGTTTGTAATAGCACCTATATTTCACTGGAATAAAACAAAACAAACAACATATTTCTGTACCTCCAACTATCTTTCAGCCCAAGTAAAAAGAAGGAACAGTGCTTGAAAGTTTCAGTGCACATTCTTCTGTTTCCAAAATAAAGGTCACAAACTGATTCTGTCTTGCCACAATACATGCAGAGTCTGAGCATGCTTCTACTTGCACATGAGCAGCAGAAAACACTGGAAATTGAAGAGGCTGTCAGGTGCTTTGCTGCATGTGGTCAGGGTCAGTGGTACTGCACACCTGTGTAACCGTGTAAAACACTGCTGTGAGAAGCGTGAGACTACCCACCCCATGCACCTCTTTGCTCAGGAGATGCATTTAAGCTACGGCATGTGCCCTCAGTCCTTGCTTGGGCTGTCCTGTGGTGTGCATTGGGCTGGACAAAGCCTGACCTGCACATTTGGGTTGGTGACCTGACCTTGGACCTCCCAGATCACTATGAACTTGCCCAGCAATTTGGACTCTCAGCTGAACCCAGATGCTACCAGACCTGCCCTGCTCACTGTGTTTGGGTACTGGGGGATTGGGCCCTGCTTGGTGACGCTCTGCCAGCTGCATTGCTGGGTTTGGTTCCCTGTACCTTCTGGAGCAAGCAGCCCTTGGTGCTCCCTGACAGTAGCCTTGGGAGTGATGGGGACTCTGCTTGTCCTCTCAAGGAAAGAACAGAGGGAAAGTTGATTTAAAGCGCTGACTGTACATGGGATACATTAGCATTTTAGTTCAGATTAGGTATGATGTTGAAGCAATCTGTCAGTTATCCTTGCTGCTGTATGCATTACAGAGCAGCCTCTGAGGGGAGCAACTGAATTCCTCTCAGGAGATGAGCTCTAAGGGCTAAGAGATGCACAGTCTATGGGACCAGTCTGGAGTGTGCTCACTACATTGCTCACTGTATGATGCACCTTTTAATATGGCAGGGGATACACGCCAAGAAAGCAAGAATAATATAAAACATTTTACATAAACATGAAACTGTTTAATATCCCAGCAATGGATATGTAATCTGCATCTATAAAGTTAGTTTGGTAGAAGTCGAAAGTTCCAAGCATATGTCTGACATTTTTATTTACAAATAAAACTACACAAATAACAGTTATTGCACAATTATACATGTTAGGATTCCAGAAGGAAACTTTGGAAGAAATCTTACTGCAGAAGTCTTCCCAGGTTTTCTGCCATGTTAGAAAATTTAATATTCAACCTCAAGTAAATGACCACAAATTGTCAGGATATTTTAGCAGTACTCTGTGGCACATGTAAATTGAGCTGAATGGCACAACTGACATTCTCAATGGACACTTTCACAAATCATCATTTTCACTGGCACTAATTAGTAACCTTATTGGCAGCCTCAGAAGACTGGAGACATTACGTGCCGGGTAACATTTACTAAAGGGCAAAAGCCTTACACAACTTTGGCATACAAAATGTGAAAAAACGAATGAATTTCAGCCACAAGGAATTAATTCCTTTATTGTCTAGAGGTGATCATCCTAGATTTTCTGAATGACAACTTGGCTGTGGGACCTGGATAAGGAGTATTTCAGCATCTGCTTTTTATTTTTCTAGAAAGATGCAAAGACAATTCTAGATCTGTCAAACTATGCTTCCTATTTGTATTCATCCTTTTAGTGACACATAGTTATCATGCACATGCAATATTTAAAGGAGTTTTCCTTTTGGAGCCTTTCCAATCTGTTCATTAAATTTTGTTTCAAATCTTTTAAAGTGAGGTTTTGAGTATGTAATTACTTTTCTAACAAAGCAGGAAAGATGTTTTGCTACCAATCACAGAGGAATCTCAAGGAAGTAAGTACACAAAATAATAATCTAGTCCATTTAGTTATTAATGAGAAACACATGCAACAAGCAAACAGACACAAAAGTAGTAAATTAGCCCAAAAGTTCACACTGTTGTTTTTTTTTTAAGCATTGGGAAATTATATTGGAGACATTAATAAATTTTCAGGACTTGGTATAATTTTCTAAATTCACAGAAAAATGAAGGTTCTCTTACAAGTCGGTTAAGAAGTAGGAGCCTAATTCAGCTGCTATGAAATAAAATGCAAAGATTTACTCTTAAGAAATTGGCTTGTGCTTTCAAGAATTCATATAGAAACATAACAACATTACTTTGGAAAGTGTCTAGCAGCTGCTTTCAATATCCTTGGTTTTGCCAGGATTTTTTATAATATTGCAAACAGCTGCTCTTCTAGTACACAGTATGCCTGTCATCTGTCTATCAAATGATTTCATTTCAGCATAAACAAGGAACAGTTTGGTCTCAAAAACAGGACATAGACAGCAGTCAATAGGAGAGGATTCATGAAACCCATTCTCTGTAAAGAAGAAGGATTCATTATTTCTAGCTCAGCTGCTTGTACATTTCTTTCTTGCAGTAACTGTGTTTTGTGTTTGCAATTGGAATGACCTGTTCTCCAGTGTAATTTGCAGTTGCAGATTGTTGAGACTATGTGTTATATAAGAGGTGGGGCTTTTGGTTGAGGTGTGAGGGAATCAGGTCTCTTTAATTGTGACTGACAGGCAGTTATTTGCTAAGGTATCATCAAAGGGCATTGCTGATTAAGGAAAGGGCTTATTGGCTGTAAGTTCTCTGTACTGTTTGATTGCCCTGAGCTTCATTGCCCCATTGATATCCAAGTTACAGTGACTATCATTTTCCTTGCCAGTGCTCTTTTACAGGGCTGAATCCTAACAGTCTCCCTGTTAGCAGCACGGTAAGATGGTCAGTCTAATAAATAAGTGTATCACTGCCAGTGACATAGTTTCTAAAAAGTAATACGAGCCATAGCAATGATTGGGAAGCTAGGGTATGACACAGTGATAGGTTTATGAGCTAGCTGCTACCACTCAGAAAAAGAAATTTTAGAATTATAAAAGGCTTATGAAAAAGCAGTTTTATGAAAAAGTTCATAAAGACGTCAGCTCAGTGTGCAGCAGCAGTGAAAAAGCAAATAAAAAGTTAGGAATAATTAGGGAAGGAATAGAAAGTAGAACAGAGAGCATCATTATGGTACTATACAAATCTGTATAGCACCTGCAAACAGTGCCTGTGGTTTGGTTCTTCTGTCTCAAGCAGATTACAGTAGAACTGGAAAAAAGAAGAGAGAGAGCAAAAAGGATGATCAAAAACAAGAATAAAAGGAATGACTAAACAAAATAGGTCTCCATGGCATAGACCAGGAAGGGGAAGGAAAGGTGTCATGACTCATGATGGACAGTCATCTTGTCTGGCAACCATCGTTTCAGTGCTTGACTGGAGACTCTGAACAAGAATCCCAATGAGTGGTCATGTAAGCGTAGAAAACCAACACACCAGAAAAGGAAAGAAAATACAATACAAAAGATGGTTAGTCCTGGGGGCCTAAACTGATTGCAGGCTGTATCTCTAAGGCATGGTATAAATGATTTACAGCTTCTACAAATTTGTGCCTCAGCAAAAAAATAATCCTATCAGGTTTAACACCTTTTATCTTTATTGGTATGATGTATTTCAGGGAAAGGTTATCTCCAACTACAATTTAATGCATTTCTTAGCAGGTGTATGCTATTTGATACTATTTACTTCCACTTTTTAGCATTTCAGTATATACTGCCTTCAAACTAAAAATATTCTAATTCTTTAAAAATATTATCATCAGATGTGATGGGAAGACTTTGATTTAAAACTTAAAAATTAAATACAACTAATTACTTCAAGGAATTCCTGTGCATTTGTCAGTCTTATGACTCATGGTTTCATGTTGTTTCATTTAAATTGTTGTGACAGTCAGCTCTGTAGCTACACTGAAATAGAGAGGAGGATCTAATAAGGGTAGAATATTTGTATGTCATTACCAGGGCAACAACAGAGTGACCACAAACAATCACTTCCAGCTGTTTCCTCCTCTCAAAAAAAAGTTCAGGTAGAAAAGAACTGTATTTTCAATTCACTTAGTTTAACTTGTTTCATTAAGGGAGAATGATAGGGACAATTACACTGGAGGATGAGCGAGGAATATCTAGCCTTATGTTTCAAGGCAGAAGAGAAATAGGGAGATGTATTTGGGGAAACAGAAATGGCTTGAAAGGTAAAGGTATACTGGAGATCCAAATACTTTCCTCTATCAAAATAAGAGGATCTATACTTTCAGAAGGTATAAGAACTTTAATCTTACAGTGATTTTACATGATTAAGAATCCAATTAAGTGACAAAATATAGTACTGAGAGTAAATTAATTAATCCCATATTTAAATGCATGAATGCCAGCTGCATGTCTGTACTCTGATTTAGAAATAGAGATTTAAAAATCAACATATAGATATTTAAATTAAAACCTCAGAACCTAGAATCCAAAAATAAGTCTTATTAAATAGCCCCATTTGGAAACTGACCTCTAAGTCATATTTGCAACTTTGAATTTTGTAGAATTTCACTGATTAATTCTTATCTTTGGGTCCTCCTAAGGAGCATGTTCAACAACTTCATTCTGCTAGCACAGTGGGGTGCTAGAAGTAAAGACAGAGCTTGCCTTTTCAGAAGATGTACTCCCACAGACTGGCCCATGACTATGGAGGAAACGACCATAGGAACTATGGACTGTCACAAACCTCACCAGTTCCTGCCCCGACTGTAAAATGTGTTCTCGCAATCTGGCTTTAAGTCAGACAGACTGACATATAGGTCAGTCAGATTGATATATCTATTTGTGCACATCAATAGTACATAAAAATACAGAAGACACTTTCCAACTGCATGCACTTCCTTCTCAGGGGAAAAAAAAGAAAAAATAAGCACGTAAGAAATGGTAATCAATTTGCTTAATGCATTACTTGAAGGCACTCAGGCTTAAGGGATAAGAATAGCAAGAGTGGATGAAGCCTGTATTAGCAGAGTAGGATATCAAAGCAAATAATTCACAGAGATGCTACTGTCCCACTAACACTTTCTCAGAAAGAATATTCATTTCAGTGAAATTACCATTCTATGCTCATGCAGTAAAAAAGTCTGCATGAAATTTGGATAAGCAAGTTCACAAATTATAAAAGTCTGGGTGGTAGATAGGGAGGAGGTATTACAACAGAAATACACAAACACAGTTCATGATACTCTTGCATTTGATGAATAACCATTCAATTAAAAAGATGCTTTCATTTACGTATCTCGCATCCAGCTTCTAGTACTGAGAAAGGTGGCAGAAGGGGAGCATACCTACAGATTCACTCTCCAGTGTTTTCAGGACTGCAGCATGGGCCTCAAAAAATCAGAAAATACTATTTTTTGCTTATGTATGTAATGTCATACTTCTTATGTTTAGCCTTCTGAATATCAGGAAGAGACCTACCATGAAAATATTTAGTGCAAGCACTGTGAAAGCAATGGTCAGCAAAAGCAGAAATAAAAAGTTATTTTTTATTAATTATTAAGTTATTTTTGTTAATTATTAAGTTATTATTAAGTAGTCTTGCAGTTCATTTAGCCTGAAAAACTAAGCTCTCTTATCTTACTGTTATAAAGGTACCAAACTGAAGTTGTCTGTGACAGTTCTAAATTGTATCTCTTAATCTGAAACAGATTTGTGGCTTTCTGGACAAAAAAAAGAAAAGCCAAAAAAAAAAAAAAAGAAAAGCAAAAAAAAGCTGGGCGCAAACAGAACTTATCTAAACATACCTAAATAGCCCCAAACCTTAACCCAAAGCCACACTGACAGTTATCCGGCAATAACTTTCTCAAGCCAAAGGTGGAAATTAAAGGGACATTAAGAAGGAAGCATGGTATTTGAAGTATTACACAATAGAGGTAATTTATCACTGTATCTCAAAGAATCATTTCAACTAAGCTAAATCCTTTATGTTTAGTATTCAGAAAGTTGACAGCAAAAGCAAAGTGGAATTTTGTTTATCCACAGTAACAACTGATGCATTATTCCTGTGCTAAAATAATCAGCTATGTGAGACAGACTTGTTTATGCAATATTATATGCTATCACTGGGAATTTACTTGATGCTGGGAAATCTTTTTGAGCATCTAGCAATTGCATTTCAAGATTACTGAACAGCTAAGTTTCAACAGCATAATGAAAAGGTTATTCTGGCTGCTTTTGGAACTGTATGATCAGAAAATAAGTTCACATTGGACATGAGCATTTCTGCTTGTTTATAAATTACTACAACTTTTGCTTTCTGTATCTGGATACACAGTTCCCACTGTGACAATATAAATGGCAAGCACACCTTGGCAAGCATCTCAATCCTACTCATGACTCTGAATACCTACCTGTAATTTACAAGAAACCCAGAAAAGAGGTGGATGTTCAAGTAACTTCCAGCAATTACAAGAGCCATCAGTTTCAACACTTCTAACTGCTTTGATGATCCCAGACTCATTCAGGCATTGAACTTCCAGTGATTTCAGTAGAGGTTGAAGTGCATTCGAGGATCTGAGCCAGAGTGCAAAATATCAGTGCTAAATCTGCAGGCAATCTTCATTAACCAAATGGCAGTAGAAAAGTTGCCTTTAGTTATTTGCCTTTCTGGTCTTTTTAACAGACACAAACATTTAATTTGTACTGATGTATCTTGGCATAAAGAATTCCCACCCTCCTATCTTCAAGTCCAGTCAATTACAGTAAGCATAAAAATAGTGGTTTTATAATATTATCAAGTTCAAATAATTGGTTAGCCTTTGGTTTTCAAGTATAGCTTCACGTCAATGCTCGTAAGTGGGACAATTCCCATTCTAACCACTGGGAGGTGGCAGATGCACTGTGCATTCATTATTTAGAGGTCTCTAGAACTGCGCTTGGTACATCACCTAATATATAACCCTGTTGATCCATGCTGCCTAAGGATGTTTCTGTTCTCTTTAGACTTACTTAGTTTTGTTGAAAACGGTACATTAGATGCAGTACAACTAAAAGACTCTCAAATATTATATATATAAACTTAGATATGGTGGTCAACATCTCTACAAGAAAGCTTTGAACAGCTACTACTGAAAATGTTAGCAAACAAGTTGCTTTTTGAAATTTGTTTGCAACATCTGTTGGAAAAATGATTCAATGATTTGGATTCCACATAGGGTTATCTCTACAACATGGTAGCTGTTCTCTTTTCTTGCTCTTGTTTTGTATGAACATCACTTTTCAGATGAGAGAGAATTTCTGGGCACTACAGATCTTGCCATTTTATTTAGTGAAACGTACACAAACAATTAAAAAAATCAGCAATTCAAACACTATCCTGATAAAATATTTTTCTTTGTATTTGCTTTTTTAGAGAATAAAAAAACAATACTGCTGTAACATTAAATAATTAGTGTTTACTGGGTGACTAAACACCTTAATCAGAGAAATTAGTCTAAACATGTCACAAGAAAGGGCTACTGTAAAGATTTCAACACTTCTTTGTTGTTCTGCAAATATCATGAGAATAGCTCTTTCTTTCATATTGTTTATTAAAATGTAAAAAAGCCCACTTGCACAAATGAATTATGGATAAGAATGGAAAAAATGTGTCATACCAAAAATGTGGCTGGATTTTGTTATCCCTTGAATAAGATCATGTGAGCAGCTCCACTGACTTAATTTACTCTGCTCAGTAAGGACAGCAAGATGAACAAGAGATGCTATAACCAGACAGTAATTTAGGGTTACATCCTGAGCTGGTAATGCCCAAGACTTGAATTACACACTTATGTATGGGAGTAAGGGGGAGTTACAAATAGGAATGTGTAATTCTCTTTCAAGATGCTAATTCTTATCAACTTAAAATAGCAATGTAGCCTGTCTTCATACCTTCTCCTTTCCCCTAAGAAAACCTGTAATTATTTTCCCTACTCAATGTATTTATTAAATAAATCTAAAGTTAATTGCATGCTATATGTTACTATCCCTCACTTGCCCACAATATATATTGCTGGACAACAGAAAATTTTAGAAGGACATTTCTTCCCACTTGATTTTATATATATTCTCTCATTTCAAACTGAGCTTAAAACAAACTGGGTTTTGCTTCAAAAAAATACTTTGAAGTTCTGTTGTCCTCCTTCTAAGACTTCAGTGTGCTTCACATTGCACTTTGAGTTACCACTCACACTGTCAGTAGTTTAAGTGATGCCATTATTATGAAACTATGTTTTTATTGTATACAGTTTTGACTATCAACAAAATAATGATTCTGAGTTAAAATCTGCCTATGTTTATGCTAACATTCAGTAATAAAGGCTGCATCAAAAGCCAAATACCTAGTCTGAATTTTAATCAGGCTAGCTTTATATGATTTCAGACACTACTACTTACAAATCTCATATTTCATTATTGCTCAAATAGGTGTAAAGTTATTGTTCAACATAAATAAATGTTTTTAGAACAATATTACTTTTCTCAGCTAGGTGCTTATGCACAATTTATTTAAATTTATCTAAAATGTTTTGGTGACAAGCTAGAACTAGAATTACAGAATAATTTCAGAGCTTCCTGAGTTCACAAAGAAACAAAACAGAATATAGTTCCAAAGTAATTTATGGATTTAATTTTGTAATTTCCATTTTCAATTCTAGGTGAACCTGGGAAACTAATAAACAGAAAATCTTTAAAAGCTTTACCTTAGAGGTTTGATGATTATTTTTTTAGTCTCATAGTTTTAACTTAATCAGATTAAAAATTCAAAGTCTTTCTGTTTTAGTAGACTCCAACACTGGGCAATGCTCTGGAAAATCTTTCTCCCTCTGTAATTTGGCTCTCTCTTCTCTCTTATTTTCCCTTGAAGTTCTATTGTAAAGTGTTGAACCCTAAGTAACACCTCAAAGGTGTGCTGTATTCTTGGTGAAAATCAGTCTTGTATGATATCAGACAAAACACACAGCTATACAATAAAATAAACCTCTTTCTTTACTTATTTTAGTAGTCTTTCTAAATTTTTATTTATTTCTTTATTTCTTTATTTAATTAAGAGGTGTGGAAATGTTGATAAGAACATTGCTTAATAATGTCAGATTCTAAAAATCCAGAAACATCAAATAGATTTTAAAAGTTCCTCTAGAATTCTTCTTAAATCAAAAGCTTCACCAAATATCCATTCTTGAAAACCAATCAATTTTCATCAACTGATTTTTTTTTTAAGCGTGGCTGCTTAGCAAATGTGGTGATATCTGCCTCTGTATAATAAAATGAGATCTGAGTCAAATTATTTTCTCAGCCTGATAAGGATTTTAACCCCTTAAGCTCTGCCACCTGCCTGGAAAGTAGGATAGCAACACCTGTTTTCCAAAAAAGGAATTTAAGATTTATTAAGCCGGAAAGAAGGAAGCTGGAGCTCAGTGATTAGGGCTGTCATTCCTGAGGGAGAAAAAAAGTCTGTGTTCTATTATTATTCACAGAATTAGACCTTTGTTTCATCCACTGACCTTCTAGTATTATACTTCCAAGAAGACCCGGCCAATTTTCCATTCAAATGAAGTGAAGAAGGTAAAGGGTGAAAGCCCAAGCCTTTCTTTTAATTTATTTAATCTCCATATCATCCACTGTTTTATTACTAGCTTGCCTGTGGATTTTTACAACTCAATTCATTTCATACCTAGGAAATCCAAAAAGCTTTCTTGACAGTAGTGCAAGATCTGCACAGAATTCACTTCATCACTGAAGATCTCATCACAGGGTGGAGTCGCCTTCACTGATGTAGTTCTGAGGACAGAACTATTAGGGGAATGATAGAGCAAGAGACTATTTGATTTGCGAAAAAGTAAGTCTTACTTTTTTTTGTGAACAGCTATGATGGTGAATTCAATCCCTTCTGCAGAGGAATTTGTGGTGGAATGCAGATGACACTGCAATTTTATTATGTTTCAAAACTATTTTTGGTAATTATGTGATCAATACTGAAAACATCTTGCCATAACAAGAGTGAACGTTTTATTGAAAAACAGTATGACTATAAATCATTTTTTTCTATACTTAGATTTTAGAAAGGCGCTGACATTCACTTCCTGTGAATTTTATGATTTGCTTAAGATTTAGAAAGAAGTTATGCCAAAAAGGCTTTGAAAACAACCATCAGCATTATTTCTTGCTGGTATAATCTTCAAATGGGGAATACTGGCAAGAGAGGACAAAGCGAGTAAATGAATAATTATGTAGTGGACTTTTCTCACAGAGTTCTAGTGCTGAATTTGATTTATAATGTATTTTTTGTTTGGATCTATGAGACACCAAACCCACTCACTTTGATGTATTGATTTTTCAAATAATATGTTACATTATTTAGCCTAATACACTGTGTTTGAGAGAATTTGTCTCTCAGCTGTCTATAGAATGTGACACGCTAATTTGAAACATTTACTAGCAGTTGATAAAACAGACTAGAAGATGTTAAAAGAATACCAGGTAGTGTTTTATTCACTTTGGAAACTCGGTGCCAACTGGCACATCAGCTTCCATTTATCCTCAAGGAAATGCTTTGTAAGAGAGGCCGAGGAAAAGCTGAATGATTTATTCAGTCTATGAGAGTATGAAGCCACACAGCTCTGTTCAGTCCCTTTTCAGAGTTCATTCTCAAGCCAATGCCCTCAGCTACATCCAGTTTTATTAGGTTGAAAAGAGTTTGTGGAACATACAAAAAGCTATGTTAAGGCTGTGAACTCTGTACCATGAGCCCTCTACAGTTCCTATAACAATCATACATATTCTGCTATCATTGATGTGAGGTCAAGGCAACAACGGCACACACTGAGCTGAAATTTGAGATTTACCAAATAGGACAGAAGAAAGATTTTAGGGGCATTTCTTCATATTTTGGCATAGTTTTACTGAAGTAGGAGTGAAAGTTATAGTCTCTTTTGTTATAGCAGGAAACTTCCATTTGGCAACCCTAAAAGGAAGACCTATCAATGCCACTGCAACTGAACCATGCAGATGTTATCATTTTGCATAACTCAAAAAACTCAGTGACATTTGAATTATCTCCTGTAAAATAAAACAAAAAAAGCTTTTAATCTTATTAGTAAAGACTGAAACTCGAAGACTGCAATATTTCTTTGGATAATTTTTGGCAATGCTATTCTGCCTAGATTGAATTCAATCTGCATGCAAGAGTACTAGCTCAAAGATTTTCATCCTAGTTTATATATAGAATGTAGCATATAGAATTTACTATCCATTTGAATTTGACTCTGTACTTTGTACAATTTAAGTAAGACACATGCCTGAGAGACACAATGAAAACATGTCAGAATTAGATTCTCCCGCCATTTGTATTGAAATGAGGCCATTAATTCCATTGATTTCAATACAATAATTTCTAATATATATATATATATTTACATTTAAGACAAAACACTGCAGGTTTTATATTACAGATAGTCAAGGAGAAACCTCTGGATTTGTGGTTGATATATTTAGCATAATCCTAAAATCACACTTTACAGTATGTAATTGTATGCAACTTTCAGATTAGCCAGTGGGGTGTGCTGAGTTAGTTGAGAAAAGTGAAAATTTAAAATGTCAACACTGAATTCATTAACTAATTGTTATCAACAGCTTTGGCAGCTCATTAGCTGCCTTTGATAAGGTTACATGAGACAGGATATGTAAGCTATATAGGTAACCCAGACCAGCAAAGGGAATGTGCAATCCTCTTTTTCAAATATTTCTATCAGTCCCCTTAGAAAGTGACTGGAATTTTAATTTTTATCAAAATTGCAATTTAGCACACTTTGAAGGAAAGTTTGGAAGCAAGATGAAAGCAGAAGATTGAAGAGATTTCCATACAATGGGCATCACGATATACGAAGATGGTCACTATGATGAACAGGCAAAGGGCTGTATATTGATCTGAAGTAACACAGAGGTTAAACTCAGAAAACTGTAGCTCTCTTGTACTGCAAAGTAGTTCTACGGAGAGTGGGATATTTTTCCATTCATCATCTCACCTCTGAGTCTTTAGAAAAAAGAGTTTGGGGAACAAGAATGACTAGATGAATCTTCTGAACAATCAGAAAGGACTGACTGGCATCAGATATCCTGCTTAGATTTCACCATGTCCTGATGTGTCTCTAATTTACTGGAAAAGAGTTCCTGAAAAATGTTTTAGTTTGTTTTTCTTTCCTTTGTTGAATAGAAATTGTTAAATTGACACCTTTTGATATGATCTTTCTAAAATTAATTCTGTGGGGAAAAACATGCCAAAGTGTTTGTACTCAGAAGCCTAACCCAAACCCAAGATCTATCTGGATGGATGCAATATTGTAAGATTAATATTTGGATCTCAGTTCCCCAAATTATTGAGGTGTGTATCAAAACCTGAGCATGTGCACGCTCTCTGTGAAGTCAACAAGACTACGTCAGCTTAATCATTTTGCTGAATCACAGAGTAAATTACTATAGGTATGCAAAATTAAGTATGTGATAGTCACCTAAAAATTTCAAGAAACTGCTTACCAGTGCAGATAGATTAGGCTTTAATCATTTATTAGGTTGTAAAAATTTGTTTTAAAATAACATGGCTAAAATGGGCTTTAGTGCTTATTTCTAAAAGTTACAGAAATAATCCTGCAAGCTCTGCAGTGTTACATGTTCCTGCTAGATGCCAGTATAATATCTTTAAGAGTATGACCACAGACAGTGACCTCCCTCTGAGGTTTGAATTGATTATCTTGTATAAGCAAGATAAATAATCTTGTGCAGTATCAGATTTTTTTTATTTTCGTCAGAGAACGCTTTGTTTGATTTATGACTAAAAGTGAGGTGACCTGCATGACTGCATTCTCTTTCAGAGTTTCACAAAAAAAGATCACTTTTTATCTTGATGACCACAGATCAAGGCATCATATGATAAAAGCAGAAGAACATTTACGGTGTAAAAAGCACTACCAAACAGGTCAGTGGTCAAACAGTTGATTTGATTCCCATCACACTCCACAAAGGTGATTTACCTTCTGATGTGTTTGTCCTGTCGGACACTCAGGGTCAGGGAACCATACAGATTTGCTTCAGAAAGATTAGCACATATGTAGGATTTAGACATGGCCTATCCTACAGAACTGAAACTAGTGGGATCTCACTTAAACATCGGAAATATATGAATTGCTATCATAACAGCATTCTTAAAGATGGTTAAAACTGTTGCCAGGTTATTTTCCTTTATTAGATGACTGCCAGACCTGCTCTAACTTTTACAGTCAAACGAAGTCTTTGCCTTGTTTCCAGTGATCATTGGATCCCGGAGGTAATACAGTGCAATATCAACACTCAGTGCTTACACAACATAGCCTGCATGACTTCTATATTAATAACATTCAGCCTTAAGGATTACCAATAGTCCATTTATCCATATTTACAAGTTAAAATAATTAATTTCTACTGTTTTCTGAGATACTAGCTGTTCACTCAGCATTTCTATATATGTAGTCTCAAACCAGTATCATATTTCAAAATAAAAGCAGCATAGATGACTCACCGTAAGTGCAAGTATCCAAGTCTCTTTATGCAAAATGAATGGACCCACATTTTTAAAGACGCACTATTTTAAAAACAGGATTATATAAAATCCTTTAGTATGATTAACAGTAGAAGTTCTGACCTGTTAGATTCCTTCTGTAGATTAAAATTCAAGCTGTGGATTTAACATTTGAACTCTAAAAGTCAGAAGAGAATTTTAATGAACGTTTTTTCCCTCTGAAAGATTTTTTCCACAGTCCTGTGGGTATTGCTAGAGTTCCACCATTGCTATTTGTATTTTCTCTTACAGTCTCCTTTTAAAAGTGTGTGTTCCATGTTTTTCCTCCTCCTGTTTCCATGTGGTAGGCAAAGATATTCCATGACTCAAACAGCATTAGCAACTGAATAAGCCTTTGAGTGTACTGAGAAAAATGGAGAGATGGTAACAGCCACATTTCACAGCAGTAGAAAAAGTGCTTGTGTAGCATGCACTGGCATAGCTGAGCATATGCTCTCCATGGTTCTTTAGTCATCTGCTTGGAGTGGGCAGCAGTGCTGAGGAAAAGACAATCTGTCTCTCTGCTAATGAAAAAGTATCTCTATAAAGTAGAGTTGATTAGTGTAAGGATAAACTGTTCAGTGATTTAGAAACCAAGAAATATGAAAAAAATGCACGATCACTGTAAAAAAATATTACCTTTTCTGCTTGAGCAGTTCAGATATTTACGGTATATGAAACATTAATATGGTAAAGGTTGTACTACTTGAATACTTGAAGACAGAATGCAAGAAATATAAAATATTTTTAACTAAATACTTTTGGAAAATTTAGCAAGTTATAACTTACTTGATTTCCTCTCAAGTATAATACCACCTCCTTTTAAAGTGTGCCTGCAGTTCAATACAGGGATGCACAAACCAGCTTTAAAAGAGACAACAGAGGCAACGGAATAGGTCTAAAAGTATTTGCACATAAGCTAATCAACTCTCGTTTCTCACCTGAAGACCTTGACTTACATAGGGCTCCATGCTGCTGCTACTAGATTGCTTCATATAAACAAGCTCAACTGTGCAGATAGCTTGACTATCTCTATACTTTTCTGTTGGCTGCAGGGCAGTCATGTTCCTTATATAGATGTGAAATGGCAGGTGGCTGAGCAAATAAAAGTGAAGGTCCAGTTCAGCAGTGTTGCCATTTTCTTTTTTACGTTTTCTCTCACCAGAGAACCTGCTGCTGGCATTTTATCTGACAACAATAGTGACAACATAATCACATTGTAGACGGGACTAACACCTCCTTCTTTAATTAAGATTGTCCAACAGTGAAATCCATTTGAATTGCTGAAAAAAGGGGGCACAAATTTTGCCAGCTGCACAAAACCACAGATTTTAAATTTTATATTTTTCCTGTGCCAGGAATCTGCCTTAGACTGGGTTTTAGCAGATGGACAAAACAGCTCAGATATTTTTTTAAAAAGGGTTAGACGAAACAAAATATATTTCTCTTGTATCCAGTTGTGGTAACTTTTTTTTAGAATTTCAAGAATATACAAGATTTCAAGAAAAAATTACCATTTGCTGAAGGGTATTTTGGGCAGAAAATAAGCCCTGGTCTTTCTTCCAAATATGTATGCAAATTTTTCTAGTTTGAGTCCAGAGTCAAGAATAGAACCCACTGAACTCACTATTCTCCTGTTGCCAGCAAATATTTATTAAATCCATTAGCAAAATGTCTCTCCTCCCTGTCTAGCACCAACTCCACAGACAACACCAAGTTGGACGGGAATGTTGATCTAATGGAGGGTAGGAAGGCTCTACAGAGGGATCTGCACCGGCTGGATCAATGGGCTGAGGCCAACTGTATGAGGTTCAACAAGGCCAAGTGCCAGGTCCTGCACTTGGGTCACAACAACCCCATGCAACGCTACAGGCTTGGGGAAGAGTGGCTGGAGAGCTGCTCAGAGGAAAAGGACCTGAGGGTGTTGGTCGACAGTCAGCTGAACATGAGCCAGCAGTGTGCTCAGGTGGCTAAGGCGGCCAATAGCATCCTGGCTTGCATCAGGAATAGTGTGGCCAGCAGGACCAGGGAGGTGATAGTGCCCCTGTACTCGGCACTGGTGAGGCTGCACCTCGAGTACTGTGTTCAGTTTTGGGCCCCTGACTACAAGAAGGACATGGAGGTGCTGGAGCGTGTTCAAAGAAGGGCAATGAAGTTGGTGAAGGGTCTGGAGCACAAGTCTTATAAGGATCAGCTGAGGGAACTGGGGTTGTTTAGCCTGGAGAAAAGGAGGCTGAGGAGACCTTATTGCTCTCTACAACTACCTGACAGGAGGCTGTAGCGAGGTGGGGGTCAGTCTCTTCTCCGAAGTAACAAGCGATAGGACGAAAGGAAACAGCCTCAAGCTGCGCCAGGGGAAGTTTAGGTTGGATATTAGGAAAAACTTCTTTGCCGAAAGGGTAGTCGGGCACTGGACCAGGCTGCCCAGGGAAGTGGTTGAGTCTCCATCTGTGGAGGTATTTAAAAGACAAGTAGATGTGACGCTGCAGGACATGGTCTAGTGGTGGACTTGGTAGTGTTATGTTAAAGTTTGGACTCGATGATCTTAAAGGTCTTTTCCAACCTAAAAGATGTTATGATTCTATGATTCTACCTCTATGTAGGAGTTACCTCCCCCTCTCTTAGCTGGAGAGATTTGGTGATAGACCTAAACCTTTCAGAGTTACAGATGAACATAACTGTGAGGCAAAGATAGGAAAAGTGTTTGACTGAAAAAAAAAAAAAAAGTAAAGAATACATACTACAACAAAACAACTGACATTGTCAATCATGAATTTTAAAATTAGGGAGTGCCTGAAGTAATGTCTCCTATTCTCCTGTGTTTTTGTTACTGGGATATTTGCCACAGTTTTCAAAGTAAAAAGGAGTAGAGAGTATATGAGTCCATCATTCTCAAACACATCCTTACTGATGAATTCTTAGTAGTAAATATATATGGTTTTAAGATATTAGTTCACGTGTGCTTTGATCATAGGCAATTTTTGAAATGTATACATATGAATAAACTCATGTCTACACTAAACACATCTCTCACAACGCACAACATACAAAGCCGAGAGAAAAGCCTAGATTTTTTTTATAAATGATGGCATAGCATATTTTAAAGATTTATAGACTGCTTACTGTGATTTTCAGAAGCCATAGTTCTTGCAAACTGCATGATGTCTAGGAAGTCTCTCTCATGCAAACATAGATAAGCATATCAGTGATACATGGATTTAAAAAAAAATCTATTAAGCTTATAATATTTAGAAGAATGAAACTCTGAATGAAAAATATAAATTACAACATGATTTTTACTTCAGTGTTTCAATGCATAGAAGGGATCCATCACAAACATCTAATAATTTTTAGATGGAGAAAGACAGACATGTGTAGCACTTTGGGGATCTTCTTATTCATGTTAAATAGGAAGTGCTCAAATACAGCAGTACTAAATAGCAGTAGAGAACTAAAAGAATGGTTAGTGAATAGCCAATATCAATCAAGACATAGATTACAAATCTATCCAGGTTGCTGAAAATACAGAATCCAAGAATACAATCTACCAAGACGCTACCTTACAGAACATTAACTGGGAAGTGATTCTTCACACAAGTGACATTCAAAGAATGTATTACTAGATCACCTATAAGATGATAAAAAGTGCCAGGATTCTCATTTGATTAGATATATTCAGCTTCATCAGTTTTGTAATTATACTGGAGTAAAAGCCTTGCTCTTTTGTGGACACAAAATGAGAACAGCACAAGAAGACTCTATTATAGTCCCTGCTCAGAGAGGCTATACTTCTTAAAGACAAGAAAAAAGATGAGCCAAAAAAAACAAACCCAAGTTTAGGACATAATAGCTCACCAGCAAAATCATTCATATCCTTTGCAACTTGCCACCTAGTGTATAAAGAGGTTATTCAAGCATTTCAGAAAAAGCAAGTTTTAGATACAGAGCTTTCCAGACCTTTTTTCTATTGGTATCACTACCTAGTTTCATGTTGTATTACAGTCTTCTACTTATCAGATTTGACTTTCCAGTGTGAAATATTATACTGTGGAATTCCATGTCTTACAAAAGGAATTGAGATAACGTTGTATCATCTAAGATCAACATCATCTACCATCTGTAGAGCATTACTGTCAGAGAAGGCTGTTGTGCTTTTGAATCTCACTACAAACAAGCAAGATAGGAGAACTCTCTGTTAATAAAGTGCCAGATACCCATTCCCTATGTTTATCTGCGATTGCTGCACGTGGCATGTATTTTCTCACAAGCTTTGAAAGTCTTTGAGGATATTCTTCACCTTCAATTTATGCTCCTTCTATGTCAAGTATACCTTGTTGCAACCACTTTGAAAGATCACACCTTGCACAGACTGTTATCCCTATTTCTCTGAAGACATTTTCAATTTTTTATCCTTTTTATAATAGCTTGCTTCCCCTGATTCTTACCTTTACCCAATAGATCTGATAAAGTTCTTTTTCATTCCCAAGTAATATCCACAATTTTTCAAGTAAAGTTCGAAGGCAAATATACATTCTTTCTTATTTTCCCCTTTTCTCTCTGTTGCATCATCTTATTTTCAACTTGAAATTGTTCATTGTTGATCTGCCCTCTCCTTTCACTAAAAAAAAAAACCACCGACCAAAAAAAAAAAAAATTACATATCAATGTCCTCTGAATTTTGTTAAAATAAATTAAATACCATAGAAAGGCTGCCCATGTATTTTTTTTTTCTGGTTAACCTTTGAGTCCAGTTCTTCCATCACTCACACAGATGAAAAAGACACTTATACACGCACAACAATCTCCGCTGTTCTGTGTGTCAAACATAGGCACAAAGATGAATGGTTGTCTGGCAATTCCATCCATAAGTGTTTGTGTCTATCTGACTTCTATGCAAAGTAGACTTTAGCAGCAATTTTTACTGAACTGAAAGTCACTTGGGAGAACACAGTCTTCTAAAAAAATACTCTTAAATAAAAGAATAAATATATAGAAAAGACTGTAGCAAATAAATGTTGAAAGTGCCTTCATTTACTGAAGCTTTATGTATACTTATCTTTAGTGTTGAGGACACCTACTATGTATACCCTTTCATAAAAGTTACAACTTTTATGCATTGTTTCCACTTACTTTCCTTTTAAAATGACAAAGTCTTCATATCTTTTTCTGTTATGACTTAGATGGAATGTCTGTAATCATCTTTCCCTTCATTCTCCACAGTTGCCACCACTAGTTCAGCAATACTTTGGTTACAAGTACATTGATAATTATTGCCAGCATTAAACTTTGAAGTCCTTTGAGCTGGCTTGGATGTTATAGTGGTGAACAGCCTCCTTACACTTCGTGTTCCTAATGCTTCCACTGCAACAGCCCTGGGGAAGTCACTAACTTGCATCATTCAGTTCATAAAGTCTGGGTTTTCTATCCAGTCTTACTTTTCAGAAGATCTGAATTTGCTACAAACACACATGGTCCCTTACAGTTCTGTGGAGTCTTGTGTGTAAGGCTCCCATGGGCATGGAATTCACATCCAACAGTTCATTTACAGAGCACAGCAAAGGATGCCTGTGTTCCCTGTCCACAAGATTTATTGGCCATACAGCCATCTGTCACGCAACTGCCATAGTACCACTATTGCTAAAAAACAACTTCCCATCAGCTATCCAACCATCTAATTTTAGGGTGTATATCTAAGGTCATATGTGTTTTCTCCCAGCAGTGGCCTATGGAAAGAAAAGAGCATCCACTTTTCATTTTCCATTCTTGCTGCTAATGATTTAGATTGTTATTTTATTAATATTTCTCTTTAACAAAAGGATACTAAGCCTGTAACAGGCATGTCTCCATTATGGCAGTTACCATTTCCTCATGTATTGATATCACAACTAGAAAGGGGAAAAATCATCTCATAGGTGGAAATCCTTTATAATCACTAATTCATGTACTTTCCAAGCAGAAGTCAAGTAGTATGGAAATCTGCTTTCAAACCTATACAGCCAGTGTCTGCAGTAGCAGTACTTACCTCCAAGTATTTATGGCAATTCAGGATGTTACATTTGTTCAGCTGTGCACATTGTACTGTTTGCTTCTGCCAGTTGTGATAGCTTATTCCCCTCCTCTGCAGTACAGATGCCTTCGGCTGAAAGAAAGGTGCTGGTGTGAACTGGGGAACAGAAAGTCTGACAGCAAAAACTGGGACAATCCTTCTGGAGTCATCTATTCAATGTCACCATGTAGACTGCATGTCTCTGGTAATGCAATCAACACGGAATAGCGGTGTCCGTTCCTCTAATTACACATGCTAGTAATTCAAATGTGCCCACCACCAGCACAGGTAGCTATGAGTAATACAAAGTACCTCTGAAAAATGATGACATAAATAGGTATCTCAAAGACAGCAAGTGACATACAGTTCTAGGTTAGTGCTGGGACCATCTCTGAACTCCTCCAGACTCCTTTTTGGTTGATGGTAAAACTGAAGATTTAAATCAACATTGAAAAGATTTATACATTCACACTGTTTTCCTCAATGTACTCATTAAAAATAAAAACAATTTTCCACATTTTTAATTTAAAAAATATTATGGAAAGCTGTAAAAAGCAGTGTAGATCTAAATAATTGTTTTGAAAGTCTTCAGTGCTTTTTTTTTTCCCCATTGTTGGCTTAATAGCTGAAATTTCTTGATTTCAATAACTTGAAGATTTTGCTCTTCAGCAGATCTTCCTACAACCTAGAAAACACTGGAGCAGGCCTTCCTTTTTGTAAGCACTTAGCAACCATCAGCTTTCAAGATTTTAGGTTATTCCTTCAAGAAAGATTCCAAGAAACTTTTCAAAAGCAGTTTATTTAACTTTATGAATATTACACTGAAGACAGATATTAGTCCTGCAAGACATTACTCTGTGTAAGGAACGGAATACAAGACATAACTTATGCATATTGCTTGCCAGTTGCGTTTACATCCATTAGAATATGATGGTGAAGTGACGGATTTTAAGTACTTAAACTAAGTCAATCAACACACAAGAGTAGCTTGCAGGATTAAAACTGACTACAATTAAAACCTTAACTAATGAACTTGAGAGCCAGTAAGAGGGCACTTTCCAGCTATCTCTAAAAGCACCCTACCAGTTCTGATAACCTGAGCAAATTTAGGATGAGAAGGTGAACAAGATTGTTGATTTCTGGAAAATCAGAACAATGGAAAGAAAATTACTTAAAAGGTAGTGTAGTATCTGTCATAATACATGCATATCACAGCCAAATATTTGACAACATATCCTTAGTCATTCTGTTTTATGCTGATGTCCTCACATTATTGAAATATACAACTGTAAAAAAGCATTTCTTTACTTGGTCCTGGAACTTCCAGAGGGAAGAGATTTTAAATCACAAGAACTTGTTTTTGTGGAGTGAGTAGAAAATTATGTAGGAACACTGTGTGCAACAGGAGGAAAAAGCTATTGTTAATGTGAAGTTGCACTCCAGAGGAATTAAAGGTATTTGCATTTTTAGACAAGTGGTATATTTTTCTCATATTACAGAGAAAGGATCCAAGAAGCCTGAATACACCTGGTGCCCAGCATACTATTTAGCACTCTGAATAGTGTCATGTGGCCTTTCACAGCCGTATACACTAATTTTAGAAATGTTCACAGGATCAGGCTTTGTATTAAACAGGTATCATGTTTTATATAGAAATTATTCAGAAATGTCTACATCTTTGTTGTGTCAAATCATAGTTCTTCAACACAATCATAAGATAAATATTATTTTAAAGAAAGATAAAAATGTATATGGAGTCCAACTGCATGTGAACTAAATGAAAAAAGAATTATTTTTATCCCAGCAAAAATTGAAAGTGCATTGTCAAAGCTATTTAGCTGATCAGTTGAACATTTGTCAGAGAAAGTGATTTCTGAATGATTTCTGAAGTGCTGCAAGTACCCAACAATGAAGACAGTAGCAAAGATTAATGAACAATTACCTAGACACCAACAACTCCAAAAAAAATCAAATTAGAATTTGTTTTCCATCTTTTACTTCCCTTTTGTGGTGGTGGTGTCTCTATAAAGATTGGATAAAGACCTGGCAGGTTATTAAACAGATAATAAACACTAGCATTAAAATACTGTTCTTCAAAAAAGATAAGCACTTGGAGCACACAAATATTCTACCAAATTTAGAAGTGATTTGCATAAGTAAAAGATGCTCCAGAGCATTGGTAAAAAAAGGTAGGAATTTTCTGTGCTTTAATTTCACTCAGGCAACAATAAAACCTTCCTCTCTCACCTTACCAGTTGTTGTTCTGAAGCACCACACTCGGATGCTGTAGTAGGGCTTCCAGCATTCAGCACCAGGCCAGGGCTGAACACCAAGATTTTCCAAGAGGTAAAAGACAGCTGTGGCATGTAGTAAATAAATAAGCATGTATTTCTGTAGAGTAAATGTAACTGAGTAGACAACTTAGTAGATCTCAGTGCCCTGTAATTTTTCTTGGCTACCAGACTTTCATATGACCCAGTAGATTATCCACAGGAAGACTATGCTTCTGTTCACACATACCACGGTGTGTTCCTGTCTGTACACGAGTGTGCCTTGCACCCTAGGTCATGTCTCAGAGCCATTTCCTATTCACACTAGTGTCTACCCTAGTTTTTGTTCCACAGAACATACACCATTGCTTGGGGTTTCTTTTAAGTCACGCTTTTAACTCTCTCTGTAAGAGACTTATTTCTCACAAAACATTTTTCTGGAAAACATCAGATCACTGCTTTTGGGAACAGGCAACAGGGAAGAAGCTGCGTTTCACACTTTGCAGCAAACTTAGGTGTCAATTGCCTGGTCAGGCAAATTTAGGACTTGAAACTTCTACAAGTTGAGCACATCTGCTCCTGTTGATCTTTATAGAAACCACCAAGATCACATTTACATCAGTGCTCACTGTGGATATTCAAACTCTACAACAAGGTAAAAAATCACATAAATACATGGATGGCTACCACCTAACATTCACTCTTGTAGGTGCACTTTCTTGTTTTCTTAAAGGAATATTAATGATTGCAAAAGTAAGATTCTTCCTTCTTCATAAATACTATGCAATATCAATCTAAAATTTATTGGCAAACATTTGTTGCCAGTAATTACGTATGACTGAATATTCACGGAAAGTAACGTAAGCAGGGTGGGAACAAACCAAATTATTTTATTGCGAACTTCAAGAGACCAGACGCAGAAAATGGCACATATTATGAATTTGGATTAATTCTCAATTTAGCTTGCACAGTTAGTCCTATAATTGTAAATATCATTTTCCTTCCTTGCTAATCCTGCTTTAGCATTTGACTTGATTGTGATCTTCTGTTGAGAAATAATCTTAAAAAAATATCACAGGGCATGAAACTAAAACTTGAGACAGAAGAGCTTTGTTCTGCAGTCAGGCGCATCCTACTATGTCATCTCATAGAAGACCTGTTACTTCTCTGTGCTCCAGTTTCTTCACTGGAACAAACTACATATGCTTCAATACATAGGCTGTTATTTTTTTCATTTCTACAGCTGAGCTGTTCTGGATATGTTCAGGTTATATCAAGATAAGAAAATATGAGAAAATAGGAGAAAATATGAGAAAATAAGAGAAGTGGGACTGTATTTACTACAGGCATAAAGATTCACTATGTTTGGCAGAAGAGAAGGAAATTAATCTTGAGGTATACGTTAGTATTACAGTTACATAGCCATATAAAGCACTGGAATTAATGATGTTATAATAGTTTGATGGAGTCCAGTAAGTAATCAAAATAATTCAATATAAACAAATAAAAGAGCCTACTAAATTTTTAGTAGTTATCCATTAACCTAGGACATAGCAAAGAGATACAAAAGAAAAAGGTTTTATTTTCCTTGTTCTGCTAACGCTGATTTCCTGGAAATTTTATCTATCAATTTCATTTTTTTCAGTGTCTCTCCTGACATATTCACAAAATCAATACCAAATTTGACAGAACACAAGATATACCTTTAGCTAAAGTGAGTCTGTGACCTTTCTACCATATGTAGCCCTGATGCGGTCTTCTTACTTCACTTGTGAAACCAAAACGCTCTCATCTAAACCAACATATTGGCCTGGGCCTCAGGAGTGGTCAATTTCCTGGCTGAAAACAATGCAAATTGTTTTGACCTGGAGAAGAACCCATTCTCCCACGTAAAAACTACAGATTATGAAAATCCTTTCTTACCCTTACAATCTCAGGATTACTATTAAAAATTGCAAGATGCTGAGATGTTAAGGCCATTTAGGCCATGCAAATACTTAAGACAAATAGTACTCGAACATGCACAAATAAGTATACATTTCTTCTACATAGAACAAATTATAAAAATCTAATATTTAATCACAGGAAGCGCAAAATATCGAAATATATATTATATATATTTTATATATATATAGTGATTGATAGTGTAGTTTATACACACGCTGTGTTTAAGAAGCATGCAGAGAATGTGTTACATATATTTCAGGTTATTTTTTCTCATTAACAACTTCTCTTAAATCTTATGACATTTTGATGCAATAAACCACTTTCGGAACTATATAATGCCACCAAAGGAAACAGAGTATTTCCAGATTCTTGTACTGTAGAAAGAGGGGGAAGCTAGGCTGGGGTAGTCATTCTGGTAGGTCTGTAGTCCATGCTAAATAAGGATAGATAAACATCGACAAAATGAGACATTAAATACAAGCAAAAGCAAAGTTTCATAAAATAAGAAATTGGGTTGTCTTGTTGTGCACAATTTTCATCATCAAGAAATGAAGGACCATCACCATAAATACAATGTCACCGCTTCTCCAGCTGAAGGAATGTACATCAGAATCTGCTTACTGCAGCTGTAAATGTCTCCATTTCACTGTTCTGATTTACTCCATCACAAGCCTATTTTCTCCTGTATATGACTAGCTGTTGTTTAGCTTATGCTGGAAGAGACTATTCAGGTCAAGGGCTGCATGCAAAACTCCTGTGAAATAAGGAGTAAAGAGGTTGAAAAATTGCTTGCTTTCAGAGAGGAAAGGTAAGGTCGCAACATATACAGGACTGAAGTGCGGAAAGTGTCAGTTCCAGTGACGCTGATGTGGTAAACTGTGTGAGTACGTGGAACAGCACAGTGTGACTTAGCCTTTTCATCCTTTGCATTTGATGGTTTCTGTCAAATATGATGTGAGCTAATTCTTTCACAAAGCTGCAAAACAATAATAATTTCTAACTTTTTCATTATCATTTGGTGACAGACATTGGATGAGGGAAGGAGGCGGACATCATCTGGGGATAAACCAGTAAAAGGGTTTTGTCTATCAGCAGCTGTGCATGAGCCATCAGCAGCTGTGCACACACTCTTCACTGTTTTAGGACAAAATCATACAGAAAAGTATCACTCCAGATGGGGAAGATTTATGTATGTCAGCTCTCAACCAATCACACTGCGAGCATATTCCTTCCTATGCTGGTCACTGCCCAGCCTCCAGCAATCCATCCCGGTGCATCTACACTTGCCATCTTCTTCCACACTAACATCATGTTAACTTCTTCCACACTAACATATTAACATCATCCGAACCTTGTGTGTTTGAATGCAGTAGGCATAAACATTCTGTTAGAGCTGGAATTGCTAAGAAAAGCCCTTAGATCAGTTTTGAAACACAGCTCCCCAATGCACCTGATTTGCACTGTGCAAATCGTTGTGTGCAAATTTGCACATCTGTTTCTCTATCAGGTTTGTTTTAAGCATCTGTTTTGTAAAGGATGAAGTGGCTAACAGTGAAGTGACAAATACCATTGAAAATACCAGATCCAAGCTTGGGAGACTTTACTAATTCTTTCTTACTATATCTTTAATGTGCAAAATGAAAAGCGTGTTGAGAATGCATGAAAACCAAACCTATATCAAGCCAAGCAGAGTCCCAGGACCTATGCATACGTGCTGTAATATATGCCTTTATGCTTTTGCAGGTACGCATAATGCTATAGCTCCTGTGATATAATCTGCAGATATTGATTCTCCATCATTCTGTAACCCAAACAAACTAACTTCCTTGAGGGGTAAATAGCAGCCTCTTTCAGTTTTCAGAGCAGAGACCAAGGCCCTCCTCCTCACTCATGGCTTGTAAACAGCTGCTTACCATGGGCAGAACTGCTCTCTCAGATCCTACCTCGCCCCCCAGCTCCCCAAATACTATATAGAATCATTAGGATAATGTGTGTAGAGCTACCCAAGGCAATACATATGCTATTTCCTTTGAGTGTACTCAGAGTACTGGGAGCAAGAAATACCTCCTGCTTCCTTTCTGTCCAACAGCCTTTTCTCTGTCTCCTGGAGGCTTCTTAACTATAACTGACATACTTCAACGTCAGGTGGAGCGAGCTGAACGCGGACTCCAGATCCCTGTTTACACACAAACAAAACCAAAATCACCTCTTGGCATATGTGAAAAGCTTGTCTCCGCACTTGGGTACACCTGCCATTTTACGCCTTACAGCGACACAGGCAGGTGCCCACGGCAGCAGGGCCCTCCCGGCAGGAATTGCACCCCGGTGCGTTCCAGCCCCGTGCCCAGCAGCCCGCACATCATGCGCCCCTACACTCGCGCACCCGGCCGCAGGTTTTCAGTCAGCCTAAGGTTTGTGAGCGGGAAAAGAGCCGCTCGGAAGTAGGGAGATGCTGTCTAACTGGAGCAAAACGTTTTGTGTGTGAAAATGAATGTCGCTCAAAACCCGGCCTTCCCTCCTCCCGCACACCCCCTCCTGCTTCCTCGCCGTCGTGCCCGCCGCGCACCAGCGAAGGGCAGGTTCTGACTTCATTGTCAGCAGTATGAACCCAAAATGCCTCTGCTACCTCCAGTGCCGTCACTCGGCTCCATGACCTGGCAGACCCCCGCCTCTTGCTCTCTTCCTGCCAGTCTGCTCCCTGGGAAGCAACAGAAAGGCTTCGCAGGAGACAGGCGAGCCCGTGGGACCGCTCCACAGCTTCGTTCCCAGCCACCGCTGCCCGCTCCGGGTGTGGAAGCACGCTACCACCCCGCGCCTCGCCCCTCGCTTCGCCCAAGGTGAAATACAAACCCACCCGTGTTACTGCATCGCCGGGGGAAGCGCGGACAGGGCCGCCGGGGAGCCCCCTCCTCCCCTCCCCACCGCTCCGCTCCGCCCGGCGGCCGCCGCCTCAGGCCGCCCCGTGCGACACCCGCCGCCCTGATGCGGGAGCGCGGCCGGGCCGGGTCCCCCGCCCCGCTCCACCCCGCCCCGCGGGCCACCGCACTCGCACCCACACCCACACCCACGCGTGGAGCCGCCGCCAGGCCCGGGCAGAGCCCGCCTCCCTCGCCCGCCCCGCCGGCTCCTCCCCTCCCCTCGGCCCGGGCGCCTCGGCCCCCTCAAGGACTCCGGGGCGGTCAATGTCAGGCGGGCGGCGCGGCGCGGCCGCCGGCAGGGGGCGGGCGAGGGGAAGCGGTGCCAGCCCTGCGCGGGAGCGCGGCTGGGAGTCGGCGGCGCTGGCCATGCCGGGCGGCGCGGCGGCGCGGAGCTGAGCCCAGCCCAGCCCAGCCCAGGGCGGCCGAGCCCAGCCGCGCCGCTGAAGGGCACCGGCGGCGGCGAGGCTTCCCCGCGCTCTCCCGCGGCTGGGGCGCGCCCGCCCCGCAGCATGGAGGCTGGGAAGCGCAGCTCCTCTGCCGGCAGCCGGGACGATGGCAGCGCTAACGCCTTCCCAGCCAAGCCGGCGGCCCCGGCGGAGAAAGCCCAGAGCAGCCCCGGCGGCGGGGGCAGCGGCGGCGTGAAGGAGCATGGCAACTCGGTGTGCTTCAAAGTGGACGGCGGCGGGGGCGAGGAGCCCGTGGTGGGCTTCGAGGATGCCGAGGGGCCCCGGCGGCAGTACGGCTTCATGCAGCGGCAGTTCACCTCCA